>NC_070618.1:2500-1205000 GCF_027172205.1 Podarcis raffonei | reverse complement strand
CTGTGCTAAACTCTAGGACTCCAAGCCGAATCCAAGCCCCCTTGATTCTTCAGTGATGTCTGTTTATTATCTCCCAAGCCATAAAGACAAACAGCCTTTGCTTGAGGACTAAAATCTTGATATTTTAAATTCTGTTTTAAAATTGTTGTTTTAAACTGCTGTGAAATCCTTTGCAGATTCATAAAATAGACACCCACCCACAACACACCCACATTGCTTTATGATACTTGCTAGCCAGATGTTTGAAGCATGAATTAAGGACATTGAACTGAACGTGACACAGAACTCGCTGGAAACTTGGCCATCTGATAGTAAGTTCTTGGTCCTGAAACAAAATGCGCTACACTGCAGAGCTGTCGGAAGCCACTGCCTGCCTGCGACAGTCCCTTCCAACTTGCAATTTTTATTTTACTATTCATTTTCTTCCATTTATATCCTGCCTACCTTCCTTCATGGGACGCGGGTTAAACCACAGAGCCTAGGACTTGCCGATCAGAAGGTTGGCGGTTCGAATCCCTGTGACGGGGTGAGCTCCCGCTGTTTGGTCCCAGCTCCTGCCCACCTAGCAGTTCAAAAGCACGTCAAAGTGCAAGTAGATAAATAGGTACCACTCCGGTGGGAAGGTAAACGGCGTTTCCGTGTGCTGCTCTGGTTCGCCAGAAGTGGCTTAAGTCATGCTGGCCACATGACCCAGAAGCTGGACGCCGGCTCCCTCGGCCGTTAAAGCGAGATGAGCGCTGCAACCCCAGAGTTGGCCACGACTGGACCTAATGGTCAGGGGTCCCTTTACCTTTACCTTCCTTCTTGGAACACAAGGGGTATTGCATGTGGTTGCTGGGCACTGACCAGACCTAGACATGCTTAGCTGGAGAATGTTGGTGGTCTCACCATGGAAGAATTAAGAAACTCCATCCCCAGAGCCAGTTTACAAATAGCCATGAAGTTACATACCCAGACAATAAGATAGTTCTATCTATGCTCCTTTTATCATTAGAACCAAGTTTGCATGTACCTCTAAGCCAAAACATGGCTTAGTGGGAATATGTGTGTGGGTTCCCAGAGGAACACCATATTTCCATCTGCTGCTGTGAGCTAGCCATGGTTTGGCTTACTGTGTCTTTCGAACCTCGGGTTGTGGTTTGTCCCTCATCAAAGTGCAAGCTGTAACCGAGGTTTATTCTTTGGGAAAGGCTAGACTCCTAACATTGCCAATGCCCTGAAATCATTAGCGAAGAGCTGAAATTTGCAGATCGAGGAAGAATGCACTGCCAAGGCCCATCCTGCCTCTTCCTCCTCCTCCTCCAGGAGAGAAGGCAGAGCTGAGCAGCAACAGAAGTCCACAGTCATTAGCCTCTGGAAAGAAACAGGATGAGACCTAGAGGCAGGACAGAGTCATGTGGTGACCAAGACCCACCTGAATGCCTACCCACTGACTGACATGTGCTACAACATGCTGCCTCGTCTGCTTAGTTCAGCCAGTGCTCTCAGGATGGTGTTGTGAGTGCAAATCCAGCACAACTAAGGCTCTTTGGCCTTTTCTGTCACGGCACCCAGGCTTTAGATTATGTGCCTTGCACAAACACTCAGTATGGTTAGAAGGCGTGCCAAGGTGCATTTTTTTAAACCAAGCTTCCGGGAATTCCGATTCATTGTTTACCCTTCTTTTAATAATGTTATATTATGTGTGCTTTTAAAAACTTGGATTTGTTTTAATTCTGTTTATTTATTACACTGGTTTTCCCCTGCCCCCATTTAGTTATCCACCCTTGGTGATGAGTGGGCAATAAATACATTTAAATAACCAAAGAGGTCCCAGACTGCCCAGAGGCCTGTAGGCCTAGCTACCGAGAATATTGTGCAGTTGATCATGGAGTTGGTACTTAGGGGAAGGGGATGGGAAGCAGAATGATATATATAGATATATAGATATACCGTCCTTCTAGCTGGGTCTCCCCCAGCCACTCTGGGCAGCTCCCAACAGAATATTAAAACATGATAAAACATCAAACATAAAAAACTTCCCTAAACAGGGCTGCCTTCAGATGTCTTCTAAAAGTTTGGTAGTTGTTGTTCTCTTTGACATCTGGTGGGAGGGCGTTCCACAGGGCAGGTGCCACCACCAAGAAGGCCCTCTGCCTGGTTCCCTGTAGCCTCACTTCTCGCAGTGAGGGAACCGCCAGAAGGCCCTCGGTGCTGGACCTGTGTCTGGGCTGAAGGATGCGGGTGGAGATGCTCCTTCAGGTATACTGGACCGAGGCCATTTAGGGCTTCAAAGGTCAGCACCAACACTTTGAATTGTGCTCGGAAATGTACTGGGAGCCAAAGCACAGCTTTGGGGTGGGGATGGGGGCCATTTCAAAGACAAGTAGTGTGTGAGAGGGGGGGGGAGAGAACGCTTAGGCAGTAGTCACTGGTTTAAGAATATTTTCTGTCATGATCTGGGGGTGCAGGGGGGACACTTAAGGGACGTTTCAATTTTCTCTACATTTCTGTTTTCAAATAGATTTTTTTTGTCTTGTAAGACCTGGCAGCCTGCCGGTTTAAAACGTTTGCTCTGAATCACCCACTTTCCCAAGAGTAGTCGCTCTAGAGAAATCAGTTTTGCTGAATTCAGAAATGCTGAAATTATTGCATTTATCTGCAATTGACCCCTTTTTATTACATTATTTTGCCCTGCAAGAAGAGCACTGACCATTTTGGTTTTGTTTAAATTAAATTGCTATGCGTTGCCACCTTCTGCTTTGCCTGCAATGTGACTGCAGATCCCTACAGGACAAAGAGCAGCTATGGGAGGATTTTCATTGAGGAAGCCGCCCTGGAACTTCACACAGACGCTAAACAAACACACTCTTTCAGAATCACAGTTATCTGTCCAATCTAATCCTTTGTGAAAACATATTATTGCATATTATAAACATATATTTAAAAAGAAACAGGATCAGTTCACAATCAGTGTTCTTCAGAAGCCAGGGCGTGACAAGATATTGCCGTTTGAGTGGATATCACGTACAGTCACCATAGAGATTTTCAAAATCTGCTTAAATTGCTGGTGTAGAGAGGAAAAGAAGCACATTCGGGAATAAATTCTTTGTTTGGGAAAAGGGAGAAATTTTACTCACTGTAAATTCTTGTTCCCTGGAAAGGAAGGCGGGCACACCAATTTCCTGAAGGACATCCATCAAGGCAGGAGGCAAGGCTTACTAATGGTTGACTTTTCCCAGGGACGGCCTCCCACAGTTCCCAAGATCAGACCAGGGAGAAAAGAAAAGCCCATAATGCAGGTGACAACACCAGGCAAAGAACAACATGCCCAAAGGGTGAGGTCCAGCGCCCAGGGCCTTCTGGCGGTTCCCTCACTGCCAGAAGTGAGGTTACAGGGAACCAGGCAGAGGGCCTTCTCAGTGGTGGCGCCCGCCCTGTGGAACGCCCTCCTAGCAGATGTCAAGGCAATAAACAACCACCTGACTTTTAGAAGACATCTGAAAGCAGCCCTGTTTAGGGAAGTTTTTAATGTTTGATTATTTTATCGTGAGTTTAGTATTCTGTTGGGAGCCGTCCAGAGTGGTTGGGGAAACCCAGCCAAATGGGTGGGGTATAAATCAATCAATCAATCAATCAATCAATCAATCAATCAGTCAATCATCATCATCGTCATCATAGTTAGTAGCCAATGATGATCCAGTCCTCTTTTAAAGGGGATCCTACACAAGTAAGACAGTCTCCCTAATGCAGAGGTTCAGCCCCCAACAGGGGGGGAGTAGGGGGGCTGCAGCAACAGAGCCATACTTGAGGAGGCAGCGATTACCAGACTCCTCTCCACTCTTCCCCCTCACACAAGGCTAATTAGAGCCAGTGTGGTGTAGTGGTTAAGAGCAGTGGACTCGTAATCTGGGGAACCGGGTTCGTGTCTCCGCTCCTCCACCTGCAGCTGCTGGGTGACCTTGGGCCAGTCACACTTCTCTGAAGTCTCTCAGCCCCACTCACCTCACAGAGTGTTTGTTGTGGGGGAGAAAGGGAAAGGAGAATGTTAGCCGCTTTGAGACTCCTGAAGGGGAGTGAAAGGCGGGATATCAAATCCAAACTCTTCTTCTTCTTCTTCTTCTTCTTCTTCTTCTTCTTCGAGGAGGTGGCAGAATGGCTGAACAAGGCTAATGAGATCTGAACATCTGCTTGTATTATCTGCAGGCATACAAAGGCCTTGAAGATAGACAATCCCAGGATGCCAGCTCCTCTGTCCAAAGGTGCATTGTACAGGTGCAAATAGAGATCCAACTGCTATAATACAGAGAGATGCTGAGGATGTTTCAGACTTCTTGCAGTTGTTGGAAAGATCCCACCAGTACAGGATTCGTTGCCACAGAGGATCTGCAAAGGCTGATCCATCAGTGGCGTCTTGAGATAATCCATGATGGCCTCTGGCAAGGATTGTTGTTTAGTCGTTTAGTCGTGTCCAGCTCTTTGTGACCCCCTGGACCAGAGCACGCCAGGCACTCCTGTCTTCCACTGCCTCCCACAGTTTGGTCAAACTCATGCTGGTAGCTTCAAGAACACTGTCCCACCATCTCGTCCTCCATTGTCCCCTTCTCCTTGTGCCCTCCATCTTTCCCAGCATCAGGGTCTTTTCCAGGGAGTCTTCTCTTCTCATGAGGTGGCCAAAGTCTTGGAGCCACAGCTTCAGGATCTGTCCTTCCAGTGAGCACTCAGGGCTGATTTCCTTCATAATGGAGAGGTTTGATCTTGCAGTCCATGGGACTCTCAAGAGTCTCCTCCAGCCCCAGAATTCAAAAGCATCACTTCTTCGTCGATCAGCCTTCTTTATGGTCTAGCTCTCACTTCCATACATCACTACTGGGAAAACCATAGCTGAACTATTTAAAATTTTAAAAGATGATGCTGTTAAGGTGCTACACTCAATATGGCAGCAAGTTTGGAAAACTCCGCAGTGGCCAGAGGATTGGAGAAGATCAGTCTACATCCTGGCAAGGATTATCAGTTGCTAAACAAACATGCTGCATTACTTCAGGTGGGGCTGGACATTTCAAGATCCTACTGAAGGGTTTTGGAAGGGGAATGAAAGAAGCCTAGCAGAAATCTGAAGAACACACTGTCTTGGTCCCAGTCAGTAGAGAGGACAGAGTTTCTTGTTCCTTACCCCACCCCCTATCATCTGAAAGTTGCAGAATTCAAACTGAATCAACTGTAGTTTTTTGAGGGGTGCCACACAGTAAACAATACCCCACTTTTCCTCCAAGGAGCTCAAGGTGGCATGTATGGGTTCTCCCCCCTCCCCATTTTATCCACACAACAACCCTGTGAAGTATGTTAGGCTTAAATATAGTAACTGATCCAACCAGTGAACTTGGTTGCTGAGTACGGATTTGTAAATGGTCTCCTAGCTCCTAGTCCAGCACTGGTAACCCTACAGCACACTGACAGAGGTAGGCACCCTCCTGTTCTTCATCCTGTCTTGAGGGTTTGGCTGCCTCCATACTGGTCATATCTGATTCAAGCAGGGAGGAAGGCCATTGGGGGTTGCGCAAAATACCTCTGTGGGGAACTAGCCCATGTGCCAGTGGTTTTGTTCAGGCCTAGCTTGTCTTTGCCCATGTTGCTCACAGCACAACATGGGAAGGTATGCAGAGTGTTTGGAATGGAAGCCAGAGGCAGAGAATGGTATGAAACACGTTGAACTACAACTTCCAGTACCCCTAACCATCAGCCCATAGCCTCCACCATTTCCCCAAAGAAAATAGGGACATCATATTCCATTATTATTATTATTATTATTATTATTATTATTATTATTATCCCACCCATCTGACTGGGTTTATAAAAACATAATAAAACATTAAACATTAAAACCTTCCCTATACAGTCGTACCTCAGGTTAAGTACTTAATTCATTCCAGAGGTCCGTTCTTAACCTGAAACTGTTATTAACCTGAAGCATCACTTTAGCTAATGGGGCCTCCCGCTGCACGATTTCTGTTCTCATCCTGAAGCAAAGTTCTTAACCTGAAGCACTATTTCTGGGTTAGCGGAGTCTGTAACCTGAAGCGTATGTAACCCGAGGTACCACTCTACAGACCTGCCTTCAGATGTCTTATAAAGGTTGTATAGTTGCTTATCTCCTTGACTCGGGGGTCGGATTAACTCCATACCTTCCAACATTTCTCTGATGAAAATAGGGATGTTCAAATCAGAAACCAGGACGGCTTCTGTAAATCCAGGACTGTCCCTGGAAAATAGGGGAACTTGGAGGGTCTGTTAGCCATGCTAGCTGGGGCTGGTGGGAACCGAGGGGTGGACTGTGTTCTGCACACCTGCCTGGTTGCCCTCTCGGACTTACAAGCCAAGAGGCAGGTGCAGAATAACCGTGCTGCTTCTTAGCACCTCCCACATGCCTGGCGCAGAAGAGAAGGCCTGTGTGGAGGAGATGGAAGCTACTGAGCAATCTCTCCTTGAGGATTACAAGATCTGCCGCTGCTGGAGGAACTAGGCTGCCGCCTGTGGCTTTTTATTTCTCCAGAGGCCCTATCAGGGTCCCTATGCCCACGTCACTTGCGTGGCCCTCCTCGTGGGGCTTCTTCTGTGGGGTGAGCGGGTGTGATCATTGAACTGAGTGACACCCCCTCTCCCCACAGGAGCCGGCAGGCATGGCTTTTCACGTCCCTTGAGACACCCGTGTTGGCAGAGTAGCTAAATTGCAGCTACAAAGCCAAATCATGTGCAGTACTGATTCTTTTCTTGAAATCAAAACAATGTCCAAATACTCATTAAAGTAAAGTGGTGCCTCGGTTTTCGAATGTCTCGGAAGTCGAACGTTTCGGTTTTCGAACACAGAAAACCTGGTAGTAACTGCTTTTTGGAAGTCGAACGTGCCACACGACTTCTGTATTGAGTTTTCCATAAGTAAATGCTTCCAGAAGTAAATGTTTTGGTTTTTGAACATTTCAGAAGTCAAATGGACTTCCAGAATGGATTATGTTTGAAAACCAAGGTACCACTGTATTCTAAAGCTTTTACTAGCAGAACATATAGATAAAGAAGAATATATGCAAAGTATTTACATTCACATCCAAGCATGGGCTTAGTTTTTCCTGGTAGAAGATTACAGCTTCTTTCCTAAACATTCAAGCAAACTGTGCCTTTCCCTCTTTCAGTACTTGCACTCAGCCTTATTTATGCACATAACCCAGCCAAGCCAGGCAGGTCCTTCTGAGAGGTTTAAACTTTCTCCTTCCAGCTGATTTCTCCTTACTGCTTCTTTGGGAGAACATCAACTTCTGTACATCTTTTCTGTCACATAGGTAAAGGTAAAGGGACCCCTGACCATTAGATCCAGTCGTGACCGACTCTGGGGTTATGGCGCTCATCTCCCTTTATTGGCCGAATGAGCCGGCGTACAGCTTCTGGGTCATGTGGCCAGCATGACTAAGCCGCTTCGGGCGAACCAGAGCAGCGCACGGAAACGCCGTTTACCTTCCCGGCAGAGCGGTACCTATTTATCTACTTGCACTTTGTGCTTTCGAACTGCTAGGTTGGCAGGAGCAGGGACCGAGCAACAGGAGCTCACCCCGTTGCGGGGATTCGAACCGCCGACCTTCTGATCAGCAAGTCCTAGGCTCTGTGGTTTAACCCACAGCGCCACCCGTGCCCCTTTTCTGTCACGTAAAGGTAAAGGTACCCCTGCCCGTACGGGCCAGTCGTGTCCGACTCTAGGGTTGTGCTCCCATCTCACTTAAGAGGCCGGGGGCCAGTGCTGTCCACAGACACTTCCGGGTCATGTGGCCAGTGTGACGAAGCTGCTCTGGCGAGCCGGCACCAGCGCAGCACACGGAAACGCCGTTTACCTTCCCGCTATAAAGCGGTACCTATTTATCTACTTGCACTTAAGGGTGCTTTCGAACTGCTAGGTGGGCAGGAGCTGGGACCGAAAGACGGGAGCTCACCCCGCCGCTGGGATTCGAACCGCTGACCATGCGATCGGCAAGTCCTAGGCACTGAGGTTTTACCCACAGCGCCACCCGCGTCCCTATTCTGTCACATACATTCACACAACAATATTAGCATGCCTCTCCTCTATTGCATTTGGCGAGAGAGAGAGAGAGAGAGAGAGAGAGAGAGAGAGAGTGTTATCCAATGCTGCTGCTGCTTCTTCAGTGTTCATGGAGATAGCGCCATCGCCGTCAAGTTTCTCACACCAAACAAAATGGAGAATGTCATAAAAAAATGCCTCCCCTGTGACCAAAATTAACCAATCGCACAAGAGTTACTGGGGAACACTGCAGAACGAAACACACAGTAATGTGGTTTAAGCATTCCCAATTTCAGTACCTTAAATCACTATACTTAGCAACCAGCCCCTAAGCCAAGGTGTGTCTCCAGTGGAAGGGAGAAACTGACAGGGGAGCCGTGAGCGACTCCTGCCTTTCCCACCTCCCTGCCATCTCATGCAAGTTCTACCTCCGATTCACGGTGTCAGTTGATGGTGGTGCTGTCCTCTTCAGCGGGCGCCGTTGCTGCTGCCCCTCTTCTTCCCCAAGACGCGGCTGAGGCAAGGAGGAGCGCAGGCGGTTGGTCCAAGTCCCTCCCTCACCTGCCCAGGCCAGGGGGCAAAGGCACAGCAGGGAAGGCAAGAGCCTGGCAAGTCTTTGCTCTCCTCCATGGTGGAGAAGGCACCAGTGCGAGGAAGGCAGTGTGGGGAGAGGCAAGCTGGTCCCAAGGGAAAGGGCCGCTTTGGAGAGGTGGAGCAGGATTCAAACCATCTTTCCAGGCGCCTTTTGCATCTCTCCCAGCAACGTGCATCTTGAGGCAGTTGACTTTCCAAGCCAGGTGTGGCCCCACAGAGGACCAAAAGTCATGGCCTGGACTCCCCCATTCCACATGGAGTGAGTTGAGAAGGCCCATATGCCTTTCCCTGGCAGGCTTTCGAGGTAAAGAGGGAGAAGTCCAGCTGAAATAATCGGAAAAGCAAATGTGAAAAGGCACACAGAGGACTTTTCACCACTGCATCTTGCTGTTACAGATGCTCTGCTGAGAGACAACCTCCGGTTGCTAGGCAGGGCCTGAGTCCTTCTGGGACTCCCTCCCAGGATGGAGTCAATTATTATTTGGTCCTGCCACCTGCCTTAGCAGGAGGGTATATCCCAAAGGATGGTGAATGCCATCCTTCCTGCCTCAGCGAAACAAGTAAAAGATACAAATATACTTGGTGTATTTGTATACAGTGGTACCTGTTCCGGAGGTCCGTTCTTAACCTGAAACTATTCTTAACCTGAAGCACCACTTTAGCTAATGGGGCCTCCCACTGCACGATTTCTGTTCTTATCCTGAAGCAAAGTTCTTAACCTGAAGCACTATTTCTGGGTTAGCAGAGTCTGTAACCTGAAGCGTATGTAACCCGAGGTACATATATATAGATATATACAGATATATACAGATATATAAGAGTTTTCATATCTGCAGTAGTGGTAGTAGTAGTAGTAATCAGCGCTTTTTCCCCTAAAAAAATGTTTAGGGGTGTTCTCATTTTCCTACTCATATTGAAATACTTCCCCTCAATGAGGCCAAACTTAGATTCACAAAATGTTTAGGGGCATGCGTACCCCTGCGTACCCCCAGAATAAATAATAATAATAATAATAATAATAATAATAATAATAATAATACATCTATTACCTAAGCTCACAGGGCATTAAAGCACAGCATTTCAACAACATATTATAACAGAATTACATAAACAAGGTGGATCCTAAAAATATACACCTCAAATGTCAAACGCCAGGGCAAAAAGGTTTGGACACTTTTGTATGTGAAGGAGGGAAGAGTACGCAACACCCTGTTCCTTACCAATATGGATGCAGGATTCTCACCTAGGGCAGTTAGAGGAGGGAGGAAGAGGGTGGGGAATTGTATATATATGCATACAAACATATAAACACACACAAACTGCTCTGAGGTTTCATTACAATCAAGTAGTATATAAATTTTGTGAAATGAAATAAAAAACAAGACCCAAAATATGAAAGTAGTACTGTATTGAACTCTCCAAACATAAATATGCAATTAAACAATAGCGTAATATATACATTATTGGAAGACAGAATACTGCTTGAAAGTATGTTTTGATTAATTAGTCCATTTTGACTCATTAGTCTTGTCCATTTAATCTAGTATCCCCGGGAAGAGTGATAGCACCACATTCCTAAGGAAATGTATTCAAGGCCCTCAAGCACATTACTGGCTGAGAGAAGTGAATTTGCCTCTGCGACTGCATTTTCATTGGTAGATTGCTAGCTGTAAGCACAACTTGCTGGAATATATATGGTATAATTATACAAAAACCTTTTAAACTGTACAATAAGCACACTTCCCCTTCAGTCTGTGGTGTCTGACAGGGAATTTGCGCAGCTCAAAAATCTTTCTAAGACACCATTATATCAAAAGGGAGCAGAAAAACCCAAAAAACTTACCAGCTTGCTGTTCAACCCAAAAGCAGACATATCGAACCACTCTTTATTGGCAAGGTTGGCAAGGTCACAGATGAAAGCAAGAAAGAATCATCTTCCAACTCTGATTCTTGGACAATCTGAATTCAAATCTGCCTAACTGGATTCAGCTGGATCCTGAAAGAATTAGATAGGATCATTGCAGAACCACCTGTTACCTTGCACAAAAATACTCTTTCAGATTCACAGGTACATGTTCCAAAATGGAAAGAAGGAAGACTCAGAAAGCTGTGGTCCTGCTACTTGATTTCTATAGTTGAAAAGGTACTAGAACAAAGTGCTAATACTGTTGAATGGTCTCTTTAAATGTGAAGGTTCATTCTTGTTCCACAAGATGTGTATGTCTTTGAGGGCCAGAGCAAATAACGAGACCCAGTTTTACAGCTGTGAAACAATATAGCAGGTGCTGCTAAGTTGTGTTAATTAAGCTGTGTCAGCAATTGGGTATAGTATATAAAGAGCAGCACCTAGCCCTCTGTCCTCTGGGGGATGGGTTGGTGGTTGGGTCATGCTTGGTGATATATTTAGTGTAAAAGGAGTTTTTGGTTTTGTTATTAAAACCTTGATAAAGTTATTTATCAAGTAAGACAGTAAGAGCTGTTTGACAGTGGAATTTGCTGCCAAGGAGTGTGGTGGAGTCTCCTCCTTTGGAGGTCTTTAAGCAGAGGCTTGACAACCATATGTCAGGAGTGCTCTGATGGTGTTTCCTGCTTGGCAGGGGGTTGGACTCGATGGCCCTTGTGGTCTCTTCCAACTCTAGGATTCTATTTTTGAGTTCCTTGTAATGCGTGGTCTCCCATGCAAGCTTTCTGCAGCGCAACTAAACTGCAAATAGCCAACAAATACATGAGGACTTAGACTAGAGGAAAATTGACTTAGAAAGACATGCTGACTGCTACTAATCATGCCATAACCAACTTCCTTTCTGAACATTAACTGATTTAGTAAACAAGGAGAGTGATGTGGAATATACTGTATCTTTTTAAATATATAATGTTATTTTTCATTTTCAACCTTTACAAGCATTTTAGCCAGAGAAACAAAATCTTTACAAATCTAATTTACCCTCCCCTCAGCTGTAACTGAACTCCAAAGTTCTATTTGCATTGGTCACCTATAGACAGCGCTGGCCCATCTATGAGGCAAGGTGAAGCAACAGCCTCAGGCAGCAGAATCTACAGATCTTTATTTCCTCCGCCCCGCCCCCCCCCCGCTCCTGATGTGCATTTTCACTCACCCCCTTCCCTTGTGGAGCGGTGTGCCATTTTGTGGTTTACCTCAGGGGCCAAAATGTCTTGGGCTGGCCCTGCCTATGGCATCACCGTGCTAAATTTTCAGAAGCATACACTAGAAGTGAACACTGCAATAGCTGAAAATCCACTTGGAAAGCATGGTTATAAAAGGATCAGTACTGGACTGGGATGTGCAGAATATAGGGTTCAGAACCGAGTCAGGAATAAAACTGGTTAGGTGATGGAAGATATAGAAACCCGCAGCTGTTAACAAGCTGAACAGACACCAACAATGCAGTTATGTGCCACAAAAGGCCAGGCCACATTCAAGGTTATATCATAATTGCAAGATTCAGAAATTAAAACCCCAGTCCAATTAAGCCTTTATTTGTACAGCATTCACCTAAAGGAATTCAGGATGACTGAAAAGGACTTAGAAGCCAGGCAGAAAGCTGGAATCATTCAGCCTAGGAAAAGGAGGAAACAGGTTGAACATTTTCAAATATTTAAAAGGATGTCAAAAAGAAGAGGAAGGATCCTTTGCTCCATACCCTGGGGAGAGGATGGTAAGCAATGCACTCAAATTATTACAGCAGAGCTAAGATATCTCCCTTCTCCAGCAGATTGAAAACGCCATTTCTAAAAGCTCATCTCTGACACATGGCTGTAAGAATATCTGCTGGTTCCCTGCAGCTTTTGCATCAACCTCAGGCTTCAAATCTCTTACTGAAAAGCTCTCCGCCAATCTGCCTCCAACTCCCAGTTTGCTTGGCAACAAAGGCTCCACATGCCTTTCCATGGTGATCATCAGGCTCCAACAGGAACATCTAAATGGCTTAGCATGTCAATGGTCACCACTTTCCACCATCATCAGTGATCATCATCATCCATTCAAGGTCATGGCTTGCTCAGGTGTGGGAAGCAGAAGGTTCACAAGAAGGCAAGGCATTGCTGTGTGGGTATGTGGGGGGGGGTAGTCTTACTGGTATTTCAAGAATAAGTGTTCCCATTTTTGAGATGCTACACTGCAGTGGAGCCAGAACATTCAGGGTCCCAAGCTGACAGGTGCCACTGACAGTCACGTTCTGTGCCATTACGATGATGGATGTTGTGATGAAATGGGAACACTCCAAAGAGCTTTCACACACCCCTTTCCTTGCCCAACCGCAAACCAACAACCCTGCGGTGTCGCCCGTGGTCTTAATCTCTGGTACTGGCTTCCGCCACCCTCCCCCTTTCTCTTGCGGCCCAGACGGAAGGGGATCTGGGATCCACCAATGCAATTGCTTTTAAAAAGGTCAGTGCACCCAGCACCCCTCAGTTCAACTTATGCACAAATTGCTGGGGAAAGCAGGGCTAGCTTCGAGATGCCTTATCCTAGTCCAAGATCAAAGCAGCTTGCTCATTTCCCTGGCAGAGCCCCCTAGACCAGGGGCGAAACTAGGTGTGCTGGTCCCGGGGGGGGTTACCGTGCGGCGTGGTCTGAGTCTGGTCCTGGGTCGAGGGTATGGAAGCTGTCCGTCAAGGGCAAAGCAGGGTCCAAGGCAAGGAGCCGGGCGTGATCAGGAACTCCAGAAGAGCAGGTCTGCGTGCTGGCAGAAACAGGTTTCCAACGATGTTGCTCCCGCAACCTGGGACTGGGCTGACTGGCCTTTATCCCCTGCCCTGGCTCAGCCGGCCCTGGAGGCAGGGACTCCTGTGCAGGCTGGAATTCCTCCGGTTCAGCCTCTGAATCAGATTCCCAGGCCATCACACTAGGCTTATTTCACCAGGCTCAAAGATCCAGTTTGGCACCCCCTTTATTGATTTGCATGCGCACGCACGCACACACACACACAAGCTGGGAGCCTCAATGGTGCTCCTCTGGAGACTTTACCCAGGGCAAAAAAACCTGGCTAGCCCTTGCCCCCGTAGCTACAGCTCGGCCTAAACTTCCTAAAACCCAAGACCTCTGAGACCAATGCATCCTGTGTTTCTCAGACAGTTCACTATGAGTTATTCAGAGTGTCAAGGCAGCCCACACTCCCTGAGTGTCTCCCAGTTCTCAGAAGAGCAACTCTGGTTGCAAACCTTTAGTAGTATGAATTCCAAGCATCTAGGAACCTGGAGAGTCTCAACCTGAGGTTGGCAATCACACACAACTTCAGTGGTCAAGTGGTCCAAGTTTATTAAACACAAAAAGAAAAGGGAAAGGAGGCGGAAGGTCAAAACAGAATACAAAACAGACCAGAATCAGAACACTGTGGCTCCAAAGCTAATCTGAGCCGTGTGACTAAGATTCCAATTCAGTTAAACCAGAGGAGGTACTTCTGTGTTGTGGCATCCTTAGAAATAAGGAGAACACCAGCCTTGGTGTAGCATCTGAATTCTTTATTTGTTCTTATGTTTAATTGTGGGGAGCAAGTAAACTGCCAACGAAACTGAAAGCAGGAACATATTGCCCCAGTCTTCAAAAGGGGAGAGGGGTGAAATTTGGCAAAATACAGACTGAGTTTAACTTTGATGGTGGGGAAGATACTAGGCTAGATTTTAAAAAAACACGGAATCAGTTTGTAGGCCAGCATGAATTTGTGAAGAATAAAACCAGCAAGATTAATTTTACCTCTCTTTTTTTTTTAATCGGGTTTCTAGCTTAGTGGATTGTGGAAATGCGTTGGGTGCAATGTATCTTGACTTCAAGAAAGCATATGACATTTCGGCTAGCAAACTAATTGAATGTGGGATAGAATATATGTGGGATAGGTGGGTTCACAGCTGATTGGGAAACCATACTCTGAGGGCTCATCAGTCCTGTCCTGCACCTGATACTAACTAAAATTTTCATCAGTTGCTTCAGTGAAGTGGTAGAGGTAATTCTGATTGAAGTGTGGATGGCACAAAACTAGGTCAGCTTAACACCTCAGAAGACAGGAATAAAATTCAGAAAGGCCCTGACAGAATGGGAAACTGAGATGAAACTAAGAAAGTGGTATTGAATGCAAAGTTCTGCATATAAACAAAAACAAAACTCCCCAAATCCACAAAAGTACAGAGACCGAATGGACGTGTGTGTGCACACCTGATTTGTGTGTGTGCACACCTGATTTGGAAGGTAGTACATGTGAAAAGGATATTGCATCTCATAGACATGAACAATGAGAACAGAGTGGGTTCATTCTGGTGCAGCAGATATCATCGCTTACCTCCTTAAGGGTTTGATCAAGCAATATGTAAGCTAAATAAATTAAAAAATTGTCCAGTAGCACCTTAGAGACCAACTAAGTTTGCATGCACACGAAAGCTTATACCCAGAACAAACTTAAAGGTAAAGGTAAAGGGACCCCTGACCATTAGGTCCAGTTGTGACCAACTCTGGGGTTGCGGTGCTCATCTCGCTTTACTGGCCGAAGGAGCCGGCATACAGCTTCCGGGTCATGTGGCCAGCATGACTAAGCCGCTTCTGGCGAACCAGAGCAGCGCATGGAAACGCCATTTACCTTCCCACCGAAGCAGTACCTATTTAGCTACTTGCACTTTGACGTGCTTTTGAACTGCTAGGTTGGCAGGAGCTGGGACCGAGCAACGGGAGCTCACCCCGTCGCAGGGATTCGAACCGCCAACCTTCTGATCGGCAAGTTCTAGGCTCTGTGGTTTAACCCACAGCGCCACCCGTGTTCCAGAACAAACTTAGTTGATCTCTAATGTGCTACTGGACAATTTTTTAATTTTTTAATTTATTTCGACTGCGTCAGACCAACACAGCTACCTACCTGAATATGTAAGCTGTGCAACTTTGATATTCTAGAATCATCTTCCAAATCTAAAAAGGAAAAAAATGCACTTTTTGGGATGTGTTTTCTGATATGATTTTTTGAAGGCAATAGCTATGAGTCTGTGGCAGTGCATTTGTTTCAAACAACATACTCATGATCAGAAGCTAGTGTGGCAAACTCCCTTCGCAGTCATTTCACCTTGTTTTTCCTCGCCACTCCATCCCATAACAGTCTGCGCATGGGAGCTCATCTCACCCCCGGCAACCCCTGTTCTCACTTATTTTTCTCTTAGCAACTGTGTAGAATGATCGTATTTGAAACATTTACATTCTCACCTTCTCCTCTCTCACCTTCTCTTCTTGGCAAATGAAAGAGAAGAAGAATTGCATGAAGGGAGGCCAAACGGATCTCAGAATGTCAACAGAGAATGGTGGAGAGTGTGTGTGTGTGTGTTTGTGTGTGTGTACTGTCGTGAATAGAAGAAACATTAAAAAAATAATAACACTGGAACAATTTATTTTTCTGCCTATTGAGATCACACAAAAGGCTTGTCACATAATTTTCAGAACACTGGGCCTAGCCTTGAGGCAACAGAAGTCGTTCATTAAATTGGGTATATGGTTTGCTTGAGTTCAAATCTTCTTTGAAGTCCATATGCAAGCCAAACCTTTGAAGTCCAGATATGTCTTTCCCCAAAGGGCCGTCTCCCTTCCTGAATGTCCTATGAGACATCAGCAGAATATTCCTTCTGCACAATCTGTACCTAAGCATGTAGACCTTCTTGTCACACCTTAGCGAGTGAGGTTTCGATGATTCTGAAAGATTTGAGTAACAACCATCAAGCAGCTAAAATAGGGTGGTCATAGGCCTAAATATGAGTTGTTGCTGTTGCTGCTGTTGTTTTTTAAAAAATAGGTTGTATTTTTTAATCAAGTATTTATCATTAGTTTCCCATATTAGAAGTTTGATTTGTACGTAATAACATCTATGCATTTATTTATTTATTTATTTATTTATTTATTTATATGCTGCCCATCTGGGGTATAAATGAGGTTCCAGGGCATCAACAACAGCCTTTATTTGCTTAGGGGAGAACCAGAATGATTTGGGAGTTACAGGTCCATCTAGACATTTGCTTGGGCAGAACAAACTTTTCTAGTCTGAATGGATATCTCAGATGATGTGGAGGTATCAGCCACACAGTCTTCAGATTTAGGAATTAAGGCATTTTTATAATTGCAACTCTAGTTTGTTCTATGTTGATAAGACAATTTGACCCTGTGAGAGGTAGGAGTCATGAACATTGCAGCAAAATGAGAAAATTGTTTGATTTTTTCCGTTTTCGTCATTGGCAATTGACCCATGTACGTAATTGGCTCAATAGTGTTTTAAGATTGGTGGTTTGGATAGCAGGGAGCTAATAGAGCCTGATAGATTCACTGAAACACACTTGATATAGTCAGTGGTGAAGTTGCCAGGTAATCATTAGTTGTGGAGATTGTCTTAAAATAAAAACCTCATCTAAGATTGCTTTTGGTACAGATTTTTTTTTTAATGCATTAATGATAGTCAGTTTTTTTACAGGTTTTTTTTTAATCACCATTTATTCATCAGTTATCTTTACATGTTCCTGTCTTCCTCTTGCACTATACCTTTCTAGATCTGAAAATCAATGTGTATATGCCACTCACCCCATCGGTCAATTTTGAGACTACTGCTGGGTACACTCCACAACATGGAACTCAAGGTACTGTGTATGACATACACCTCTTACCCATAGATATTCATTTAGCCTTTCCCTGAATACAGTGGGCTCTCAGATATTGTCTAGTCAACCTGCTCCTTTTAACTCCAGTCCTTGGGAATTTCCCCCTCTATCATTATACCATGAATTACCATGAACCTTTTTTTTATAAGCACAAACTAAATTCAGTTTCTAGTTAATGCCATTCTTTGGAATGTCATTTGCCTGCGCTGTCCCGATGACTGGAACCATGTGCTTAAAAAAGCTTTAAAAACCCCGGTCCCTGAGGTGACATCCTTAGAAACAATCCACCTTCCAGGACATAATGAAGAGAGACTTCACGAGATGTGAAATGGAGAATTTCCCACCTCCAAGAGGCCATTAGGTTTCACTGATCGTGCAATCCTTTCGTATCTGGTGGGACATCCCAGGGCCATAGGCATGTTGGATCTCCTTCTCTAGGCGTTAGAGAGAGCAAGAGAGAGCGCCAACCTCAGAGAGGGAGATCCGATGGCAGGTGGTCCTTCTTCACCTTCACAGCACACCTCCACAGCCAAGACCCTACCAGTAGGGTTGAAAAGGGCATGTGTCATTTAATGAAGAAGAATTTGAACTTGAAGAGTTTGGATTTGATATCCCGCCTTTCACTCCCTTTAAGGAGTCTCAAGGCGGCTCACAATCGCCTTTCCCTTCCTCCCCCACAACAAACACTCTGTGAGGTGAGTGGGGCTGAGAGACTTCAGAGAAGTGTGACTGGCCCAAGGTCACCCAGCTCCATGTGGAGGAGCAGGGAAGCGAACCCAGTTCACCAGATTACGAGACTACAGCTCTTAACCACTACACCACACTGGCTCTCATGTATAAGCTGCACCAGGGACCAGGGAAGGCATGGATCTGAAGGCTCCATAGCCTTTTACTTCACATGCCCTCAGATCTAGCAATAAAGGGGGGGCTCTCATTTTTAACTGAATTTTTATCTATTTTTTATTTTTTTTATTTTATTTCTATACCGCTTTATATATTTTTTTAAAATCTCAAAGCGGTTTACAGCATATTAAAACATCAATAATGCAATCTGAAGAAAATCAAACGTAGAGTGTACAGTCAAAGCAACATAATGAAAGAAAACTAAAATATTATCTTAAAGATTTCAAAATAAAACATTACAAAGGAAGTCAACTACAGAACACATATTTAACACAAAGTTAACCAAAAAAATTCTAAAATTCCCAAGTGAAGTCAAATGTAAAATGCACATTTAAAACAGCCTAATTATCAAGAGAATAAAATATAATCTTAAGCATGACACTGCTGTTTGGCAGCGACAAAAAGATGGGGCAAAAGAATCCAATAGTTTGGGTTTGTTGTCAGGCATAGCGATGTCCCTCTGGTCTCACCAGGAGCCTCTTCCGTAGAGCTGGTGAGCGTGGACCCTGCCCCTTAGGCCAGGTGGAAAGGACCTTGCAGGGAACGGCCTTCATGACTCACAGTTGAGTGATGTATTTTATATTGTTAAGTCGCTTTGAGACATTTTTGTAGAAAGCAACTAAGAAATGTTAACAACAACAATCTATGCCCACTGTAAAAAGGTAAAGGACCCCTGGGCAGTTAAGTCCAGTCAAAGGCGACTATGGGGTTGCAGCACTCATCTCACTGTCAGGCCAAGGGAGCCGGTGTTTGTCCATAGACAGCTTTCTGGGTCATGTGGCCAGCAGGACTAAACCGCTTCTGGTGCAACGAAACACCGTGATGGAAGACAGAGTGCATGGAAACGCTGTTTACCTTCCCGCCGCAGTGGTACCTATTTATCTACTTGCACAGGCGTGCTTTCGAACTGCTAGGTTGGCAGGGGCTGGGACAGAGCAATGGGATCTTACCCCGTCATGGGGATTCGAACCGCCAACCTTCCGATCAGCAAGCCCAAGAGGCTCAGAGGTTTAGACCACAGCCCGCCGTAGAGTGTCCAAGTCTCCTGTTAGCCTTTGAAGTAACTTTGGGGGGCCCAGCCCAACAACATTCCCATCACAGAATAATTTGTTGTTGTTGTTGTTGTTGTTGTTTAGTGACCCACTGGACCAGAGCACGCCAGGCACTCCTGTTTTCCACTGCCTCTCACAGTTTGATCAAACTCATGTTAGCAGAATAATATTAACCAACATTTTGGACAATAAAGGAGGTCTGGAATAAGGAAATGAAGAGCCCACTGATTCAGGGTCAGCAGAAAGCAACATATTGAAACACCAACACTTTATCTCAGTTGGAGATGAATACAGCAGATACTCATATTCTGGGGACTTGTCCCCAGAATCAATTTGAAAAGGAAACGAGGTTTATGCCAAAAATGAATGGCACTTTGATTCACATGTTGTGGGCCTGCCCAACAGTGTCTTCTTTGTGGTCCGAAATAGTCGTACCAGGGCTGGAGTGAGCAATAGGGTGGCGAGGACAGGCAGAAGTGAATTTGGATTCTGTTATGTACTGAAGTTCTCACCCTGAGCCAACAGGGGGTACTGTAGATAGTTTTCACTCAGGTCCACCTATGCAAGTAAGGGATCGAAAGTGACGTTCAGTGATTGGATAGTTACAGAGAGTGGTTACTGTTGCGTTCTAGTGGAGCTCTATAAGCAGGCTGGCTGAACCCTTCAGTTCAGTTCTGTTCTGGCCTGTGAATAAACAAGAGCTGTTTGAAGAATCGCTGTGTCGTCTGATATGTTCACCCACAACTTAACAGATTCATAAGTAAGGGAGCTGCACAATGAACACCATCATCTGTAGGGAGAGAGGGGTTGGCTTACACTGAATAGAAATAGCACAGGAACATCTTTGTTTGGTGGGTGAGGTGGGAGGTGTTAACACTTTATTTTGCTGCTGCGATGTGCAGCAGCAGTGGCAACATCACAACTCTGCTTTGGTGAATTGCCTGCCATATTGTTAACCCACAGATGACCTGAGTGCAGTGTGGGGTGGAGAGTGGGGAAGCAGTGTCTGCCAGTGGGAGGTGCACCATATATTACATGCACTTTGCAAAAGAGTATTGGGAAGGGAGGGGCAGGGACCCATGCCGTCGACACTGTAGGCAGCAAGTGCTGATGTGCATCACCCGCTGCCAGGGGGAAATCCCAGCCCTTGGTTGTACAAATCAATTTGCTGTAGCAGATGGCCAGCTGAGTGAGAAGAACTGCCTTCTACAAGGGTAGAAACACTAGACGGAAATACAGGCCAAATACACATACAGACCAAAGCACTTTCCAGGTTTGGCAGTATAAGAGTCAAGCCAAACATGATGCTAAAAGTCACAGTGAGAACTGTATCAGATTTTATGTCAGCACTCAGGAAGGGTATGTTTAATCCATCCACCCAAAGCCATGATCCTGATAAATACCCCCTACATTGGGTTATGAGACTTACGGGGTGGAAGCTCCTGTTCGTTCTCACTGTCAAGATCATGGATGGGGAGGGAAGGGTTAATACTCCCCTCCTAGCATGGTGTAATCCGGATAAAAATTGACCCCTGTGCTGGGGTAACCAATATGGCACCCTCTAGTTCTTCATCATCATCTTTGTTGTTTTGTTTTGTTTTGTGTTTTGTTTTGTTTGTTTGTTTGAAACATTTATATCCTGCTTTTCAGCATGTAGAACTCAAAGTTTCTTACATCAATAAAATGCACAATATGCCAAACTTCAAGCATAAATTATTATTTTTCCACAAATTTATTTATTTCGTTTTACATAATAAAGTTTACAATCATACCACAACACATTCCAAAAGGAAACCAAGATTACGACAAACCTTTGGACTTCCCAGCTTCCCCTCCATTGTTAAACCTTTTCTTCTGCATCTTTTTATAATAATCCAAATGTTTATATTTCCATTGTATCCATAGTTCTCGTTACATTACAGGTGTTATTCCAATCCCACTAATGATTTTAACTGTTTACAGTGGTCTCCAAGGTAACTTATAAATTTCCCTCATTCCTTCTTCAAGTTTTGGTCTTCCTGGTTTCTGGTCAAGCAACAATTAAACCTAGAGATTTTTTTTCTTTTTTTAAAGAGCACCTGCGAAGCATTCAAGATTCAGGGGCCTGCTGAAATAAAACAGTTTTGATGAGGCATCTGAAACTCAGTAGGGACGAGGCCTTTCAAACTTCTTGTGGGGTAGGGGAGAGTTCCATAGAGTTGGGCCCACAACGCCTAAGCCATTACTCCTTATTGACATGATCCATGCTTCTGGCCCAAAGGGAACTACTAATAGTACTCCCCTCCAATGGTCTCAGTGATTACGTGGGGCATGCGGGGTAAGGCAGTCCTTAAAGTATCCTGGGCCTAAATTCTTCAGTGCTTTCTACACTAGTACAAGAACCTCAAAGCTGGCCTTGTAGCAGACAGGAAACCAGTGCAGGCCTCTTAACACAGGTGCTGTTATGTACTGAAGTTCTCACCCTGGGCCAGCAGAGGGATACTGTCAATAGTTTTCACTCAGGTCCACATATGCAAATAAGGGGTTGAAAGTGACGTTCAGTGATTGGATAGTTACTGAAAATGGTTACTGTTGCGTTCTAGTGGAGCTCTATATAAGCAGGCTGGCTGAACCCTTCAGTTCAGTTCTGTTCTGGCCTGTGAATAAACAAGAGCTGTTTGAAGAATCGCTGTGTCGTCTGATATGTTCACCCACAACTTAACAGGTGCCATGTTTTTGTGGTAGTTTGTTCCCATCACCAGTCTAGCCGCAGCATTTTGCACTAGCTGGAGCTTCCTGGACCAGACTCAAGGGCAGACCCACACAGAGCACGTCTGGCCTTAAAGAGTATCTTGTTGTTGGCCATGCTCATTGGGGCTGATGGAAGCTGGAGTCTAATGTCATCTGCAGGGCACCATGTTGGCGTCCCTCCGCAGTAGTTTATTTTAAAAGCAACTACGAGAAACCTATCTTATGAACAGGAATTTGTATATTCAGACCTCTGATGGAGTACCGTATTTTTCGCTCTATAAGACGCACCAGACTGTAAGATGCACCTAGTTTCTGGAGGAGGAAAACAAGAGATAATAAAAAATAATATTCTGAATCTCAGAAGCCAGAACAGCAAGAGGGATCACTGTGGCTTCTGGGATAGCTGCGCAGCCTGCATTCGCTCCATAAGACGCACACACATTTCCCCTTACTTTTGGGGAGGGAAAAAGTGAGTCTTATAGAGCAAAAAATACGGTACATGTTCCTCCACTGGCGACTAAAATGACCACCAAGGGGCAGTAGAGCTGAAAGGACTGAGAGCTGAATGGAAATATGGCTGCGTTTAATGGTGGTGTACGCATCCTCCATTCATGACAGCAACCAATACTCAATATTATTACTGTTATTTCAAATGAACATATACTCTGTTGCTTTGTTATTCACTGCCTGAGTACTGGTTCCAGGGCTTTCGTTGTACTTTAATTGAGCCTATTCCTGAAACTGAAGACAGCAATTGGTTCTGTGTTTCCCCCCGCTAAAATCACTGGTCTTTTCTCTTCATTCCCTCAGCTGCTTCCTGCGCCTTTTAGCCAACATGTAACTATTGAGCCTTTTGCGTCTCCTACCTTTCAGCTCTCAGTGTTTATTATTTCATCCCGTTCTGTTCTTGAAATTGTGGCAGGGCTGCTCTTGGAGAAACACGGACATAAAACCTTCACAGTTTGGCACGTCTCTTTTCTCTTCATTTTGTAAAGCTGTCACAAAGCCAGCCACGGTGACAGCAAAAAAGAGCAAAGGTTTTACTCCTGCTTACAAGTGACTGCCTGGTCAGGTGCTTGGTAAATTGTTTTACTTGCTTTATTCCCCTGCACCAGTTACAGAAGCTGTGCCGTTGGTACATTGGTGTGGCTCCTTGCTCCCAGCTTGCATTTGTCAAAAAAGCAGCTCCTGTTGCAAGACTCCAAGTGGGTTGCATCTAACTGCTAAATGAATAGAGTTTTGTAATGGGTTTTTCACTATCCGAGACTAATTTCTTCTTCTTTTTAACCCCAAACATTAAATCTCAACTTCAGTAGAAAATCCAAATTCCTATTAACCTAAGTACAATCCATGCTGCAACCTGGTGATCTTTCAGCACTGTGTCGTGTGTTTCTGAGCGTGGTCTGGACAGAAATCTCTCACTCTTCCACTTCCCAATCATGGTTTCGCTCAGTCTCTTATCACTGGAGCCTTTCATTCTTTTTAATGGCAAATTGGTGCCATTGCACCAGCAGGAGGGGGAACTAAAATGAAGTGTGATGACTGCTAGTCTGGATGTGCCAAAGTAGAAAGAAAGATGGTTAGAGCCAGTGCTTTTTTCCTGGGGAGATGCAGGGGAACGCACACCCCTAAACATTTTGTGATTTTCCCCGATTTGAACTATAAAATGGTGATTTTATTGAGTCAAAATGAGAGTACCCCCTAAACATTTTTTTAGGGGGGAAAACACTGGTTGTAGCACTAAATGGAGTTGTCTGGTGGTAGAACGCATCTTTTGTTTGCTTGCGTTCCCTCATTCAAACCCGCAGCATCTCTAGGTTAGAAAGTATCTACAGTAGAGAGCTGGGAAAGAATTCTCTTCTTAGAAACCTGCCGAGTGGTCTAACAATTCCATGCGCAGTGTGAGTCAGCCTTGTTCTCTCATCTGTCATATCAAGCAAGGGGCCACCTCGTGTCACCCTCAGGGAAGAGGAAGATTTGAGATTCTCCAGAGGCTTACAACCATCAAGAGGACTCTTTTCAGTTTGAGTTTCTGAACCTAATTGGAATGCAGTTATTGGACTATATTTTTTCTGTTTTGGTTTTCATGTTTTGTCTCTTTTACATAACATAAAAATGCATGTACATTTACTTGATTATGCAATTCATCTTGTGTTGTTGTTTTTTATTAGATCACGGAACTGCAGTAAGACATGAACCAGTCTTTCGAAGAATTCTGATGGAAGACAGCATCATCTGATATCAGAAAGATTTGTGAAATCCCTGGGTGGATCTTGTGCTCCGCATGTGTGTGTGTGTGTGTGTGTGTGTGTGCACATGTGTGCATTGTGTGCATGTGTTCTCGTTCTCTCTGTTTCACACACACCCATGTGCGTGCACACACACACACACACACTGCTGCCTCTAAATTGGCCATGCATTAAACCGACTAGATATGTAAAATCATCTCTGAAAGGACATAGTTAACAGATGTGTGTATGTGCAATTTGAAAAGTGTAACATAAGCAAGGTACCTTGGGATTCTTTCCTTTTATTTATACATTAAAGTGTGAATATTTTCTGTTACGAATGTTCGGGTTCATTTATAGCTTCACAGTGCAACTGAGATGTACGAGAATTTTTCAAACCCTTGTACTCTTCTGCACATTGCTCTGCGTGGCAGAAGGGATGTGGAAGTGAATCTTTGCTTTTTGCCACATGCTGGATGAGATGTCCCCATGGAAATGGACATTGGTGCCAGGTCCAGCAGATTTCTCCACTCTCTGATACAGAGAGTATGGGATACAGAGTATGGAAATAGCCGTCCTTGTGGTGCAGGTTCCAGGACAGGGGTGCCAGTGGACATCTCCAGGCTTGGATCTGAGAATGGATGTTGGGAGACTTACTGAAGTCCACTTCCAAAGAGAGGCAGAGAAAACAAATGCCCCAAGTTCTCCCTGGCCTGGAATAAAATTTGAGTTTGAGATGGCTGGCTCTCACCTGCACACACCCATCCACACCCATCGATGCCCCCCTCCAAATGACCCCCTTTCCCCTTAATTCCCAAGTGGACAGCAGCAGGAACATGATTAGTGAAGGCAGTAATCTTGTTCCCCTTTGCAAAGCTGCAAGGAATGCTGCCATGTCATGATGTAGCTTTCTTCTCAGGGTGAAGGCGAGGCTGGCTGAAGCTCAGATCAAGCTCAGGCTTGCAAGGGAGGTTAAAATAATCTTTAAAAGGTTTCTTTACCTATGTCCGAAGCAAGAGGAAGAACAAGGAAAATTATCTCTCCCCCAGTTTGGGGACGGAACAGCTCAGATCCATTCTGTGTTAACATAGAGAATGCTTTGGGGATGCTTTGCTCATCCTTATAGAGGGATACAGGACAGCAGTTTTTGGCAGGTGCCACTTGTTTTATCTCCAAACAAGAGCTGTTCCCACAGAAGAAATGCTTCGCTTCCAGATGCATGGTTGAGTCAGGGCCCCTCTAGACTGATGCTTTTTGTGGGCATGTTTTGCAACATGTGATCGATTTATACTGCACTGCCCCCACATCAATCCACTTTATTCGTTGCTCTGTGATGCATTATTATCTAATGTGACTGCATTATTGCCATCTGGAGTGGCTCTCTTGCCCTATAGCAGACAAGAGACACAACACACCCACCCCTGAACAGTAGGGTTATAAAAAGTTGCAGGATTTCAGGAGGAATTGTGCACCAACTGCAAGCCAAGCACCATGTCAACCCAGAAACTTTTTCAGGTGCAAAGACGATTGAAAGCAAGGTCATGTAAATAAAACCATGAGCACAAACCATGTGCTGAAGGGGAAGATGTGCACATTCCACCAAGATTTATGCCATAACTGCCAGAGGCAGAAGGGGGTTGATGAATTAGCTTAACTTAAATGAGCCACGTTTGAGCTGATCTGAAGTGCTGTGAAACTGGTGTTTAGTTTGCATTGAACACAGCCGTTGGGAGGGCTGGAGAAATGGGAGAAACGTTCTGTGTTCAGGCATTGGGTTCTCAAACCCCAAATAATGCAAAACGAAACCAAGTAAGGAGAGAGGTGAGGGCCACAGCAGATGCCTGGGCTGCACATAAAAGCAAGCAAGAGAAAGGAATGGGAAATGATCCAACAGCAACTATAGGGCAGGGTTGCCACCTTTGTTCTGGCAAAATACAGGACAGGGCAGGGTGGGTGAATCCCCCCCCACCCATAGCTGTCAACTTACAGATTTGAAAATAAGGGACCAGCAGCCTCGAAAATAAGGGATCAGCAGCCAAAACAAGGGATTTTCCAAACACAGGTATGTTCAACTTCTGAGCCCCTCCGAGCCAAAGCCAGAAAACCCAGCCAGCAGCCAAACGAAGCCTCAAGCGGTGGTTCCCACAGCGCAACCAGGCAAAGGGGATGCAGCAAGGGAAACCACCGTCACCTCTCCGCTGGGAAGCGCTGAGCAAAAGCGAGTCCCCAGGCAACGCGGCCAATTTGATTGCCACAAGGCATGCAAGCTCCACCCCCCAGTCGTTCTTAGACTCCTTATTGGGTGAGCAACGCAGCCAAGCAACACAGTTGGAGCCTCCCTCCTCCCTGGCCGGCAGGGAGGGAGGGAGGGAGAGGAGCTGCTTCCTTTGAAACCCGGGAAATTTAAGGGACATCATCAATAAGGGACAGCAGCGGGACACAGCGCTGGGATAAGGGACTGTCCCGCCAAATAAGGGACAGTTGACAGCTATGCCCCCCCCAATCTGGTGTTGAAATGACTTCAAAGCAATCTATTACAATCTATTGCAGCCTCTGGAAATTCTCTCTCTCTCTCTCTCTCTCTCTCACACACACACACACACACACAAACACAAACACAATTTGTAAACCTTTCTGTGCTTTGCCACCCAGAGCTTAAATATATGACCTTTCACACACATACTTTTGGAGAGGATCCCTAATCTGGCAGTGAAAGGGGGCACATAGGAGCCAGCTCCTAGGAGCCACGGTCCCTTTGGCCCCCCAATAAAAAATTAAGGGGGCCACCACCACCCCCAAGTTGATGGGCATTGACATTCAAATGGTGTGGGTGTGCCCCATCATTTGATTGTTTATGAGTGGCGGGGCTTACCTGCCCCCCCATATTTTACTCCCCTGGAGAGAGGAGTGCAGAAACACAGGACAAAGTACATTTTACAGGACAATTCTGTATTATATAGGGCAGAAGGAACCTCCTTTGGGAAAGGGGGAAGGGAAGCTGTAATACCTTGTACAGGTAAAGGTTGTTTGGAAGTGGAACTGGGAACAGTGCTTCTAAGCACCTTTGGACTGGGTGATCATTCCTGGCCTCCACTTCCACGCTGGCTGCTTAGTCTTTCCAACAGTGTATAATCAGTCTTCATAACTCTGCTATATGTTGGGAAATTACAGAGGTTAAAAATGAGGCCATCTTTAAATAAAGCGACTCAGTTTAGTTTCATGGGATTGGGTGTTGTTTCCAAAATAGGTGTCTTTATTTACATCCTTTCTGCTCAATGTGTTGATTTTGGGGTCCATTGAATGCCAGGGTGTATCATGCCAAATCTTGGCCGTTGCTCCAGCACTCGTTGGGTTCCCCAATCAAGCTTCAAATTTGCTCAACTGCAACCCAGCAGAACAGGAAATAAAGCTTCTCCAGCAAAAGCCACAGGCTGAAGATTGTGACTGGAAGGAATCCCTCGGCTTGTTATTTTACGAAGCTTAATGATATTATGGGATGGCATTAGGAAAGCTTGTAGAAAACAAAGCACATAAGATGGACTGTTTGAAAATAAAGCAACTTCAAGCAACTGACATATGATGAGATTTAAAGCAACTTCAAGCAATCTGATATAATTCCCAAACCAATTAATGGTTTAATAATGGTATGACCTACTAGTAAGCTCTGACAAAGCAATCAATTTGAATAAACAACATCCGTCTCCACAAGGCCCCAAAAGAACTCCCTAAAAATGCCCACATATATGTCTTTAGATTGCGTAACAACTGGGCCATTTATTTTTCCATAAACTTCATTATTTATGCCCACATAGATCATGAGTGACTATAATCTACCTGGGGGAAAGGAGTAAGTGAGACACCTGCTGCATCAGTGATACAGGACACTTGGACACACTCTAGCACTGGCTGGCCCAAACAGATGTTGCTCTTGCTTTGGCTTCATGGCCCAGAGGGTGGTCTTGTTGTGTGGGCAGCCCGGGACCTCCACACACACTACCCAGGCTTGCACCTAGTCACTCCTGGAGACATATTCCATTGAGACAGATGGATGCCAACAGAAGTATGTGTAGCTGACTATGGCGCTAATATTTTTCATCCATCATTATGTGTCCCTATCTCACACAGTGAGGTCATTTTAAGATTTTTTCAGGTGTTCTTGGTGTTCTGTTCCTGAGATGGCTCATCCTATCCTCTTTGTTTGTGGCTGTGTATATAGAAATGAACATTATGTCCATATTCGAGGAAGGTAGGGTGATTGCACAGCGTAGGAGTGTGGACAAGGCCCCAGGTTCAGTTCCCAGAATCTGCAGGTACAGGTGGGAAGGACCCTGGTCTTGAAACCCTGGAGAGATTCCAACAGTCCAAGTAGACAATACTGACCAACTGGACCAATGGTCTGATTCTGCAGAAGACAGCTTATTATGTTCCTATAGGCTTTCTCACATGATCTGGTCCTGGATGCCTTTCATAGAAAAGATATCCGTACAGATCACTACCCCACCATTGTCTTTCAGATGCAGGAGGTCATCGGGTAGATTACCAAAACAGAAATGGCCTGAAATTACCCTTTGACTTTGTGTATATGTGCATGGCAACACAAACACAAGCAAGTTAGCAGTTTACGACTGCAACCCCATGCACATTTATCTGACAGTAAACCACCTTGAAATTTGCGAGATTTACCTTTGAGTAAAATGCACAGGCGCATACATTGTGAACCCAATCAGAGTGGAATTGATGCTCCTTGAAAATTAAAGGAGGTGTTACTGCTAACCTCAGCAGGAGCAGAATTAGATAATAGCAATTAAATAACATTTTCTATTAGCCTATCCAACCTCCTCTCCCCCTGGATGCTAATGATGCGGGAAATTTTCATCCAGTGTCACAAGGACTCTGGCAGGGATGGTTTTCTCCTAGTAACCTCGTGAACAGTTATTCTGTGCAGGTAATTTACATAAGACAGCCCTGAAATCATTTCCAATTCCATGCAATGTTCATCCTTTAAAAGAAAAGCCAATTAAAGATGAAATAACTCTGACTATTTGAACATGGGAAATAATTATTTGAGGAAACAATTCTTAATTTATAAAGTGTTCTTATTTCACCAAGGACTCATCTATAATGTTCAATTAATGATGTTTGCTTATCACTGTAACAATTACAAAGTTTCGGTGTTTTTTGTTTCTTTTGTAACAGACAACACTTTCACATTGTGGCTATCGAATAATAACACTGGAAATGAAGAAACCACATTCCCTTTGCAGAAGACTGACACAGACACATAGACTCAGTGCAAACATTTGACAAAGGATTTTTTTTTTAGTGTAATCTAACTGCAACTTGCAGATCACTTCAAAAATATTAATAGTCTTAGGTGATGAAACAATGTTTGCAGCTGCTTTATTAATCAGCTATGATGGTTGGTTTTTGCTCTGCTGAAACTGGTCCTCTAATTTCTCAAAAATTGCATTTCCCAAGAAAAGAGGCTTCTATTTTTCTGCCTCGCAGTTTAGAATTTCTTTATCCTTTCATTAGGGTGGAGCTTAGCTACTTGGCTGTGGGTGGCACGTGTAGTTTTCTGTCCATTAAACATGTTTCCAGCGCCGTTTGGTCTCTCTGGCTGATGATGTTCCTGAGCTGGAGGGGGGGGGACACAGGACATGAGAGACGTTGCCCTGTGACATCTTCCTACGGATTTTTAATTGAAGCACAGGAAGTCGGGGAGAATCCCTGGGATTAGTGTGCTTGCTGGCTTTGTTTTTAAGGGAAGTTCTTCATTTCACCTTGAAAAAAAGTCTGTGCTGATTTCTTTAAAAGTAAGGAGACCACTTTTCAAACAAAATAACAATGTGCAGCTTGACTTCTTCCGACACTTACAGTAAAGGAAAGCTAAGAGTGTCATGGGATACTCAGGAAACATGGACACCCAGGAATGCTGCAGAGTTCAGACCACAGGAGAGGTGATTTGTGGGGTGGAAGAAAGGACACTCAAAACCCCTTGGCCACACAAAATAATATTACCCGAGACTTTACAATTTCAATCATCAGACTTTTCTCATTAACAGATAAACGACGGGAGAATAGACTGCACTAGAACACTCAACAGGGACATCAAAACATACCAGTGAAGGGTCTTCATATTTATGCCAACAGGAAGCTCAGGGTGATATTACAAGCATTTGTCCTATTATGTCCTTTTGTTTTATCCTCTCTTTGAAGTAGGCTGGGTTGAGAGAGAATGGCTTTAAGATCACTGTGAGGCAGCCATGTCTGCTGCAAGTACACCTGGGCTATATATCCCTGCAGCAATATGAAGTATGAACGACATGTTTTCATTCTTAAATGCCAATATGCAAGTCTCAGAGAGCAGAAACCTAAGTAAAGCTCACTGCAGGTATGTGTGTATGGGTTACTCAGATGCATGGGTGTGCTGGGTGTGGCCAGGCACACACTATTGTATTTTATCAGTTGTAGTAGAGCACTATGGTATGTTGAGCTTCAGACATGGTCTGAAGCTCAACATCAAAAAAACGAAGATCATGGCCACTGGTCCCATCACCTCCTGGCAAATAGAAGGGGAAGAAATGGAGGCAGTGAGAGATTTTACTTTCTTGGGCTCCATGATCACTGCAGATGGTGACAACAGTCACGAAATTAAAAGACGCCTGCTCCTTGGGAGAAAGGCGATGGCAAACCTAGACAGCATCTTAAAAAGGAGAGACATCACCTTGCCAACAAAGGTCCGTATAGTTCAAGCTCTGGTTTTCCCAGTCGTGATGTATGGAAGTGAGAGCTGGACCATAAAGAAGGCTGATCGCCGAAGAATTGATACTTTTGAATTCTGGTGCTGGAGGAGACTCTTGAGAGTCCCGTGGACTGCAAGAAGATCAAACCTCTCCATTTGGAAGGAAAACAGCCCTGAGTGCTTACTGGAAGGACAGATCCTGAAGCTGAGGCTCCAATACTTTGGCCACCTCAGGAGAAGAGAAGACTCCCTGGAAAAGACCCTTATGTTGGGAAAGATGGAGGGCACAAGGAGAAGGGGATGACAGAGGACGAGATGGTGGGACAGTGTTGGTACTTCAGGTTGCATCATAAGGTTATGGGTTGAGCATAAGAGTGTGGCAAATGTGATGTGGGGAGGCATGGGTTCTGTGGTGCAGTGGAAGAAACATGGTGGAGGGATATTTTTTGTTGCTGGCATCCATTTGTCTCAAGAGACAGTGGGGTGCGCCTCCTGGGATGAAGTCAAAACACTGTGTTGGCAGCACTGAAGTGACTTCCATGCAGCACAAAACTGGGCAGTGCCCTACGGAGGTCCTGACCTGCCCAGGCGACAAGAACCCCCTCTTGGTCTCTGTGGGCCAAAGGAAAGCACAGCAATATGTCTGGCTGCAAGAATTGCTGGAAGGATAATTGCAATAATTGGTCCTCCTTCTCCTTTGGCAATCACTCATAGCTGAGTAAGATTGTCTTCTATGAGCACGGTCTGTAAGTGACTGTGGAGGCCAATTCTGGATCCACACGTCCTTCCACAGTGGGGACATAGGTTTCCAGGCTAATTGCTCCAACTGTCTAGAGACTCCACAATGGATTTGTGAAGAGTTACTCCTCAGCCTTTTCTTCTCCTGAAGCTATCCCGCAAGTCAGCAACAGTTTGGAGTCAGAGTTTCCCTTCTCCTAGATGGGCTGCCTTCGCAAGGTTGACAAGCTGGAGGGACATGGTGGCTCAGGCAGCCTGCAAGCCCAATGCCATTCATGGGGACGGCCTTTTACATCCTTCTCAATCGCAGGAGGGGGGCTGGAAGGGACACAGCAGCTCAGGTGCACTGCAAATCCAGCCCCATGCTGCTTTTGCAAGCGGCACACTGGTGTCTCAGGGTGCCTGGGTTTGTGCGCCACCTTGGGCTATGATGTGTCGCTCTCAGAGTGCCACCCAGGGCGATCCGCCCCCTGCGCACCCCATTAGCTACACCACTGGTTGAGAGAAAATTATTTTCTCAAGGCCACACAGAATGGTCAAGAAGGCTGTGTACCCAAGGCCTTCTGGCAAAATATCACACGGTCTCTCTACAGGGATGCAATTGTCAAGCTTAACTTGCCACAGAGATGTGCAGTATACCAGATGAAACTATGTCTAATTTCTAACCATTGGTTTTCAGTTTGAAAAGGGGAGACATAAACTGTCCATTAATGTACCTGTTGATAGTGTTAATAAAATTCCATTTATCTTGCAGGCTAAGCCTTTAGATTCTGCTGCAAACTCCAATGTCACTTCTTCTCGGTCATGCATATTCTAGTCGCCTGCTTCATAATGTTGCAGTCCGTGATAAAATGATTTATTAGGTGAAATGGTAGCTGATTGGTTTTAACCCCTTCAAGCTGAAACTGCACCCAGGCATCAGAAATCAGTCTGTCATTTTGAAATAGATGTTATAGCCTATGAAGTCATTTGGACTCCCAACTCTCCCATTATTTCTGCAAATCCTCATTAGAAAACGCTGGATGAAATATAGTTGGTATTAAAGAGGAATATAGGGAATACAGGGCAAACAAATGTGTTTGCTGATATTTACATGTCATAACAAGCACACTGTATAAAGAGATTTCATATTATTTGTAATGCTTTGGGGAATGAGTTTAAGAAAAGGCAGGACTCTTAATGATACTTCAGTGTCTGCCAATTCAATGTCAATCCATGTTTTATCTGTTTTCTAAATAATACAAATTAGCCACCTGATTTGGATCGCCTAATTATATTTGAATAGATGTGGAATATTCCACCACACTTGTATTTTTCTGTAAGATGGTAAAAGCAATTAAGGGGTTTCATTAAAAAATAAATTTATGAACAGTATTTTGCCACTTATTCAGAATACCGTATGATAGGGTAAGAAATTGGGAAGTTTTGGAAAAATTGATCACAATAGCCCTCAAGCTTTCCAACATATGTTTTGGTTTGTGGGTACGGAAATTGCAACTGCATATGCTTTGAGAATTTTTCCTAAGAAAAGAAAATGGGCTTTTAGTATTAAGCTATATTCTTATAGGAACTATGGTACATACTGATGGTTAAATGGTATGTAAAATTGGATATGAATATGTATTAAAGCTTAGAAAATAATTCTAACCCTTTATGTTCTGAGCAGTTCTCGTTTGCTTTTTCTCCTACCCCAGCCATCCATGTGCAATGGCGCAGCAGTACATTACATGCATATGTGTGTAATGGAATGTCAATACCATTCTTTTAAAAATAAAACAGCTTTGGGATGGGGTAGTTTTGACCAAAGAAATTAAACTTTTCCCTGCTCAGTTTTCCCTCTTAATATCCCTCTCATTCCCAGCCAGATAAATTAAATATCCCCTCTTCCAAACTAGTTACCTCACATGGCTGTCTACGCATTCCAATCACATAACCTTAAAGCTTCACGAAGAGAGAGAACTGCCTATTATATGTACCCCTGAGGTGATTAAAACAGCAAACATTATCTCATTTTGTCTACTTAATGTAACATAGTAGTTGGACTGGGAGTACCTGTGTTCAATTCCAAACCTAGCCATCAAGTTCACTAGATCCCTTATGGTCTTTCACATGCTGAGGTATAAAATGCCTTTGAGCTTCTAATGCTATTTATGTTAACATGTCATACTTGTTCACGCAAGAAAAAAGGGAGAGAAGCAGCCTTTGCAATATGAATGAGTGTTTTTACAAGAGCGTTACAGATGGGGCATGTGCTCAGGAAAGATGCACATAATAAGTATACAACAGCAGCCTTAATGCTTACATACAACTCTTAAGGTCTCTTCATTATTGGATGCTATTGAAAGAGAGCTGGCTTCTATTAGTTTAATAACAGGCACATGCCATCACCATTCATCTCCAAATGCTGCGTTTGGAGAACTCTAGAATATTGTCCTTTGGGGAATTCCTACCTACTTCCCCTGTTTGTTTGGCTATATCCCTAAAAACAAATATTTTCAGGAAATAAAACCTGTTCATTAGCAGAAAGCTGGGATTTGCTTTCCTAGAGCTGATCTTATTTGTGCATGAGTGACATCTGGTGGTCAAGTAGAAGCTATTCCCACTTTCTTCCTCATTTGTGAATTACAGCATCAATCACATGCACATGTGATTAGGAGTAATTTCTGTGAACTCAGAGGTCTTGCTTTTGTGTAAATGTGTATAAGATCAAGCCATCAATCTCCCTCCCCCAAGCTGTTGCAGCTTCTCTTCTCTCTCACTCCCGGGGGCATTAATTTTATAGGACAATATAACAAACCAAACTGAGAGTAGACCAAACTTTCAGTGGTTGATACAGTGGTGGAAATATATGTGAATGGACAAATGAAAGCACCAATATGTTTTCACTCATATGGAAAATCTGATATAGAAACACACCAGACATATATCTTTAAAATGAATTTTAAAATAACCGCTGAACCAAGTGATTGGTCAAGATCAACTCTTCCAAGGCTTGTATTTCCACTGGGAGTTTAGAAACCATTCATTCTTGCTTTTGTTCAGCACCCTTAGTTTCCTTCAACATTTCTTGCCAGTTCTTCTCCATTTCTTCCTTACAGGTGAGAAAAGCATCTTCCAGTCGTCTCATAGAGTTGGCCAAGTCTGGGTTAGCACGCATCACCACCATATCATAAGCCATCCATGTAGCCTGCACTGGGACAGAGTGCAAAATGCAGAGTCACTAATTTGATGAGATTTGTTGCAGTGGCATGGATGAGAAGGAAAAGATGAAACTGATAACAAAACGGGAGAGTTGCCAGCTCTGAGACTAAATACCTCTTCAAATACACTTTTAAGTTTCAAACCAGTGCTGCACTCACTGCAATAACTAACTAGTTTATTCATTGACAGCTTTCCACAACATCATTGACCCTCAGGGAAGAGTGACATCCTGCTTCTGGGTGTACAGATCTGTGGGGTGGCGCCACTCATCCAACACTTGCATTAGAAAAGCAATAGAATATCTCCCCCCCCCCCAAAAAAAAATGTGCACAGGGAATTATTAAAACAAATCAGCGAGTTTTCCCAAATCAGACTGCAATGATAGCAAAAGCGGAGCAGCTGTCCTTCCCCCTGTCCACAAAAAAGTATGGATTAATGAAGATCCTCCCAGATGGCGGGAGGTTGTCTCTATTTGCATTATGATCTTAACCCCCCACAACCCACACTTTTCATCACCCCTACCCCTACCCATCTCAGCCAAGTTTGAGAATCGCTGTTATAGGGCACATTCAGTAATTTAAATGTTATTTTTCAAGTTAACTAGACCATGGTGGCAGAACAATCTAATGCTATTTGCAACAGCTAGCTTGCTGTTTTTATCCAATCTGACTGAGAAAAGGGTTTTTTTTTAAGTATGTACTAATTAGTGGAAATGTTTGAATGAATCTGTAATAGAACTCCTGCAAATATTGTCTCACATCAAAACCTAGATTAAGTTCTGAGGCATTGTTTAATTATCCAAGAGGCTCGATCAGTATTTGACTCTCTTTGTGCCATTGCAATCCTCTCTGCAAAGATTCCAGGGCTGTTGTTTTTTTTAAAAAAAGAATCCATTTGAAGTCTATAGTAGTTTGACAACCTGCCCTTGAACTGGAAAACCTCTTTAGAAAGTAACCTGAGAGAAGAGAAGTGGTGGGCAGGATTTAAATCCTCCCTCCACCCATTTCATGTTTGAAACCCACCCTCACCCTGCTGTTCTCCCTGCAGGTTCAAATCTATGTTCACAAAAATCAAAGTGTAATTTCGCTCTAATTCATTATATTCTACCAGGAAAATCTTTCTTGTCATATTTGACAGGATACTGTAAAAACAAGGAATTCTGTCCATTGGTTATTCTTATAGTTAGGAACTCGGCATTCAAAAGAATGGTAGCATCTTGAAAGGGATAATTGTTACGTTGGGGTTTTGTTATTGTCTGTTCTATGAGACCTGAAAAATCAATGCTTTGTGGAAAGAAATAGAGAGCATACTTAAAGGTGCTTAAATTAGCAGTTTTTCTAATGAATAGGACTTATACAGTAGCAACTGTATAAGTAATCTACAGTTTCTAAGGACATAATGCAGAAGCAGTTTAGCATGCTCCTGTCCTGACACTACAGAACTTATTCAGCTCTTAATTGCATGTATTGATTAGTTATACTCAGATGTGGATGAGCATCAGACCCTCACATCAGATTTAATGGATCCTGGGTGAGCATTGTAATCTGCACACTAATTTCTCCCTTGGTGGCTCAGGGGGATATAATTAGCAACACATAAATCCTCTGCAGGAATAGTACCACACCTGATAGTTTTTCCATGTCTTCCAGGAGCTTCTCTAAATCCCTGTTCAGATCCTCAAGCATTTTTACCATGTTGTCGTAATTTCTTTCACAGGGTTCACATTTGGCCATCTAACAGGGGAAAAGGAAGCGATGAGTGGCAGTACAACTTTGTGAAACCGAAGTTTAAAGCACACAGAATGTTCTTACACTCTTTTAATAACTGTATAGAAGAGCACGTTTTGTATATTTTAAGCATTTCTACCCTGATCTTCAGGCAAAGTGTCCCAGAGCATTATTGTAGGTTAAGGCCAGTAAGAACAGTAAGTAGACAGTCCCAGCCCACAGGCTTCAACAGGGAGTAGGAAAACAAGCAAACTCAGGCACCAGTTCTCAGTGGTTGATAACAGGATGCCATTATTAATTATTATTATTATTATTATTATTATTATTATTATTATTATTATTATTATTTATATACCACTCTATACCCAGGGGTCTCAGACTAGACCAGATGAGCTCGTCTTTTGTTCTTAAAAGTTACAAGTTCTTATAATAAACATTGCACATCAAAAGAGTTGAGGGTGAGGAGGGACTAAATGGAGCTGGTCTATGGATTGGGCCCAATAGTTCCACCCCCCTGCAGAAGCCAGAGTACAGTAATGTGTACAACGAACCTGCAGGATCCTTCCCATTGTTGTTGTGCCTGAGTAAACACTTTATACAACTGGACCAAAATCAGAAAATTGTAATTTTCACCCTTTCCACATCAAAGACTGCAAAACACCCCAATGAATTTTGGATAAATGGATATAAAATATTGAATACTTGGGCGGGGGGGAGCTGCAAGTATGTTTAGAGAAAATGAACTTAAATGATTAATTCAATACTTCTGAAAATCAGAGCACTTCTTATGTGTCAAAGTAAAGATCGAAACACTTAACTTCTAACACTTCAGATTGCAAAATTATACCTCTTGACAGCTGTGCAATAGTGGGCACATGGGAAAAGAAAACCTCAATTACCACAGTAAATGTAGAATAAAATCAAATAAGTATATTAGTCACAAGCAAACAAACAAGCATGCCTAGTAAGTAGTCCCCAAGTGCCAAAGAGAATATATTTTAAGTGCATACTTGAATTTTTGGCTACAATACCAATTAGGTACCCTAGCTTAAACAATAAATTAATCTATCAGGTCTGAAAAAGATAGACGCTAAATCACTTTGAAGAAGATGATGCTGACAATAATTTAAATGCTTAACTTCAGAAACTCCAGATATCAAACTGTTTTTGTTTTATACTATGCTTGTGGAAGTGAAATCTTGCCACAAATAGTGCCTGCATCAGGCAGAGAGGTGGCAGAGAGCCATTGTTGGATTAGGGCCAGGGAATTATGGCCATCCAAAACAAAAACTGAAAAGCTGAAAGTTTCATGGTAGAATCAAAAGGTTCCTCATAAAAGCTCTAATGTACAGATAAGGGATCTCTGCAAGAACAGCGGCTTCTAGAGAAAACTTTCCTTTTGGAAACACTTCCGAGGGAAGATGACCAGAGAGGGAACCATATTACATAACGCATTCACAATACTCTACAAAAAACCTGAATGATCCCATCTTTAAAACCATAGGATGGATTTTGTTTAATATTGTGAAAGGGCAAGATATGAATATTTGAAATAAGATAATACATCTGTGTCTTGTATCACAGTTGGAGAGCACAGGTTTCGGAAACGGAGCGATCATTCAAGGAGTCCATGGCTTGAACTTCAGCTCTGAACTTGCTATGGGACTTTGGATGTGCCACTTTCCACTTCATCTCCTGCATTTATAATACAGGGATAGATATACTTGCCCTCTGGGATTTTTTTTTAAGGACTGGGAAAATTGTGGAGTGCTTTGAACACTCTAAAAAGTGCTTCCCAACAGCCAATTTCCGTTGTCTTTTGCACAGTCAGTATTGCATCTGGTAAAACTACCAACCGTTCTCTCCCGAAGCCCCTTTCTCCACTCCTGCCCTTCATCCCATCCCATAATTACACTTCCGAATTGGTACAGCGATGCTGATTATTTTTAAGTGTTCATCCTATTATTTTTGAATTGTTATATTTCAGTGCTGTTCATCTGGCATGTTGTACTCCACTTTGAGCACGATTCTGTGGGAAAGTGGCATACAAGTACACTCGATGATGATGATATCAGATGATGATGATAATTATTATTATTGAAAGACTAGCCAGGGGAGATGGAGGTATATTAGCTTTACAATTTAATATTCCACACATTTATCATATAAAAGAAAAATAATTAAAGAATCCAAATATCCCCCCCCCCCTTATGACTTCCCTCAAATTCCCTTTCCGGTTCTTTGAATATTTGCTACTTCTGCTTAATTTCCAAGTTGTCGTTTCTTAACCTTTACCTTTGTCTTCTTAATTGTGTTTACTCAAACCCTATTAATGAGTCCAGTTCTTTATGACGTTTCTGTAAATACAGCATAAATGGTTCCCAGTCTTTTTAAAGCCTCTATTGTCATTGTCTCTAAGTCCCCCCTTGATATGTATTTTATTTCTAATAATAATAATAATAATAATAATAATAATAATAATAATAATAATAATAATAATATATTATTATTTATACCCTGCCCATCTGGCTGAGTTTCCCCAGCCACTCTGGGCAGCTCCCAATCAAGTGTTAAAAACAATGCAGCATTAAATATGAAAAACTTCCCTGAACAGGGCTGCCTTCAGATGTCTTTAAAAAAGAAGATAGCTGCTTATTTCCTATAATAATAATTGAATTTCCATAAAAAATTATACACCACTTGATTCAAAAAAGCAAAAAACACCTCAAAGCGTTTTCCACTGCTTTTTATAGAGGAAATACATTGTTGGGCGCAGCTGGGCCTGGTCAGGAGACCTTATCCCTGTGGTTGTGCTTTCCCTCCTCAGTATACCATATTATTATTATTATTATTATTATTATTATTATTATTATTATTATTATTAAAATTGATATACCACCCAAATATCACAGGGCCTGGTTTACCAGGACACAGTATGGAGAGGGAAGCCTCAGAAGCGCCTTATATTTTACGTCCCCTCACGTTTAGCCAGGCCTCCATCGCCAGAGGCCCAGAGGGCAGCCACACAAAACCAGGCCTTTTCTGTGGTGGCTCCATTTGTGGGCTGCTCTCCCCAGGGAGGCTCGCCTGGGGCCTTCACAAACATATATGTCAGTTTCTCTCCAACCAGGCCTTGGGCTGCATTTGGTTTCTTTTTATTGTTTATTTTGTCTTCTCTTTTTGTACTTTTCTGTTGCCCACCGGCCTGGGATCTTCGGGAAAAGGGTGGTATAAAAATGTAATTAATTGATCAATTAACCGCCCCAGCACGGGAGATGAAAATTAGCAACCCATCCTATTTCCCCCTACTTCACAACACGCAACTGGACAACCAACACACACAGTCCCTTTCCTTTCTGCTCATCCTTCCTTCGATGGCCCCAAGCAGCCCCCTTTCCTCTCTCCCTTCATCCGACCCCACAAGGCCGCATCCCCCCACTTTCCTACCTTCCCCCTCCAGCAGACAGCTACACAAACCTGGGCACAGCTCAGCCGCCACTGGCCCTTCTCCCTTCCAGCCAATCCCAAGGCCTAGCGCTGCCCGGTTAGAATGGGTGTGGGCGGGTGCAGGGAAGGCCTAGCAAGGGACTGTGAGCATCTGGAGAAGGGGCAGGAGCCGTTTTAATATGGTCTTTTAAAAATAAAAATAAACATCAGCAACCTCAGATATGCAGATGACACAACCTTGATGGCAGAAAGTGAGGAGGAATTAAAGAACCTTTTAATGAGGGTGAAAGAGGAGAGCGCAAAATATGGTCTGAAGCTCAACATCAAAAAAACGAAGATCATGGCCACTGGGCCCATCACCTCCTGGCAAATAGAAGGGGAAGAAATGGAGGCAGTGAGAGATTTTACTTTCTTGGGCTCCATGATCACTGCAGATGGTGACAGCAGTCACGAAATTAAAAGACGCCTGCTTCTTGGGAGAAAAGCAATGACAAACCTAGACAGCATCTTAAAAAGCAGAGACATCACCTTGCCGACAAAGGTCCGTATAGTAAAAGCTCTGGTTTTCCCAGTAGTGATGTATGGAAGTGAGAGCTGGACCATCAAGAAGGCTGATCACCGAAGAATGGATGCTTTTGAATTCTGGTGCTGGAGGAGACTCTTGAGAGTCCCATGGACTGCAAGAAGATCAAACGCATCCATTCTGCAGGAAATCAGCGCTGAGTGCTCACTGGAAGGACAGATCCTGAAGCTGAGGCTCCAAGACTTTGGCCACCTCATGAGAAGAGAAGACTCCCTGGAAAAGAGGCTGATGTTGGGAAAGATGGAGGGCCCAAGGAGAAGGGGACGACAGAGGACGAGATGGTGGGACAGGGTTCTGGAAGCTACCAGCATGAGTTTGACCAAACTGCGGGAGGCAGTGGAAGACGGGAGTGCCTGGCGTGCTCTGGTCCATGGGGCCACGAAGAGGCAGACATGACTAAACGACTAAACAACAACAACAATGGTAATTTGGAGAAGAGGTGAGCAACTAGCCCGGCAGGCACTCATGGCAGCACCCTGGGGACTTCAGGGGGCCAGCAGATTCACAGGTCATTTGCAACTCTCTTTTTTTATTTTGAAACAGGTGTGTGGCATTGTGTTGCACAGTAGCTGTTAGATGGCTTTCCATGAGAAGTAACGCTCCTCCATCAGATGTAATCTGGGGACAACCATTCCATCAATTTGCAGCAGAGGAAGAAACCTAGGAAGCAATGCCACCCCAGTCCTCTCTGTCAACTGTTTCTGTTCCTCGCATTCATTAACTTTAATAATATTGTTACACGCCAACCCAGTCTCCGCAGCGGTGTGAGAATCAAGGGATACTAAGCACGCTTCCCAGGGTATGAGGCACAGTGGAGTCTGTGGTGTCTTTATGATACGTGGTTTATTTACACATATATGCAATCCAATGGAGGGCTCTGCAGCATTGCTTTCCAAGAGGTACTGGCCTCTCCCGTGGCCACAGCATTGGATTCAAAAGAGACTTTCTGCTTTTTTTACTTTCTCTGCAGCCCACTGCTTAGTAACTGTTCCTTAACTCCTAACTGCCATTCTAAACTCTAACCCACTAGACTAAACCCTTGGCTTTTATCCCCTGAGGGAGTAGGGTTGCCGTATTTCAAAAAGTAGAATTCCTCACACCCGCAAAGTTGGAAACAGAGGCTTATCAGTGAGTCCATCATACCACTTGGGTCTATTGTAAAAACGCAGGAGTCTGCTTATTTCCTGGTTCAAACATTCCAACATTAATTCAGTTCTAACACAAACTTAACCCAGAATTCAGGGTGTCTTACACCACAGATTCATAACAATTTGAAGCTTTGATAACTGCTGCCTGAGCTGCCTGGTTTTTGTCTTCCCTCCTCATCCCTTCTTCCTTCTGTGGCATGTCTTTTACATTGTTGACTGGGAGAGTTCTCACATGGTTATTGACAGTGAAAGACGCTGCGTGCTACATACAGCAGAGAGCACCATTTCCTGCTGCAAAGCAGCCACTGCCTACTCGTAACTACGTAGCTGAGCAAATATGTTGCTGCACACCTGCATAACCTGTTCATAGGGGGATGATATGCTAATCGATGTGGCTGAGGAAATGACTTCTAGCATTGCGGTGGAACAAGAATCTTTAAGTCAGGATCGAGAAAGACTCTTTGTTCTGGGATCTTGAAGAAGGGATGTGCCGACTGACAACGTTGTGGAGGGAGCCCTCAGGATTCCAAATATAAGAAGAATAGGATTTGCGGTAAGGACTGAGAAACTTTATCAGAGATGTGTGAAGGAGGTTCTGGGATGGAGTGTCACTTCGGAGGAAGGCTAGGCTGCCTCTAACCATCGTTTGCGCTCAGCCTCTCCAATGAGACCTTTTCTCATCAGAAAGAATAAATTTGGTATAAAATGTTCTTTGGGCCTGTTGGGGGTAGATTGTGGATTTATGCCAAGTATTTGAACATGATTCTAAACCAGAATGTCACAAAATGAAAGGGATGCAGTTTGCATGAGGGACCAATTCTTGTTTGTAAATTCCATTTCACTGCACTCTGCACCAATTGGTTTCACCCAGAACCAGATTTCTTGCTATCTCTGTTTATTAAATAAAAAATTAAAAATGATCAGGACATATGACAGGAAGAATTCTCAGGCAGAATAAGCAGATTTAAATAACTCTACATTCGGATTCTCTTTTGCAAATGCCTCCCCTATATTAACATTCCAAAGGAAACATGGAGCTGGGGAACCCATGTTTTCTTTGCAGAGTGCAGTTGTATCCTGGGAGACTAGGAAAGATCAAGCAGCCTTTGCTATCATCCCATGTTTCTGCCAGGCTTATCTTTTGTAATTGAGGAACTTCTGACTCCCCCAGAATAAGAGAGACTGCTCTGTCGGAGCAATATACTTTTTTCCTAGTTGTGTGTGTTGGCAGGAACCTGAAATACTGGCTTAACCGATGCATAACCTATGATACAAATAAAACAGCATGATTCCATTTGAGGACAGAGTTCAAAAGAACTGAATGAGTAATGAAGAGTAATAAGTCAGAATGGCATGTATCACCAGTAGAGAACTTCTATTTGCTGGATTCAGAAACATAACTCAGTAATCATAGCCTTGGACAGGCTATGAGGCCGCATGTTAGAGATATCAGAAAATCCTGCAGTGTCAGGGGGGGAAAGGAGTAGTTGACAGGTTAATGACACATAATCAATAATTTGTTCCAGTTTTCAAGGTGTTGATGAATTCTGACAAGCTTTGTAATACCTTCAAAGTTTTGCTGTGTGGTTTCTGTTTTCTCAATCTTGCAGACTATTATTTGAAGTGTTAGTGTTGGTATCGGGGAAAGAGAGAGAAAGAATAGCTTCAAGGGGTGGTTGCAAAGTGAATTAGCCTCAAAGGGAGTAAATAAGAGAGGCATGTTGAGCAGGTTTTACATGAAACCTTTGAAGGAAATTGGAACACTTCACTGGGCAGCTTCTTCCATTGCCAAACTGCTTAGATAATCTAGGGAAGTATTCCTAGTGCTTAACCTGCTAGCTTTCTTCTCAGTTGATTTAGAATACAGTAATTGCTGCTGTCATCATCTACAGAAACATATGTGGTTGTGCCCGGGAGTTGCAGCCTAGAGCAGGCAACTTTTCAAACTGAAACTGTATATGAAAAGGTGAGAAGGAAGTTCTTACACTCACCTGCTGTGACTAAAGGACTGCTCTTGAAACCGTGTTACATTTTCTCCTAATCCACAATAGACGGGCATGTTCAAACAAAAGCATTAGAGCATTCAGAATGGAAAAGTTCTTGTCTGCACAGGTAAGTTTGCCAAAGGTGTAGTCAGTGTCCTTCTCGGCTAGATCCAAGCCTTCATCTTTTAAAACAAACATTCAAGCACATATATAGCAGTTCAGCCAAGAGATCAACACAGCCTTGTCCTATCCACTTGCGTCTGTTCATGCTCAGGGGACATTGGTGAATGGAGAATGTTTATATAGTATCTAGATAAAAATATGAGGAAGTGTTGCTGTGACTACTTGGGCAATAGAATATTGATGTGCAAAAGTTGCATGCACCCGGGCCAGTGCATAGATAAGAGCTTTTCAGATATCTTACTGCCAAGTGCAACTCCTACCTTGGTAAGGGCTTTTTTGAAAACATCACCTCTAAATCAGCACTAAATTGCTTTCCTTCATAGAACTGTTTTATTGTATCACATGATAATTAGTTTAGCAGAAACTGGCCTGAGATATAACAGTTCACTTTGCAAATGGTGGAAGTTTTAATTAATAATAAACTAGTAAATTGGATTGACTACAGGTCTTTTGATGAATGCTTCTGATTCTATTGCATGACTTTCTAAAACTTCCCTTTAGAAGTTTTTTTTTGGTAATATTTACTTTAATCGTTGAAACTATTCTGAATATAGAACTGTAAACCATTACTTTGATTACTTTATGTGTAGGTTTATGCAACCCACTTTTTAAGGATTAGAAATTTATTCCGTTTTTCTGTGATTAATGTTCACAGCTCTCTTTAATGCATTTATGCAATCACAGATTCTTCTTAATTGTCAATAAATTCATCTCTTTTACTATTTGGGAAGGTGTGTGTGCGTGTGTGCGCATGCATGCAAATGTTAACCATGGACGGATTACAGATTAGATTGTGAATACCGTTTGTTTATTTTATACCTAATAACTTGGAAACATGGCATTATTATTCCTGTTTAAAATGTTTTTATTTGCATCATTTTGGAGTGTCAGAGTAATGTTTAGTCTTATTATTTGTTTTCTATGTTGAAATGGCATTAGATTGACAAAGAATAATGTATTTTATATATCTTTGAACTGGACATATGAAATCGTCAAAGGTATACAGTACAGTGTCTGTAGATGCATCTTGCATGCACAAATATTTGGTGGAGAAGCAGATGGTAACTCCTATATCAGGAACAAAGTAGCATGGAGATAATGAACTCTGCCTTTGTTACCATGTGGTTCACAGGTGGCTGTTGTGTTTGTCTGCGATGCACAAAGAGCTTAACATCAGGCTTGTAGTGCAGAATTTGCCTTTATCTACATCATTTGCAGTGATGTTTCTTTTTACTTCATGTGTTTTTATCTGATTTTTTCCGCCCTCATTGCAGAAGCATGGCTTGTGTCTGCTTATCTTAGATCATTCTGGTACAGCTGGGCCATTCTAGGCATTATGGTTTGCTTCAGTCATCCTGGAATCTGTCCTTTAAAAAAAAACTTCATTACTCTTTGTCATGAACTCGATGTTGTTGTTGTGAACCCACTTTGAATGCTTCTTCAGAAAAGATGCACTAAAACTTGACTTTTTAAAAAATGCTTGTAAAAATAGTTCTGAAGTTATTTTTGTACTATTATGTGAAACAAAGAGACTCTTCTGATGAATATGTGGATTGTGCAATCTCACAGACTTTAAATAAGGAGGGTTAGGAATAGAGGACCTTTAGAATTGGGTCTGGAAATGTGCTGAGGGCCTGCAAGATATCAGGAGCACAACAAACTCAGTCCAGTCTACATGTTTTTGAAGTTCATTTTTTAGATCATTTGTTGTTTATATAGCACCCTCAGTTTACATAGTACTTAACCGAAGTAATCAAAGTAATGGTTTACAGGGTTATGTGGCGAGCATGACTAAACCGCTTCTGGCACAACGGGACACCATGACGAGTGCCAGAGCGCATTGAAATGCTGTTAACCTTCCCACCACAGTGGTACCTATTTATCTACTGGTTCTGGCGTTCTTTCAAACTGGCTAGGTTGTCAAAAGCTGAGACAGAGCAATGGGAGCTCACCCCATCACAGGGATTGGAACCGCCAACCTTCTAATCGGCAAGCACGAGAGGCTCAGTGGTTTAGACCACAGTGCCACCTGCGTCCACTACTATGACTACTGCCTCACTAATAGTAACAAATCCTCTTGTGACAACTGTATAGAGTCTTCATTTGATGAGCTTGACAAACATCCAGACTTCCTCCCAACTTGGAAGCTTCAGCAGTGGGCAGTGACCCCCCACCACCACCCTGCCCCAAAGTTGGGAGGAAGGCTTAGGACTGTTTGGCAGCTGTGTCTTCAAAGTGCAGGACCAAGCTGGCAACATATGCACACACTGACCTTTCCTCCTGCCAGATCGGTAGTGTTGGTTGCTGCTGGCAGCAGTGACTAATAGTATACACTCCTTGCCAGCCTGGAAATGGACAGGAAGAGTTGGACTCCATGGCCTGAAAGCACTCACAGCACCTTCAAGCTTGTGGCTCCTGAAAGCACAAACCTGCCCATCTAGCCAATCCATTGGTAAAGGCAGAAGGGGGTTACATAGGCAAGGAGAGACTGTCAAGTCAACTACAATTTTCGATTTTCCAGCAAGGTTAGCCCAACTTGTTTTTAATCCCACAAATAATTCATGGGACTCACTATCAGCTCTGGGCCTAGATAACTTGAGATAAATGTAATTAGGAACATTTATGACAGGTGGATCTCATTGGCTACTTGGGGGTGGCATTTTTCAGTGGCATGGAAGGAGATGAGCAGGGAGGGAGGCTGATGTTTTTGTGTCCTGTTGCATGTGGACTTCTGATCTGTTCCAAGAATGCTCCTCTTGTGTTCTGCCCCCCAAGAACAGACAAGTGTGAAAGATACTGCTTTCATAGTCAACAATCAAGTCTTTGCATCTTGTGTTTGTTTTGCTTCTGTCACAAGACATTTTGCAGCCTGAAAACTCCCCACCTTGCTAGGGTAAATGTTTTAAGAATTACTGTTGTGCCATGCAGATAACATCTATTTCCTTCTTCGCATGTTTCACTCTGCTTCATGCCTCATTTTTGTACGCATGTGCACTGCCTACACATGGCTGTTCAAGCATACAACTGCATGTGTCTATCTCATGTGGTGGGGTGGGTGTGACTTTGTGATGTGGCAGATTTATTTAGCTTGTTTGTTCACAGGGTGAGTTCAAAAGCTTTGGAATGATACTTTATTGACTTCCCTTATCTGACTTTGGCTGTTTACTGACATAGGAACCACTCCCCAAAAATGTAGGTTTTCTACTTTCTACTTATCCATTGTTCTGTAAACAAAAGCAGTCCCATTGTGAGATTAAACATTCTATTAAACATTTTTTTAAAGGGGGGAATTATTATGGCCAGGTTAGTTTCAGAGGCCATTGTAAAGCCTTAAGTGTTAAATGAGTGTCAATGTGTTAAATGAGGCCAGGAAATGATTACTGGAATGAGAGTAGGAGTATTGCATGTATACCAGAGTGTTATTATTTTCATCATGTCGGTGAGTATGAAAATGTAATTGAAAATAAATATAATAAAAGATTTCAAAACCAAAAAATCTCTATTATCAGGGAGGTAATATATAAATGATTCAGGGCATAGCAGGGCCGTCTTTAGCATATGCAGCACTGGGGTGCAAAAATTCACCCAGTGCCCCCAGTTTGGGGGGGCAACTCAAAGCTGTAGAGCTTTTTTAAAGGGGGCAGCTCAGACTTGTTGAGCTTTTGAGGAGGGGGACAGCAAATACCACTATTATGAAAAAGTAAAACAGCTGCAATACCTCCGTCTTTCCATTTTTGCGATCATGCTAAAATGAAAGATACCACTATTACAAAATGACAGCTGATCCATATAGAGCATAGCACAGATCCATACACAAGGGTCTTACATTGCACATTTAGACAGCTAAGGATAATTCCTAGTAACAGAATTGTTTTCAAACCCTTCAAACTCCCATTACCCCTGGCCATTGGCCATGTTTACTTGGGCTGATGGGAGGTAGTTCAGCAATATCTGGAGGGCCAAATGTACCCTAGCCCTGGTCTGGAACATTTGCTGTGTCTAACCAAATTTCAACTAAATTTAGGTCCTTATTCAAAATGGTCATTAAAGTAGAGCAACTAGCTTCTTGTAGGCTGTACTAATTAGGCACTGCAAGTTGCTATTGTTTGATCAGTTTCTATATAATTGTATAGTCGTTGTTTAGTCATTTAGTCATTGTTGTTGTTTAGTCGTTTAGTCATGTCCGACTCTTCGTGATCCCGTGGACCAGATCACGCCAGGCACTCCTGTCTTCCACTGCCTCCCGCAGTTTGGTCAAACTCATGTTCGTAGCTTCGAAAACACTGTCCTCTGTCGTCCCCTTCTCCTTGTGCCCTCCATCTTTCCCAACATCAGGGTCTTTTCCAGGGAGTCTTCTCTTCTTGTGATGTGGCCAAAGCATTGGAGCCTCAGCTTCAGGATCTGTCCTTCCAGTGAGCACTCAGGGCTGATTTCCTTCAGAATGGAGAGGTTTGATCTTCTTGCAGTCCATGGGACTCTCAAGTCTAGACAGTACTGTTACTCAATTTCTTAAGTGCTCATGTGAATGAACTTGAATTTTCATTTCTAAATTCATAGTACTCTCTCTTTTTTGTATATGCCAATGAAATCTGTATTTTTCCTATGTCCACTGCTGGAATTTCAAAAGCTTTGCACCAGTAAAATATATTTGTTTTCATTTTTTGCTTAACCCTTTATATTTGTGTAGTGGACTCCAGCAACTGATGAAGAGCAGGCCAAATTTGACCAAACATGGCAGGAGAAATAAGGAGGCTTTCACGCACGCTGCTGGACTGTCAGAAGAATGATGAACTGTGTGGTAAGAATGAAAACGACTTTCTCTCTTTTAGTGCACTCTACATCTGGAAAGATTGCACATGCTGAGCTGCAGCAAATCAATAGTTTATAGAAAATGTTTTCTGGCTTAGTTGGACAATTCTATCAGCCTTCCTTAATCAAAACGATCTTGCAAGATGGGCCTTTGATGTGATCCAGCCGGGCTCTTCTTAACGTTCTTACGTGTTCTCATCTTCTTATGCGCTAGCCTGCATTGTGTCTTCCCTTAACTGTTTCAGCTAAGCTCAATATATACAACCAAGTAGAATGTGTAACTGTAATTTGTTTATTTTAAGCCTTATATTCATAAGCAATCCCCTTGGCAAACCAATAATAATAGCTACATTCAAGGCAGAGAAGAGAGCGTAGGAAGAGCATCAGAGAGATGCTCCCTGCCCCTTTCCACAAGTCAAAAATCATACATGGCTACGGATAACAAAGAAGTACTATAATTTTGTGGTTTCCCACTAATTATGTACAGTACTGTATGTGAAGTCTAAAGTCAGTAAACCCAAAAGCAATTCTGGTGGATTGGGACCCTGGGGAGTCAAGGGCATGTGGCTTCCAGAAAATGGAATATGGAATAAATTAAATGTCATTTAATGGCCCTTCCACCATTTCTAAAAGATCGCAAGCTTTTGAGCTGAAAATTATCTTTAGGCACAGGTCTTTACAGCAAGTAAGTGTTTTGTTTTTAACATGTTCAAGGTCAAGATGTTCACCAGTTATCGTGACTATGCTGCAGTCTGAGAAGCCAGAATAATCTTAACTTGATAGATCATTTGGCCTGTCATTTCTGTCCTTGTGAGAGATGCTTTTGTTGCAGAGAGTGAGAGAACAGCTTGAATAACTCTTGCGCTGCACACCTGCTTGTGATGAGCCAGATGAACACTAGCTATTATAACTTTATTATCATTTGCTATTTCCATTGACAGTTGTACGAGAGAATCAGACTGAAGTAATCATTGTACCAGTCCTCTTGATAGGGGTATTTGTCATTATCTTAAGTGTCATCCTTTGGCTCCATTACCAGAGCATGAAGGCAAAGCAGCAGGATTCTCCAGAGTCCAGCGAAGAAGGTAAGGACAGCTGTCAAAATTGCCAGGTGCCAGGAAAAGAAAGTTGGAGGGATAGTCATGATGGCTGTATGCCACTTCCAGGATCGTGTGCTGTGCTCCTCTGATTACCAGTTGCTGGGAAACAACTATACAGTACTTTCTCTGAAGACTTTGAGGTGGCTAAGGTCTTGAATTTTCAAGTCATACCCTAAGACCTGACACACCCCTACAGATCTGAGAACATGCCACCTTCATACTTAGAGTCCTGTTCAGGTGCTGCCTCAACATAGCTTCCATAGCTCTCTTCCACCATGAGGTTAATCTAAAACAGGCTTCCTCAACCTCGGCCCTCAAGATGTTTTTGGCCTACAACTCCCATGATGCCTAGCTAGCAGGACCAGTGGTCAGGGGTGATGGGAATTGTAGTCTCAAAACATCTGGAGCGCCGAGGTTGAGGAAGCCTGATCTAGAATGCATCTGCATCACCAGCTGGGGATGTGGTGGTAGTTCCATTGCCGCATGCCAACAACAATTTTCTATTGATAAATAAAGAGTCAATGTTTTATATTGGCTATTTGTGTTGCAAGAACATCTGTCTTTTTGAAATCCTGTTGTAAGATATTTCCCAGAACAGAGGGTTAGAGAGTACATGGCTAAAACTAAAATGTAAGGGGTGGAAGCGGGAAATACCTACTCTGTGTTTCACCGCAAGTTTTACATTTGCTAACAGGTCATGTCCCAGTATCAGAAAAGAAGAAAAGCCCAGGGAAAACGGTCAGCATATCGGAACATACTACCATTCAATTAAATGAGACAACCAGGAGTTCCTTGCTTAAAACTGCAGCCTTAACCTTCAAGGAGCTGGAGATTCCACATGAGAAAATATCCTGGGAGTCACTGAAGCTTATAAGAAATGGCAGCTTTGGGGGAATCTACAGAGCAGAGCTGAAGACCAGCAACCCTGGGAAAACTCAGCCAGTCTTACTGAAGGCCTTGAAAGGTAATGCGAATGCCATCCAGCTTCATGCAGGCCTGGAAATGTTAACTTTTCATTTATTTGTGTGCCTCTGTCTTATTGTGGGAGCTTTGCACTGAACTGGCTAGACCTGTCTACTCTATACAAAGAAGTAACATTGGTGCTTTGATAGTGTAGAATCCATACCTTCTGTTCAGTCCTGCATCTGCAACTGCATAGAACACAGCAAAACCCTCTGCAGGGATGTCCAACAGGTCGATCGCGATCTACTGGTAGATCCCTGCGATGTTTTGGTAGATCGCGGTCGATCTCTGACTCCCTTTCCTCTGCATTGGTAAATCTGACTCCTGCCCCGCCCTCCGTTCTTGTTTGACCTCAGGAAGGCAAGACGGAGCTCCCTCTGTGTGGCTGTTTTCATCCATAGCTATGTTTTTGTGACTTAACCCCAACTTCCCTTGCCTCCCCCCCCCCAAGAAGCCTGCACCTTAACCCCCCCAAAACAGGACTCTCCTCCCCAAAAAAACTCAACAAGTTTGAGCTGAACCCCTAAAAAAAACGGGGGTAGATCACTGCCAGATTTTAATTCTGAAAGTAGATCGCAGTCTCTTGGGAGTTGGCCACCCCTGCAGAGGGTTTAACATACTTGATGTGGTGTTTAGCTATGCTGTTATGCAAAGGCTCTGTGTGTGTGTGTGTGTGTGTGTGTGTGTGTGTGTGTCTTGCGGTTGCAAGCCGTTTTCTTTTCCATCCAGGCTCAGAGACCAGTGCTAGAGCCTCTGAAGAGCTTTCTCTTCAGTTCTAGCACAAAAATGGTTCTTACTCTTTTGTGTATGAGACCTAGCTGTGTGTGTGTGTGTGTGTGTGTGTGTGTGTGTGTGTGTGTGGAATTTAGAAGCAAGAAGAAAATGAGAATCCATCTGTTTTCTGCTTCTCAGTGGAGCTTAAGGTAATAGCGCTGCTCTGGTCAAAATGCCTGAGAGATTTTAGGTGTTAACATCTGCTAAAACAACTCAATTCTGGCAGAACATCAGAACATTCTGGGGCCTCTCTGAACCAGAGTAGGCCTTCCTTTCTTTCTTTCTTTCTTTCTTCCTTCTTACCTTCCCAAAGGAGAATCATGGGTAGGCAAACTAAGGTCCAGGGGCCGGATCCAGCCCTTCTAAATCTGGCCCGCGGACGGTCTGGGAATCAGCTTGTTTTTGATCAGAATGTATCCTTTTATTTAAAATGCATCTCTGGGTTATTTGTGGGGCATAGGGATTCATTCATTTAATCTTTTCCCCAAAATATAATCCACCGTCCACCCCAAGGTTTGAGGGACAGTGGACTGGCCCCCTGCTGAAAAGGTTTGCTGACCCCTGATTAAGAGAGTCAGTCATACCAGCGTCTCTCACTCATTTTTAACTTCCCTTTTAGAGTCTGCCAGCTCCCATGAGATTAAAGATTTTATGGAAAGGATTAAGTTTTATCAGTTTCTTGGTAATCACGAAAACATCGTTAAGTTAATCGGGTGTTGTGTGCACCAGATGCCTCTTTACATGATATTGGAGGATGCTTCCAATGGCAATCTTCTGAACTTCCTTTGGACCTGCCGCAGGGTAAGTCTTAAGAAAGGCTGTGCCTAGCGAGATCTGATCGGTCTCCAATATATTGTAATAGAGTACGTACAGGTGAATTGTTGCCATAGGAGTTCATGACCAGAGATTCTCCTGGAAGTGGGCACGTCTTTCTTCTATGAAACACACAGGAGATTTAACTTGCTCTCTGTGAGTACTTGAGGAACCTTAATGGGAGAACAGGATCCACTGGAGATCTGATGCTGTGAACTTTTCATCCTGAGCTTAGCCTCTATAGATGTGTAAGTAAGTGTGGCATCACAGTTATATTCAGTCCCAGGAAAGCACCCCATGGTACATTCTGGAACCCTAAAAGTTCTCACCGTTCAGAAACTGTGATGCAACTAACAATAATAAGTAACTGCGTCCTGACTATAAGAACCGTGGGAATAGATATGCAGTAGTACAGTAAACAATTGAGCTAAAATCTATGCAACCAATACCTGGAGTGGATGTGTGCAAAAAAATGTATATTTTAAAGCTACAATTTTGCTGAGGATCTGGGAACGTTATAGCTGGGAGTGCAATAACTATAGCAATTTGGGGAATGTGACACTTTCTGATTAAGGAGGAGGAGTACAGAAACAGTTTGGAGTTGTAGGTCAGGGGTAGGCAACCTAAGGCCCATGGGCCGAGGGTCCTTTAACTGGCCCACGAGCCGCCCCCAAACCAAGCCACCCGCTTGGCGAGTCCCCGCGCGCTGCGATAAACCAGCGCAGCGCAGGGACTCGCTTCTGCGGCGCTGAAAATTGCATCTGTGCATGCGCAGGCATTGGAAATTGCGTCTGCGCAGACGCCAGAAATCACGGGTGGGTACACTCACACTCACGCACAATCCGGCCCACGGAGGGATCTCTGCTGCAGTGAACCGGCCCAGGCGAGGTAAACCTTGCTGACCCATGTTGTAGGTTGTACTTAGAACTTTAGACTCCCGTCTGTTTCCAGGTGCACTCCTGTTCATGTGTGGCTACCCGTGGAGACGCAGGGCTGCCTATGCAGGGCCATCGCTCCCTTTCCCCTGGGTGCCCTCCTAGTCCATCTCCAGTCTAGGGTCAGCCATCTTCCCTGCTGCTCTCTCAGGCCTGTCTGAGCACTGCACTCCAGGTGCCTTCTAACGTGAAAGACACTACTGCCCCTTTTCCAGAGGAAACAGTCTGGTAGCATTGTCCCTCGAATGTCTCACTACCTGGGGAGGTAGCGAGTGTATATCAAACCACCTGTTTCTGTCTTGCCAGGATGTGGTGACCATGGATGGATTGCCACTTGATCTTACAGAGAGGCAGGTCTATAAAATTGGACAACAAATTGCATCAGCTCTGGTAAGTTTATTAATTAAGCCCAGCCCCACCCACAACTGGCTTTCTTCAGAGCGTGAGAGTAACACCCACTCTAGGTAATTTGTTTGGTTCACAAGAGACATAAAATGTCTACTAAATGGACTATGCATTGGCTAAACTTACCGGAAGAATAAGAAATCAAGACGACAAACTTTTTTGTCAGTGTGGTGTAGTGGTTAAGAGCGGTAGTCTCGTAATCTGGGGAACCAGGTTCGCGTCTTCTCCTCCACAGGCAGCTGCTGGGTGACCTTGGGCCAGTCATACTTCTTTGAAGTCTCTCAGCCCCACTCACCTCACAGAGTGTTTGTTGGGGAGGAGGAAGGGAAAGGAGAATGTTAGCCGCTTTGAGACTCCTGAAGGGGAGTGAAAGGCGGGATATCAAATCCAAACTCTTTATTAAGGAATGGAAATCGTTTATTGAATATTTGCAAATAAATTGTAAACAAATTAAGACATTAGCAGTATTATTGTAAAGACTTGCAGTTTCTAAAACATATATGAAATAGATGAGGAAAAGAATAAATAGTTAATTGGGATATGCAGAAGAAAAGAAAAAGAGGGTACATTCATGGAACTGCTGGAAGAGGGGAAGGGGAGTCAAGGTTTGATATGTGAGAATTGTTTATTTTTGTTGTTGAAATGTTTATTTGTAATAAATGAAAATTATAAACTTAATAAAATAAAATGTTTACTAAAGTTTTTGAAGCTTGGACCCACGCTTGCCGATGTAACAATTCTAGGGGAGGCTGCAGCTTTGAGACAGAGCACATGATCTGCATGCAGAGTTTCTAGGTTCAATACCTGGCATGTCTGGGAAGGGCTGAGCAAGACACATCCCTGTCTCCTGAAGAGTCACTGGCAGCAAGGAGACAGTGCTGAGCAGATGGACCATTGGTCCAAGGAGATTCCTAGATTCCTAACACAACTGGAAGAAAACCTCTGGGTACTGCTGCATTGCAAAGGATAAATACTGTATGAAACAATTTCATGCCTACAGCTAGGAAAACACAGCCTTGCAAGAGATAAATACTGTATGAAACTAGGAAAATACTAACCAAACCTTCTCCCCACCCCAAGATAACTGATTTCCTGTTCTAAAACCTAATTTGATTGTGTGTGCTGAATATCTGATAAAAGGTAAAGGTAAAGATACCCCTGCCCGTACGGGCCAGTCGTGTCCGACTCTAGGGTTGTGCGCCCATCTCGCTTAAGAGGCCGGGGGCCAGCGCTGTCCGGAGACACTTCCGGGTCACGTGGCCAGCGTGACGAAGCTGCTCTGGCGACCCAGCACCAGCGCGGCACACAGAAACGCTGTTTACCTTCCCACTATAAAGCGGTACCTATTTATCTACTTGCACTTAAGGGTGCTTTCGAACTGCTAGGTGGGCAGGAGCTGGGACCGAACGACGGGAACTCACCCCGCCGCGGGGATTTGAACCGCCAACCATACGATCGGCAAGTCCTAGGCAATGAGGTTTTACCCACAGCGCCACCCGCGTCCCTAAAACTTTTTCTGTTTCTGCCCGGTTATCTGATAGGACTTGCCAAATCTAGATGTAAGTGTTGATGCATACTTCATGTTAAAACAGGGAGAGGTGCTCTCAATGTAGCAGCTGACAACATATCATTTCTAAATTTTCCAGGATTTTCTTCAGGGGAAGAAACTATTTCATGGTGATGTGGCAGCCAGGAATGTCCTAATTGGCAATGCATTTACTGTGAAGCTCTGCAGACTGGGACTGGCGTACAGAGGCCACACCTGCAGTCCCAGCTCCATCGCACAAACCGTTCCACTCAAGTGGCAGGCTCCAGAGCGACTTATGAAGAAACCACCCAACATCAAGTCAGACATGTACGGGTCCATTCAGATATCTCATAAGCTAGGCTTGTTGGTCAAAGGCCTGCCAGAGTACGCCTGCCTATTTTTCAACAGATGTAGGCGTATTTCCAGCTGGTAATTTGACTGCTTCAGCCCAAACAATAATATTGGGTTACTCAACTGCACTGTTGGGTGTAAGTTTGGTCAGTTCTTTTTGCTAATCAGTTGTTTTATTGATACACATTGCTTCCTTCAGAGAATAATATTTTCTTCATAATTAAATTAATATCATGAACTTTGAAGAAAGACATAGTAACATAAAGGAAAATGCAATACACTAATGTAACACAGATTGAAAATGGCATAAGCTTAATATTACGAGTGTACTGAGAAGGCAATCAATCAGATTAATTAGAATAAGAATCCTTGGTTCTTCCTATGCTAATTGAATTGAACATTTGGCTTGTTTCTGTTCACCTAGTTTCCAAAATGGCTTCATAAACTTCCTAGCATTTTGGAATAAAGTTCCATTATCCAACCAGTGCCATAGTTTAAGGATGCTGTTAAAGGTAAAGGTAAAGGTACCCCTGCCCGTACGGGCCAGTCTTGACAGACTCTGGGGTTGTGCGCCCATCTCACTTAAGAGGCCGAGGGCCAGCGCTGTCCGGAGACACTTCCGGGTCACGTGGCCAGCGTGACATCGCTGCTCTGGCGAGCCAGAACCGCACACGGAAACGCCGTTTACCTTCCCGCTAGTAAGCGGTCCCTATTTATCTACTTGCACCCGGGGGTGCTTTCGAACTGCTAGGTTGGCAGGCGCTGGGACCGAACAACGGGAGCGCACCCCGCCGCGGGGATTCGAACCGCCGACCTTTCGATCGGCAAGCCCTAGGCGCTGAGGCTTTTACCCACAGCGCCACCCACGTCCCCAAGGGTGTTGTTATCTTCAGCCAAAAGTGAGAGCGTGTGAAGGTGAGAAGGTGTTTGAGTGAACGAATAAGTGTACGAATTATTGAACAAATGAAATTCCGAATGTCCTCTTACGTTGATCAGTGACTGGAATAGAGTTTTTAAACCTTTTCCATCACTTACGTAGGTGCGACTTGTCACTTTGACACACTCCAGCAAAACAATCCAATAATGTTATGATGCCACATCCTCTGTGCTGCTGTTGTTGTGGTTCTCTTAAGGATTTTATTAGGTATGATATTTTCCTTACCCATATCATCAGGTCCTCATCACTCAGGATGCCAGGGTCTCACACTGACTATCGCTGTGGTTCAGCAACAGCTCCTCCTAGCTTGCAAAGGGTTGAACTTTTCCAATGTACACCCATCAGGACTCCCCTGGTGCTTGTTGAAGTTGCTGGCTCCTTGAATTTCTTAGGGCCCAGACTAACCTTAAGGTACTTTCCCTGCAGCTCTCAGTGGAAGGTATGAAGCGACTGCTTCTGTTAACCCTTTTCATTTTTCTCTTTTGCTTTTGTCGTTTTGTTTTATGGCAGATGGTCCTTTGGAATCTTACTATATGAGATGATCACATTAGGTAAGTAGAGAATAAATGCCAAAGAATCACAAATAAATGGGCATTTTACAGGAACTGGATAGAAAGAGGGGGAGCCAAGCCTAACATACAAGCTCGAATGAACAGACTGTGTATATGGATAAAGATATGAAGAAGGAAGGCCTGACTGGGGGGGGGGAGGGCTGGAGTGGGAAGGGGGGAAAGTGAATTGGAAGGTATTTTGAATTGATTTTGTTATGTAAGCCTTTTTTCAGAAACCATATATATTAATGTTATGTAGTTAGGCATTGTAGTATGAATGAATTTTGTTCTGTATTCTTTGTTTTATAGAATATATATAGTAATGTTATGTTACTAAGCAAATTTAATAAAACAGGGAAAAAAACATTAGGTAAGTAGAGGAAAGCAATCCTGAAAAGAGGCTGCAATCCTAATCATGTTTACTTAAAAAATGTGTTTGAGTAATTGTGCTAGATAAGAGTGGAAGATCCTCTGGTCAAAGCTGCAGTTGAGTTTTTAGTTTAAGCAGGCTTTGGAAGTGGATAGCTCGGGTTGGCAGCGCATGATGCTCTTCTCCTCAGGGTCATGAGGCCACTTTGGGCAAAAGATTCCTGCATTGCAGGGGGTTGGACTAGATGGCCCTCATGGCCCCTCCCAACCGTATGATTCTGTGTCAAGGATGGTCAGATTAAAACACCCACATGAAATCTTACCTTGATTTGCATTTCGTCTTAGCTGCACCAACAAAAACAAAAAACACATAAGAGAGCCCATCTCATGTCTCATCTGGATTTAAATGAATGTTGTCATTTAATTAGTGTAAAAACTCTTGTGGGTTTTCATTTTGTTTTGCCACCCAGGAGCGCCACCCTTTCCAGAGGTTTCCCCGTCTGATATCTTGCAACACCTTCAGAGGCAGCACACTATGAAGAGGCCTTCCAGCTGTCAGCCAGCCATGTAAGATTGCTCCGCATTCCATCTTATAATGCGGGCTGTGCCTTTTATTCTAAATTATTACCTCGTTTCCTAAAGGATCGACCCACCACAGATCGTTCTGTTTCCTTCCTGCTATCTGCAAGAAGCACCTTTGCACCTGAGCCAGCATTTGAAAAATGTTGAACCTTCACGCCCCCACCCCAAGACAAGCCTGCCGGCGACTTCGTGGCTCCTTTATGAACAAAAGGATACAGCTGTGGTTTACATGTGACTAAATCAGGAGGGTTGCATCCCTTAGCTCCATATGCCAGGGAACAGACCAAGCCTATGAAGGCTCACCTGGAAGTAAATCCCACTGAGTTGCATGAGGATAAGCCCCAATGAATGGAGTGGGACTTACTTTCATCCCTTTAGGGCTCATCCAGATTTGCCCTGCTGCTTCCCCCCAAGGAAACTCAATCTTTACTGCTGAATCAGAGCAAACGTCAATAGGATTTTCTCCAGATTGGTGTTTGCTCTGATTTATCGCTAAAGAGCAGGTTTTCCAGAGGACAGCGACAGAGCAAGGGCAAAACTGCTCAGACCCATTCCTAGAAGGTGTGGGGCAAGCAGACAAGTGCTCAGAGCTGTGCTTTCTAGGCATTTATATGTCAGGAGTGCTCTGATGGTGTTTGCGTGGCAAGTCCCCTCCCCCATGTGAAATAAAGATACAGACACATTAATTAAGGTTAATGGGCGTAAAAGGCCACAACTTTATTGATTAGAGAATTGAAGGTATTGGCCTTAGGCATTGGCTCCTATCGACTACCCGGCTTGGTGACCGGGAAGGGTTGCACACAAGCCGTGGGGGTCCTGTTGAAGTACGCCAACTAGGATCCCACGGGTGTCACCGCTCGGGGGCGTGCCGGAGGCCCTTACCTTCCCAGGTTTCGGACAAGGCAACGCCCCCCAGAGTCCTCTAACGGACTACCCCTTCCATTGGGGGAAGGTGATGGCAGTTCCTTCCCCCCCCCGTCCATTTGCATAACAATTAACCCCTGCCAATGCCTAACCGCCAATACCAGGAAGTTGTGACGATTGCTACGAGGTAGGCGAAAAAACCAAAAGGCTGGAAGTGTGCCAACTTGGAAAAATTCCTACCAGGCCCCTTGCGGCGACCAACCAGAGTCCATAGCAAGGTCATACCTAACTAAGCCTAAGGGTGGGTGGGACAGGAAAACCTCTCAGCTGGCAAAAAGGGGGAGAAGAGGGAGATCCCGGGGCGTGCCTGGCCTTAAGTACGATTTTGGCCCCGCCTCCTCGGCCCGCCGATTGGCGGGCCGGTTGGAAGGCACGCCCCGGAAATTCTCTGGGTCTCGCGGGGGCAAAGGGCCAGCCCCCGCGAGGGTGGGAGGGGGTTTTGCCCGCAACCCCCTCTCCTCCTGATCTCGGAAATGGCTTTCCTGCTTGGCAGGGGGTTGGACTCGATGGCCCTTGTGGTCTCTTCCAACTCTATGATTCTAAGCAGAAGTGTGGGTGGGCAAAAGCAGATGTGGCCACTACTGTGAGCTGTTTTCCTCTCCTCGGTTTAACCCCTCCCTTGCCAAATATCTTTGCTTTGATACCCGCCCCCCAAAAAATTCTAGAAGGGGGGCAGTCGGGATAAGTATAGTGAGGGGGAATAGAATGCTGATCCTTTTCCCCACACACAGTAATCTACCGTATTTTTTGCTCTATAAGACTCACTTTTTCCCTCCTAAAAAGTAAGGGGAAATGTGTGTGCGTCTTATGGAGCGAATGCAGGCTGCGCAGCTATCCCAGAAGCCAGAACAGCAAGAGGGATTGCTGCTTTCACTGCGCAGCGATCCCTCTTGCTGTTCTGGCTTCTGAGATTCAGAATATTTTTTTCTTGTTTTCCTCCTCCAAAAACTAGGTGCGTCTTGTGGTCTGGTGTATCTTATAGAGCAAAAAATATGGTATATGCCGCGCTCGCACACTTGGGGCTGAGGAAAGAGGGCCTTCTCACCTAGTCTGAAGTCTGAAAGTCAAGTTGCCACTCAACTTCCGTCTTAATGCAGAAGAGCAGTGATTGGGTGCTACTAAATCACCCATCTGCTGAAGCATGTGAGTGAACACAGAGACGTTCCAGTAAATTTGATTTAAAGAAATTTCTGCATATTTATGATATAAAATAAATTCTCACAGTATTTTGCCCTATGAGAGTAAGGTCAAACATTTGCCGTTTTAAAAGTTGCGTTCCTGAAACTAGCCGCTCTTACTTTGAAGTGAAAGCAGGCTTGGGCCCACAATCTAGAAGAGATGGGGGGAACCTTTGGCCTTCTAAATGTTGCTGAACTCCAGCATCCATCATCCCTGATCATGCTTGCTGTGGCTGATAGGAGTTGTATTTCAGCAACATCCAGAAGGCCAAAGGTTCCCCACAACTGATCCAGAACATGCTCCCAATCCAGATTAGAGGACCACACCAGTTTTTTGCTAAATATCTTCTCCTCCGTGGCTATTTGCCCTAGTCAGAGGTAGGGTCCCACCCACCCACCCCACACCCAAAAAATAGCTCCTTTGGGTTTTGGGGGGCAGGAAATAGGTGCAAGGCTCTGAACTGCCCCCCCCCCTTAAAATAAATGTAGTTAGTTTAAGCACACCTTTTTAAAAAAGGGGGAAATGAATAATGGGCTGTGTGATTTGGCCCTGAAGTCTACATTCTGCCTGTTACTTTGGGTCATTTACCTCTCAAATAAAAGGCTTCCTGAAAACTAATTTCGTGAGGCAAAACAACAGTAAACATGAGGCAAAAGCAATTGTCTAGAGCACTTTATGCCTGGTTTTCTGCCTGCAAGTGCCTATGTTCCTTACTCTATATTTTATTATAAACATGTCACAGTTTGTTACAGAAGGCTCCCAGGGGAGCCAAGCTACACAGTATACAGAATGAGATGGAGTAGAAGAACGTATTATGCACTTCAGGATGGAGTGCAAGATCATTTTGAATATTTCCTCACATCGAAAACTCCCTGCATGAAATGGATTCTAGTCAATAAAAGCTTATCCCATAATACATTTGTTAGTCTTTAAGGTGCTGTAAGATCCTTTGTTATTTCTTTCTACACGTGGCAAACTAGCATATTCGCTAGATTTCTTGACATAGTGGGCTGTCTCTCGGTGTGTCCTTTGGCTCACAAAAGGCTCTTTGTTCCAGGGGAGACATCCAAGAACAGAAAGGAGAGGTGGTTTTCATGTTATTGCAAAGGGTCCCCTAAATTAAAAAAAAACTTTCCATGACTGGAGGGACACGATTGTGATATAACCCTGGGAGTTTAGAAAATATGTAGCTATCCACCTACAATCCAAAACGGTACAGACCAGAATCTGCCATTTCACTCTGCCACCTTGTGATGCAAGATGCCTAAATATGCATTGCACTGTGAGATGAACCACTGCCCTTTCTTTGACAGGGATAGCATTGCGTATTCAGGTGCCCTTACCGCCCCTCGAGGGACATGGGTGGCGCTGTGGGTTAAACCACGGAGCCTAGGACTTGCAGATCAGAAGGTTGGTGGTTCGAATCCCCGCGATGGGGTGAGCTCCCGTTGCTCGGTCCCTGCTCCTGCCAACCTAGCAGTTCGAAAGCACAAAGTGCAAGTAGATAAATAGGTACCGCTCCGGCGGGAAGGTAAACGACGTTTCCGTGCGCTGCTCTGATTTGCCAGAAGCAGCTTAGTCATGCTGGCCACATGAGCCGGAAGCTGTACGCCGGCTCCCTCGGCCAGTAAAGCAAGATGAGCGCCGCAACCCCAGAGTCGGCCACGACTGGACCTAATGGTCAGGGGTCCCTTTACCTTTAGCGCCCCTCGACTGGCTAGGAAGAATAGACACAACAGAGTTCAATTGGGTCAAATAAGGCCACAGCTGTTTACAGGTGTAAGAGGTTTGTCATAGGCATTGAGCACAACCATTGGCTTCCAATGTGTGAATCGGGAGTGAATCGGGGTCAGCCCAGCAGCAGGGGAGTCCTATGACCCACATCAATAGGGATGCGGGGATCTCCGCTTTGAGGGGTGCTGTGGCCCACCTGGGCATATGCACAGGAGCAGTTCCTCCCAGGTCCCTTTAATGATATACCTTCATTTTGGAGGGGCAGATAGAGACTACAACCACCCCTCCATCCAAGACTAAGGTTTACCCACTGCTATAAAATAGGTAAAAAAGGGTAAAGGATCCCTGGATGGTTAAAGGCAACTATGGGGTTGCAGCGCTCATCTCGCTTTCAGGCTGAGGGAGCCGGCAGCTTTCCGGGTCATGTGGCCAGCAGGACTAAACCTCTTCTGGCACAATAGAACACCATGACGGTTAAGCAGAGCACACGGGAACACCGTTTACTTTCCCGCCGCAGCGGTACCTATTTATCTACTTGCACTGGTGTGCTTTCAAACTGCTAGGTTGGCAAGAGCTGGGACAGAGCAATGGGAGCTCACCCCGTCGCGGGGATTCGAACCACCGACTTTCTGATTGGCAAGCCCAAGAGGCTCAGTGGTTTAGACCACAGCGCCACCAGCTATGACTGCTATAAAATATGCAGCCCTCCACTTACAATCCAAAATGTTACAGACCAGAAACTTGTCTGCTGACCCTGCCACCTCATTCTGCAAGATGCATAAGGATAGGTGCACAGGTCAAATCCGTGAGATGAACCACTACGCTTTCTTTGACAGGTATAGCATTATGGTGGCCTGCTGGCGCTGGACTCCAACAGATCGCCCTTCACCCACTGAGCTGATCAGGAGGCTGCAAACAGGAATCAAGACCAGCAATGACCAGGCTGTTCTGCAAATTCCGGAGCTGGTGGTACCTGAGCTCTATGCCGCTGTAGCCGGGATTGACTTGAGAGATCTCGCCACCGACTACACCGTGTTCTAAAAAGGTGCCTTTTCATAATGTACAGAAGGCAGACTCTGCGAAATGGTAGCTTCTGAAGACTAATCAAGAAAGGAAATGGCATCATTTCAGTTCACCATGGAAAAATGAAGGAGAAAATGAAGTTGGATGTTAGGAAGCCTTGCTGTAACGGAACAGGTGTGCATCGTGATATTGTGCGCATTTTATTGTAAGCATGTCCAACTGACTTCAATGGGTGACCCGTACAACTGTTCATAGAACTGTAACTTTAGTAGTAGAAGAAGAATTGATAGTTATCCAGGAAACGGCTTCGACTGGCCGGCTAAACCAGGTGAAGGTAGCCTGTGTGGCTGACCAGGAAAGCCCAAAAGGGCATAGCTGATTGGTGGCTTTGTCTTCTTGTGTTAATCTGCTGGCCCTTGCCCTACCTGGGGGGGGGGCAGGTCACCCCGGGTGTCACCACTGAGGGGGGTGACAAAATGTGGGCGATACTCACCGCAGGGCCTGCAGCACGCCCAAGCTATGCTTCTCTCCTGGCAGTGGCGCGGTGGCTTGGGTACCTGCAGGCTCCGCGTTGCCCCAAAACAGTCCGCCTGTCGCCTCTCCCTCAGCTGTAGGGCAGGTGAGTGGAAGGAGGCAGGCAGACTCCTCGGACGCCCTGTGGAGCGTCCTGCCCCGGCTGGCCCCGCCCCTGGGCACAGGGCACGCACACCACCCCAGGCACCCGATTGGCTTGCTCCGCCGCTGCCTACCTACAAATGCTTTGAGCTGCAAAAGCTGGCTGGAACTAATGGAAGTTGTCGTCCAAAATTTCTGGAGGACATTAGGTAGGGGGAGTCTGGCTGCAAGTCCGTTTGTTATCCTGTGGCAGTTGTGGCATTCAGGCCTTCCCACGAGCAATGCATTTGTCAAGGAAGAGAGCGTGTGTCACCTGGGAGAGGGACTGATGCTCTTCTCAAGCCAGACGACAGCAGGTGATGTGAGGAAGACCGAGGGCTTTGCCACAGCGCACACTGGAGATATGCACAGTCACTTAGAATAGTTCCTGCTTTATTAGACAGAAACAAAGAATTAAAAGGAGGTTGTTTTAAAAAGCGTTCTAAACGTTTTGTATGTGTGTGCATGCATGACGTGGGAGACCTTTCAGCTACAGGTGCACCTATTCAGTTTTTCGTCAAAATGAACCTGCAAGTAAACCGCTCTGTAGCTCAAACGACAAGTGAAGGGAGTGAGAGGGAGAGAATGTGCTGCACAGAGAGGCGACCAATCCAAATATCTATTCTCTGCAAAATTATCACACAGAGAGAGCCTCCATGCTTGTGGCAGTATAACTCAGACTGCATTATAAGAGAGTTGAGGGTGGGGAAAAGCGCAAAATGAATTTACATCACAATAAGCCTAAACTAGGAAACACCTGCCAAAATTGCTTGTGAAGGGCTAGCAATAATGAGCAGAATTATCTGGCTGAATCTGGGTATCTGGTTGTACATGGTACTCTGCAAATTAATAAGTACTTGTCAGTGGGGATGGGGAGAATAAGGACAGGGACATGAGGAGAATATTTCTTTTTAATGCTCTCGATGTGCCATGCCATTCAACTGAAAACATGGAAATTACGGGCGTGATGGTGTGGCTCAACAGTGCCACCTGCTGGTCAGTTTCTTGCTTTTAAAAAAATGAAATCAAGTTGCACGCCTTGCGCCACTAGAAATTGCTTAGGAGGCCGGATACAGCCTCTGGGTCAGCCGCCCCTGATTTATGGAATCCATTTCAGTTATCGTGGCCTGAGAATGTGGTTAAACCACTTGCAGGGAGTGTGCAAAACACATACTCCTTTGACCCTTGCCCATCGTGGCTGGGAAAAATTAACATGGACTACTTGTTTGACTCAGAATTGCTAAGTCTGAATGTCATGTCTCTGAAGGTGAAGGACTGGTTTCTTTTTTCAGGATGCAACTCCATTCCCAGGCTGTGCTGAGCTCAGCGGGTGCCGAAATGCCCCCTGCCACACTGGTACAGTGGTACCTCGGGTTAAGTACTTAATTCGTTCCGGAGGTCCATACTTAACCTGAAACTGTTCTTAACCTGAAGCACCACTTTAGCTCATGGGGCCTCCTGCTGCTGCTGCTGCTGCGCCGTCGGAGCACGATTTCTGTTCTCATCCTGAAGCAAAGTTCTTAACCTGAAGCACTATTTCTAGGTTAGCGGAGTCTGTAACCTGAAGCGTATGTAACCCGAGGTACCACTGTACTAAGGTGGCACCTTCCATGTTGCCTAGGACCAGGAAGAAGAAAATCAGGTTGCTTAGCTGTAGCTGCAGCTGTTCACCTGGTCTTCTGTACCATCATGGGCAACCCACTTTCCTTCCCCACTGCCGGTCTCTTCCATGCCGCTCTTGCTCTGACCATTCCTTATGTACCCTGCTGTGGTGAACCTTTAAGGAACTAATTTGAACACAGATTTTGAGGGCTCCTGCCAAAAATCTTTTCAGATTCTAAACTTTGTAAGGGAACAGAACCCATAAATGTGACTGAAGAAATGACAACGTGAAAACCTTAAATAAACTTTTCATTTTACTTACTCTTTGTTTTTAATTCAAGGTTCCATTCCCAATACGTTTTGAACCAAAGGATAGCAGGACTTTTCTTCCTTCACGCCACCTTGAAAGGCAGTGCAACAGATATGTATAGATATTATTCATCACTGTTCTTCATGCTGCTGGTCACAGTCCTTAAGACTTTGGGTGCAATTCTATTTTTCATTAATTCATTAAAACATTTTTAAGACATCTTTCAAGGCATTTGCCCTTGTAAGGGAGCATTCAAAACCATTAGGTTAAAATCCACCTTCTACCCTTTAAAACAAGCAGTAAGATTTCAGCAAGACACAACAATGAATAAAAAGCTGGTTGAAACGAAAATATCTTGAGTTCTTTTAAAAATCACCACTCTGTTGAAGTCAGGAGTAAAGTTCCCATTTATTTGAAAGATTCTGGATTGCACCCTCTGTTTCATTCTATCCTGAAAGCATACAGCTAAGTTTATTTTTCCCCAGTTGACATACTAATAAAGAATATGAAATCCATTTCAGAGAGAACAGCTAAAGTTCTGATACAGTTGTTCCAGATCCAAAAGAATCTTTCTCTCAAAATCAATTCGGTCTTCTCTGAAGTTTCTTTAGGCTGTGTTTGACTGTGGAGACCAAAGTGTCTTGCTTCTGTTCTTCAGGTGAAAACAGTCTAGGCAGCAAAACCGGATCCTCCTTGCTCTCCACCTCATAAAAAGGACAGGTCTTTAAATGTGCAGCCATTGAAGGGATGTCACTGAATTGCCAGCTATTCACTGTGGAGAACAGGCTGCTAAATTTCCAGATCTATCAAGAGGCATAAACAAGGAATTTAGGCATTGAAAAATCAGTCTTGCAATTCTGCAAGACCTTGCAAACAACTCATCCCATTACAAGAAGTTATAGTAAAGGTAAAGGGTCCCCTGACCATTAGGTCCAGTCGTGGACGACTCTGGGGTTGCAGCGCTCATCTTGCTTTACTGGCCGAGAGAGCCGGCCAGGAGGACTAAGCCGCTTCTGGCGAACCAGAGCAACGCATGGAAACGCCGTTTACCTTCCTGCCGGAGTGGTACCTATTTATCTGCTTGCACTTTGGCGTGCTTTCGAACAGTTAGGTTGGCAGGAGCAGGGACCGAGCAACAGGAGCTCACCCCATCGAGGGGATTCGAACTGCCGGCTTTCTGATCGGCAAGTCCTAGGCTCTGTGGTTTAACCTACAGCACCACCCTTACAAGAAGCTAGGTGCTTGCATAAGAGGGCATCCAGATTTTGCCCAAATGTTTCAGGCTTGTAGCCCATCATTGAACCTACTGGTAGAACTCCAGACCTCTGGACCAGTCAGTCCACCACTTGCCCACGCACTCGCTGCCACACCTGCCCACAAGTGCACCACTGGGATGTTCCACCCCTTCCGCCCTGTTCCTGCTGCCACCTCTTCCTCCTTGCTCCCCCCTGTTTAAAACGAACAGGCACTCCTGTTTAAAACTGCTGCTCTGCTCCATCTCTTCCACTTGGCCTGGAAAGAGAGGAGGGGGTGAAGCAAGGCAGTGTGGCAGAAATGGTAAAGAGGCAGCAAAAGTGCTGTTCATGGCCTAGCAGCGTGTACTCCATGTGCACCTAGCAGCTTTTAGCATTTTGAGTCAAGGGCACAGGGGTCCCCAAGATCCTGTGGGTCTGGCTTGTTAGACCTGTGCGCCCCCTCTTCTCTCCAGCCCCTTTTGTCCCCCAAGCACTTTGCTATAAATATCTATCTAATGCAGTCAAAGGGGAGAGGAGGAGCGAAAATTAATTGGATTCTCCTTGTTAAGATATGGATCCTAACAAACATTTTCAAACTTTCGGCATGGAGTATTATCCTTTAGGAATGAACGTGCATTAACAATTTATTCAATTTATGTAGAATAAATTATTTGGTCTATTTAATTTATTAACATTCCTAACCTATTAGCAACTGGTCTTTTTCACTTACCTTTGGATATCAATACAGTGGTACTTCGGGTTAAGCACTTAATTCGTTCCAGAGGTCCGTTCTTAACCTGAAACTGTTCTTAACCTGAAGCACCACTTTAGCTAATGGGGCCTCCTGCTGCTGCTGCGCCTCCAGAGCACGATTTTTGTTCTCATTCTGAAGCAAAGTTCTTAACCCGAGGTACTATTTCTGGGTTAGCGGAGTCTGTAACCTGAAGCGTCTGTAACCTGAGTTACCACTGTATAGGCCTATATATATTGGATATAGGTATGGGTATAGCTATAGGCCTAGATATAGTTTGCAGAGTCCCTGTTAAATTGACACCTTCATTTAAAACTCAAACTCATACTGTATTTATCATCCCACTTTGATTAAGGGTACAATTCTCCCTGCTGTCTGTGTGTGGGAAGGGGAGAGAGAGTCAGAAGCAACAGAAATCAGAGGTTCTGTTAGACCATACTATTTCCACTGCAGTGCTGGAACAATATTCTTGGCAGACTCCTACTTCGAATCAAGGCTTAGTTTTCTTGGAGAACTAAGTACATGCTTGCTTTCCATATTCAGGGAACATTCTGATATAAAGCTAACTCTTAATCTCAGAATCATGGGTTTGAGCCCCATGTTGGGCAGGGGGTTGGACCAGATGACCTTTGTGGTCCCTACAATTCTGTGATTCTGTGAAGGTTTAAAGTCTAAAACATCAGGACAGACCCTGATATCTTGCAACCCTTGCTTGTGGCAGTGCTTTAGCCAGTGTAAACAAAGCCTAACTAAAAATTGCTAAAATGTTTTTTATAGTGGTAGAAACCCGTGATGCTCACAGCCCCAAATCCAGAGACCAATGTAAATGTTTGGATGATGCCACCATACCCTCCCAAATGCCCCCATCACTTGCCTTTTTGCGGACTCTCCAAGAAGTGCCCCCGTGAGAATATCTCTTCTTTTCCCACGACAGAAGGACCATTCCTCTCTCATGCAGCAGAGTAGCACAGATGTCCCTCATCTGCACCGACACCTGAGCCAACTGAGACAAGCTGTAGCTATCCAGAAACTCAGCAATGTACTTCAGGATCTCCAGGGGAAGGCTGCTCAGAACATCCATTTCTTTCCCCCTGCGATTTCTGCTCAAGTTAAATTTCTTTGCTTCCGAGAGCACGGGGTCAACCTCTGGCTTAAGGGCAAATGTCTTGAGGTGCTGGCTGTAGATGACACTTGAGCTTTGCCCAGCGGGGCGCCAGGGATATTGAACAAAAGTGCAGCCCAGGTAGGCGAGTGGGCAACGGCGCTGGAACCATCCATTCAAGCAGGACTGGATGTCAGCGTGAACGTTCTTGAAATGCGAAGGAAACTCGTCTCTCCTGAAAACGTGGCTGCAGGAGAATGTGAAAGCAGAGTTGCTTTTGTTGTGCCTTTGGGTTACACTCTCGCTGCTGAGCTGCATGTGGAGACTGGGTGGGTCTTCGGCATCTAGTGTGTCTGCTAGGACGGCCGTGGAAGCGAAAGGCTCCGTAGCAAAGTTGTACGTTTGCGTCCCAAAATCTATGAAGAGAGCATCGATGCTCTTTGATTCAGAGATTTCGTGCCCTTTCAGTTCCTTCTCCAAGGCACACAGCAGTGTAGTTTTGATTGCATCGGATTTAGGAAGAGCCTCCAGGCTTACTCCTAACTCTGAAGTATCCACAGATACGCTCTTCGTGGGCTTCCTGTGCGCCACGACGTCCCCAAGGCGAGCTCTTTTGCCACAATAGCTGACTGGCACTCTGAAGGTGGTTACAGTCTTCACTTCCTGAACCTCCAGGTTTCCATATACAAAGTCTTTCTCCCTGGGAGTGCAAGCAGCCATCTGACCAAAATGAATTAGCATCCTTCCATGGTGCACCAGGTACATATTATAATCCCCTATAGGAACCTCTTTTTTTAACCTCTCCAAAACGCCATCTTGCCAAGGAGCCAAACCTGTCTTTTCAGCTGCTAAATTCACTTCAGGAGGGGCTTGGTTTTTCCCACTGTCTCCCACACTGCTACCTTCTTCCGGCGGCTTTCCTTTCTCATTGCCACTAGAAGTTGGTCCTGTTTTCAGGGGCTTACTGTCCGTTCCACTTTCCTTGTTTTCGGCCAGTTGGCCTGTTACTGTGCACGCTTTGAATTCTTTACTGAAGATGTTTTCCCAGGTTTTGTAACCAACTAAATCGACCCCTTCTTTGTCCTTTGCAAGGTTCTCACGCTCTTCCTGGCTGAGCCCGGCTGCCTCAGCCAGAGTTGCTTCGGACCGACCAGCTCCTTCTCCTAGGTAGGACTCAGCACCATCCGTTCCTTCGTCATCTGTGGGACAGGCCTCCGTGCATTCTGGGAAAAACTCAGCCATTCTGAGTGTCTTAAAAAGAGCTTTCTGATCTCTCAAGGCGAGGGCCGCATCTAAGCAGGCCTCACCGGGCTCCTCTTTCATAATGTTCTGGTGCAGAACGGTCTCAGAATCCACGTTTGGCCAACGATTCCAATCCATCGAACAGGAGACGATACTGGCGGGGCAGACTCTGAGGTGTTTGGCCACTTTGAAGCGGGCCATGGTGAAAGGGCAGCCATAAACAGAGTTGAGGCACGAGACTTGCTCTAGCGGACACAGGAGTTGGTGCTCGTCCTCTTTACACATATGGAAAGCAGCGCCGCAGTGAGACCGGCAGCTGATCACCACACAAGAGACTGTGGGCTCGACTGGCGCTTGGCAGTGCCGGTTGAAACACTTCTCACAGTGCTTGTGGAGTCCAGAGGAAGCTCGGTGCTTCCTGCCCTGCGGACACGAGAGGAGACAAAAAGAGAAGAGAAAGAGAAGTAGCTCACCAAGGGATGCGGGTGGCGCTGTGGGTTAAACCACAGAGCCTAGGACTTGCCAATCAGAAGGTTGGCGGTTCGAATCCCCGTTGTTCGGTCCCTGCTCCTGCCAACCTAGCAGTTCGAAAGTACGTCAAAGTGCAAGTAGATAAATAGGTACCACTCCAGCAGGAAGGTAAACGGCATTTCTGTGCGCTGCTCTGGTTCACCAGAAGTGGCTTAGTCCTGCTGGCCACATGACCTGGAAACTGTATGCCAGCTCCCTTGGCCAATAAAGCGAGATGAGCAACCCCAGAGTCGGTCACGACTGGACCTAATGGTCAGGGGTCCCTTTACCTTTACCTTTAGGCAACCTAGTCCTAATATATTGAAGCTTTAAAAGAAGAAGAAGAAGAAGAAGAAGAAGGAGGAGGAGGAGGAGGAGGAGGAGGAGGAGCAGCTCACCAAAGCATTGACAAAACCTGGGACATGGTCCATGTTTGTGGCTTAAAGAACTCTGCATTTATTATTACGGTCGTACCTTGGTTCTCGAACGGAATCTGTTCCAGAAGTCTGCTCAACTTCCAAAAATGTTCGAAAACCAAGGCGTGGCTTCTGATTGGCTGCAGGAAGCTTCGGCAGCCAATCGGAAGCTGCAGAAGCCGCGTCGGACAGTCAGGTCCCAAAGAACATTCGCAAACTGGAACACTCACTTCCGAGTTTGCGGCATTCAGGAGCCAAAACCTTTGAGAACTCAGCTGTTCGAAAACCAAGGTACGACTGTATTATTATTAAGATTTATATACCACCCTTCATCAAAAGATCTCAGGGAGGTCCACATAAAAAGACAAATAGTTAAAACTAAAATAGAATCACAGTGCCTGCTGTGGTTGCAGAGACCGGTAACCTGTAATTGCTGCCTCCTGTGTTGTTTCTACTGCGTCAGGAGCAGCGGGGTGACCTCTCTGGGGTGCAGATTGGGCAGTGTGGCTGGAGGTCCTGGGCTACCCTGACAACAAGACCAGCTTCTAAACCACATCAGCAAGCAATACATTTGGTACCAGCTTGGCTGAAGGGTTTGCTGGAAGGCGGCATACAAGACACCATCCAACTGTCTTAGGTGCTTCACTCTGGATTTGCGTAGGGTTCACTTCTTAGCCTTTTCTTCTCCCAAAAATGGACTACAGCAACCAAGGAGGAAGGTGTCTCTTGGGCAATAAAACCAAACGTTAGCACCCTTGGCTTAGAACAATTAATGGTGTGCTGTAAGAATGGAATTGAACTAGAGAGACCAGTTCATTGAATGCATAGCACGACAAAACAATCTTTTCTCTTACCATAGCTGCAGTTGGCTGCCTTTGGTATCCCTGCAAGAAAAACGAAAAGGCTTCACAAAAGTATCAAATAGTTGTGATCTAAGTACTGTACAGCCTTGCAGTTCAACCATTCCATTCCAAAGCAGAATACGGAACCTATATGGTGTAGGCAAGCCCCATCATTGGGGGAAATGTCGTCACTCCAGTGTAATTCATTGTAGATGCAGATGCCCTTTTCATTACACAACTGCAAATGACCGACCCAAACTGTCGCAGGTTGCTTGTTCTCCTGTATCGTTTTGTCAAATGGTCTGGAGGACATTTATCGCATGTCAGGTTTTTGACTACAACTCCCATCATCCCTAGCTAACAGGACCAGTAGTTAGGCATGATGGGAATTGTAGTCCAAAACAGCTGGAGGGCCAAGTTTGGCCATCACAGACTAAGGGCTTGTGCACCGTTGTTCAGGATTCTCCTCCCTCCTGCGTTTGGTGAGTGGGGACCATGTTGCAACAGTTTATTTCCTTTAATAAAGATCAGGCTTACTAGCCGCTTTGCTTTCAATATACTCTGGTTGGCCTCTGCTTTCTCTCCAACTGATAGAGATCTCCTGAGGGACTCTTTACGGGCTCTAGATACCTCCTATAGGAATTTTTCTTATAACAATATGCACCATTACTTCAGTGCCACTGGTCATCAACAACCCAGAAAGTAACAAGTGTGAAGAAAATTGCTCAATATTCCATTGTACATGCTGAGATTTCTCGCAACCTCTCTGCTAGCATCTGTTACTTGTAAACTACAGTGATGGAAAAGATGTACCACTGAGTTGATCTCAGCTGACAGTTCTTCAGCATTGTACAGCTATTGTTCAGGAGGCAAGATCTTCCTTCTGCAGAACTTTTAGTGCAAATCTGCAGCAACAGCCTTCCCGGTGTACAACAGCAAAAGCATTTGTCTGTTTGTCTGTCACAGCCCGACTTCTGTTGCTCTGATTCTTGGGAGTATTTTGGATGCACATAATCTCTAAAAATAGCTGCAGCCATGACTTGCAGAATGTCGGCGCAGTTACATAGCACAAAAACTATGCATGTATCAGGAGCACTTGAACATTACAAGGGTTGGAGCAAAAGACATATAACCCAAATAAGGAGCAAACATTGCGCAGTCTGAGTGCCCTACATGGGGCAATCCATCATTCAACGGAAGGACCATTTTTAAAGTTCTTTAGCATGACTGAAACAAGCCAGTTTCTTAGGGGGCAGGTGATGGAGATGGAAAGGAAATGCAAGAGGCCTGCTAGGGCTCATGCTAACCTATGGTTTAGCCAGGGCTTCTTCCAGCCAGAATGCACCACAATGGCATCTTGGCACTTCTCAGGTGGGCCCTGGAGGTGTGGGGAGAGACTTGACCGGCCTCAGCAAAAGCCCCGCTTGCACCTCCATCGCACAAGAAGACCCTCCGCAGAACCTGAAGGGACATCCTCCACGGGGTCTGGAAAAGGTCTCCTCGTGAGCAGGCGGTGCAGCCAGGCTTTGCTGAGGCTCTTCAGCCTCCTGGCTAACAGCCAACACACAGGAAAGCTGAGCCTCAACTGAGCAAGTCCCCACGCCATTAAGCTGCTCAGCTGAGGGGCAGAAGGAAGTTTTTAATATGTAACGCTGTATTGTTTTTAACACTTGATTGGGAGCCGCCAGAGTGGCTGGGGAAACTCACCCAGATGGGCGGGGTATAAATAATAAATTTATTATTATTATTATTATTATTATTATTATTATTATTATTATTATATAAAGAGATCCGGGGTAGTTCTTCTGAGCAAAGTGCATTCAAGCACCTTTTTTCTGGGGTGTTATAAGAATTTTAAGGTCTCAAATATAGAATTAATATTCATAAATGCACACATATCTAAATATATGAACCATGTGTCTGAAATACCAGGGGAGAGCAATCCTGAAGCTATTCTGACTCTCCCAAAGACCTCAGATATTCCTCTGCAATAAGAGAGGCAAATGGGGAAAGCCTCCCCATGGACTTTTTGCTTGCAAATCCTGTCCTAAGGGTGTATTTGTGTGTGAATAGGGTGGACCATGGGGTCACGAAGAGTTGGACACGACTAAACAGCAACAACAACAGGGTGAGTTCCTGGACTCAGGAACTGAAGTATTAACAATCACAAAAGAATGGCCAGACTGCCCAGGTAATGCAATCAGTGACCATTATCAGGTATCCTGGCAAGCAGGATTTCTGCTGTAGACTGCCTCCTTCTGTGATGTATGTATGATGTTTCGGGGGGTGGTCTTGGGCTACAGGGTGGGCAATTTCAAAAGTCTATATAAGGGCTTGCGCACCATTGTTCAGGGTTTCTCCTCCCTCCTGTGTGGGGTGAGTGGGGACCCTGTTGCAACAGTTCCTTGCTAGCCACTTTGCTTCTCGATATTCTCTGGTTGGCCTCTGTTTTCTCCTACCGATAGAGAACCCACTTAAGGACTCTATATGGGCTCTGGAATACCCCATAAGGGAAAGGGAGCATTTTTTCTCATAACAGGGGGGGAAGCACTGGGTTTAGCTCACTAGTTCCCTAATTTAGTGGGCCACCATCTCCTTGGTTCTGTAATCTCATCCCCAGTGAACTCCACCCTATAAAAAGCATTATTCAGAAAAGTGGTTAGTGCAACCCATTAAGGAAGATAATAACACAAGAGAATTCAAAAGAGTAACAATTAATTGCCACATTTATTCAAAATCCAACTAAAACTATTTAGTTTAATTAATTCAGCGAAACTAGTGGATTTGATCCATTGTCGTACCAGCTCTTCAAAGTCTGATCATTGTTTACACTTCCAGTGCCTCCCTGCCACCCCCTAGGTAATCCTAACGCTCCCAGGGGGCAGTACCCCCCCCCCACACACACACCTGGAAGCCACTGGTTGAGATTCACATTGGAACCAGCAGGTAAATTGGAAGTTCAGGAATTATCAGCCCCAAAAGACTTTACACCATTGACCATGGTGTCCTTTCATAATGACTTGGAGGCAGTGTAGTACAGTAGTTCCACTCTTACTTGCAGGGTTGTCCCCAGGAAAGAGAATGAGGAGGAGGAGGTTGCTTGGCCCTGAAGCTTTTGAGCTGTGGGGGTCTTGCAAGAGTCCCTCCTGTCTTGCTGGGAAACCCAGCCAGATGGGCGGGGTACAAATAAATTATTATTATTATTATTATTATTATTATTATTATTATTATTACTACTATGTCATTCAACATCTATGTGAGTGTGATGGGAGCTGTTGTCCAGGAATTTGGACCATAATCCATCAGTATGCTGAAGACACATCGCTCTGTCTCTTCATACCATCTGAATCAGGAGAGACTGTGAAGATGTTAGACCAGTGTCTGGAAGAAGGAAAAGGCTGACTGGGGGCTTATACTGTTAGTGGGTGTCTGGAAAATGGCTGTACGACCTGTACATTTCCCCTGAAAGAGCAGGTTTGTCATCTGGGAGTATTCAAAATCTTGAATACTCGCTTGGCCTCTAGGTCCTTCCTACGGTGGCCTCCTGCTTAGACTACTGCAAAGTTGGGGCTGCCCTTGAAGATGACCCAGAGGTTACAAGCTTATGCAGAATGTGGCTGTTAAGTTGGTAGGTGGGGCAGCCTAAATGGATTGGGACCCAGATACCCAAAGCAGCAGTTCCCCCCATATCAACTATCTCGAGCACCACTGTTGTGTCTGGAAGCTGCCTGGTTAGCGTTGATCTGTGACAGGGCCTTCTTGGTGGTGGGTCCCTGTTTGTGAAACCAGATCCCTGATAAGGTGCGCCCAACTCCTACATTATCGACTTTTAAGAGAAATTTCAAAACATTCCTGTTTACACAGGCGTCTGATGGTTGATAGATACAGTGAAATTAATACAGTACTTATGAGGGTATGAGTCTGCTTTTAGATGTTCTAATTAGTTTTTTTAATGTGTTAAATCTGTTGTTGTTTTTTAATTGTACTGTTTTAACATTTTGACATTTGCTGCCCTGGGCTGCTCTGGGAGGGAGGGCAGGGCGCCACAACACAACTAATCACCCTTGGCTGGAAGGCGGACCCTTCCTGCTCATTTCAGCAGAGCACAGCAGAATAGTATTGATTACTCTGAGATGTGTTCAAAGCCATCACAGAAAAAAAGTCACTGCTGTGGACAATTTATATTGATTATTGGTGTCTTGTTGTGTTTAATGAGCTATTGTAAACTGCCCTGGACATTTTTTAAGTGAAGGGAAGCATAAAAGCTTTCAATGTAGTTTCCTACTCTGAGAGTTAGCTATAGACAAACTATAGATAAATAGATCCTTGAAGAAAATAAGAGGTTACAAGAATCTTGGCTATTCTGGGGGGAAAGGGCTTGAGAGCCACTGGTTTGGGGAGCATCAATTACTTTTTATAAGGGTTTTCATGTCAAAACCACGTGGCAGTTGTTTGCAATATTAGTGATAATACTGTCAGCTCTGTGCTATCGTTTGTTCTTCCATCTTCTAAATTCTTTTTTTTAAAACATCTCAAAGCTCTTCCCCTGCCTCACAGAACCTGCTGAAAATTCCTGATTAGAGCCACTCTCATGATTAGATGGCTATAAACCTCAGCTAATTCTGCTCTGAAGTTTCAGATCTGCCCCGCTGTAACTGATTTCAGAGACCAGTCCTCTCAAAAGGGACACATGCTTGTTTTTTGGAACTGACCTTGGTCACGAATTTAGGATATTAATAGCCGAGCTCTTTAGTGCTAGCTTTCTGAAACTACTCTGTAACCTAGAAGCCCGTCCCCCAGTCCTAGATGCGCATGAAAGCAACCTGTGGTTATTTAAGTAGAAAGGAAAATGAACTCTGCACCTGCTCAGAGCCTCCTCCTTCTTTACTAGTTCATATTTTGCAAGGATAAGCTCTGGCATTGAAGGTGGCAGCCTCCGGTTAATTCCATTTTCTTTCGGAATGCAAAGAAGCAATAAAGACTAAAGCTGCCATCCTGCACACAGGCTGTGCAAACATGGGGAAACTGGAGCTCACGGAGCTCAGCACCTCTCTAGCATTCCCAGTTTAACAGAATGTCAAGATGAGAGTCTAACATTTATCAGTACTTTAAACACTTTGCATAACTGGCTGCGACACACTCCCCCCCGCCCTTATTATACACGTTAATGTTTTTCATTGGCATGATAATATAGCATTCACCTTTCAGCTTTGATTCCAAAACAGGTTTTCGTTTTAAAGCCTTACCCTCAGCACGCAGTCTCTTTTTTTCCTGTACCCCAAATAAATGGTCTCTTGGGTTTTTCAGGCTGAGTTGAAATGAGGTGGAGCAGAGATGGGTGGGAGCAGCAGAACGAAGGAGGAGGAAATCTGAGGAGGCAGGGGAGGTAAAAAAAACCCTGAAATGCACACAAGTGGCCTCAGTTGTTAAAAATAAAACTGGTGCACTCGGCAGCATGGTTCAATTTACAGAATGTTGCCCTTCCACAATATTTATTTTAACTGTCATCGATGCTGCGCTGTTTAACAGAGCTTGAGCAGAACAGCTGATTCACATCTCAGTACAATAACATCCTCTGCATGGCATATGCTTTGCAATGAAGTCTTCTTTCTTACTGAGGAAATCAGTTTTACATCCCTTCAGCATCTTCCTCCTCATGCTGCCTATATGAAATAGGTAAAGGTAAAGGGGACCCCTGACCATTAGGTCCAGTCGTGACCGACTCTGGGGTTGCGGCGCTCATCTTGCTTTATTGGCCGAGGGAGCTGGCGTACAGCTTCTGGGTCATGTGGCCAGCAGGACTAAGCCACTTCTGGCGAACCAGAGCAGCGCACGGAAACGCCGTTTACCTTCCTGGCAGAGTGGTACCTACTTATCTACTTGCACTTTGATGCACTTTCAAACTGCTAGGTTGGCAGGAGCAGGGACCGAGCAACGGGAGCTCACCCCGTCGCGGGGATTCGAACCGCCGACCTTCTGATCGGCAAGCCCTAGGCTCTGTGGTTTAACCCACAGTGCCACCCGCGTCCCGCCTATATGAAATACTCTGACTTTATTTATCCCCCCCCTTTTGCATTAAAGCTAATGAGTATCTCTTTATCCGATGCGGGATATTAGTTTTCTGCACTGAAAATGTAAAAATACTGATGACTTCCACAATCTCTGCAACGTTAAAAGGCAACTTGTGTGGTTAGCAGCAAAGAGTGGCACAATTAAGATAAACCTTCAGTCATAGCCTGACAATGAACTGCAACTTCTTTCTCCATGTCTTTGACATGCCCATAGTTTGCTATGGGATCCAAAATGGGAAACGCTAACCAGAATTCAGAATTATGGTGGGAGGATGTTTCCGAGTCTAGTTTGGAGTAAAAGTAATTTGCCGACTGAAGGGTCATGGTGGCGAATTATAATTAGCACTGAACAAGTATTATAGGGGACAGGATGTATTATTCTGTAATGTTGTTTTGTCTTGTTGCCACCTTGAAGACTTTCAGCTGATATGTGTGTTACTAATAATGTAATTAGTTAATTAGAGTTGTCTGAATTAAGCCATGTGAGCAATACACTCATGGCAAAACATTATCAGCCTCCATTTATGTAGCATAAAGATTTTAATGTGCTTCCGTGAGCAGGAAGAAGATCCAGGGCCACAGCACTTGCCCACCTGCCCACCTTGTTTGACCACAAGCGGTTCCTCGTGTGCTTCCTGCAGCCACTTGCTAGCACATTTGCAAAGCTAAGCAGGGGCTGGCATAGTCTCACATTGGATGGGGGACGATGTGTTGAGATTCCTGCATTGCGGGGAGTTAAAAACATTAAAAACTTCCCTGAACAGGGCTGCCTTAAGATGTCTTCTGAATGTCAGGTAGTTGTTTATCGCTTTGACATCTGATGGGAGGGCGTTCCACAGGGCAGGCGCCACTACCGAGAAGGCCCTCTGCCCAGTTTCCTGTAACTTGGCTTCTCGCAATGAGGGAACCGCCAGAAGGCCCTCGACGCTGGACCTCAGTGTCCGGGCTGAACAATGGAGGTGGCGACGCTCCTTCAGGTATACTGGACCGAGGCCATTTAGAGCTTTAAAGGTCAGCACATGAAATTAGAAACTCATGCAAAGAAAAATTATTGCAAAAACCTTTGGGGCTTGCAAATTCTTAAAGAACCAGGAACTTTTTCATCAAAGGAAGAATTTAAAAACAAACAGAACGGCAATTCTGAGTAAATTTTCCATGGATCTCTTCTAACTCTAACATTCTACGATTATATGAACCCAACCCTTTGAGAAGTAAAAAGAATAAACTAAAAAAAATGAAAGTACATTGTACATGGTACAACATGCAAATTATGTGTGGAATTTAGTTATTTTGTTAATGGTGTTGTTGTTCTTGTTGTTTTGACAGCCTTTGAAACATTATTTCAGTGTCCTCTCTAAAAAAGCCAAGCTTCACAAATAATTCATTCTCATTAAATTACTAGGCTTCTCTATATGCGAACATCTAAAATAACACTTAGGGGTTTGTTTGTTTGTTTGTTTGTTTGTTTGTTTGTTTGTTTTAAAAAACGTACATATATGGTCAGTTTCCTCTCCCCCATAAAACCAAATTCATTATTATTATTATTACTATTATTATATTTTTATTTATTTATATCCCCACTTTTTCCCTGACAGGGACTAAAGGCAGTTTTCTTATTTTAATAAGAACAGCTCTATCAAATTTGCCCCAGAAAACCACTCTTGAGGGCAGAGCTGTCTTGTAGGTCAACAGGCCAGATGAGATGAGGCAACCCAAGTCCGAAAGACAGGCAAAAGATTATGACTGGTTTGTATCAGGAAGACGTGGGTCTGATCTCTGCTGTGAGATCAACACCAGGAACTTTGTTCCATAGGCTCAGGGGGAGCACAGCCTAGAGTGAGGTCGGTGGGAGCACTGCTGGCCGGGGCAAGTCCACAGTGGATGCGTCGGCTGCGCCCTGGACAGGGCTGGGCTTGCAGAGTGCTAGTTTTTTGCTGAGCTGGTTGTAAAACTCCTTCAAGGCTTCTCCGCTGTGCTTGAGAGGCTCCAGTGACTTCAGCAGGGACTCCAACTTGGCAGGTGTCACCTTTTGGTGGAGGTGAAGCAGGAGCCTCAGCATGTGTCTATGTACCGCATTTTTCACTCTATAGGACACACCGGACCATAGGACGCACCCAACCATAGCAGGGGGAGAACAGGAAAAAAAACATTCTCCCCCTCTCTGCTCAGTGCCCCTTCAGCAAAGCAGCAGGAGAAACGGTGCCCTTTCCATTTCTCCTCCCGCTTGGCTGAAGGGGCGCTGCGCAGAGAGGGAAAACTGTGTAGCGCCTCTCCAGCGAAGTGAAGCCTGGAAAGAAAGAGGGATCGGTGCGCACCAACACCTCTCGCTCTCCTGGCTTCAGCGAAAGCAACGCGAAGCCTCTGGAGCGTGGAGGGAGCGCTCCCTCTGCGCTTCGGAGGCTTTGCGTTGCTATCGCTGAAGCCAAGGAGCCTGCATTCGCCCCATAGGACGCACACACATTTCCCCTTCATTTTTGGAGGGGGAAAAGTGCGTCCTATAGAGCGAAAAATACGGTACATTCTCCTTCCTCCAGCAGGTGGTGAGGAAGACGTCATCAAAAAGGCTAGTGCAGAACTCCTCATGAGTGAATTCATCGCTGAGGAGAGTGAGGTTGCAGGTGAGCAGGTGCAGGGAGATGTCACTGAAGGCCAGATCCCTGAATGTCTCCCTAAGGGTGGGGAGCAGCCAGAGAAGGGCCTTCTTGTTCCTCTGCTTGGTGATGTGAAGCATGTAGTAGAGCCCAACCTGGCAGGCGATCCAGTGCTCTTGCAGAAATTTGGGAAATATATCTGGGATTGTGGTGGGGTAATAATAATAATAATAACAACAATAATAATAATTTATTATTTATACCCCACCCATCTGGCTGGGCTTCCCCAGCCACTCTGGGCGGCTTCCAAAAGAATATTAAAATACTATAATACATCAAACATTAAAAGCTTCCCGAAACAGGGCTGCCTTCAGATGTCTTCTAAAAGTCTGGTAGTTGTTGTTCTCTTTGACATATGGTGGGAGGGCGTTCCACAGGGCGGGTGCCACCACCGAGAAGGCCCTCTGCCTGGTTCCCTGTAACTTGGCTTCTTGCAGCGAGGGAACCATCAGAAGGCCCTCGGTGCTGGACCCCAGTGTCCGGGCTGAACGATGGGGGTGGAGACGCTCCTTCAGGTATACTGGACCGAGGCCGTTTTGGGAGTAGGGCTGAAGAAGTTGTGCAGGACAGAGATGTAGTCGCTAAACAAGGCATTCTCCTTCTCCAGGATTTCCCGCTTCAGCAGAGGGGACACCTTGTCACCAAACAGGGCCTGGTCATCCCGCCAAATCTGACGCTTCACCTCCAGGGCACACGCTTTGTACAGGTCCTTGTCAGTCATCACCAACTTCAGCTTCTGGCCCCTTGGGCAAGTGTCGCATGACACGCATCACCACAGGTTGGACGGATGGCACCTTGACCAAGGGAAAGCTCTTCTACAGGAGGTCTTCCAGCTGCTTGGACCTTTCTTCAGCCTTTCCTTCAGAGGCAACAGCCGAGACCCTCTCCAGCAGTTTCTCCCTCAGCTTGTCCAACACAGACTGGTGGAACTCGAGCCTGAGGGTGCCTTGGGGGTCCAGGAACGGCAAGGCGGACTGAAGAGGGGGCAGGAGGATGCCATTTTCGGTCTGGAACTGCTTGATGGCCTTGAGGGGCTCCACGCAGCTGCTCAGCGTCTCCTTCAGGTCTTCCCTGTTTGCCACTCCGGGCTCCTGCAGCCTGGAGAACATGGCGCAGCGAGATTAGACTGCTTTGTTAATCATATAATACGACTTTGGCTGGAATTGTGATGTTCAGCTTATTTTGTTCCCAGCGTTCCATAGACCAACTGTTTTACTGACAATTTGTTAATTGTTTTGTATGATTTAGGCTGTTTTGGTGATTCTCTGCTTAAATTACGCTGCGACTCCTTTAATTTAAGAGTCCTCTTAAATTTTACCTTTAAATGGCGCTTTGTGGGTTGCATGTATTGTCCCAAGGTCAAATAGTCTACGTCAGCCTCACGTAATACTGTAAAAATTAAACGTATTATCTAGTGAATGGCAGAAATATAGTATAGCATTGTTTATTCTTCCAAACCTCACTGGTGCCTGTTTTTAAGCAGCGCATTTAAGAGAGCAGATAAAGTACTGTATGTTTGTTGAAACTGCTAGTTTTAACTCCCTAAATGAGGAAGAAAAAAACCATAGCAAAAGTTTAAGAAACAGACCCAAAATGAGAACGCTTTTCAATCTCCAATCAGCCTGCCCCATATGTGAACTCCTCTTAAATTAAGATTCCTCTTACATTTAAATTAATTTAAGACCTTTCTCTTAAATTTAATTTAAGACTCCTCTTAAATTACTCCTCTTAAATTAATTTAAGACTCCTCTTAAATGACGCTGCGGCTCCTTTATGGCTCGCAAGCCGCTTCGACATCCATTTGAATGGAAATTCAACCAGTCAAATTCCCTTTCTGCGAGGAGCAGCCGCCGCCTCCACATCCCTAGAGCGCCACTTCCGGGTCTCCGAGGCCATAGAGCTAGAACCGAGCGAGTCTATGGGCCGAAGGAGGAGAGCGGCGTCGGCGGAAGAGCGCGCCGGAAGAGGCGGGGCGGAGACTCCGGCGCCGGAAGCTGCGCCAAAGGGCGCGCTGGGCGCGTGCGCAGGGTCGGCCTTTCGCAGCCGGCTTCGCGGCGCAGAGGAGGGAGAGGCGCCGGCGCGCGCGCGCCTCGGGCCCAGCCAGCAGCAGCAGCAGCAGCAGCGGGACGACGCGGGGCCGCCGGGCCGCCCACTGGCAGGTACCCGGGAGGGGCCGGCGGAGACCCACGGCAGGGCCCCGGGGGGGGGGCGGCGTGTATAGGGATATGAGGGCCTTTTCTGAGGGGGGGCGCCATTCTGATGGGTCGTCAACCCCCAGGGTCCTCCTCTGAAAGGGGCGCGCGGGTTTGACAGCGGGGGGGGAGACGCGTGTCGGAAGTGGCTGTGGGAAAGGGCGCGGGGCGTGTACATATCACCCTCGCGTGCTCCCTTTCCCCCCCACACGCCCCCCCGTCAAATAGGCCCTTCGCTGCGACAGGCAGGCAAGGCGTACCCCTATATATGTATGTATCTGTATCTGCACGCCTTGCCTGTCGAAGCGAAGGGCCTTTTTTGACGGGAGACGCGGGTCGTCACCCCCGAGGGTCTTCTGAAAGGGGCGTGTGTGTTTGACAGCGGGGGGGAGACGCGGGTCGGAAGTGGCTGTGGGAAAGGGCACGGGGCGTGTATATATCACCCTCGCGTGGTCCCTTCCACACACACACACCCATATACACACACACACACGCCCCGTCAAAAAGGCCTTTCGATTTGACAGGCAGGCAAGGCGGACACACACACACACACACACACACACATATATATTTGTGTGTGTGTGTATGAGAGGGTCTGGGTTAAAGGCGGACCTACATGGATCCTCGTGGATCCTCCACTTTTTAAAAAATAACCAACAAATCCAGTGTCAAATCACACCTGGAAGGCACGCCCACAGTACAGACTGGGCTATAAAAAACTTGGATCCAATACTTTGTGTGTGTGTGTACGTACGTACACCTTGCCTGCCTGCCTGCCTGCCTGTCAAACCAAAGGGTCGTTTTTGATGGGAGACGCGGGTCGTCACCCCCGAGGGTCTTCTGAAAGAGGCGTGTGTGTTTGACAGCGGTGGGGAGACGCGGGTCAGAAGTGGCTGTGGGAAAGGGCACGGGGCCAGGCAGGCAGGCAGGCAGGGCAAGTGTCACAGGGAGCTGCTGCTTCCACTTCGCCCCATTTTGAGGGGTCTTTGGGGCTGGGTACATTGCCCTTGCTTGGGCCGCGAGGGTGTTTTGGAAGCGCTCGCCCGGAGATGCTTTTTTGAAGCTGCCTGCTCTGACCATTGGTCTACCCAGCCCTTCATAAACGTGGGGCTTCTTAGAATGGTAGGGTGGGGAAAGGGACCGCACAAGGGTCATCTAGTCCAACCCCCTCCAAGGCAGGAATCTTTGGCCCAGTGTGGGGCTCAAACTCAGGACCTTGAGATTAAGACTCTCATCCTGTACCCGCTGAGCCATTCTGATCATTGCTGGATCCGGCCAGCAGCCCATCAAGCCTTTGAAGAAATAGCCAGTTGGATGCTTCTGGAAGCTCACAAGAGGCCATGAAAATTATGCCCATCTCTTTAAAAAGTGCTTTCCAGTACCGACCCTCTAAGCACAAAAATTAGGAAGATTCTGCTCAAACCCGCAACCCTGAGATTAATGCTCTGCCTCAACTGAGCTATTCCACATTTGGTTTGTTATTGTTTTTTTATTATTATTATTTTATTATTTTCTTGTGGGGTTTTTTGTGTGTGTGAACCGCCTTGAGATCTTTGGATGAGGGGTGGGGTACAGATTTAATAAATAATAGTGATGATCAAGACATTAGTGATGTTTCTCTGGTGGCCAGTGCCTCTCTTTAGGGCTTCTGGGGGAATGGGGCAAAGGCCCTTTCCCAGCACTCCTACTGCATGGAAATCGTTTAGGCTTTAAAGCGAGAGGATCTCCTGTAAGAAAACCGTGACTTGCTTCTGCTGAGCTCTTCAGACAGTCTCCCAAACATCTCAGGATCCGTACGGAGAGCTTTCATACTGTCAGGCTAGTGGGCTCTATCCAAGGCAGAGAGGCTGTGTTAGTGAAGCCCTTTGATTTGGGGATTGAACCTGTGCATTTCAAGTGTAAGTTCTACCTGTTGGAATAGTTAAGGCTCCATTTTCCTTTTCTTATTTTGGGTATATTTGCCCTAGTTTCTAATTGGTAGTGGAGACACACCCTTATCTAGTAGACCTTATCTAGTGTCAGGGCCCAAAGCATAGAAAACTAGTCATGGGAAGGGATCGAACCATAGATATTGTGACTTTAGCATAGGTCAGAGGTATCTCCTCTACATTTTTATATTTATTTTTTGCATTGACAGTGGAACCTTAGGCCCAAGCCGTAGGGGAGGAGTCAATAATACAGCAGCCCCAAAATGGGGCAGATAAACCAGAAAATCCTCTTGTTTGCAGATGGTAGTATTCTTGTGACAAACCCACAATCTTCTTTGCTAGCACATCAGAGGGTAACTTCACAATATAATTAAGGTTCAGGCGTTAAAAGTGCACTGTCCAAAGGTTGAGATGCTGGCAGTACACATTTAAAGGGAGGTTCAGGAGGCCTTACCTGGAAGTAAGTCCCATTTAAGTCTATGAGGGCTGAGTATTAGTATTATTTATTCAATTTATATACTGTCCTCTATCAAAACATCCCAGGGTGGTTTACTACATTAAAAGCATATTTTACAGAGCAAAATAATAAAAACATAAAGTAGACATAGAACTGCATTGTTAATATCACATTTCCAATACAAATGGGAAGGAATGGTAAATACTTAGAAACATTTTGGGGTTGTAATTGTATAGGGACTTGATTAAACATATTATATTGATGTGCTCAGTTTAAAAGGGTATGACAGACTGGGGAAAGCCAAATGTGTCATAGTTGATGAGGGTGCAACCAGGGAAAATTAGTATTTTGTCCAAATTTATATATTTATTCCCTAAGCAGTAGTTACAGTGAATCATTGAGTGACTGGCAGAAGCTATTAGTGAGGGTGAAGAAAAGCTCAGGATATGAGTGCCACATATTTTATATCCTGATGTCTTCCACATAAGGGGGGGGGGAGGCTGTACAGGAGTAATGCTCTAACAAATTGTTCTCTATAGAGTGATGGGTTTTCTCTGGAAAAGAAGCACAAAAGTAGGTGCCAAACAATTCAAGCTATGCTTACATGGTCTAAGCCTTGACAATCTGACTGAGGTAGCTAGTATAAAATTCTGGAATTTTACCAGTTTCCACCTTTTTAGGATAAGCCTATTTTAGACCTGTTTGGCTTGTAGATTCTTTAAATTATTGGGGGGAAATAGTTGCAAGGTTTTAAAAAACTGATGGACAGGCATCTTTTAAAGAGGGAGGTCAAGATTAAATTAAAATAGGTTATCGGTATATACAACTACATCACTTGGCTAATGTCTATAGAGCCTTACTGAGTTTGCAAACTTCTTGACAAACAATTTGGCCAATCGAAAAGATCTTGGTCATATAACCTGTTAGGGTCCCACACCATCCTATGTAGTTTGATTGTTTCAGGACATAGAAACTCAAATTGAGGTAGAGGTACATAGTCTTCAGATCCAAAGGTTTCTTCCTCAAACAACTTTAGGTAAATCTCTTTTTATCGGGATTATATAGCAAGGTGGTACAGTATATCCCAGTCATAATATAAATCAGAAATGTGTCGGACCACTACTGGTACAATTAGACAAATCTTAGCTATCAATGTCCAAAGGCTAAATGATATCAGGCATGTATATTCCAATGTATTAATGGGATCACTAGCTGTTTTATACCAGTTGAACCACACATTCTGTTAGGGTGTTCAAACACAAACTGTGGCAGAACTTAGAAGGGAATTGAATTATATTGTTACTGATTGCTGCTGAAATTTAGCTAACTTAAAGATAAAAGTGCATAAGTTCACCTGCAAAATGTGGGAGCTCTTAATCACGAACAAGATCTCAATACAAAGGAACAACCAATTGTTTGGGGGCTTTTTAGAAAAGTGCTTTCAGTTTCTTAATTGTGTTGAGTCCACCAAAACAGTGCACAAACAATCATTTTGCTTTAACTCAGTGACACTGAAGAAGGAATGTTCAGGGTCTACAATTTGTGATTGATTTTGAACCTCAGTTTGTACATTAAAAAATATTTTCCTAAATATTTAAAGTACCTATTGGCATTTTTCGGTGAATTTTAAGCAAAAGCTTCAAAATAAGTATGATGAAAGCAAGTAATGGATTTCTGATTTGAAGACTGTCTATAGTTTGTAGTGCTGTATATGAACTAAGTACACTTATTCCTGAGTTATCCCATGAGCGTAGCCATAACACCCAGCATGTCTTAGCTTCACAAGGCCATTGCAGAGCAGAAAAGAAGTTGCTGGCCATGAATTTGCACAACACTGGTGGGTGAATATTGCAAGTAGCTTATCGCTGCATCTCAATTAGATCAGGGATCATTTAAAACATTGGCCAGTGAGTTTGTGTGTGTGTCTTTGTCTTGTGGATAATTTAAGTTATTCACACATGCAAGTCTTGCTAGCAACAGCATGAAATATCATAGAATTGTAGAGTTGGAAGGGACCACAAGGGTCATCTAGTTCCACCCCCTGCCCAGTGTGGGGCTCAAACCAATGACCCTGAGATTAAGAGTCTCATCCTGTACCCACTGAGCCATTCTGATGATTGCTGGATCCTCCCAGCAGCCCATCAAGCCTCTCAAAAAATAGCCTGTTGGATGCTTCTGGAAGCTCACAAGAGGCCATGAAAACAAGTACTTTCCAGTACCATCCCTCTGAGCACAATAATTCAATTTAATCATTCTAGCTGATAGCCGCTGCTAAACCATGAATTAGTCTAATACTTTTAAGAAAGACAATCAAAGCAAGAGACCATTGTCACATCATGCAGGTATGGAATTTCCTTTTAGTCCAGAGCAGGTTAAACACCAGTATTTGAAACAAAGAAATTTCATATTCATAGTGTGTTTTATCTTGTCTGACATGAATTTCAGTAGTGAAGTGTATTTTCTTGAGACTTTTCCTGGGAAAATATCCCTATGCAAATTACTCTAATTTGCATAACAACATTTTTCAGTTTGCTTCGCAACATTTTCTGATACCCTAGAGAGTTATCTAATTAGCATGTTTATTTTTCTTTTATTTAGTAAATGAAGCTAAAAACTTTGAAGCTGCCAATTATTGCCTAATGTGTTGTACTTTGCAATTGGCATCCATTCATTATTATGAATGAACATAAGAAATTATCCCCCCCCACTACACTTCACTGAGTTTCACTTTATTGGCTGTCATTCAGGCCATGCCCAAGAACTGATCCAGCATACCCATTGCTACATATCTGATGACAATGCACTGCAAAACCATGGAAGGCTTCACTTCATATCAATGGCAGCATGGGTGATAAGATAAAATCTGACTCTATGCTGCAAATTCCATGGGATCAAACAGAAATCCACCTGCATCACCTTCTGTGCTGGCCATCCCAGGTATAAGCAGAAACCATTCCAGTTCATTTCCTTCCAACCCTATAGCCATTCCAGAAGTATACTATGGTTGATGGTATTGAAAGCTGCTTAGAGATCGGGGATCAACATCAGGCTTCCTCAACCTTGGCCCTCCAGATGTTTTTGGCCTACAACTCCCATGATCCCTAGCTAGCAGGACTAGTGGTCAGGGATGCTGGGAATTAGGAAGCCTAATCGACATGCACACATTTCCCCTATTTCTCACCTGACAGCTAGGTCATCCTACAGAGCAGCCAAAATAGTTTCTTTGTCCAAACCAGGCCTGAACCCCAACTGTAATGGACCCAGAAAATCAAATTCATCCAAAACTGCTGGGTCTGGTTGGCAGCCACACACTCCAGCACTTTGCACAGGAAAGGGACATTAGCTAGCGGTCTATAGTTGTTAAAGTATTCTAAGTCCAATGATTCTTTCTTCAAGAATGGACACACTGCCACCTGTTCACCCTCTCTTGGTGCAGTTTATTATCTTCAGGACCTGACCAGTTGTCCCTTTGCTGCTAGAAGCAGTAAGCCAGGAAGGGCGAGGGGTCCAGCAAACTCATAGTTGTGTACACCCAACCAGGTTTCCTTGTTCACATCCCCTACCAACTGAAACTGGCCATCAGTACTAGATTAGACAGTACGCTGGATATTTCCACAGATGAGCCAGCAACAGCTAAGTTGTGGTGGTTGCAAGTGGTTTTATCCTTAAAATGTTTTGCAAACAAGTAACAACATACTTGCTTCTACTATTTCATCCATAGAGCCAGAGTTTAAAAGGTCTTTAACCCCTTGGAAAAACCCTGCTGGGTTTCACTGAGGGGCAATGGAGCTGGTGAAAAACCACACCTTTTCCTTACCCTTGGTGGCTTAATACTGAGTTTATACTAGTGTTTGATTGGATTCTTCTTGAGCTTCCTCCACTTGTGTTCTGGTTATCTCCCAGCTTGCTTCATTGCCCTCAGCTCAAGTATGTACCATGGAACATCCTTGGCTCTGTTAAGCAGGAGAGGAGGACATATGGAACCAATTGTGTTAATTATTCAGGTCAGTTTGGTATTTCACAGATCAGCCAGAAATTTGGCAGGAGCAGCAGTCATATCCACAAAAGCACCCCCCCCCCAAAAAAAACCCTTAGGATCCATTGGTCCCTGGGGTGGACCATCCTAATAGACCCCCATACATGCCCGCAAATCTAATTTGCAACAGGAGGGAGAATTTGCAGCCCAATATAGTTAAGGGGATGGTTAACAGATTCCTAGTTCAAGTCTCAAAGACTAGATGTAATTACAAGACTGCCAAAAGAATTTGTGGACATTATTTCAGAGCCACTGTAAATTTTGAGGATTCATGGTAGGCAGTTGAGGTGCCAGAAGGTTGGAGACAGACAAGTGCCCCTGTCTTCAGAAAGTGCGGAACGAGCTAGGCTGGAAAACTGAAGATCGGTCAGCTTGACATTGTTACCAGGCAAATTTCTGTTATAGCTTATTAAGTTTGTGAGCATTGATAAAGGAATGCATTGATTTCTAGGAGCCAGCATGGGTTTATCAAGCATAAGTCATGTCAGACCAACTTCATCTCCTTTTTAGACAGTTACTAATTTGGTAGACCATGGAAACATTCTGGGCATAACATTATCATTATTTCAGCAAAGGATTTAAGAGAGTTTCCCGTGGTACGCTTGCTGACAAGATGATAAAATGTAAGCTGGATGATACTACTGGTAGGTGGCTCCACAGCTAGACCCAGCAAGGGCTTATAAGCACGACTCTGTTCTTGCTTTTGTGCTCTTGAACATTTTTATAAATGACTAGGGTGAGGGCATTGAGGGGATGTTTATCCCATTTGCAGATGACACAAAGCTTGGAAGGATAACTGACACCATAGAAGAAAGGGTCTTGACAGATTGGAATACTGGGCCAAAGCCAACCTTGTGAAATTCAACAGAGACAAATGTCTTGCATTTAGGGGCAAAAGTGGTGGGCTTGGCAGCAGTGCATGTGAAAAGGATCTAGGTATCTTAGTTGATCACAACGTGAACGTGAGCTAGCAGTGTGATGTGGCTGTTGTGAAAGCTAATGCATTTGTCATATGCATTAACAGAAACATAGCAAGGCTCTGCATCCACTTTCAATGAAGCTGAATATCAAACCAAAGGAGGCAGCTATAGAGGTATTTCAGCCTCCTTCAAAGTGAAGCAGGCATTATCTGAAATGGACCTAAGTACAGTGGACTGATCCCAAAACTTTGGTCCTGCTTTGGGGTTTTGTAGGCTATAAAAGCAGCTGTCAACAGGGTGATAAAAATCAATTATTTTAAAATAATGGATTTTTTTTATTTAAATCAGTTTGTTTTTTAATTTAAATTGGATTTTTCTTTCTAAAGATAGTTTCCTATTTAAGTCCCTGCTCTTGATCACTAAGTTGTCCACTAAGACCATAACATTTCTTTCCTTGGTAGTAACAACCAATTTTGACCCCTGTCACATCAGGTTATATGTGAAATTAAATTTTTCTTGCCCTAGTTTACATTACTTTGTAAACTTACATTGGATTTAGGCTGACATTTTGTTGCTCATTCACCCAGCTTGGAAGATTGTTGTGATGTTCTTCTCAATGGCTGCTGGGCTTTTGATCATCCTGAATAATTAGTAAAGTTCTTATTGCCCACCCCTGTCACCAATTCATTTATTAAAGTTGGATGGCACATGCTCCAACACAGGGCTTTGGGAAACAAGATGCCTTGTTTCCATGAATGTAAAAACTGACCATTGTTGTCTTTGCTTTTAATAAACGTTTGTTTGTTTGTTTGTTTTTTGCCTATAGAGCCAAAACTGTGGTGCCCAGTGAGTGGTGTCTGGAGACTGAGGGTAACCCCAAGATATGCAGACATTCAAGAATATCTGGAGGGAGGGCAGAAACCATAATGGGACACACACACACACACACACACACACACACACACACACACCACCCTCCAAAAGAGCCTGTAATAACTCAGAGTCACAGAAGGCTAAGAGGGGGAAACTGCTAGCAGGCTGGGCGTAGGGAATGGAGCAGTGCAGCTGGGGCAGGAGGACAGGAACATAGATAGATACAAAGGGAATAAATAAGTGTCTGGATGGGTCACTTCCAGGTTCACACTGAGAAGCTACTGTATTTTTTGCTCTATAAGACTCACTTTTTCCCTCCTAAAAAGTAAGGGGAAATGTGTGTGCATCTTATGGAGCGAATGCAGGCTGCACAGCTATCCCAGAAGCCAGAACAGCAAGAGGGATCGCTGCTTTCACTGCGCAGCGATCCCTCTTGCTGTTCTGGCTTCTGAGATTCAGAATATTTTTTTTCTTGTTTTCCTCCTCCAAAAACTAGGTGCGTCTTGTGGTCTGGTGCGTCTTATAGAGCGAAAAATGCGGTATTTTTGAGGAGAGCTGCCCATATACGTCAGTGGAGAAATCCAAGATTGTAAAGTAGCTGGGATTGATCAAATGTGTCCACCACCAGCACACACACTCGGGGGCGGGGGGAGTTCTTACTGATTCCAAATTCTTGGTGTGAAACATGCTTTAAAAATGGCCGCTAATGCCAATGCAAAATTCAAAGGAGATGCAATCCATTCTCCCCAAATTGCAAGTGGCTCCTGATAGACCTGCAGTGTAGCTCACACTGAATACTGCAGCTCAGGCTTTGCAGCAATGCTGCAGTCTTGTCCAGATGTTATTAAACCCCTTATTGAAGTTTGGGCTGAAGCTGAAATAGTAATTTAAAGCTGTGCTGCAGTGTTATCCATTGCCTTTCCCCTCACGCTGCAGGTTAGGCTTGGAGAGCAAGACCCAAAAACCCTGCAGTGTAGCTCACGGTTATACACCTATCAAGGGATGGAGAACGGTGCTGAGGCAGGTTAGCTTATAGCAGCTCTCTACACTATATTCATTGTTAATACGCTATGGCATTTTGTTGTGAGGTCCTGATTCTATGTACTAATACCAAACTCTTCCCTTGGTGCTGGTCCTTACGTAAGCAAAATCCACACACAAGGGGAAAGGTTTCAGCAGGTTCAGGGGAACCCGAATTTTGCTGAAGGACTGGGGAAAAATTAGGAAGAAGCAGCCTTGGGGAAGCCTCTGGCAAGGAACCCAATGAAGACTCAGCATTCATGGCGGCCGTGAAAAGCTGATTGATTGTTGGGGGGGGGGGCATAATAATAAGACCCCTTATTAATGACAGCTCTTTTTTCTCTTCTGAGAGAAGGAATAATAGGAGGGAGGGGGCATTATTCCTTTTGTTTGTTACTATGTTATGTATTTTTTCTGTTTTTATATTGTAAACTGCCTTGTGACTCTCAGATGAAGGGTGGTATAGAAATTTATTGAATATAAACAAACAGGACAGCTTCCGCTAAATTCATGTAGTTTGTCTGCTTTGACTGTATAGGTATATTTATATCTCCCATTTCTCCCATCTTGGAACTCAATGTGATGGGTGTATGTAGAATTCCCAGGTGGGCTTGTATTCAGGCACTACCAGAATGATGCAGCCTCATTGATTTTAAGTTGTCAATTAGTTCTTCTTTTCCTTTCCTTTCTTGTCAATTAGTTCTGAAGCACATCCTTTATCACCTCTGTTTGAGAAAATTCACTGCTTCTGACCAGTGATTCAGGTGTGAGAATCTGTCCCAATATTTTCTGCAGTGAATTCACTTCATTTCTTTGTCCTCCTTCAGTAATAGTTCGGTTCCTTTGTCACTTAATGTTCCTTTTCACTCTTGCTAGCCTCCTTCTGAGTTATTTTAAGAAAAGTTTATTATCTGTTCTTACCAGCTTTATAGCAACTTGCACAAATTCCTCCTGTGCCTTATCAGTTTATATTGGTTTTTCCAGAGTCTCTGCTTTTCTTTTTAAATTCCCATTTGGACAAGACTTCTGCATTTTTAAAGGAAGCATTCTGGCCTTTAAAAACAAGAGTTTCCCTAGTGGTGCTATTGAAACATGTTGGTATCGTCTTAGACTTGGCTATATAATCAACTCCTAAGATAATGTTTAAGACAACCTCTAGATTTTCTGAACATATTTTACCCTTCTGACTCTCCCTTTTAGTTTCCTTATTTTAAATCTCCTTGCATTTTTGAAATCTTATTTTTTGAAACTAATTATGATGATTTTAGACTTCCCTGGCAATTCTTTGAGCATGTTTCTCTTGAACTTGATAATGTCTCAGTCTGTTCAACTAAGAGATATAGCAGCAAATGTAACATTGCCATTTTATGGAACGGGTATGCAGGAAAAGCATAGGAATGTACAGTACATCTTCCCTTTTGTACCCTCCTGCTTCAGCTGAGGGTACCACATGCCACATAGCCTGACATCTAGAGATTTTTTCAACTGGGTTTGCATGGTGAAGGGGAGGATAAGAGCAGCTGCATTGATGATGGATCAGAACACATTTGAATCCAGCATGTTTGTATCTTTTGAGCTATCTCAAAACGACTTGTCTCCAAAGCTGAGCCCCTTAGATGTGGATGAAGGACTCTTGCACACCACAATAACACATGGACAACTTGTGACACAGTTGTAACTCGTGTTGCTTTCATATTAAGTGCAGCTTGGAGCTTTATGGAATTTTTAAAGTGTGTGATTTATTTCTGCCTCTGCTTTTTGGTTTTATATAATTCTTTGATAATACCTTCAATTTATATATAAATAAGGGTTGACTCTGACGTTACCTGGTTACCTGTGGGCTGCAAGCCATGTGTAATCCTTGACCAGGTTTCTTGGGACCCTGATTCATGCCTCATGCAGAGATGGTATGGCATCAACTAAGTCTTACTCAGCATAGAGCCATTTAAACAAATGAACGTGGCTAATTAATTTAACTGGGTCTACTCTGAGTAAAAGAGTACCACCCAGAGTGTGGGGGGGGAGGAGTGGGGTGGCACAGAGAAAGGAAGCGGTATTTAGTCCTGAAATGCTGCAAGCACTGCCCTCCATTGAAAGCAGCTCCCGTTGACTTTTCCCATGAGTCAAAAGCCCTTAATTGGAAAAAGAGTCCCCATAGTGTTGCACACACTATTGAGGTTGTTTAGGTCTACAGAAAGCAAACCATGTGGCTGATCTAAATGGGTGGTATGCTTTTTGTTCCTTGTAACCCAAAGTTCACACGCATACCTTGTGTGTTCCGTTCCCTTGATGCCACAAACTGTGTGTGTGTGTGTGTGTGTGTGTGTAAGGGTCGATGAATATTGCAACAGTGAGAATATTTAGCTCTCATTTGAAACAGGCGTCTGCTTCGCCTGGATATGAAATTTCCCCCTTGCTGCCTGCAGAGCATGTTCCTCTGAGAATGGAATGATGCATTGCAGTGCGCATTGGGGCAGGCAGGGGTGGAGTCGAAAAGAGATGATTGCCAGGAAAGGCAAGATCTGCCTCCTTCCTTTGCACCTGATTGACTACTCTCCGTGTCTGGGTCATACTGCTCTGTGATTGGTGGTAGGAGTGACTTACAAGAACCCTCTACAAATGAAATTCATGATGTGGGAAAAGTCTAACACTGTTAATCTACCATCTTAATCACAATAACATGATCTCAGTTTAACTTAATTCCATTTACATGTCTCATGTTTGCTCATAACTGGGTGTAAAAATAATTTCAACCAGGGTTATTAAATCAGTGGGACCAGAATTACTGGACTTAAGTGAATACACAAATTAGGGCAAATATGAGCTAAAATCCTGCACAGAATTTTTGCTGTCTTGTTTGTTATTTGGGGATAGGTTCTATGCCAGTAGAGCAAAGACTTTCTGCTGAAGCCACGTGGACTTCAAGGGGAGCCAGAATTGACACTTAATCTGACATCTATCTTCACTCTTATTCCTGCAAAAGCTATAAAGTTGTTTTTCTCCACTGCTTGCTACCTTCAAACGCTTGGAAGCACTTGCATAGGAACAAACACTTTTTCCAACCCCATTTAGCAATTTAATCTGCCAGCAAGGACTATTTTTCAACAGCTGCCACTATTAGAGGTGATACATTTAGATAGAAACCTAAAAAAGAAAGTGGCGGGAAGTAAAGTCAGTCTGGGAACTCCTGTTGTAACTTCTCTCTACCATACAAATAAATGTTGCGGGAAGAATATTAAATTTTTGCCTCTTTGAGGTTACTCTGGCCAGGAATTAGGAAATTCCCTACAAACACTGTTGGGGTACTTAAGGGGCCTCAATAAAGAGTTCCGCAGAAGAATTGACCCAAGTGCAGATCTTCTGCCTTTATCCCTGTATGTTTGACACCACACTTTGAGATTATATCTTCCTCAGAATTATTATTTTAATCTGCTGTTCGTCTTAGCCAAATGAACTTGCTGAGCTAGGGTAGAGTTACTCTCTTGATACCTGCCTTTAACATGTTATATCTCTTGTAGGGTTGGAAAGAAATCTATTGGCATTGCTAAAGCCAATAAAAAATTCAATTGAACAAAAGAACAGAACAGAAAATGCTCCTTTGACCCATATTTTCTTTCTAATTACATTGCTGTTTAGAAATCATGACAACTTCAGGAAAAGAGAACTTCCGACTGAAGAGCTATAAAAACAAGTCTCTTAATCCTGATGAAATGCGCCGCCGGCGGGAGGAAGAGGGCCTCCAGCTACGGAAGCAGAAACGAGAGGAGCAGGTACGCTCCTCTATAGCCAATGAATTTGAGAAATCCCATATTCAGTTGCAGGATCTCTTGGCTTGGGTGTTACCCAATGGGTGTTTGGATGGACGGGGGAGTAGGGCATACCATTTTAGAGCGTGAAACATAATTTTTGCAAATTTACTTTTGCAAATTTATTCAGTGAGGGGTCTTAAAAATACGTTTTTGTGTGTGAGGAATTCAAACCTGCTGTTATTTTTGTGATTGGACAACATTTAGCTTGATAAACCTACGTTTGAATAAAAAGCACGTGTTTCCCTGGATAAAACATACCCTACTAAGCATACAGCATTACTTTGTAATCATAAAACAACAATAGAAAGTAATGACATCAATTAATAATAAATTTAAACAACAAGTTTCATCAAGTCTTGCTTTGATTCATTCTTGGACACCAGCCACACCTTCTTCTGCCTCTGATGTAGCCTTCGGGATTCTCATGTTTATACACCCTGCCTCCTGCCTCTGTGCCTTGTTTCACACATTTCTGTATAGACTGAGCATGGCAAGGCCACTGTGGAACCTGCATGGGCTCATTGATGAACTGACTGACTTCTGCTGTAGTAAGTCTATCCCAAAGGAGGCTACCCTGCCAGACCAGTCTAGCAGCTCCAACAGAGACGAAACGCAGAGGCTGATGGAAGCTTGTCTTCCTTGGATGTACATAAAGATCTCCCAGTGTGTCGTCATCTCCGCTCCTCAAGTCAGCGATATTTTGGGCGCCAGCTCTCCTTTCCTCACTATTATCTGAGCACCAGAGTGTTTGGACTATCATTTCTCTGAATTCATACCATGCTGAACGCTGGGTGGTTGGCAAAACAGCACCCGCTACTGCCTTATTTTGCAGCCTAACTCGCCACAGCTGAAACAAGATGATATGTGGACCTTCCCCACAAGAGTGTTTTACTCTGACATTGTGTGATGTAGCGTGTCGGATTGGGACATGGGAGTCCAGGAATTCGCTGATCTGTGGCCCCACTTTATTATTTCTATATAGTGTATAATAAATCATTATCTTTGGTTATATTCTCTCAATGTATAAACAGTGTTAGTTGTAACTGTAATTTCTCTGCATATCTCTCTCCAGCTGTTTAAACGTAGAAATGTTGCTACAGCTGATGAAGAAGCGGAAGAGGAAGTTATGTCAGATGGCGGCTTCCATGAAACCCAAATGAATAACATGGAAATGACTTCTGTAAGTGGAGCAAAGACTTGACAACTCCATTCAGTTTGCTTTTCCTGTAGTGCCAACTGTGATTTCTAAGGCTGCAATCTCAAAACACACTTCTCTGGAAAGCGGTTCATCTACGATCACTTGGACATGCCTAACTTGTGTATATTTTGCAGCAGTTGCTGCACTCTACCACTGAAAGTGCCCTGTAAAAGACTTGTTAAGGGAGCTAGACTTTGCCCCTGCATGTGGGACTTTGCAGAGCAGTGGGGCCATTGCCACATACACAGCCTTATTGCTCATGAGGGCCAGGGTAGAAAGTCAATCTTATGCAGGGTAGAAAGTCAATCTTATGCAGTTTTCAGGCCCAGGTTGGGCACCATGCCATCACATGATGGCATTGGAACCGGTTTAGGATCCAATGTTTCAGGGCTCTCTGTTCACCCCTGTTGGCAGGGATCCTGCCAGTGTCCTCCTGGCATATTTGGCAGGCAGAAGCAGGAGGTCAGCACTAGTGACTTGGGAGGGCAGCTTAGCCAGGAAAGCTGGGCTGGCAGTCACTTCCACTCATTCCAGCCCCCGGTCTGGAGTAAGGGGTGTTTGGATTGTTCAGCCCACCCAGTAACAAATGGTGCTATCTTAATTATATACCTCTTTTCCACTTCTTCCAAGCAGTTTGCAAACCAGTAGGTATGAAAAAAATTAATAGCGATGCGAAAAGCCAGTTCTTAGGGCTTTTTAGTGCCAGCCAGACTCAGTTTCTTAAGCTTGGTGTCATTACCTTGCAATGAGAATGCATAGATACCTTTGATAAATTTGGAACTGGGCTAGGTATATGACATAATTAGGGATTACAAAGGTGGTTTTTGTTAAATAGCTGATGTGGGGGGGGGGTCAAATCAGGACCTCGCCATGGGGGGAGCTGCTTTAACCTTTTGCCCCTGCCACGCTATCTCCTGCTCCTGTTTTCAGTGGTAGTTTTGAGAAGGAACTTTTCTGGCTGGATTTTAAACAGGAAATTGTATTTTAGATACTCTTACTCCCTTCTGCATTTGCACTTGGAGTTGCCTTCATTGCATTTCTTCTTTATAGTAACACATTGAGAAGTATTTGCCCTTAAATTTGAGGCAAAAGTGACAATATTTTTCCTTTGTCATTGCAGAGTGCGGTGATCACATCTGATATGACTGAGATGATTTTCTCCAATAGTCCAGAACAGCAGCTCTCAGCTACCCAGAAATTCCGAAAACTTCTCTCAAAAGGTGAGTGCCAGAGGTAGTCGTGAAAAAGCTCAGCTTCTCTTCCTGTTTGTATCCCAATATACATGATTGCCGCTAACTTTTCCGTAACCCCCTGAATCCCGTTTGTCCTTTCCTCACCACTTGAATTTAAGTACTACTATTGCTAGTTTCCAGCAGTCTTTCCTGTTTCCGTCACAACCAGCCAATACCCCCCCACAGTGGGGCAAGGGGAGGCAGGGCGTGGTTGGGAGATCTGGAACTGCTTTGACTGTTGGCAGTTGGCTATTTTATTCTGTGTTGTTGTTTTTTACCTGCTTGTTTTATGTACCCTTTTGTGTTTTATGTCATATTTCGTCTTGTTCGTGGTTTGGGCATCACTGTGCGCAAAGGTGGAATAGGTGGGGTTATATACAAATATTCAACCCACCACTGCCTTCCTGCTCACTTCAGCATGGAGGCTGCAGCCACTGAGCAGCTGCCCCCCTCTCCCTGTGCAGTCTTGGATCCAGGATGTTATGAGAAGAGGGAGGGAACAGTGCATGTTGGGTTGCGTGGGTGGAGCCACTCAAAACTGATGTTAGGCAGGTGGTGCCTGTGCTACAACCCCATCCCCCAGTTCTCCTTTGTTATGTAAGGGTTTTAGGGATATCGGTGCTTCCAGTCTTGTCATTAGGCAGCAGGTGGCACTGTGGTTTCACTGAGCCCCTAGGGCTTGCCGATCAGAAGGTCGGCGGTTCGAATCCCCATGACGGGGTGAGCTCCCGTTGCTCCATCCCAGCTCCTGCCAACCTAGCAGTTTGAAAACATGCCAGTGCAAGTAAATAAATAGGTACTGCTGCGGTGGGAAGGTAAACGGCATTTCCGTGTGCTCTGGTTTTCATCACGGTGTTCCGTTGCGCCAGAAGCAGTTTCGTCATGGCCTGGAAAGCTGTCTGTGGACAAAGGCTGGGTCCCTCGGCCTGAAAGCAAGATGAGCGCCACAACCCCATAGTTACCTTTGACTGGACTTAACCATCCAGGGGTCCTTTACCTTTACCTAATTGGGACCTATGGCTTTGGAACAGTTAAGTGGAGCGGCAGTTTTTGAGCTTATGGGACAGGTCCTAGGGTATCAGTTAAATTAATAATAATAATAATAATTAATAATTAATAATAATAATAATTTCTTATTTATACCCCGCCCATCTGGCTGGGCTTCCCCAGCCACTCTGGGCGGCTTCCAAAAGAATATTAAAATACTATAATACATCAAACATTAAAAGCTTCCCAAAACAGGGCTGCCTTCAGATGTCTTCTAAAAGCCTGGTAGTTGTTGTTCTCTTTGACATCTGGTGGGAGGGTGTTCCACAGGGAAGGCGCCACTACCGAGAAGGCCCTCTGCCTGGTTCCCTGTAACTTGGCTTCTCGCAGTGAGGGAACCGCCAGAAGGCCCTCGGTGCTGGACACAATAAATGGCTGTTACCTGTTTCTAAATGGGAAATGTCACATTGCAAGCATGAAAGACCCAAGTATAAGAATGGAGAGTGTAGAAGATTGCATGTAAAGTAATAAACTGAATGCCTTGAACAACTGATATTATCTGTTTCTTGTGTAAGCACATAGCTTCATTTAAAAGGTTGGAAAAACCTACTCTGGTATCTTTGTGCTTTCAATAGAACCAAATCCTCCTATAGACGAGGTCATCAGTACACCAGGAGTCGTGCCCAGGTTTGTAGAGTTCCTCAAACGGAAAGAGAACTGCACTTTACAGGTATGTGTGTTCTGCTCCTCAATTTTATAGAATAGACTTTGATAATTAAAGTAAAAAAAAGAGGTGGGATTTTCTTAAGTAAAGGCCTGTGGGCTCTTGCAATAAAAGCTGCCTATCCTAAAGGACTCATTCGATTTAACCTTGGGAGTTAATTAGAAAATAACCTTGAAATTCCATCAAGATTGAGGAGAAGATGGCCTGCTATAGACTTAGCTTCAGCCTTTATAGGTCAGAGTGCCAGCAATGCCGCCTTCCCTGATATTTTTGACTGTATGAAGGTCAAGAAAGTCAATTCACTCCTTCTCCCAACTCCTGGTTTTCCATTTTTCTTTTCCGGTGGACACTCCTGGGGCTCCCGCGGGCCACTGAGCATGCCCTGCCCTCACTGGGCTGTTTTTTTGTTTCTTTTTAAGGGGGTGTGTGCTCTCTTTGGGCTCCAGTTGTCTCAGAGTTGACCATTGGAGTGAACAAGTGGGATTAATAACATCTGCTCAGGGACCTGTTTCCTCTGTGCAAGACTTTTTGCTCCCCCCACAAAAAAAAACCCTAACATTCTTTGGCTACTGGGCACATTTTGCCTTCATTGGGTTGTTACACAGTGGGGGTTTTTGCCCTAGGTTTATATTTTTTAAAAGAGCTTTTTGTACTTCTGTGAACTTCAGGAGTTTCCCGGTCTGTGCTAATACCTCCCTCTCGTTTCTGAGTGGATCCAGTTTGGCCCATTTCTGTGGTCACTCTCTACCTTGAGGTCACAGTTAGAGGGAGTGGTGATGATATTACAAATGGCCGAGAGTGACTTGCCTAAGGCTTAACCAGTGAGCTCATGAAAGAGGCAAGAATCAAATTCCAGGTCTCTCTTAGCCATCATTTTACATCAGTTTGAGTTGCCTTTATAAAATATGCCCAGTGAAAGTAAATTTAAGTCTCTTCAAGGTTAGCTGTCGTGTTTCTTTGCATTTAGTTAACTTTTTTTAAAAAAAACTCCAGGGAAAAATATATATTTTTTATGTTGAAGCAATTTGGGATATGATCCCTTCAAATTATGTCCCAACAAAGCTCTTCAGTTTGTAATATCAGGAGAAAAATAGGTACACATTTGACTCTGCTGCTACCTATACACCCTATATTAAGAACATAGGCCACTAGTCCAGCATTCTGTTCTCACAGTAGCCTTCCTGTTAGAGGCACACACTTTTCTTCTGCACACACTTTTTAATGAATGCCAATTGCAGCATATCTGTCTGATAATGCAATATTATTTGCAGAATTGTGTATTACATAGAAAGCAGATGAGCAGGATGTTAGAGGAAGAAAAGCTGATTAAAGTGTCTGCTAGATGGCTTGTGCTTGTTGCCACCTCTGACCAAGCGCATGGCATGGCAACTACCCCAAGTTAGTGTAGATTTCTGGTTCAAGCATCGTGTCGTAGACAAACAGCTGCTGAAGAATGGCTTCCTCTCTCTCCCGTTCCAGTTTGAAGCTGCCTGGGTGCTGACTAACATTGCCTCCGGAAATTCCCTTCAGACTCGGATTGTGATCCAAGCAGGAGCTGTTCCTATCTTCATAGAGCTCCTCAGCTCAGAATTTGAAGATGTGCAAGAACAGGTTAGTGTCTCAAAAGGCAAGATAGCGTAGAGGCTGCTGAGTATAGCACACGCCACTGAGTTTCCTCCTATTCCTAGTTTCAAGTCCTCCAGCTGCTGATGCTCATCTGGTTTAAAAAGATGGCAAACAAAAGTCTTACTCGTGAGATGCAGAACCTTTGGCCCATGGACTTAATCCGGGCAACAGGGATGAGTTCTTTTCCTCCTCTTCAGAAAATGCTGGGTGTATTCTTGAGTTTTTCCACGTGCACTGCAATCAGGAAGAAGATTGCTTGCCACTTTCCAGCTGATCTGTGTTTGCGTGCTCATCCTTCTGATCGCAGCGCAGCAGGAGGGGAGGTGTAAACCTCTCTGCCTAGAGCAGCGTCTTGGGGAGTTCAGATCAGCCCTCCTGGCTCCGCAGCATGGATCAGGGGAGGCGTATGGAGGGCCTGGTTTTCATCCCTGTGGAGCATGCTGAGTGAAGAAGTTTTAAGTATTGCTGTGATTGGGGTTAAAATAATGCCTCCACTCCTTAACTGATTTGCATGGATCCCAAGGGAAGGGGGAGCTGAGCAGAAGGCAGTGTATTGGTATTACGTGTTTCTGGGAGTAATTTTTGGTGGGTCCACTCTTCTGATTCTAGTGTATAAACTGTTTAAATACATAAATAAGGGGAAACAGTAACTCTTTAGAACCTCAATGGTTCCTATTGCCTCATGTTCAAACAACTCAACTTATCTAGCAAGCTGTGACTTGGCTCAATACTGATAGGTGGGAGCAGTCAGGCTGGCTCATATATGAATATGACGTTAAGACAATTATTGGTGCTGAGATACAGGACAAGGGAGCGTTGCACTCTCAGAAAAGTTGATCTAACAGTATCCTGTCTTCTTTCTCAGGCTGTTTGGGCCCTCGGCAATATTGCAGGGGACAGTACTATGTGTAGAGATTACGTGCTGGACTGCAACATCTTACCCCCTCTATTGCAGTAAGTTTTCTAGATGGTGTTCAGGTTTATTTGCCAGCAGTGCCCAATAGAATAACCCTGACCGGAGTGGTTTTGTGTGTGTCTGTGTGCATGTGCTCATGCAGATGAGCACTACAGTATTAGCACAGAAGAATTTGGTGTAATGTGCAAACTATTAGAGACACTTATTGTCTGACTCTACCTAGATAACTTTGTAGTTGATATTTATTGCTTTAATGTGGTCTGTTGGGAAGGATGCATAGAGAGGATAAAATATTTCATCATTTGGCCAGCCCTACAAGCAAAAGGTAAGCTTAGGCTGGAATCCTAATTCCACTAACATAGGAGTAAGCCCAACTGAATTTTAGGGACTTACTTCTGAGTAAACATAGGATTGTGCGCATAGCAGGTGTTGCTATACTTGCATTTCTTACACCGGCCTCCATATCTTCCCTCATTAGCAGCAAGTTTTACTCTCCCCCCCCCCCATGTCATTCTGTGAAAGCATGACATTTCCTCCTGAACTTCTGGGGAATAAAAAATACAGTAGTACCTCGGTTTTTGAACATAATCCATTCCGGAAGACCGTTTGAGTTCCAAAACGTTCGAAAACTCAAAACAGAAATCGAGGTGCCACTGTAACTATGGGAATTTAACAGGGTTTTCTTTTACAAGCATGATTTCAAGTTAGAAAGCAGATACCCGGTAGTTTGTGTTCAGTGTCCTCTTCTTCTCATAAGCTTTCTGTTGCAATACTTTCCCCCTTTTTTCGTATTTTCAGATTGCTTTCCAAACAGAATCGTCTCACCATGACTCGGAATGCTGTGTGGGCACTCTCTAATCTTTGCAGAGGAAAGAATCCTCCCCCAGACTTTGCTAAGGTAGGAAATAAAGTCTGAAAAGCATTGCCTTTTGTGGATAAGAAAAGGAGTTCACAACATTCCTTTCTGGAGCAGCCTTCTTAAATATCTGGAGGCTTTTAAGGAAACAAAGTTCTCATCTCATTTAAAAAAAAATGTTTGCTGTCATGTATGCTTCCAGGTGGGGTGATGGGAGTTGTAGTCCAACAACAGCTGGGGGACCAAGTTTGAGAAACACTGGTTTAGGTCCTTTGTTGAAAAAGACATGTGCATAGTAGTAATTGTGATAACAGGCATGCTTATTCCATTGATTTTCCACCCCTCTCGTTTCTTTGTAGGTCTCCCCCTGTCTGAGTGTGCTGTCATGGCTGCTCTTTGTCAACGACACAGACGTCCTAGCAGATGCTTGCTGGGCACTCTCATACTTGTCTGATGGACCCAATGATAAAATCCAGGCTGTGATTGATGCAGGAGTATGTAGGAGACTTGTGGAACTCCTGATGTAAGGACTTGAGATCAAGCAAATTTATTTAATCAAGCAAGTCCATTAAATGTTGTCCTTTTACTTGCCGTCATGTCAGGTTGGCCTTGGCTTTTATTTCTTGCTGAAAGTGCAGGTGTGAATGCATTATTTGGGGGCCACCTGTTTTGAACCACATTGCAGGAACAGTGGTTATTATGTCCCTATTACTTAAAGAAACAAAGGAATAAATAGAACACAGTGGCCTTGCATCCTGGCAGCAAGACACAACAGTTGAAGACGTGACTATGAAACAAATAACATTTGACTCTGTTAAACTGAAGCCTTTCTTTTTCCCCCTTTTTTAGGCATAATGACTACAAAGTGGTATCTCCTGCTTTGCGAGCAGTTGGGAACATTGTTACAGGGGATGATATCCAGACCCAGGTATAAACACTGCTCACTGCAACAACATTTACTGATTCCAGTTTTCACAATAACTGAATAGAAGTACAGTGGTGCCTCACAAGACGAAATTAATCCGTTCCGCAAGTCTCTTCGTCTTGCGGTTTTTTCGTCCTGCGAAGCACGGCTATTAGCGGCTTAGCAGCTTTAAGAAAAAGGAAACAAACTCGCAAGAACTCGCAAGACGTTTCGTCTTGCGAAGCAAGCCCATAGGGAAATTCGTCTTGCAGAACGACTCAAAAAACGGAAAACCCTTTCGTCTAGCGAGTTTTTCGTCTTGCGAGGCATTCGTCTTGCGGGGCACCACTGTAAATCTCTTTCTTTCAGTCCTCAGTGTTAAGAGGCTTCATAGAGCTGAACATGTATTGTGGGTTATATCCTGTGAAAATGTTGCACAAGCGGAACAACTTCTGCTCATACAATGGAACTTTTCCTTCCTCTCCACCCTCTTTGCACCCCACACATTCCCCTCCAAATCTTTTCTGGGGGTTCTCCCTGTCAGCATCGCCCTTGAGCCAGCCCCACCGACTGGACTCATCCACTTCAGCCCCACTGGGCCAGGCGAGCTGGGGTAGCACTTCCAGAGACCACCTTCTGCACAGGAACAGGTCAAAGTGCTGTGGACTCACAACTCAGAGTTGTGAGCACCAGATTCACTTCCGAAGATAGTCGTTGCACAGCAGAGTACAGCAGAGCATAAACCACTCGGAGAACAGCTCTGTAGAATAACTACTTTTATTCTATCTGCAACTATCATACAAACTATATACAGAGCTAAATGAAGAAGCTGAACTGCACTGAGTGTCTGCAGCTGCTCTTAGCAGCAACCTTATCTATACAAAGATAACACTCTCTCTCTAACACTCAGTCTCTCTCTTTGATGTGAGGCTGGAGCGGAATAAGTAGTGAGCAGAAACCACCCCCCTCCTCTCTGGAGAATCAGCAGAGAACATCAGCAGATTCTTGGAATGGGAGGGGTGAAATCTCCTCACTCCCAAGACTCTGGAGCAGACATGGGGGTTGGAGGAGGAGAAGTTCTGTTGTGCAAATAGAACTCTTTCTGCCCGTGGAATGACTTCATTGGATTCAACCCTTTCCCCCCTTAAACCCCCTTGAGGTTTTGTGCCTTGAAATCCTGTGTTCACAAAGCTACATTGGCCTTATTCCTGGTGTCCTTGGCCTGCGCTCTCCTTGAAATATTCATTCCTGTGCTTGCTAGTTCCAACTCTCTAGGATACGGCTAAATCTTTAAGACATACATAATTGCTCGTGGCATTCTTTAGTATCATACTTCTCAAAATGTTTGAAGTCAAAGCCAACTATATGCTAACTCCACTTTTCTGAGCCTGATCTTCCTCCTCTACAACAGAAAACGTGAGCATATCAATATAGTGAGTAAGCTGATGATGATGATGGTTCTAATATAGGTGTATAAACAGGCACTATGTAGCCGAATAGAAATTCAGCATAACAGGAAGGGAAGGAGTCCGTCTCTTCAGTGATGCTCCCAGTGATAGTGTGCTGTTCACCTAGTTGTGGCAGGGAGACTTTCTTTCTGGAATCTGCTCAGGAAAAGTGCCAGGAACCACAGTTTGAGAAACACTGTTTGAGCTTGTTGGCTATAGGGTATCTGTATCATATCATTTTCCCTGGTTTTTTTTAGTGCCTAGGAACCAAGCACTATTTGTGCTACTCAGCTTTCTTATTCCAGTTCAGCATCTTGGACTTTTCAAGTCAAGTTTGAGCATGCAGCCTTGCTCAGTGTTAGATTGTAAACCTGTCTTTTGAGCATGGTGGTCTCTGATGTTTTGAGTAGACTTTCTTTGTATCTCTTGCACCTGCAAACACATCTTTGTAATGTTCACCAGAATCCTTTCTTCCCGCCAGTTGTGCACCTGCTGTACAGTGGCAAAACCCACCCTTTGTATCCTTAAAGGGCTGCAAGAGCAAGTCTTGTGAGACTTGTTAAATAAAGTCTCATGATAAACAACCCTCCTTGCTCTTCTTTGGCAAAGTCTGCCACTTCATGGCAGGAGAAATTTAAGCTTCCAAAATAATATTTTTTCATTATTTCACATTTACTTTCTTGCTCACCTTATATTTACAGGGTTAGAGTGTGAGACATTGGTTAGATTCGTTAATATGAAAATGCCTATCTATGCAGTCTTTAACATTATTAATACTTACATTACTTAGAATATCTGCCTTCCTCATCAGTGACAGCTTACTTTCCACTAAATCTGAGATGAGAAAGGTATTAAGTTCACCTGTCTTCTCTGTCAAGTTCTTCAAACTCTCATGCCCTGCTCAGTATCTGCTCCTGTCGTTGACAGTGCTTTCTGTGCATGGAAAAGGCCTTTATGTTGCCTTTTCTGCCTCTTTCGTTCTTTTCGTCTTTCCCACTTGATTTTATCTTCAGGCAGACCTACTGCTATCTTATTCTCCCCTTTACTTCCTTGAGCTTTCTGCTTTTTCTCAGCATATTCTTTTGATTTTAGATAAGGGGAAAAAACCTCTTTATTATGCCTTCCTCATGTTTGCTTAAGGTAAGTGTGCATGGATTTTTTAGATCCATCTTTTGGATGCAGTCTAAAATCAATCTCTTTCTTTCCCTTTCCCAGGTAATATTGAATTGTTCGGCTCTGCAGAGTTTACTACACTTGCTTAGCAGTCCTAAAGAATCAATAAAAAAGGAAGCATGTTGGACAATATCAAACATCACAGCTGGAAACAGAGCGCAGATTCAGGTAATGAAGCTGGCTGGCTCAGAGGTTCACTTGCCAACACAAAATCAGATTCTTAGATCTATTGCTGTCCATGCAGACTTTGGCAGAATATTGCACGCTCTTGCTTGTATCTTGTTTGGCATTTTCAGCAGACTTTTATAAATTCAAGATCAGAACTGGGAAATGTCAGGAGAACAACTCTAATTTTAACTCTTCTCCTCCCCCCACAAAATATTAGACTAGTTGGAGATGGATGCTCAGTACTGTTGAATACAAAACAAACAAACAAACAAACAAAACCCACTGTTGAATCCAGATTTCCATGATTAGAGTAACCTGCGCCATCCCCCTTTCTGATGGACTCAAGCCGGTTATTTGGTCTAAACAACAAACAAACCTATGGTCACGTAAAGCATCCTCAATAAACACACGAGACGTAACCGGCTGTGTTCTCAGATAAATTTAGCAGGGGATCAAATACTTCCCCCCTCACTGTAGCGCTCTGTGTCATATTACTGTGTTGAAGCAAATAATCCTGATTTTTTAAATCTGCTATTAAGACCTTGTTTATTTTTCAGACTGTCATAGATGCCAACATTTTCCCAGCTCTGATAAGTATATTGCAAACTGCCGAGTTTCGGACAAGAAAAGAAGCAGCTTGGGCTATTACTAACGCAACATCTGGTGGCTCTGCTGAGCAGATCAAGTAAGTGCCAGGAAGGTTTCCAAAGAAAGATCTTCACGGTGGAAGGGTTGAGAGCTGGTGCTGCAAAGTTTCTCTTTTCTCCTGCCCTCCTCATCCCCCTTGACCAAAAGATGCCTGCTCTACTTGCACATGTTTTCTCATATCTCTGTCAGGAGTGGGGAACCTCTGGTCAGCATAGCTAATGGCCAGTTTATGCACTAGTAGTCCAGCAATATCTGGAGATTTCCCCACTCCAGTCTACACTATTTTGGTCAGCCTCTTCTAAGGCTTCACTTTCTAGAAGAACTGCCCAGATTCTTCATACCACTGAGTGTTATCCACTGGACATGGGTGAACGGAACGCTGTTCCTCTCTCTCAAGAACACTTCCTAACATACAACCAGCACCTCTTGGCTCGAGCCATTTCCATCATACCTTTCAAAGCTGTTTGTGCTTTTGAGGGTGACTTAACCAAGGTGCCAGAAGTGGTGCTGCCACTTTGCCAAACCGAATCCTCTAGTTGTCTTGATTCTCACTCCATTGTGGTTTTCAGGTACCTGGTAGAACTTGGCTGCATCAAACCACTCTGTGACCTCCTGACGGTAATGGACTCGAAGATTGTGCAGGTGGCTCTTAATGGGCTGGAAAACATCCTGAGACTGGGCGAGCAAGAAGCCAGGCGAAGTGGAACTGGCATTAACCCATACTGTGCACTCATTGAGGAAGCCTACGGTAAGGGGATGTGCTGGTGGGTGACATTCATATTAGTCTATCCAGCTTTTGCCTCATTTCTCATGGTTCATTATGACCTCAAAGTAAATGGAAGACTTTCCAAGCAAAACTGTACTCTTTCGGTGTCGGGGGGGGGCGCATTTTAATATTTCTATACCACATCATTACCTAAGCAGCACCTGCAAAGTCTGAAGTAATGAAGAGGCAGTTGTGGGATGGGATAGCTCCAGTAGCAATGGAAACTTCTGCCTTTAGAATCTTTGTGGGGTCTCAGTGGAGTCTCCTGGTTTTTAATTGATGCTACAGTTCAGATAGCCTGGTCTGTGTATCTCGCTCCATCTTTGCCCCACCCCCTTCTCAGCAACATGCACATATAGGGAACCTGTGGCCCTCCAGGTGTTTGGGGATTCTAGCTACCGTCAGCCCCAACCAGCATGGCAAATGATATGGGGTGATGGGGAATCCACCAATATCTGGAGAGCCAGAGGTTCTCCATCGTTGACAAAGATGAAGCACTTCAGGTATACCTTCATGTTCAAGAACTGAGGGGCTCTGTGTATTTTTCTTGCAGGCCTGGATAAGATTGAATTCCTCCAGAGTCACGAGAACCAAGAAATCTACCAGAAGGCCTTTGATCTGATTGAGCACTACTTTGGGACAGAGGAGGAAGACAGCAGCATCGCCCCCCAAGTCGATCTTGGCCAGCAGCAGTACATCTTCCAGCAGTGCGAGGCTCCCATGGAAGGTTTCCAGCTGTGAGGCGCTCCTGTGCGCTGCGTTGCACTTGCCCATCCAGCCCTATTGTAGAGCTCTGAGTTGCCCACAGAGTGGTCCTGTTTTCCATAAACCTGTGTGAGCTCATTTGCTTGCTTTGCACACACGCTTCCTTACAAACACAACTGGAAAACGTTTGGCTCTTTGTTGTAGGACGCCACTTCGGTAAGGGCTTACCCTAGCTGCTGTGCCCATCTCTCCAGAGCTTGGGCACTTCTGCAAAGATGTCCGTTTTCCCCAATGAAGTACACACTAAAGTGGTGTAATCCTAGATTCTAAAACAAGGGTGGAGTTTCCTTTGTGTGTCTGTGTGTGTGTTGCAGTGTTCTTGCTATCGAGAAAGAGGATTCGAGAGACTCTTCCTTTCCAGGCAGTCCTTGAGTGCCTGTCTCATTGGAGGCTCACACAGAATTTTGAATGGTGGTGGTTCTGTGTGTGGCAGCTTGGGCTTCTGTTAATCTATATATATGTATGTATACTATATATATACATATATGATACACAGAGATACAGGAAGGAGCTCTCTGTTTCCTGCACTTACAGCCGCCAGTGAATAAGCTGCTCCAGGTTCTTGGAACAATGAACAGTTGACAGCAGGCAGGATTCCTATGCTGCCATTTTGACTGCATGGGGTTTGTTCTCTTCTGTCTGCATGAGGAACGGAGCCCATCTCTCTGTACCTCCCATGGGGCAGCCAGGGCTCTTTTGAAGATGTCTGAAATCCTGTCAGGGATAGAGGAACTGTTCCTGTCCATCTGCCACAGCATCAATTGGCTCCCTCTACATTCAGACTGAAATCTCTTTCAAGTTTCGAAAGTGGTCCTCATTAACATGGTTCCTGCTGAGAAATCCACGCTTGAGTTTTTGTAAACGTCTTGGTTGAACAGGGCTGTCTGTAAATCACATTCTGTTGTAAATTCTTGATATGCTAAAATATTGAAGCAAAGAAGATAAGTGGCTCCCTGGGCCACCTCTGCTAACGTGGACTGTAGCTTCTAAGTCAGGCCAGAAAGGGACACCTGGATTCTATAAACTTCACTTAAAGGCACATAGAACGCTCTTATGACTAATGAAACCTAAGTTCTGAAATCATCTAATATTCTTGACTGACACCGCTCATTTAATCCTTAGTACAGCTGATCTCTGGCCAAACGCCATCACGTCAGCTTCCTGCAACAACCAGGGGTGTCGTCGTGCCATCTCCATGTCTGTAGAATGCTCTCTTGACTAGCACCAAGATGGCTCTCCGATACGCTCGGACGGAAGACATTGGATATGAACGCCAATTGTTTTGAGCCTCTTCACCAAGTCCAAGGCCAGCCGACTCCGACAGCATAGTCTTAATTTAACTTGGCATCAGCCATGATCAGCAGTGTTGTTCACTCTCTTGTGAATGCATGGATCTTGCAGGAGGCTTGCACCCTGTTCCCTGACCGGGCGGCACCTTGAGTCAGTTTGACTTTCCAGGACTTGACCTTCCATTACAAACATTGTGAATACATAATAAATTCTGTTGTCAGAATTGGTTTGACAAGATTCTTCGTGTTATAATTAACGGAAGAAAACTGACATCGCCTGCAACGAAATATACTTTGTCAACCTATTAGGAGGTATGGTCTCATCAGTGTTCTTCTGTGTGACTGACCCTTCTCCTGAACACTTTGTATCTATGTCTGTGCTTTTAGGATGGGAGCTCTCGCGGCTGCCAGTTCTGTGCATTCTTCATCAGCCTCCACCCTCTTAAGTTAACTTCCTCTAGTTTTGTGCTGCTTTATGAAGAAGCATCTCTAGGTTACCATTTCAACTTCAGTTGTTTGTAACTTTAAAATTAGGGCTGGGCTGAGATGGGGGGGCGGGCATGTGTTTCGCAATAAACTTATTTCCCATTTTGGTTATTGTTCTGGGGGAAATTTAAAACTAGGCAAAAAAAGTTGGCCCCCTACTATGAGAGAAGGGAATCTGTGGCCTCTCTCTGATTCGGCATAGTGGGATCATCACGTAACCAAATCCAGCAGGATTGCCTGGATTGATGTTTAAAAAGGGGGGAAAGGCACCAAACCGCAGATGGGAGAAATAATCCACAGTGAACAGGAAGCAAACAATGTACAAGAAAGGTAAGCGAGGTGTGAGAAGAGTAGTTTCATGGGGTGTATTGTGGGCAAAAAATGAAGTACAGTCTGGTTGGTTTGTTCTTTAAATTAGGTGGCTAATCTTTATAACAACCTCAATGTTGCCTTTATATCCCATAGTAAACCATGTTTCTTTAAGGGTGGTAGCAGCACTGATGAATAGCCATCTTGTTTCAGCTTTCAGATTTTTTTTGTGGCTGAGTTTTTTAAAGTGTAAATTACTGATGACATGTCATTTCTATAAGATTTGTTTCAAATCATGTACTTTAATTGATAGTTTTTTGGGGGGCAGCAAGCTGCATATTTTGTAAGCCAATTTCAGTGAAGGGTGCATGTGGTACAGAAATGTCTCACATGCACAAACACTGACAGTGTGTATATGTGTGTGCTTACCTAGAGTATATATGCACAGGCACACTCCTCCAATGTGTGTGCTAATGTGTATGTATATATGTATATTTACACACATCCTATATCTTTCTCACACCGAAAGTTTTTCTCCCAAGCTAGTGAGAACGTGGTGCATTGGTGTTCCCGCTAGGAAATAATGAATTCTCTCTTTAAAGGAGTGAATTAAACCATAAATACATAGAAGTGAAATGGAGTGCTGTTTTTCTTTCATTTTTAAAAGCAGGGCTAATGTGGTGCTTCTTTCTGTTAGCTGGTGTGGTGATGTACATAGGCAAATCAGAATATCCTGTACAATCCAAAGTTGAGAGACGGCAGGTCAACTCTGTGAGATGGAGGTGGCTGCATAAAAGTTCTGGACAATGAGTTGAAGCGTCAAACCACACTTCCTAAACCTTTGAAGGCTTGCACTAACACTTAAATATTATTTCAGTGTTGACCTGCTGCTGACCTGGACGAGCAGAACACTGCCTGCATTTTTTGCTGGGGGGGTCAAGGGCAGGAAGGAAATGGATATGAACCTGGCAGAGATTGTGCCTTCTGTCTCTACTAGCCCAAAACTGGTGTATTGAATGCCTCTGGCAGAGAGACCCCCATTGTTGCATATTGGGTTTAAGGGAGACGGCACCCTCGTTCAAATGTGATTTGATTGAAGGAAGCATTTAGGGTCCATACCATAATCTATAAATCATTTCCCAAAGCTATAGGGTGTATAATAATAGCATGAGAGGATTATGTCCCGTTTACTGGGGGGGCAGGCCACAAAAGGTAGGGGGAGGAATATATTATTTAAAGATACATATTTTGAAATACATACATTTAGCCCTGTGCTTTGGGTAGTAATTCTGTATACATGTAGCCCAAGACACCTGAATTAGTATGAAAACTATTTCTAGGCTCTATCAAGAACTGAATTTGTATATTCAGAGATCATGGCATTCTTCTTAGAGAAGTTAAAAGTCTCTCAATGGTAGTATGACATACCCCGCAGTGTTCAAGGAACTTCTTGGTACCCAGAAAAATGGGATATGGTATACATTATGCCCAAACCAAACTACTGTACTCTGAAAGGCTACAGATGAGATAATTTTGTAACCCCAAAAGTGGACTGTTTGCCTTGTAACAAAAGCCAGCGATACGGTATAGACTGAGCAAGTGGATCTCCATAGGAGCATGTTCCCCAAATGCCACTGAGTGCCACAGGACAAAGTCAATGGTTGGAGCTGGGGGTTCAGTTGAGAAAACCCTGCCCTTGCTTGCTAGAGGCTTCAATTAGCAGGAGCCCCCATAACATACATAAGTATGCCAGACTTGGCCCTCCAGCTGTTTTGGGACTATAATTCCCATCATCCCTGACCACTGGTCCTGTTAGCTAGGGATGATGGGAGTTGTAGTCCCAAAACAGCTGGAGGGCCAAGTTTGGCCATGCCTGGACTGTATGCCATTACTTTCTCCTATATAAACCAGGTGAGTTATATTGCCCTTGAAAATAACAGGCTACTACTGAGAGTAACATCCTCTGCCCTAGGAAGTGGGCCATTTTTATTTTTAATTCTATGCATCTTACATGGTTATTCAATGCATGGAGTTCTCCCCTACCATTTTTATCTTCAGAAGAACTCTATATCAAGTGGGTTAATGAGCAATTAGTGGCTCAAGGTTTTTCTGTAAAATATTTCTGTAGTGGCAATAGTGCACCCCAGAGTTGAAGTTGGTGTCCAGTCCTGATCCACCAGTGGAATAACATCTCTCTCTTGAAAAAAGGTTGTATTCAGTGTAACACTAAGGTAAATATTACACAGGTGTGATGGAACATTCTCTCCTCTCCTCCCCCTTTTTATTTTACATATTTATAAATTACTGATTCAGATTATTTATAAATCACAAGCCATCAGAGCAGTGTGCAAGATAAAATGAGACCAAAAATGCACAATAAAAAAACATTTCTACAATGCACAATTAATATTTCATAAAGTATCTGAATTACCTACACTTCAGGAAAAACCTTTGTGTGCTATTTTAGCCTATCCTGTGATGGGGACATGGGGGGTACATTTGTGTTGTTGGATGAGCACTTTTAAGAATCTTTGTGTTTTAAGTCTCCTTTCTCAATGTGGTTTCTAATTAATTTTACCTGTTTCTGTTTTATCATTTTAAGTTGCTTAGAGATCCCCCCTTTTTTTGAAACAGCAAACAAATGCTAATAACAATAATAATCATTGGGAAAATGGAATAAGGATCATGTTGTCTGCTTAAGGCTTCAGTAGAATTTTTTGACAACCAGTAGGTGGGGGGTGGGGTGGGAGGAGAGATAAGAGACCCCTGAATTACGAATTTATTCAATTATTTTTTAAAACCTTGCTGGTTAAAGGTCATCTCATGTTGGCTCAAGCTCCACAAAGCGAGTAAATTACAGACCAAGGCATGCCTTGTGATCAGCAGTGATGTGCAGCATAACAAATTGTGCTTTTTACAACCTACACTCCATACAACCCCACTTTTACTTGGACTCGATCTCAAGATTGTGGATTCACACCCTACACTGGGCAAATGTTTCCTGCATTGCAGGGGGTTGGACTAGACAACCTTTGTGGCCCCTTCCAACTCTACAGTTCTATGATTCTATGCTGCGTGTGCTTCTGTGCACAGTGCTTTATGGGGGAAAGACGGGCGAGGGGCCATTAATGATCCATAACCCCTTCCCTTGGCGTCTCTGTTTTTGCCAAATCATATCACAACTTTTCAACAACAGAAAGCCTGTGTAATTTGAGCACTAGTATGCAAGGGACACGGGTGGTGCTGTGGGTTAAACCACAGAGCCTAGGGCTTGCCAATCAGAAGGTCGGCAGTTCGAATCCCCGCGACGGGGTGAGCTCCCGTTGCTCGGTCCCTGCTCCTGCCAACCTAGCAGTTCGAAAGCACGAAGTGGAAGTAGATAAATAGGTACCACTCCGGCAGGAAGGTAAAACGGCGTTTCCGTGCACTGCTCTGGTTTGCCAGCAGCGGCTTAGTCATGCTGGCCACATGACCCAGAAGCTGTACGCCGGCTCCCTTGGCCAATACAGTAAGATGAGTGCTGCAACCCCAGAGTCGTCCACAACTGGACTTAACTGTCAGGGGTCCCTTTACCTATGCATGGTGGCAAGGCTAAGTAGACCCAAACTGAAAGAGTGGTTTGTGCTACATCTTTGCTGTAGCTGTTTCTTACCTACATGGAATTATTTACCTATACTGGTATAATGAACACTGGTTTGAGTGCTTAATTGCACCTACCATATGGTGGTGAGCACTGCAAAATCATACTGCGCTGCCTCCATTGCATCAAGTACCCATATGGCCGCTGCTGACTCTGGAGGATCTATCCAAGTCCCACTTTGACATGTTTGGGCAGCACTTTCAAGGATGAAGATGCTTGTCTTTGGAATGAACTTGATGCAACGGTTGTGGCATCTTATGTCGTGTCTGTGCCATGCCTAGCATAGTTTTGTGGACTCTGATGCTCTTAGAGGCATCAGTGCACCTATTTCTTAAAGAAGTCAAACCTGGACCAGATGGTGACTGACAAGTTGCAAATGCCCCATTATTGGTCAAGAGGGTAACGGCAGAGCAACTGGAGGTAATCGTGGATGATGCTGATTATCTTGGCCCATTTCAGTGTGGGTCCAAGCCTGGTTTTTGGAATTGGCCTTATTCAGACTGATCAAGCCCTGGGTGAGTACAGTCATACCTTGGTTCTCAAATGCTTTGGTGCTCGTACATTTTGGCTCCCGAACGCCGCAGCCCCGGAAGTGAGTGTTCAGGTTTGTGAACGTCTTTTGGAAGCTGAACATCCCAACGCTGCTTCCGATTGAGTGCAGGAAGCTCCTGCAGCCAACTGGAAGCCACACCTTGGTTTTCGAACGTTTTCAGAAGCTGAATGGAATTCTGGAACCAATTACATTTGAGAATCAAAGTATGACTGTATAAGTAATTTTCTGCAGCTTTTGATGCCAGTTTTAAGGAGATTGCTAGGTACCAGGAACACACTTTTATTGTGTTTCTGTTCCTACATCAGCAACTAATCCCAGAGAGCAGCGTTAGGAAAGTGTTCCAAGGACCCTTGCCAATTTTCCTGTGGGTTCCACAGACCACCATTTTATCCCCAAAATTGTTAATACTTCCTTGAAGCCATTAGGGTATCGCACCCATGTAAGTGGGTATAGGACTGAAGTCCTGAATTGTGTCTCCTTTTAGTGCTATCCTGTGTGTTGGATTTCGAGTGCATGATCCTCAGGGCAAAGGCTTGTCTATTCATGCATAGCCAGACTTTCTGACCTCCGAACTTCCCTGTGTTTATCAAAGACTTTTGAATTAGGCACCCTGTCAACTTCGATGTATGAGTTTTGTGTTCTGAGCACTTGTTCTGCACTGGAGCTGAATCACATATGCCAGTTATATCCTGAAATAATGAAGATGTCAGAGATTATGAAGTTTAGAATCAAAGGTTTTAGGATGATATCAACAGAACAGAAAACCAGAATTATTACAGATATTAGCTTCCCAAAACATTCACGGCTGGTAGATGATATGAGAGCAAGCAGTAGCGTCTACATTCCATTACTGCTGTTTCAAAGCGTTAGGTCACACACCATTAAGATACCCATGCTACCACCGTGTGTGTGTGTGTGTGTGTGTGTGTGTGTGTGTGTGTGTGTAGAGAGAGAGAGAGAAAGATTCCTATGTATGCTATTAGTCACTCAAGGTGAATTCAGTACCTTGCTTCAACAAGCCTATTGACCAATACAGAAGGTGCAATGAATATTTTAATACATACAGTAACTGAACGGAATTGGATACTGTATTTAGCTTTCTTTGAAACTGAATAGTTACTGGATACTAGCAAAATATAAAATCTTCATAGGATTACCACAAAGCTCTAAAGCAACCCTTGACTAATGAATACGCCTTCCCTCAAGCCCCTCCTCCTCCTCTATAATTAAAAGATAACAATACATCTCGTCCCTTCTGAAGTATTGTCCTTCCCATTGACTATGGTTTGGCAGAGACACTCTGAGCGGCCTCCTCTCTCCAGCGAGCTTTTTTCTCCAGATTCTGGCTCGTCAGGGATTCGTGCCTCTCAACAGCCTGCAGAAGAAGAAGAGACCACAGAAGCATGCAAGAAAAGTGACCATGTGACTATACATTATTTTGGCTTCAGGTGTGATTCCTAGAATGTAACCCATAAGTAAGTTGCGGGTTTGCTGTATGAAGAATGGAAAGGCTTTTTAGACTCCAGGACTTATGAAATGACCACTCAATGGAAGACTGTGCACTACAAGACTTGAACCCAGACTGTTTGGTTCTATGTCAGACAGGTTAATTTCTTTATTTCAGGAAACAAGTAATGATAACAGGACGAAGAGCCCCCATATATATCCTCTCCTGCTCACCTTAAGAGATAATAGCAGAGCTTTCAAGAAAAGGCAGAAAAGAGTAACTACCATATTTTTTGCTCTATAAGACTCACTTTTTCCCTCCTAAAAAGTACGGGGAAATGTGTGTGCAAATGCAGGCTGCGCAGCTTTCCCAGAAGCCAGAACAGCAAGAGGGATTGCTGCTTTCACTGCGCAGCGATCCCTCTTGCTGTTCTGGCTTCTGAGATTCAGAATATTTTTTTTCTTGTTTTCCTCCTCCAAAAACTAGGTGCGTCTTGTGGTCTGGTGCGTCTTATAGAGCGAAAAACACGGTAAGCATCAAGAAATTGAGATGCCAAACATGATGCTGTAATCCTGTCTGCCAGTGGGGGGCCATTTCAATCCCTCTCCATATTGCAGTTTCCAGCTAACATTACAGTATATTTTTTATGAAAACTATAAGCAATCTTCCACAGAGCCATTGACATAAACTGTTGATAATGCACTGAATTCCACATTTGGGGAAATTCCCATTCTCATGCCTATCCTACCCTGACTTTGATTCTAATTCCTTCTTTCTTCCTCTCTCCCTCCCCCCATCTTAAGTAGACTATAGTTTATCCTTCCATTTACTTTATTAAAAATACAACCACCCACATTTTCCCTGCTGCAGTATTCCCACAATTTAGTTGCTGTTCCTGAGAGGCTAGGCTGGTCCATTCGCTCTTCCCCCCCCCCCCCCCCACGCTATTGCCAACCTCTTAGCTCTCTTGTACTCACCCGCTTCCCCAGAATGACCATCAGTATGCAGCCCATGATTGTCAAGGCAATCATTACGTAGCTGATCTTCACACGCATCTTGTTCCTCGCTGCGTCAACCATCTCAAACCTTTAAAGAATGAATTATCCTAAATTAATTATCATGGATTAGTATTGTCAAGCCATAGCTGCTTCCACTGCCTTGACCATCTTGTTAATGGGGGGAAATCAAAGGAAGAATCTAGTTAAAGGCTGCTAAGCCATAAGGCAAAACCCATTATGGTACCATTCTGGGGACTACATAACCCCTAGAGCAGGGGCCGCCAAGGTTTACCTTGCCTGGGCTGGTTCACTCCCACAGAGATGGGCTGGATCGTGTCTGATCTTTGGTGTCTGCACATGCACAAACATGATTTCTGGCACCGCGGAAGCAAGTCCCTGCTCCGCGCTGCACCAGTTTAGCACAGTGCGAGGGGTCTCACCAAGCAGGCAGCTCGGCTCGGGGGCCGTTTCTTTTTTTGTAAAAAATACTTTTTATTAGATTTTCAAAAGCAAAAACAAATAAAAACATAAGTCAAATTTCCAAAAACGAAGTCAAATAAAACATAAACGCTTGCATAAACTCTTGCATCCAGCATCTTAGTGTTTTCTTATTTACCCTGCGCTTTGTTGCGCTCGGACTTCCTTCCTTCCCTGCTTCGGCTTTCACAAACTAACATCCACTCTTACAGATTCATATTTACATTCCATCCACATCACAAGATTTAAGTTAACCCTGCTACAGTTTTTAAACTTCTACAGTTATTCCGTATATACACAACAAATTTACTCCACTCCTCTTCAAACTTTGTTACTTTTTGGTATCTAATCTTATCAGTCATTTTCGCCAACTCAGCATATTCAAACGGCTCGGGGGCCGTTTAAACGACCCCTGAGGGCCGCCTGTGGCCCATGGGCTGCAGGTTGCCGACCCCTGCCCTGGAGCTTGGGTTAAAAGTGTCTGGATCTTTTTCTTATTCAGGCAGAACTGCTGGCTTGGCCCAGTCCTGCTTGGCTGCTTTTGAACTCCGTAGACCAGGAGAGCAGAATTGGGAGGCATGCAGAGGTAGGACCTAGAATGAGGTAGGGCACAACTCTGGCCTTCAAAAGGACCACCAGGTCCCGTCTCTTCTGAGGGAGGGAGAAAGACTAGCAGGCACTAGGAGCAGGAGGAGCCAAGTGCTCAGGAGTTTAATCTTCACACAGATGCTGCAAAGCAAGGTTGAGAGAAGGGGAAAGGAATAGTTGCATGATACAAAATCAACCCTTGAATGGACCTGACCAGGCAGAGAGACAGACAGACAGACAGTGTGGGACTTCTGAAGAAAAGAGATCTTCTGACAGTGAAGAAATGTCAGTATGGTCCCCTCCTGATGGTTATGTCTCTCTTCCATGGCTTATTCCGTATTACAGACAGTGTCGTCACTCGGCAGCCAACACAACCCGATTCCCGGTGTGCAAGGATGTCCCCATATGATCTACCAACAACTAAGGAGACAGAGGAGCTTGAGAAGGTCTGAGTGAAGGGGCAAATGGAAAATGCCATACAATGTAAGCAAGTGCAAAGTGATTTATACTGGGGCAAAACAGCAGCAGCAGCCCTCGACTTCACCAGAGGGATCTATCCAACTGATAGGATCTAAGCTGGCAGTCACTACAAAAAGGTTCTTGGGTCATGGCAGATAACCCAATTTGTGGCAGCTGTGAGGAAGGTGAATTCCATGCTAGGAGTCATGAGAAAAGGAGCAGAAAATGAAACAGCCAGTACAGTGGTACCTCGCAAGACGAATGCCTCGCAAGACAAAAAACTCGCTAGACGAAAGGGTTGTTTTTTGAGCTGCTTCGCAAGACGATTTTCCCTATGGGCTTGCTTCGCAAGACGAAAACGTCTTGCAAGTTTGTTTCCTTTTTCTTAACACCGTTAATACACTTGCGACGACTTCGAGGAGCAACTCATAGAACGCAGTGTACATAGTAGCCTTTTTTGAGGTTTTTAAAGACTTTGGTGGTTTTTGAAGCTTTTCCAAAACTTTCCCGACACCGTGCTTCGCAAGACGAAAAAAAATCGCAAGACGACAAAACTCGAGGAACGAATTAATTTCGTCTTGCGAGGCACCATTGTACCATTGTACAAATCCATGGTGTGACTGAACTGTCTACATTTCTGGTCTCCTCAGCCCACAAAAGGATATTGCAAAGCTGGAAAAGGTTGAGAAGATGGCAATCAAAATGACCAAGGGGATGAGAGAACTCCCCTATAAGCAAAGGTTACAACGTTTGGGGCTTTTTAGTTTGGAAAAAAAAGCAAAGGGGAACACCACAAAGCTATGTAAAATGATGCACAGAAAGAAGAAAGTGGGCGCAGAGATACTTTTCTCTCTAGAACCCAGGATTCTAGACGCTTACCTGGGTTCTAGAGAGAAGGGTCATCCAGAGGCCGGGGTCATCCAATGAAGCTGGACGGTGAAATATTTTGGCCAAGCTTCTTCACGCAGCACATAGTTAAACTGTGGAACTTGCTACCACAATTAAGTCAAAGCTGGAAAGAACCTATGAGAGGAAACATCGCTAATGTTGCCTTTCCAAGCCAAGATGTAGTCATCACCTCTGTCAACAGTGTGAAAAAATGTTCAATAAGATAATAAGCAAACAGCTGACAAAATCTCAGAATATTTGGGTTAGTGCTTCAGCACCCTCACTATAAACCTAACAGGGTTGCCACAAAATCTGCTTTGCAGCTTTTTAAGAACTCAACACTAAAAGCCCATCTGCAAAATAATTCTTGGTCCAGAACTGTATCAAGGAAGAGCTAACACAAAAGCCTGGGAAGCTCCATGCAATCTATTCTGCCTGAATCTGTCGTTGTGCCTGTTTCCACAATTTCATTAAGCGTTTGCCGTTTGAGTAGTTAATTGGTGGAATCAGTAACATGCATGACAGAGTCAGTAACTTCTGGGAACAGAACTGATAATGTAATCACAGTTCAAAGTCAGTTGCTTCTGGCAGCTGCTGCCGATTGCTTTGCTCTTCGACGCAGCTGAAAACAAGCAGCAAGCTTTGAGTGTCTGGATCCCTTGATCAGCCTTGCAGAGGCCCTATGCTACTATTTTTCACACTGGGTGACTACTACTACAAAGAACATATGATAGGAAGCTACAAAAGCACTCTGCTTGGTACGCAGGCTGAGACCCTTCCTGCCCACAGACTGCCTCGCCAGAGTGGTGCATGCTCTGGTTATCTCCCGCTTGGACTACTGCAATGCGCTCTATGTGGGGCTACCTTTGAAGGTGACCTGGAAACTACAATTCATCCAGAATGCGGCAGCTAGACTGGTGACTGGGGGCGGCCGCCGAGACCATATAACACTGGTCCTGAAAGACCTACACTGGCTCACAGTACGTTTCCGAGCACAATTCAAAGTGTTGGTGCTGACCTTGAAAGCCCTAAACGGCCTCGGCCCTGTATACCTGAAGGAGCGTCTCCACCCCCATCGTTCTGCCTGGACATTGAGGTCCAGCGCCGAGGGCCTTCTGGCGGTTCCCTCACTGCAAGAAGCCAAGTTACAGGGAACCAGGCAGAGGGCCTTCTCGGTAGTGGCGCCCGCCCTGTGAAACGCCCTCCCACCAGATGTCAAAGAGAAAAATAACTACAAAACTTTTAGAAGACATCTAAAGGCAGCCCTCTTTAGGGAAGCTTTTAATGTTTAATAGGTTATTGTATTTTAGTGTTCTGTTGGAAGTGGCTGGGGGACCCAGCCAGATGCGCGGGGTATAAATAATAAATATTATTATTATTATTATTTGCAAGCCCAATAATATTCTTTGTTGATAGGATTTCCTTGAGACACGTCAAATAGCACACAGACCAAAGCAGCACAGGAAGGTGAGGCTCTCTGGAATGCTTCACTGCTCCATGTAAAACTAACACAGTCTTCATAAGGCTGGAAAAGGCTTTGATGCAGGTCAGATGAACACCAATTTTATCCAGCCTGTATCTACTGAAAGCTCAGAACCCCAAGATGGACAGTGTTCAAGGGGCTCAGGCCTAAAAACCAGCCTACACCTTATGCTCATCGCATGACGCACAGTGAAAAAACAGGCTGCCTCTGTTCATCTCTGCGTAACAAACTGGTTTTCTAGACATTGGCAGAGGGAAAGACAAAGAAATGAGCAGAGGTAGACAGCACACAAGTTGATCCTTCTTTGCCTGCCTGTCTCCAAGGAGAATTTCAGAACCCTCAGTCAGAGCATAGCTTGCACATGACTACTTGTGATGGGATTAAAATGTAGCCAAGCCACATTACACCTCCTAATCCACATACCCGCGATCACTCATCTTTTATAAAATATTCTGGATTCTCTGAATATTACCAAAAATTACAACCAGAATTATGCAAATGGCAGTTTTAGCCTGGTTTGCACTTAATGCTAAGCCGTGGCTTGCTTTCCCAGAGTATGGCTTGTTTGAACATCCACACCCAACCCAAACTAACCAAGGCCTGTTTTCTAGCAACAAACCATAATGCGGAGCCAATATTTGTTGTTAACTTACAAGATCCACTGTTTAGCGTTATGTTCAAACCAAAGTGTCTTGCTTCGCCACAGTCTGTATAGTTCCCCTATCCTTCAGCAAGCTACAGATGTGTGAGGCAAGAGTAGTTGGAAAACAAGCTGAAGACACAAGCTGCGACTTGCTTTCCTGCCTATGAGACAACCTATGGTTTGTCAAACAAGACGTGCTTAAAACAAGCCATGACTTATTGTGTTGTGTGTGAACACAGCCAATAAAATTTGAACATCTTGCTGTAACAGCTATCTGCATTTTTCTGATTAAAAAAAATGGGGGGTGGAGAGAAAAGAGTATTATCTTTATTCCTTCGCGAAGGGCATATCCCAGCTTTAGCATGAAATAATTACTGGAGTCAAATATGGAGAGAGTCATTTTAGCTACACTAGAAGTACAGTTTGAAGTGGGTTTTTTAATGCTTGGTTTGTGAAACTCAGACTTACGACACTGTTTCTGGTATATCCTCTTCTTTCTTGAAACGGCCCGTCCATAGCAGCAACTTCTTGTCCCAGTCACTGGGCTTGTGTCCTGGAACTTTGAAAGAGGCTGTAGAAAACATGGAAGAGAAAACACAGCGCTTGAGAACCAAACACCTTATCCAAAAGGTGGAATCGAGATAGCGATCTCTTGCAGCACAGCCAATGACTTGAGGTCTGGGGAGCCTCTGGCCCCCTTAGGCCTTCATCTGTCACTGTTGGACTCTCCTCAGCGTCCCTGCTCCACCAATCAGGATAGCAAAGCAGAGCTCTCTGTCATTGCTTCACCAGCCTGATCAGCTCTGTACTGAGTTTCCGAGCACAATTCAAAGTGTTGGTTCTGACCTTGAAAGCCCTAAACGGCCTCGGTCCTGTCTACCTGAAGGAGCGTCTCCACCCCCATCGTTCTGCCCGGACGCTGAGGTCCAGCGCCAAGGGCCTTCTGGCGGTTCCCTCATTGCGAGAAGTGAGGTTACAGGGAACCAGACAGAGGGCCTTCTCGGTAGTGGCACCCAGTAGTGGCACCCGCCCAGATGTGAAGGAAATAAGCAGCTATCTTCTTTTTAGAAGACATCTGAAGGCAGCCCTGTTTAGGGAAGTTTTTAATATTTAATGCTGTATTGTTTTTAACACTTGATTGGAAGCCGCCCAGAGTGGCTGGGGAAACACAGCCAGATGGGCAGGATATAAATAATAAATTATTATTATTATTATTATTATTATTATTATTATTATTATTATTACTGGCTGAAGAGGAAGTGGATTCACTTTCTCAGTGACCAATACAGAAGGCAATCCAGCTAGCTTCAGCCTAGTTTGCTTATCTTGTCCCTGACCTTTCCTGTTGGGAAGAGAGGAGCAGAGGAACTTGGTTTCATTAGGAGCTGCCACCTCAAGGTACCTGAAACTCTCCCCTTTTATCCACTGCTCAGCTATTCCTGATCATCTTAGCAGTGGCAGAGGAGAGTTACGGGCTGGGATTACACAATCTCTCCCCACTCTGCTGATCGGGAAACAAGCCAGCGGCGTAGTAAGTACTGGGACACTGGATCATCCTCTTCTCAGCTGTGTGCAGGAGTGATAGAAGGATGGCGCCTGTCTCCTCTGCAAGGAGGGGGTGTCATGTATGTACATGTCTGCAAGAGTGTAGGCTAGCTCTACTTATTGCTAGTTCTGATCCTACCAACTCTGGTTTTGAGCCCTATGGGTTTTTTTCTGCATTTAGATAAAACACTTTGCACACTGAGCCACTTCTGAATGATTAAAGAATTAGAGTCTTGACCACGGGGGTTTAGGAGCTTAAAATGCCAGTAGCAAGCTATCTGCGTTTCAGACTGCTGATAAGAAGGTGAAAATTCTTCAGCTCATACCAACCAGTACATTTGAAGACAACAATCATTCCCTATTCATCCGTTTATATCTACCAAAAAAAAGTGTGTGGTGGGGGGACAGCTGGTCCCAAATGCTAAACAGTCGGAAAGGCAAAGGTGCAACTGGAGATTAAAGGATTTAATGCTTCTAGACAGTAACAAATTCAGAAAATATGGGCTGAGGTATCTTCAAGCTATCCGCCTTCCTACACAAAAACACCTTCATTTACTAATGATCAACCACTTCCAAGTCCTTAGTGCAGGCATCCCCAAACTTGTCCCTCCAGATGTTTTGGGACTACAACTCCCATCATCCCTAGCTAACTGGACCAGTGGTCAGGGATGATGGGAATTGTAGTCCCGAAACATCTGGAGGGCCGAGTTTGGGGATGCCTGCCTTAGTGGCTGCCCGCCAACTCAGAAGTAGGGCTTACTCCCAGGTAAATTAGGTTAGGATTGCAGCCTTAGTCACCCAAACCCTTTAGACAGACAAGGCCTGATTTCAGCAAGTCTCACATATGGACTTTGGCTTGCAAAATATGGTAGCATACATAGTTAAGCAAACATAGCCATAGAAAGGAAGGTTAGTAAAAAGTTTATATGGAAAGGAAATCAAACAGCAAGTCACCACGTGAAGGTAAAGCTAGCACACACATTGCATACAATGTACATGGAACTACTTCCTCATTTTTAAATTGCACAAATTTAACGAAGAAAATAAGATCCTCAGTACAGAGAATGCATGGGGTTCATTCACTGTCCTAATTTCCAGTCAACAACTACTTCCCATTGCACTATACCTTTTCCTTCAGTGTTAATGGGCTACATGCACACTTGTGAATATGCCCCCATTCTTTCAGATACTGGAAAAAGAAATCTGATTTGGGGCATGCATATAGAACAATTTAAAAAACTACTGGGGGTGGGCCATGTTCCCCAATCAGTACCAGAGGCAGTCACATGCAAATACACATGTTGGATTTCCAGGCATGCTGCTGGAACATATACCGTATTTTTCGCTCTATAAGATGCACCAGACCACAAGACGGACCTAGTTTTTGGAGGAGGAAAACAAGAAAAAAATATATTCTGAATCTCAGAAGCCAGAACAGCAAAAGGGATCGCTGCACAGTGAAAGCAGCAATCCCTCTTGCTGTTTTGGCTTCTGGGATAGCTGCGCAGCCTGCATTTGCTCCATAAGATGCACACACATTTCCCCTTACTTTTTAGTGAGTCTTATAGAGCAAAAAATAAGGTAGTTATATGCCCAGCTCTTTCTGGCATGACTGAACATGGCAGAAAAGAAAGAAATGAATTTGTACATAGTAGTCAATGACGGGTCATCAAAAAGCAGTTATTTACACAAAGGGTAAGACTACTACCCTACACACAAATACTTGGGGAGCAGATTCCATGAAACACCATATTACCAATCAAGTGCGAAGATAATTCTGGTTTACCTGAAGCCTGGGGTTTTGGCTTCTGCACATTCTCTGCTTGGGTTTTGCTGCACATCCTCCTGTTCACGAACCGGCATGGTCCTCCACTTGCACGCAGAGCAGAAGGAAGACGTTTGTCCAAAATCCTAACAACTGCGCCTTGGGGGGGGGGGAGAAAGGTGACACGTTAGAAAAAGTTGCAGCATAAAGAGAGAAACGTAACCCAATGCAGAAGACCCTACTCTTGGCTTCAGGTCCTTGAGCAAAACAGTGAATTTAAGAGGGAAAGCGCCACTGAACTCTGCAAGATGTGCTGGTAGAAGTACGACAGCGCCGGATTCGAGATGGTGCAGGCAGTTCTCCCGCACCAGGCGCCAAGCTGAGGGGGCACAAAGTAGTAGGAAGAACAATGACCTATTTTTTTTGGGGGGGGTGCCAAATTTTGTGCTCACCCAGGACAACCTGTTACCCAAAGCCTGCCCTTGAGTATCCTCTGACTGCATTTACTTTTGTTTCTTTTTGGAAAATTTAATAAGAGCAACAGCAACAAAATCCTGTGGGGGAGAAAGCTCGTCAGAAGGTACCCTGATAGGTTCCATAAGGTCACAACTGGAAAAGATACGGTTTTGGGTACTCAAACCTATTCAGTAGCCATCTCACACTTAAGTCACAACCAAAGTATCTAGTGGGTTGTTCAAAACACTAAGACAAGAAAGCAGAAAAAGCCGCACGTTTTTAAAGTGTCAAAAATTAGCCACAGACTAGGTTTTCCAAGCTAGTTAAGATTTGGTCAGGCGTCCTGTGATAGGAATTTTGAGGTCTTAGATATATGGCAATGTTCATAACCACACGTACATAGATCAGCACAGGAAGGTCAACCTGGAACCATTTTGATTCCTAAACTGAGCAAATGTTTTCTCTGCAAGGTCAAAGTGGAAAGGCCTTCCCATTGTCTTTTCCTTCACAAATCCTGTCTTAAGGGTATGTCTGTGTTTGAATAGGGTGTGAGCCTGTGATCTGGCCCAGGAACTAAGTATTTATCACTACAAAAGACTGGCCAGGCTCCCCAGGCAATCCAGTCAAGTGAGCATTAACAGGTGATCTGCCAGACAGGAGATAAACAAGGACAGGAGAAAAACAACATTCAAATTTCTGTTTAGACCGCCTTTTCTGTGATGTATGTATGATGTTTCTGGTGGTGGTCTTGATCTACAGGGTGGCAATTTCAAAAGTCTTTATAAGGCCTTGCGTGCCATTTTTCTGGGTTCCTCCTCTCTCCTGCGGGTGAGGGGAGCACCCTGTTGCAACAGATCGATAAAGATCAGGCTTACGAGCTGCTTTGCTTCCCAATATTCTCTGCTTGGCCTCTGTTATCTTCTCCTACCAATAGGGAACCTATGTAAGGACTCTATATGGGCTCTTGGATACCCCATAAGGGAAAGGGGCAATTTTTGTTTACAACAGCCCTTAAAACATTTACAGATAGGTAGCCGTGTTGGTCTGCCATAGTCAAAACAAAAAAAAATTTTTTTCCTTTCCAGTAGCACCTTAAAGACCAACTAAGTTAGTTCTTGGTATGAGCTTTCGTGTGCATGCACACTTCTTCAGATATCTGAAGAAGTGTGCATGCACACGAAAGCTCATACCTTAAAACATTTTTAGTGATGAAGTATTTGGCCTGCCCTAAGTCCAACACAAATCAATATTTACCAATACATTCTTGCTCCTCTCACACACTGGAGTATGTTATGCCCAGAATACTTTGCATTTCTCTCCCCCTTTTCCTGCATGGCACTCCAGTCTCCTCCTCTGGTCCCCCCAACAACCCCGCCAGGTCGCCCGGGCCAGCTGCGCCACCTGAACCCGGGTCTCCCCGGGTCTCCCCGGCCGGCCCTTCGCTCCGGCTTCTCCCCGCCCCGGCTCCGGCTCGCGGGCCCCGCCGCCGTCCCCCCTCCGAGGTCGGGCAAGGGCGAAGGCCCGGCGCGGCAGAGGCACTCACCGGCAGCTGCAGCCATGGCCCCGCGGAAAGAGGCCGCTGCTTCCCCGCTTACGAAACGCGCCTCGGCGGGGAAGGAAGGTCAGGAGCGGAGCCGAGAAGGAGGAGAAGGAGGAGTTCGGGGCGTCGCTGGCCGCGGAGGCCGGGCCGAGGGGAGGCCGAAGGGCGGGCTGCGAAGAGGCTCCAGGGCGGCCGCCGACAGGCCCGCCTCCTCCTCCTGCCTGGCGCGGAGCTGCCGGAATTTACTCGCGAGGAGGAGGACGCGCATCTGCCTCCTGAGAAATCTCTCTGTGGGACAAGTCAGAACTGGATAGGGAACGACGGATTGGGAAAGGAGGGCGACGAGGCTGTACTGTGGTCCCTCGGGTTAAGAACTTAATTCGTTCCGGAGGTCCGTTCTTAACCTGAACCTGTTCTTAACCTGAAGCACCACTTTCGCTAATGGGGCCTCGATTTCTGTTCTCATCCTGAAGCAAAGTTCTTAACCTGAGGCACTATTTCTGGGTTAGCAGAGTCTGTAACCTGAAGCGTATTTAACCTGAAGCGTATGTAACCCGAGGTACCACTGTATTGCGCTTCTTAATGCATGCCAGCCTTCCTTCTGGATCGTGTTAGCGAACACCTTCTACCCGAATACAGTGGCACCTCGGATTAAATACTTAATTTGTTCTGGAGGTCTGTTCTTAACCTGAAACTGTTCTTAACCTGAAGCACCACTTTCGCTAATGGGGCCTCCCGCTGCCGCTGTGCCGCCGGAGCACGATTTCTGTTCTCATCCTGAAGCAAAGTTCTTAACCTGAAGCACTATTTCTGGGTTAGCAGAGTCTGTCACCTGAAGCGTCTGTAACCTGAAGCGTGTGTAACCCGAGGTACCACTGTACTTGGTTTGGTGGACTATCCCTAGTGAAATCCACAGGTCATATTAGTCTAGCTTTGCCCCCGACGCTGCGTAGAAATTGGGTTGCCTCAGAGATTGATCCAGAAGCTCAATCTGCAGGAATCCAAAGAACAATGTGGCAAACTACCCATTTTTAACTTCTCCCAAGACAGACTTTGTACGTGGTCTGAAAGTGGTGGAAAACCTTCCCCATTACAGTGGTACCTCGGGTTAAGAACTTAATTCGTTCCAGAGGTCCGTTCTTAACCTGAAACTGTTCTTATCCTGAAGCACCACTTTAGATAATGGGGCCTCCTGCTGCACGATCTCTGTTCTCATCCTGAAGCAAAGTTCTGAACCTGAGGTAATATTTCTGGGTTAGCAGAGTATGCAACCTGAAGCGTCTGTAACCTGAAGTACCACTGTACTCTCCTTTTCCTACTCATACTGAAATACTGCCCCTCAATGAGGTCAAACTTAAGATTCATAAAAAGTTTAGGGGTCTGCGTCCCCCCAGAATAAAAGCACTGGATAATACCCAAAATACAACACCATGTATTGCAGCAGCAAATACAGTGGTACTTCTGGTTAAGTACTTAATTCTGATTGCCGAAGAAGTGATGCTTTTGAATTCTGGTGCTGGAGGAGACTCTGGAGAGTCCCATGGACTGCAAGAAGATCAAACCTCTCCACTCTTAAGGAAATCAGCCCTGAGTGCTCACTGGAAGGACAGATCCGGAAGCTGAGGCTCCAAGACTTTGGCCACCTCAGGAGAAGAGAAGACTCCCTGGAAAAGACCCTGATGTTGGGAAAGATGGAGGGCACAAGGAGAAGGGGACAATGGAGGACGAGATGGTGGGACAGTGTTCTCGAAGCTACCAGCATGAGTTTGACCAAACTGCGGGAGGCAGTGGAAGACAGGAGTGCCTGGCGTGCTCTGGTCCAGGGGGTCACAAAGAGGCGGAAACGACTAAACGACTCAACAACAACATGGGGTTTTTGTTGTTGTTTAGAAGAGCATTTACCCATCTTACGAGCAGTCTAAAGTTGGTGAGAACTAGGGCCAAGGGCTGGAAGTAAAGAAGTGGCGTGTCTGGGATGCCTGCTTTGGTCCTATTTTGCTAGAAATAACCAAGAGTAGTATTTCTAGTTCTCCCTGATTTGTGAGAGAGAGAGCAGTGAGAGTTGAAAAGCGGAAAAAGACAGAATTTGGTTGGCATGGCTCTCAGCCCCAGATTCTGGCCCAGTGGCCATTCATTTTTAAGGCATTTAAGGTGCAATAAAACTCTTTGGGGTTTGGAGTTTGGTTTTTTGCTGCAACAGACTAACTCATGGTTACCCCTCTTGGAATCTAAACTTTTGAAAATGTGATATCTACCTATAGGCTGCAGTAGAGCAGGTCATTCTATTATCTCAGCATTCTGACACCGTTCAGGCGTCTGCATAGCTCAGGTTTTATTCTTGGTTAATTCAGTCTTGAATAATGCAACTGCATGTACAACAAGTTTTGTATTCTTAAGCAAGTGCCAGGTGTTCATCCCCAGAGACAGAAGACTTGAGCCAGGCAGATTGAGTTTATTATTATTTTTTTAATTTATCCAGCACCATAATTCTTGCAGCTGCTTATAGAAAAGAAACAAAATAATAAATTAATAAACAATAAAAAATCGTGTCAGCGAACAACATCCCCACCCCCAATAGTCAGCAGCCGAGATGTCTAGTGATATCTCAGAGGGCATTCCTAGTGAGAAAACAGTAGCAGGCTCCCGTTGACAGGCCTGGATTATCTGGACTGTAGTCAACTAATTTTAGTTAGAGTAGACCCATTGAAATTAATGACCTTGACTGACTTAGGTCCATAAATGTCAATGCGCAACAGGGAACATCCTTTGTACTGTCGTGGAAGCACTACAAGGCCAGCAGTTCACTGATCCAATTAATATTGCTGGTTTTCTCCCAGTGCTGATTTTGATTAGTTCCCACAAATCTTACAAGATCTGGACACCCCACAAATATAAAGATAATGTATACATGGTGGAACATTAAGTTTGCAGAAATATTTTTCAGTATAATCTGCAACCTTTCACCTCAACTCCATCCCCCTGTGGCAACTGTGTTGTTTCAAGACTTTCCTGGACTCTGGTCAAAGGTCTCATACATTGTTTCTCCTCCCCTTCTACCAAATGACCTACCAAATGACCTCAACCCAGACTGCTCTGCCTTTATTTTAGTTATTTATGCAGTTACGCAACAGCTTTATACACTGGCTTTCAGGGCATAAAACCCTGTAGGCTTTTCTCCCTTTGTCCACAAGTAGAGAAAAAGATTAGCACTGCAAATATCCATTCAAATTTTTTCGTCATTTTAGAGCCAGCCTAGGCTGGGAGGGAGAAAAAGCAGGTGGAGTAGGCCCCATTGAATTCAACAGGACTTGCTTCTGAGTAGACATGCCCAGGCCCATGTGGCTACCTTTGGGTGGTATTCAGCTGTCTTTTACTCAGTTTAAATTAAATTATTTAATGAACACACGCAAGTTAGGTCCATAAAATTCACGGAGTCTGTTCTGAGCAAATGTTTGGGTTTATCCAGATCTCATTTTGCACTTTCCAGGCACAGGTCTGGGCTTTAAAACTCCCTGCCCGCCCCCCCAAAACCTGCTCCTTGGTACTATGGGTTGGATTAAACTAAGCCTTATTCAAGTCTGTTGAAATGAATGAACCAAATGAAATTCCGTAACAATGAATATCACCCTATGTAATGGTGGGTGAAGATGGGGTGTCACACACAAATATACAGTGGAGCCCTGGGTTGCGAACGTGATCCGTGCAGGAGGCATGTTCGCAACCCACATCAAGAACACCTTTCTGATTGTCAGAGCCACGGGTGGTGCCTCCTTGCTTTCTGCCATCAAGGTTGTGTCACGTACATATGGAAATGTACATCTAGTTATTTTTCCCCTTTAATTTTTTTGGGGCCCCCCCAAGAGTGTGGGGTCCTAAACTGGAGCTTGTTTAGCTTATACGCAAATCCGGCATTTAAATCATAGCTGTCAACTTTCCCCCTTTTTTTAAGGGACATTCCCTTCTTCCAAATAGGATTCCTCGCAAGAAAAGGGAAAAGTGGACAGCTATGACTTCCATCCCTGCAGCCTGGCCGGGGGCTGGACTAGATGCCCCTCGGGGAAACGAGCCCCGCAAGCCGCGCTTGGGGAAAAGCCGCCTCTCTCCTGATTGCAGGCCCGGGCGGGGGGGCGTGGCCGTTGTGGCGCCGCGCCTCCCGATTGGCTGCCCTCGCGGCTCTCCGGCCTCTCCAAGATGGCGGCGCCCAGCTCTTTCCTCAACTGCGAGGAGTACGCCGAGTTCCAGGTAGGAGACGCGGCGGCGGCGGCGGCGCGGAGGGGGAGCGGGGGTGCTTCGTCGGAGCGGGAGGCCTGGCTGTGCCGGAGAGGCCTCTGCCTCCGCTTTCCTATGCCTGAGGGGAAGCGGAGAACCGGCTGGCCATTCAGCCCGGCGGCGGCGGCGGCAGCGCCCCCTTCCACCTTCCTGGGGACGGCGCTCGCCGAGGGGGCGGCAAGGGCAGCCAGGGTCGCCCGGCTCCCGCGGCCTCGGAGGGGGAAGCTGGCTGGGAGCCGCGAGGGGAGAGGGAAGGGACTCGGGCAGTTTCTGCCCGTGCCGCTCTGAGGGCAGCCTGGGAAGGGGCCCCGCCGGGAGAGGGACCAGCCCGGAGCCCGAACCTCCGCTGCCTTGGCGGGCAAAAGGAAAAAGGCTCAGGAGGCAAAAATCCCCCCACACAAATCCGGAGTGGAGCCTCTTCCGACGGCTGGAGGGCGCCTTGTAACGCCTCCTTCAGGCAACTCCTGCAGCCCAGCTGGTGCCAAATAGTATTATTATTACAGTGGGACCGCGGGTTACATACACCTCAGGTTACAGACTCCGCTAACCCAGAAATAGTGCTTCAGGTTAAGAACTTTGCTTCAGGATGAGAACAGAAATCGCTCAGCAGCAGCAGCGGGAGGCCCCATTAGCTAAAGTGGTGCTTCAGGTTAAGAACAGTTTCAGGTTAAGAACGGACCTCCGGAACAAATTAAGTACTTAACCCAAGGTACCACTGTATTATTATTTCCCCAGCCACTCTGAGCGGCTACCAACAGAATATACAGTGATACCTTCGGTTAAGAACTTAATTCATTCGGGAGGTCCGTTCTTAATCTGAAACTGTTCTTAACCTGAAGCACCACTTTAGCTAATGGGGCGTCCTTCTGTTGCCGCGCCACCAGAGCACAATTTCTGTTCTCATCCTGAAGCAAAGTTCTTAAGCTGAAGCACTGTTTCTGGGTTAGCGGAGTCTGTAACCTGAAGCGTATGTAACCCGAGGTCCCACTGTATTAGTAGTACAGTCATACCTTGAGATGAATACGCTTCGGGTTAGGCAAATTCAGGTTGCGCTCCGCGGTGACCCAGAAGTAACGGAGCGCATTACTTCTGGGTTTCGCCGCACGCGCATGCGCGGACCATCAAAATGACGTCACGCGCATGCACAGAAGCGCCAAAACGTAACACGTGCGGACACGGGTTATGTTCACTTCGGGATGTGAATGGGGCTCCGGAACGGATAATAATAATAATAATAATAATAAGCGATAAAACATCAAACATTAAAAACTTTCCTAAACAGGGCTGCCTTCAGATGTCTTCTAAAAGTCAGGTAGTTGTTTATTTCCTTGACATCCGATGGGAGGGCGTTCCACAGGGCGGGTGCCACTACCGAGGAGACCCTCTGCCTTGTTCCCTGTAACCTCACTCATTTCCCTGGGTTTTTTTTTCTTTTTCACTCTTTTTCACCTTAGAATCAACGTGTCTGTCTTTCTTCCACAGGAGTTGCTCAGGGTGATGAGAACCATCGATGACAGAATAGTCCATGAATTAAACACCACTGTCCCAACAGCTTCTTTTGCAGGAAAAGTTGATGCTAGCAAAACGTGTAAAGAACTTCATCAGTCGGTAAATGCATTTGTTGCTGTTCTATTATTTGTGTTTTGGTTTTTAACTCATAAAATGTTACCAAGTGGTAATAGGCATGTCACTCATTAATGCCATGCTACATAGTGACTATGTTTAACTACTTCATTCTCTGGAAGGAGATTGTTACTGCTTTTGTCACTGTCAAGAGGTAGGTTCAGACAAGGATAGTTATAAATTATTTTAAAGTCTAATAATAAACAGAAGTACACAAAAAAAAATGGGGTAAACCCTAAGAGATAGGAGGAACACGCAAAACAGATTAATAAGGACTGAGCATGCTCAGTGGACACAAAATTCTGAGAGGCTTTTGTGGGGCAGGGGAGAAGGAGGATGGGGGAAATGGACTATTCTGGAAAAGAGCATGGCCGACTGGAACTTGGAAACCTATGCTGCAACATTTTATTTCAAGCTTCGCTTGCAATCAATAATCCCCATGACGAGTTAATAATAGTTAACCATAAATCTGACAAGTCTGGCGTAGTGAATGTCTTAGAAGCATCAGAGGCTGTAGTGCTGCTGAAGTTAAGCAAATTGGAACTATCATTCCCCTGGACAGGACCCCAGTGGGAGTCCCATGGAACAGTAGAATAGAATAATATTTAATAATAATAGTATAAACTAAAAAGTTTTACCTCTCTGTGTTCTCTCTCTCTCCATGGCCTCACTTTCTTCAAGAATGAGTCTTGTAACTGCCTCTCACTCACACTGGCCCCTTCCTCCAAATACTGTCAGTATCTTTCAATGCTCCTGTCAGTCTCAGGCGAGTCAGTGCCAATGTTCTCAATGATCTGGGCCTTATCCTGTATGAAAAGGAATCTGTCCCCACCCCACTTATGGTCTTAGTGCCTTTCTAAGACAGCCTCTTAAACAGCTTTCTGTATTTTAAGTAAATTAAATTGAAATATCTTAAATTGGCTTTCTGTCATTTTAAATAGCATTATATTATGGGTTCAGAGGCTCGCTCTTCATTTTCTTGTTTACGCCCTTTAGCAGTGCTCTTACAAGGCTGTACAATAAAAGTTGAGTCTATATACTGCTGGTTGCACCAGTAAGAATTCATTGTCTGACATGTAAAAAGCCGAGAACCTTTTTAAACATCAGGCAATGAAATCTTACTGGTGCAACCAGCAGCATATAGTCTACCCTGGAGAAGCAGCCTAAGGAGCTCTTGGAACTTCAGGATACATTAAAAGTTGGAAAGGTAGTTTTGAATGTATCTCATGTACAACATTTAAATACGAGAACTGTATGTTGCCACTCTCCCCTCCACTTACCATTTCAAAGAAAGTGAACAGGAGTGGAACCAGTTCATTAAAGCTGTATTATTCTCAAGCAGTGAGGATTTCTCTCTAGTATCTAAATTGACAGACTTTTTCCTTGCTTTCTGCTATAGCAGAAATTTTCCATTTAAATTTCTGCGTAACCTAGGGTATCACTGACTGCACTGTTACTGGGTGAGCTGTAGGTTTTCTGGCTGCATTTGTGAATAAGAAGGCGAGAAAGCTGGATGGGAGTAAAACGATCTTGTGGAACATCCACTGCATGCACGTTGAAAGATTTACATTCTGTACAAAAATCATTCCATTTATTCCTTGCTTTTAACAGGTGATTGGATAGCTGACTCTTTTCTTTTCACTATTTATTTAGCTGGCACAGGCTCATGAAAGTAGAGAGAGAATAATCAAAACCTGTATTGCCCAAGCTTCCAGTGTAGTAGAATCTTTGCAGGAAGAGAGGAGGAAATCTCTGGAGGATACGGCATTGTTAAAAAGGCTCAGGAAAGAGCAGACAAAGGTGAGTGGAAGAGTTTTAAGACTTATTTCCTTGTTATTATTATATGAAAAATAGTGTACAATTCATAATCGCAAGTGGAAAAAAGATAGTACAGTGGTACCTCAGGTTACATACACTTCAGGTTACAGACTACGCTAACCCAGAAATAGTACCTTGGGTTAAGAACTTTGCTTCAGGATGAGAACAGAATTTGTGCTCCTGCGGCGCGGCAGCAGCAGGAGGCCCCATTAGCTAAAGTGGTGCTTCAGGTTAAAAACAGTTTCAGGTTAAGAACGGACCTCCGGAAGGAATTAAGTACTTAACCCGAGGTACCACTGTACATGCAGGTCTTGCTTACTGAACGTAGGCCTTTCTGTCTGGCCCTTGGGAGATTTCCCTGGCCCCTCTCCCTCTCACCAGTCCCATCCTTTCTCCTCATGCTGCACCCCTTATCAGCCTTCCACCCCTTACCAACACTTCGTAAGTGTTTTGCCTGGCTAGAATATGCCCTTGAGCCCTGATGACGTTTCTTGCATTATGGATGGAGGATAGAGGGTGTGTGCGAGACTGTGCAGAAAACAGCCTACTGTACAGAGGCAAGGGAACCTGCCCCTCCGTCCGAAAAAGGTTCCCCATCTCTGCTTTGTGGCCTCTTGGACAGGAAAAAAAAATCCCCTTCCACCAGTGAAATGTTCTAATATCTGTTCAAGGCCAGGCCCCCGATACCTATGTTAAATTCACATATTTGCATGGAAAGGTTCACTTGCTGGATGGCAGGGTCTGGACCACTACTAGCTAATGATCAGGGATCTTCAGTGTTTGTCATAATGTTTTTATTTACGTGAATAAATGTTTCGGCTTCTACATGGTTTCGCTGGATGATAAAGAACATGATCCCTGTCAGTCTGCTGCTGATAGGAACCCATCCATCTTGCCAAGCTCCTAATGCAGAGAGTACTTATCCTTTTCCTTTCTCCCACAGTTGAGATTAATGCAGTCAGAGTTGAATGTTGAAGAAGTGGTAAATGATAGAAGCTGGAAGGTATGGCATTCTCTTGACTTGAGATTTCGGATCTCTGTGTGAATATTTGTTTGATGCAACGCATAAAGACTGTGATGAGATGAAGCGTGATGATGCAGGCTAGGTTAAAATAAGGAGCGGAGTAGAAATACTCTGAATAAGAGGTTCTCAGACTTGTTTGGCCTGCTGCTCCCTTTTCAGAAAAAAACACAAAGCAAAGAAACAGAAAGATGCAGTGACAAATTTGGTTCTTTTATGTATCTGTATTTCTACCTACGTCCTACAACATAGTAAAGAAAGATGTTGTAAATAAGACATCTTGAAGCTTGAAATTATAAAATCATTTATAAAAATCAACCATAGTATCATTCGCACCACACACAGAAAACTAAGATAACGAAAGATAATATTAAAATAAAAATTAAGAATAACATGAAAAATAATACTAATGAGAAGGATGAACCTGGTGTGCTGCTATCAGTTTATTAGCGTTTGGTTCTGCAAAGTGGACTAGGCCCCAGGATTAAAACCCATTGGGCGGAGCAGAGTGAAGCCTGCCGACTCGAGTCTGGTCCACCCAGGGGCAGGTCCAGCACCTCAGCCTGCCTGCCATTGGCTGAATAGGCAGACAAGCTGCAATTCACTTCCTGGGCTTGAGGGAACCTGAAAAGGGTTCACCGAAGCCCAGGTGTCAGGCTTCGGGGAATCAGATCCCTCCCCTGGTGGCAGTAAATAAGCAGACCAAGCAAAAGGTGTGCTCTTACCAGTTAGTTTCTTTAATAATCACAGTGAGAGGCAAAGGAATGCGTCTCTCGAAATGGCGTTGCTCCCAGTAAAGGTTCACCCCCTCTGTCCCCCTTAATCTACGTCACTCCTATGCCAGGTAATCTGAGTTTATTGTCACTGCGCTCTCTGTTCTATCACTCTCAAAAGCCCTTCTAGTCTTAGGCGAAGGGGGGAATCTGCCAGCTGTCTCTCTCCTGGCGTTTCCTCTTCTAGCTATTCCTCACCCAGTATTTCCCAGCTTTCCCCCTCTGGGCTATGCCCCTCTGCAAACCACTGTTCTAAATCAATACTGTCCTCCTGCCCTTGGGAAGGTTCAGGACAATGGGGGGGTAGCCCTCCCACCATTCCTCCTCAGTCCAGTCCCTGACACCGGGGAAAACCCCTCACTCCGCATCCAGGCGAGGCATTGTCACCGTCCCACAGTGGCGCCCAACCTGGTGGTAAGCATCGTTGCACAGCAGATGAAACCCGTATGAATGGTTTTTCAATTTTTTCTTCTTTCTTTATACTTTTACTGCCCCCTGTTTTTATTCAACACCCCCCCAATTGCAGCCGAGGCTACTAATGCCCCCCTTGATCGTAGCAGCTCCCCCCCCCCCCACTTTGGGAAATACTGCTCCAAATAAATAAAACAAATAGCCTAGGTATCTAAGATGGACACAAACTAGATGAAAACAATAAAAACGTAACAAAAAGTATAAAACAAAGCACATTTTATGTATGGATAAATCTGTTGGCAACATATGCATAGTTGATTGGACTGTAATTAATCCTTTATTGGGGGGGGTAAAGTTTTATTAGTATTATATAATTTTAGAATGCATATAAAACAGAGATTAAAAATATAACAACAGTCAAAAATTTAAAGATGAAAAACAAAACTATAAAATATACACACGAGTTAAAATAACAAAGTCCCAAGTGAAGGCTATCAGCTTTATCAGATCATCAAGCATAGTTCCAGATTTGCCAGGCATGTGACAAGGGTTGCCTTGAGAATGATGGTTCTGCTTTATGCTTCTTAAAGGACTGCTAGATCATATAAAAATGTTTGGAGGTTCTTATCCTTGTCAAAATCTCAAATTATGCATGATTTTCTCTATTAGAGCTATATTCCAGAGTGAGCGGTATCAAGCGTCCAGTTTAAGATTTGGGCTGTTTCCCACTGAGTTGCGATTACTGGAGGAGGAGGAGGAGGAGTAATAATAATAATAATATATTTATACCCCGCCCATCTGGCTGGGTTTCCCCAGTATTTTGCCACCCAGCAGATGAGGTGTTTTGAACATTCATTGCACCCTTACTTGTATTAACAATATTTATTTCAAGAACCAATCCCTCTGTCTTGGTGTCTTAGGTATTTAATGAACGCTGCAGGGCTCATTATAAGCCTCCGAAGAGTCAGTGACGCAGAGGAGGGGATGTCTTCCCCTGAAAGTGAACTTCAATCATGCAAATAAGAGAAGAAACATGGAACAAGCTACTTGGGACCTTTTGAGGGGGGGAAATCAGATCTGTGGGGGTCAGCCCAGTGAATCATTTTGCTAATTAAGATAAATCAACTGCTATTTTGTATGGAAAGAAATTTTTTTTTATTAAAGAAAAGAAAAAACCAGATGGAATGTGATGCCAGCATTTTAACTTCAGCATTTCCAGATCTGCAAGTATCCTTTAGACAGGATGAGAGAATAATGTCTCTTTCTCTCCTTGGACCACAAAGTTTCACCTTTTTATTTTGGTTTCCAGGATGGCTAAATTTGGGCTGTATCATCTGGCCTAGTTCTAAAACTGGCATAGGTCTTAAAAGATTACTGCTGTGATAAAAGGAAGTTAATAGGTAATACTTGATACAAACTGGGAATTTACCTTTTAACTACATGTAGCATTCTGTAAACAAATCCAATTTTGACTGGCAATGTTGTCAGTTTAAACTGTGGACTCCATTTGCACATATCCAATGGTGCCAGTTGTGAATTGCTTTATAGTGGACACTTTTGGAGTGTGGATGTTGACATCTATATCTTTTTGGCTTGGATGCTGAAATAATTGGAGAGTGAAAGATATTAAACTCATGAATTTGCTACATGAAGCAAATACTGAATGCCTCTCATCAATTTCACGGATGACATGCCAATGTGGACAGACCTATAGGTAAATTCACTTCATATCATGTTAACTATAAGTCTCTCTTTATAAGTGACCTTACACAGCATAATTACTCGCCTGCGGAAATAGCAGATTTCCCCCCCCAATATGTCAACAGAGTTTCTTGAAATTAAGTCCTATTGATCAAGTTCTAGAAGAGTCACAGTTCTAATTCATGGGAGAGAAAAAGGTGTGTGTGTGTGTGTGTGTGTGTTAAATTGAACTCGAGAGAATTTGCCTTCGTTAGATGTAACTGTCTGATATTCAAATCAAGAAAATTTACACTGCTCAACAGCTGGACAACATGACAGGCTTTCCAGTAGTTCTATCCTTCTATAATTTTGAATACAATTCTTTAATGCCATTTTTAATGTACAATAAATTTTCAAGCACTATGCAGTTTTGCTGACAATTTTCTAAAAGCTTAGCCTTATAATAAATCACAAATACTATCTAATTGGCTTGTTTTAGGAGACCAACAGATTGCCTTACTCTTGTCATGAGATTCCAGTGTGAGGGGAATTGGCTCTGAAAAGCACGCAGAACACATGGTTACACTCTACAAAGTGTGTAGATATTTCATTTCAAAAGCCATCCAAGGTGTAGAGAAAGCAAAAAATAAAACCCTGCCATAATTATCAACATTCCAGAGTCACAATACAAGCCTCTCACTGTGTGATGACTCAATTTCCTAAACCCACCTGTGCATAGAAACATTTATGCTCTCCCTGACAAGACACCGCTGCTTCAGATTCCTTTTTTTAACATCCTATTAAATTGATTAATTCATTATTAAAAATTCCTTTTATCAGGAATTAAAGGTTGGACTGTAATTATTTTAATTAAGACCAATTATATTTTTAGCATGTGGGGGTAGGATTTCCTGTAACGAGGGTTTTCTGAATTTTGGGTTTGCCTGCCATACACCTCACCTTAGCTCTGAATTTCCAGCAAGTAATGATCTAAATTGAAACAAAAGGAAGAACTGTAGAAACAATTTTTAAAAAATAAAGAAGAATTGAATCATCCATACCCTTTCAGGGAATGCTGTACATTCCAGATAATGAATGGAACCTGTTTATAATGTGCCAAGACAGACGATAGAAGCAGATACCACACATCCAAGCCGATGTGCTTAGGCCCTGTGTAAAGTCTGCATGCCTTTATTTAAACAGTACTTCATTTCCAAACGTAGACTTGGATTTGAAAATCGTGCAAGCGGTTATTTACTTGGTCCACTGGAATGATGTTGTTATGTGAATATATGAGTATTCAGAGATCATAGGGTTAGGAGTTAAGATTGCTTCAGCCAAAGCAATTTTGTTTAGCACACATTTGTGCATGTGTTAATAAGTCACAATGGAGGTGCTGCATGTTTCAACTGCAATGTATCATGCAATCCTTGCCCTGTAGATCATTCTGAGACCCTGTTTTCACCTCCATTCGGCTGAAATGCAGAGGAAAGTACCCAGGTGGGGGTGATAGAGTGTGTCCTCTTGATAGGCTCCCATTCTGAATGAGCACAATACTGGAGCCTTCCCACATTTCCCAGTTTCATGTGATGTGATGTGATGCGTTGCGAGTGAGCCGTGTGGCCGTCTTGTCGTTTTCTTTTGACAAGCTATGAAATTGCTGGGTGTCTGCATAGCCTCCAGGCTGATGGACTTGATTTCCTAAGCTGAAGAGTTTTATCTTTTGGTTCTTTACGTATTTCAGGGTTCCTCACTTTCTGCATTTTTATGTGCAAAACAGCTGAAAGACTAATCCTGCTGTGGCTGCTGGGGATCCAAAGTGATAGAGGGAAAATAAAACAAAACCCTAACATTGGGCTTTAATGCCCATAACAGGTGCTGCATTCTCTTAATTCTTGGCAGCCCTGGTTATGTTTTTTAAAAATACACATTTTGCAAAACATCACAAGGGTGCTTTTTATTTTACCTGTTTTGAAAAATGAGAGAACTTTCTCTAGAATGTGGTAATATATTTTTTAAAACTATCATTTACAGTTAGGAAAGGTCACCTTTGATAATTTACGTTCCATCAAATGGGAAAATACAGAATTTCCTGTTGCAGAACCCTATCACAACCTACCTGGCTAAAATATCCAAGTTTTGAGAGCTGTCAGTATTTTGGAAGATTTAAGTGTAAAAGGCTTATTAAATGTCCTGGAAGGAGGCAAAATGTGTGGCCCTACTGACACTTTCAAACCCTCCCCCTTCACTTCCTTAATGCCTAAAAGTTGCTTAGCTTTTATCAGCATTGAGGGGGTTTTTTATTTTAAAACTATGCACGAGTCCTTGGTTTTTCTATTTGGAATGACCTTTGGGCCAGACAAGATGTGACAAGAACACCCATGTTGGTTAATCATGTGCTTGCCCCATTGAGTCATAAAAGCATGAGGGTGGGGTCTAATTTTCCCAATAGAAGATCACCAAAAAGGGAAGCTGATCTCCTGTCCTCCAAGTTACCTCCCTGTGTGCTGTTGCTTCAGGCATTCTCTTCTCAAGTCCCAGCTAGAACAAACTACCCAACTTTCCCTCAGTTCGATTATGTAGACTGGTGTTTCCCAAACTTGGGTCTCCAGTTGTTTTTGGACTACAGTTCCCATCATCCCTGACCACTGGTCCTGCTGGCTTAGGGATGGTGTAAGTTGTAGTCCAAAAACAGCTGGAGACCCAAGATTGAGAAACACTGATTTAGACCAAGCTGACAAAAGCTATTGATGGCTAAGACCAGCATGCAAATATATCTTAGTAGCACCCTCCATTTCCATCTATGTATAGAAAAACTGAAGTTAAGAAGGTATCTGGTTGGAGGCTATAAAATCTACCTTTTTCAAAGTTGGTATAGCACCTGTCAGTGAGAAGCTGCCTTGAGGTTGGACCAAGTACTCTGCAGTCTCGCTTCAGGAAAGCCAGGGTGGAATAGTGATAAAATATAAGAAAATAACTAAGGAGATCCGGGGCCAAAATTCCATGTAGCCACAACTCCCTGGCCAGTCTTTAGGCCAGTCATTCTTTCAGCTGAACATTCCTTACAGGCTGGTTGTGCAGATAAATTGGGGTGGGAGGATGCTATCCTTAGTTCCTTGGAGGGAATATGTGAACATTATAAATAAAAAAACCCTGTGCTTCTAGGCCAAAAAAATTGTTTTACGGTTCCATTGGCAGGTTGTTCCTTCTTCCTTTTAATGATTCTCAGTGCTTGTCTTTCATGCAAATTCTTAATGCCATTGATGTGTAGATTCCACTCGGAATTGCTTGTTTAAATAATGCCCAATCGTTACTCTTCAGATACTATTAAATTTGCTTGAAGTCTGGTTTTTTTAAAACACACACGCACAGAGAAAAAATTATCTGTGGTATTGCGAAATGGTAACCAAAGCGCTTGAATCTTTTGCAATGTAGAAGCATTCGCCTTGCCACTCAGTAAACACAAAGAGGATAGGATTGCCCAGTTTCTTTAAATGCACAGTGCAGTCCTAATCTATGTACACAGGGATGGAAGAGTCTCACTGAACTCACCTATGTACAGGATTTCAGCCTTATTCTTGTGGCACCTTGAAGACTCCCAAAATTATTGAAGGATGCAGGTAACCAGCATCTGATTGTGCTGAGAAATCACTTAGTTTTTTAATTGCCACACGCAGCACCCTCCCCCCATTTCTACGTATTTCTAAGTAATTAATATTAAAGTATTTCTAAATAAAAGACTGGTCATCTTAATTTAGGGTTTTCTGTAGGGTAACAGAAACACAAGCCAGCTCTTCACATTCTATAGCCATTTGTTTCATAGGACATAAAATGTGCAACAACTGCCCCTTGATCCATATCCAGGGCAACACTGAAACTTCACATATAAAGCCAGTGGCTGCAGCTCCCAATACCTAACTTCACACGTCCTAGATGTAGTGGGTTTTCATGGACCTCATTTTAGTTCTTAGGCTACATCGAACAGGTCAGCTATTGTAATTTGCCAGGCTGATACCAAGTGGGCACTGGTACAGAAAAAAGCAATAATCATAATAATTTTATTACTAATACCCTGCCCATCTGGCTGGATTTCCCCAGCCACTCTGGGCGGCTCCCAACAGAACAATAAAAACACGATAAAAGATCAAACATTAAAAACTTGCCTAAACAGAGCTGCCTTCAGATGTCTTCTAAAATAGTTGCTTATTTCCTTGACATCTGATGGGAGGGTGTTCCACAGGGCAGGCGCCACTACCAAGAAGGCACTTTGTTAGTATTTTTTCCCCCTCCCATAGCAAATAGCAGGGTGGGTGGGGTGGGAATGGTTTTCACTGGAAAGATAGAAACTCCTCGCATGCCAAGCCCTCCTTCAGCTGCTATAGACTTAAACCCTCCTTTCACAGCCTGCTGTCCTCCAGAGGTTTTGGACTGGCACCATCCAGGGTGACCAGTGTTCAGGGATGATGGGAGTTGTAGTCTAGCAACACCAGGAGGGGCACCAGGTTTAGGAAGACTGGTTTTAATTCCTAGACCTTCGAGCTTTTTCATGCATCCTGTCTTCCCTTCTTGTTTGGCCTTGAACCAATGAAACAAGCCATCTGACTCTGGGTTGAGCAACTCAAGAAGAGGTGCTGTTCCAAAGAACAAAAGTCAGTCATGTGTCCATTACTCAAGAAGCTAAGCTTTTGGTGAGTCAGGAAGATTCCTCACCCCCCTTCAACTCTCACAAAACAAAAGCTTGATTGTGTTGTGTGGGAATCTTATCTTCTGCATGTTCAGAGAGATCAATCATGTTAAATTTGTATTTCCCCATACTGTAACAACCCATTGTAACAGAAGTCTACCTCTTTCCTTTTAATGCTCAGGTGATGACTCTTCAAATTCATTTACATAAGAGTCATGTGACACTGTTAGAGTATATAATACGCCCGACTAAACTCCTGGATCGTAGTTGCTGCTGATTTGCTTGTGGAGACTTCTCAGCACCTACAAGTTTGACTTGTCACCATGATGGCTGGAGGCTTAACAGATGCCAGTCCTTCTACTCCAGATGTTCAGCAGCTGGCTGACAAGGTAAGTAAAAGAGCCCATTAAAACAATCATTGACAAATTTATAGTTTGTATATAAATTAAACCAATGTGGTAAATGCATTTTCCACTTATTTAGTAGCCGTCATTCAATTGTGAAATAAGAATACCTGTTTATCTGGCCACAGATTGCCTGTGTTATTTCAGAATCAATAACCTCCCTTGACTCCACGTTTGGTGGAGCAAGTGACAATGCCCTATTCTAACTAATGGGGATGGAGTGGGGCATTGAGCCCCCCCAACTCTTCGCTCTCCTGTCCTGCTACAGACCCCGTTTTGTGTCATCCATTCAGGGACCAGATTTGGAAAATGAATATCAATGCTGATAGTCTCACGATTTCAGATTCCCTCTATTTTGTAAATAAAGTAAAATAAAAATCCACAGGAGCTGTCGCAAAGAGTCTTGTGGCTGCTCGGAGGTTATTATGGAATATGTTTTTGTGACACCTTATAGGCTTACAAACTGCTTGTGGCACAAGTAAGGTGGTGTATGTGTTTTTTTTACTCTAGCCTACAAAAACTTAGATGCCATGAGACTTTGTAGCTTTCTTTGGAAAGAATGCTATTTGTTCTAGGGGAGCAGTTTAATATTTTCAGAGATCACAAAGCTAGCCATACTCAGATTCTTTTTCACAAAGGGCGGCAAATATGTTCCAGCAGCCGTAAGGGTTTTCAACGCAAAACCCGTTTCCCAACTCCTGTACGCTGCAAATGTCTGACATAATGGGGACCTGCCTAAGTTATAGATGGCTTTCAGGCAAAATTTCTCCGATCTCTGCTGCAGGTACCCAACTGTGTCCCCAACTCCATACTGCTGTTAGAAGCTAGTGAATGCCCAATTTCAACTAAAGCGTGATGGGCTGCCCTAAAACATTGGCTCAGGATTACAGTGTTTGATCTAGGGAAGGGTTTGTACCAACACCTGACCAATGAGGAATTTGTCAGAAAATGGCAGAAAACCATGGCTAAAAAAGCCACCTCTATTGGTCTGTCACCCCCCAACTGTATTACCTGGGTTACGAAGGTGCCCTAAAGACGTTAAAGCAAAGATTATGGGATAATGCACACAGTGACTTGCGATCTCGATCACACGCAGTCTGTAGTCCGCTGGCAGTAGGAGTTCAATATGGGTATGTCTTTAAGTCAACATCTTACATCAAAAACCTGACAGTACCAAATTATCGAAGGCTTTTCACCAAAGCCAGACTAAACGTCTTTCCTTCTGCAGTGTTCAATGGCAGGTTGAGAGGAGTTCCCTACCAGGACAGACTTTGCTCGTGTGCTCAAGACATTGATTCCATAAAACATATTTTGTTGCACTGTGCAAAATATGAGCAAGCCAGGGCTGAACTGATACTACCCTTGCTGGTACCTTTCCCGGGAAAATCAGAGGCTCACTATGTCAGGTTCCTATTGGAAGACCGGACAAACCCTAGAACAATTAGCAGTGGCAAAGTTTTTATCGGTGGTTGCAGAAACCAATGATCCCTATATTCTGGACAAAATGCTTGTTTAACCTGGAGGTAGGCTGCATGAATTGTGTGTTGATTTGTAACGATTTGTTGGGTCTCTGGACCGTAATAAAGGTTGATGATGATATTTTCAGAGACTAAATTGTTAGGTATGGCCAAATGTGTCAGCCCATGCATTTTGACCACAGTGTCATATAGCTTTTTGTGCCATTTTTACTGTGTTTCTTCTTCATAAAAACTTTCATCTCAAGAAGTGTTTGGTTGCATACAAAAATGCAGCTCTTTTCTAGGCAAGCAGGTTTGGCTTCTCTGGGAAGGGCAGCCATGAGCATCCACCCTTGGCCTGAGGTCAGAACTTGTCTTGAAAAAGCGGCTGTTTCTTGCACTTCTCCCAAATGGATTTGGGAGTCTGCAAAATTTCTCAAACATAAAATGAATAACGGAGCAAAGCAAACGCCCACCACTTCCTATGGCTTTGGCTCAGTTCTTTTCTGTCCAAGAATGACAACTCTTCTTATTTTCAATTTCAGATGAAATCTCAGATAGAACAGAAGGAAAACAAGGTTTACACTGTTTTCACTGCTGTTGAGTACAAAACACAGGTGGTTGCTGGAACAAACTATTTCATTAAGGTCAGTGCTCCAACTGAGAAATGATCGGGAGTTTTATTAATGAACTTTCTATTCTAAAAAGTCGACATTTTTAAAACTAGTTGCGGCGTTTGCCTCCTAGGATGGGTCATAAGGAAAGGGTTAAAATGGGTGTGACGTGATTGGCCAGTGAGAATGCAAGGGGGGAATAAAAGTTAGAGTGGGAGGTTTTGAAAGTCAGTTGAGGTTTGTCAGTTGAGGTTGAGAGTTGAAGAAGGAAGAGGGAGGTTTAGGTGTGGGTTGGTAGAGTTGTATTGTGGGAGAGTGATAGGAATTCTTAGTGGAGTCAGATAGTTGGAATAGTCAGTTTGGAGTTGTTAGGAACTAAGGATAAGAAACTGACAAGAGAAAAATTAACTGTAACCATAAGCTTGTTCCTGCATTTAAAAATAAACTTGATTATTTGGTTATGTTAACAACTGACTGGACTCCGTGTGTCCCCAAGAGAAACGGGTTGGTGGCAGCGGAAAAAGCAATGGCAGTGGCGGCACAGGGTCAATAGACCGTCAAACGTCCGGGGGTCCTGTGTGTGATTGCCACACTAGTTTTTATTGAAGAAGCTTAATCAAGCCATATATATATTTGCTTTGAAGTATTAATTATTGAATACCTTTGCCGTTTAAAACTACTTCATCAGGAAGCTCTTGCATCACTTTAAAAATAGGCTGGCTTGCCTTTAGAGATGGACGTGTATCGTCCCTTCACTCGTTCTTCAAATTGAGAGAAATGCTGCCTGGTGCTGCCTGTTGGGTAAGACGCAGGTGGCGCTGTGGTCTAAACCTCTGAGCCTCTTGGGCTTGCCGATCGGAAGGTTGGGGGTTTGATCCCCGTGACGGGGTGAGCTCCTGTTGCTCGGTCCCTGCTCCTGCCAACCTAGCAGTTCGAAAGCACGCCAGTGCAAGTAGATAAATAGGTACCGCTGTGGTGGGAAGGTAAATGGCATTTCCGTGTGCTCTGGCTTCCCTCACTGTGTTCCATTGCGCCAGAAGCGGTTTATTCATGCTGGCCACATGACCCACAAAGCTGTCTGTCCCTCGGCCTGAAAGTGAGATGAGCGCCACAAGCCCATAGTTGCCTTTGACTGGACATCATCATCATCATCATCATTTATACCCTGCCCATCTAGCTGGGTTTCCCCAGCCACTCTTAAACTTAACCGTCCAGGGGTCCTTTTTTTTTTACCTAGCCCTTCCACCTTTTCATTTGGTTACTACAGTAAAACCCTGAAAATGTTGTCCCTCTCACTGTGCGGAGCCTGCCAGTAGACTGTCCAGTCGATGGGTCTCTAAGCAATGTGCATTTCCTGTTTAACACAATTCTTTTTATGCAAGCTACTTTTGCCTTAGGTTCCAGTCATCCCTCCCTCCCTCGACTAAAAGCTTCTCACAGGAGTAGCTAATTTGTGATTCTGCCAGCCTCTTACTTTCATAATCTCCCCAAACTTTGAACTGTCTTGGCTGGGGCTTCTAGGACCTGGGAGTCCAACAGTAGCTGGAGGGGCACATTTTAGGATTGTTAATGTGAACTCGGGTAGTAATTAACATTGTACATTTTAACCCTGGCTCATTCTCTCTTCCCTACAGGTCGATGTTGGCCAGGGTGAACATTTGCACTTGCGTGTATTCCAGCCCCTTCCTCACAAGAACGAAACCCCTTCTTTGACCGCTTACCAGACTGGGAAGACGGCGAGTGATCCACTGAACTACTTTTAATGAGAAGTAGCCCATTCTGCTGCCATCTTGTGTGTTTTTTTAAACAAGTACAGGATGCAGACTGACATGTCAAAATCAGCTACAAATAAAACATCTCGTTTGGGAAGTTTTAGGTTGTGATTCTGCATTGTATTCTGGGTAATGGCAATGTTTATTCCTCGTACTCCTTTTCCACTAGTAAGACACAGGGATAGAAAGTGAATAGTATACTTTGTGCACTTACAGGCTTCCCGGAAAACAAGGCAAATGATAGCAGGTAGGCACAATTTCATAATTTATCTCTCCGGAATTTAAGGATATGATTGCAAAGGCAACTGCTAAACTGCATTTACCTCACACTCACGGGACCCACATAACATTTGTAAAGGGGACCCCTGACCATTAGGTCCAGTCGTGGCCAACTCGGGGGTTGCGACGCTCATCTCGCTTTATTGGCCAAGGGAGCCGGCGTCCAGCTTCCGGGTCATGTGGCCAGCAGGAGTAAGCCACTTCTGGCGAACCAGAGCAGCACACAGAAACACCGCTTACCTTCCTGCCAGAGCGGTACCTATTTATCTACTTGCACTTTGATGTGCTTTCGAACTGCTAGGTTGGCAGGAGCAGAGCAACGGGAGCTCACCCCATCGCAAGGATTCGAACCGCCGACCTTCTGACCGGCAAGTCCTAGGCTCTGGTTTAACCCACAGCGCCACCCGCGTCCCTAACATTTGTCTTAGAACATCCAAAAAAAAAAAAAAGGATTGCCTACTCTTTCCTGCTTCACCCATACAAGGCAGGCAGTTGGTTGGTGTTGCTTTCCAAGGAAATACATACAGCGAAGAAGCTTCTCTTTCAATTACTGTGTGGAAGACAGAGCTGGTATTCTCAGATATGAAGGAACAACCATTGCGAGCCTTGTCAGCAGCCATAGGCACAATCTGAAACCTGCACAGCCTCATTCGAATCTGTGCTACCACCTCCTACAGTCCACATGGATGAAGGCAAGGGGGGGCGGCAGGCAGCTGCCCCCTGGATCCTCAAAAATTATTGAAAAGCATTAAAAATACTCAGCTAACGGAGGTTCTGTTCCCATCGCAGAAGCCAGTTCCCCCTAGTCAAAAGCCTGCCCTCGTAATGTCTTTACCCATGCTCTCCCAAAAAAAGCTCAGTAACCTTGGGGGGTGACCTCCCCTAAAAGTTTGACAACTTTTTTGCCTTCTCCCCATCAAAAATCCTGGCTATGCCCATGACAGTCCATCTTAACTACTGTGGCCAGATCCAGACACCATCAGCCGGTCTTCACCCTCTTCCCATTTACCATCCAACCTAATGAAGAGCTGAGTTGAACTAGGCCTTCAACACTTATCAAGTTTCCCCTATTAACATGGGCTTTTTTTTTTTAAAGCAAGCGACTTGATTTATTGAGAAGGATCCAAAGAAGTGGTATACAAAAATGAATGCACATCAGATGAATTCTTGGGTATATAATGACTATGTAGCCCTATTCAGACGTTGCTCACATGTCAGGCATAAGCGTATAGAGGATTGGGACCTGGTTTTAGCCCCACTCAGCGTCTCCCCCCTCCTCTTTTTTCTTTTTAGTAACCACATGGTCATGGTTGTGTGAGCAGAAATCCCAGTAATATGTGCGCTCCTGCTCGCGAGTAGGGGGGCCTTCACAGCTGGGACACCTGATTAGTCAAGTGTCATGAATTAGGCTTTCTGCTCACACAAAACGTTGCTGAACACATGTGGGGGGGGGAGGTGATAGCGTGAGGTAAAAAGCACAGTCCCAGTCCTTGATCTGCGCGCTTACGGTTTACACACAAGTAACACATAAATGCTTGTACGCCACAAGAACTAATACGATCAAAGCATGGCTACATTACTACCATTTTAAAGCACGATGCCATTTTTTTAAGAAAGGAAGAGAAATCATTTGCATTTGGCAAAATAAACTCTGGTTTTCAACTGAGTAAAAAAACGGCAGAGGAAGAAAGGCTTCTGCAGAAGCGCTTAGAAGTAAGCTAGTTCATCGTGCTTTGCTTTCTTGCTTTGGTAACTGGTGAGCTCCAGCGGCTTGTTTTCGTGAGGGAGTCTTTTGTACACTCTCACGTGAAGGAACTCGTCATTGCCAATGTGGACCTGGGAAGGAAGAAAAAGGGGCCTGTAAATTGTGTGAAGTGAAGGAATAATAATAATAATAATAATAATAATAATAATAATAATAATAATAATAATAATTTATTTATACCCCGCCCATCTGGCTGGGCTTCCCCAGCCACTCTGGGCGGCTTCCGAAAAAATATTGAAATACTGTAATACATCAAACATTAAAAGCTTCCCTAAAGAGGGGTGCCTTCAGGTGTCTTCTAAAAGTCTAGTACAGTGGTGCCCCGCAAGACGAATGCCTCGCAAGATGGAAAACCCGCTAGACGAAAGGGTTTTCCGTTTTGGAGGTGCTTCGCAAAACGAATTTCCTATGGGCTTGCTTCGCAAGACAAAAATGTCTTGCGAGTTCCTGCAGGGTTTTTTTCCTCCCCCCCCCCTTTCCCCAAGCCGCTAAGCCGCTTATCAGCTGATCCGCTAAGCCGCTTAACAGCTGATCGCTAAGCCGCTTATCAGCTGATCTGCTAAGCCGCTAATAGCGCTAATCCGCTAATGGGCTTGCTTCGCAAGACGAAAAAACCGCAAGACGAAGAGACTCGCGGAACGGATTCTTTTCGTCTTGCGAGGCACCACTGTAATTGGTGTTCTCTTTGACATCTGATGGGATGGCGTTCTACGGGGCGGGCGCCACCACTGAGAAGGCCCTCTGCCTGGTTCCCTGTAACTTCACTTCTCGCAGCGAGGGAACCGCCAGAAGGTCTTCAGAGCTGGACCTCAGTGTCTGGGCAGAACGATAGGGGTGGAGACGCTCCTTCAGGCATACTGGACGGAGGCCGTTGAGGGGAAAGGTCATCCAGTATAGCTTAGGCATCAGCGCTCGTCTCGCTTCATTCTAGTTGTACTGTAGTTGGGAAGGGGAGGAGGAATCAAGCTTCTTTCCTATGGAAGGATTGCTTTTCACATCTCCCTGACGCCAAACAAATGCCAGGAGCTCCAGTTTAGCCTACGCTATCCTAAAGGAGTCATCTGCCTAATGTTCCTCAGGGAAATCATCCAACCCCTCACTTCTCTGAGGCTTCAGCAGCACCAGCGTAAATGATTGCTTGACGAGTGCAAACTGCAGTATCAGCACAGATGCATCACTGCTGTTATTGTTAGAATGAAAACCACGATTTAGTAAATGGGGCCTAATTCTCAGTGAAGCAATAAATTTCTGTAGCAGATGTAACAGTTCAGACGGTGGGGGGAGGAATCAAATGACTGAACTCTCTTTCACACTATTAAAAGGTAAAGGGACCCCTGACACTTAGGTCCAGTGGTGGCCGACTCTGGGGTTGCGGCACTCATCTCGCTTTATTGGCTGAGGGAGGCAACATACAGCTTCTGGGTCATGTGGCCAGCATGACTAAGCCGCTTCTGGCGAACCAGAGCAGCGCACGGAAACGCCGTTTACCTTCCCGCCGGAGCGGTACCTATTTATCTACTTGCACTTTGACATGCTTTTGAACTGCTGGGTTGGCAGGAGCAGAGACCAAGCAACGGGAGCTCACCCCATCGAGGGGATTCGAACCGCCGACCTTCTGATCGGCAAGTCCTAGGCTTAACCCACAGCGCCACCTGCATCACGCTATTACCACCATCCAAAATAATTTATCTCCACATTTAAAAGCAGTATGCTGGGGAGAAGGCAAGAGTTCCAGCCCCTTAATAGAACCTAGCCTCTTGGATAATGTCATTGTCCCGAGTGAATCTCCACCCCCCGCCTCTCCCACTTCCTCATCATCACTTCTATGGGTGCTGCTCCAGGTCCTCTGTCTTTGAGCTCTTTGCTCTCCTACTTTTAAGGCTCGCCGGGTTCTGGGAGATGAGGATCTGGAATGTTTTCCAATGACAACAGGTCAGCCAGGTGTTGTTCTGGGCTCTCCCGTGATTTCCCAACTTTTCTCCTCATCTGCCTCTCAGCTGCGAACTCCCGCAAAACCCTGTTGTAATTCTGAACTGTCTTCTTCTTCTCTGGAAGGGTCATGCTGGGCAGGCGGTCTCCACCTTCCTCCTCTGCCCGGTACCTGACAGCCAGCCACTATCCAGGATTTACCGCCTCAGCACTAAGCTTGGCTTCCAAAGGCTCAGACTCAGGCAAAATCACCTGGAAAATACCCTAGATGCTTTAATTTGTTGACATATAATGGAGAAACTGTCCATTATTAGCAGATATACTGCATTTGACTTGATAGCCACAAGAGCGAATGTGTGCTTTACAACAACCAAAACAGCAGGCATATACAGTACCTTGATGAAGTAGTTCATTCCAGAAACCATCTGCGTCTTAAACTCAACTGCGTCAAAGACTTCAAAGCTTCTTCCTTCTTTCTCTTCCACTTGTCCTTTCACCTTTGGGAACAAAAAAAGGTGGGGGGCGAGGAGGAATTAGAATTTGTTTGCTGCTTAAAATATTGTGAGGCCTGCAAAAATCTCTGCCATTTGTGCCTGGAGAGGTTTTAAAGACCAGATGTAGAGGTGAAAGAAGAACCAAAAGCTGGGAAAGTTCTGCTCTCCATGAGGATACTGGTCAAGACAATATCCCCACCCCATGGAAACTTCTCCCCCCTTCCCCACTTTAGATGACCTATAATACAATGTGTAAAATAGAATCCTAGCTGCTTTGAAATAGAGCAAACCACCCACCCAGCATTAGGAAACTCCCTAGCTCCTTCCAGGCTTCCTCAACCTTGGCCCTCCAGATGTTTTTGGCTACAACTCCCATGATCAATAGCTAGCAGGACCAGTGGTCAGGGATGATGGGAATTGTAGTGTCAAAACATCTAGAGGGCCGAGGTTGAGGAAGCCTGCCCTAGCAGTTTTTGAAACTCCCATTGTTCAAGGCGCATTTTGCAAAAGGGAATTTCATCAGCGTGAGCAGTTTCTGAACTCTGGGTACAGTACAGTGCCTGAGATTTCAGATTAAAATTACAAGTGGAAGGAAAGGAGGACCTTTTTCTGCCTCCTCACTTCCAGCTACTCTCTGAAGACCGGAGAAGAGACCCTCTTAAGAATATTAGGGGGGTGGGTAGCGGATGTCCATCAGGTAGATTATGATGTACTGGTAGATTACGGGGTGTACCTGGTAGATCCTGGTGGATTTTGGCCCCTCCCCTCAGTGTTCTCTCCCCCCAAAAACCAACAACTCTGGGTAGACCACTGCCAATTTTTTTTATACTGTGAGTAGATCGCAGACTCTTGAGAGTTGGACGTCCCAACACTAGACCATGTGAAAAAGGAACATAATATTTTAGCTGCAGTTCATTCATTTTCAGCTCTGTATTCTTGTTATTAAAAAATGTGCCTAGACATTCTGTTGTTGCGCCCATAACTTAGGTTTAAGGTGCCATTGAGCTCCTAGTTTTCGTATCTCACTTTCTAACACTGTTCCCTAGCACAGCCAACCCCAGTGGGGTGTCCTGTCAACATCTATCAGCCGATCAGCACCAACAGGAAGTCCCGCTTGCAAAGGAACAATCGGGAGCTCCACGTCCATACCTGCCGCACACGTGATTGTTTGTGGGGAGCAATTTGAGGGCCAAATTGGGACCCATTTCAGACCTCATTACTCCCTGCCCAGCACTGTCCTAAAGGGAGCTCATGCACAGGCAATCCTCTCTTGACAGAGGCAGAGCTTTCCTATGACACAACCTGGCTTCACACAGAGTACTTTTTGAAAAAGGCAGTTCATATACTCCAGATCGTAAGATGACGTGCATGCAAATGTGAATCAAGAGCAGAGCAGGCAAAACTGAGAGCCTAAGAACCTCAGCAAAGGGGATTAGAAATCAAGTTGTCATAGACAGAAATGAGCGATCAGACATGCAGGTATTCTGCTGATACGAATGAAGAGCTTTGCTTGCTCATTTTCTTCCATGTCAGATGAAGGTGCAGAAGCAAGACAAATAAGAAGTTGCCAACTGCATCTCCCAGCCCTTGTGCAGAGATTGTATGAGCGAGAAAGAACACACAAGAGCAGGAGTTAGGGTTAGAGGAAGCAGGGACATTCCCGGGTCAGGTTCCGCATTATATTAAAATCTTAAATCATGAGATTAGGCATCAGAAACAGAATATCTGAGACAGATATTCTGCCTGCATCCTCTGCTGCCCTAACCCTAACCCAGACAGTTCCAAGTAACTGAGAATGGAAAATATGCAACTACAAGGAGGGATAGAGGAAGTGAAAGAGGAACGTGCCAAGGAGGGATAGAGGAAGTGAAAGAGGAACATGCTGAAACGTCAAAGTTCCTAAGTTCCTGAGCAATTACAGGGGGTGGGTCACAGGATCTAAAAGAACGATTTAAACTGCACAAATTCTTATTTTCTTTCGTTGATGAGGGTGATGTTGGTTCAAAGCAGAGCTGAATGAGCAGCCCCCAGTAAGGAACCAGAAATGCTCCTGTGCCCCTGAAATAAGCCTTGAGCTGCCCCATTGCTATATATCTCCATAACTTAGGGCAAGTCCACTTTGAGATTAGGACACTTCAACCACAAGGAAGCACTGAGTCAAATGCTGCACAAGGCTGACTCAGGGAAAACGCCCTCCTTGCTATTTTTAATGTGGGATGATCAAACGGCAAGTTTCCAATCTAAGAAACGAACTTCTTATGTGGATGCTTGTTTCTAAGGGAAAGGAAGACCCAAAGCATTTCTGCACCTTTTGGTGGGAATTCGTTTCTTATTTATCAAATTTGCAAACACAAAACACTGCCCTGCCTCCCCAAATCATGAAATTTGGCTTTGATTATGCATTTTGCTGTTTTTATTTTTCTGCATTACTTGCTCTCTGCTTATTTGGAAAACACAACCTCTGTGCTGTTCCTGTATTTTGTAACTTTGATCATGTTTTGTTTGTATTTTTTATGTTAATAAAAAAACCCTATTTTTAAAAAAATGTTATGCATATTGTGGGGTATGCTCTCCTGGAAGTGTTGATCTATCATTTGGGGGAGCCCAAACTTATTTTGGGATGCAGGTTCACATATAGTCCTACTCTTAACTGAGGCTGCTCACTTAATTCCACTTCAAAATGTCCTGGGAAGGACAAATAAGGAACTAGGACTACGGTAAGTAACCAATCTCAGCACCGTCTTTTGCTTTGGATAAGGAAGACTCCATAAATTAAAGCAGTAGTCCCCAAAAATATTGGGGGGGCTGGTTTAGGTACTTTTAAACCAATGCACCGCTCCGAAGTGCTTCCTTCCATTTCTCGTCCATCTCTTTTCTAAAATCTATCCAGCCCCTTAATTAAACCCCAGTTGCCCAAGTGCACAAAAAACTTCCTTCACCGTGCACAACTTTTCGTTTTGGGGAAATTGCCCAAAATGCGCCTAGCATTAGAATAAACCTTGGAACGACATGCTCGGCACCTGAGCATCAATGAAAGAGGTATGAAAACAACCAATATGTTGTTCTGCACGCGTCAGCATTTCCAGGCTGACCTCTCTTCGGCACCTGGACTAACATGGCGACGAGGACAGAACTTTTGTGGGCGAAGGGCGCGGCTAGTCCTCATGAGCCCCGGGGTCAAGGGAGGAAGCGGAGAAGGGAGTGCCTCGCCTTTCATGCCAGATGTTGGGAAGCCGAGGAGGAAGCGCCACTGGAGGAGGAGGAGGAGGAAGAAGGGAGCAACTCTCTCCAGGCTGCGCTTTTCTCTTCCCCACCTCCCCATCCATCCACCTAGCCAACCAGCCCCCCGTCCCCCTCCAGAGATGTCTCCAGCTGCGTCCAGGTGCCAGGAGGCTCCCTTCCTTACTTCCTGGGCGATTTGCTGCGTCTCGGCCGTGGCTGCCTTGGCCTCGCTGATCCCTCCGCACATCATCCTCCGGCAGCGCGTTGCGCGTAAAAACGAAGCTCCGGTGCGCAAAAGCGCCCTTCGCCACTGGTCGCCCATCTGTCAGCTGGTCAAATGATGCAGCTGGGCAGGCGGAGAGAGGGAGGAGAGGAGGAGGCGGGCGCAGCAAAGGAAGGAAGAGAGGATTGCTCAGCGCTGCAGAAGCCATTTTTTTTTCAACCCCAAAGATCGAGAGAGACACGCAGAGAAATCCGAGAAGAAAGCCGGGATTTCGCTCCAAAATGGGGCCGGGCATTGCATTGCAAGGACTGGAGCGCCCTCCACGCATTCCCGGATTTATGCTCTGCCCAACCCAGACCTCGACTGGTGTCGATTATTTATTGCATTTATTGCTAAACGGCCCTGCTAGTTCAAAAACAAAGGCAGCCGGTTGCAAAGGGGCGCGCGCGCGGCTTGCAAAGCCTTGCAAGTGTGTGGCCGGCGGTTAATGTTGCAAACTGGGAGACGGGCGAGGTCGACAGGGACCAAGTAATTGGATTCGGTGTCGTTATCCTATTGTGGTTCTGGAATCGGCCTGAACAAGTACAGAACAAGTCGAGACAGCTACTTGCCCGCTGTTGTTAACGTTGCAAAGCGACAATTTGTTGTTGACGAAGGACAGCTGGACATATAAAGGGCCCCATTACCTTCAGTAACTTAGGGCCTCATCAAACCTAAATCCGGCCCTGATGCTGTGTATACACAACATTCTGTGATAGAATGAATGAAGACTTGGTGCTTGGTTTTTGTTTTTGTTTTAAAAGGGGGGGGCAGTACTTTAACCGCCATGACATCATTGCATAATTATTGTAGCTTGCAAAACCAGATAAATCTTAGCACAATGTATAAAGTCACTTTCCAGATAATCATCACTGAAGTTGGACTGTTAGTTTACAGGAAAGCAGTTAGAGGTGAAAGACCATGTGAAATTGGATACCATCAAGTGTGTTTATTCTGCCCAGAACTACCTGGGAAAAGGCATTTAAATTCAGGTTGCAGTCCTATGCAACCTTTCAAGTTTCCAGTAAGTATGGACAGGATTTGGGCTGCATATCAAGTGGTAAGAGCCAGATAGCAAAAGGAAGACTTTGAGTGTGTCCGTCTCCTTTAAACGGTTGGAGAGTGACCCAAAAGAGGCCAAGCCAACTTTGTGGTAGGCAGAGGGAGGATTCTGCCAACTTCATTTTTACATTTGTAGCGTGAAAGCGTTTGGCACACATCATATTTGACCTTGGGTGTAAGGATGCTTTTGAAAACATACAAACCTTTAACTGGATTTTGCACTTCCTGGCATAGTTCCGACAACTGAGCTAATTCTTTTAAGTAACTGAGCAGAAGTCAATTACAGTGGTACCTCGGGTTGCATACGCTTCAGGTTGCAGACTCCGCTAACCCAGAAATAGTACCTCAGGTTAAGAACTTTGCTTCAGGATGAGAACAGAAATCGTGCGGCAGCAGCAGGAGGCCCCATTAGCTAAAGTGGTGTTCAGGTTAAGAACGGACCTCCAGAACGAATTAAGTTCTTAACCCGAGGTGCCACTGTATACAATTCCCAGAGCTTGCCCCAATCACACACACACATATAAATTCTCACAAACAGCGCAAAGGTGGGATAGAAGGCACTTTTTTATTTTGACATGTTTCATCTTCTCAACGCAGGAGATTCTCTGGCCACTAGTGCAGCCGAGTAACTCCTTGCAGGCTGAAGCCTTGCCGCCTTGCCAGAATCCCTTCAGAGCACCACAGTCCTGAGCGGGCTCCTTCCCAAAGTCTCGCCAGAGGGCACAGTGGAGCACTCGGAGGCTTCGGCTACGCTGCCACAGCAGGACCAGTGAGGAGCGCCAGGGTGGCCCTTGTGGCCGTGACCGCAGCCCTGATAGCCACCTGCCCATTGGAAAAGAAACTGTTTTACTGGCTAGAAAGGCTCTCCAAGTAAACTCGCCATTTCCTGCACGTTGGGCAGCGGTTCTCCAAAGGTGTGGTGTGCTGCACACTCGCTTGGCAGAAGAGGATGGCAAGTGTGGCAGGAAGATTCAAGGGCAATTAGAAAAGAGAAAGGCTTCTTTCTGCTGGTGGGCAACGAGAATTTGTTTGTCTCAAACTAGACTTAATATAAATGAGAGAACCTGGCAAAAGCAAGCTCACAATGTCACTGAGCTTGTCTGCATGCTAAGGCAGGCAAGTCCAGATGTTTCGGACTACAATTCCCATCATCCCTAGCTAACAGGACCAGTGGTCAGGGATGATGGGAATTGTAGGCACATAGTAAGAGGATTGCTTATAATTATATTTTGGGAATGATTCACGTTCTTCTTTAGCTGCTTTGTTTTTACTTTCTGGATGTCCCATAAAGTTGTTGTGCTCTATATCACAAACCAAGCACTGCCTGGAGTTTTTTCTCTCCCCCCCCCCCCAATGTATTTCTTATCAATAGAATATTCGATGTGGTGCAATAAATTTTTTATTCAGAAAGTGTGACCCAGAGGAAAAAGTTTGAGAAACACTGACCTCAGGTCATTTATCACCAGAGGAGATAAGACTACATTCAACCTTATACACAGATAGAGATAAAGCAGGAAACAAACAAAAAAATTCTGTTCCAGGTTATGAATGTAAAAATAGCTTTTGCCTTCCATCTACCAGCTTGGATGTCTGTTTTATAATGATGGTGGCTGGACTCTTTCATCTGTGCTATTACACTTCTGGCCATTTTGCTGGAGACATTTTTGCATCCTGTGTAGGGAGGTGGCTAACGGGCTGAGGTGCAACTCAGGAATCCCTGATTCGAGTGTCACTGCTGCTTTCAACCTGCTCAAGTAAGCCACTCTGTCAGCATAACAAGACCAACCTAGCTCCTGCACATGTCAAGTGTTTGAAACACTCCAAAGGCCATTGGATCCTGACATGCTTCCTTAGGAGTAAACCCCAGAAAACACAGTGGAACTTACTTCTGAGTAGACACACACAGGATTGCATTGTAAAAATTATTCTTGCACAAAACGGATGAATTGAAATAAATTATATATCCTTTGTCTGCATGATAATTTTAATTTCCGCGATATGAAAAGCCTGATGGCTGTACAAATCGAATAAGCCCCGTTTCTGAAGACCTAGGGTTCCCAACGTGGGGCACATGCCCCGCAGGGGGGCAATTTGATTTTTACAGCAGGCAATTCAAGAATGAGTTATTAACAGTCAATGGCTTCCTCCATGGGAACAGGAGTTCACTTTTTGAATAGTGAGAATTATATATTATTGGGGGGGGCGGCACCAGGATTTTAGAGATGCTTAGGTGGGGCATGTCCAAAAAAAGGCTGGGAACCACTGCTGTAGACCATTAAAAGTTCCCTGGAGAGAGAGAGAGAGAGAGAGAGAACTGTGCCTGACCCAGCAGTTTATGGGAAAGGGGTGACTTACCAGGCATGACTCCTGCACAAGCGCATTGAGCAGCCTTCTGCCCCCCACTAGAGCAGAACGTGCAGCAGTGGAAGACGCCTCGGTGGGGGCGGAACTTGTTCTTTACAATCATGGTGAAGGGGGAGCCCTGCGGAGAACATGTTGACAAAGGGACAGATTGGCATGTCGTAGGTAAAGGTAAAGGGACCCCTGACCATTAGCTCCAGTCGTGACCGACTCTGGGGTTGCGACGCTCATCTTGCTTTATTGGCCAAGGGAGCCGGGGTACAGCTTCCGGGTCATGTGGCCAGCATGACTAAGCCGCTTCTGGCGAACCAGAGCAGCGCACAGAAACGCCGTTCACCTTCCCGCCGGAGTGGAACCTATTTATCTACTTGCACTTTGACGTGCTTTCGAACTGCTAGGTTGGCAGGAGCAGGGACCGAGCAACAGGAGCTCACCCTGTCACTGGGATTTGAACCGCGACCTTCTGATCAGCAAGCCCTAGGCTCTGTGGTTTAACCCACAGCGCCACCCGCGTCGCTATGCATGTCATACTAGAGGATAATACGACATCAAAGGTTGCAGCAGCAGGAGGAGCTATTACAGGCCTTACACTCACTTTGAGTGGGGGAAAGGACTAGCAACCATTTTCTGAAACAGTATAACAACTACATCATCATCATCAGTATTATTTCTTATTATTATTATTATTATGCCACCCATCTGACTGGGTTTGCCCCAGCCACTCTGGGTGGCTTCCAACAAATTAAAACACAGTACAAATTAAAACACAAACTTCCCTATGCAGGGCTGTCTTCAGATGTCTTCTAAAAGTCAGATAGTAGTTTATTTCCTTGACATCTGACAGAGGGCGTTCCACAGAGTGGATGCCACTACTGAGAAGGCCCTCTGCCTAGAGTAATGGTTACCAGTCTTAAATACAGTGGAACCTTGGTTGTCGAACGTAATCTGTTCTGGAAGACCATTCGACTTCCAAAACGTTCGACAACTAACTGAGGAGCAACGGGCGGGCGGCAAACTCAGTTGAGAAATGTGCCTCAGAAGCCGTTTGACTTCTAAGGCCTGTTCAAAAACGGAAGCAATTACTTCCAGGTTTTCGGTGTTTGAAAACCAGAATGTTCAGCTTCCGAGTCACTTGAAAACCAAGGTTCCACTGTATATGTGTATAATGCCTGCAGGGTCATAGTCCTTTGCACACAATCACACTGACTATGTATTTATTAAAGTGTTTGTATACATTATGCTGATGAGTTGCGTCCAAAAGTGGGTATGTACCCTCTGGGCCAACTTATGTTGTTGTGGTTCTCTGACAATCAAACTTGTCAACACTTTCCCCATGTATACTTTCTTCATGACAATGAAAGGCGATAGCCTTTAGATGTTTCCAAAGCCCTTAAACCAATGAAAATGGAGGGAACATGTTCTGTCCCCCTAAAGTCCAATGGATTCACCTAAGGCAGTGACACTCAAAGCCAGGTTCGAGGAAGAAGTGTCTTGACTCCCCTTTGATAGCTTGAAGCGCAAGCCAACTGAGGCTCCGAGAAGCCTCCTCAGCCATTCCCATCCCTGGGCAAGTGCTGAGTTCAGAAGTGCCTTAAGCTCCAATTCTAACTCCTCTCTCCTCTCTCTCCTTTTCTGCTCTTGCTATAAAAGGTAAAGGTAAAGGGACCCCTGACCATTAGGCCCAGTCGTGGCCGACTCTGGGGTTGTGGCACTCATCTCGCTTTATTGGCCGAGGGAGCTGGCGTACAGCTTCCGAGTCATGTGGCCAGCATGACTAAGCCGCTTCGGGCGAACCAGAGCAGAGCATGGAAACGCCGTTTACCTTCCCGCTGGAGCGGTACCTATTTATCTACTTGCACTCTGACGTGCTTTCAAACTGCTAGGTTGGCAGGAGCAGGGACTGAGCAACGGGAGCTCCTCCCGTCGCGGGGATTCGAACCGCCAACCTTCTGATCGGCAGCTCTTGCCATAGGTCTGCCCATTTTTGGTTGACTCTCCAAAATCAGCCACACCCACAAAAGCTAGCAGAAAGTGTTACCTGTACATGTTGACCTCTGACAAAGACGCAGACCTTGTACTTGCCCGGTTCCTCAGGGATGTAGGAAATATGGTATGTCCCATCTTGGTTGTCAGTTACACTGGCCTTGATGACACTGGATTTAAGACAGAGAGGAAAGAAAAATAATTGCTTGGCATGGGGGGAAAAGAAAACGTTTGTATAGAGACTTTGATCCAGTGACGGATAAAGTTGGTGATTCTTTATTTTAAGAGGTCTCAAGTAGCGAGTTGCTTAATAGAAACAAGGATATCTCACAACTGGTATTTTTGAACCATTGATGAACTTCTTTTCAACTTCAGGACCTGAAGAGTCAATCTGATGGTGGTAGACCTATGTGTCAGAATCAGGTCATTGCTATAAAGCAGAAATGAAGACTGGATTTGAAGTATACTACTGGTGACTGGAGAGACGCGGGTGGCGCTGTGGGTTAAACCACAGAGCCTAGGACTTGCCAATCAGAAGGTCGGCAGTTCGAATCCCCATGACGGGGTGAGCTCCCGTTGCTCAGTCCCTGCTCCTGCCAACCTAGCAGTTTGAAAGCACATCAAAATGCAAGTAGATAAATAGGTACCACTCCGGCGGGAAGGTAAACGGCGTTTCCGTGCGCTGCTCTGGTTCGCCAGAAGCGGCTTAGTCATGCTGGCCACATGACCCGGAAGCTGTATGCCTGCTCCCTCGGCCAATAAAGCGAGATGAGCGCTGCAACACCAGAGTCGGCCACGACTGAACCTAATGGTCAGGGATCCCTTTACCTTTACCTTTACCTTTACTGGTGACTGGGGAACATTCTTCCCATCACTAGGCAAATCTCCACCTCTGTTTTCTTCAAGATAAAGAAGCAGTTGATGCCAAGAGAAAGCCAGTTGAGGAAAGGCAGTTTTGGATGGGGAAAAACAACAACACTACAGTGGTACCTTGGTTCTCAAACTTAATCTGTTCTGGAAGTCCATTCCAAAACCAAAGTGTTCCAAAACCAAGGCAGGCTTTCCCATAGAAAGGAATGCAAAACAGATTAATCCGTTCCAGACTTTGGAAAAAAACCCTAAAACAGCAATTTGACATGAAATTTTATTATCTAATGAGACCATTGATCCATAAAATGAAAGCAATCATCAATGTACTATACTATAAATTAAATAAGACTGTATTGTAGATGATAATTATCCACACCGTCACAAAAACAAATTAACCGAAAAAGCCTCATAAACAAAAACACAAAATAAATAGAAAAAACAAAAGTGCCAAACTTAATCTATTCCGGAAGTCCGTTTGACTTCTGAAATGTTCAAAAACCAAGGCGCAGCTTCTGATTGGTGCTGGTGCCCTGAAAACAATAGCTGACAACCACATCAGGCAGTCAGCTTCCAGAAAACGTTCGAAAACCAGAACACTTACTTCCGGGTTTTCTGCGTTTGAGTACCAAAGCATTTGAGAACCAAGGTACCACTGTAGTAGGAAAGGATTCAGTGCTCCTTTCCTGTCTGCCCTGAGTGAATATTTTAACCAAGTCCCCAGTCCCCAATACTGATTTACAGGAATTTGGCACCGTGTGGTAGATTGGACAAAGGGGCACTTATTGTTGCTCCTCTATGCATGTCAAAGCACAAGATTCCTTCTTCAGGAACTTTAAATGACTGCAAATTCCTTAGACACAAAAACACTGCTCTGTAAACCTGAACTCAGAAACCAGCTTTGAACAAGCTGTGAAACAACAAGTTTTCTTTTTGCATATCTGCAATGAATTACCCTACTGGAATGTTAAACACATTTAGAATCCAGCTCATTAAAGTCATGGCATGCTTGGGAATTAATGGACTGAAGAATAAAGTATAAAGCAACTCCAGAGTCCAGCAAATTTGATATAATCTTAGGAGCTTTTTAAACACACTAGAGGAACACTTTATACTTCTGAATATAGGGGAACTTTTTGTATTTGGGCCACAGTGCTCTGAAAACCTTTATAATGTCTCCTTGTGGTACTAAAAGGTCTGATGGACCGATTTGGATACTTTGGTTGAAAGATGTGATAGAAATAGATTGAACTGATGAAAGCCTTAAATTAGTAAGTCTCACAATGGAGTGTTTCCATCAGAAACTGGACTTACTAAATTAATCCAATTTTAAGGTTGTCATCCAGCTCTTTGAGACTCAGGGAGCTGCTCATTATAGAACAAGAAGGTGGAAATGTGAAATTACAGAGCTATGAGAAACTGAAGTCTAAAGTAAGAGATTGGCTTCATTATTACCAGATAAATGAAGTATTTAAACAGGACAGGAAAATTGGCTTCCAGGTGGAAAAGTCAAAGTTAGAAACAGAATTGTTAGAACCCAATACTAAGAATCTGTCAAGAATGTACAACTTGCTGTTGAAATGGAATACACAGGATGAAACGGTTAAATCAGCTATGATTAAATGGGCACAGGACATTGGACATGACATTATGTTTGCTGACTGGGAACAGTTATGGACCACCGGTATGAAATTTATGGCATGTAATGCCTTAAGAGAGAATATTATGAAAATGATATATAGGTGGTACATGACCCCAGTCAAGCTTGCAAAAATCTATCATTTGCCCAATAATAAATGCTGGAAATGCAATGAAACTGAAGGTACTTTCTATCACCTTTGGTGGACGTGCCCAAGGATTAAGGTCTTCTGGGAAATGATTTATAATGAAATTAAGAAGGTGCTTAAGTGTACCTTTCATAAGAAACCAGAGGCTTTTCTCCTGGGCATGGTGGGCCAATTGGTGTCAAAGAAAGATAGGACGTTTTTTATGTATGCTACAACAGCAGCAAGAGTTCTACTAGCAAAGTATTGGAAGACACAAGAACTACCCACGCTGGAAGAGTGGCAGACGAAGGTGATTGACTATATGGGACTGGCGGAGATGACGGGCAGAATCCGTGACCAAGGGAAAGAGACGGTGGAAGAAGATTGGAAGAAATTCAAATTTTATCTTAAAATTTTTTGTAAAATTAGTGAGTGTTAAAATGTCATGAGTAAAGCATAGCAGATTTGCAGAGATAAATGATTGGATAAGAGGAAAGAAAAGGGTTTAAAGAAAGGAATTTATAAGTAATTTAGATCAGGGGTTGCTGAAAAAGTTTAAAATAGGGATGCAGAAAAGGGAGGCATGGGGAAGTCGTTGAAATTGGGTACATGAAAAAATTTATGAAATTATACATGTTTGTTTGTTTGTTTGTTTGTTTGTGTTTGTTGTTTGTAGTGTCTTATAATATATGTTGAAAAGTCAATAAAAATTAAAAAAAAAAGAGAGACTCAGGGAGCTGCTCATCACAGCCAGCTTAGCTCAACCCATGGCAATGTCTAGGACTGGTTTACTCACATGAGCAGCTACTATCAGAGGACGACTCACAGAAGGAGACAAACATGCCTGCCACCAGCAAAGATTCCTTTTGGAAAGACAGAAGGAAAATGCCTAATATCTATTAATTTGGAGTCTTTATGCCTTTCCTACTAATTTAATGTATTTTTAATCTTTGTTGGAAGCCACCCAAAGTGGGCTTTGTACCCCGCCCATCTGGCTGGGTTTCCCCAAACAGTCAATAGCCCTGGTTAACTCCGCATCCCAGCGGGCCACCAGGGAATCGGCTGAAAGGCCATCAACATGGGATAAAGCATCCCCTACCACTCTCTGGAAGCCAATTGGATCCATTAAGTGGCGGGGGCAGACCATCCGAATCGGTCCCACCTCCCTGCAGAGGGGATGGGTCGCAGAGAAGTCCAGTTGCACCAGGAAGTGATCTGACCATGGCACTTCTTTCGTTTCGCTTTTAGTTAGTGTCAGATCACCAACATCCATAGAGGTAAACACCAGGTCCAAGGCATGTCCGCGGCTATGGGTTGGGCCAGACTTCTTCTTCTTCTTCTTCTTCTTCTTCTTCTTCTTCTTCTTCTTCTTCTTATTATTATTATTATTATTATTATTATTATTAACCAGGATCTTGAGGCAGTTTACAACATATTTAAAGTGAAATAAAATAGGCAAGAGAGGCTAAAATAGGGAAAAGGCAGTGCATTTTTTCTGGGGGGACGCATACCCCTAAACATTTTGTGAATCTAAGTTTGGCCTCATTGAGGGGCAGTATTTCAATATGAGTAGGAAAATGAGAATGCCCCTAAACATTTTTTTTAGAAAAAAGCACTGGGCAAAGGCATATATACATATCCCATCTTCCTAGTTTTCAGGTGTTCCAGTTGCCACTATGCAACTGAATATCTTGACCTGCTACAAGCACCAGATGCAAGTCACTCCTCATTGGCTGGTGCTCATGTCTTCCCGTTTATTCACTATTCAAGTGCCCATATACTCCTAAATCAAGGCAGGCTGCTGCAAATCCGCATGCATCCCTTCACCTGTGCTCTCAGGTATGATTCTTACGCCACTCTTCTGATTCTGGCAATTCACCTCCATACCCTTTCCGTGCTCATGAATGTGCTTGCGAAGGGACTCTTAAAAGGAAACGTGAAAGAGACTGAAACGGACAACACTTTGCAGAATAGCTACCAACCAATCCTTCCTGTCTTTATGGAAAATGGACACCCGGACGGGCTCCCCTCCTCTGTCCACCTGCTCATCGGAAGCGTCCTTGCAGACCAGAGTGAAGCCGGCTGGCTCGTTTTGAGGAGTGCTGCCGAGATCTGGAAAAGCAGAGCAGAGGAATTGGGAAGAAAATGCAAAGTGTCTTATCCTCCCTTAAATGACTCTGCCCTTTCTTCCTCACTCCTGTCCAAGGCTTCCGGCACTGAACTTCAGGTCTTGTTCTCTGTATGCAAACTGAGCTGCAATCCTGCATTTAAACAGACATGTGTAAAGACATTCTCAGGTTAGAGATCTTCTGAAACAACACTGGGACACTAGCACCGCCCAAGGCATCCTGGAGAACAGCAACAGCTGACAAAAGATAGATATAATATATTGCAAGGACAGGAAGAAACACTATGGACAGAATAATTGCCACACACAGGAAGGAGAGAGTGTGAATGCTTCAGCTGTAAGCGTAGAAATCATTCAATGTGTCAATACATAATAATAATAATAATAATAATAATAATAATAATAATAATAAAAAATTTTATTTATATCCCGCCCTCCCCAGCCGAAGCTGGGCTCAGGGTGGCTAACAACAATCAAAATAATCCAACATTCTAAAAACATTCATTATAAAATTAATTAAAATCAAATTGATGGCAACCATTAAGCAAAATTCTGTGCAGATTGCCAGAGGAGGGGGTCAGGCTGCGCCCTGACCAAAGGCCAGGTGGAACAGCTCTGTCTTGCAGGCCCTGCGGAAAGATGTCAGGTCCCGCAGGGCCCTAGTCTCTTGTGACAGAGCGTTCCACCAGATCGGGGCCACAGCCGAAAAAGCCCTGGCTCTGGTTGAGGCCAGCCTAACTTCTCTGTGGCCTGGGACCTTCAGGATGTTTTTATTTGCAGACCGTAAATTTCTCTGTGGGACATACCAGGAGAGGCGGTCCCGTAGGTACGAGGGTCCTAGGCCGTATAGACATCAGGCCTTTTATTGGCATCACATACAAACATTCAAAACAAATCAATACAGAATTACCACTTCCCCAGTGGCACAAAACATTGCCTAAAAAAAAAAGGAGGCAGAGCTGTCTATCGTCATATCTTTTCGTCTCCAGTGTATTTTGACGACAAAAAACCAAACAGAGATATTTAGCCACAAATGGAAGTCGCTAAAACTGCAGCTGCAATATATGGGATTGGGATTTGGACTGGAGCGTGATTGAAATTTATAAGATCTTCGAACGCAGAAATAAAGAAAATCATCAAACCATTAATTCTAGCATGTGGGGGGGGGCACCTAAATTGTATAACTTGGCATCTCAATGATTGGCATTATTAATTGTATTATAATTTGGCCTTGTTATAATGAGGCTATTATTGGATTGTTGTAATTGAAAACTAATAAAAATTATAATTAAAAAAAGAAAGACATTCTCAGGTGAACAGCCTCCCTACAGTGGCAGTGGTAGCCACCAGTTAAAGGTAAAGGTAAAGGGACCCCTGACCATTAGGTCCAGTCGTGACCGACTCTGGGGTTGTGGCGCTCATCTCGCTTTATTGGCTGAGGGAGCCGGCGTACAGCTTCCGGGTCATGTGGCCAGCAGGACTAAGCCGCTTCTGGCGAACCAGAGCAGCGCACCGAAATGCCGTTTACCTTCCCACTGGAGCGGTACCTATTTATCTACTTGCACTTTGACATGCTTTCGAACTGCTAGGTTGGCAGGAGCAGGGACCGAGCAACGGGAGCTCACCCCGTCACGGGGATTTGAACCGCTGACCTTCTGATCGGCAAGTCCTAGGCTCTGTGGTTTAACCCACAGCGCCGCCCGCGTCCCAAGCCACCAGTTGGTAAAGGTACCCCTGCCCGTACAGGCCAGTCGTGTCCGACTCTAGGGTTGTGCGCCCATCTCACTTAAGAGGCCGGGAGCCAGCACTGTCTGAAGACACTTCCGGGTCACGTGGCCAGCGTGACAAAGCTGCTCTGGCGAGCCAGCATCAGGATGTCTTTAAAAGAGGATTAGACAAATTCATGGAGGAAAGCACTATTGATGGCTCCTAGCCACGATGGCTGTGCTCTGCTCCACAATTGGAGGCAGCGATGCTTCTGAACACCAGTTTCTGGAAGCCACAGGAGGAGAGAGGGCTCTTGTGTCAAATCCTGCTTGCCAGTTTCCCGCAGGTAACTGTTTGGCCGCTGTGAGAACAAGATGCTGGACTGGAGGAGCTATTGGCCTGATCCAGCAGATGCTCTTCCTATGTTCTTTTTAAAAGAAAACAAAAAACAAACTTTTTGCCTTGGATTTAAATAAACATTATTTCAGCTAAAAAGACAACTTTTTTCATAAAACAAACTTTTTATGAAGAATGGAAATGGTTTATTGAATATTTACAGATAAATTGTAAACAGCAAGAACGTTGGCAGGATTATTGTAATAACCTGCTGTTTCATAAGAGTATATATTTAAAGAAGATGAATAAATGAACAAATTAAGTTAATTTGGATATGCAGAAGGTATTAAAAATAAATTTAAGGAACTGCAGAAAGTGGCAGAAGGAAGTTAAGTTTTGAAATGCTAAAATGGCTGTAAAATTATTGAAATGTATAAACCTGAAAATTATAAATAAAATTTAAAAAGAAGGCTCTTAGGATGTTTTTATGCTGCTACAAACCACCCCCTTACCTGCTCCTTGCAGGACACACTTGGCTGGGTGAGCTGCTTTGTTGAGAACGGCCCCAAAGATTTCGTAGCCATGGTATACGCCGGCCTTCTTTTGAGGAGAGAAGTAGATTCTGTCGTCGGCAAGAGGGTGGATATTGCAGTCCACGCTGGTTAGCTTGCTTAGCCGGTTCTCCACCACCCCTTTGGTAAGGAGGATCTCAAGGTCCGAGCCGTTGGTGAGCAGGTGCTCAGTGAATTCCACTCCTGTCTGCATATCCAGGAGCAGCTGGAGCAGCTGCGCTTTCTGCAAATGCAAGAGGCTCTCCCTTTGGACCTTCAGTTCGTTCAGAAACTTGAGCAGCCGGTCTCGGTGCTCTTCAACGGCTTTCACGTACCCGTCTGCAAAAGCGCAGATCTCTCGAGCCACGGCTTCCACGTGGGTGCTGAGGGCGCTGCCCACCTCTTCAATACGGCTGAGCGCACCTTCCAGAGTCCTCATATTCAGCTGGGTGATCTTCAAGAGCTCCCGAATCGAGTCTCCGTGCTTGTGGATAACGTTGCTGGTGAAATTGTAGGGATGCTGCCGGTGTGTACCCACCACACATTCCTGGCACACAGACGTGTCGCACTGCTCACAGAAGAGCGTCAGCTCCTCCGAAGGGTGCAAAAGGCACTGGATGGGCTTCTCAATGTGGGTGTAGCCTTTCAAGTCCTGCAGCTCCACCACAGGGTGGGCAGCGGTTTTCTTCTGCCGCCTGGAAGAGTAAGGTGCAAAGTTCAGCCGTCTATGCATCCCAGAAAACGACACCCGCAAAGCACAAGAAAAACCATTCCTACTCACACACACTGGGACAGTAATCCTGTTTTGGGGGGCAGGGGGCGGGCAGGTGTGGAGGACTCCCTGGTCCTGAGTGGGGTAACTGTGCCCCTGAAGGACCAGGTGTGCAGCCTGGGACTCACAGCTGTCCATGGAGGTGCAGGTCAATTCTGTGCCCAGGGGAGCTGTCTACCAGCTCCATCTGGTAGGCAGGCTGAGACCCTTCCTGCCCGCAGACTGTCTCACCAGAGTGGTGCATGCTCTGGTTATCTCCAGCTTGGACTACTGCAACATGCTCTACATGGGACTACCTTTGAAGGTGACTTGGGAACTACAACTAATCCAGAATGCAACTGCCAGACTGGTGACTGGGAGTGGCCACTGGGACCACTGGTCCTGAAAGACCTACAATGGCTCTCAGTACGTTTCCGAGCATAATTCAAAGTGTTGGTGCTGACCTTTAAAGCCTTAAACTGCATCTGCAGTATAAAAGAAAAAAGGATACTACAGTGCTACCTTGAGTTAAGTTCTTAATTCGTTCCGGAGGTCCGTTCTTAACCTGAAAGTGTTCTTAACCTGAAGCACCACTTTAGCTCATGGAGCCTCCTGCTGCCGCCGCACAATTTCTGTTCTCATCCTGAAGCAAAGTTCTTAACCCGAAGTATTATTTCTGGGTTAGCGGAGTCTGTAACCTGAAGCGTATGTAACCTGAAGCGTATGTAACCTGAAGTACCACTGTATATCATTTTACCTGCAGGTGTGAAAGCAGCTGAAGTAGCGAAATGGCAGGGAGTGAAGGGTCAGGCAGCCTCTACCCCACTTTCTGTAGCCTTTTCACTGCCTTCCAATTCTGTTGTTCAGTTTAAAGGATAAAGGGGGGGGGCTGTTCAAGTCTCCTGCATGTTATTTAATGTGATTGTAAAATGGGCATAAAAGGCAGGAAGGTACCACAAAATTACCATATTTTTCGCTCTATAAGATGCACCAGAACACAAGACGCACCTAGTTTTTGGAAGAGGAAAACAAGAAAAAAAATATTCTGAATCTCAGAAGCCAGAACAGCAAGAGGGATCGCTGCGCAGTGAAAGCAGCGATCCCACTTGCTGCTCTGGCTTCTGGGATAGCTGTGCAGCCTGCATTCGTTCCATAAGACGCACACACATTTCCCCTTACTTTTTAGGAGGGAAAAAGTGAGTCTTATAGAGCAAAAAATATGGTATGTAGGGTGACTCTATAGCACTGTCTGGGCAGGACACGTACTTGTGAGCTTGGCAGCAAAACTGGCAAAGGCAGACCCGGCAGGCCTGGCAGTGCTTCACAGCTTCTCCATCCACGCAGAGGTCACATGCTAAGCCAAGGCCTTCTCCCTGCAAGGTCTCCAACAGCACCTCTTTCAGAGCCATGTGGTCGGTGGTCAAGTCTTTGATCCCTCCTGGTGGCAAATCTACCTCAGCATCACAGACGGGACAGAGGAGGCTGAGCAGCGGTGATGGCGGTGGCCGGCAGCTCTGGAGACAAGGCCCTTCTGAACTAGAGTCCGAGTCTTCCCCTGGCAAGCCCAGGTCTGAAAAGGGCTCCAGCTGCTCCAGGCAAGCTGTGCAGAAGGTGTGTAAACAAGGCAGTATTTTAGGGGCAGAGAAGAGCTGAGCGCAAAGTGGGCACTTGCTTCTAGAACATTCCTTTCCCTCAGGAAGGGCTTTGCGCACGCTAGTCGGCTCTTCTTGTAACCCCTGAGTGTTAGACATCTCCTGGAAAACAAAGAACAATAACTTTTTAATAACAATTGTTAGTCCTATTATTAGTATTATTTATTGAATGTATATACCACCCTATACCCGGGGGTCTCATGGCGGTTCACAGAATAAAATCAAGATATAAAACTACAAAATAGATAAAAATAAAAAACAACCACCCAATATTCCTATAATAATAGGAATTAATACATAATATGATCAGAAAATCATTATTGCTCTTTAAAAACAGGAGGAGGCAATACAAATAAAGTATTCCCCCAGCCTACAAAAGGAAGAAGCCTCAAAGTCCCAGGTTATTCCACTCTCTTTACAGCAAGGCATGCTTTGCCCAAAATATTAATGAAAAAGCTGGCTTCAGGCAGTTACAAAGATGTCAGCAAATGTGACATGAACCCTGCCAAATGGAAATCCCTTGCAGACAACCTCAGTGCCTGGAGACAGATAGATTGCGTATCCATAGCAGTGCCCAGTGGAGGAATGAGTGCTTGGGAGAAGCACAGAGAGAGAGAGAGAGAAATAGCATGTTGCATCTGCCCCGGCTGCAACAAAACATGTCTCTTCCATATCCGTCTCTACAGAAACAGCACATTCTATAACTCTCTAATGGTATTCGAACCGCTCCACAAATGTTCTTGCTGCGCCAAGTTCATATTGACGTATCTGTGCTCAGAATAAAGCTGGGTGTATGTCACAGTGTGTGTGTGTGTGTTATAATAATTCTGCAAATCTGAAGAGAGCCTTGAACAAAACTAATTGCCCCCTTATGTCACAAGAGCTTTGGTTACACAGAGAGTCAGGAGGGATCGAGTCTCTTATCCCAGAAGGAAAGCCATGAGTTGGCCAAACTGTCTCTCATTTAGAATGGGCTCTAGCCCACGAACACTCATGCCATGCTGTCCTTAAGAAGCCACAAAGCCTTGTCTTTGCTTTATTTTGACCATTTCATAAGCGCACAGAGCAGAATTTGCGAGATGGCTTGTGCCACACTCCCTTTTCCCGACCCTGTCTCCAACTGTGATCTGTCATTTCAACTGCAGGAGACCCGAGGGGCACAGAGGACTCCATTCCTGACCCTGGACAAAGTCAGCGAGGGCCGATCCCTCCCTCAACCGAGGCAACGCAGGTCCGGCCCCTGCCTCCCCCAACCCAGCGCCCTGCCCCCTCCCGGGGGGAGCCAATCAGCCCTTGGCTCCCCTCCTCTCCGCCCGAAATAGAGTGGCATTTCGCTTCTCCCTCGCCCTTTCGTTTGCTCCCTTCCCCATTCCTTGGGTGTCGCCAAATGCGCCAAGAGAACAGATTCTCCAGGCGGAGTCTCTCTCCGCTTCGCTCCCCCCCGGAGTTGTTCCTCCACCCCCCTTACCTCCAAAAGTGGCCTGGGCTTCTCGGAGAGCTTTCAGGCCCCTCAGCTGCCGTTTTCCTTTCCTTCCTTTCCTTCCTTCCTTCCTTGCTTCCCTCCCCTAGAAAGAGAAACCGTTCACTTGGTTACGCACGGAGCAGCTGCGCCCTGCTTTACGCACGGCGAGGCGCGCCTTGGCAACGCGATCTGGGGATCTCTGGAGATCTCTGGAGAATGTGGGAGAGGCTGGCGGCGCCAGCGACGCAGCCCATGGCTGGCTGGGGAGGAGAACTGGGGCGGGGGCTGGGATTTAGTGGAGGGCTAAGGGCGAGAAGGCGCGTCGCCAGCAGTTATCCGCTGGGGCGCATCAGGTTACACAAAGACTGGGGGGGCGAAGCGAGGCTGTGAACGGCTGCAACCTGCTTTCGGGAGCCTAATCTATATAACAACAACAACAACAGCAACAATAATAATACCCTGCCCATCTGGTGAGGCCTCCCCAGCCACTCAGAGCAGCTTCCAACAGGATATTAAAAACAGGATAAAAGATCAAACATTAAAAACTTCCCTAAACAGGACTGCCTTCAGTTGTCTTCTAAAAGTCAGATACAGTGGTACCTCGGGTTAAGTACTTAATTTGTTCTGGAGGTCCGTTCTTAACCTGAAAATGTTCTTAACCTGAAGCACCACTTTAGCTAATGGGGCCTCCTGCTGCTGCTGCACCGCTGGAGCACGATTTCTGTTCTCATCCTGAAGCAAATTTCTTAACCTGAAGCACTATTTCTGGGTTAGTGGAGTCTGTAACCTGAAGCGTATGTAACCTGAAGTGTATGTAACCCGAGGTACCACTGTACTGTAGTTGTTTATTTCCTTGACATCTGATGGGAGGGCGTTCCACAGGGTGGGTGCCACAACTGAGAAGGCCCTCTGCCTGGTTCCCTGTAAGTTGGCTTCTTGCAGGGAGGGAACTGCCAGAAGGCCCTCAGAGCTGGACCTCAGTGTCTGGGCAGAACGATGGGGGTGGAGACGCTCCTTCAGGTATACTGGGTTGAGGCCATTTAGGGCTTCATAGGTCAGCACCAATACTTTGAATTGTGCTCTTTTAAACACTCTTCTATTTCCAAATTTTTAACTGTTATTAGTGCTCTATGCAGAAAGGGAGGTCATACATTGAATGAATGAATGACCTTCCTGTCCAATGAGAATTCAGTCTCATTTATCTATGCCTTTTAGTAACACTTTCGCCAAACAGCTTCCCCATTTTCCTAAGAGTTTTTCTGCATCACCCTCTCCTGAAATCGCCTTGGTGCTTCAGCACATTTGGGCACTGGATACAGGCTCATTTGTCCAGGTAAGCTGGCAGATAGAGTAACCTTTGTGTTGCTGCTTTATGCAGAAAAGAACTTAATGGGACTGTGGTTCCTCTGCCCATGCACAGAATGCAAGTGTTCCTGTCAGAAGTATCTATAATTTTCCATGTTGGGCTTTTCAAAGGGAACAAACAGAGGGTTACCGTATTTTTTGCCCTATAGGATGCACTTTTTCCCCTCCAAAAATGAAGGGGAAATGTGTGTGCGTCCTATGGGGCGAAAAATACGGTAAACTAGACATGGTGGTCGGATGCACAATAAGTATCTCCAAATGTTGGTGGAAAATTCTATTTTAATGCAGCCTTTCAACTTTTAACCCAAATATACAGCACTTAGGGCTGGAGGAGATACCTAACCTTTTAGTCATGGGCCACGTTTCCAGTCAAAACCACTGCTGTCCACCTGCTTCCTCACTTGCAGGAGAAAATACTGACTCCTTATTTTTCCTCACTGTGGGTAGAAAAATAGTTCGGGTTGGTTGGGTGATTTATTTTTTAACTGACAACTTAAGGGACAGGGTTTGGCACCTCCCTCCCCATCCTCTTCCCAGTTCAGAAAGCATTCAGATTTTATCCATGGCTATCTTCCTTATGTCTGTTTGCACCGCAGGGCAAAGTTAACATATTGTTGCCAACTGACCAGGAAGATGGGGGTGGGTGGGAAATTGCCCCCACCCACGGCATACCTAACAGTTAATTTGCATTGGGAACCAGGCAGAGGGCCTTCTCAGTAGTGGCGCCCGCCCTGTGGAACGCCCTCCCATCAGATGTCAAGGAAATAAACAACTATCTGACTTTCCGAAGACATCTGAAGGCAGCCCTGTTTAGGGAAGTTTTTAATGTTTGATGTTTTGTTCTGTTTTTAATATTCTTTTGGGAGCCACCCAGAGTGGCTGGGGAAACCCAGACAGGTGGGCGGGGTATAAATAAATTATTATTATTATTATTATTATTATTATTATTATTATTATTATTAGTGCTTAAGAACACTCTTTTCAGGACAAATGGGCAGGAAAACCAAGGAGACACCACTCCTTACCCGTTTTAAAGGCCAACAGAGCTAGACCACAGTAATCAATGTAAGAATGTGCATGAACTGAAATAGGAGGGGGGGAAACTCCTCCATCTGCGTTCTGCTCCTGTGATATATACTGTAAGCTCATTAGTCCTCCTCCTGGAATTAAGACACATGGTCTGGATGAGCACAGAGGCAAAGAAGCTGAGTGATGCAGTTGTTAGGAGCAGTCTCTCACTGAGAAGTCGTTTTTCGGTGGCTGGTGGCACCCACCTGCGTGGAGCCCTGGAGCTTGGAAGGGGTCGCAGGACTCCTGATCCAAAGCTCTGCATCTCTCGCTTTGTGGAAGGATGGCTCCCCTTCTGAACCTCATCTCTCCCTTCCTGCTCACGTTGCTGATGTATCACGTTGGTAAGTGGCTCAAAATGTCAGGAAGGCAAGTGGAATGTTTGTGGTCAGTGTGGAATGAAATGTTCTCATTTGGAGAGGAGTTGAAACTTCACATTTATGCGCTTTCAAGCTTTTGAGAGCTGCAAGTGTCTTTCTTGGGTTATAACGGTTTCTAGCCTTTTGCCATTTAAGTATTTACTTAATTTTCTTTAAACGAATCTCACTTAACCACAATTGCGGCACACACCAAGAAATATATCTACCCCGAGCATGGAACTTTGACAAGACTACAGCATCATACCAATATGTTTATTTAAAAAGAAGAAAGATTAAAAAAAACCTCACCACAATTCTACTAGCTAAAATACTAGTGAATGTAAAGCACTTACACTCTTAAAAAAAACTTCTAGTAATTGAAGGCAAGAGAACAAATGTTGGGAGAACAATGTTACTCATTCTAAGCTTTAGTGCCAAGTGGGAAAATGAGTTTGGTTAAATGGGCAGCATGTTCTTTTGGTTCACTGTTCAGAAAACAGGAGAGCTAAATTAGGAAGGCAAGAGTTTAGTTACAGGACTAGGCACAATGACAAGATTTAGCATTCATATAGGGTGTTTTCGTGTGTGTTAAATATTCAGAATGCTTCACATGTTATATTGATGCAATTCTTAGAACAACGCAGAAAGGTAGGTGACTGATCAAGAAACCAGTGGCTTGATTGATTGATTGATGGATTTCATCAGCAGAGCCTTTGAGCTAGCGGAGTACTAACTGTTCCATTCCATAGATGCAATAATGACGGAATTCAAAGTACGTCCCTTCGACAATATTTCTCTGCCCTGCCAGTTCTCCTTTGTGGACGGCATCGATGGCTTGACATTTACGTGGGAGAGGGAAGATATTAAGGAAGAACATGAAGTGGAAGATAAAGAATTTTACAAATTTTTTGTTGGGCTCCACGACTTTTACCAGTTTTACCCAAAGCTGATATACAGCTTTAGCAACAACCAGGAACAGCTGGAGGAGCGGAATTCGCTATATGAGGGGAGAGTCTGGGTAGATGAGGAGGAGATCGCCGATGGCAGCCTGGCACTCATGTTGGAGCAAGTACAGTTTTCTGATGAGGCAATATACATATGTAAGGCATACAATTCACGGGGCAGGGGGCAAAGGAAAGTGAAGCTCCTTGTGCAAGGTAAGAACATTTAAATGCACTTGAATATTGCACAGGTGAAAATAGGAAGGTGTGTATGTCTGATATCTCTATTATCACAGAGAGTGCTGCATAAAGTCCCTCTTAAAGACTGACTCCAGGTTTGAGGAAATCCAGTACACAGTGGCTTTTGGTTAGCAGATTTCTCCATCACTTGGAAGCAGTCAATAGCAGCCACACTAGGGCTGGGTATAGCCGCCATTTAAATATTTTACAATGGTGGTATGTTGGGTGGCTGTGTGAGGAAAGAGGACAAAAGAATGAGATGAATGTGGATTGGGTAGAGTAAGGGATAAAAGGAGATGAATTGGGGACAGGTCACCAAAAAAACCCCACAACCCTGGCCATCCACAAAAGACCAGAGGGATAAATAGTCGTAAGTTTCAGAGAAGCAGAAGTGAAAATGGACAGAGTAAAAGATAAGATCGTGAATATAGATGCTGAATAGAAATGGGCCGTAAGAGTGAATGGGGCAGTTTCAGGATGAGTTTTATAAAATGGCACATGCCTGAATAAAATCTGTTAAAATTTATCCCCTCCCACAGTCTAGACTTGTGTAAGTTCTCTTATTTTTCTCCTTCAGAAACTTGGTATTTAAGATTAGGGTAGGGTCATGGAGCTGGTTTTCTGTACGTTAATCTTAAGGAAATAGTCGTTCTAACAAGATTTTTTTCTTTCCAAAATTGCCTCTTTCTTCAGAGACCCCAGAACAATTACTAACCAAGCTGCAATTAGCCAAGTCACTAATTGTTTTGTTTTTCCTTCCATAACAATTAGATGCTGAAGAGCCACAGGTGCAGTTCAGCACCGTCAACGACACACTTGTGGCCAAGTGCATCTCCGCAGGCTGGTATCACATGCCAAAGGTAACTTGGCGGAACCGAAGGGAAGAGGACATTTCCAGCTACGCCAAATCAGACATCCTGGAGGAGAAGCAGGATGGGTCCCACAGGGTGGTATCCGTCTTGCACTACCCTGTATTGCTCCACGAGATCTACACTTGCCATATTGAAGAAGACGACGTGCTCAACAGGCCTGTTCGATCCATCCACAAAGTCCCAAGTAAGCGATCTGCTGCTGCTGTCTCCTTGGACCTTGAAGGTCTGATGCAACATGACATCAGACCTGTGGTCAAGAAAGGACATGCTCCTGACACACCTGCCCTCTCCAGGACAAATGAAGGCCTCTTGATCTAATGGGAAAGGTGCAGGATAACTGGAGACCTGGGCTTCATACTCTGAGTGGGTTTGACAGGGCTGCCTTCAGATGTCTTCTGAAAGTCAGATAGTTCTTTATTTCCTTGACATCGGATGGGAGGGCGTTCCACAGGGCGGGTGCCACCACCGAGAAGGCCTTCTGGCTGTTCCTTCACTGAGAGAAGTGAAGCTACAGGGAACCAGGCAGAGGGCCTTCTCGGTAGTGGCGCCTGCCTTCAGATGTCAAGGAAATAAACAACTATCTGACTTTTAGAAGACATCTGAAGGCAGCCCTGTTTAGGGAAGTTTTTAATGTTTGATGTTTTATCACTTTATTACTACTACGATGATGATGGGAGCCACTCAGAGTGGCTGGGGAAACCCAGCCAGATGGGCAGGGTATAAATAAATTTATTATTATTATTATTATTATTATTATTATTATTATTATTGACAAACTTGTCAGAATATGAATTTATTTTGGGTTTCCTTTATATTGCACTTCTTAATGCATGCCAGCCTTCCTTCTGGATCGTGTTAGTGAACACCTTCTACCCGAATACTTAGATCCTTAAAACTCAGTTTGCTTGCAGCACAGCATTCCTTTCTTGGGTGGAGTAGTCAAAATCTAACGCTGGCTACATTTTTATATTCACTTACTTGGGAGTAAGCCCCATTGAACTCAATGGGACTTGCTTCTGCATAGATATATATATAGGATTGCACCGTTTGAGGGATAGCTTGCACAACACTTCCTTTTTTCTCTTTTTTTTCCAGAGAGGAAATACCATAATATGTACAATCACTATTAGAATGTTAGCTGGTCGCAAGCTACTTGCAAAGAGAAGCCCTTACTGCTTTCAACAGATGAATTCTTCAGCTTTGCACAGTTCTCGGATGCAGCAGAAAGAAGAGGAAAACTAGACTAGACAATAGGACAGTAAAAATGTCCATGGAAATTCGGCTGTTTCCATGCTGCTTCTCGACCTGCATACTTCAAACAGGGCAACAAATCACATGAGATGGCCTAGTTCACATTCTATATTCTTAGGCACAGAAAGAGCCTTCAAAACCTCTGAACAATAAAGTGAATGAAGTACAGGAAAGAATTCTGTCTTTTATACATACGTACCATTTGTAAAATATAGTTTTTATTGAATTTTAATCAGGGTAAATTTTCCAACAATTGAGAAAAAGAGAATTATAAATACATGTCTTCCTGCAACAAGGTAAGGTGTAACACATCTATCTCCACTACACATGTGAAAGTTATTAACAGCTTCAGTTGCAGAAGATCTTCCTGAAAAGAAGCTTGCACACCTGAAATATGCTCACCTCCTTATTAATATACTTGAAGAATGGAAATCAGGTTTCAATACAGTTGTCACTTTTAGTTAGCCTTCTAAGCAGCCTGCTATGAAATCTGAGCTTCTCTGACAGAATAATTCTTCAAACTCAGCTATTAAATTATTGTGGGTCCTGATTAGAACTTCCGATGTTGCCTAACGGCAGATTTTTCCATTCACGGATGAACCTGTCAAACTTTCACATTCACGTGTTGATTTTTTGTTTCAGGTTTGTTCAGCTACAATGGTGCTGGCATACCTTGTCAAATCAGCTGTCTGAAATGATAGTAACATAAAGGCACCCCAAGCCGTTGGGAACCAAGGGACTAATACCTATTGATGGAAGGAGGACAGTGCTCCCCTGGCCATTATAAATTGCCCTTCCACATTTGTATGTAGATTAATGTGATTATACCACTTCACACCGAGTTGGGGATGGAGGTTTGAAAGGATACCAGTCAGCTTTTAGGCAAGATTCATAGTGCTTGTGATAGCTTAGGATACACCTTAGGGGCTACTTCGTTCTGTATATTCTGCTCCCAAAGATCAGGAGAGTCCTTTTTCTGCATCCCACCTAGGGTAGAAGGAGGTTTGAGTGGGATGAGAGAGGTCTCCTCAGTGGCTGCACCTAGATTACAGAACACCTTGTTCCATGAAGTACAACTGGTCCCTTCCCCTCAGTGTCTTTTGCCAGTTGCTAAATACAGTACAGTTTTATTGTGACAGATTTTTGTTGCATTTGCACCAGAAGAGCAAAATGTAAATGTAAAGTAACACAGTAAAAAATAACTTTAATACATTTTCCCACTGCAGTAATGGAACTGACAAATACTACGCTTGTATTTCTTCTGCAGAGCCAATAGTAACAGCACCACTTTTTGGATAAAAATTTAAGACCCTGCATGGAACAGGAAATAGCTGCCTTCTGTGGTTTTGCATAGGCGAGTTCTTAATAGCAGCACATGGACTATAAGACTTAATGCCAGGATAAATTTGCCTGGCAAATGAAGACAGGTATGAGCACGGTAAACAATAACTAGACCCCAAAAGTTATACATTCCAGTCCAGGGATTTGCTTTATGTGATATAAAGCCTATCACTATTACAACCATTTAAAAAATACTTGAGTTCCAGAAAGTATTTGCTCAGCAGCATTAACAGGGTTAAAACATTGCCTTGATCTTCTTATATTAACTGCATACATCAATTATCAATTACAGTTTCCTCTTTCATACAACACCGAATGTTTCAGATATGAGTATCAAAGAACAAAGGACAAATCCAGGAGCCCCCATGGTTTCCAATGGATGCTGAGGCCAGCAATGTGGAAACACAATAGCCTGGAGGCAGCTGCACAGCAAGTTGTCTATGTGAGCCGCTCCATCCTTCTGTGGTTCACGTCAAAGGAATGACACAAGCAGTTGTCCGCACAATTCTGTTGCACACAGATGCCTTTGCAACACTGCTTGTTTCAAGTGCCTAATGTACTCCAGACTGCACACATGACACAAGTCCAAGACCATGTTCAACTGTAATATGGACGAGAAGCACATAGCCACAGATGTGGAAAGACCTCAGCAGAACCAGCAGGACTGACCTTGTCCATGGCCTGGCAGAAAAGGCTCTAGAACAGGGGCGGCCCCCAGACGTCCCAACTCCTGTCACGGCCAATGCAACATCTGGAGGTCCACGAGTTGCCACCCCTGTTCTAGAACTTTATAAGGGTTAAAACACTTTTACGACAACATCTGGGCTTGGGGCTAACCAATATGTGTTGACAAGGCAAACCAGCCATCTTCTCCTTGCTTTTTAGGCTACGGGAATGGAGAAAAAAAAGTGAAGTGTTACATTCCTTGCACTGTCACTTATTCCTTGCCTCCCCTTCAGTTCTCCCCTTAAATATATATATATATTTATATATATATATTACTTCTGCAATCTTGGGGTTCTGTTTTGACTATCCTCTTATTATTATTATTATTATTAATTTTAACAAAGTAATAATAATGTAAAAATAAAAATGTGCACCCCACCCCAAGACCATTCCATTGTAACTATCCAACCTCCCCAAATTTCAGCACCTCTTGCGATGGTTTGACCCCTTTCCGTTTTAACAGTACAAATTCTACAAATACCTTCCATATCTCCTCAAAATCATTTCTCCTGCATATTCCCCGTCTTGCCTTAATAGCACATGTTAATTTATCATTAATAGCTATATTCCACACCTCTTTATACCATTCTTCCATTTTATATTCTGCTTGCCCCTTCCACTTCCTAGCTATAATAACTCATGTAGCTGTCAATAAATTTGTGGGCAAGCCCTTCCTAGCCTGCGAACCTTCCACCTCATTGTAAATTGATAACAATGCTACCTCTGGACTTTCGGTCAGTTTCAACCCAGTGATTTCTGTTTTCTCCTTAAACACCCTTTGCCAAAAACCCCTGTACATATTTACACCCCCACCACATGTGAACATAAGTCCCAGTTTCCTGGCATCGCCTCCATTAACACCAAATATTCCTTGTTTATATGATTTAATCTTACAGGTTGTTTAGACTATCTAAGGCTTGACAGTCACCCTGAACATTGCCAAAAGGTGGAAGTATGGTTGTCTAAAAATGACTTACCTTTATTCTATGACTGTCGTAAGTCAACTGTACATTTCCCACTGAGGTATTTAGTGGTAAGCACACCTGGCTAGACACATCTGCAGATCTGTGGGCATAAATAATAGAGAGCTAGGAAACACGAAGTGTATAGAATTACAGGTGCTGAGTGCACTGTCCTGTTTCCTAATTGCCTTGTACCTTTATATTATAAACATGTAGGCAGAGATGGTCTTCTCTTAAATTTAACTATTATATAGCTCCTAGAGTCTGGGTGCTGCTAACAGGCATGGCCAAACTTGGCCCTCCAGATGTTTTAAGACTACAATTTCTATCATCCCTAGCTAACAGGACTAGTGGTCAGGGATGATGGAAATTGTAGTCCCAAAACATCTGGAGGGCCAAGTTTGGCCATGCCTGTTATTATAATCATAATAATAACAACAACAACCAGGATGTAGATGATTTAGTCATTCAAATTTCAGAAATAATTTGATATAAGTGTTTGAATTGTAGGAGGGCCAGAAAGGGTTATGCCCTCCTTACTTTGGTAGCTGGTCCCTCAGGTACTTTTTGTAGAAGACTCCAGTGGGGCCCACGAATTGACTAAAATTAGGGAAATCAGAGGCTGGGGCATCCCCATAACTTTCCCCATGTGTGTGTGTGCGTGTGTGTGTGTGTACTTTAACTAAGCCTGTGTATTACCTGCCTGCTTCTCTGTCATTCAGTAAAAAGGCATGCACGTTGTAATGGGAATTGGGGTTGCTTATGCGTAAAACTCCTTGCTGCTCCAAGCGGGTTGTATAGCTAAACCTTTCCCTAGTTTGACAGCGCCTTACAACGCGACTGTCTTAATCACTGGCAGAATCCGTCAGTGGGCGTTTCCTGAACTTCTTCCAACATAAAAACTCCTTGACAGCCAGTCTCCGCCTAGCTTCTCTGCGCGGAAGCCTTCTGCGCAGAGTAGGCGTGCCAAGCGGAGGTCCTGTGCTCTCCCCACTGATCTCACTGGAAGAGTCTCGGAGCCTTCCCTCCGAAGTACTCTCAGCCTCCCCTTTCTTCCTGGTGTCACCTTGGTTTCCTTCCCCAGCGGAAGCTCTCTCTCTCTCCTTGCTAGTTCCCTCCCCTGCATCATTGGAGCGACTTCCCTCTCCGCTAATCTCTGATGTCAGTTCCCTGACACACGTTGATGGAATTGGCTAGCTAAATGAATTAAGACCTAGACAGGTGAGAAAGGAATGGAAATATACATTTGTATTTAACCATCTGAGTCCATAGATGACTGCTAATGGAAACACATCAGACCTCTGACGTGCCTCAACAAGGCTCTAATGTACATTTAACTTCCCATTAATTAGGACGCAGATATTATTTGAGAGGAAAACCAGGTACAGTCGTATCTCAGTCGACTTACAAAATGTTTGGAAACCAAGGCGCAGCTTCTGATTGGCTGCAGGAACCCGCATCGGACATTCAGGTTCCAAAGAACGTTCGCAAACTGGAACACTCACTTCCAGGTTTGCGGCATTCGGGAGCCAAAATGTTCGACTCACAAGGCGTTTGACTTAAGAGGTACGGCTGTATTTGCTTATCAAGGCATTTCAAGTGAAGAAAGCTGTCTGCTAGAAACCTTCTATTTCTAGAGCCAAAATCTATAACGATTCACTGGAAATCACAGCCTATCTTCAGACTATAAGTTAGCATGGGGTGGAGAACATAACTGGCCAATGGACCCAATTAGATCCACCAGGCTGCTGAGAACGGCCCACCAGGCAGTTTGGGGTAAACCTCCCTTCATACAGAAGGGGAGAAGAGCTCAGGATCTAGCCTGCTGTCTAGATCCTGTTCCCCTTCCCTGAGCTGTATTCCTTTGTTGTTGTTGTTTAGTCGTTTAGTCGTGTCCGCCTCTTCGTGACCCCCTGGACCAGAGCACGCCAGGCACTTCTGTCTTCCACTGCCTCCCTCATGCTGGTCTCTTCAAGAACACTGTCCCACCATCTCGTCCTCTGTCGTCCCCTTCTCCTTGTGCCCTCCATCTTTCCCAACATCAGGGTCTTTTCCAGGGAGTCTTCTCTTCTCATGAGGTGGCCAAAGTCTTGGAGCCTCAGCTTCACGATCTGTCCTTCCAGTGAGCACTCAGGGCTGATTTCCTTCAGAATGGATAGGTTTGATCTTCTTGCAGTCCATGGGACTCACAAGAGTCTCCTCCAGCACCAGAATTCAAAAGCATCAATTCTTCGGCGATCAGCCTTCTTTATGGTCCAGCTCTCACTTCCATACATCACTACTGGGAAAACCATAGCTTGAACTATACGGACCTTTGTTGGCAAGGTGATGTCTCTGCTTTTTAAGATGCTGTCTAGGTTTGCCATCGCCTTTCTCCCAAGAAGCTTATACTACCCACCCTGCCTGTAAAAAGAGAATAGCTAAGCAGCTGACCTCTTTGTACTGGATCCACTGGCGGGAGAAGGACTATTTTCTTTGGAACTATCCAGAATTTCTGCAACTGGAACAGACACCTCAATTGTTCTTCTCTTTCCGTTTTCTAGAAAAGACAGTATCTGATTAGAGAATTATTAGGTGTCCAGGTGTTCCAGTAATGAGGAAGCCCATCAAGCAATTACTAAATAGAGAAACAGAATGTTTTCAAAAATTCAAAAAAAGATAAGAAGAAAAAGATTGTCAAGTAAAGACAGCTGCCATCATCAGAATACACCAACCCATATTGCCAACACTGATGTAAGAAAAGCTTTTAAATAGTGGGTAACATACCAAGCAGATTTACGGGTGGTGATGGAATTGGTGAAACTGGCGGAGACACAGAGACGAATGTTGGTAACGTTTGCTGATTGGTCAGCTGCACCAGTTTGCTGCGTGCTTCTGCACTCTGGCGGTTCAGTTCAGCTATTCGTTCATCCAAGCTCCTTGGTAATTCTTTCAAGCTGCTTACGGCATCACCATGTCCCTAAACGAGTATTCAAGAGGGTAGTTAAAAGTCATTTTCCTACTTTTCATTACTGAACTTGGCTGCTTGGCAGACTCGGTGCATCTGAGTTACCCAACAGTAGCAGCTAGCAGCAACCTTTCCCCCCACAATCTACTTTTAGCCACCTCGCGTAGTCTTTAATCACAAAAAAGCATTCTGGCAGCACAAGGTCAAGTAAAGGTAGGTCATGACAGATGATAGATCACTGGTTTGAAGCAAAATGTAATAGTCTATAATTATTTCTAGCTGGAGAACAGCAACCAATGAAGTTCCCACAATCCCAACTTATTCAAAGTATTTTTTAAGAGACCTGTGAGTAGAGTTTTAAAAGTGAGCTAACAGAATTCTGCATATACCAAGCTAAGCAGCTTTCAAATAGAATACAAAATAGCATTCAGAAAGTATGTCACTGAATGGAGTAATGACATTCAGTAAGTTGTTTTAAACATTTTTTTAATTGCAACCCACCCTTGGATGTTAAGGTGAAGAACAGGTAATAAGTTAAAATAATATCACATATAAGATTTGCGGGTGGAGGAAACAAACACTTTGTCATTGGCACTGCACTCATTCCCAGAGTAAAAAGGAAGATACAGTGGTACCTCGTGTTGTGTAACCTCCAGGTTATGGATCTTTGGGTTACGGCCGCAGCAAACCCGGAAGTGTATACTTCTGGGTTTTGCCGTTCGCGCACGTGCAAAAGCGCACACACAAAAGTGGCGCCTCTTGTTATGGATTTCTCGGGGTGTGCGTGGCACCCCGAAACAAATTAAATCCATAACCAGAGGTACCACTGTACACTCTATTCCAAGTTGGCTGAAATACCATGTCCAGCTCTAGGCACCGCCTTTTAAATCAGGACACTGAACTGAAATAAGGGCAATGAACCCACAGGAGGGTAATGAGGATGGTGCTGAATGGTTTGCTTGAGGAAGAGATTAAGGGGAGACATGATCGTGGTATCAAAATATCACACTAATGATGTGAACTGATTTGTTCTCTGCTGCTCTAGAAGGCAGGAATAGAAACTTTATTGGCAAGAGCTGTTCAATAGTGGCAGGCTGCCCTGAAGAGGTGGCGAGCTCTCCTTTGCAAGAGGTATTTAAGCAGAGGATGGACGGCGATCTGTTAGGGATGCTTGCAGATCCTGCATTCAAGACCCTGCGCTGAGCTGGTGGTTGGACCAGATGAGCTCCAACAGCCCATCCAGTCATATGATTCTATAACTATTTAGGCTTCCGGAAACACGGTAAAAGGTAAAAAGGTAAAGGACCTCTGGACAGTTAAGTCCAGTCAAAGGTGACTATGGGGTTGTGGTGCTCAACTCGCTTTCAGACCGAGGGAGCCAGCGTTTGTACACAGCTTTCCGGATCATGTGGCCAGCATGACTAAACCGCTGCTTCTGGCGCAACGGAACACTGTGACGGAAACCAGAGTGCACGGAAATGCCATTTACCTTCCCGCTACAGCGGTACCTATTTATCTACTTGCACTGGCGTGCTCTCAGACTACTAGGTTGGCAGGAGCTGGGACAGAGCAACGGGAGCTCACCCCGTCATGGGGATTCGAACCGCCAACCTTCTGATCGGCAAGCCCAAGAGGCTCAGTGGCAACTCAGTACATGGGTCACCAATAAGATGCCCCACAGGCACACAAATGCCATGAATGGATGGTTGATGACTGTAATTCTTGCAAAATTGACAGGTGTGTGTGTATGCACATACACACCCATGCTTCCCTTTCCACAAGTCACAAAGCATAATCTCAAATTATCAATGTTTATTGAGAATGTCAAGATCCAACACTCTCTTACATTCTTACCTGCCCCTCTAGCACTGATCCACTCTGCGCCGAAAATGGCTGCTGCAAAATATCCCATGCCTCCTGAGGGCAATGCCTGAATTTGCTCAGCTGAGCTTTAATGACAGTGTTCTGGAGTGTTAGCTCAGCTATTTGTCCCTGCAGATCATCACTCTGGGTGAGAATCATGGTCACATCAGAATTAGGCCTCTCTGAAAAGCCGTCAGGGCTTTGGCTTGGCACCGCAGAGAAGGCACTTGCTAACGGCTGGCCATCTGGCTGTACAGAACTCTGCAAAAGGCCAGCACCTTTCTGGGTGAACAAACTGCCATCCTCTTCCACCGTCTGTGGCTTGTTCGACAGAGAGGACTTTTGCTCTCCTTCTGATTCTCTCCCAGTGGAGTCTAGGGAAAGACAACATAGGAGACCAAATAAATCTGTACGACTATATTAAATCCTATTCCTAGACTAATAAAAAATGGGAGTGAAAAGGCTATGTTCCAAAGAGAGGCAAAGGCTGGTTATAATGCCAATTTGAGTGTCAGTTCTCATTTTTTAATTTAACACTCAAGGATTGATATCTGAATACAAAAGAAACATACCTGCCCCCAGGTCTAAAGGAAACAGTTCAAAACGTTCAAAACAATCTAATGTCAATGCTGTGGGCCTAGAGGCCTTTTAGACTTCGGGAGGTGCATTTATTTTGTATTCTGGATCACAGATTATTATCTGCAAATGTTCACCTACAGAGCTGACCTTCAAGTGAGGTGAAACTCAAATGCTTGTGCCCTGCAATTTAAAAGCAATCTTGCCCAAATATCTGGTACTGTTTCATTAGATCTGTGCTGTGACGATTTTCTGATTGGGGAGAATATATATTAATACATATGGTATGATATTAATCACTTCTCCCACAACTCTGATGGCCCTTAGTTTTCTTCGAAGTAGATCCATCTTAAGCAATGGGGCTCCCAGGTGAAGCACTATCCTGTCCTCAAGGTGGCAAAATTTAACAAGATGCCTCCAACCAGCTGAGAAAGAGGAAAAGTACAAGGTGTAGCAATTGCTTGCTGGTTTAAAAGTAAGGAGTGTCCTGCTATAAATTCAGACTGGGTTTCCTAGGCATGAGACCAAAGACCTGACATTGTATAACTGAACAATAGCCACATTCACCGATGTTTTTGGGACTAGATACTACACTAGATTAGAAGGCATAAAAGGACTTGTCCACAATGTGACTGATGGAGGGTTGATTACGGAAACAAAGTCAGGAAGCTGTCATGCAGTCAAAATGACCCTCTTACCATTCTGAAGAGGAGGGAATGCCTGACTGCTCTTCTGTTGTGGTGGAGATAACAAAACAGCTGGTTGGAATAAACAAGCTGGTAAAGATGGGGTTGGATGCATTTTATCCAAAGGATTTGGAAACACTGGGGCTTTATTGGGAATATCCACTTGTGTATTTCTCTTTGGCCCAACGTAGTTTGAGAGGCATTTTTCTGACGAGAGAATAAAGAGGGCAATGCATTATATTAGACAGAGGAAAACTTGAAACAGTTAATCAAATCTAACAGTGAATCTTAGGGCCAACTAAATGTTATGTTAACAATGCTTTTTAAAAATGTGCTTGATGCTTTTCATTTTAAAGGAAAAATGGACAGTGACTGCCATTTCCCCCAAAATTGCTGTTGACTTCAAATATCACCTTCAGAGACCAACAACGGCCTGTAGGGATTTTAGTGGGAAAGTAGTGCAGTGTTGGGGGACGCAGGTGGCGCTGTGGGTTAAACCACAGAGCCTAGGACTTGCCGATCAGAAGGTCGGCGGTTTGAATCCCCGCGATGGGGTGAGCTCCCGCTGCTCAGTCCCTGCTCCTGCCCACCCAGCAGTTCAAAAGCACCTCAAAGTGCAAGTAGATAAATAGGTCTACTCCTATGTTTCCATGTGCTGCTCTGGTTTGCCAGAAGCAGCTTTGTCATGCTGGCCACATGACCCGGAAGCTGTCTGCAGACAAACGCTGGCTCCCTCGGCCAATGAAGCGAGATGAGCACCACAACCCCAGAGTCGGCCACGACTGGACCTAATGGTCAGGGGTCCCTTTACTTTACTTAGTGCAGTGTTGGAATGGGGACCGTAACAGCTATTTACTCTTCCATGTTTGATATAGTACAGTCAAACCTTGGTTTGTGAACGGCTTAGCTGATAAACAAATCGGCTCCCCAATGCCGAAAACCCGGAAGTAAGTGTTCCAGTTTTCGAAGGTTTTTCAGAAGCCAAATGTCCAACGCAGCTTCCGCTTGAGGTGCAGGAAGCTCCTGCAGCCAATTGGAAGCCACGTCTTGGTTTTCGAATGGTTTCGGGAGTCAAACAGATTAAGTTCGAGAACCAAGGTTCCACCGTATTGGGCAAAGGCCTGAAAAACCACAATGAACACCATGTGTAGGTACCTACACATTCAGAACCAATCACCACCAGAATAAATCAGACAGCTATCAAGCAGCAGTCCAGCTGTTTTTTAAAACTCTAAGTTTTGAAACTGTCGTGTCACTCAGATTATTGAGGTTTCCCTGGTGAAGACTTGTACCTTGAGCTGCCTCAGGACTCCTGACTGAAAGTTCTCCAGAATCTGTAATGGGAAGCCCTTTAAATGCACATGTGAGTGAAGTCAGTTGTTCATCTGTTACAACCGTGTAGTGCTGAAACTTATTCTAGAAGACAAAAAGCGAGAAAGAAATGCACCAAAATCACCATTCTGATTCACTTGCAACAGGCAAACATGAAGCATCCAAGCACCTGCCCACACCCCTAGTAGTCCCATAAGCACATATTTGCTCTCTACTGTACTAATGCAATAGACATATAACATAAACAATAACTGAGTGCTACTAAAGTGTTTATCACATGAATTCTGAAGTTGGAACCAAAAGGTTAGATATGCCCTCACAGCAGAAGCAAAAATACTAGGTGTGAACAAGGAGAACACAGCAAATGTATCATGAGGATACAGACTTGAATCCCCGTAGAGATAAGATTACAAGGGGTTCAAGTCCATCTCTTGCTCAAGTTAAGCTACTAAAGTCATTTAGCCCCTTGCTGCTCTGCCAATGCATTCAAAGCATGGTGTCTGGAAACACATCACAGCACCAAACGAAGGGAATATATGCTGGCATTAAATTCCAATTGCAGGTCGTGCCTAGGTTACCTAGCTCAACAGTGATTCTGGGTAGTACCTGCATAGCAATATTTTCTTCTCTCGCCAGGAGGACTTCAGCAGTTAGAGCATCAATGAGGGCCCTGTGTTCACTTAGCTCTCCTTCAAGCTGCTGCCTGTTCAGCTTTTCTTGACGCAGCCTTGTCTCAGTCTTTTGGGGACAGGGAAAGAGGGAGAGGGAGGAATCAGCCCCAGTAAAGTGACAGCTGAAGTATTCATTGTGAAAGCATGAGTTATCAGGGTTCAGCAGCATTTGAATGAAGGGCAGACTTCAAAGTGAAAGGCAAAGCTCTCCCTCCTAGACCTTCAAAGTCGAAGCCTAAATACTGGGGCATAAAGGGTAGGGGGTGGGGGAAGTAGGAAAAGGATGTATGTTACACTAGCTGAATGTTCAATGCACCTTCTCCTTGCAGGACATAGATCAGAAACTGATCTTATTACCAGCTTTAATTATAAGGAAGAGGTTGTTTTGGTGTTGTCCGCTTTGCCTTGGCAGCATTAAGCAGGGATTAAACACAGTGGGCGGTATTCAACTAAGTCCTACTGAGAGTAGACCAATTGAAATCAATGAACCTAAATTAATCATATCCATTGACTTTAATGGGTCTAACCTGAGTAGCATTGAAAAACATCCTCTGTACAGAGATACCCTCAATCTCCCCCAACTACACTTGTGGATTATCAGAATGAGGGCCTCTATGTCATCAGTAATGAAGTTTGGCTCATCCTAAACATACTTTCATCCCAGGTAAATTGATGGAATGTAGGGATCGTGGTGTGCCTTTTCCTCCCTCCCACTCAAAGAATAAATGTTTTCAGATAAAAATAAATTCAGGTATAATCCCCATATGCTTTTTTGCAGCAGGAAAAACAATGCAGCAGTACAAAAACTAGCAAATTAAACATAAAGTCTGACCTAGTAAATCCAACCTAATGCCCATAAAAACAATTATAATTATTAAACGTATTAAAAGGCAGCCATTGCACCTGGCAAAGCACAGCACACCACAGTAACTGGTGAGTCTTCTTTGAAGAGCGTAACATAACATGGTGGCCACAGTTATAAATATTCCTTGAGTTAACTGGTTGCATTTTTCTGCACTATTATGGCAAACAAAGTGAGGTGTCATTCCATCCTATATGGGCCTAGAGAAAAAGGAATGATGGATGGTGTTCCCCAGGATGGACAGCTGGGCCTAAACCTTTGAGGGGCATCAAACCAGTAACTGGCACCTTGAACTGGAATTTTGGAAATGGTACTATGAGTATGCAAGTGGAACCTGCAACAAAATTATGCAATGTAACTTTACCCATATGTCAGTGTGGACAGCCAAGTTGTGATAGTCCAACCCCACTACCTATTGTCCAACTAACACTCAATATTACTTCGTTAGTGACTGTACTCAGTCCTAACAGGGGTCTTAAGTTTATGGTTTTTAAAGATTTTAGCTTGCCACTCCCTCCCTCTTGTTTCTCAGTGGCCCTGCTTTGGCATCCACCACATGAGTTCACTATTAGAGGGAGAGGTATAAGGGAGTTTGTAGTGTGTTTTTTTTAAAAAAAACAAGTTTACATTTGTTCATTAATCATCTGACTATATGTATATTCAAAATAGCTGTTCTGAGGCTGGTGCAACAGAATGGACATAAATCCAAAGCAAATACTACTTTCTTCGAAATCAATGGGAAACAAACTAAAACAAACAGCACCAAACTACTGAAAAAGCACAGTCAACGTTGCTCAAAATATTACAGTGGCTACAAGCAGCAGTTTGCTGTATCTTCCCACCTCCTTCAAATAGCGCAGAACCCGACACAGAGCGTTCACCAGCGAGCGGGTAAATCCAGAGAGACCTTGGCTGCTGTGGACTTGCTGGACTTCATGGCCCATCCATCTCTCATATTCCTCCATTTCATTCTCCATATCGCGCACCATTTGGTTCAAGACCTCAAGGCTGGATTTGTTGCCATTGGGCTCAAGGTCAAGGGAAGCTGCAGCAGCACTCGAGTTACTCCTCTTCTGTGCTTCCGGGGTCTGCACACTTTGCTTCTTCTTCACTGAGAAGAGGACAAGGAAGCATGCTGTCCTTAGCAATGCAGAAGTTAGCACTTAAACAGAGTGCTTTGACGCAAATAAAAGCGATGGGAGGGGGACTTTAGCTGAAGGGAATTAAGGTGCTTACAAAGGTTCCCCACCACTTTGCTATACTTTGATGAAGTTTGGAAATTTTAAATCCTTGCAAAACAACTCAAGCTTTAGACAGCAATTAGACAGAGTGGCTGGGAAAATTATTATTATATAAAGGTAAAGGGACCCCTGACCATTAGGTCCAGTCGTGACCGACTCTGGGGTTGCGGTGCTCATCTCACTTTATTGGCTGAGGGAGCCGGCGTACAGCTTCCAGGTCATGTGGCCAGCATGACTAAGCCGCTTCTGGTGAACCAGAGCAGGGCATGGAAACGCCGTTTACCTTCCCACCGGAATGGTACCTATTTATCTACTTGCACTTTTGACGTGCTTTCAAACTGCTAGGTTGGCAGGAGCTGGGACTGAGCAACGGGAGCTCACCCCGTCGTGGGGATTCGAACCGCCGACCTTCTGATTGGCAAGTCCTAGGCTCTGTGGTTTAACCCACAGCACCACCCGCGTCCCTTCAAAGGTATACTAGTCACAAAATAGTAAGAGGCAGACCAACAAGGTGATCCAATTGTGAATGCTACACTATTACCTTACTGCAGATACCTGCAAAACAGCACAAAATAAAACTTATCTAGTTAGGCCATGGAGGGGGGAGCATTGTGGGGTGGGGGGATGTGAAGGAGAAACAATAATTTTGGGTAATATGCTGGAATGTATGCAGTACTTATTTTCTTATCAAATCTAAACTCTTCCATTTACTGCTTTTGTAATTCTATCTGGCATATTTATGAAATGCACAGAATAGTATTATGCATAAACTAGATTAAACTCCAAACTAGATTAAGGAGCAGCAGAAGGCTAGCAGCAATTCACAAGAAATGAAGGTCTTGATGGCTCCTTTCCTCAAAATAGCAGCACCCTCTAGGTGTAGAAACACATATTGGATTTGAGTGCTATATACATACACATTATACACAGGAATTATTATTTTCCACGGGTGCAGATTGTTTCACATAAGAATCTTCACACTACGTATATTTGGTAAAGTCTGATTTTAAAAAGGTTAATTCACTCCTTCCAAAAGACAAATTGTTCCACACAGATGGGCACAAGGGAGGTTGCCACCGAACAGAGACTGAGAAATATACGCGAGAAGAGGTACACTAAGACATACCTTTTGTGGTTTGCTTTTGCTTCCTTACATTGGCGTTCAGTACTTGCTGCACAATGTATGTGGCATCTGGAGTCTGCTCTTCATACCGAAGTTTTGAGTGGACTTTCTTGACTACATTAGTAGCATTAAGGGCTAAATGAATTAAAAAAAAATGTAGGCAGTTTTTTAATTAGTCTAAAATAATCCAAAACATACCTTCCCCTACAGAAGGGTTGGAGAACCTTTTCAATCTGAGGGCTGCAATTACTCATGGGGAAATTTCCGGGGACTGTATGCCAGTGACGGATGAGGCCAGAGGCAAAAGTGAGCAGAGAAATGAATGGGACTTCTACCTTTGTACACTAGCCTATGTTCCATCTATGCAAAGCGCTTTCTATGCACCAACACCGCCTTCATTCCACCATCCAGCCAAGACTCTTGGCTACATTTCAGCTAGGATAAGGAGGGCATGGAACAAGGCCAGTGTTGGCTGTGGCGTGAGGGCCAGGCAGAGAGATCTAGAGGCCACACCTGGCTCCCGATCCTGCAGTTCTCCATCCATGCCCTACAGCAAGGTGGGGGACTTGTGGTCCTCCAGATATGGCTAAACTACAGTTCCCATCATCCGTGGTGACTGGCCATGCTGGCTGGGGCTAAGAGGAGATGGTGTGTGACATCTGGAGGGCCGCAGGTCCCCCATGCCTCCTTACAGCAAGCCACAGCAGCTACTGTTTCATTTCTGACTGGTTTGTTGTTTTAAAAGAGAGTAAAATGAACCTGTGGATCCCAATGGCTGAACATTTGTTGTTGGGGTTGAAAGCACATAGACTTCCTGTGATGATACTTGTTGCTTAGAAACTTCATGCTGGCCACCGGCCACAGAGTTTTCTTCTTTCAGAAGGTGAAGCATCCTAAGTGAAGAGCAGAGATGCAGAACAACTTTAGGAAGGTCGCAATTTTATCACCATGCCCTTAACAGAAACATTATTTTAGCCATAATGGACATGGTTTGGTACCCTATGCTGTGCTTAGTTTGCAGCATTGTTCCTACCTTGCAGCTAGATAGCCATCAGTGCCGCATACTATACTTATTTTGGCAAAGTGTATTTTGGTAAATATCAACTATAGTGGAACAAAACTGATTGCATTAGATCCAGCACTAGCCCTTTGGGCAGTGATTCCAGAAGCCACACAACAGCTCTTTATAAAGAGTTGATTATATTTCTGCTAGCAGCACATGAATAGAAATAGCCCAGCGCTGCCTTCACTCATCACCATTTACGATTTAATGCTGGCAGGCAAAATGTGGTTTATTGTGGTGGCTGGGAAGCAAAGTAGAGTCCCCAAAGGAGCTGCAAGTCATGATAACTTCACAGCAATATGGAGGCCTTTCACAACATTTTAAACTAGACAAGATGCTAATATAATATTGCCTAAGTTTAAGAAGACTTTTTGGAAATATTTATTGCCACAGTGTGTGTTAGCTTAACCTTCATTGTTACATGCCTGTATTTGGATATTTAAATTATATCTCCCAGTGATGTTACAAATATGTAAAGGATATGTACTATATCTTGTTCTGGTTTATTGTGATATTGTTCTTAATATAAATTTAAAAGGCAAAAGTTTGGTTTTATTTAAGCATTATAGCAACATTTAGAAGATCATATACATGAGAGATAATAGCAGAGCTGAATAGCTGGATTAGTAGATCATGTATCAAGCAATAAACTATTTGTGCTTATGCAGGGTATACAAAACTATGAAGGTAGAGAGATACACACTTACCTCTCTGTATCAGTGTCAGATCTGAAGCTCAAATACGTATCGTTCTCACTGTTTGTCTTGCACATCAAATAATTTTCTCCTTCTACTTCATTGAGAGCCTTTCAAGAGACAGATATAACATCTCAAACATTTGCATGGGAAAATTGTATCTGAAGAAGTGTGCATGCACACGAAAGCTCATACCAAGAACTAACTTAGTTGGTCTTTAAGGTGCTACTGGAAGGAAAAAATTTTTTTTGTTTTGACTATGGCAGACCAACACGGCTACCTTTCTGTATTTGCATGGGAGAAATTTAAACTGACATATTTCATAGGCTGACAAAACACAGTGAGCCAATAGCCAGAAATCACAACTGCTGCAAGCCCAGCTAAAGGAAACACACATTTTTGTGTCCCAAGAAATTTAATTTCACACCAACAGAGGGCAGAAAGACAATTACCAATTGCCCAGAAGTGGAAAGTGAACACTTACTGTAATGCTACAGCATTTTTAAGCAACTAGTGCAAACACACTATTGCTTTCAATCTATGTTGCCTTGATTTCATTAAAATCAAAACTGAAGTGTTCAGGTTTCAATAAACATTATTTGTACCCACTACTGTCAGTAAGTAATTTGCTAAAATAAAACAAGTACAAACATTTATTTCTGCATTCAATTTTTTATTTGCAGCACAACCCTATGCATGTCTACTCAGAAGTAAATCCCACTAAATTCAATGGTACTTAATCCTACATAAGTATGCAAAGGATTGCAGTCTTAAGAGATATTTCAAGCGCCTCTTCTGTTATGTCTTAAGAGTCACTGCTGCAACTATGGACTCAACAATTTATCTGCAGACATCTCTTAACTGGCATGTGCTTGCCATTTCATTTCACTCCACAGAATGACTAACACTGGTATAATTTGAAAAGGCATGTCTATGTATCAAATGCAAAAGACACAGTCCTTGGTCTATTCTATTTATTTAGTGACAAAGTTTACATGGAAAATACACCACCTGTGGATCCATGACAGAATCACTAAGAAGAGAGAGCTGTGTGTGGGGATCACATTTTTGTACGATGGGACCTTGAGAGGATTCTACATCATAATCAGGAGCCACAGTCACATTTGGGAAACCTAGAGGGTAGACAAGTAAGAAAGACTTCCATTCATTAGGCCCAAGATTAGATGCTGAGCCTCCTGCACAAACGTAGCAATCCTTTGTTGCCTTCCATGGAGACACTATCTTATATTTCTACAAATTCTAGATACCGTTAGTTTGTTGTAGAAAAACAATAGAACATTGTGTGGCACCGTAAGCTCTTAAACACTAAAGTTTTTATTGCATGATACGCTTTTGTGGGCCAGAAATAGAGAGAAGGGTCTTTTATCCACTTTCTCCACAATATATGTATCACTTTATAAACCTATACCCTTTCCTCATAGGACATGTGATACAGCTCATAGTTTGCCAACGGAGTAACAAATGCAGAGGAAAGGACTGTATGTGGTGGAATTAATCAGGCCAAATGGGATGGACGTGTATATGCTGCTGTAGGTGAAACATCTGTAGACGCAAAGGGAGAAAATATGGCTTCCACACTGGCAATTTACACTGTGTAACTCTCTGGAGCACCAGTCAAGACCCAGCCATCACTCTCTTAGCAAAACCAACAGAATTCAGTTTAAATAGATCACTTGCTTATACAGGCAACCCCCGATTTGCGCAGGGCTTGGTTTCTGGATCATCAAGCACGTCTGTAAAATTGTGTGTAATTGAAAAAGCCCGCAAAAGCCTGCAACCCACCCTTTATGTTAAATACATAAAATGTATTTTATGACATTTCCAGGTTACTTCTGGGGTCGGCACAATGCACATATAGATGTGAACACGTGTAAATGGCGGGGGGGGGGGTTGCCTGTATGCTACAAGGAAAATTTGGAGGCATGGTTGTGGCTGTCATCAAAGAACATATTTCCATGTTATTATCACACTAGGAAACATGAAGCTATCGTTTCCAGTAAACAGCTTTCATTTGGGGTTTGCTTGGGTCTGCTAAACAAAACTATATCTCACTCAGTAAAACTTCACCTAAATGCCTGCGAGGGGCATCTCCAAATAGATCCTTCACCACAGCCATGGCCTGATCAGATCTCTCCAGGACTTCCTGTAACTGGTACTGATCAGAAAGAATCTAAAAAAATGAAAGCACAGAACACACACATTTTATACTTCTCTTTCCTTCCCCAGGCCCTATCCACTCTTCAAAACAGGTTACATGCCACTATTAATCATATAAATTATTAATACTGCTGCCTATATCATCCTTGAAATGCTACCTTTTATTAGGACCAATAGATGGGCATGATTAATTCAGTAAGTAACACATTTAAAAATACATCTACATGTGGCAAATATTTGAAATTACTTATTTTGAGGCATGACCAAGGCAGTCTATGCCAGTCACTCTTTAGCACTCATCTTAGGCTTATTTGTACAGCATTGTCTAAAATACTAAATGCTTCTTTGAAAATGGTGTTATTTTACAACCCGCCTTAATGAAGACATTATAGCTAACAAAAGGATAACAAAAATATATAACTTGTCCCTAAGATCTTTTGAGGGCTGGGAAGTAGCCAATGTAGCACCAATTTTTAAAAAGCGATCCAGGTTTTATTTAATCTGTACTGTTTTGTTTTTGTCTGAAACAATTTTACTTGCTTTACTTGGTTTTATAAAGGTATAATTGTATTGTTGCAACCTGCTCTGAGACCTTATAAACAAACAAACAAATTCACTGGGCTAGTGGAGAAATTATGAATCGTTCCATCCACTTTCTACAAGGACACCTGGTAGAAGGTTTTTAAAAACCCAGCCGCCTGGTCACAGAGGATGTGGCTTCCGACTCCCTTTTAACCAGCATAAACATACTTTTGTGATTTTATTCACTTTACAAGCTTGAAGCACACTATGAGGCTGAGTGTGCCCTCTCCAGATTAGAGAACTCCAGGCACATAATGAATGAATAGTTCACCAGGAAGCCTTGCACAGCAGCAAACATGAAAAGTAAGCTAAATCTCAGGTTGTTGTTGTTTACTCATTTAGTCGTGTCCGACTCTTTGTGACCCCCTGGACCAGAGCACGCCAGGCACTCCCGTCTTCCTCTGCCTCCCACAGTTTGGTCAAACTCATGCTGGTAGCTTCGAGAACACTGTCCAACCACCTCTTCCTCTGTCGTCCCCTTCTCCTTGTGCCCTCAATCTTTCCCAACATTTTCTTTTCCAGGGAGTCTTCTCTTCTCATGTGGTGGCCAAAGTCTTGGAGCCTCAGCTTCGGGATCTGTCCTTCCAGTGATCACTCAGGGCTGATTTCCTTCAGAATGGAGAGGGTGGATCTTCTTGCAGTCCATGGGACTCTCAAGAGTCTCCTCCAGCACCAGAATTCAAAAGCATCAATTCTTCGGCGATCAGCCTTCTTTACAGTCCAGCTCTCACTTCCATACATCACTACTGGGAAAACCATAGCTTTAACCATACGGACCTTTGTTGGCAAGGTGATGTCTCTGCTTTTAGGATGCTGTCTAGGTTTGTCGGATCTCAGGTAGTTGGGAGGAAAGAACTGTGCATGCCACCATGCAGACAGAGCTCTCCCCACCCCCAGTTGAACCACAGCTGATGACTAGCTTACTATATCAGCCACAAGGAAACTCTATAACCATTTCTTACCTCTCTCATCAAGGCCAGTTTCTTTTTTTCTAGAGATTCTGGAACTCTTGGTCTCTGCTTCTTCCATTTGCTCTTCAGTGCTTTTTCTTGCAGTTCAAAGTGTACAATGCCTTTGTTCTTTGACTTGTGCATCTCATGGCGTCGTACCTGGAAAGGAAAAGATTTTCCTCAGACCAGAGCCAAGGAACAAATGAAGGAGATGGTTGTGACGGTACAAAACAACTAGAAGGCTTTCTGTCTTTACACTTCTATACACTGGGCAAAACTAGACAGCAGGGTCACTATCTTAGTGCCATATGCAGACTGTTACAAAAGCACAAGCAGCCAGGGTGGTGTAGTGGTTAAGAGCAGTAGTCTCGTAATCTGGGGAACCGGGTTCGTGTCTCCGCTCCTCCACATGCAGCTGCTGGGTGACCTTGGGCTAGTCACACTTCTCTGAAGTCTCTCAGCCCCACTCACCTCACAGAGTGTTCATTGTGGGGGAGAAAGGGAAAGGAGAATGTTAGCCGCTTTGGGACTCCTTAGGGTAGTGATAAAGTGGGATATCAAATCAAACTCTTCCTCTTCTTCTTCTAAACACTTGGAGATGGTTCACCTAATACAAGCTTTCCAATGGACTGTGAGCATGTCAGAGAAAGAGAGAAGAACAAGCAACAGAGAAGCATGGAAGGGATGGGGTAGCCATCAAATGTAGTGGAGACCTGCACTATCAGCAGCAGAAGGGAGCATATAGGGATACAGGATGCTAACTGCACACACCCTTTGCACTTGCATCATTACAGTTTGTAACCCCTCTCCCTAGTCAATTTCCTCCAAAATCCAAAATCCAGCACTGGACCCCAGCCTCCACATTATACATGACTGGGACACATCCAGAATTAAAAAGAGCAAGTCTGTGGTTTACTTGTATAATTTTATGTCTAAGACAAGCCTCCTTAAGTCCCTCCCTAGTACAGTGGGGCCCCGCAAGACGAATGCCTCGCAAGACGGAAAACCCGCTAGACGAAAGGGTTTTCCGTTTTGGAGGTGCTTCGCAAAACGAATTTCCTATGGGCTTGCTTCGCAAGACGAAAATGTTTTGCGAGTTCCTGCAGGTTTTTTCCCCCTCCCCCCCTTTTTCCCAAGCCGCTAAGCCCCTTATCAGCTGATCCTCTAAGCCGCTTAACAGCTGATCGCTAAGCCGCTTATCAGCTGATCCGCTAAGCCGCTTAACAGCTGATCCGCTAAGCCGCTTAACAGCTGATCCGCTAAGCCGCTTAACAGCTGATCGCTAAGCCGCTTATCAGCTGATCCGCTAAGCCGCTTATCAGCTGATCCGCTAAGCCCGCTAAGCCGCTAATAGCGCTAATCCGCTAAACCACTAATGGGCTTGCTTCGCAAGACGAAAAAACCGCAAGACGAAGAGACTCGCGGAACGGATTCTTTTCGTCTTGCGAGGCACCACTGTATGTCAAGAAAGACAAATTTCCAGCTTACGAGATCTTCAGGAGTTGCACGATGCACGGTGAGATCATGAACAGTGTTCTGCAACAAAACATACAAAATGCAAGGTTAGAACATGAAACCAAGTACCTCAAATTAATAACATGCATTCTCCAAGTTCTTCTATCTATAGATAGGTCAATTCTAACCATCCCACCCCGTTTTAGCACACCCAGGAACCTAGAGGGCAGGGCTATACAGTACAATGGAAAGAGCACCGCTGCCTCCTCAGTTGAGGAAAGTCTTGTAATCCTAAGAGTTGGAAGGGACCACGAGGGTCATCTAATCCAAGCCCCTGCAATGCAGGAATCTTTTGCCAAGCGAGCAAGCGAACAAGAAGAACTGCGCTACTGGAAGAAGAAGAAAACTGAGTATGGCACTGCTGCAATATTATGTCTGGGCACATATACCAAAGGAAATAATAGCTAAAGAAGGCATACTTCCAAGTAAACATTTTTTAAATGGTTTTAAATTCTCATAAATTTTGATAGCCTGGGCTCTGACACCTGTGATTGTTTTGACACGTGGAATTGGGGAGACTCGGGCACAAGTTGCCAAGCTGGACTAAAAGTTCCAGAATTAATTCCTCCATGGAGGATGGAGGCTGACAAAAAAAATCTTGAAGCAGTGCACAGCCTGAGAACTTCCACACCTCGCAAATCTCTCCCTCCATTTCCCATTGGGGCAGCAATTCCTGCATAAGTACAAAGGAGGCTTCCACAAAGGGCAGCTTTTATACCCCTAACACCTTCTCCCCCCCCCACCCTCTCTCTCCCTCTATACAGTGGTACCTCGGGTTACAGACGCTTCAGGTTACAGACTCCGCTAACCCAGAAATAGTACCTTGGGTCAAGAACTTGGCTTCAGGATGAGAACAGAAATCGTGCTCCAGCGGTGCAGCAGCAGCAGGAGGCCCCATTAGCTAAAGTGGTGCTTCAGGTTTAGAACAGTTTCAGGTTAAGAACGGACCCCCGGAACGAATTACGGTAAGTTCTTAACCCAAGGTGCTACTGTATTCGGGTAGAAGGTGTTCGCTAACACGATCCAGAAGGAAGGTTGGCATGCATTAAGAAGCGCAATACAGTGGTACCTCGGGTTACAGACGCTTCAGGTTACAGACTCCGCTCACCCAGAAATAGTACCTCGGGTCAAGAACTTTGCTTCAGGATGAGAACAGAAATCGTGCAGCAGCGGCCGCAGGAGGCCCCGTTAGCTAAAGTGGTGCTTCAGGTTAAGAACAGTTTCAGGTTAAGAATGGACCTCCGGAACGAATTTTAAGTGGGGCCATTCGAGAGTGAGTTACACTGAGTTAATAGCCTTTTAGGCTTCCTCCAGTGAATAGTTCACTTTTTGAATAATAATTACATGTCACTGGGGGCGGGGGTGGGGGTGGCATCAGGATTTTAGAGGTGCTTAGGTGGGGCATGGCCAAAAAAAGTTTGGGAGGCACTGCTGACTCACTCACTCTCTCTCTCTCTATATATATACCGGTATATATATCTCCAGCCTGAAGAGAAGTGTTGGTAAAGTCAAAAGCTTACACACTAGATTTTATTGGGTTTGGTTCCTTTTAGGTTTTGATTCCAAACCCCTGGGCAAAACCCACCATCTTCTCCAACTCAGAGGAATCTTTATTTGCATCAGCCACTAGCCATCGCAATAAAATAGAGTAAAAGATACTGAAGATAGAGGTAAGAACTTAACTATAGAAAATACATTTTGGGGGTTGACATCAATAATCAAATAAGAGATATTATTCTAATTGCCCTTCCAGTTTTTGCTGTCACCTGATCATCTTGATTTGCTCAAAGAAAGGACACAGTAGCAATGGCTGAGCAACCCAGAATGGACAATAATAGAGGGATAATCACATCACTCCTCAAATCTTTATAAAGTGTGCAGCCAGAAGCACATGAGCCACTGAATACTGCCATCTCCACAGTGGATTTCTTGGAAATCGACTCTCAAGTGCAGCCAAAGGCAGTATATTCAAACTTGTGAAAGTGAAATCACGTCTGTATTTTGGGACCGTTAAATTTTGCAAATTTAACCAAGTGTCAAGACGACCAGGTGGAAAGTAATCCTACCACCGACCACATTTCCTTATTGTGGCCGGATTATTCTGTCACTCGATGTCATAGAGGCGCTGTCTAATTAAATTATTTGCTTCCCTGGCTATTAATAGTGTTGATAGCTGCTGTGGTGATAAAACTGGAAAAGTAAAACTTTTGGTTGACTCATATTTTAAAAACAAACAAATGGAATCTGTCATAAAGCATTTAGAAAACGTGAATTCCATTTACGAATCTACGACTCTTGCGACTAGAAAGGAAAATAGATTATTATTATTATTATTATTATTATTATTATTATTATTATTATTATTATTCACAGCTTGGCTTCCCCCCCCCCCGCTCGTACTCACGTCCCAGTCCTGCTTCTTCCTCCTCGCCTTCTTGGGCGGCTTCCTCTTGGCTCCCGAGGCCGGCAAGCGACTCGCCCTCAGAAGGGACATAGCAATAATAATAATAATAATAGCTGCAGCTCCCGAGTAATAGCTCAAGCGGCGATGGCTGGAACGGGCGGGGCTCCGAGCGAGGAGAGAGAAGCGCCGGCCGCGACGCACAAATCGAGGCGGGTGGCGTGGAGGAGAGCAGGCCTGGCGCCCGTTGCCCCGGCAACCCCGCCTGCTCTGGCGGAGCTCAGGGCGGGAAGGGAAGGAAGGCGGCGCCGAGGAGGGAAGGCCCAGGCGGGCCTCTTCCCCTCAGGAGAGCGCAGCCAAAGTTTGCCCCACGCTCGGCAAGCGCACCCCGCTGGAAGGAGCCAAGTCCTAATGAAATTATTATTATTATTATTATTATTATTATTATTATTATTATTATTATTATTATTATTACCCCGCCTTTTTTCTGCTGGGGACTCAAGGCGGCTTACAGATAAAAACAAGAACAGCTAAAGCAGTGGTTCTCACATGGTGTGGCCTGTCCATACAGTGGGACCTCAGGTTACATACGCTTCAGGTTACAGACGCTTCAGGTTACAGACTCCGCTAACCCAGAAATAGTACCTCGGGTTAAGAACTTTGCTTCAGGATGAGAACAGAAATCGTGCTGCAGCAGGAGGCCCCGTTAGTTAAAGTGATGTTTTAATAGTTTCAGGTTAAGAACGGACCTCCGGAACAAATTAAGTTCTTAACCCGAGGCACCACTGTACTGATGTGGCAGGAGAGGATGACAAGTGTGGCGAGGAGATTCAACCACTTTTAAACATTTTAGTACAGTATAGTATAATACAGTGGTACCTTGGTTTGCATACATTTTGGATTACAAACACGTCAAACCCAGAAGTGCGTGTCCCGGTTTGCAAACTTTTTTGGGATTGCAACCCGTTTTGGGGGGATTATGAACACTATTTTTTTTTTTTTGAGACCCCATTGGCGAAAGCGCGCCTTGGGTTACAACGTGTTTTGGTTTACAAACGGACCTCCAGAACGGATTATGGTTGTAAACCAAGGCACCACTGTATAGTATAGTATAGTATAGTATAGTATAGTATAGTATAGTATAGTATAGTATAGTAATGTTTGTTTGTTTTGCAGATTATGGATAAGATACCTTATAGCAGTGGTTCCCAACCTTTATTTGGCCATGCCCCACCTAAGCATTTCCAAAATCCTGATTCCTTTCCCCACTGTGACATAATTCTTATTATTAAAAAAGTGAACTCCTATTCACAGGGAGAAAGCCTAAAATGCCATTAGCTGTTAATAACTCATTCTCAAATTACCCCTCTTAAAAATCAGATTGGGAACCACGGCCTTATAGCGTAACCATATTTCCAGAAGTAAAAACCAGGACACCCCAAAGGTTGTTGAGCTTCTTTTAGGAATACCCTAAAATTGTTGAGCTTTTTTTTTTTTTTAAAAAAAGTGATTTTTCGATTGACTTGCCTAAGATTCAGGACAAAGAGATGCCTTTGAAATCCAGGTAATATCCGGACGTATGGCATTTTCAAAATGAGAGCAAGAGCATCAAGTGATAGTGAGGAAATCCTAGATGTATTTCTTATCAACAAACAAAAATAGTGTGGTGCAAGCAAATTTTTATTCTGAAATTGTGACCCAGAGAAAAGGTTTGAGGACCACTGAGCTAAAGATCATTTTAAAAACCCAAATAAACACAATCATAGAATTGTAGAGTTGGAAGGGACAATGAGGATCATCTAGTCCAACCCGCTGCAATGCAGGAATCTCAACACATGGTACCCCTCCAATCTGAAATCATATCACACCCTGCATAGCTTTTCAAATGTGCTAGCAGGTTTTTTTTTGCTACAATCTGTTAAAACCATACAAATAGCATCATAGTAGAATCGTAGATTATTATTATTATTTAAATTTGTATACTGCCCTTCATCCAAAGATCTCAGGGTGGTCCCTTTCATTAAATAATAATAATAATTTATTATTTATACCCCGCCCATCTGGCTGAGTTTCCCCAGCCACTCTGGGCGGCTCCCAATCAAGCGTTAAAAACAGTACAGCATTGAATATTAAAAACTTTCCTAGACAGGGCTGCCTTCAGATGTCTTTTAAAGATAGGGTAGCTGCTTATTTCCTTCACATCTGAAGGGAGGGTGTTCCACAGGGTGGGTGCCACTACTGAGAAGGCCCTCTGTCTGGTTGCCTGTAACCTCACTTCTCACAATGAGGGAACCGCCAGAAAGCCCTCAGCACTGGATCTCAGTGTCCGAGCAGTCAGTTCCCAAGAACCTGTTGGAACAAGTCAGAAGGGTGACAAGGAGGGAGCCAGTCTAACATCCCCTAGGGAGGGAGTTCCAGAGTCTTGGTCAATTCCTTGTCCAGGGCAGCTAGACCAGTTCCATCTGGTACGCAGGCTGAGACCCTACCTGCCTGCAGACTGTCTCAACAGACTGGTGCATGCCCTGGTTATCTCCCGCTTGGACTACTGCAATGCACTCTACCTTTGAAGGTGCCTCAGAAACTGCAGCTAATCCAGAATGGCCATCGGGACCATATGACACCGGTCCTAAAGGATCTTCACTGGCTCCCAGTATGTTTCTGAGCACAATTCAAACTGTCGGTGCTGATCTTTAAAGCCCTATGGCCTTGGCCCAGTATACCTGAAGGAGTGTCTCTACTTCCATCGCTCAGCTTGGACACTGAGGTCCTCCTCCAAGGGTCTTCTGCTGGTTCCCTCGCTGCGAGAAGCAAAGTTACATGGAACCAGGCAGAGGGCCTTCTCAGTAGTGGTCTCTTCCCTGTGGAACCTTCTCGGTAGTGGGGCCCTCCCTTTGGATGTCAAGGAAATAAACAACGATCTGACTTTTAGAAGACATCTGAAGGCAGCCCTGTTTAGGGAAGTTTTTAATGTTTTATGGTGCTTTAATATTCTTTTGGGAGCTGCCAAGCCAGATGGGCGGGGTATAAATAATAAATTATTATTATTATTATTATTATTATTATTATTATTATTATTATTATTATAGGTCAGGGGTCAGCAACCAACGCCTATGAGCCACAAGCTGCCCATGGGGGTCGTTTAACCAGCCCATGAGCCGCCCCCGAACTGAGGTGCCTGCTTGGTGAGTCCCCGCATGCTGCACTAAACCAGCGCAGTGCAGCGCGGGGACTCACTTTAGCGGTGCCATAAATCGTGTCTGCGCAGACACAGATGCTGAAAATTGCATCTGCGCAGATGCTGGAAATTGTGGGCGTGCATGCTCACATGCCCGCAATCCAGCCCACAGAGGGATCTCCGCTGGAGTGAACCAGCCCAGGCAAGGTAAACCTTGCTGACCCCTGTTATAGGTCATAACCTATAAGAATGTGGGCTGGCTGCAATAGTTAATACAAGTGAGGGAAAGTCACAACTTACCTTTAAATTGCATTGGAAACACATGCTTTCTTTCACATAATTTTGGGCAATGTAGTTTACCCATCGCATAGAGTTACAAATCCTAGCAACCCATAACAAACTACAGAGCCCAGAATTCCTTAAGGGGGAGACAGTGCTTCGAATGTGCTTCAAAAGGTAAGGCGTCTAGGTGCTATTATTTCAGAAAGGAGCCCTGGGACCCCCTGCAAGCCAAACCTTGCCTTCCTTCATCTCTTAAGAACTGTTCTCTATGCGAGTAGGGCTTCTTCCTGGTTTTTGGATTCTTGTCCTTTCACTATACATGATAACTCAGACCCATAAGGTGGGGGACTCCCTTCCGTATTCAGCCCCCACAAAAAAGTTGTCCTCAGAACTGTTTAAATGTTTTTGCCTTTTCCTTTAAGGATACCTGCAGAACCAGGTTTGAGAGGCCCTTTGGACAGGGCCCAACTCCTTGCTACTTTCACCACTGCCTCCAGGGACGAACGAAGGCTAACCGACACCCAGGGTGAGCCAAACCGCTACATACGACGCATGTGTGGCACCACTACGTACGACGCATGCGTGGCGCCGCCATGTACAGCGCATGTGTGCGACACAGTGCATGTGTTTTAGGTAGCGGTTTGCCGCCAGCACCGCTCGAACGCCTTATGGACAATGGCGGGATCCTCTGCTCATGGCTGAAGCCATGAATGGAGGATCCTCCACATGCGGCAGCAGCAGTGTGATGGCAGCTCACGCCGCCACGCCTGGGGGCGGCGGGCTGAGCACCCCACGGGGCGCCTTCTTGTCACACCCCCCCAGACATGGCACCTGGGGCACCCCGCCCTCCTTGCGACACCACTGACTGCCTCCTTTTACCATTCACTCAAGGCCCTATGAGTCCTACTGGCCAAAGTTATGATAAGCAGCAACCCCCTTCCTTTTCCTCCCTCCTGCAAGTCCTCATTCACTTAGGAAAGGCAGGCAAAGAGGCAACAGGATGGATGGGATGCAAAGGGAATGGGTATGGGCACATGCTCAATAATGGTAGCATCTGACCTGGCTTCTGGACTCTGGCTGGTGATGTGGGGTGGTGCTGAAATTCCCCCCTTTTTATTAGATCTCAAGCTTCCTAGGTCAGCCGGCCATATCTTTTTTTTACAGAAGTCAAGAGGCTGTAGCAATCTGAAAGATGCATCCTTTAAAATGTATTATGGCTGGGTTTCCAAATAAAATCTGAACCTTCTAGACCCATGGTTCCCAGTGTGGGGCACATATAAGATATATGTCACGGGGGAGGGGGCATGAGGATTTTAGAGATGCTTAGGTGAAGTATTGGGACGCGGGTGGTGCTGTGGGTAAAAGCCTCAGCGCCTAGGGCTTGCCGATCGAAAGGTCGGCGGTTCGAATCCCCGCGGCGGGTGCGCTCCCGTTGCTCGGTCCCAGCGCCTGCCAACCTAGCAGTTCGAAAGCACCTCCAGGTGCAAGTAGATAAATAGGGACCGCTTACTGGCGGGAAGGTAAACGGCGTTTCCGTGTGCTGCGCTGGCTCGCCAGATGCAGCTTTGTCACGTTGGCCACGTGACCCGGAAGTGTCTCTGGACAGCGCTGGCCCCCGGCCTCTTGAGTGAGATGGGCGCACAACCCCAGAGTCTGTTAAGACTGGCCCGTACGGGCAGCGGTACCTTTACCTTTACCTTTAGGTGAAGCATGGCCAAAAAAAAGTTGGGAACCACTAAAAGCAGTTATTTTTAGGCAAGCCTTCAGTGCTACCATCTTAATAACTGGTATTTTATTGCTTTAGACTAGGTATGTGCAACCTGTGGCCCTCCAGGTGATGTTGGACTACAATTCCCATCATGCCATCAGGTAAGGAGATTGCTTTTTGACAGTATTAACAAAGGTTGCACGACAATATTGCAGCTAAGGAGAAAACTCTTGCTGTTCCAAGATGAGAAGGAAATGTTTACTGGAAAGTTGAGGGTGTCCATTGAAAGGTGAGGTGGGGAAACAGGATACTGAAAAGGAAGGAACTAGCTTGCTTTATCTTCTTACACTTGATAGTGGCCTGGGTTGCTAAGGGGCCTGACATAAAAGAGCTTCACTGCAATATACAGCAAGGTGGAAAGGAAAAAGATAGTTCTTCAGCTATCACCATCCTTGGATAGGGATAGCCTGACCCCAGCTGGACTACTGTAATGCATTGTACATGGAGCCGTGCTTGAAGACTACTCAGAAGCTTCCTTTAATGCAAATTGTTGTTGACAGAATTTTGACCAGTGCAGCAAGATAAACTCACATTGCACAGATTACAAAAGAACTGTGTTGGCTGCCTACGCACTTCCAAGCCCATTTCAGGTTTTGGGTGGTTACCTATGAAGCCCTAAATGGCTAGGCACCTGAAGGACTCGCTGTATCAACATGCCTAAGGGGGTTATTCACATTCCAATGGGGGCAGGAGCTTGTTCTGTGTTCACATGTATTAGGTCTTTCTTTGCGGTGGCACCTACCTTGGAAGGTGCTTACAACCTCATCACTTCTATTTCAGAACCATGTTAAAACATTTTTTTTTTGTTTACTCAAGTAATTTGAGTGTTTTTACTGTTTTAAACAGTCTGACTTTTTTTAGTTGGCTCTGTATTAACACCCCCCCTTGGTTATGTTATTGTTCTTGCATAAATTATTGTGTTATTTGTTTGAATCAGTAACTTGTCCAGGTACCATCAGTGAAGAAAGGAAGGTTGGTCCTTCTCTGAATTATGGGATGCTATCCCTTTGCAAACGCAGGTGGCGCTGTGGGTTAAACCACAGAGCTTAGGACTTGCTGATCAGAAGGTCGGCGGTTCAAATCCCCCTTGACGGGTTGAGCTCCCGTTGCTCAGTCCCTGCTCCTGCCAACCTAGCAGTTCGAAAGCACGGCAAAGTGCAAGTAGATAAATAGGTACCGCTCTGGCGGGAAGGTAAATGGTGTTTCTGTGCGCTGCTCTGGTTTGCCAGAAGTGGCTTGGTCATGCTGGCCGCATGACCCGGAAGCTGTACACCGGCTCCCTCGGCCAACCCCAGAGTCGGCCACGACTGGACCTAATGGTCTGGGGTCCCTTTACGTACCCCTTTGCAAATGCAACAAGCATTTTTTTGGGGGGTTGTAGCCAGGTTTGGTCATTTTGCTCTTCATGCATAACTTATTGTGTCATTTGTTTTTTGCTGTTCGAATGACACAACATACGAAAGGGAGGGCTATGTTTATTTTTAAATCAATGAATCAAAGTAATTGCTCAAGAACTAAGCTGTAGAATTTGGCATTTAATGAGGGCTACAGAAATACAGTAGGCTTAATTCAAGTGGCCGATTTCCGTAACCATCTATCTCAGTAATCCGTTCACCACCACCCCATCCGAAAGCTAAATGTGACGTTTCAATAATAAGTACTCGCAACCTTCTCGAAAGTGCTGCGTACGGGAGGAAGCAGAGCGATGATATGAGCAGGAGCCTGCAAATGGACACGTGGCAGAGGCTGGCGCAAACCACCCAGGCACTAAAGTGTGGGATTGGCTTCGGGCATTATTTTTACAGATCGCTGCCCACGAGACGATGTCTTGCGAGAAAAGCAAGCGGGGGGCTCTCCAAATAACAATAAACACAACCGTCGTGAAAGGTTAATCGCGAGTGATGTTTCCAGCCGGAGTTCGCCTCCCGCCCGGGTTTTTCTGCTTGCCGAGCCCCGCGCGCAATAAACGATTTTTTTATCCCGGCGAAAAGGGGGTCGCGCCTTTCGGCGACCTCCGTCTTGCGCAAGACCTAAAGTTGGAAGGACACGTCCTCCTGGCAGCCGAGAAGGGAAAGGCAGCCAGTTAGTTCCCAAGCCTCGGCCGGCTCCCCTTCCCCGGGGACCAGAACCCAGGTGGGTTTCTGCTGCGGGATCTGCGCGCTGCGCAGCCGGCTGCTGCTGCCTTCTCCGCGGATGCCTCCCTGCGCGCCGAGTAGGAGCAGCTGCCGTCTCGACCCGAGGGAGATCGGCGTCTATCAATCAGACGCAGAGCGGGGGGAGAAGGCAGATCCGGCATAGGCGCCTCCAATCCGGATTCAGCCACCGCTACTCCGGCTGCAGCGGGAGCATGGAGAGCCCCGGCGCGGAGAGCAGCGCCTAGCCAGGACTGGAAGGCGACGCCGGGCCCGGCGCTAGAGCGGACCCTGCTCCAGCCGCTCCCGGTTTCCTTTACTCCTCCTCCTCCTCCCCTTCACCTGGCCGGGGGATCATGAGCGGCTGGGCCAGGCTCGCCGGGCTGCTGCTGGCCGTCGCCGGATCCCGCGAGCTGCAGCCTCCCCGCGCGCAAAGGAGAGGCGCCGGGGCGGCCGGCGCGGAAGAGGCAGCCCAGTTCGACACCGTCTACTCCGGCCAGGTCAACCGAGCCGCTGAGCGCCTTTACGCCTTCAACTACACCAGCAAGCCGGGCCAGGTAAGGCGAAGCACCGCCCCGGGCTGCTGTCCTCCTCGCCGCTGCCCGGCAGCGGAGCCCGGACGACCGGCTCCAGGGGCGCTCGGTCCCCATCAGACTCGCGAGCCAGATTCACCTGCCGGGGCCAGGAGCCTGGATCCCCGTCCCCCCGGGCAGGGCGGGGGGCGCCGGGAGAGAGGCAGGCCTGTGTGGCCGCCCTTAGGGATGGCCGGGGGGTCCAGACAGCCCTCTCTGCGGAAGAGCCGTTGCAGGCAGCCGGAGCTGGGATAGGAAGGGCAGGAGATCCGCGGCAGGGAAGCGAGACCCGTCTCGCCTGCGCGCCTGCATCTGACCGGCTGCTGCAGCTGGACGGTTGATACTGGGAGAGATGGATCGACCTTGGGGCGATTCGGTGGGGAAACCCTAATGTCTCCAACGCTTCTTTGGGGGGGGGGAATGCGCTTTAGATGCGGTTTGGGACCGCAGACTGCTGGTCTTCCCTCCTTGAGAGTCTATAGTGGGGGTGGTAGAAAGGTCCATTTGTCTGGTCCATTATCTTCCCCAGTTGCCCAGGAAACACTTGCATTGTTTGGTGTGTGTGTTTTAAATGCATCCATCCTTAACTTCTTGCCCTTCTTTCTGATGAAACATTTTCTGTGGCTGATTGCTCGATTTGGCAGTTTAATTCAGAAAAAGAGCGAGGCATCACGTTTGTCTTAAGCTTTTTGCTTGATTTGGGAGTTTTATTCAAAAGAGAGAGAGAGGCCACGTTTGTCTGAAGCTTTTGAGTCACCAAACATCTTAGCTCTGTCCAGTACTGTATAGATGAATATTTGTCAGGGAAACAAAGAAACATCTATTGTTTAATGAGAATGCATTCATAAAATCTTTGGAGATGTTATAGAATACATTGGGATATAGCTGTTACCTACCCAGATATAATGGGACGCGGGTGGCGCTGTGGGTTAACCACAGAGCCTAGAGCTTGCCAATCAGAAGGTCGGTGGTTCCAATCCCCATTGCTCGGTCCCTGCTCCTGCCAACCTAGCAGTTCGAAAGCACGTCAAAGTGCAAGTAGATAAATAGGTACCGCTCCAGCGGGAAGGTAAACGGCGTTTCCGTGCGCTGCTCTGGTTCGCCAGAAGCGGCTTAGTCCTGCTGGCCACATGACCCGGAAGCTGTACACCGGCTCCCTCGGCCAATAAAGTGAGATGAGCACTGCAACCCCAGAGTCGGCCACGACTGGACTTAATGGTCAGGGATCCCCTTACCTTTACCTTACCCAGATATAGCTAGATATATTTATTAGAGTACCCAGTTTCTATGTTGTATGGTATACCTGTTAGAACAGAATTAAATAATGAGATGGAGGAGTAAGCCATAATGTGAATATACCCTCCCTAAGGCTGAAGCTAGATGTGAACCTGAACTTGTAGTTATTTTTTAATTGTTAACTGCTGCAGGGAGCCCTGATTTTCATTGGTACTGTAACACATGGGGAGTTGTGTCAACCTTTTCCTTCTGCTATAGTCCTGGTTAAAACAAGTTTCCCTTCTGGCGTCTATTAGTGCTGGAAGAAAACATCACATGGGGTGGGTACAGTGGTTACATGTTGCAATAATGCTTTGCGTTTATCTAATATTAAAAGCACTTCCCATTCGTTGCATCAGGAAGCCCTACAGCAACACTGTATTTTCTCATAGTTGCAAGGTGTGTATGTGTTTGTGTCCGGTACCTGAGGCAAGATTTAACTTCCTAGTTCACAGGTCAGTCCATTACAGAGCAATCTTTTACTCACCTTGATGCCAGCCCACAGATACACTGTACACCTGCCAAATACTACGCTTATTCAGCCTAGGGCAAGAAGGGAAAATACTTTTTTATAAAAAAGATAGAAAATGGAAGGATACCCTGCCCTGATAAGCACAAGCTTTGTTACTGCCCTCCAATTGCAGGTGGGACTGGCAACACACCCCATTATGTGTGGCGATGGAAGCAGCCGGTGACAGTGAGACAATTGGGGACACCTCCAGCACACCATCTTGTATCTTAAAGACTACAGAGCACACAAAGGGATACCATTGCACCCCAAGTCCAATGGCTCCAGGGACATCATGCTCTCACACAGGGATTTTTTTTCTGCCAGAACACAGTTCTGGCACCTTTTTTGCCATGCTTTGCTCAATAAGTCTGCTCAACCCAGCAAAGGAGGTCCCTAAGTGATGAGGTGCGCAGGATGGCAGCCAAAGTGGCCTGAGTGGGGTGGGGAGAGCAGCCAACCTGCCATCTTGTCACATGACTTGCGTTACAAGATGTTGGTGACGGTGGTGTCTGGGTTGGCGACTTGTGGGAATGTTGTGGATACTAGGAGAGGATATATTGATTAAATATTATCCTTCCTAACTCACGCTAGTGAGTCATACAGCAGAGTTCATTCCCTTCTATACACAGCAGGAAGCTAGTTGCAGATTCGTTTGAATCTCTTTAGTTAAGCAATCCAGTCTGGCATGCCCAGATTGGAGTATATTCCTGGTAAGACCCCTTTGTCCCTCCTAAAAAGAATATAGACACAAGAAGCTTAAAAAAAATAAGAAGAAGAAGTTTACTCGCATTCAGTTCACAGCTGGATCCCTGAAGGCAGGCTTTAGCTTAGAGTTACAGAAGAAGGGTTGAGCTCATCCCATATTGGAATGAGCCCATGTCCTGGTGGCTGAGAGCCAGCAGACAGCAAAATACATCAGTATCAAGAGAGCATGGCACCAAGAGAGTAGCATGGCATGAAGAGGAAGATGGCTGCGCAAGCAGCTCCTCTTATGGGGTCTCCCAGGGTCACGCCCACCTACCTGATCACACGCAGGGGGAGGAAGCTCAAGACCAGTATGACAGGAAGTCCTTCTGGAACTGGAGTGACCCCGCGTGTCCACTCTGGGCAAACAGGAAGTGTTGTGCTTGACTGCTTATGTCACATCCCACACGACTTAGGTGGTGAGTTCTGGCACCTTTTTTCCTAGAAAAAAAGCACACTTCACTCATGTTTTACATTCCTGGCGCACCCACACACCCACAAAACCCAGTCATATTAGGGGCAGAAGAGAGGGGCATGCCTGGGATTAAAATTACCTAGCAGATACCACAGAGCCATTTCCTAACCACTCAGCCACAGCAGGAGACCAGAATCATGGGGCATTTTTCTCCCACCTCTGGGGTGAAAATGGTACAAATCTTTGACTTTCATACTCAGAGCCAGGTTGGTAGCTGTGTTGGTCTGACGCAGTCGAAATACATTTAAAAATTGTCCAGTAGCACCTTAGAGACCAACTACGTTTGTTCTGGGTATAAGCTTTCGTGTGCATGCACACTTCTTCAGATACACATTCAGATGCTCAGAGCCATTCTTGAATATTAAAGCATTCTCTGCTTTAATGAAACACTGAAAGAAATTTAGCCTTGATGCAAAGATGGGGAACCTTTTTTCTGTTGTGGACTGGACCGCATTCTCAATAACATGTATATAGCCTGGAGGGGATTTCATTAACTCTTTAAGCATTGGCATAGATACAAGATATCAAAGGTAGCATTGCCTGATTAGAAATTTCTCAGGCAATGATAGTTCCAAGACATCTCTAGTTTGAGAAGGCTTTGAAAACTTGCAAATAAAGCTTTACTTTAAGTGGCCACAAATTGGCACAACGTAAGGTACACCTTTTCAAAGCTGTGATTGCTTTTACCTTTAGCTGCCAGAAAAGGGATACAACGGTAAAATATTTTAATGGTGTAGTTTATAGAAGCAAACATTAGGTGGTAACCAAGGAGACTATGACCAGGAGGTTGGTCACCATCTACTTTCCATTTTTATGCACGTTACACAACACCACACACACACACACACACACACACACACACACAATACTGAGGTGTTATAATTTGTATCTCAGGCTGCTTCCATGATACTGGGTGGTTTGCAAACTACCACCTCAAAGAAGGGCTATAGGATTCTATAGGATTCAAAATACGAGCTTCTGTTCTTTAAAAATGATTCAGTGCAAAAGATGGCAATGTGTGGACCAGAAGTCTTATGTGGCTGGCATCAGAGCTTTTGTGTAGCTCAGGGCTGACAGAGTGAGGCAGTTGCCAGAGGCAGTGATTGCTGGAAGGAGTGGGGCAGTGGTAGCCCCCCCACACACATGGGGGGGGACACCCACCCTAATGCAGTACAGATCTCTGTGTGCTATGAAGGGCTCCTGCTCCCCTCTCTTGGAGTGCAATGAAGGATGGGAGCCTGTGGAAGTAAAATTCATCTGTGTGAACCTTATTGGCTTTAGCAAGAGGAATGGGGTGGGGGGGTTGCCCCCACACTTTAGCCAGCAAAAAGCCTTGGTGTGGGCCACATCCTATATTCTGAGAATATAGGCTTATTTTATTATGGGAGCTTTCAGACTTCATGACTGTGGAGAACATGGGAATGATAGAATGCCATAGAAGTTCCAAATAAATAAATAAAAATACATGGCTAAATTTATAAGCTTTGAGGTTTTATAATTCCTGGTACTTACAATTCTTAATATTTCTAATTCCACATTGATCTGGTGAGAAGGGATTTGTCTTGCTTACAAGTTTTTCCAAAAAACCCTCCCACCCTCTCTCTGGCCTAGACAAGAGGTAGATTTAGAGCAGTGGGACCAGTTCTGCCACACTGAGCGCCGAGCCTATGGGGTGCCTGAGGGTGTCGCGACTATTGACGTGGTACAGAGTATAAAGCGTGGGGTTGACAGGGAGAATGTACGTGTGAAATATCACAGGTTTCATTTTGTCCCCATGGATCCTGGACTCGAGGGTGCCTTGCCAGCTGTTATTAAACTTTATGGAGGAGAGAAGGATATGCTTGTCGCATAGCTTGTGTTGCCATGGCAACATTAATAGACACCTGCCATGAGGACATCTGGCTTCTTGAGCCACTTCTGTCCTGCGGGTGTTCTGGGTCTGTAGCTGACAGGCAGTTACAGGTTCTCCTACATTTCAAGGCTACATTCTTCCTCTTTTGCTGAACATTGTGAGCAGGAAAAGCTTGGCTTATTGCTACACCTTCTGACGTTTTTGATGTGAGATAACAGGAGTGGCAGTCAGGGCAACCCCAAGGAAAGATTACTGCCCATCTCAGGATGGAGGGCCAGGGGCATAGAGTGGCATGGGTGGGGCGATCCACCATGGGGGCAGGGCAATCCATGCACGGAGGCGGCACGGTGATCCGCACATGGGGTGCTGCACGGGGGTAGCACGGCAATTCGCTCAGGGGGGTGGCGTGGCGAGCTGCCCACAGAGTCTGCCTGGCGGATTCAAGCACTATGCTGCTGTTATGGGCAGCACATGGCCCTGAGCCACTGCGTCACTCCCAGGAGAGGCGAGTGGCTCAGGCGCACTGCCGGCCAGGCCCCGTGCTGCCTCCCACGGTGTGCCATTTTGTCACACACACCCCTCAAGGATGACACCTGGGGTGGGCCGCCTTCCTACACCCCCATGGAGGGCATCTTTATAAGACGCGGGGGGCGGGGGTGGATGGACAGGGCACTCCAGCAGAATGCCAAGTGGCATTTGCTATGAGAGACACTGCTGACAATATTCCAAGTGCCTTGTCTCTCAAATTAGATTGTTACATGGGGCAGGTAACAACATATTAAACGTCTATGGCAAGTTCATTGGCAAAACGGAGGCAAGTTTCTCAGAAAACTAATGAGGAGAATGGTGCCTGCAAATGTTTGCCTCATATCCCAGGTTTGACAAATCCTAGGAACAATCTGGTTGTTGTTCTTTAAATGAAATCTGGAACTTCAAGTTCAGAGGGTGGGGGACCATCTGTTCCTCTTGCCTCCCCATCATGGGCACCCTTGGAGACGACGCCATGTGGGTTTTTTTAATTAGTGAGTGCTTGTACATATTTTTTTCTCTTTGCAGGTGGATGCAGTCCGGGTTAATGTGCAGAGTAACTCTGAAGATCTTCAGTATCCAGTCTTGTTTGTAGTTCGGCAGCAGAAAGGAGTGCTATCCTGGCAGGTCCCACTTATTTTTCGAGGCCTGTAAGTAGTTTGAAAGCACCTCAAAGTGCAAGTAGATAAATAGGTACCGCTCCAGCGGGAAGGTAAACGATGTTTCCGTGCGCTGCTCTGGTTCGCCAAAAGCGGCTTAGTCATGCTGGCCACATGACCCGGAAGCTGTACGCCGGCTCCCTCGGCCAATAAAGCGAGATGAGCGCCACAACCCCAGAGTCGGTCACAACTGGACCTAATGGTCAGGGGTCCCTTGACCTTTAAGTAGTTGTAGTATTGTCATTGCCTGACGGTGTATTTGATGCTATTCTGTTTAAGGTTTTCCATATTTAGTCCCCTTCATCGAATAGGGGATGAGAGCATATCATTGCATCACTTGTACCTGTGGCGTGGTGGAAGGATATCTTCAGTGGCAGAGGTGTGTCTCAATTCTGCTGGCATGATGGGGCTCCTGCAGAATCCTATAGCCCTTTCATCAGTGCATAAGGAATATGGTTCAACATGGCTGTTCCTCTAGAATTTAGCATTGTCATTTTTCTTGGGTATGAAGAATTCTGGATTTTATTCTTGTTTTTTCAGTTACCAAAGAAGTTATAACTACCAAGAAGTGAGCCGTACCCTCTGCCCTTCACAGCCCACACCTGACAGTGGACCTTCTGAGCAGATCATATTCGTAGATGTGGCTTCCATGGCCCCCTATAATGCCCTATACAGACTGCAGGTCACCAAGATTAAGAGCTTCCAACTTATGTGAGTGGTTCACGTTTTGACTCTGAACTTGTCTGTGTTTTTTGTTCTGCATTCACGGTTGCTGTCAGTTACACATACGTATTACCACTGTGACTAGAAGACCTTAGGCTACTTTGAGATATGGTATAATCGGTTCAGGTTGCTCTGGCTTACTGTTAGCACAGCTTGGAGACAGATTCATTGCTGCAGCCCACACTCTCATGCTTGCTGCAAGGGAAAGCTGGTGGACAGCATAGGTGCCAACTCCCTGGGGTCCTGGGTGCCCGAGCACCCACAAAATTCCCCACGAAGAGGCCAGGCACTCACAAATTTCAGTGTCAGGGCCATGCACACTGCATGGCACCCATGGCCTAGGGCACCCATGGTCACAAGTTGGCACTCCTGGTGGACACATCACTCCATCACTCTCTTCTGGCAGAGTCTTTTTCACTCTTGGATAAATTTTAGTTGGATCCTCAAGTGTGTGTGTGTGTGTGTGTGTGTGTGTGTATACCTTCAACTTGCAACCCATCTGTCTTAGCTTGTCCTGACACACTGGGTTTGTGCTGGGCAGTTATAAATGCAGATGTACATATATACATGGAGATTTTCACTTTTCTGCCTTGTGCTATTGAATATCCATGGAAACCCCTGCTGGCTTTTCTAAGAGTTTGTTTATTCAGCCATTGGTAATTTGATTTCCTTAAAACACACACACACCATTATCACAAAGCATACAAAAAGATAAAGGAAGTAACCGCTTTCAAAAACATTAGTGCAGCTTACAGAGTTGAAACAGACTTGTAGCACAAAACAGATCACTACAAATCTGTGGTTCTCAAAGAGTGTGGTGTACCAAACTGGTGTGGAAGGAGAGGGTGGCAAGTCTGGTGGGAAGATTCATGGACAATCAAACTCATTGAGTACGTGTTCATACATAAGGTACATATGTAAGAGGCTCGTTTATAATTATATTTTGGAAATGACTCATGTTCTTATGTAGCTGCATTTATTTTGTACTTACTGGATGTCCCATGATCATATTAGAAAGTAATTGTGTTATAAAGCAAACACTGCCAGGAGTTGTTTCATTTTGTTTTCCAATGTATTTGTATGAACAACTTTTGATTCTAGCCCAGAAAAGAAAGTTTGAGAACCACTGCTATCATAAACAAATGGGGAAAAAGAGGGATTGGCATATTCCCTCTTGCACTTTTACTCCAACCAAGATTGGTGCATAGTGACTGGAAGGTGGGGCAGTTCCTCTGTATTTCCAGACAGAAAGTAAATTGAATTGGACAGAGGATGGTTTCAGGAGGGAGGTGTTGATTTTCCCTCAAAACATCTGTAATTTGATCTCTGCTGAAGAAGCCATCACAGCCACCTGATGATTGGTCTATTGTCTTAAGCCAGGCTTCCTCAAACTCGGCCCTCCAGATGTTTTGAGACTACAATTCCCATCATCCCTGATCACTGGTCCTACTAGCTAAGGATCATGGGAGTTGTAGGCCAAAAACATCTGGAGGGCCGAGGTTGATGAAGCCTGCCTTAAGCGATGCAATGAAACTGCCTGAGTTTTTCCCCTTTGAGGAAAAGACCTTAGGTTCAGAGATCACTTTCTTCTATGAAGGGTGAACAGGGTAATTCAGGGCATCTGATTTAAGGAGAAAGAGATGCTTTCATAATCCAGCTTCTCAGTTTTGCTTTGGCACCTGCTATATACCAAATGAACTGATGAGCGGGGATACCCGCCGGCTTTTCTCATTGACTTTGCGGGTGCCTGGCCCCCACAATTATATTATTGTGAGTCCCCAAACACCCACGGCCCCCTGGAGTTGGCTCCTATGATGGGCTTTACCTTCAAAAACCTTCTTCCTGCCAACGTTCCGATGTATTTTGGGTTTTATGTTGGCATCCATACTAATCTTTCCTCCTCCTGTGTTTTCAGGTTGAACACTCCTTTTAGCTTCAGTGCCAGCCCTTCCCAACCGCAGGTAAGTTAGAGTACTGGATGCTAAGTATAGATTATACACCCCCCCGCAGTGGCAAGTGAGTATAATTAGTAGTTTGACTATTAGGATCACTACCTCTCCTTTCTTAAGATGCTGATATGCCCTAATTGCACAATACCAGAAAACATTATCTTGTGGCCATTGTAAGTACTGTATTTTCCCGTGTATAAGATGATATTTTCTACTAAAAAAAATAGTCAAAAATTGGGGGTCGTCTTATACACAGATGGTGAATGTATGGGGTTTAAAACACACACACACACACACACACACACACACACACACACACAAAACCCCCACTACTTACTTTCCTGCAGCTGCCATGAAGAAGCTGCTGGAACCAGTTCCACCAACCATCACAGGCTGACCGCTGGTGGGATTTGTTCATTCTTTAGCAAATGTCTGGGTCAACAACTTTCTGCCGCTTCTGATTGTCCGGGTTTTCATTTCTAGAGATAGGGCAACCCTAAAATAATGATTTTTAAATTCTGGGTTAAACTAAAGGGGGTCGGGACGCGGGTGGCACTGTGGGTAAAACCTCAGTGCCTAGGACTTGCCGATCATAAGGTCGGCGGTTCGAATCCCCGTGGCGGGGTGAGCTCCCGTTGTTCGGTCCCAGCTCCTGCCCACCTAGCAGTTCGAAAGCACGTCAAAGTGCAAGTAGATAAATAGGTACCGCTCCAGCGGGAAGGTAAACGGCGTTTCCGTGTGCAGCACTGGTGCTGGCTCGCCAGTTGCAGCTTCGTCACGCTGGCCATGTGACCCGGAAGTGTCTTCGGACAGCGCCGGCTCCCGGCCTCTTGAGTGAGATGAGCGCGCAACCCTAGAGTTGGACACGACTGGCCCGTACGGGCAGGGGTACCTTTACCTTTAAAGGGGGTCACCTTATACATCGGGGCATCTTATACGTGGAAAAATATGGTAGATAAGCTTTATTGTACTAGCCAAATGCCATAACAAAACCATACAAACACTACCAGGAAAAGAAATATCTACAGTATATATAAAAAACAGAACCACTGCCTGAACCATCAAAATAATAAAATGCAGATGCGTTACTGAATGATTTGTAGAGTGGGGACTCCACACAACATGCAATATTTTCCTATTTAGAGCTCTGAATCTCCCTCACAGTTTACTTCAATTTTGTCCAGGTTCTTCTTCCTGATCTTTCTTGCCACCAGTGCAAACAGGGCCACAGTTTGAGTCGCTGGAGCATTGGCAACACTGAGCAGCCATAGCAGACTCTCTGTGGGTGGGAGAGGTAGCTTTTCTGGACAAGCAAGGCATTTACAAAGCGTTCCCTAGGCTCTGTATATAGTGGGCAATCTAATAAATAGTGCTGGATGTCCTTCAGCTGTGGTTGCCCACAAATACAAAGTCTATCTTTGTACAGAACCCTGTTATAACGCCTGTCCAGGACAGCAGAGGGCATTACTTGTGGCCATTGGAAATAATTATATCGCGTTGCATACTTCTACCAGGCTCTTTGCCTGTCCAGGTGCACGGGGAGGCCATGTCCCAAGGAACAAATCATTAGCAAGCAGTGCTTGCCCAGTATACCTGAAGGAGCATCTCCACCCCCATCATTCTACCTGGACTCTGAGGTCCAGCCTCGAGGGCCTTTTGGCGGTTCCCTCACTGTGAGATGTGAGGTTACAGGGAACCAGGCAGAGGGCCTTCTTGGTGGTGGTGCCCACCCTGTAGAACGCGCTCCCATCAGATGTCAAGGAAATAAACAACTACGTATCTGACTTTTAGAAGACATCTGAAGACAGCCCTGTTTAGGGAAGTTTTTAAAAATGTTTGATGTTGTATTCTGTTTTTAATCTGTTGTGAGCCCCCCAGAGTGGCTGGGAAAACCCAGCCAGATGGGTGGGGTATAAATAATAAATTGTTGTTATTGTTCTGCCTGGACACTGAGGTCCAGCGCCGAGGGCTTTCTGGCGGTTCCCTCGCTGCGAGAAGCCAAGTTACAGGGAACCAGGCAGAGGGCCTTCTCGGTGGTGGCTCCCGCCCTGTGGAACGCCCTCCCACCAGATGTCAAAGAGAAAAATAACTACCAAACTTTTAGATGACATCTGGAGGCAGCCCTGTTTAGGGAAGCTTTTAATGTTTAATAGGTTATTGTATTTTAGTGTTTTGTTGGAAGCCGCCCAGAGTGGCTGGGGAAACCCAGCAGATGGGTGGGGTATAAATAATATATTATTATTATTATTATTATTATTATTATTATTATTATTATTATCACCACCTTGCAAGAAGTGGTGGCTTGTGTGAGGAGTGGTGGAGAGCAGGAGCTCAGCCTAGCAGGATTTCCTAAGTCTATGAAATGTTCAGACTGAATAGTGGGCCCTGCTGCGGCTCAGGCTTTGTAGCCGTAGGTGGGGCTGCATTGACACTGGGTTTTCTGACGAGGTTCTGAGTCAGCTGGGGGGGCTTGCAGTGACGCCCTAAGGTGGCACCACTGAGGAGCATAGTTCAGTCTGCATCTTCTTCAGCAGACAACTTGCCTTGGTTGCCCAGGAGCCTGGCCTCTGTGAGTCATGCTTCTGGCTACAGTGTCCCATCCCTCCCCTGCTGTTGGCGAATTATGTCCCTTCCTTTTCCTGCCACATTTCACACACATTTCTGAATCAAAACACCATAGCTATGAAAAGTGGCAAAGATAGTAGGGAGGATAATCTTTGTACATTGTGAGCAGAAGTATTTCAGTCCCATATAAGTGTCCCGTCCTCCCTTCGAACATTGTTGTTCATTTTTACCCACGGCTGCAAAGTCCACTTCTTGTTTGATTTGCTAAGGGAGAAAAGCTATTTGCTTAGTTGAAAGGCACCAGGTTATGGGACTGATAGCGGACAAGGGCAAATGTATTCAAAAGCAGCTCCTTCAGTAATAGGGAGCACACAAAAAGCAATGACTCTTGGACCGTAGTGGAATTCAAGCACCTCTTTCAAGCTTCCGCCATCTTTAGGCGTAACAGTCTTAACTCTGTTTACCAAATCTTGCGCAAGGAATTCCTACATACTTAACATCCTGTTTTGGTTTGCTCTGCTTTTGAAGACTTGTATCGGACCTTGATTACCTGAGCGTGAGGGCAAGCGCCTTGTGAGTTATCTTTTCAAAGATGTATCACCTCTGGATGCTAATGTGTCGATGGACTTTCCTCCATCCCTTTCCTCAGCCTCAGTTCCCACCCCTCCCTTTTCTTCTCTTTTTACTTGATTGCAACAGTGTTAGGGGTACTTTTAGCAGAGAAGCAGCTCATTAATGCCAACGATAAATAAATAGAAAAGTTCCTATTATTTCCCCCACTGGCTAGTGGAAGCATTTGTGAAATGACTACACTGTAGTCCTCCTAGGCCACAGTAATGAGAATCTTGGAGGAACTGGTTTTTCTGGTTTTCGGAATGGTGTCTGCTAGGATTTTTTTTTGCCAGAACACAGGCTGAGCTCATTCAACAAGAGACGACTGTAACAGTAAGCTTTTTGACCCTGTGAAGATGGGTGCAAAGGACAGGTGCACTACAAACAAGGAGCTTAATGGCCATTATTATTACTATTATTTTATTTTAAATTCCTATCCTGCCCTTCTTCTCAAAGGCGTCCAGAGCAGCAGCCAACACAATGCATAGTTTATGTTATTGTGCAGTTGCCATTGTGTGAGTGAATGGTGAATGTTTTTCAACTGTGTAAACCAAAGAGGAGCACTTGACGGAGCCTGGGAGTGGCTGCAACTCCTTGCCACATGTGCATGCAGTTTAATCTATGCTTGCTCTGAGGTTTTACAGTCAATACCGAGGAAATAAACAGCTTGCTCCACCACTTCATACTGTTTAACTGGGGCTGACCCCAACCACAGCTTGGCAGTGTGAAAGTTGCCCCTACTGTGGTCACTCTTGAATTGCTACAGTTCCATTTAAGTCTCCAGCCACATGGGTCTGAACCTTGGCTGTGATGGATGCTGATTGGCCAACTGCTGGTGGGCATGGCTCACAGTGGCAATGCCCATGCCACTCAGCTGTCGTTTAAACTGGGCCTTGTGCAACAATTGGTAAGAGGGGAGGTTCAATTTGTGTGTCATGACAACAATGGTGTGCCCTAATGAGATGGAGGGAGGGAAAGGGAAAATCAGGTACAAGGCTGTTTTCTATCTTCTCCAAGCCATGATAGATCTCAGTATTTATTTATTGTGAAATTCAACCTTTCCTCTATGTTGGAACTCAAGGCAGTGTGCCCAGGGAGTCTTCCTTCTGGGCACTGAGAAGGTTCAGACTTGCTTACCTTCAGCACACTATGCCATGTGCCTTCAGACCAATGCTCTGCGATGAGGGACTTGCTTAAGTTGGCCATAGTGGACACTGGGCTTTAAAATTTCAGCGGTGCCCTGTACAAAGCCCAAATTTGGTGCCCCTCCACCTCTCACCTTCTGTTGCTTCTCATTGTTGCCGTGTCCCCTGAGGTGCCCTCTCAGCTTGGCGCCCAATGCGGGCAAACAGGTCGTACTCCCTTTAATTCTTCTGTGGGCTCTCCAGTGGGCATGGCTTTTCTCATGACATAAGGATGTTTTTAGCGCATGACAAGAAAGAACCTTAAAATCCTTTCCTTCTTTCCATAGTATTTTCTGTACAAGTTCCCTCCAGATGTGGATTCTGTCATAGTCAGAGTGACTTCCGAGACAGTCTACCCATGCTCCGTTGTCTCCATACAGGATATTGTGGTAAGCTCCAGGAGGCTGGGTCATACAGAAGGGCTGTAATAGCCTGGTAGAACATTTTGGTGCGGCTTTCCCAGGCTTAGCATTGCGCATCAATAACTATGTCTCAGGTACTGGGAGCTTTGTGTGGGCTTTTAAGATCTAAATGTTTTGAAATGGTGAGAATATGCTTAGGTGTGTTTGTGGTCACTGGTCAGGGGAATGGCTTGTGACAGGGGCAAAACTAGGCTTTATTTCACCCGGGTCAAAGACCCAGTTTGGCACCCCTCCACGTGCATTTGTGTACATACACACACAGGCTGGGAGCCTTCACCTGGGCTTCACCTGGGGTAAAAGAACTGGCTATTGTCGCATATGTATGCAACAACAGCCGCAGGGATGCTATTTGCCCAGAGATGGAAAGAAGATAAAGTCCCTACCAGAGAGGAATGGCAAATCTCATGGAACTTTGAAGTGTCAGGCATAGCTCTAATGGCTTTAGCCCAAACGTAGCAGAGTTTTCCTGCACAGCGAAGAAGCTAGTTGAGGTGGAAATGACTAGTCAGCTAGACTCAGAATAACTATTTACAGGATTTATTAAAAGGAAAAATAAAACCAGCAGTTTCTGCATACAAAACAAAGCAAAATAAATCCTTTCTTTCTCTCTCTCTCTCTTAACCATACACAGCACTCCTACTCCTAACACACCCCACAACACACTGTGCTAGCAAACCCTAGATAACAGAGTTGAGTGCTGGTCGTTAACCAATCAGAGTAAGTAGTTTCTAGGTCAAGCTGACCTTGGCTTTCTGCCAAGAGTAAATTGACACGGCCTTGAGTTAATTGTGTGAAGCCAGAATCTGTAAGTTTCCCATGAGAACCAATTAACAGAAACTGAACACCCCCTCACAGATTCTGCTGGACAATTAACATCAAATACACCTATGTAGGAGATTACTTTTCCAGCAAACCTAAACCCTTGCACATTCGCTTGTTCTTTACCTTTGCCAATGGTTTAGTTAACACATCTGCTACATTTTCTTCACTTGATACATAAGTACAGGTGATTACATTGTCTTGTACACAGCAACGCACATTGTGGTATTTTACAGAGATATGTTTGGAACGCGATTTGAAACCCTCTGTTTTACTTAAGGTTATACAAGCTTGATTATCAATGTAAACTTGTACTGGTTCTCCACAATTTACTTTTAAATCTGTTAACAAATGCTTGAAATAAATCACCTCGTTGCACAATTCACTCAATGCGGCGTACTCGGATTCCGTTGATGACACACTTACAACGTCTTGCTTGCGTGACCGCCAGCTGATTAAAGCTCCACCGACCATTATGACTAGTCCTGTGACAGATTTTCTATCCGGCAAATTTCCCCAGTCACTATCACAGTAGCAACTCAACATTTCATCCTCTGAAGAATTTAATTGTAACATATAGCCAATTGTCTGTTTGAGGTATCTCAGAACTTGTTTTACCCCTTTCCAGGCATTTAGTGTGGGTTTTGAGACCAATCTACTTAATATGCCTACAGCGTAGCTAATATCAGGTCTGGACCACTGTGCTAGATACAATAAACTTCCAATTACAGAATGATATACACCAGGATGTTCAAATTCAGGACTCTCATCTATATGAAGTGTTTTTATGAAACCTGGATCCATAGGCACCACTGCCCCTTTGCAATCCTGCATCCTGTATGTAGTCAGTAGTTGTTTAACTTTGTTCTGCTGACTAATTAGGCAGCTGCCATCTTGGGCCCAGCACACTTCCAACCCTAGATATGTCCTAACCGGGCCTAAGTCTTTCACTTTGAACTTACTGGACAATTGCTTGGCAAACCTTTTAGTTTGTTTATCTGTTTTGCAGGCATACAATACATCATCTACATAAATCAGACAAAACTCTTGATCACTGCCTGTACCACGTACATAAACACAATTGTCAGCTGTACTCTGCTTGAAACCAAATGACACTAAGGCCTCATGGAAACATTTGTTCCAAGATCTTGCAGCCTGTTTAAGACCATATAGAGCTTTGTTTAATTTCAACACTCTATTGGAACCTGTCTCATAACCAGGCGGTTCGGCTAGATACAGGTCTTCTGATATTGATGCATGTAAATATGCAGTCTGGATATCAAAATGGTTTAACAGGAGTTTTCTCTTTGCTCCAAGCGTTAAAATCAGCCTTACACTGTCCCCCTTAGCAGTAGGGGAAAAAGTCTCGTCATAATCTTTTCCAGGCCTCTGAGAGTATCCTTGAGCCACTAAACGAGCTTTGTATTTGTACTCTCCTGTCACCAGAGGTTTAAGTTTGTACACCCACCTGCAGCCTACAATCTTTGCCCCCTCAGGCGCTGCTACTGGTGTAAAAACCTTGTGCTCATTCAGAGAGGACATCTCTTCCTCCATTGCCTGCTTCCAGAGCTCTGCCTCCTCTTTTGGTAACTTTAACACCTCCTGAAAACTCTTGGGCTCTGCAATCACACTAAACACATTTGCAGTATCTGGAGAAAAACGCACTGGAGGCACTCCTTTGTTTTGTCTTTTAGATCTTCTGGGAGAAGATTTTTCTTCTGACCCACTTTCCTCCTCAGAACTATGACCTCTCTTTTGTTGCTTAACAACTGGTCTTTGGGCAACTCCACTTTCTTGAGAACTCTTATCTGAACTTTCCTCCCCCTCAGACTCTGATTCTCTATGTTTACCTTCAGAGTCATGAAGCTCCTGGGAAGGTTCAAACCAAACCTCAGTATTGGCATGTAGTCTCTCCCAGCCACTATGTTCACAAAAACTGGCATTCCTGGAGATCACAATGCCATTTGTCCCTTCAGCAAAGCGGAAACCTTTTCCCAGCTCCTGGTAACCCACAAACACTAACTGTTTGGTCTTAGGATCTCCCTTCTTCCTCATTTGTTTTGGAATTAACACCCAGGCTTTTGATCCAAACACATGCAAATGGTCAATTTTGGGTTTTTTCTGAAACAATTTAAAGTACGGAGTTGTACCTATTGTTTGATGAAAGAGCCTGTTTTGGAGATAACACGCGGTGAGCATGCTCTCCCCCCAATAAGACATGGGCAAATCAGCATCATCAAGCATGGCAAACATCATATTTTGTAAAGATCTGTTTTTTCGCTCTGCAATGCCATTCTCCTCTGGGGAAAAAGCGTTCGTTTTTCTATGCCCAATGCCACGCTTTTGTAACCAATCTCTAAAAGCATTTGACATAAATTCGCCACCTCTGTCCGTCTGAATCCTTTTGAGTTTAATGGACAGAAATCTTTCCACAGATGCCACCCAGCCTTTAAACTTAGTGAACACGTCACCCTTATTCTTCATGGGAAAAACCCAAGAATAACGCGTGGCGTCATCCACAATTGTTAATGAAAAACGCGATCCACCCCTGCTTACAGCAAATGGACCAATTACGTCCATGTGAACCAGCTGTAGCGGTGACTCACTAACTCTGTCACTTCTGGGGTAAGAGACTCTGTGGGTTTTAACCTTTTTACAAACATTACAATCAAGGTACTTGTTACAACTCTTTAAATTACCCCCATCAGCCAATTCAGACATTTTTAGTACACTTTTCCAGCAAGCATGCCCCATCTTCCTATGCAATAAGTGCACACAGTTGTCATGTATAGCTTTGTTATTCACTGCAGGCTGAGATTTACTGACTACTGCTGCAACTTGAGATCCTGCTTTAAGCCAAAACAAGCCTCCCTCTGACTTAGCAGTGCCTAAAATCTCACCAGCCTTCTTAATAATGCAACTGTCTCCTTCAAAATGCACTTTAAACCCAGCTTTTAGCAAGCAATCTACAGACATCAGATTGCTCCTTAATGAAGGCACACAAAGTACATTTTGCAGGCATTCACGAAGACAAGGAACAAAAACTGCACCCCCCGAAATCACTTCGGAAGTACTTCCGTCTGCTAGAGCCACCTGGCTGCGCTGTGCTGAGTTCTTGGAAACAAACAATTCATCTGAATTTACGATGTGCCGAGACGCTCCCGAATCGACCACCCAGACAGCTTGTTTCTCATCAGCAATCTTGACCTCGGCGGTCACCAGCTGAGCCGACTGTTTTCGTTTGAAGAATTTCTTTTTCCGCTGCTGCTGCTGCTGCTGCTGATCTCGTCTCTGCTCCTGCACCGGCAGCTGAGACTTGACCAACTCAGGACATTGTCGTTTTAGATGCGCTGAAGACCCACATCGGAAACAACGCCTAACAGCAAACGCTGACTCCTCACCGGTACGCTGCTCTTGCTTCACCCCTGGCACGGCATGAGAACTCCTTCCAAACCGCCCGCCTGTAGAAGCCTCTGCAGCCAACGACCTTTCTTGCCTCTTCTGCCACTCTTCAATCAAACGCCCAGTAACGTAACTGACTGATAAATCACGCTCCTGTATGCCTTCTAGAGACAAAACTAAATTATCCCAGCTTTCCGGGAGAGAACTCAAAATAATAGCCACCTTCTCCTGCTGGTCTAACGCACAGTCTCTTTCCTGTAGCGCAGCAAACTTTAACTGTAAACTGTGTAGGTGTTCCTGCATTGTAACCCCAGGCTGTAACATTGCCTTGTACAATGCCTTGCGAATGAACAGCTTGGAAACTGCTGTCTCACGCACATGGAGTTCTTTAAGTGCTTGCCACACACCTCTAGCTGTCTTGATTCCCCTCACATACGGCAACTGGGAATCTTCCAGCCCCAAGACAATTGTGGCCCTTGCTCTTTGGTCTTTATCGAGGTCTTCATCATCAGGCTTCACAGGAAACTTACTCACCACTTGCCAGAGACGATCCCTCTGCAGCACTGCCTGCATGCGTTCCGACCACAGCAAGTAATTGGAGTCATTCAGACGCTCAAAAACCATCTGAACTGGTTGTGAGGCCATCTTGAGAGCGATGTCCCTGGAACCCGGAACCAGCTACTCACAACCACCGAGAGAGAAAACAGGAACCACAGCACCCAGTACTCACACGCTGCAGCTGTTGTCCTTGTGTCCGCTGCGTCACCAGCTCACCACAGTCAGGAACCAGCCAGTGTCCATCTGCTGCACCAACAGGAACAACAACTTCTGGGACTACTGGAACCAACACCGTTGATGCTGACACCACCACAACTCAGGCTGGCAGCACAATACCCATAACCTCATGGAACTTTGAAGTGTCAGGCATAGCTCTAATGGCTTTAGCCCAAACGTAGCAGAGTTTTCCTGCACAGCGAAGAAGCTAGTTGAGGTGGAAATGACTAGTCAGCTAGACTCAGAATAACTATTTACAGGATTTATTAAAAGGAAAAATAAAACCAGCAGAGTTTCTGCATACAAAACAAAGCAAAATAAATCCTTTCTTTCTCTCTCTCTCTCTCTTAACCATACACAGCACTCCTACTCCTAACACACCCCACAACACACTGTGCTAGCAAACCCTAGATAACAGAGTTGAGTGCTGGTCGTTAACCAATCAGAGTAAGTAGTTTCTAGGTCAAGCTGACCTTGGCTTTCTGCCAAGAGTAAATTGACACGGCCTTGAGTTAATTGTGTGAAGCCAGAATCTGTAAGTTTCCCATGAGAACCAATTAACAGAAACTGAACAAAATCAAGCTGTTGGACCATGCTGAAATTGCAAAACTGTCTGGAAGACCTAAACTTCAATAAAGAATGGGGGAAATTTATAATTTATCTAGGAGATCACCGTAAGCAGATGAAAACACTAGCAGGATCTTAATAGCACAAATATTATGGATAAGATGGAAAGATACAAAATATGGATTGTGGAAAAATATGCAGTTAAGAAGGTGTACAATAGGACCCTTGGAAGGGAAGGTGGGAAGTCCAGAGATTTGGAGGAAATTCTAAATATGGATATGTAATTTGGATTGTTATACATTAATATTTGTAAAACCAAATAAAAAAAATATCATACAAAAGAACTGGCTAGCCCCTCCCGAAGCTACTGCCCTGTTTGTGAGCTGTACCCAGTTTCTTCCAGACTCGTGAAAGTCGGTTGTTCTTGGTCAGCTGGAATTAACAAGTAATGTTTTAAAATACAGAAGCTGGCTTTCGATGAAAAGCAGTCATGTTTAAGGGGAGTAATCAATTCAGGACAGGTCAGGACAGTACAAACAGGAACTGAGAACAAAGGGCAAACAATCCCATGTGCATTGTGGGTTTTTGAGGGGATACTTACTGAGCTTTTCCACGAAGTAATAGGAGACCCTGATAGAGACTGGAGGCTGCCACATTAAACGGCATCTGCCCTCAATATTGAGAAAAATATAAGATGTAAATTGTACAGTGCAAAATTGCAGTTCAGGAAAAGATTTGTGCAAGGTAACTTCAACAGAGAACCTAAGACAACCCTTTAACAAGCAATGTCTCTCTGTTGCAGTGTCCAGTTTATGATTTGGACCATAATGTGGAATTTAATGGCGTTTACCAATCCATGACAAAACAGGCAGCCATCACTGTGCAGGTGAGTTGCTTATTCTATCCATTAAGCCATTTCCCTGTTTTCCCCTTTCTCTTTATTATTCTAGGCACAGGCAGCTCTAGGTTCAAAAAATGTTGAGCTTAAGACAGGGATGTACAATAGATGGAGAAAGGTTCTATGACCCTCTTCAAGTTTCTACAGAACTACAGAGAGCCTCTCATTTGTTGACAGACTCAGTCTCTAAGATGAATTTTGCTTCTTGTCTTGTGCAGAAAAAGGACTTCCCAAGCATGCAGTTCTTTGTTGTATTTGTCATAAAGCCTGAGGACTATGCCTGCGGGGGATCGATACCTTCCTCCATTCGAGGTAAGAGGACTGGAACCAATTTGGTTGGGGAAAGCAGCCTATTCATAAGGCACCATCTTGGACACACTTAGACTGCAATGGCAATGTCCATAGGAAATGTCATCCGTTGTCTAAATGTGGTTGGATCCTAGAGAAGACGAGCAAGCAGCTGTGGAAAGAAGGAAGGAGCTTCCCAGGTTGGGCATCTCCTTACGAACCCTATAAATAATATCTGACAAGGGTTATTATCAAGAGATGATATCATCTGCACCACATAGCTTTTAATGTGATCCTGCCTTTGATAGGTATCAAAGTTCAAAGGAATATTGCCCAGTTGCCTCTTCAGTGTGTTCTATCATTTTTGTTCCCTAAGCAGTAGTGGATTATGGGAACAATAGCTCCACGCAGTTGCACGCATAGATAGATAGATAGATAGATAGATAGATAGATAGACAGTTAAATTAAAGGGTGGAAGGTCAGGGGTTTAATGTGCATTTCAGACCTCCCAAAATGACAAATTTCACAGCAAAACTCAAATCTAACAAAAAAAATTCAGCATAGCACCAATCAGCAGTAGTTGCTTGAATTTTGCATATGAAAAAAGTTGAGAGTACTTTTATTAATTGGGGGGGAAATGAGTTAAAGTTTCCCAAAAGGTCTTAATTGCACATTGAATAAATTTGTTCTTTGAAATCACACGGATTCTTGTAATTGATCTAGCATTTGTTGATTTCATTCATTCATTCATTCATTTCCTGCTTTCCTTGAAAAATTATGAAAGCAGTTTCATTCAAAAATACCAGAGTACTGTACAGCAATTCCTGTGCTGCATCTTGGAGAGGTCCCCAGGTGAGTGAGGGCTTAGACAGCACCCCAACGTGTTCTGCCCATGACCAAGGCCGCAAGAAATCCTCTCTCTCTCTCCGCCTCCCACCCTGCAATCTTCTTCCTCTAGGAAAGACTAACTACACCTGGAACCTGCAGCGGATGAAGAGTCTTGAAGTGACAGTGGTGCCCTCCATTAAAGGTATCTGGCTATCATGTTAACTTCTTCTTAGGATGAGCCTCAGAAAGAGAAGTAAACTATTTGGGAACAATGTCCCTGTAGATAGGAGGAGTCTAGAAAGTGCTAGTGCATCCCATGCCTTTTTAAAATGTGGGGGTTTGGGGGGGTATTGGGTTGTTGTTTTTATTTCGATTACATATTTTGTGGTTTTATATTTTGATTTTGTTCTGTGAACCACCCTGAGACCTGCAGGTATAGGGCGGTGTATAAATTCAATATAATAATAATAATAATAATAATAATAATAATAATAATAATAATAATAGGATCTTTTAAAAATTAGTACAAAATGGCTGGTTTTCACAGAACTGTTCCACTTTCAAGGCCAAACTAGCCACATGTTGAAATGCACCTTTATGTTTTATCTGTAGGTTGTGGGGCTGATCATTGTTCCTGGCCCCATAGCAGGCGTAGAATGACAATGCAACCCTCTCCTTCCCCACTGCAGTCCCGAGGAAACTTGCTTCTCTGAAGGAAGCACTGGAAGATACTGACACAATTAGCTATTACATTTCCCTCCTGATTATCACCCGGTTTATTCAGTGTATTTATTTGTTATGCATACCCCTCTCCCTGAAAAATGCCCAAGACAGATAACAACAAAATCCATACATAGCAAATAAGCAATATGGCAATAAAACCATGCAACAATCAAAAAGAGCAGATGAAAAAAAATGACAGCTAGTTAAAAATGTACCGTATTTTTCTGTGTATAAGACTCGGTCTTTTTTCCTAATAAATTATGTCAAAAATTAGGGGGCGTCTTATACACTGATAGTGCCAAGGCCATTTTCTTAAATCTGAGTCCCCAAAAGTAGGTAAGGTAAAGGGACCCCTGACCATTAGGTCCAGTCGTGGCCAACTCAGGGGTTGCGGCGCTCATCTCGCTTTATCGGCTGAGGGAGCCAGTGTACAGCCTCCGGGTCATGTGGCCACCATGACTAAGCCGCTTCTGGTGAACCAGAGCAGCGCACGGAAACGCCGTTTACCTTCCTGCCGGAGTGGTACCTATTTATCTACTTGCACTTTGACGTGCTTTCGAACTGCTAGGTGGGCAGGAGCTGGGACCAAGCAACAGGAGCTCACTCCGTCGTGGGGATTCGAACCGCTGACCTTCTGATCAGCAAGTCCTAGGCTCTGTGGTTTAACCCACAGCGCCACCCGCGTCCCCAAAAGTAGGCTGTGTCTTATACATGGGGGCATCTTATAGACGGAAAATATGGTAATTTAGGTAAAAACACACAGACATTAAATTGCAGAGCAGCAGAGAAAAGTCAGTTTATGTTGTGGGGCAGACTGCAGAGTGTGGGTCACACATGGCTCTGACTCCAGCATGCTTGTGTAATGGAGGAGGAAGAATTGGATATTCTCTGTTGTCCAGTTTTTGGTCTGCTGCAGACCTGGCCCACTGATGAGGCAGGGTGAGGCGCTTGCCTCAAACTGTGGAAGCCCCAAAGGCAGCGCCCAACTCACCTCTGCTGCCAGCCTTGCCTTCGCCTCCCACCCTGCCACATCTGCTGCCAGCGGAGAAGCTGCGCCAGCTGCGGCACTGGTTTCTTTCGAGATCTCGTGAGATCTCAATGAAATCTTGGGGGACTTCAGTGATATCTCGCAAGATCTCACCAGAAGTCGCCGCCACCGCCCAGCTCGGAGTGGTGGGGAGGCAGCAAGGGGGCAGGGCAACAGCTGGTGGCAACATTTTCCCGGTTCACCTCAAAATGGGAGGTGGCACCCCTGGTCTGCTGCAGCAAGGCTTTGGAAAGAGTGAAAACACTTATGCTACCGTTTTAGGAGCAAGAGCAGAGGGATGGACTTATGGGTTCATCCTCTTCATATGCTGATGGCAGATCCTTTTTCTTTCCCCTAGGTTCTGTTTATGTGAACGCCATCCTTTTCAGCTTTCTGAGTTTCTTCTCATTCTATCTGGGCGCACTGGTGGTTGCATTTGTGCACTACGTCAGGTGGGTGAAGCATTCAGCAGCGGCTGCGTGGAGGGCAAGCCAGCTGCCTCATTTTCCATTTACTGACATGCCTGACTCTGCAGGAAGTCAGAAGAGTTGGCCAAAGAAGTCGCCATCCCTTTAAAGACTTGTATAAATTAGCTTGGCACTCTTTGTACTCTCTTTCCTTTTTGCCACTTCCTCTTTGACTGCAATGTCATCTTCTTTGCATGTGACCTTTCACCTATGGAGCTTCTTGATTCCTCCCATAATTCCTCCCTGCACAAAAGAGAAAGCCCCCCCCCCCCATTCTCTCCACACTTTTGCCCATGGTTCATTCCTGTTCCTGGAAAAAGGATTTGTTTTGCACCTATTTCTCCCCCAATGTGTTCTTTTGGCTCACATCCTTTCCATTTTACCATGGTTTCTAGATGAAATGGTTTGTAGTGTAGGAAGAAAATTCTGTGCATGAAGGAAGATGGGCCAGGCCTTTACAAATACATATTCCGGCATCCTGCTTCTGGTTCTCCAGTGCCTCCTACATGAGAGCACTTTCTTTTGGTTAACCCATGTGATGTTAAAAAAACCAGGAAATAATCCACCAGGACTTTGGTTCGCATGGTATCGAGAATCAAATTTCTCTCCTTTGTAAAGCGTATGTGGACAATGGCATTGTACATCTCACAGATGAGGGGAATAGCTGCGTAGCCTGATGGGTAATTAGCCATGTTTGTGCTTGATTGCAGGAACCATAGGAAGCCTTCAATTGCCGGACACAGTCCTGATGATGGTAACCTTCTAGTATACTGTTCTTATATCACAGACCTGGAAGGCACTTCATGGGTTACTGGATCCAACCTCCTGCCCACTGCAGGAGTCCTATCTAACACACACACACACACACAGTGGGGAAATAAATAATAATAGCCATGGACAACACTGCAGGGGTGTTGTAAACCATTCAGAGACTGACCTGTGAACTGAAGGCCCATCACACTCTCACCCTTCCAACATACAATTTAAACTGCATTTGCATGTGCAAAGTTCTTTGTAAAAATGTTTTACCCCAAATAAGAACTAATAAACAGCAGGGACTTTTTAGTGTTACCTGTTGGTTTTTTGTTTTGTTTTTAGGGGTGCTGCTAATCTCTACCATATTAAAACCTTGGATTTCTTGATGGATTAATTAGTCCCTGGGGACATTTAAAAATTGTGTGTGTGTGTGTGTGTGTGTGTGTGTGTGAACCAAGAAGTTACCTGTCCAGACAATGAAGTATTTCTCACTATAATTTTTGGAACTGTGTATGTCTTCCTCCTCCCTCTTTTTCCAGTATTCACCATTCCGTTTTGGCTACATAAGTGTCGGCATTCTCAGTCTCAACTGAAGATGGGAAGTAAAGGGAATGGCAATACGTACTGACCTACAACAGAAATCAAAACAATGTATTCATAGCCTTTCAGCATTTGAAATAACTCTCACCGTCCCTGCCCAACGGCCATGCTGGTGCCAGGAAATGGGAGTTTGAGTCCTTCAGCATCTGGAAGGCCAATAAGTCCTCTGTCCTCTGTTCCTTCTATAATGGTTCACTGCTCACTTTGCGAATGGCAAGCATTAACTAAATGCTATAGGCCACCTGTTCCCCTTTCCTGTGCAATCCAGCTAGGCTTTGTTGACCTTTTTCCTTTTGTAACCTCACCCTCTGATTGTTCTTCCATTCTTTGGGTTCCTCCCATCGCTTACATTGAGGAAGATGGGCTGCAGAAACCAGCTTTGCTTCATCACACCTTGTTAAGCAAACACTGGTTGTACATTCTGCCGGTTTGCTGGAGGAGGCTTGTTTGAAACGAGCCTCCTGCAAATGTCTCCTGTTTGATGTCTCAACTGCTCTTGTAAAGCATTTTTACTCAGAACTGAAAATTTACGCAGTGACATGCCAGGTATATCCACATGTACAATACTGAGGTGCAACTGGGCAGTGCTTTTTCCTGGGGGGACGCAGACCCCTAAACATTTTGTGAATCTAAGTTTGGCCTCATTGAAGGGCAGTATTTCAGTATGAATAGGAAAATGACAGTACCCCTAAACATTTTTTTAAGAAAAAAAGCACTGCAAGTGGGGCAGTGCCGGCCCACCCATGAGGGAAGGGGAGGCAGCTATCTCAAGCGGTGGGAGAATCCACAGGAGGTGCAAATCCCAATGTTGATCTTTCTTCCCTACTTGTTCTTGATCTTCCCTCACCCCTTCTTCCCTAGCGGGGGGTGGGTACCGCCTTAGGTGCCAAAATGCATTGGGCAAGCCCTGTCTTGGGGGCTGGGTGGGCTGGGGATGAAAGTTGGGGGATGTGTTAGCATTCTCTGGTTCCTGTGGTGGCTCCCTGTGGCTTCAGACAGAAGCAAATGTGCTAACAAGCACCCTATTCTTCACCTCTTCCATGAGGCAGCTCTGTTCCTTGAGCTCCTTCCCATCAGTGCCAGAGGCCCATAGAGCAGGAAGCACCTGCTCTCCATTCAAGGAGGAGTCTCCCTGCCAAGTCTGTGGGGACTTTTGACCAGTCAGATGAAGGCTGTTCACATGTTTGTTCCCATTGCAGGGTCTGGGACTGTGGCCTCCTCTCATCCTATCACTGCCAGCACTCCGGAGGGAAGCAGCTATGGAGCTATTGGTAAAGTAACCCTGGAATTGCAAAGGCACAGCTAGATATATCTCTGTGGCTTATAAAGCTGGTAGTAAAGTTACATTAGAACAGTTAGTTAAAGTATGTGATGGCAAGATGTGGAACCATGAGAGTAGTTTTGGGGCTACCTTTGAAAGTGACCCGGAAACTACAATTAATCCAGAATGCGGCAGCTAGACTGGTGACTGGGAGTGGCCACCAAGACCACAGAACACTGCTCCTGAAAGACCTCATTGGCTCCCAGTTCGTTTCTGAGCACAATTCAAAGTGTCGGTGCTGACCTTTAAAGCCCTAAACGGCCTCGGCCCAGTATACCTGAAGGAGTGTCTCCACCCCCATTGTTCATCCAGGACACTGAGGTCCAGCACCAAGGGCCTTTTGGCGGTTCCCTCATTGCGAGAAGTGAGGTCACAGGGAACCAGGCAGAGGGCCTTCTCAGTGGTAGCGCCCGCCCTGAGGAACGCCCTCCCATCAGATGTCAAGGAAATAAATATCTGACTTTTAGAAGACATCTGAAGGCAACCCTGTATACAGGAAGCTTTTAATGTTTGATGTTTTATCGTGTTTTTAATATCCTGTTGGGAGCCACCCAGAGTGGCTGGGGAAACCCAGCTAGATGGACGGGGTATAAATAATAATAACATTATTGTTATTATTACTACTTGTTGAAATAGGATGTGAGGTGAAATGCAGACAGCCAAGAAAACAGCTGGTACAGATAAGCAGCGAAAGAGCAGAGCACCTCATTCTACAAATTATTATTATGAGTTAAATGCTTGCAATACAGTGCATCTATGCCGTGAAATATAAGAAAAGCAACATCATTTATAGAAGTTTGGACAACTTCCTTTGTAGCTTGATGTTTTTCCTCATCATGAAGAGGTCTTGCTTGTCCACTTAGTCTTGTTCCAATAATACATGCCATTATTATTATTATTATTTGGCAGTGCATTTAGCCAAGAGGTTGATACTCCCGAGAGAGGCATCTCGTACTTTAAATATTCCTGTTTTCTTCCCAGATGAGTCAAGCTCCAGCGGGGGCCAGCAGCTGTCTCTGGAGCGCAGGCCTCGTCGCGGCTCTGACACAGACAGCTCCGTGGAAGAGGAAAGCGACTTTGACACCATGCCTGAAATTGAAAGCGACAAGAACGTCATTCGCACAAAGGTATTTCGTGCAGGATCATTTATGTAAGGAACTTTTCCTTCCAGGTGTCACACACAAAAACACACGCATCCCATCTGGCATTATAATTTATCTGGGAAGCAATAAAAACCGATAAGTTACCATTCATAAAATAAAAACAAGGAAGGCGAGGAAGGAAAAACAGGGACTCTAGCAAAAAATCAAGGGTTATTTGAGATGGTATTTGCTGCTGGTAAGCAGGGTGCCACATAACCCTTCTGGGACAGGCAGTTCCATGGCTCCAATACCATAGTCAAGAAGGTTCACCTCCATCTCATCGCCACCCGCCACACTTCAAATGACAGGGGCTCTTGCAGTCCATGTTGCTGCATTTTACTGTAAAGCATTTAAAGAACCCATCTGTTGTAAAAACAACAACCCAGCAAATGAAAGATATGAACCCTGTGTGGTTTTGACCACAGGTAGCCAATTCTGGCCACAGCTATAGATGGAGGGTCCCATTTATCTCTTTGACTGTGGGGTGAGAGGCAAGTGGCAAGCGGACCCCAGGCACACACTCACTTTGTGCAGGACAGGCAACTGATGTCAGAAGCTGTGCAATATTCTCTTTCATGCTGCTCTTGATCTGGTGAGTGCTGCTGCCATAACCAAAGCGAGAGCAGCAGTGCAGAAGACTCTGATGTGCACATGGCTGGGTCCTTATTTAGGGAGCATTTGGAGAGGAATCCTGTTGTACCAGGATGGGGGACTTGGGGCTCTCCAGCAGTTGCTGGACTCCTATTGTCCCTTATCATTGGACATGCGGGTGGAAGTTGGGAGTCCAACAGCATCTGGAGAGCCAAGGGTTCCCCATTTCTGCCTTCACACCAGTGTGGTGTAGTGGTTAAGAGCGGTAGTCTCGTAATCTGGTGAACTGGGTTCGCGTCTCCGCTCCTCCACCTGCAGCTGCTGGGTGACCTTGGGCCAGTCACACTTCTTTGAAGTCTCTCAACCTCACTCACCTCACAGAGTGTTTGTTGTGGGGGAGGAAGGGAAAGGAGAATGTTAGCTGCTTTGAGACTCCTTCGGGTAGTGATAAAGCGGGAGATCAAATCCAAACTCTTCTCTTCTTCTTTCTCGCTCCCTGTGTGTCTGTGTTCCTGTTCTTTTTCATGGTCTCAGTCCATGAATACACATGCCTTTCTGAGCTTGTGCAGGACATGCACTGGTAAATTATGTGTGTGCTGCCCTTAAGGAAGGAGGTTTTTCTCCATGTGCTTATCCTGAGGATAGGGATGAGGAGGGTTCCAGTGCATTCTGCATTTTGGTGTGAACTCTCGCAGTTCACATGCATCCCTGGCCTATGCGCAGATCAGAACATTGATCTGCCGATTAACCCATCTAATCCATTGATCAAACCACACACAGATCCGTGCAGTACTTTTGCCTTTTTAACATGTTTAACCTTTTAAGGTGCTCAGAACAGCTCCATGGCCACATGGTAAAATATCTCTTTGGAAAATGCTCCCAGGAAGTGAATGTACATCATGTTGTGGAATCCTTTCCAGAACAAAAGATGGCTGCCCCCACAATGTCACTATTTTTTTTCTTTTGTAAGAAATCTGCAATTTTTAAAGTGTTTCCCCTTAGAAACCCACCTACACAAAGACATGACCTGGAACTGGTTTTGCAAAGACAAGCAAACAAAAACTAAAGCAGCTCAAGGTGGCACTATGGTGATTCATCTATTCTTACCTGAGTTCCTTCTTAAAAGTTCTTGGCGCAGCTGTCCTGTCCTAGGCCTTTTGCTAGCTTGCACGCCTTTAAATAAACTGTCACAGAATTTTTTTAAAAAATAAGTTGTTCTCTCCCTCTTTTTAGAGACTGCTATATCTGTCAGATTTATCCAGGAAGGATCGGAGAATTGTCAGCAAAAAATATAACATTTATTTCTGGTACGTAGCTGATAGCCAAAGCTCAGCCTTCTATATCTTAATTTTAGGGCCATCCAGATGACCCAATGTTTTCTTGGTATAATAAGAGCTGCCTACCTAAATCCATCGTTAGTGACATCCTCCGTCAAGAAGATATTTTGGGCATGTGTAGAGAGGCTGAAGAGGGAGGTGGAGTGGTGGTCAGCTAGGAGTGGAAGGGAAAGTTCTACACCCTATGAAACCTGGCTGTTGCTCAACGCAGAAACTGCTGTATGAGAAATTTCAAGACACTAAGATCCAGCTTCAAGTTTTAAATGAGCAGTCCAGAAGTCTAGAAATTGGAGGATTGGTATGGCGGTGTGGAAATAATGGGATTTACAGTACAGGCAAATTGTAGGGTCCATTTGCCTTTCTTAGCTGGTAAAATACATGCCGTTGGTTAAAACTCGGTGGAAATGTGTCTGCCTCTTCTTATGCCCATTTATTCTCTTCCTACGGTCTCTTGATCCTGAAGGAACATCATCACAATAGCAGTCTTCTATGCCCTGCCTGTGATCCAGCTGGTGATCACGTACCAGACGGTGAGTTGTCTGCCTTCACCCCACATCATAGGACCAAAAACTCATCTCAGTGCTAACACCTCGATGACTTGATAAATCTACTATGGTAAAAGATTTTGGTTGCTAAAATCCACTTCATCAGTCTTATAATTTTTGGTAATCCTTGAAAGGTTATGGGATAATACATTTCCTAGTCTCTGAAGTGCTCCTTGACTATTGTTTAATTTCTGCTGTAAGTCATGGCTAATTGGCTACCCCTTTGATAGAGAGGATACCAGAGAACCAATGACAGAGAGGATGACATTTAAATTAGGTCTCCAGATCCCCTGTTACCTCTTGTTTTTTAAAGGTATAGGGACCCTTGTTTAGACAACTCCACCTTTTCTCCAAATCTCAGGTTGGCTGAGGTTGGTCCTTAGTCCTCACAGCCAATCCCCTTACAGGTGCACCATCATTCTCAAACCATTAAGATGTTGAGGTCAGGAAGGCTACAGTGTCCACAGTGAAATGTAGCTGGGTTGAAGGAGGTTTGAAGGACATGTCTTCAGTCCTGCTTTTCATTATTAGGCTGTTTGGCCTCCCTTTCCATTTGCTCATCATCTTCGGGATGGTGCATTCAGAATGCAAGTGACGCCTTCTCTACTGCTCTTCCTAGGTGGTGAATGTGACTGGAAACCAGGACATCTGCTATTATAATTTCCTGTGCGCTCATCCACTGGGTGTCCTGAGGTGGGTGTGGCTGACTCACAGGCCACTGCTTGGCTTTACTTTTTCTCTCTCCTTCCTTTACAATCAGGAAGTAGATACAGTGGTGCCTCGCAAGACGAAAATAATCCGTTCCGCGAGTCTCTTCGTCTTGCGGTTTTTTCGTCTTGCGAAGCAACCCTATTAGCGGCTTAGCGGATTAGCGCTATTAGCGGCTTAGCGGCTATTAAAGGCTTAGCGGCTTAGCGGCTAAAAGGCTATTAGCGGCTTAGCGGCTTAGAAAAAGGGGGGGGAGCGAAAAAAATCACAAGACTCGCAAGACGTTTCCATCTTGCGAAGCAAGCCCATAGGGAAAATCGTCTTGCGAAGCGCATCGAAAAACGGAAAACCCTTTCGTCTAGTGGGTTTTCCGTCTTGCGAGGCATTCGTCTTGCCGGGCACCACTGTAGTGATCTATTCCTGTTTGTAAATGGACTGTTCTGTACAGGAGAAGTTCCTACATTTTTGAACTTCTGGTTTGGCTGGTAAGGTTTACAAAAACAAGATTTAATAAGATGTCCTTCTTTGCAGTGCTTTTAACAACATCCTCAGCAATGTGGGTCACTTGCTGCTGGGCTTCCTCTTCCTCCTGATTGTGCTGCGCAGAGACATCCTCCACAGACGCTCCCTGGAAGCCAAAGACGCCTACACAACGGTACGACTACTACTACTACTACTAATTTATTATTTATACCCCGCCCATCTGGCTGGGTTTCCCCAGCCACTCTTGGCGGCTTCCAACAAAGTATTAAAATACAGTGGTCTGTTAAACATTAAAAGCTTCCCTAAAGAGGGCTGCCTTCAGATGTCTTCTAAAAGTCTGGTAGTTGTTTATCGCTTTGACATCTCGTGAGAGGGCGTTCCACAGGGTGGGCGCCACTACCGAGAAGGCCCTCTGCCTGGTTCCCTGTAACTTGGCTTCTCGTAGTGAGGGAACCGCCAGAAGGCCCTTGGCGCTGGACCTCAGTGTCTGGCCAGAACGATGGGGGTGGAGACGCTCCTTCAGGTATACTGGACCAAGGCTGTTTAGGGCTTTAAAGGTCAGCACCAACACTTTGACTTGTGCTCAGAAACGTACTGGGAGCCAGTGTAGGTCTTTTAAGACTGGTGTTATGTGGTCTCGGCGGCTGCCCCCAGTCACCAGTCTAGCTGCCGCATTCTGGATTAACTGCAGTTTCCAGGTCACCTTCAAAGGTAGCCCCACGTAGAGCGCATTGCAGTAGTCCAAGCGGGAGGTAACTAGAGCATGCACCACTCTGGCAAGACAGTCTGCGGGCAGGTAGGGTCTCAGCCTGCATACCAGATGGAGCTGGTAAACAGCTGCCCTGGACACAGAATTGACCTGCACCTCCATGGATACTGAATTGTACACATTTATCTTTGTCAGTATATCGGTCCCAACCCGCAGTGCGTAAACATTCATTAATCTGGCTGAACATTTTAAGCAGCGGCACAAATATGGCAGACTACATTTCTTCTCGTAAAGGTGTCTGGTGTAAAAGAGCAAGATATTTTTCAAACAGAGTTGCTACTACAGTTGTCACATCCAGCCAAAACTGTGAGTTAGACAGATGGATTTTTGTCTGCAGTACTGAATGAAAGACACTTTCCAAGCTTCTATGCAGGCTACCAATGCATGATGCTGTTCTTGGTCCCTCTGTTTCAGGAATACGGGATTCCCAAGCACTTTGGCCTCTTCTATGCCATGGGCATAGCTTTGATGATGGAAGGTGTCCTCAGTGCTTGCTATCACGTCTGCCCCAACTACTCTAACTTCCAGTTTGGTAAGTGGGTGGCTTCTTCTAGCCAAGGAGCTAAGAGGTTTGTTTTCTTCTATGGATGTTTTGAGCAGAGTCCCCAAGAACTGGTTTCGGATAGCCGAATCAGTGGCGGATCTTGGGGTCTCAAATTTCAGCGGCATCCCGTGCGACACCAAAATTTGGCGCTCCATAACATATCATAGTTGCAGCAGCCCCTGCATCTCCCCCAAGGCAACCAAACCGGCTGCACTTCCCTGAATCTGCCTCTGGCTGGATGTTTTGGGTTTCAGTGTGCTCGAGGTCCTCTTTCAGTTAGGGTGAACATAGATCTGAACACTATAGTAGCTGGGGAGAGATGTTGCTTTGAGGACTTAAGAAGTGGGGCAGGGGAATCAGTGGCCACATTCTTTAGATCATGTGTTGTTTGGGGCACTGGAACAAAGACTCTCCTTCAGTCACATTTTTACGATTTTTTGCCACACCCACGGGTGCCCAGAACTCTTACCTTGAAGAAATATAGGAACCCCACTGTGGTGGTCTTAGTTCACAACAAGAACCTTACGAGCCACAATGGGGTGGTGATAGCGCCCTCTGGTGCAAAGAGAGGATTTCTCCCTTAGAAAAAGATTTGCCAATAATACCACTGTTGCCAATTTGTTAGATACCATCGATATATCATTTTCATATACTTTTCTCTTAGACCATAACATGCTGTAAATTTTATCTCCATATTCCACAATCGTTTCCATGCCTCCTTGTCTATATTATGACCAATATCTATTGCCCAGTGTATCATTGAGGATTTTACTTGCTCATCCTTTGTCTCCCATTTCAATAATACTTTATACATTCTAGACAGCACTTTTACATTACATTCCAACAGGTCTCTCTCCAGTTGTGATATTTGTTCCCCAAACCCTTGTATCCTGTCTTTCTTAAATACTTCATTAAATGGTGATATTGTATCCATGTTGTTAATTTTCCTGATAATTCCTTAAATTCTTTTAATATGTACTCTCCTCCCTCTTGTTTTAATAAATTTTAATAAATAATTTGTCCATCCTTCTATCATATTCTCTTTTTTTTTACCGCTATAGCTTCCAACGGTGAGAGCCAAAGTGGGGGTTTTTACCTCTAATAAATTCTTATATCTATACAGATTCTTCCTAATTATATGATTTGTAAATCCCTTTATGAACTTTCACCTTTTCATACCATAAATAAGTGTGCCAACCAAAAATATTGTCATGACCTTCTAAATCTAGAATATGTGAATTCTCTAATGTCATCCATTCCTTCAACCAACAAAGACAGGATGCCTCATAGTATAGTCTCATATCCAGCTGGGAGAAACCTCATCTTTCTTTTGCATCTATCAATATTTTATGCTCGTTTTTCCCCCTTGCCAAATATATTTAGAAATATATTTTTGCCATGTATTGAAACGATCTGTTGCCTTTTCTCCTCCTTTGACAGACACCTCCTTCATGTACATGATCGCAGGGCTGTGCATGCTGAAGCTCTACCAGACCCGCCACCCTGACATCAACGCCAGCGCCTACTCTGCCTACGCATCCTTCGCAGTGGTCATTTGCCTTGCTGTGCTCGGAGTGGTAAGCATGTATTCGACACCCTCTGCCCTTCAGAGAGAGGGACCGAATCAGCAAAACTTGGGGGAGAGCTCTGAGAATGGGGTCAAAGGCAAATAGGCTGTAGCATCTGCAACAAAATTGCCTGCGCAGCCTTACTCTCAACCTCTGCAGGATTCTCGTGGTTTTAGGCTCGGATTCTGCAGCAGCCAAGTATTAGAAAAACAACCGCTACAGCTCCTTCCATACTATCCTAACACTCACGGCCCTTTATACAAAAGAAGTGCTCTGATTAAAGCCCATTATTTTGCTCTAACTGCTTTGGGAACAGCGCTACCCTCGGTGCATGTCTCTCCCCAGTACTTCAGCTGCTTGTCGCAGATGCCGGAAAAGGTGCAAGGTCTCCCGGGACATGGGATGGCTGTTTCTGTACTCTGGGTTATTTGAGTATCTACATCTTCAAGCCATTCTAACAACCAGACATAGATTGGTTTGGAAAATGCCACCTGTCTGTAGAGCATCTATAACCTCTCATTGCAGAGAAGGAGACCTTTTTCATAACTGGACATAACGCACAATAATTCTCTTTCTGTTTGCTATCAGGTTTTTGGAAAAAATGCTTTGTGGTTTTGGATCCTCTTCTCAGTCATCCATGTTGTGGCCTCACTTGGACTCAGCACCCAGATCTACTACATGGGCCGTTTCAAGATAGGTAAGTTTGATGACAGGTGATTGACACTTCAGGCCCCCCTAAATATATTCACCTGGAGGTAAATCCACGGAACTGCTCAGCCTTTTACCTTTAGGATTGTAGCCCCAGAGATAGAATAGGAGTGGTGTTTATTCCCTTCATACTGTTTGTTTCTGGTCTATTAAATAAAAACAAAGGCCACATGTTGACATGACCTTATGATTTCTGTTTATTGCCTGACCTGGAGATTTGGTACTAGGGAGTTTCACCTTGACTCCCTATGAAGTCTTGCTTTTTTTAAAAAAAAAAATTATTTATACTTTTCAAGTTTATACATTTTACTAATTTACAATCATGTTGACATTTCAAAACTTGACTTCCTTCCCCCTCTTTCTGCGGTTCCTTAAATTTATTTTTAATATCTTCTGCATATCCAAATTAACTTAATTTTCTCATTTACTCATCTTCTTTAAATATATACTCTTATAAAACTGCAGGTTATTACAATAATCCTGCCAATGTTCTTATCTGTTTACAATTTATCTGTAAATAGTCAATAAACCATTTCCATTCTTTTATAAAAAGTTTGTTATCTTGATTTCTATTCTTCCGGTAAGTTTCACCATTTCTGCATATTCCATAAGTTTTTGTATCCGTTCTTCCTTTGTTGGGACTTCTGCTTCTTTCCATTTTGGGGCAAATAATATTATTGCTGCTGTAGTAGCATACATAAATAAGTTTCTATACAGTTTAGGTAGTTCTGTCCCAATAATTCCCAAAAGGAAAGCTTCTGGTTGTTGTTTTTTACAAAGGTTATTTTAAACATCCTTTTCATTTCATTATATATCATTTCCCACTAAGCTTTAACTTTACTACAAGACCACCACATATGATAAAAAGAACCTTCTTTCTCTTTACATTTCCAACACTTATTTGATTTAGATTTATACATTTTGCCAATTTACTCAGTGTTAGATACCACCGATATATCATTTTCATATACTTTTCTGCTGTAAATTTTATATCCATATTCCACAATTGTTCCCATGCTTCCATATCTATATTATGACCAATATCGATTGCCCAATGGAATCTGGTACTGGCTTTGCCTCTGCCTAATGTACTTAACTGCATGCTAGTGCTGGGCTTTGTGCGAGGAATTATTCACCTTCCTGCCAGTGACTCAGGGAGGAGGCTGGTTGGGGTATATGTGTGTATGTAAGTGCATGCTGTAGGAATCAAACCAGCTTCTGCTTTAGTGGGCATTTGGGGGGCTGGGGGGCTTTCCAACGGCAGCACATACATTTATCCTTCTTTGCTGTGCTGTTATGCTCCTCTCACTAGCATCTTTCTCCCTTTCTCTTCTGCTTCGCTTGGCTGCAGATGTCTCTGATCCAGGTAACTAGCCCTTGATGTGAATCCTCTTTCCCTTTGGGCTGAGCATGCAGAAGCCTTGGCAGCCAGAATAGGAGGGATGTTCATTCTTCTAACGCTTTAGGGGAAGGTCAATAGCTTGGGCTAGGGCTGGGCGATACCTGATTTTCAACATCGCGATATATCACCAGCTAAACATCACAATATATCACAATGTCTGAAAGAAGGATGGAACTATGTACAATGGTACCTTGGTTCTCAAACTTAATCTGTTCCAGACTTTCAGTTTTGGAATGCTTTGGTTTTGGAACAGACTTCCGGAACGGATTAAGCGGCAGGGCAGTGTGGCACTTCCCATTTCAGCTCAAGTGGCGAAACAGGATGCGCCACTCCACCCCCTGACCATCAAGAATTGGTTCTGGATCAAGCAGGGTCCAAACAGCAGACCTGATTTATGTGAGGGAATGCAACTCCATTCAGAACAGGTTGGAAACAATTTCTTGTACCACATTAGGCCAACTAGTAGTCAGCTCACAACACTATTACATTATTAGTACAGTGGTACCTCTGGTTACGTACTTAATTTGTTCCGGAGGTCCGTTCTTGACCTGAAACTGTTCTTAACCTGAGGTACCACTTTAGCTAATGGGGCCTCCTGCTGCTGCTGCACAATTTCTGTTCTTATCCTGAAGCAAAGTTCTTAACCCGAGGTGCTATTTCTGGATTAGTGGAGTCTGTAACCTGAAGCGTCTGTAACCTGAAGCATATGTAACCTGAGGCACCACTGTACAGTGGTACCTTGATCCTTGAACGGCTTGGCTCCCAAACAAATCAGCTCCCGAACGCCACAAACCCGGAAGTGAGTGTTCCGGTTTGTGAACGTTTTTCAGAAGCCGAAAATCTGACGCCGCTTCTGCAGCTTCCAATTGAGTTTAGGAAGCTGCTGCAGCCAATTGGAAGCCGCGCCTTGGTTTCTGAACTGTTTTGGGAGTTGAACAGACTCCCAGAATGGATTAAGTTCGAGAACCAGGGTACCACTGTACATTATTATTCTAAGAACCTTTGCAAGCCACAGTCGTTCTTGAGCTTGCTACAGTTCCCATCATGCCAGATCAATCACTGGCCATGCTGACTGGGGCTGATGGAAGTTGTAGTCCAACAACATTTGGATCACAGCTTGTTAGCTACCCCTGCCTTACAGTGCTGGGATGTTTTCTTTGTTTTTGTGGAATTTATAACCTGCCCTTCATTATCTGATCTGAGGGCAGGAATGCAGCACTCTTCACACAATCAATAGCAATAAAACCAGAAATGCATAGAAGTTGAAAACTCAGTAAAATAAGCAATGCCAGCAATGTTGAGTTTCTGTTAATTGGTTCTCATGGGAAACTTACAGATTCTGGCTTCACACAATTAACTCAAGGCAGTGTCAATTTACTCTTGGCAGAAAGCCAAGGTCAGCTTGACCTAGAAACTACTTACTCTGATTGGTTAACGACCAGCACTCAACTCTGTTATCTAGGGATTGCTAGGACAGTGTGATGTTAGAGGTGTGTTAGGAGTTAGGAGTAGGAGTGCTGTGTATGGTTGAGAGAGAGAGAGAAAGAAAGGATTTATTTTGCTTTGTTTTGTATGCAGAAACTCTGCTGGTTTTATTTTTCCTTTTAATAAATCCTGTAAATAGTTATTCTGAGTCTAGCTGACTAGTCATTTCCACCTCAACTAGCTTCTTCGCTGTGCAGGAAAACTCTGCTACGTTTGGGCTAAAGCCATTAGAGCTATGCCTGACACTTCAAAGTTCCATGAGGTTATGGGTATTGTGCTGCCAGCCTGAGTTGCGGTGGTGTCAGCATCAACGGCGTTGGTTCCAGTAGTTCCAGAAGTTGTTGTTCCTGTTGGTGCAGCAGATGGACACCTGCTGGTTCCTGACTGCTGTGAGCTGGTGACGCAGTGGACACAAGGACAACAGCTGCAGCGTGTGAGTGCTGGGTGCTGTGGTTCCTGTTTTCTCTCTCGGTGGTCGTGAGTAGCTGGTTCCGAGTTCCAGGGACATCGCTCTCAAGATGGCCTCACAACCAGTTCAGATGGCTTTTGCGCGTCTGAATGACTCCAATTACTTGCTGTGGTCGGAACGCATGCAGGCAGTGCTGCAGAGGGATCGTCTCTGGCAAGTGGTGAGTAAGTTTCCTGCGAAGCCTGATGATGAAGACCTCGATAAAGACCAAAGAGCAAGGGCCACAATTGTCTTGGGGCTGGAAGATTCCCAGTTGCCGTATGTGAGGGGAATCAAGACAGCTAGAGGTGTGTGGCAAGCACTTAAAGAACTCCATGTGCGTGAGACAGCGGTTTCCAAGCTGTTCATTCGCAAGGCATTGTACAAGGCAATGTTACAGCCTGGGGTTACAATGCAGGAACACCTACACAGTTTACAGTTAAAGTTTGCTGCGCTACAGGAAAGAGACTGTGCATTAGACCAGCAGGAGAAGGTGGCTATTATTTTGAGTTCTCTCCCGGAAAGCTGGGATAATTTAGTTTTGTCTCTAGAAGGCATACAGGAGCGTGATTTATCAATCAGTTACGTTACTGGGCGTTTGATTGAAGAGTGGCAGAAGAGGCAAGAAAGGTCGTTGGCTGCAGAGGCTTCTACAGGCGGGCGGTTTGGAAGGAGTTCTCATGCCGTGCCAGAGGTGAAGCAAGAGCAGCGTGCCGGTGAGGAGTCTGCGTTTGCTGTTAGGCGTTGTTTTCGATGTGGGTCTTCAGCGCATCTAAAACGACAATGTCCTGAGTTGGTCAAGTCTCAGCTGCCGGTGCAGGAGCAGAGACGAGATCAGCAGCAGCGGAAAAAGAAATTCTTCAAACGAAAACAGTCGGCTCAACTGGTGACCGCCGAGGTCAAGATTGCTGATGAGAAACAAGCTGTCTGGGTGGTCGATTCGGGAGCGTCTCGGCACATCGTAAATTCAGATGAATTGTTTGTTTGCAAGAACTCAGCACAGCGCAGCCAGGTGGCTCTAGCAGACGGAAGTACTTCCGAAGTGATTTCGGGGGGTGCAGTTTTTGTTCCTTGTCTTCGTGAATGCCTGCAAAATGTACTTTGTGTGCCGTCATTAAGGAGCAATCTGATGTCTGTAGATTGTTTGCTAAAAGCTGGGTTTAAAGTGTATTTTGAAGGAGACAGTTGCATTATTAAGAAGGCTGGTGAGATTTTAGGCACTGCTAAGTCAGAGGGAGGCTTGTTTTGGCTTAAAGCAGGATCTCAAGTTGCAGCAGTAGTCAGTAAATCTCAGCCTGCAGTGAATAACAAAGCTATACATGACAACTGTGTGCACTTATTGCATAGGAAAATGGGGCATGCTTGCTGGAAAAGTGTACTAAAAATGTCTGAATTGGCTGATGGGGGTAATTTAAAGAGTTGTAACAAGTACCTTGATTGTAGTGTTTGTAAAAAGGTTAAAACCCACAGAGTCTCTTACCCCAGAAGTGACAGAGTTAGTGAGTCACCGCTACAGCTGGTTCACATGGACGTAATTGGTCCATTTGCTGTAAGCAGGGGTGGATCGCGTTTTTCATTAACAATTGTGGATGACGCCACACGTTATTCTTGGGTTTTTCCCATGAAGAATAAGGGTGACGTGTTCACTAAGTTTAAAGGCTGGGTGGCATCTGTGGAAAGATTTCTGTCCACTAAACTCAGAAGGATTCAGACGGACAGAGGTGGCGAATTTATGTCAAATGCTTTTAGAGATTGGTTACAAAAGCGTGGCATTGGGCATAGAAAAACGAACGCTTTTTCCCCAGAGGAGAATGGCGTTGCAGAGCGAAAAAACAGATCTTTACAAGACATGATGTTTGCCATGCTTGATGATGCTGATTTGCCCATGTCTTATTGGGGGGAGAGCATGCTCACCGCGTGTTATCTCCAAAATAGGCTCTTTCATCAAACAATAGGTACAACCCCGTACTTTAAATTGTTTCAGAAAAAACCCAAAATTGACCATTTGCATGTGTTTGGATCAAAAGCCTGGGTGTTAATTCCAAAACAAATGAGAAAGAAGGGAGATCCTAAGACCAAACAGTTAGTGTTTGTGGGTTACCAGGAGCTGGGAAAAGGTTTCCGCTTTGCTGAAGGGACAAATGGCATTGTGATCTCCAGGAATGCCAGTTTTTGTGAACATAGTGGCTGGGAGAGACTACATGCCAATACTGAGGTTTGGTTTGAACCTTCCCAGGAGCTTCATGACTCTGAAGGTAAACATAGAGAATCAGAGTCTGAGGGGGAGGAAAGTTCAGATAAGAGTTCTCAAGAAAGTGGAGTTGCCCAAAGACCAGTTGTTAAGCAACAAAAGAGAGGTCATAGTTCTGAGGAGGAAAGTGGGTCAGAAGAAAACTTTTCTCCCAGAAGATCTAAAAGACAAAACAAAGGAGTGCCTCCAGTGCGTTTTTCTCCAGATACTGCAAATGTATTTAGTGTAATTGCAGAGCCCAAGAGTTTTCAGGAGGTGTTAAAGTTACCAAAAGAGGAGGCAGAGCTCTGGAAACTGGCAATGGAGGAAGAGATGTCCTCTCTGAATGAGCACAAGGTCTTTACACCAGTAGCAGCGCCTGAGGGGGCAAAGACTTAGGCCCGGTTAGGACATATCTAGGGTTGGAAGTGTGCTGGGCCCAAGATGGCAGCTGCCTAATTAGTCAGCAGAACAAAGTTAAACAACTACTGACTACATACAGGATGCAGGATTGCAAAGGGGCAGTGGTGCCTATGGATCCAGGTTTCATAAAAACACTTCATACAGACGAGAGTCCTGAATTTGAACATCCTGATGTATATCATTCTGTAATTGGAAGTTTATTGTATCTAGCACAGTGGTCCAGACCTGATATTAGCTATGCAGTAGGCATATTAAGTAGATTGGTCTCAAAACCCACACTAAATGCCTGGAAAGGGGTAAAACAAGTTCTGAGATACCTCAAACAGACAATTGGCTATATGTTACAATTAAATTCTTCAGAGGATGAAATGTTGAGTTGCTATTGTGATAGTGACTGGGGAAATTTGCCGGATAGAAAATCTGTCACAGGACTGGTCATAATGGTCGGTGGAGCTTTAATCAGCTGGCGGTCACGCAAGCAAGACGTTGTAAGTGTGTCATCAACGGAATCCGAGTACGCCGCATTGAGTGAATTGTGCAACGAGGTGATTTATTTCAAGCATTTGTTAACAGATTTAAAAGTAAATTGTGGAGAACCAGTACAAGTTTACATTGATAATCAAGCTTGTATAACCTTAAGTAAAACAGAGGGTTTCAAATCGCGTTCCAAACATATCTCTGTAAAATACCAAAATGTACGTTGCTGTGTACAAGACAATGTAATCACCTGTACTTATGTATCAAGTGAAGAAAATGTAGCAGATGTGTTAACTAAACCATTGGCAAAGGTAAAGAACAAGCGAATGTGCAAGGGTTTAGGTTTGCTGGAAAAGTAATCTCCTACATAGGTGTATTTGATGTTAATTGTCCAGCAGAATCTGTGAGGGGGTGTTGAGTTTCTGTTAATTGGTTCTCATGGGAAACTTACAGATTCTGGCTTCACACAATTAACTCAAGGCAGTGTCAATTTACTCTTGGCAGAAAGCCAAGGTCAGCTTGACCTAGAAACTACTTACTCTGATTGGTTAACGACCAGCACTCAACTCTGTTATCTAGGGATTGCTAGGACAGTGTGATGTTAGAGGTGTGTTAGGAGTTAGGAGTAGGAGTGCTGTGTATGGTTGAGAGAGAGAGAGAAAGAAAGGATTTATTTTGCTTTGTTTTGTATGCAGAAACTGCTGGTTTTATTTTTCCTTTTAATAAATCCTGTAAATAGTTATTCTGAGTCTAGCTGACTAGTCATTTCCACCTCAACTAGCTTCTTCGCTGTGCAGGAAAACTCTGCTACGTTTGGGCTAAAGCCATTAGAGCTATGCCTGACACTTCAAAGTTCCAGGACACTGTACTCCTCTATTAAACAACAGCACTACCGGCCCAGATTTTTGGCAAGAGCGCATCTATTTGGGGCACAATCTTGCTGAATGTGCAAGATCTCACAATTTTGGGTGAGATCTCAACCAAAACTGGCATGGAACTTGGCCAGAAATCGCCAGCGCCTGGCAGGGTACATCGTCATGGTAGAGTGGGCGGTGTCCTTAGATGAAACGTAGCTCCTTCATAGGAGCTGTGCTCTGTTAGGTTTTCATCCCCTGTGCTCTCAATCTCTGGCAGACTTTGGGATTTTCCAGCGTGCGGTTATGGTCCTCTACACAGATTGCATCCAGCAGTGCAGCTGGCCAATGTACACGGTACGTATTTCCCTTGTTCTCTTTAGCCATCTCTGGCCGGTTTGGAGAGCTGCTTATTCCCTTTTGCATCTGAGCATGCAAACATGGGTGAGAGAGAAATTGCTATCTTGCTTTTATTATCAAAAGGAAAGTCCTCAACTCTGAATGGATCAAAGGTAAAGGTAAAGGGACCCGTGACTGTTAGGTCCAGTCGTGGCCGACTCTGGGGTTGCAGTGCTCATCTCGCTTTATTGGCCAAGAGAGCCGGTGTACAGCTTCCGGGTCATGTGGCCAGCAGGACTAAGCCGCTTCTGGCGAACCAGAGCAGCGCATGGAAACGCCGTTTACCTTCCCACCGTAGTGGTACCTATTTATCTACTTGCACTTTGACGTGCTTTCGAACTGCTAGGTGGGCAGGAGCAGGGACCGAGCAACGGGAGCTCACCCTGCCGCGGGGATTCGAACCGCCGACCTTCTGATCGGCAAGCCCTAGGCTCTGTGGTTTAACCCACAGCGCCACCCACGCCCCCGAATGGATCATGCCTAATCCTTATTATAAAACTTAGAAATTTCAAATCCGTACTTACTTTCCTGCTCCCCTTGGTGGTCTCTGGGAGTAAACTGAGAGAGGGCCAGAGACTCACCACAGACAGAGCAAGAGTGGTGCTGGCAGGATCTTTGGAGCCAAACTCCAAGAGAGATTTACACCAGTGAGATCAGTGTGGAGTGGAATTCTATGTTGTCAGCAATTGACCTGGCGTGGAGCAAAAACATCTGGAAATCAGAATTTTGGAGTGGGGAATGAATGGAACAAGAGAAGTTGTTCTTCCTGGTTAACTTTTTCAGGAGAAATGGTGCTTTGCAATGGTTAAGAGCACAAACCTCGAGGCAGAAAGCCTGAGATTCAAAAGTCACCTCAGCCATGAACCTCCCTAGGTGGTCTTTTTAGCAAAGTGATTACTTCTTAGCATGGTGGATTTGATTTAAATCAAATCGATTTAAATCACTAGTCAGTAAGACTTGATTTAAATCATTTTTTACAGAAAGGTTCATTCTTGCTGGTATCATCTTAATATTTACAACCAGAAGAAGGTTTCGTTTTTTGGAATAATAAATTTTCATAGTGGTTTTTACAGTTATATCAAAAATTACTGATTTGGCTATACTATTAGAAATACATAGACACATAATTATGAAATTATTGTGAGGTTTAATAAGTTAACTTTATATTTCGACAACTTTTCTGCTGTACTTTATTGGAAGGAGAAAAAGAATCATTTCCTTAATAACAATTTAAACAATTTATTTAACTAAAACAGTAATATTATATCATATGTATCCATGTTTGTTAACTGATGTGGATAAACAATTAAAAAAAAACCTTAGACTGAGTTTTAGCACACATGAAAAACTTAAAACAAATCCTTATTTCCTGATGAATAGCCTTTGGACTATAATGTAACTTAAACAGAAAACTATCTTTAGAAATATTTTTCCTCCAAAAGCATTTTATTTGGAACATCAGGATAACATGGGCTGTCTCTTGCTCCCTCCCTTTGCCTCCCTCTTTGTGAAAGATCAGACAAGATGTGTAGGAGGTGCTCTTCATTAGTTTGTTTAAAACCAGAAATGAAAGCTTCTGGTTTCCCTTTTGTGGCCACAAAAGAAGAAGGTTGCAGACTTGTTCACTAGTCAGAAACTATTGTTTTCCATTGCATTTGAACCAGGCACATAACCTCATAATTATGTGGAGTATTCAGAACATTCAATTTTTTGGTAAATGCTTAGTAGCAAAGCATCAACAGTTACCTGAAAACATTTTTAAAGTTTCCTCGCAGGTATTTTGGAATCAAAAGGATGATCCGGCCCAAAGTGACGCATTTTTCTGTCCCAAAGTTAAGCATGTACCGTATAAGACGCACCAGACCACAAGACGCACCTAGTTTTTGGAGGAGGGAAACAAGAAAAAATATATTCTGAATCTCAGAAGCCAGAACAGCAAGAGGGATCGCTGTGCAGTGAAAGCAGCAATCCCTCTTGCTGTTCTGGCTTCTGGGATAGCTGCGCAGCCTGCATTCGCTCCATAAGACGCACACACATTTCCCCTTACTTTTTAGGAGGGAAAAAGCGAGTCTTAAAGAGCAAAAAATACGGTATTTAACTCTCTCCCTTTGAAACCAATGGGTTTGATGTTTATCAGACGAGGTTTTAAAATGATCGTGTGTTTGGATTGTCCCTTGGGCCTCTGAGTCTCCAGCTGCAACTGTGACTTGACACACCTTTCTGGCTTGCTAATGAGGGTTCTTGCTTCTTTCCTCTAGGACAGAATGGTCCTGCTTGTCGTTGGGAACCTCGTAAACTGGTCCTTGTAAGTAGGGGGTTTTGGGATGTTTAGCCTGCTCAGGGAATACAATCAGAATGGTCTTACATGGATTAGCCCCAGAAATTCCCCCCTCATATCTGAGGTTTTTTATATACTTTTGAAGCAGGGAGCTTAGAAATAATGTAAAGATTTTGCTCTCTAGTCGTTTTGTCTTTCTTCTCTCCCAGCCCCGGCCCCTGATAAATTTAAGACATTTCCCAAATATCACTCTGATTATTGTTAGTGGAGAAACCTAAGTTCCCTTAAACACACAGTGGGGGAGCCACTTTTAGCCTGAGGACTGGATTCAGACCTGGTCAGCCTTCTAGGGCTTTGAATGGTGAGCAGGGCCAGAGCCCAAAAAGCAAATGTTGCATACTTTATTTAAATATATTTTATGTCCATTTTATTATGCATTTTTCATTCAATCCCCCCTTAGTTTGGGGGAGAATTGCATGTAAAATACAGGACATGTGACGTATGTAACGGACAGGTGTCAAATGACACCACATGTTTGGCAGGTGGGCGGAGTCTGCTCAGAGTTCCCTCGTCAGCCATTCGGAGGGGCCTGATCCTGCAAATTGGCTCATGGCTGGAGGTCCCAATGCTGTAAAGGGAGACCCAATTAGACTAAGTACTAGTTGCTCCTTAATTCTATGCAAGTATCTTCTTATATAGGGACGCGGGTGGCGCTGTGGGTAAAACCTCAGCGCCTATGGCTTGTCGATCGTCAGGTCGGCGGTTCGAATCCCCGCGGCGGGATGCGCTCCCGTTGTTCTGTCCCAGCGCCTGCCAACCTAGCAGTTCGAAAGCACCCCCGGGTGCAAGTAGATAAATAGGGACCGCTTACTGGCGGGAAGGTAAACAGCGTTTCCGTGTGCTGCGCTGGCTCACCAGATGCAGCTTGTCACGCTGGCCACGTGACCGGGAAGTGTCTGCGGACAGCGCTGGCTCCCGGCCTCTAGAGTGAGATGGGCGCACAACTCTAGAGTCTGTCAAGACTGGCCCGTACGGGCAGGGGTACCTTTACCTTTACCTATCTTCTTATATGCTTGACCTGCAAGATGGCAGCATTCCTCTTCAGTATGTGCAGTGAGGGTGGCCGGTGATATTGGTATCATGAGCTATGCACCAGGATGGCAAATTATGGGGGGCCTGCACCTCGGATAACATAACCCTTGTCTTTTTCCTTTCTTAGTGCCATTTTTGGACTGGTGTATCGGCCGAAAGACTTCGCCTCCTACATGCTGGGAATCTTCATTTGCAATCTTCTGCTGTATCTTGCTTTCTACGTCATCATGAAGGTAAAGGAGTAGCACTTGCAGCTCTTTTCTGTCATTATTGTGAGAACTTTAACAACTAGCTTTCATAGGCGAGCCCGAAAGATGCACTGTGTGAACTTACCAGTTCTACCTGTCTTGTGCTAAACTATAGCAATGCAGGGCTTGTTTCTCACATCTTTTTGATAATAAGTTTTATTGAGTTTTCGCTTTACAAATGAATGGCTGTTGTTGAACACACAAACTAGCATAGTCCCCAATCTGTGTGATAGATTCCCCAAAGAGAGAGTTACTAAAACTAAAGCTGTATCAAATACCTTCTCCAAGAAGACGACTGGGAATTTGGGGGGCTGGGGGCTGATTTTTTTGGTTATTTTTGACCAACAACCACTTTCCATTAAATTTATCATGTTTTGCCACCTTTCGCTATTTTGTGTTGTGTCAATTTGTGTCAAAGTGCTATCTCCCATATTATGTCATAGCACGTATTTGCAAGAAGGCAATTTTAGATTGAACATTTTGCTGGGCTATAATTACCTACTGCACGCCCACTCTAGTAGTAGATCTACTTTCTGAGGCTCCACCGTAGATGTCATGGGGATTATTGGATTCCTGTTGGAAAGGTAAATCCCTTGCTACGAATTCCAGTTTTCTGTGGTTCCAGGAGGCTATTCTAACCCTTAGAAGAGCACTGCACTTGGACAGGAGGCAGGCCAAACACCTGGTTCTTCTTCCTCCAGAGTAACTCTCCCGTAGCCATGGGAGAATGTGGGGTTCCCTTGGCCATCTGACATTGCCAAGGACACCACCGTATGAAAAGTAACTTCCAGCAAATTGAAGCACATTTTTATCACTCTAGGTTCAAATCAATGACTGGCAAAAAAGCAGCAGCAGCAGCAGCACAGATTTGTTTGGGTGGGGATCCAAGTCTTTGTGATGCACCCCTTTGGCTTAAATGTTCTCCTGGGAAGTGTCTGCTCAAATATCATTTATTTGAGGGGATTATTTTAAGGTTTTTTCCCTTTTCAGCTCCGCAGCTCAGAGAGGCTTCTGCTCATCCCTCTATTCTGCATTGTGGCCACAGCTGTGGTTTGGGCTGCAGCCCTTTATTTCTTCTTCCAAAACCTTAGCAGCTGGGAGGTAGGTTTCCTCATTTGTTGCCCTCTCTTGCGCTTCAGGCACAACATACATAAATTTAGAAATACAGTGTGTAATTGATTTCCTCCAAGCTTTCTAACGCTTGCAATACTCACGAATTTCCAAAATGATCTTAACTGCCCAAAGCCACTCTCCACAGCCCTATAATAATAGAAACCTGCACATGATCCACATACTTAAAGTTTAATCCCTGGAATTTCTGTTAAATTCTGTTCTGTTCTTCTGTTAAAGAAGATACAGTATTGGGAAAAGAATTTGGCAAGAGTTGTGCTGGAGATCTTGAACAACTGCTGCCAGGCATTAGGCTGGATGGGCAAGGCCTCCCAGGACTGTCTGCTTGGCATGGCCTTTGCAATCTTGAAGACTTACTGCAGTAAACAGCTGCAGGTATTGGAGGGAGCAGCCTGTAACTCTTTATTTGCTCTGCCTTCCCACTGGAATCCATGTCTTCAGACTTACACCTCAAGCTCCTGGGCAACGTTTTATTTCTGTGTTGTTTCAAATGCTGCGAAACGCCAAATATTAATGAGAACCAGTTGTGCAGAACCTGCGCTTTGTTTACGCAGAGTTATCCACCTTATGCTCTTGGGAGGTCTTTGAAAAAGTTATAGAATGTACCCAATATCCTTGCTATTCAGGATTGCAGGAATGAGTGGGGTTTGCAGCCAAATGCACAGGACATCTGTGGAAGTGATACAACTTTGCCCCTCCCCAAGCACTACAGGAATAATAGTGTTACAAGCAATGAGAGCTTGCAACAGGCACACCCCCCCCCCCCGTTGACACATATTAAAACCACACGACCCCAGAAACCCGGAAGTGGGGGGAAAGACTTGAAGAGCCTCAACCAAGCACTGCCTCATGAGTCGGAGGTGCAGTGGGGCTTTGCTGAGGCTCTTCATCCTCTTGGCTAACAGCTGATGCACAGGAAAGCTGCTGCTGCTGCTGCTGCTGCTGCTGCTGCTGCTGCTGCTGCTGCTGCTGCTGCTACAGTTCCTGTGCATCAGCTGTTAGCCAAAAAGCCCCAGTGTGCTTCTTGGCTTGTGAGGAGACACTCCCCGGAGCCCAAAGAGGACATCCCGTTTAGGCTCCGGGGAAGGTCTCCTCACGAGCTGGAGGCGCCGTGGGGTCCTCCTTATTTCACCTATGCATGCAGGGGGGCAGAACATAACCCACGTGTAAATGGGGCATCACCTGTATTCTAGGATACTGCCAATGGTTTGCTAAAGAATTATTAACAAGGTCTCTTCCAAAGCCATGATTATCTGCTGAAGGCATCGTGACATCTATCCCCCTCACTCCCCCAAAATATTTTCCCCCTGCTTCCGGGAGGGTGGGGAGCACACATGTGGTAGGAAATGATCTACAGCACCAGAAAGACAGAACTGGAATTCACTGCCTGTGCCCATCTTTCTGTAGGAAACGCCGGCAGAGTCCCGAGAGATAAACCGCCCGTGTATCCTTCTGGGATTCTTTGATGATCATGATGTCTGGCACTTCCTCTCAGCAGCTGCACTGTTCTTCTCCTTCTTGGTGAGGTTTTCCTTAAAGTCCCTCTATCAGTCTTATGCTGGATAGGCTTCCTGTCTCACCTGGTTCCATGTCATAGCACACTCAGCGCATTCTCACACATTACCTTAAATACTTGTTGCAGTTTTAATGGACATGCAGGTCAGACTTAATTGAGACAGAGAGAGAGAGAGAGAGAAGGGCCCTGCTGGATCAGGCCAAAGGTTCAGGATCCTTTTCTCACAATAGCCAACCAGATGCTCGTGGGAAGCTCACAAGCAAGAAATGTGCACAATTGCCTTCTCATGCTAATTATTATTCCCCAGCAACTGGTGTTCAGTTTGGTAGGATACTGCTTGTAAGTGTGCAGGCAGGGCCTTAATATGTTTGTGTTCTCATCAATTACTGCTGCTGTGAGTGGTCACTGTGGCTTTTTATGCCTCCAAGTTAAAGTTTAATATAAATGGTCACACCGATAAAATGCTGAACGCCTTCTGGGAGACTCAAACAACATAAATTCATGCCAGAATTTGTTTCTTTTTATCTGCTGCAACTGAATCAATACATGAATTTCCTAATGGTGGCGAAGCTTGAAGGGCAGGGTGTGAGCCCCCCGCCCCCCAACTCACCATCACCTTCTGCCCTGAGAGGGCACTGGGGCAGGGCATCACTTGTCTGGAACAGATCCCAAATAGGATCTATACAAGCTCCATCAAAGCCCAAGAATCAAGAGGACAGATGCAGCCCACGTAAGCAGGCCCAAATTGTCCCGAGCAATCTTTAGCGAGCTGCACTGGTTTTCTCAAAATGTAACCACATGTATTGTGCAAGGATAAGATGGCTGCAGCATTTGAATTGGGGGCCTTCTGCACACAGATGGGCCTTTCTGCTTTTAGATCCTTTCCTGGGCCAACGCCCACAAGAGGCTAAAATGTATAGCCTTGGGCGAGAAGAGTGCTGGTTCAGGCTGCTCTAGAGAAGCCCTCTCTTTCTGTTCCCCTGAGAATTTGTGTTTGATAGGGTGGGAAGGAAGAATAAAAAGGTAAAGGGACCCCTGACCATTAGGTCCAGTCGTGGCCGACTCTGGGGTTGCGGAGCTCATCTTGGTTTACTGGCCGAGGGAGCCGGCGTATAGCTTCCGGGTCATGTGGCCAGCAGGACTAAGCCGCTTCTGGCGAACCAGAGCAGCGCACGGAAACGCCATTTACCTTCCCGCCAGAGCGGTACCTATTTATCTACTTGCACTTTGAGGTGCTTTCGAACTGCTAGGTTGGCAGGAGCAGGGACCGAGCAACGGGAGCTCACCCCATCGCGGGGATTCGAACTGCCGATCTTCTGATCGGCAAGTCCTAGGCTCTGTGGTTTTACCCACAGCGCCACCCGCGTCCCTTTTGGGGAGGAAGAATAGAAGCAGCTAATAATCAGGAATAGGCTTCTGCAGATAGAAAATTATGTGCCCACTCAAACTCCATACTCGTTTCCTGCTAAAAATAATCCCACGAGGGAACCACAAAGATCATTTACTTCCATCCCCTGCAGTGCAGGAATCTTTCATCCAACATGGGGCTTGAACCCATGACCTTGACATTAGGACATTAGGACATTAGTTGTATCAACTAAGCTATCTCCCCACCGTTATTTGTTCCCAAAGGTTGGTGGGAGTGGGCAACACCATCTAGAACCTGAAAGGTTCCTTTTTTTTCCTGGGGCATCAGGGGTGTTGTCTCTGCTTCCGCAGGAGGCTGAGTTGACCTTTGCCTGCCTGCTTTGGGGTTTGCTGAGACGGGAGAGTGTGTTCTGCAGAACCACCCGGAAGACCAGACTCCAATCTCTGCCCTGCTTTGTTCCAGGTCCTGTTGACTCTGGATGACGACTTGGATTCTGTGCGGAGAGACAAGATACCCGTTTTCTGAACCGCAGGAAGTTTTGGCGGTGCTTGCTCAAACCCATTGTGTTGCCAGCCCAGGGCAGTTGACGGAAAACAAACTTGTTGGTGTACACAATGCGCACCAAGTGTACACTGGGAAGAAACGTGTTCAAGCCAACTGGCAAATAAGGAAGACCTGAACAGAGGACAAGAATCTTTTTGCAACTGGAAGGCTCAGGCTTGTATGCCAGATTGTTGGTAGAAAGTAGAGAGATGAGAATAATTATCTGGGGGTTGCAGATCTTTTTCAGCCATCTGATGAAGAATAAAATTTACTCCCCAATGTGAATTTTAGTGGTGGAACTTATGCTTCCACTCACTGCCTGGAAACAGCGGGTATAAGTGCAATAGTGTTGAGACTTGAGAGATCTCTTGTATTGAAAAATCAAGCATGTATTGGCCATTGAAGCTATGGTTCTTAGTCTGATTCTTCTGCTGTTTATGGTAAGCCGTTATCCTTTTTACTACTCATACCCAACTGCTTAATTTATCACCATTAGTTTACAATGGAGCATCCTATCTGCTCCTATACAAGAATGCTTTGACCCCACCCTGGTCTGCCAATAACAGCCCACCACCATTTTATTTAAATTCCAATTTAAAAATTGCACCCACCCTGTACCCTTCTTCCTCAGAGAGTTATTTCTTGGCTAATTTGATTAGCACAGCTGGAAGGGAAAAGCACACGCCTCAGAAAGGAGCTTTCCAATCTGGGCTACAGGTATGGTATGATAGCCATGTTCAAATATATAAAAGGGTGTCATATAGAGGAGGGAGAAAGGTTGTTTTCTGCTGCTCCAGAGAAGCGGACACGGAGCAATGGATCCAAACTACAAGAAAGAAGATTCCACCTAAACATTAGGAAGAACTTCCTGACAGTAAGAGCTGTTGGACAGTGGAATTTGCTGCCAAGGAGTGTGGTGGAGTCTCCTTCTTTGGAGGTCTTTAAGCAGAGGCTTGACAACCATATGTCAGGAGTGCTCTGATGGTGTTTCCTGCTTGGCAGGGGGTTGGACTCGATGGCCCTTGTGGTCTCTTCCAACTCTATGATTCTATGTGTTCTCTTCCTCATCCACAATCTGCCGCTCCTCTCCCTGCCATCATGTTATTATTTAGAAAGCCATTTTTCAGGCCCCTTGAACTGAAAGGACAGTGTTGGTTCTGTTCTCAAAGAGGGTAAAAGGCTCTGTGTATTGCAGTGTTACGATACTTCAAGGTCTAGGAGTCCCCTATCTCTTCTGGTTGTTGCTGCAGCAGACTGCTCATGAATTCTTTTCCGAAAGCTGCAGTTATTATTATTAACATTTGCTGTGAATGCCAAATGGATTATTTTCTTAAGTATGCCTTTCTCTTGAGAAGAGGAAGAGGAATGGTTTTAGGAAGCAACTCTTACATTTTTCCTAAATTGCTTTATTTTAGATTACACATAGCAGGGCACTGCGTTTCTTGTTTGTCCCCAGCTCTGCTGAATTTTTGAATCAAAAGTTGGTTCACTATGACTAGGTAAGGTAGTAATTATTCCAAAAGTGTATCGATGGAATCTACCCAAATATCTGCCCATTCTGCTGTTAATTCTTAAACCAGCTATTAAACCAGCTCAGACTGTGCTGTCTGCTTACCTGGGCAAAAGTACTTTTGTATCAAAGTACCAGGTGCTGAAATGCTGCACTGATGTGTTTTACAATGTCGTTGTGTCAAATGCAATCAAATGTTTAAAAGAAACCTGAGAACTCAAAACAAAATTAGTTCCATTCTTATATCAACTAAAAACAAACAAACCCACCCAAAGCTTCTTCTGCACCCCTAACTTGTACCTCCTCCATATCTGCTGCCTGGAGGTTGTACTCAAGAGTCTGGAGAGACGGTATTCATGAACCCCTTTTCAAATCCTTATCAACCTTTGTATTTCATAAAACTTGTGGCCAGCAATGGACAGTGTGGGGTGGAAAGGCTCCGTTTCAAATTCCACCTCGGGCATAAACTTGGTAGCTATGGGCACAATTCTGTCTCAGAGACTCAGGACGCCTTCCGTTGTCAACGGGAAAAATATCAGCCTGCCCTTCAGCTAAGAACTTTTGACAGAATGTAAGTGAAGCACTGTTGTTACTTCGTATGTATTATACATTGCATTTTTTCAGTGTTCCATTACCTAAAGAGATGTTTAAACAGTAGTTTCCTTGTGCTTCTGATTTGTAAGTTTAGCGCCTTTCATTTCATGCCGGTCTTCTTTTCTTTCTTTAAAAGCTCAGTCCAAATACTGAACAGACCAACCATATGCTATAAAGTTCTAGAAGGAAGGGAACCCAGGAGAATAGGCCAAATCAGGCTGTTTCTTTTGGTCTCATCCCCCCAAACTTTTAGCCAGGGCTGGGGTGACAGGCAGAATTTGGATCAGCTAGTCAAAGCTGCTAACAGATAAAAAAGGAACATGAGAGTATATGGACCCAGTTTGTAAACACAGAGGCGTTCTTAAGTGAAACTTGCTAGCCGATTTAAAGTGATAAATACATCTACAATGCAGAAGTAGGCAGATCAAAGAAGTTAAAATTAGTTAAAAACCACAAAAAGAATTTCTTGACTTTAAATTCTTTACATTTTTCTTTAAAAAATTACAGTTTATAAACTTTGGCTGCAACTTGCAGCCAGGATTTAAGCACAGGATCACAGGCATTGGGGTTTTTTTCCTGGAAGGGGAAGTGGAACTAGAAAGTATATAGAGTACGCAAAAATGAAAGTACACAAACTGTACATTTTTAAAATAAAATACCATTTTGTTCGTATCTATACAATTTTTACAATCAATAAATTGTTACATTTAATAAAAATCTGAGACCTTTCATCAAAACCACTGTTGTAAATATTTACATCTGAATGCAACGAATTTGTAAAAAGATGTCAAAATAAATGGAACAAAATCTTATTTACAATAATTTGTGTGCCTGATCAGCATCACCACACATTTCTGTACTAGGGCTTGAAAGCATCTAGAGGCTGTATGTAGGATTTTAGGGGATGCACTGCAGAAAAACTGTGGCGCAAATCAAGGGAATACATTTGTTACTTTCAAGAGAAGGGGGAAGCATCGCTCACTCTGAGTTGTTTAAGGGAATCATAAGGGGATCGGGATGTCCGCTTCTGGCTTGGAGATGAAGCAATCTACCAAAGCTGGATGCCACACAACCTATAATCTGTATGGTATCCAGTTTTCCATAATTGCTCCCATTGTCTGCTTGCACCCAGCAGAAACAATACAAGATGTGATATGCACACTCCGTTAAAGCTTCTATATTTACATGCAACTCATTTGCATGTGATCGTGAGAACAGCACAATGGTTCATGTGTCCAGTCTGGCATCCCATTGGACCTACAAACTGCCAAGTGTTGCTTTTTTAAAGCTCCCTTAAGCAGTGCTGGTTAGAAGGTCACGCATAATGCAAAAGATCTTGATAAGATTACAAAATTGAACAGCAATGTTACTAAACTGGACAGCGGTATTAAGAAAATAAAGCTAAGAGATATATGAGTCAAATGGCTTGCTAGTACATAATAGACCAATTTGTTCAGCACATTCTGCAAAGAAGAGAGAGAAGATCTCTGCATGTTGGCTCTTTAGTGAAGAACATGACAGCCTTAAAGGAGGAGATAAGATGTGATTGAATTTATGGGCTTTGTATCACTTTGTACTCCAAGGATTCTACTGAGACATGACAATTTTCGGCTAAACGGAACTCCCTGCGATCGCTCAAGCTCCTCCAGCACTTATGACAGCAAAGCTGCCACCGCAGACAATGTCAAGACAGACATTTTAAAAAGGTCTTAACAGCACTAAGGTTCACATTAGCAGCTATCTACCACAGTTGCGTCTACCAGAAAATCCTTGTAAGAAGATGTAATATAGATAAAGCCCACAGAAGTGGTTGATCTATTAGCTTATACCACAGAACACACTGAACGCTTTAGCAGTCTTAATTTTTTCCTTCATCAGAAAAGTGGGAAATAGACACCAATTTACAGAATTTAAAACATACACCCTCCCAGCTCTGTAGATGTCTTACTAACTTGATGGCGGAGGCAGAACTAAAATAAAAACCATGGGGAGGGAAGGGGAGGGTCACAATAGATATTGGCTCAGAAGAAATAACATGCAGAAGCCTTTTCTCATATTGTATGGCCTGTTTCTCCAGCCCTTCCCCATTCTTAAACCACATCTAACCAGTTTACAGAATCCCCAACCTAAGCACAACCTTTTGCATAGAAATGAACTTCTATGACAAATATAGAACAGTATAAAGGTAACCCAGGAAAAGTAGGATTCTAACTTGCCATGTTTGTCTTGGAAAGTCACTCTTTAAGTTTCCTCAGCTCCTTATTATTTGAGTGTTTAACCTGAATTCCTCTGATGCAAAATGATAAGAAAACTGATTCTTCTCAATACTAGGAGTACCACTAACTGTATAGGACAACCAACTAAAAACAGGGGGTGGAAGGTGGTTTAACAATGTAAGTTATAGAACAGTGAGGCAATACCAATGCAGTGTCAAGGCACAACATCATAATTTCTATAAAGTAGCAGTTTTCTTTCCCTTCCGTTTTCAAGACCAGAATATTTTTTTGAAAAACCAGTGTGTACTAATTATGAATATTTTTTTAAAAGTTAATGTTCATAGTTCCATAAAGTTTGTATCAGTCTGTACCAGACCATAAAGTTTGTATCAGACACTGCAGACCTTTTCAAGTGCTTTAAAAAAATACTTGACTAACCAATGCAACACAGAGCTCTCCATTTTCACTGGGACAAAACAGAAACTTGGCATGTGTATACAGGTAGCACAGCAAAGTGCCCCTTCTACCCCCTGGCATGGGGACCACAACAGAAAAGAGTTAACCTGCTATGTCCTCTTTCATTACAGAATTAAATTACTTGTGGCAATTTCAGGAATTTGATGTGAATGCTGTCCTAGGCTCCTTCAGCAGAGTGTGTTATAAATTTAGCAAATAATAATTGATTTGAATTTTTAACTTTTCTGTCGACAACCAAAATAGTCCTTCTGGTTTCTGAACTACAAAAAAAACAACAACCCTCAAACACAATTAGTGCATGTCTAACAAACTTAAACAGGCTGAATAGTTAAGGATTTTTAAGGGTTCCTGCAGCTTTTTTGGGGGAGCAGAACACTAAGGAACAACTCCACATCCTTAGGAAATGAGTTATGTGGAGTAAGGCATGTCAAATACACCACTTTTACTTATTAATCATGGCAAATGACAAGACTTTGATGCAGCAAGAGATAAAGCCTTCGAAGAAATAGTCAGATGTTCATTTCAGACATTATCCAAGTGATATTATCAGAAACTCAGAGACAATTCTATGACATCTCTTAAGTGGTTAAATCGTACAACACAGAGAAGTCTCCAAACTGAACCAAGTAGCTGGAATGACGTATGGAATGAAGAATCCAAATAACTGGTTACTTGACAATTGCTTTTGAAAAAATTATGCTAGGAATCCATGTGTTTTTGATGTCTGCACATACATACATATGTCTTATCATGCTAGTATGCCCTTTGAAAATAATTACTGTATCCACCCTTTTCTTGAGACAATATATATGGAATCGAGCTCTTGATTACAACTATGGTAGCATACATTCTTTCACAGTGATGAATTCCCCAAGCACTTGGAGACCCAGAGATCCAGGCTGAATGACCCTGCCAAGCCAAGGAACTGAAATCACCATGAGGCTAGAGGCTTCCCAACATGCTATGCACAAACTATGGCCAAGAGAGCTGTTCGCAGTTTTAAAAATAATCTGGATGCCCTGGGGTTCTAAGTTTACCTTCACACACTGGATTCTAAGAGGAAATGGCTTGTTTTGCCATTGCTGATGGACAAAAATGTATGTTATGTGGCAGCTACTCTAGCTGGAGTTAGAAGAAAGCAACAAGCCTGGGTCCTGCCCTGAAAAGGTGAGCCAAGAGGATAGCATTTTGAAGCACATAAGGACACTTGAACTCCAGGGCAAACTGAAGGGACATCCTTCAAAACAGAAATATGCTATTATAAATCAGTGGTAAGCTTGCACACCCTTCTTTTAGATGTACACAGAAAGTCAAAGTCCAAGATTCAAATTCCCTCTGTTTTCAGGCATGTGTCACGCAGGTCCATGGGAGCTGTTCCACTGTCTTACCTTACCCTTTGTGAATCAGCCACTGCAATACTAGAAAGCTAACTTCCAGTCTGGCCAAGTGAACCTTCTGGGGTACTCATTAAAAAGCCAAGCTTGTGGATATTCCTACAGTTCTGATTCTGACCAAGCCAGCCACTTCAGATTTCCCACTGGAGATTAAAAATTCCCATGAGGATCCCTGTTCTGAGACAGGAGGCCCTAAAAGCAACTGGTGCTGCTGAGGACATTGTTGAATCGCTATTCCGAGACAGACCCACGCTGTAACTTCAGCACATTTACTAAGCAATGACTATATATTATACCCATTCTAAGATCCCTTTATATGCTACCTCTAAGGTTCTTCTTGGCTATCTAATTGCCTAAGTTTCTTTTCTTTTTCTTAAGTCCCACAAAGAAGCTAGCAATCACCAAGGAAGTAGTCCAGGCCATTTTTTTTTACTGCCAGGGTCACAGCCTGGCTGCCATCAGCTGAGGAAGACTCTTTGAAACAATATTGCTGTATGTTTTAAACTATCCAAAAGGGTGCAAAAAAAGAAAGAAAAAGCATTTGTAACAATTACAAGAGAAAATGAGCCATTCACCTGTTACTTGCCACATTTCATCTATTAAGTTACTGACAAGTGCTTCTCCGCTGTAACTTTGCCTCATCAAGACCATCCCATTTTGCTAAGTGCTCAAAACTTCACACGCTCCTCTTTCTGTTCCCAGCAAAGCGTTTCTGGACAGAAGGTGCTTTGTAAGTGCAAACGAATACATTTAAATAAGCACTTAATACTAATGTTGTATTTGCCTACAGTTTCACCCAACAATATTTGTCACACAATATGTTCCTATTACATGCTCTCAGGTTACCAGAGTTATCTGAGGGAAAAGGAAAGAAAAACATTACAATGGTAAAAATGGAGATAATTCCCCTCCTCAAAAAAGTGATAAGCAGGACATAAAAAGGATACCCTGAGAAACTCACAGCATACAAGCTGCGGGGGAGAAATCAACATGTATGAACTGAACTGAACATAAATGGTTTTTTAAAAAATTCTATGGATTGTTAGCAGAAACAATGCTAAAAATAAAATCCTCAGGAGGAGAGCATTAAACTATATGTTTCAGAAGACAGGCAGTATCTCCCATTAAACAATATGTTAATACAGTTCCTCAGAAGCTAGGCATGGCGCTAAGCTTTAAATGCCCATCAGAATTCATCACATGAAGTCAACCCTATGAAAGATGCCTATGATAAACTTCAACACAAATAGTAAAAGTGATCTAGTGTGCATTGACTCAAAACCTTTGTACCAATTTGAGATGTGCTTGAGACTCTCACGTACCTACTTCCTGGGCAAAAAAGAAAAATCACTCTCCAAGAACTATAAATGCAACTCTTCAGCTTCCCTGGACTTAATTTTGCACAAGGCTCATCTTGGCACAGGGGGTGATGATCTGGAACTGTTAAGACAGGTGTTGGACTCTTACTCTTACTAGTAAGCATTGAGATAGGCACCTGCTACTTTAGCAACACGGGTATGTAGAAATACAGAAGCACCTGCTATTGTATATATACTCCCCACAAACAGTGATGCTACGAGTGGTCTTTTCAAGGATGGCAATCCCAAATGCATACATGGACACATGCATGTATATACACAAATATGCATACGACACACATAAAACAATTCACCATTCTAACTCCTGGCCACCACCTTTCATACAGCCGAACTGCAATCATGACCTAGAATATGGCTTATGTTGTGAGCAGGCCGGTTTGATGATTGCTTGGAAGAATCAGCAGCAGATGTGTTCGCTATGGAGAGCAGAGGCGAGATTGCGGAACCATCTGGAGGAAGAGCTGTAGCAATCTCTGGGAACAAAGAAGTCAAATTAAAGTTGGACAAGTGAGAAGAATTGGCCATATGCATTGGGGGCATGTCTGTCAAAAGGGGGAAACTTGGCTGGGCAAAGCCCACGGGCCTGGGAGGAGACAAGATGGAGCCAAAGCGATTGTTTAATCCTCCACCGCTTGGCTTCTCTGTGCTTGGGTTAGGAAACATCTGGTTCGGAAAATAAGGGATTGAAATGTCATTGGAAAGGGTGGGGTGGGCAGGAGAATATGGCGGATAAAAAGATGGCAAGGTATTCTGAGGATCTACTGGAATCAGGGCTGGTGTTCGAGTAGTACTAGACTGAGTCACTGGTGGGATGAACGGGGCGTTGGCATTTATGGGGGGGTTCATTCCACCCTCTGGAATAAAAGGGAATCCAAAATTTTGAGACAGACTGTGCTGATCAGGAGCTGCACTGTCATTAGTCATTTGTGGTCCTTCCGGCATGAATCGCACAATACTGCCTCTTTTTTCTAGAGCAGGTTGTTGCCTTCCAAGGATCATACTACCACTGGCAGCCAAAGGAAGGTGGGGAAGACTAGGATCAAACACATTTCCGTGTCTTTGATTTCCAGAACGATTTCTTTCAGGCTGGCGAATTTTAGAACCACTGTTATCTTGGAGAGGATGTCTTGATCGCTGAGTAACTGAAGAATTGGGTTGACGAACTGATGGTGGGACTTGCTCGGCATTCCGAGAGACGGGCGGGTGGGTGAGAGGAGGTCGGACGACTCCATGCACATTGCTAGAAACTGGAGCATTCATGTGACCCTTGGTTCCATGACTCTCTGTCATTCTCATGGGATTGGATTTCTGAACAGAAATATTGGGGCTGGTATTGCGACCCTGAATATCTCCAGAGGAACTTGAAAAGGGAATATTTAATGTATTGTTCCTATTATTAATAGCACCAAGAGACATATCGCAACTTTCCCTGTTCTGACCATCGCCTTCTCTTCGAATGTGAATACTGTCTCTTGCTGGGGGACAATTATATTCAACAATAGAAGTGGCACACTGTGGATTTCTCTGGTGCTCTGCAATTGGTCTTTGGCCTCCACCGACTTGCTCTCCCAGATGAGGGACAAGTAAACTCTGCATAAAACTTTGGTGGCATGTATTTTCATTGTCTCTTGGGGGAGGAAGAACATTTCCTGCTGAGATGCCCTGAACTGGCTGATAGGGCAACCTCTTCTGTCTGTCTATGGGTGGTCCAGCATTCTGAGCTATTCGAAAAGCCTGTGTCTGCATACCTCTGAGGGATGACATTGAGGTCCCTATTTCACTGTTCCTTGAGGACTGCACATCAAACTGCTGGTTAGCGCCATTTGCCTTGAATGTCTGGCACTCCGAGAGTCTTTGAACATCTGCTCCAACCGTATGGTCTACTGACATGCGTCCTTGCATGTTATGGATTACCAATCCTTTATTCCTAGACACATCAAGGTAATTTCTCATTTCAAGATTATCTGAAGCCCTCAAGCTCTGAATAGATATTCCTAGTCTCTGCTCTGAATTAGAGGGCGTCTTTCCAATAAGTGCCTCTGCGGAGTAGCTGCTAACCCTGTTTCTTTCTTGTCTGTGGGGGACACAGCTCATGTCGGATGACCTGGTGACAATACTAGGCTGGGACACCATTTGCTGCTCCAAAGCCCTGGAGGTCATAAGTCTTTGCATCTGGCCATGTCCTGGCACGTGTTCAGAAGAAACCCCAGAACCTGTCTGTCTGTTGCCCACATCTGGTGCTTGCTGGTGCAGAATGTCCTGATTCAGACGGCTCTGAGGATGGCTGTGGTGAGTTCTGTTTGCAGTGGGGTTCTCGCATGTCTTCTCAGGCTGAGAAGATGTATAGTGCTGCTGCATTTGCTGCATCTGTGGGTGATGGGGGTGGGGCTGGCTGCTCTTTGACCGCGACTGGTCGTTTCCATGATGTTTCTGCTGCAAAGCAAGTGTGGTGGGCTGGGCTGCTTGGATGAGGGTCCTTTTCTTCTGCATTTGTGCCTCTTGATGCATTACTCTTTGCTGGTGGACGCTGAGGGCTTGCGAATGGATAGGGCTTTCTGCATGAGAAATGTGATGCTGGAGTTGATACAACTGATGTCTTTCTCTTAACTGTCCAGCCTGTTGCTGCTGCTGCTGCTGCTGCTTTATATATGGATTGCTATGAAGGTGGGTCATTCCTTGAGTGGGAGCATGTTGAATAGGTTGCAGGTGCTGTCCTGTCTGATCCGGGACAGAAGGCTGAGAATTACACTGGATTTCAGCTTGCCTCAGAGCAGGTGGCACAAAATTGCTGCTTGGGAACAGCCGGCTAAGACTATCCGTGTGCCCTTGACTGCTCCCTGATACTGCCATATTGGAGGAGTTGGAGGGGATCTGGTTGACAAGGATTCGACTTTGATCTGAAATATCGTCAGCTGTTTGGTTCAGCAAAGCCATCCCTTCAAGCTGCAAAGGTGCCGTCTGGCAGTGTTTCTGTCTCTTCGGCGTGGAAAGCAGGTGATCATCTGGAACAGAACGTTTGACAGAGTCTTTGCGGCTTTCCTGGCTTTGCTGCTTTAAGTGTGGCTCATGCATCTGAGAAGCCTGCATTGTGCTGGTCCGAACAGCAGACAGTTGTTCTGAAGCATAATCTGTCATTAGCACTGGAGAATGTCCTGGAGACTGAGTCATATATGGATTAGTGGGCATGGGTGGAGTCATAGTCACAGGAACAGCTGATTGGTCTGAAGTTGGGGGTAAACCTGAGCAGCTCACAACAGGGTGGATGATGCAGCTTTGATGGATGAGATTATTGACACTTAAGCTTGATGTGCTTGAAGACTGGGAGGCTGGAATTTGCAAGGTTACACTGGACACTTCCACTCCAACGGAACAGCTTTGTTTCTCGACTGACCGATCAACGTTTATTTTCACTGCATTCTGTGTGCTGAAATTTCTTGGCACTGTTTCTATCTGGTCTGCCTCTTTAATGGCGTGAGACTTAAGAGACTGGTCTCTTCTTAGAGATGCCACTTCATCATCCTTGGAAACAGCAGCTCCCGACACGGCTGCTTTTGCATGGGCCTCTTGGCCAAAAATGGCTTTTGCTGCCAAAGCTACAATATCCGTTTGCTCTGAAAACGTACAGCTGTTGCATGTATTCACTGAAGTGTTGTTGGGAACATTTTCCCTGCATGTGTCTGGCAACATGGATGCAACTGAGAATCCACAACTGCTGCCTGAGCTAGTTGACATGGGAGAGTCTGCTTGTCTGTTAGCAGTGACTGTTTCTTGTTCAGAGGTACAGGAATGAGACTGTGCAAGGTTTTCCTCTTCAGTGTTCACCAGCAAGAGCCCCTCCTGCTTCTCTGCCAAGTCATTCGAGTCTATAATTGACTTAGTGTTTTGGGTGCGAAAATTAGGGTGTTCAACTTGGACCGAGAAGTTTTTTTCCACAGCTTCTCCCACTTTACTGAAATCAGAGAAAATCTTGGTCAGGCCTTGCTCTTCTAACAAATCACTGGCCTGCATGACTATGGAACAATTTTGTTCCATTGTGCAGATTTCAGACACCTCTGTTCTGGGAACACCCTCTGCACTCGCCCCACTGTTTGCCACAGATGTCCTAGAAATATGAGCAGCTGTCACCTGAGAGTCAGAAGATGTTAAAGGGCTTGTGGGGATGCATTTGGATGATTCTGATAACTTAGAATTTGTTGCTGAATTAGTTTGAGGAGGCAGAGATGCACACTCTCTGGAGACAGGAGCAACCACTTCAAACTGTTCTGATGACGCCGATTCGAGGGGCAACGATCTCGGCACTATAGCTGCATTCAGGTCAGAGGCCAGGGTACTTTCCATGTCTTGCTCAGCTCTCAGTCTCTCTTTGGGATGGGAATTGGAAGCATCATTTTGGGCAACATCGTTAGGTGATACCCTATTTGCTTGTGATACGGCTAAGCTTTGCAACACCACATTGTCAGGCATGTTTTCAAGCAAGATGTCACTTCCTGAATGCTCAGGGGTAGCCTCCACATCCCCACTATCTAGTTTCTTCAAATCTTTGCAAGAATTCACTCGACATGCAAGATTGCTGCTGGCCACCAAGCATTTCTTAGTACTTTTATTAGACCATTTTGAAGCCAGACCAAATGAGGTTTTGGGGGGAGAAGCACCCACTGAGCACGAAACACTGGTTAACATTACATTCTCAGCAGCAGAAGAGGATGCTGCTGTAGCTGCCAGCAGAACATGGGTACTTGGTGTGGTTTGGCTGCTGACCGTTGATGGATTTGTAGGCTGACTGGTAGACACCTGCAGACAATTCTGTCCAGCCATCTGCGATATGCTTTGATTGAGGCTAGCTAAAGCACCAAATGTATTGAGGGCAACGTTTGTATTTGGATCTTCACTGGTGGTAGGCTGAATAACTTGCATAGGGGTTTGATCCGAACCTCCAGAACAGGACTTCACAGGCTTCAATGCAAACAGCTGCCCATTTAAAGAAATAGTCTGCGGAAGATGTTGGTTAGCCATTGCAACTGAAAACGTTTGTGTCGAGCCAGAAGATGGTGCAGAAGATGGCCTTGGCAAAATATGGACAAGATGCTTCCCACCAAACATATGAGGGCCAGAGGCATTTTGCATAGGGTTACTAGCACTTGCTGAGGGAGCGGCTCCATTTATAGGCATTCTGATAGGAGGAGGAGGAGGAGCAGAGAAAAGGGAGAGAGGATTTGGGTTAGCAGTCTGTATAATTACAATCTGCTGGCTAACAGTTTGGTTGGGGACTTCAGTTCTCAACACTGGTGGACCTGCACTGGCATTTGAAGGCTGTAAAATGACTACATTTTGTTTAGCAGGTGGTGCAGTGACAGATGGACCTACTGGCTGGGGCACCTGAATCAGCTGCATCGGTGGATTCAATGGAAGGAGGCCGTTTGCAGGTTGTGCTAGAACCTGCGTCTTAGTGACTAGCGGCTGCATAGGTAAGGATGGGTAAGATGGCAAAGTAACCATGATTTGCTCAGCTGTTTGTTCACCAGCAGGCAGAGGATTATTTAAACTGGGAGCAGTTGCCAAAATCCTGTTAGGAGTGGATGCTGAAATGCTAGCATTGTTAACTGGCTGATTTAAGAGGGCTGCGTTTATGCTGGACAGAGTACGGTTTAGAGGCTGAACAGTATTCCCTGCTAGTTGCAAAGTAGTCCAAGTAGTCTGGGTGTTTCCAGCAGAAGTCATTCGCGTCAGGCTACCCATGGTTTTGGAATTTGAAGTGCCAGCAGCTGAAGAACTGGAAAAAGGCCACTTATCTATAGAAGCAGCAGGCAAAGTGTTAATTTCTGTTACAGCCTTCTGGATTTCTACAGCAGATGCTGCTGGCCCTCCGCTGCTTTTGAAGATGCTTCCTGCAGACGGCTTTCCATCAATGGAGAGCATTACAGATGGAGTACAAGTGGTGTCAGCTGCAGAAACCACACAGCTTTCTAGGGATCCATTTCTTGGATCCTCTTTAGGGGGCATGTCTGCCAGCTGAGCCAGAGATCTGTCTACACTAGCACTGACAGGAAGGCTGTTGCTAGGCAAACCCGCTTTCTCAATTAACTTGAAAGTCTCTGGTTTATTTTTAGATTTGGAGATGTCATCTTCATCTTGAGGAGAACTCTGCATTTCAGGCTGTAGCCTCACTAGCTGCAAGGGATTCAGTGAGCTGTTAGCACTAGAACTAGTAGGTAGGCCTTGCTCATTCTCAGAGGTAGAGTGCTCAATAATTTTCTTGGCTGGATTTGACGGGCCTGATACCAGTGGAGGAACTGAAGTCTGAAGCCCTGATTTGATTTCCGCGGAATAGATACTAGAAATGGTCACAGGAGTGACTAGGTTGCAAGTCCTCTGGACAGGAACAACATTAGCAGTCTGCTTCTGTAAATTATGACTGATATTAAAGGTTATTCCTTGGACCGGTGCCCCCTGGTTGCTTCCACCAAGCGGACTGCCGTTGGAATATACAATGATGTTCTTTTGCAGCTGGTCGCTGGGGATCACAACAGACACTTTTGCATTTTTCAGGTTCCCTTTCTTCTTTTGCTCCTGATCATTGGGGATAACAACAGAAACTTTTGCGTGCTTAAGGTTCCGTTTCCAGTGGACAGTGGGGTCATCATAAAGGCAAATGTCGTTGGCTTTCAATAATGCAATGTAGCGCCCATTTTCTTTCTGAAGTTCATCCAACTGCTTCCGGAGCTTTTTTATTTCTTCAGCTGCAGAGAAATAAAAAACTAATAAATCCGAATGACCAAAGGTTCTGCAAAAGTCTACCACGGCTGATTTGTTTTAGGAGCAAGTGAAAATAGCATTAAAGAAAGCCATTTCATCACCTCAACATAGGTTTCTGCTGTAATATGCAGAGATTTTTTCCCTTTAAAAATGTTTAGGGGTACTCTCATCTTGACTCAAGAAAACCACCATTTTATGGTTCAAATCGGGAACAATAAAGACAAATAAATGGACAAAAGTACAAAGATTCACAAAATGTTTAGGGGTATGCGTACCCTTGCATCCCTGCAGAAAAAAGCACTGGTAATATGTACTCAAACTCAGATTACATCCTTAGAGACTTAGAATTAAAAGGAGAGAACACAGGTTGCATGCAACACATCCCAGGCATCTCTAGCTACAATATTTATAGGTAACAGGAAAGAAAGCCCACTGCAAATTGGAGCCAATCATTTCTGGGCAGATGGTTCAACTGTCCTGAATTGGTAGAGAGCAATATGTTAACTGTATTTCACAAACTCATCATCTGAAGAAAACTACAGCCTTATAAATACTCTCAGCAAGGAAACATTTCTATTGCTTTCATTCTATTATTTCTTTATTGTTCCAGTTCACACTGCATTTTTCCAAAAAGGATAATTGGTCGTATGAAAATTAGGGGATCATAGAATGAACAGGCATCATCTAATGTAAATCCTAATAAACAACTACTACTGGGACTTGGATTTCAACCATGTTGCAGAATATTCAGAAATACCCTATTCTTTCTGTTTAGTTTGGATGAAGAAAACAGCTCCAGTTATAACTGAGAGGCAACTTCACTTAGAAAAACTATCAAATTACAGTTCTTCTATAATGTAATTTACAAGTGTGGCAACATTTTTTAGAATTAACTTTACTGTTGCTTTTTTCAATCATGTTCAACTTCTTCACATAAAATTTGTATTGTGAAAGAGAATTAGCATACCGGCACACCAAGATTATGTTGTTAGCAAGGTATAAAATTAGCAAATCTGCTTTTTAATAAAAGATTGGGACTACTTTTATTAGGATAAGGAAAATTACAATCCGAAACACAAATATTAAGCAAACAGCATTCAATCTGCAGGATAGCGAATCTATCATTTGATAACATTTCCAGAGGAAAGGTGGAGTAGCAGTTGGACAAAGAATGCTTGGTTTGAAATGTATGTACAATAGAAACAGAGGCATTCTAGCGAGAGTATTCTAGCCAGACCATTCACCTTGCTCACTGTTTCCTCCATTCAGCAAGAGCTCATCGTTTTGCCTTTTCATTTCTGTTATATATTGATATGCCTGGTCAAGGATCATGTTCTTACTCTGCAAGGGAACATGTGGATGATTAGGAAAAACATTCAGAGACTCAGTCTGAAATACAAACAGGCCTACGTCGTCTTCTTCTTATTATTAAGTTTGTATACCACAGCAGTTTGGGCACTAGCAACTTCAGTATTGGATTGCTGCAATGCAGAGTTGCTGAACAGAAGTGAGACCCTGTCAGTCTCTAACACCTATGTTCAATGGTTGGCAATTTGTTTCTGGGCCAAGCTTTAGGTGTTACTATTAGTATATAAAGACATTAACAGTTTGAAACCAGTTTACTTGCTGGAGCACGTCTCCTACATATGCCCACTTGACTGGAACTAGCACTACAGGTGCCACATAACACTCATTACACACTTGTAAGAAATTGATATTTTTGTGTGGCAGCACCCACACTTTGGAAATCCCTGCCTACTGACATCGCCCAAGCACCTTCGCTGTACTCTTTTCGGTGTCTGCTTAAATCATTTTTGTTTAGCAAGCCTATCCACACATGTAGATGTTGACGTCTTTTCATCTCTTTACTGATCATTCTAATAATCTTTAAATGTTTAAATTGTTTTAACTGTTTTCATCGATAATTTAAATATTTCATACTTAGAGGTTTTATTACAGCCAAGCGGTATATAAATTCTGTTAAATAAATAAATATTCAGCTGCCATGAAGTGCAGACTAACTTGTTTCAGCGCTGGGGAGCATGGAATTAGTTCACCAATTCGGTTTATTCCAGCATTGATTTTCTTCTTTCGATGCCTCTCCACTAGCAAAAACAGAACACATAAGGTGTATAACAGTACATTGATAGCATATCCAGAAACAATAAGACTTCTCTTTTGATTGCGAAGGCATATATTTGCATGCTTGGTGGAATGATCGCTCCACTCTGACAACAACTGCACTGAAGCTCTTACCTGCATTGTGAGTCTCACGGTTTTTCTTTCTGTTAAAAAAAAGGTAACATGTAAATGGCTAAATTACAATATTTGCTATCTAGGAAGTTTTCTTTAATCAATCTATTTTCTTTAATCTGCCAGCAAATGCACAAAAGGGAGAAGAGAAATAACCACATTTGATGTAAGGATCCCCAAGATATATATATCTGGCTTGCATTATTTATATATAAATGGCGTTTCCGTGTGCTGCGCTGGTGCTGGCTCGCCAGAGCAGCTTTGTCACGCTGGCCACGTGACCTGGAAGTGTCTCCGGACAGCGCTGGCCCCCGGCCTCTTAAGTGAGATGGGCGCACAACCCTAGAGTCGGACACGACTGGCCCGTACGGGCAGGGGTACCTTTACCTTTACCTTTTTAAATTATATATATGCCACATTTTGGGACACAGCCTAGCCAAGGCAGTTTGCATTATCATAAAAAGAACAATAAATATAATGACCTAAGACAACCTAACAAAAGTAGCACATTAACAAAGGCCATTTGAAACAGTTACAAAGATTAATAAAACAGAGCCATATTTTGTAGATACCTCTGCAGGAAAAGCCTTTAGGAAAAGGCAGAAAGAAAAAGGTCAGTCTATAGAGCCCATTTTAAAATCCACAGTATACAGGCCATGCTAATCTCTATGAGGAAAAAGTTTCAGAATCTGGGAGCCACCACAGAGAAGGTCCTACCACTTTGGCTTGCCAATTGCCTGCCAAAGGCATAGTACTACTCCCCAATCAGTGGGGCTTAATGATGTGTGTACAGTGGTACCTCGGGTTAAGTACTTAATTCGTTCCGGAGGTCCGTTCTTAACCTGAAACTGTTCTTAACCTGAAGCACCACTTTAGCTAATGGGGCCTCCTGCTGCTGCTGCGCCACCGGAGCACGATTTCTGTTGTCATCCTGAAGCAAAGTTCTTAACCTGAAGCACTATTTCTGGGTTAGCGGAGTCTGTAACCTGAAGCGTATGTAACCTGAAGTGTATGTAACCCGAGGTACCACTGTACTGTGTTATATAAGGAACAGCCATCCTTTACTTCACAGCAACTCTTGCCCTGTTGGTGAGGTGTTTTTCATACTGATGGAAATTATCATAATTTTATGTACTCTTATTATCCTAAGCATGTTTTTGCACTAAGTTTCCTTATTTTGTAGGTTTGACTGCAGACTTGTATGCCAATCATGGGACTAGAAACTTGACCAAAGAGAACAAATTAAGTTACAACCACTTCTCATCATGTGCAGGCTATGCAGAGCTGGGTAAAGACAACAAAATACCTTCTCTACCTTACTGAGACCCTTTATACGGAAGTCCAACTGTTCTTAAACCAAGGCACGCTTTCCCTTATGAGGCCTCCTGCCGCTGGTGCCCTTCCACTGTTCGGCGTCCATTCTTAGACCGAGGTAAAGTTCGCAAACCGGAAAACTACTTCCGGTTTTGCAGAGTTCGTAAACCAAACAGTTTGTAAACAGGACTATTCTTAAACTGAGGTACCACTGTACTTATTGATGACTAAGAAACTCAGCAATAAGAACAGTGGCGCAGCTGAGCTTCCATTTCTCTGAAGGTGCATTAGTGAACATGAGAAGTAACATAACCTATCTGGAGAGGTCTTATAAGAAACTTGGCAGATGCAAGGATATAAAATGTGGGTTAAAAACACTAAAGCACATTCAACTCTAGGGCTTAGAAAGTACTGTTCAGATGAACAGTACCAGTGTACACCAGTGGTGATATGGCACATAAGTATGGACCTGTCCCCACATTGCTGGCAGAGATCTTTTCCTTATCTTGTTATAAGGGAAGTTCAGCAAAGGGTCAGAACAGGGATTTATTATTGATTGGTCATATTTCATGTTGCATGTAACAAACCAGGTGTACTGGTTTGTTTGATTGTTCATTTAACACACTGAAAAACATTTATTTAAAAATTTAAAAATGTCAGATGTGACATGCAAAGGACCATACAGTGGTACCTCAGGTTAAGAACTTAATTCGTTCTGGAGGTCCGTTCTTAACCTGAAACTGTTCTTAACCTGAAGCACCACTTTAGCTAATGGGGCCTCCCGCCGCCGCGCAATTTCTGTTGTCATCCTGAAGCAAAGTTCTTAACCAGAGATACTATTTCTGGGTTAGTGGAGTCTGTAACCTGAAGCATCTGTAACCCAAGGTACCACTGTAACACTGAACATCATCATCTTTGGAGAGTCTTTGACTTCACCTAATAGCAACACTTGTAAAAGCTTAAGTTGTTATGCTCCCGTTGCCACCACTATTTTACATTAGACTGACCTACATTTAATCTGATGCAAAGGCTGTCCAGGTCATTATCTGTAGTGGCTTTTTACAAACAGCTGACACATAATAAGAGAGACTGACAAGCATGATCTTATACACACTTATTTGTGAGTCAGGTTCACTGAACTCAATAGAGCTTGCTTCCAAATAGATAGGCGAAGAATTGCATTGTAATTCTATTTGTGAACAGGACACTTACCGGTGTTGTTTCTTAAGAGGAGCCTTCTCTGTCATCTCTGGCATAGTTTGAGAGATGAGGATCTAGAAGAACAGAACCAAAAGTAACGATTCTAGAAGCACCGATCATTATTGTTCCATCTGAAAACCCTGACTCTCAAGTATTTTTTTCTACACAGTTAAACTTCCACTGGCTTCTTTTAAATCAGCATAACCTAATAAATTGCACCACAAAGGACATTAACTAGCCTGCTAGGCCTCATTTGTGGCCTAAAAGAAGATGCAACCATGCAAAGCTGCTCTACAGGTGACTAGATAGATTATAGATTATTTATACTCACCACTGGTGAGTGGCTGTTTACAAGACTGCAATAGTACTCCAGCTTCTACTGTGTTGATGTTTCTCAAACCATACTTCACAATCCTAAGTGAGACAGATAGAATTTATTGGAATTCTAAGGACCTCTGCTTACATTTAAAGATTACAGTCATTGGAATAATTAAATACATTCTTTTAAATGAAACTTGAGTAATAGGAGGGGGAGAGAAACCAAGTTCTGTATAGTTTACTGTAGTTAAATAGATTTTTTACCCCACCTTTCAGCATATCTGCCCTCCCAAGATACATTATAATATACTGATACAATGATCTGGTTTGTGTACCACTAATAACCATTACTATGGCTTAACTTTGGTTCAGCATTCTCTCTCTTTGTAAAGTGGAATATTTATGAACTTCCAATCTCAACTTTTCCTGGGTTTGAGTTGGGCTACTGTGACTCATGTGCTGGTAACCTCACGTTTGGATTAATGTAATGTGCTCTGTGTGAGGCTGTCTTACAACTAGTCCAGAGACTGCAGTTGGTACAGAATGCCACAGCCCAGGTGGTTAATTGTGCTTCTTACTGGGCATGTATCACAACAGCACTAAAGGCTCTGCTATGGTTCTATAGGTCAATGAACCAGTTTTAACATCTTGTTACCTACATATACAGCCCTAAACAACACTGGACATGGTTACCTGAAAAATCAGTTTCACCTCCACTGCTCAGTAAGACCATTAAGATAAACAAATAGAACCTGATTAGTTTTATCATTCATGCCCTAATGATGTAGTGTCAGGTTTTTTCACTCGTGGCACCAGTGTTGTGGAATGTACTGGCATCCCATTGCCTTCTGAAGATGCTCCTGGCATTCCCTTGATCTCTTCACCTAAGTCTCCTGCTTTAATTCTTGTGCTGTTTTAATGGGGCTGTTTCAATGAATATTTTAATCACTGAAGTTTGCATTTTAACATCCCAATTGGATTGTTTTCCAGTGGACTTCAATTATGGCATACCATTATGTATTTTAACAGTGTTGTTTTTTGTTTTGTAAACTACTTAGAAACCAACTGGGCATTAAGTGGTATATTCATTATTAATAATAATTTCAGAGATTCAGGCACAAGGCCAAGCTAAACATGGCCAGACAGCCACATTCGTTGTTCATGTGCCAGCTCCATTCATGTATAAAGCCTGGAAGAGTGATCATGGTTTTTACATCAAGAGAGATACCATATTGGCCCGAATATAAGCTGCACCCAAATATAAGCTGCACCTTTAAATGTAAATGGGGGAAAAGAAAAAAAGACAATACCCAGGCTGCTTCCCGGGGGGGGGGGCAGTCCCCACACCACTTTGCCAGCGGCCTTCCCCTTTCCCCCTTCATTTCAATGGCTCGGGGGAGGCTTGGGAGTGGCATAGCAGCAGCGCTTTGCTGGCGGTGTAAGGTCATGAATGTAAGCCGCACTTTAACTTTTCATGGTCAGAATTTGAGGGGAAAGTGCGGCTTATGTTCAGGCCAATATGGTACCTGGTTCTCTTTCTCTTTTACTTGCACCTGTTACTTCAAATCAGACGCCCACCCTAGCATCCTACTAGTAAGGTAAAAAGGTAAAGGCCCCCTGGAGGGTTAAGTCCAGTCAAAGGCGACTATGGGGTTGTGTTGCTCTTCTTGCTTTCAGGCCGAGGGAGCCAGCCTTTGTCCACAGACAGTTTCCTACTAGCAGCATCTAGTAAGTTAGCATTATATAAATCATGCTTGGGGATAAGGAAACTTTATTTCCCTCTGTCTTTGTACCTATTGCTGAGATCTTGTGAGTTTAGGAAAAGCCAATGGCAAGCAGTGTTAGAGCAGAACAAGCAACTCTGTGGACAAAGCATCATAATAAACAAAGACATTGATTCCAGGGACAGTGGGACTCAGCATTGCTGGTGGAATTTACAGGCTCTCACAAGCACACTCTAGATCTTTTGAGTATTTTCCTTATGATACGTCATCTGAGGAGAATATAAACTATCCTCACTTCTTATTAAATGCAGTTCACACAACACTCCAACTGAAATGAATTTTCTGTAAAGTATGCATTGCTTTGTGGATTTTCTTAACAATTGGAAGTGACTCTTGTAGAAAATGAATTTCAGCAAGCTAGCAATCATCAAAAACTGCAAGTGACTTACAGAATAAGAATGGTTAACCAATGTAGTTACTTTCTCTTAACAAGAGTGAGTTTGCAAGAGAAATTTACTTTGAGGAGTTAATTTAGCAATGAAAAAGAACACAAAATACAATAAATAAACTGGTCTATATATAAAATGTTTGTACACATGCTGGTCCATTACAATAAAAAATAAAAGCACTGACAGGATAATATATTCATAAGGACCAACCAAAAAGTTAAAATAGGCAAAACCATTTGTAGGACTCATATTCAGGCTAGGTGTTTGGGGGCATGGTTGAAAAGCCCCAATTACAGTAGGCCATGGTATAATTTTGGAAATGCGAAAAATATAATTTCAGAATTAAAAGACAAACTTTTATTTAACGCCTCATGCAACTGTATGTATTAGATGGGATTATGGGATGCGTGTGGGAGGGGGCTGGTGTTATAAATTTGTAGCGGGACCAGAAAAACAATGCTTGGGCATGCTGACAATCAATCTTAATCCTAATCATGTTGACTTGAAAGTAGTATTTACTGATTTACTTTTGAAGAGGAGGCTGCAATCCTATACAATCACCAGGGAACAAATCCCTCTAAACTGACCCAAGTGGGGCTGCATTGCTAGGACTGTAGCCTGTGTTTCTTAATATGGTTGTCAGAATGTAAAGCTAAGAATATAGAAGAAAATTTCAAAGTACAGGCGACTCCCAATTTATGCCGAGGTTATGTTCCATGGACAGTGCCTAAAGCCAAAACAGTGTATAGTCAAAACACACTGAATTCAATGGCGAGTGAGAGTACCAAAACTTCCCTCAATGCTTGCCCCCTTTTTCATGTTTTTTTACATTTTTTTGCCAAGCATTTAAACACAAAATATAATTGCATTGTCACAAAAAGCTGTACAGAGTATGTCTGCCTATAAGGAGTAGGAGTGTGTGTGTGTGTGTGTGTGTGTGTGTGTAAATAAAACATGAAGAGGTTAATAAAAAAATGGGCACAAAACAAGAGAACAAATTTACCATTAATACATTTAGCTTGAATAATGAAAGTGTATGTCCTAACTATAAAACAACAATAATACCAGAACAGTGTCTTTAGGACAGCCATGTGAGCAAGGAAACTCACTGGTCATACAAATTAGGAGGATGTCATTTTTATGTGGCATCTTAATCTGGCATCTCATAGCTTCCAAAACGTTTCCATATCTCAATTCAATAATCTTCACAAAAGCCCTGTACAAAAACTTAGCATTATTATTTTCTTCATATTGACAATGCGAGACTGAGGTTATAATTTTAATAATAATAATAATAATAATAATAATAATAATAATAATAATAATAATATGCACTACTATTGCCGGGCTTTTTTTCCTGTGGCATGCAACATGGCCATGTTATCAAATGGGTATTTTGGTAACTAGACTCCTTGCTCCCTTTCCTACAAGCAAAATCCAGATTATAATGCATTATACAGTCCACTGCAAAGTGCTTAGCATACTGCAATCCTTCCGTCCGTCTGTCTGTCTGTCTGTCTGTCTGTCTGTCTATCTATCTATCTATCTATCTATCTATCTATCTATCTTGTATGGATAACAGCTACACAGGGAGAGTCCCACTGCAACCGATCACCTAGTCCTGAGGTCGGTTTCCGACAGCAGCCCCCAAGATGCCTCCTTCCTGCAAAACTTACAAACAAGGCACGGAGCTACAACCCATCTTCCCTTGCGCATCCCCAGCATCTTATCTGCTCCAGCAGGTACATTGCCTCTGCACATGGAGGTTTCCGCGGGCCACCCTGTTCAGACCTCCCCGCTCCAGACACAAAGTGCATGGCCTGCAGCACTTCGGGGGCAGCCTCGGAAGCCTAGTCCCCTCGACACCCCCCACCCCGCCCGGCAAAGAAAGCCGCAACGGGGAGCACTGGACATTTGGGGCAGCCTGGGGGTGGGAGGGCTCCAGGGCCCCACCATCCCAAAACCGAATATTGGGAGCTGGGGAAAGCCACAACAGGGAGCAATGGACATTTGGGGCAGCCCAGGGAAGGGAGGCCACCCCAACTCCACAAAACCTATTATTATTATTGAATTTATATACCGCCTTCACAGAACAAAACCCAAATATAAAACCACAAAATAGATCATCAAAATAAAAGCAACAAGCCAATAACCCTGTCTCTGGTAGCTGTCTCATAGCTGAACTCTTGTAAAAATATAATGTGTGAATCTGTGAAAGAAAAAAGGACTCGCTTCTCACTCCATCCAGATGATCATTCCAGTGCTTTTTTTCTAAAAAAAATGTTTAGGGGTACAGTACAGTGGTACCTCAGGTTAAGTCTTAATTCGTTCCGGAGGTCCGTTCTTAACCTGAAACTGTTCTTAACCTGAAGCACCACTTTAGCTAATGGGGCCTCCTGCTGCCGCTGCACGATTTCTGTTCTCATCCTGAAGCAAAGTTCTTAACCTGAAGCACTATTTCTGGGTTACAGAGTCTGTAACCTGAAGCATATGTAACCCGAGGTACCACTGTATTGCGCTTCTTAATGCATGCCAGCCTTCCTTCTGGATCGTGTTAGCGAACACCTTCTACCCTGAAGGAGCGTCTCCACCCCCATCGTTCTACCTGGACACTGAGGTCCAGCTCCGAGGGGCTTCTGGCGGTTCCCTCATTGCGAGAAGCCAAGTTACAGGGAACCAGGCAAAGGGCCTTCTCGGTGGTGGCGCCTGCCCTGTGGAACGCCCTCCCACCAGATGTCAAAGAGAACAACAACTACCTGACTTTTAGAAGACATCTGAAGGCAGCCCTGTTTACGGAAGCTTTTAATGTTTGATGTATTATAGTATTTTAATATTTTTTGGGAAGCCGCCCAGAGTGGCTGGGGAAATTATTATTCTTATTATTATTACACGAATACAGTGGTACCTCGGATTAAGTACTTAATTTGTTCTGGAGGTCCGTTCTTAACCTGAAACTTTTCTTAACCTGAAGCACCACTTTAGCTAATGGGGCCTCCTGCTGCACGATTTCTGTTCTCATCCTGAAGCAAAGTTTTTAACCTGCAGTACTATTTCTGGGTTAGTGGAGTCTGTCACCTGAAGCGTATGTAACCCGAGCTACCACTGTACTCTCCTTTTCCTATGCATGTTGAAATACAGTGGTACCTCGGGTTACATACGCTTCAGGTGACAGATTCCACGAACCCAGAAATCTTACCTCGGGTTCAGAACTTTGCTTCAGGATAAGAACAGAAATCGCATGGCAGCGGTGCAGCGGCAGCAGGAGGCCCCATGAGTTAAAGTGGTGCTTCAGGTTAAGAACAGTTTCAGGTTAAGAACGGACCTGCGGAACGAATTAAGTACTTAACCCGAGGTACCACTGTGTTTGCTGCTGCAATACATGGTGTTGTATTTTGGGAATTATCCAGTGCTTTTATTCTGGGGGGACGCAGACCCCTCAACGTTTTGTGTATCTAATTTTGGCCTCATTGAGGGGCAGTATTTCAATATGAGGAGGAAAAGGAGAGGACAGTGGTACCTCGGGTTACAGACGCTTCAGGTTACAGACTCCGCTAAGCCAGAAATATTACCTCGGGTTCAGAACTTTGCTTCAGGATGAGAACAGAAATCGTGTTCCAGCGGCGCAGCAGCAGCAGGAGGCCCCATTAGCTAAAGTGGTGCTTCAGGCTAAGAACAGTTTCAGGTTAAGAACGGACTTCTGGAACGAATTAAGTACTTAACCTGAGGTACCACTGTCCTCTCCTCCTCATATTGAAATACACCACCATGTATTGCAGCAGCCCATACTGGGAGCCGGGGGGGGACGGGGGCGCCCCCCCACCTGCCTGACGACCCCCAGCAGCTCCCCGGGGGGGGTCGAGGGAGCCCCCCCCATACACACGTTTCGACGCGTCCCCGAGCTGAGGCGGCCCCTGACGCGCGGCCGGCCGGGCGAACTGTCACTTCGGCGTGAGGCGGGGAAGGAGCGGGCCGGGCCGGGCGTGAGGGGAGCGGGGCCGGCCTTCCCCTCACGACGCCGCCGCCGCCGCGACCCACGACCTGAGGGACTCACCGCCGGAGCGCCGGGCGGGCTGGGCGGCTGCGGCCCCACCGCGGGGACCATCCTCCTCCGCCTCTTCCTTCCCTCCGCCTCCCCTCACGCCGACTCCGCCTTCTCCTCGCCACACCGCCGGTACCGTCTCCTCAGGTACCGAGGGAGCCGCCCCTCCGCTTGCACGACAGCCAATGGAGAGCCGGCTCGGCCGCCCCACAACCAATCGGCGGCCGCGAGAAGTGGAAAGGGCAGGTCGAGCCCGTGAGGAAAGGCAGAGGCCCTGCCCACTTCCAGCCTTATATGGCGCGGACGGAGGCCCGCACGGGCTTTGGGCTCGACGCGAAGGTTAGATTGACGTGGGGCGCGGGGGCGGGGAGAGAGAGAGAGAACAGGAACTGCGCGAGAGGCCAATGAGCGGCTGGGAGGGCGGGGCGGAGGAGCGTTGCTCCAGAAGCCGAAGTGTGCCTGATAGAAGCGCAGCAGGAAACATATGCGCGGTAATAGGATGCTTTCGTAGTGATGGATGGAAGTGAGAGCTGGACCATAAAGAAGGCTGATCGCCAAAGAATGGATGCTTTTGAATTCTGGTGCTGGAGGTGACTCTTGAGAGTCCCATGGACTGCTAGAAGATCAAACCTCTCCATTCTGAAGGAAATCAGCCCTGAGTGCTCACTGGAAGGACAGATCCTGAAGCTGAGGCTCCAAGACTTTGGCCACCTCAGGAGAAGAGAAGACTCCCTGGAAAAGACCCTGATGTTGGGAAAGATGGGGGGCACAAGGAGAAGGGGACAATGGAGGACAAGATGGTGGGACAGTGTTCTCAAAGCTACCAGCATGAGTTTGACCAAACTGCGGGAGGCAGTGGAAGACAGGAGGGCCTAGCGTGTTCTGGTCCAGGGGGTCACGAAGAGTCCGACACGACTAAACAACTAAACAACCACAACAAAGGATGCTTTCGAAGTGGCGCATGTGAAAAAACCCCCGTGTGGCCTGTTTTCTTTCCAGATTCCTGCCGAATTATGCTAGCCCTTATTGAGAACTTACTGATGCCCATGGCTGGGCATTGGGGAAGATTCCACCAAGGGTGTATCTGAAAAATTGTACACATCACTTGGGAAGACAGGCAAACTGGAAGAAGCAAAGATCCCCAGTGTCAAAGCAATGATTCTTCAACATCAACTTTGTTGGACTGGTCATGTTGTGTGGATGCCTGACTATCATCTTCCAAAGCAACTCCTCTATTCCGAACTTAAAAATGGAAAGCGGAATGCCAGTGGTCAACAAGACATTTAAAGACTCAAGGCAAATCTATAAATAAATGTTGTATAAACACTAACAACTGGGAAACACTGGCCTGCAAGTGCTCCAGTTGGAGAACAGCCTTGACCAAAGGTGTCATGGACTTTGAAGATGCTCAAACTTTGAAGATGCTCAGCATGTGTAACAAACTATAACTCCCAATATTCCTTTGGGGGTAATGTTATTTAAATGTTTTAGACTGGAGTCTTTCAAGCTTCTCTGGCCTACCCCCACGTAAGTGACTGTTAGAGCAGGACAGATAAATGGTTTAGATATGCCAAATGGTCCCTTAAGAGCAGCTGGTCACGAAACCACACCAGAACAGATGCAACCCTGGACTTAATCCAAATTATGCCCAGAGCCTGGTGCACATACTTCAGAACTCACTGGCAATGATGACTGCTTTGCTCTTGCATTTGTCATATTTGTGTGAAATCGCCAAAAAAAGTATCACATTTGCCATCAGAAGATAAATTTGAAGCACGAGGGCACTAGTTAAGGAAATATGCTAAAAACAGAGTCAGATTGCTTTGATGTTATTTTAAAACCATAATAGCTCAGGAAGAACGATACCATCAAGTGTGAAAGAAGTGAAGGAAGCTTCCTTTTTTTTAAAAAATGAAGTTTTTCTCAAGTGAGAACAAAAAACACACACATACTCTGTACATGTAAACTACAATAGGGGAAGCGAAATATTGAGAGCATATTGCTAGAAATAGAATAGTAGAGTTGGAAGGGACCTTGAGGGTTATCTAATTCAACCCCCTGAAATGCAGGAATATGCAGCTGTCCCATACAGGCATCAAACCTCCAACCTTGGTGTTACCGGCACCATGCTCTAAGGAACTGAGTGACCCACTTGGATCATACGACGTATTTATCCTCAACATCTCTTAAGCTTGTTCACGCCTTGAAAGGTAATTTTTAACAAATGAAGCGCTGTGTACATTTTGCTAAATAAAATGCCATCTGTGAAAGAACACAGCTCAGCAACCAATGTGAGGTTTTAAGCCTGGTTTGACTTGTCCTACCTTGAATATCCTGTTGGCAGGGACTATGATTTTGTTTGTTCTTTTTCAGACCATAAACATTTCAAAGCGCTGTACAGCAGATATAAAAACAATACAAATAAAACAGAATTTAAAACCAATAGAACCAATGAGTGACCAAGTGGCTAGGTTAGGTCAATAAAACAGGAGTGCTTGGGAAGGCAAGTCTTTAATGTGCATTGAATAGCTAAGACTGACAATAGTTTCTTCTTCTTTGGTAATCACTCGTAGCAGAGCTAAGATTTGTCTTCCATAAACATGGGTTTTAACTGTGGAGGCCAATTCTGGATCCACACATCCTTCCACAGTGGGGACATAGGTTTCCGGGTGGGAGTTGATCACGGTGAGGGTTTGCCAAGCATGCCTTCCTCTTCTTTCCCCTTTTGTCCTGGGTTAGAGCATCTTCAGAACCCATGACACCTTTGGTAAAGGCTGTTCTCCAATTGCAGCACTCACAGGCTAGTGTTTCCAGTTGGTGTTTATACAATTAATGTATGGTGTCTGGAGAAGGTATTCCATAAGGGACAAGGGGTGCTGCCTGTTCCATGTCACTCCAGAGGATCTCGGCAGCTTGCAGCACCACTAGGACCTCATCAGATGACCTTTGTGACCTGGCAGGCCTATAAAGGAGAATAATCAAATAACCTGGTCCTAAATTCTTTAGGATTCCATATTGTACGCCAACTAAACCTTATTGAGCGCTCTCTCTCTCTCTCCTGTAAATCTAGTTGTGAGCTACAAGCTTACTTTGCTGGAGTCTGTGCAAATGAGTTTCTGGCCTTCTCCCCAGATAAATTCATCTTCACTCAAAGCATGCAAGGACAAAGCTAGCTTAGGTGGGAAGTCTGCTTGAGAGGACTATCCAATTTGTCAAGTTGCACCACAGCCTTGTTATATGGGGGATTTGACAATTGTCTCAGTGCGTGGACAGTTTGTGCCTGCGAATTGGGTAGATAAGCTTCTGGTAGAAGTTCATTCAGCCTCATTTTCTAATGCTTGCATCTTGTCTACATCTAGTGATATTTGTTTTCTGAGCCCCTTCTGTGGATTCTTACACAAGCATACATACATACAAAGAACTGCTTTATTAGTCTCTTTGCTGTCATTACCCACACCAGGAACAGTACTGCAACAGGATTTTAACCCAGTTTAAAAGTTAAGTGCCTGATTCTCCCTGAGACCATGATAGTGCAATCAGGTCTCTTCTGCACGGTCTTTCTTATTTATTAGCAGAATCTGCATTTTGGGCTTTCTGTAAATCCTCTGACCCAACTATACCTGCTTCAGAAGAGTCTCTGCTTGCTAGCATGTTACTACCTTGCAGGGTTGGAGACCGGCAATTTCTCTTGCTGGGACAGAGGAAGGGGTGAGAAGTGAGACACAATTCAGGCTGTTGCCTGGCAATCGCTGCAGCTTTTCTCTGCCTGCCTTAAGAGAAAAGGGCATGTCTGAGTTGGAGATGTTAGTCTGCAAGCTGGTCCTACTCTTACTGCATGAGGGTGGTAAATGGAGAATGCTCCCATCTTTAACAGAGAAAGGCAGGTAAGGGAGAAAGGAAGCCAAAAACCCAAGGCCAGCTCATGGGCCATGTAACTTGTGGTGCACATTTATTAAGAATGGTTTTTTTAAAAAAAATCTTTAGCTTCCTAGGATTTCAGAAAGGTGAACTTGCTCCTGATGCACAAAGGCGGCGGCCGCCTAAAATTTGTGAACATGTTTATTCATGTAAGATTTAAACAAGGTATTCTACCTTGTGAAATGCCCCAGCAATAATCACAGTCATGTCACAAAGAAAACATCCTCCTTTTTTATATGACACAGCATCCCTTCTAACATAATTGCAACAGGCTGCCAATTAAGCAAGAATAACTTTTATCCACAAAGTGAAGGATAAAAGCAGTTTCAGTTATATAGGAGTAGACAGCAAATTTCCTCCAAGATCAAGATATGTTCTCAGCATGGTAACTCACTGCTATGTAAGATGAACATTAACATATTCAAAACAAATCCTAAATCAATATACCTGGGGAAGGAGTGGTTTTAGACAATCCCTGCAGCTGCAAACTAAAACTGATTTTGTGCAGAGGGTAAAAAATATATAATTAGGTTCACATTTACTAGACATCACAAGGCACCATTAAATGTTAATGAAAACAGAACTAGAATTTATTTCAGCTGTAACAGTATGTCATCTTTAATGGACATATTCAATCATTAACTGAATCAAGTAATCCCAGCCACTTTTATGTATACAAAAATATTCCCCCTCCCCTGCCAAGTAAAGGGTGTCTGCCCTGGGTGCTTTTTTCCCATTCTTGTTGCATATATCAGTTACCTAATACTGAAAAAAATATTTATGAAGTCCAGCAGTTTCATAGTTATATGATGAGAAAAGTACTGTGCTGAGCCCCTTTACATTTACCCTGCTATAGGATATGTAAAGTATGCTATGCGCATTCTCCTTGTAAACCTCTACAAGAGAAGCACTGATGATGGTAATTTAACCTCCCAACTAATTACTGCAGTTGTACATGAGCTGATTTGCAAGAGAATGGAAAGTACTGTCGAGTCACATGAAGCATTAAAAAACACCCATTTTAGACAACCCCCTGCTTGACTATTTCAAAAGACAAGACATTTCCTCCAAATTGGCAAACTTTTGCAGCACTCAAAGAAAGGAACCCTCCGAACTGCTGCTCTTTGCCACACTCAAGCAGAGGGGATGCAGCTCCGAGGGCTAGGGATTAAAACCTGTCTTCTTTTTAAGCAAGGAATCACTGGCAGGACTGATAGTCATGAAAAGTGGAGCTTTGATTTCCAATTTCTTTTCCTCCTACCTCCTGTAGAACATAGTTACTAAGGAAGGTTGACTGCACAATGGAAACCCCAAGAAACGTTGAGAAATACATTCACAGAATGACAGTTGATTAAAAAATATATAAATGGGTTTTGTTTTGTTTTTAATGTCTAAGCGGAAAACTACCTGTAAGTGATTTGTAGATCAAGAGAAGCCATTGACTTCCCAACCCCCAATTCCACGTATCTACCATTCGGTTCCAAAAAAAAAAAAGGGACACACTTTCCTTAGCACCAGAAGATAGTTATGAGCAGATGTTGACTTGGGCTGTATATACATTCTTTAATGCAGTACCTTCCCCTTTGAACTTCTTTGCCTTATCTACAACTGATCAGGGAAAACAGTGTTGGCACTTGAGATTTAGATGTGCTTCAACATCTTTGCAGAAGGAAAACAAATCCTCAGGAAACACAATATAAAACATAGCAAACTATGGCCAGAGAAGCAGTACAAGAACATTTCCTGTACAAGGATTCGGAAAGGGTGAACTTGCTGTTTTTTTCTGATCAAAAGAATAAGCATGCAGTTGGGCAAAATGTCTAATGGACCAAATAGGTGTCAGGATATTCTGCTAGCCTGATAAGGAATAGTGTTTCCTGACTTCTCTGCAATTAAAGGTTGCGCAATATTGCAAATTGCCTGAACTTTCCTGGTCTTCATATCCCCTTGTTTCTCAATTCAGCATCACAGTGAAATTACAACATCTGCTAGCAAGGTTACATTGTAACCCCCACCCACCCACCCTCAATATTTTTCAAAGCAGAAAAGCGCAAGATACAGTTGAAAGTTCAAAATCAGGAGAGAAATGCAGTTTAATATTGATTTAGGTGATAGGGCAGGTTCCCTCCCCTCCCTGGTATGTTTCCCCAGATGGAGAGGAGAGGTGTAATGTTAAGCGGGCATTGCTGTACTGAATTGCTAGAAGCTCAAAATGAAATTGCAAACAAAAGCGTAACAAAATACAAAGCGAGAGCTTGGTAAAGTAGGCTACAGTTCTTACATTACAATATCAGGAGAAAACCAGTTATTTTCTGAATCCTCACAATGCTCCCCCATAAGCCACTTCCATCTGGTCTTCCATTGCATCCCCTTTTAATATTCTTCTAAGACGAGTGCCAAGTCTTCAGAAGTGTAATGGAGGGGGGTGGGAGAAGCAGTTTCAATCACCTTCTATCTTAGGGAGCATATAATCTCAGCAAGCAAACAGGGTTCAAACCAGCAGAGCCATTCAAAGGCAAAGCTTCCCTCCTTCTCTTTCTTTCTTTCTTTCTTTCTTTCAAAGTAACAAAGTTCTTTTCAGAGTCACAGACTGATCTTCTTTAGTAATCTTTAATGTTTGGCTCCTCCACCGTTGCCAGAGCCAAGGGCCGTTCTGTTGTTAGTGCAATACCTATAACGAATGAGAGAAGAGTGGAAGATGGTACAGTCCACTCTGAATCCTCACCTACATCCCGACCGCTCAGCAAGTTGAATCTTCTCGCCAGCCACTTTGTCTCAAAACACAATGAAGAAATGGCAGCTCAAATGCTCTGAATTAGCTTCCAAACTGATGCATGTTCAAATAGTAAACAAGGCCAAAACCGCCAAACCAAGTTCAAAACTAGAGACCGATAGACTCCATTACAAAAAATAAAAAAGTGGCATGGTATTAGGAGCCTGGATGCAAGGTATTGCTTAAACTCTGGCCTTCAATGGGAATGCAGGAGGATCACACACATACCGAGGAAAAGCTGACCTTTGGAAGACCAAATGAAGGCCCCACCCCAGCTAGAACCGCATACTACTTCCATCCCAAAATTGCAAAGAAGTAGAGCTATAGAACCCAAACACACAATTTGACAATCCTTGGGAAGTTATTAATTTGTTGGAGAGGATACAACACACATTAGGAGCAGGGGACGGGGGGACGGGACCAGACCTCTCTTTCCCTATTTGGTGACAAGAAAGTGCAAGAAAGCGTTCCTTGGGTTTTGTTCAGTTGTCAGACTTTTGCACATCTGTGTTCTGGCCGAGACAAGGGACTTTGAGGTTTTTTTGCAGCACGTGAGCATCCGCTGGTTCTATCCTCTTGTAGTAGTTCTTCTTCGTCTCAATGATCTCAAACCCAAACTTTCTGTAGAAGTCAATAGCAGATTCATTGCTAATCTGGACATGTCTGGGTAAAAAAAGAAACCAAGGGAGAAAAGAATTACCATTTATGAAGGCTGGAACTTGGATCTGTACGCTAATGAACTGTTTATCTGAAGAGTGGAAGGGAAAATGGAAAAGCAAGGATAGAGAAGAGATTAAGACAGATGTTACTAAATGTGATAATAAACAAAAGTCCATCCAACTTCTGTATCCCATGTTACTTTCATCTATCATCTTTACTACGGCTGGGGGGAAAATCTTGCATGCCAGCTTATAACACAAGTGCCCAGAAATCAAGTACAGTCGTACCTTGAAGCTGAATGGAATCCGTTCTGGAAGTCCATTCAACTTCCAAAACGTTCAGAAACCAAAGTGCGGCTTCTGATTGGCTGCAGGAAGCTCCTGCAGCCAATCAGAAGCTGCAGAAGCCCCGTTGGACGTTCAGGTTCCAAAGTTCGTTTGCAAACCCGGACACTCACTTCTGGGTTTATGGCGTTCGGGAGCCAAAATGTACAAGTACCAAGGTGTTTGGGATCCAAGGTACAACTGTCTATGACCATCCTATGTAAACAACTGCCTACCTTTTGCCTTTCTGATTTCAGCGACAAACAACTACTATTCTAACACAAAAAGCTACTCTAGAGCACATGTCCTAACCTGTTGTCTGCCAAGTACTTTGGACTAAAACTCCCATCAGCCTCAGGTAGCATGGCCATCCCAGGGATGATGGAAGTTAAGTCCAGGATGGGAAGGAAAACAACATACAGTACTGCAGAGCTCTCATAAACCAGAAGGTAACAATACTACCAAACTGGCCCCCAAGAAAGTTATACCTTGATAGCGCTGCAGATGCACAGCAGCAATTGCACCAGGTGGGCCTTCTTTGAGAAGGCATCCCACAACTGTGGGGCCATGATCAAGCAAGTCCTATCCTACATCCTCATGTGCTGTATCTCAGATTGGGGGACAGCTAGTAACATTAGAGGACATATTTACAGGGTTGGGTTTACATGTGAAGAATTATGCTTAGGAGCTTTTTTAACTGCTGTTTATTTATAAGTTTAGCTCTTGCAGAGCTCAGCATATCCCTGGTCAATGGATATAGGAACTAATAATAAACAATCCAGACACAATACTGATAAAATAAAGAGGGCATCACTTACAAAAAAGTAACAAGACTGTACAGTCACACCTTGGTTCTCGAACGTAATCCATTCCAGATCCGTTCGACTTCTGAAAACATTCGAAAACACTTCCAGGTTTGTGGCATTTGGGAGCCAAAATGTTCGAGTCACAAGGCGTTTGAGAACCAAGGTATGACTGTAATGTATGTACCTCCTGTGGTTAGCATTTGCACTGCGTGGTAGTATCAATATAATTAGTGCCCCTACTGTGTCCCAGCAAACTCTAGTACTCGAAAGCAAAAGTCTTATATTAGTTGTTCTTTAATACTATGCCACAAGACTTGAGCGCCAACACTTCCATGCATGCCAACTAAACATGTAAGCGACCAATTCCTCCTGCCTAGGCCAGCAATGTCTTTCTACTTACAGATAGATATTGTCGAAAGTGCCATCTTTTTCACAGATGTTTAACACATGATTCAACATTTTAGTTCCTACAAAGGAAGCAAGACAAAATGGAAGAAAGTTATTCCGTTTCAAATACTGCAGCATCTTGCAATATTTGTTATTTTATAAACAAGTACTAAATTTTGTAAGCTTTAGAGCCACATGTTCCATAGCCAAGAGCCACCTCATCATTTACAAAACAGCCTTACCTATCCCCAACCTTCGGTAAGGGGCCAGACATCCAAGCGTCATGATGTACAGTCTTTTCTGATTCTGAGAATGATCTACTCTACAGCACACTGCACCCACTGCAATATCATTGAAATAGGCTGCCAAAAAGAGGGGTGGGGAGAGGAAGAAAGCATATTATTTTGGGGTTTTTAAATCCACCATATCCTGAGGGTTTCGGATAAATATAAATATATAGATTTAAGAATACTGCATAATTAGAACAGCAAGGCACACTTGCATATTATATATTAAATATGTAACAATAAATGTGATCCCATCCCTGCTTAACTCGACGCCTCAAACTAAATATGTAACAATAAAAATAATCCCATCCCAATTTAACTCCACATATCAAATATCAGGTCAAACAAGGTCTAATTCTCACTGAAGGGAAGTCTGTACTGGTAGAACTCCAGGCTGAAGGGGACAGAACAGTCCCTTGTAAAAATAAGATCTATAATCCTGCATGCATAAAACTAGCATATTAAAGAGAATGCTGGGGTACAACCCTTTCCCCTCATATTCTATGTGCCAGAAATACTATGTATAATGGACAATTCAATCAGACCTGAAGTACAGCCTAAAGTGATAAAATCAAGACAGAGTTCTACATCTGCAGTAAGAGCTAGATCTCACAATACTTTAGGAAAACATTCAAGCATAACTTGATGCACAGTGGCCCATAGTTCTGCTTGTCACCCCCACCATAGTGAGTGTTTCACTAGCTTATGGCAAGGACAATGAGAGGGGAACCAACCTCTTTCTACCTTGGATCATCAACCGAGTTGTGCTGAATTTCAAAGGGTGTCTGTGACTGCAATCAGGGGGATGACCTCAACCCCCTCTCCAGCTCCAAGCTAAACAGGTAGGCTAGAGTTGACCATGGCACTCTTCTTGCTTCTGCTGCCTGCCACCAAAATGTTGGTGAATAGTCAAGGCACTCAGAATGCCTCAGCCAGCTAGCTCCAAAGCAAGCTCCTACTCCCCTTCCTCAGTTCAGAAAACCTGGAGCTAGAGAGGGAAGCTGGGACTTGTCCCTGAGCTCCTGCAGGGGTGCAGCAAGAGGTCAAAGTTACAGTCTTATGAATACCCACCTCAGAGTAGGACTCATTGGGTTGAATCCATACTTAAAAGCAGACCCATTGAAATCAACAGGGCTTATTTTAGTCATGGACCAAGATTCCAATGGGTCTGCTCAAAGCATGGCTTATTTGGGACCCAATCCATTCAGTTCAATGGGACGTACTTCTGAGAAAGCATGCATAGGCTGAAGGGGAGGACCAAGGCCACCTTAAAAAAAAGCTGTGAAACCCTGTTGTGTGTGTGCAGGAGGAAGGTTTACACCTGAGGAGTTGATGAATGGGTTTCTCTCTGTGCATATCATTGAGACATGTGACAAGATATGTTAAGCATTTGAGCAGAAAAAATGATATTATTCATTTTAAAGGCCATGATGTAGAATAAAGGGAAAATGGGTTTCTAATGTAACATATGAAGAGTAATTTAGGGCTGCATAAGTTGTCAGTTCTGGATACTGCAGTCAACAGGCGGCTAAAACACTCACAACCTGGCATGAAGGATCTTCATGAGGAAATGGGCCACTGCTTCCCGCACTTGTTGAAGCTTTCAAAGCAACCAACAAGGGCACTAGTTTTTCTGAGCAGCTGTGGAAGGTAAAAGCTGGTAGCTCTCTATGGCTAGAATAGGAGGAACTGGAGGGGAAGGAAAAGGCACGGACAAGGGGAAAATGGGATGGACAACTATCTCAGGCCAAAGAGGTACATACCTGAGGAAGATGGCGGAATAAAAGGCAGTATCAGCATTGTATGTGCAGGCCCAGGTTGCATGGCGTGCAAGGATTCATACAGTGAGAATAATCAAGGTATCTGGTAAAGTTATCCTCAGGTAACAGGTGATGTACTGAATCTAGCAGATAAAGCAAGAACAATGGGAAACCTTCTATCTACGAACCAAATAAAAAAGCAAGGTACTATACCCAGTTTGGCGAGCTCGCCAACCTCCAACACATCCTTGTAGAACTTGTCATTGTAGCTGACGGGGAAAATGACTTGGTTTAACCGCTTCAGCTGCTTAATGTTGTGTGGCGTCACATCACCCAGCTCGATCCGGCTACTGGAACAAATCAAAACATGCTTAATACCTTAGGAATCCCACTGTGATTAAGCTATACTAGAAACAGTAGAACTGGCCACCTTGTCATGTCCAAACACTTTGGTGCAATATCCCCATTCTGCACAGAACCCTCCTAAATCTATCACGCAGGATTTAGTAGGACTCTTTTTTTAAAAAAAGCAAACACCTTGCAGTTACTCAAACTGAAATTTGGCCCAGTGCTTTCAGGTTACACTGATCTTATGGCAATTAAATTTATACAGTGGTACCTCGGGTTAAGTACTTAATTCATTCTGGAGGTCTGAAACTGTTCTTAACCTGAAGCACCACTTTAGCTAATGGGGCCTCCCGCTGCTGCCGCGCCACCAGAGCACGATTTCTGTTCTCATCCTGAAGCAAAGTTCTTAACCCAAGATACTATTTCTGGGTTAGCGGTGTCTGTAACCTGAAGCGTATGTAACCTGAAGTGTATGTAACCCGAGGTACCACTGTACATGGATTGTACCCAGAGCAACAGGATCAAACCATCATCTATTCAGCTTCTCAAGGGCAAGTCCTCTAACACTGCAGAGAACATGGAAGTCATGTGTCTTGCTTCACACAAAGCCACAGAAGAGGTGAAATACTGGCACATGTGACTTTTGGGAGTTTCAGAGGACAGAAGACCCATAAGTCACACTCACAGCTTGCTTGCTTCCTTCCCCAACACATCTAAAGATGCCAGGAAAGAAGCAAGAAAAACTTACTTTGAAACTCATCAGAAAGTGAAAGAGGACACTTTGCCTCTTCCACAATTTTGTGGCATGTCTGCAAGCCTCAGTGAGAGGGAGAGACTGGTAGTGGCAACCACAAATAGCAGCTGCCTAGTAAACCAAGCCATAATGTGTGGATCCTGGGAAGCAACCTGTCACTTTAGAGTTGAGAAGGAAGCTAAATTAGCTCCTCAGAATGGCAGGAAGTAACATGAGCTATGCTAGAGACTTGAACCACTGGCTGTACGAAAAGAATTCCCAAGTTCACATTACAAGGCTCAGTCAAACATATAAACAAGACAACAGAACAAGTAAGCAGGAACATACATAAGATATAATACGTTTTCACATATAATAAGCCATTACCCAAAACACATTTCCAACAGTGAAACCACATACAGCCATAGTTTCTTGTTCACATTAAGAAAGTTAACACCCCCAAAAGGAGTCAGGGTCTCAGGGACAGAGAGTGGCTGGAAGTGGGGAGGCAGAAAAAGGTCCTCCTTTCCTTCCACTCTGCAGACAAGCCCTGGATTCTCCCAAAGCCCCCTTTCCTTCATATAAATATATCTTTTTGGCACCACAATTAACACATATTAAAGGCCTATACTGATGGCAGAGACACCCACCTTGAGTGCCCAGTTCGCAAACCTAAGACTTACTGTATTTTTCCAGGTACAATCATACCTTGGTTTTCCAACAGCTTAGTTCTCGAATATTTTGTCTCCCAAACCTGGAAGTGACTGTTCCAGTTGGCAAACTATTTTTGGAAGCCGAACGTCCAGCAGGGATTCTGCAGCTTCTGATTGACTCCAGGAGCTTCCTGCAGCCAATCAGAAGCCACGCTTTGGATTTCGAACGTTTTGGAAGTCAAATGGGCTTCTGGAACGGATTTCATTTGACTTCCAAGGTACAACTGTACAAGATGCCCCCAAGACCTATTGGAAGTCTAGCGGGGAGAAAGTTCTCCTCCCACACCCTCAGCATCAGCTTTAATCTGAAATCTTAGGCGCAGTACTGCGCCCAGAGCTCAGAAACTGCTCACGTTTATGAAATTCCCTGTCACAAAACGCTCCTAGAACAATGGGAGTTTTGAACACTGTCCATGTGGTCACAATTAGACCCACGCCAGTAGTAAAACGTGTCTGGCACATGGCTATTTCCTATGTGCTAGGGCAGAGGGCCAGAGAGAGTCCATACTGTGTGTCTCATCATCTGACTTCTGCTCATGCATTGCTTGAGATGTGCTGCACCACTGCAAGGTCTCCCCTGCCATTCCAAACTGGGCAAGAAGGGGGGGGGGTCAGTTTCCTATCCAATCACTGACTTCACTGAGAGGGATAATACTTGACCTGGCAAATATTATTACTATTTATTATTATTGTATGAGACAACTGAGAAGCAGCTGTGTTGAACTCTCAAGGGCTGAATCCAAATGCAATGACAGAATAGTAGAGGTTGAAAACCTTAACAGGCTTGCTCATATTAAGCACTTAGAAAACTGGTTATATCAGGAGATATGAAATGAGAAATATAGTCAAAGAATCTCAAGGCTAGCTACAGCTGTGTCTTAAGAAAGAACTTATAAAGAACTTTATACTGCTTTCTTTGATGCTTTTCAGATTTTAAGTGCAATTTCAGATTTCTATTCTATGCGAGTGTGTGTGTGTGTGTGTGAGAGAGAGAGAGAGAGAGAGAGTCATTATTTGCAGGGTGTGTTTTTTTAAAAAAAAACCCTATTCACTTAAGTCTTGGAGTGTTTTGAAAGGAACACCTTTTAATATATAAACACAACTTGTAGTTGCTTATTGCAGGCTAAGAAAAGTAGGCAATAACTGAAAAAGCATCTATGCATAAACTCATGCTCCAGCCACTAATAAAAACTTTGCAAAAGGTTTTAGATTACTCAAGTTCTTTTGAGAGTTGCTTGTGTATGTGTTTCTAATTAAGTGAGAAATTGTACTAATCTTTCTGAAGCTGCAGTTGTGTCTGTTGTGTACTGAGGGGGCTGAACTGGGAATGTATATGATTTATCTTGATTTTACAGTCAAATTATACAGCTGTCTTAAAAACAATACATTTTTAAGCGCCAGACATTCCTCTTATTAGAAAGAGAGTAACTCCAAAGAGGAGAAATGATGTTTTATTGGCCAGTTGGAAATGTCACCATGTACAGACTTTTAACACACTGTGAGAACAAATTAACAATCTGCTTCCCTAAACAAAGAACCAGGAAGTTATTTGCACACTGTATCAGTACATAGGAGGCATTTCTATTTATTTAAGACAGAGTCCACCTGTTAGCCAAAAAGCCTTTCAGATCAGCTTTCAAAAATCAGTACTAAGACTCAGGCTCATAATTGAAAAAGACATAACACATGAGTAAAAAGAAATGGGTGGGAGGAAGGGAATATAAATTCAGACCCTTTAAAAGATACAATTTTTATAATATGGTTATGTCTATTCAGATTCTGGCTGTCTAGAGCAGCAGCAACTACTTGCTGATGCCAGTGGCAATTCTGGCAGTCTTGCCCTTGCTAAAGTCAACAATGATAGAATAGTATGAAATCTGTATTGCTTCACCCTACCATGCATTTAAGAAGCTGGCAAATTCCCCCATATTAACCATGGTGTAAGCTGATTTGTCTGTACGCACTCAGTGCCTCATGGCTGCCTAATTTTGGAAGCTTTGCGACCATTATGAGGCTGCCTTCCTTGTCAGTCAAGTTGCCCCCTGAGCATGAAAAACCTTTATTTCCTCCCTGCTGGACTGTAACTCTTTGCTTCAGCCATGACTTGGTGAAGCCGCAGAATGCTGTCTACTTGTGAACGATGAGCCAGTTCTTTAAAAAGTAATTAGCAAAAATAAACCGAGACAGGGATCTAAGCCGCCACCTTAACACAGCAATATCACAGCTCCCAACTCTGCTCACTTCTCAATATATTTATAGCCGGTTACCAAAACGGACCACATGCACATTTGATTTACACCATGGAAATAAACTCATGTATCCACAACCTATCTGTCATTTCTTTTGGGAAAGTTTTAAGCCTTACTCTGTAAGAAAGTGGCCCCAGTCTGTGTTCTTGCATGTCTAAGATTCAAACTTTCTCTGCTGATTTTCCAGTTGTCCCCTCCATCTCTAGAAAACTTTGGACTGCACAAGTTGGGCCTGGTACTTTGATATCATGTTCTTTACTTTAAAGCACTGAAAACTTTTGAAATAGAAAACTGCTGCTGCCAGAAAAGTGGCAGAGGTATTGGCAACAGAAACACCTGGTCGACAAGGGGAAATACTCCAAACATCTGCCTCCCCCAATACGTCTCTATAGCACCACAAACTTTGAGAGGAGTAGGAAAACTGGTGAGACAGTGGTGTCATAAAAAACCCCAAGAAAAGGAGGTGTCTCTAAAAGCCACTGAACCTCTGGGAAGATGGTATTGCTAGCAGAAGAACGCCCCTAGGTGGACCAAGAAAACAAAATATGCAGGGACTTTGCATTTTGATAGTTACATGCTCTCCAGGTTCTAGGAAACAATTTGACTTCATCTGACTCTTACCTACACCACCACCACATAAAATCATTCAACAGCATTGTCAATATAATGACCACCAGATTGCTCTTTACGTCTGCTTTCCACCTAGCCAGGAGCCTGTGTCACTAGAAGCATGAGAAATATGGGTAACGGTTAGCCTATATATATATATTTAAAAGGATCAGCAATTCCCCATTGAGTGTCAGTTGCAAATGATAGTTCATTATGTTGTTTTGCTTTTGCATACTGAAAATAATTTTTAAAAATTGGGATTAGCCATTCTTTCTTTATCACAGAATCCTAAACATAACCAGATATCTGCAAGCACCTAGCAGAGATTAAATCAGCCTGCAATTTTCATCATCCGACTAACTCTGAGAGCAAGGCTTCAATGTCTAATCCCACTCCCCCGTACTCACATACTCCCAATCCCTGCAGAAGAGTTCTGGAAAAATCAAACATTTGAGCACTATCTTGTGACACTTCGTTGCTCTTAAAAAATGTATTACACAACCATGGATTTTGGAGTTAAATGTTTAAGAAATTTATAGTATACTCTACGGTTGTATAAAGGGTCTTCTGCATTTTATCAATGCCTTTTACACTTAAAACACTGAATAGTGTGCACATTTATTGATAAAGTAGAGGAAGCTTCTTTATACTGAATCATACTGTTAGTCCATCAAGTGCAAATGTCTACTCTGACTGGAAGTGGCTCTTTAGGGGTTCAGACAAAAGCCTTCCCCAGCCCTACCTGAATATATCAGAGATTGAACATGAGACCCTCTGCATGAATAAGTAACTGATTTAGCATTGCCTTCTTTTAAACCAGCAGTCTTTCAGATCCAGCCTTGCATTTAACTTAAACATGCTTTTGCGGGCCAATTTCTTAATATTTTACCATATATCTGTAGTATACTGGTACTGCTGTTCTGACTCAGATCAGTCTACAACCCACTAAGATCCTGCCAAAAATTTCCATCAAGGCCAAGTCAAAAGACAATATCTGAGTGTAATAAAGATAGATCAGAACAGAAAAGAACGCCAAGACCTCCATCAGGAATTATAGAGCAAAACTGCAGGACCACCAAAAGAGAGCCTGGGATTAGAAAAACAATGCACAATAACAGACCTTCCTTGACACTCACTGACTACTAGCACAATGCATCGTCAAGGAAGTTTGCTATTGCTCATCAGAGCCTAAGGAAAGGCCAACTCTAAAGCAAACCTATGGTGCTACAATAGTAGCTGCTAACATCTGTGTAACATCAATTTACAGTCATACCTTGGAAGTCAAATGGAATATGTTCCGGAAATCCGTTCAACTTCCAAAATGTTCGGAAACCAAAGCGCGGCTTCTGATTGGTTGCAGAAAGCTTCTGCAGCCAATCGGCAGCCGCAGAAACCCCATCGGCTTCTCAAAATAGTTCACAAACCGGAACAGTCATTTCCAGGTCTGCGGCGTTCGGGAGTCAAAATGTTCCGAGAACTAAGCTGTTCGAAAACCAAGGTATGACTGTAGTTCAGTTAGGATCTTTTATGCTCTCAGAAGCAAACTGGCATCAACTGAAACTGAACTTATCTCCAAGTCACTCTTTTAGTACACATGGCAAGACCAAGTCCCCTGAATCCATAGAGCAGCAGGCTTCTAACACCATGTTCACCATCTGTGCTAATCCGCAGCAAATGGCAAAATGCCTCCATGATCTCACCCTACGGGGCAGATGCACTGACCTCCACTGCATCAACCAGAGTTGCAGGTGGCAGGAATTCAGTAAATGAATTATCTTGCAATTCCAGCAGACGTGGGTCAGATTCCAATTATACAACATACATAGGCTGCGAATAACCACCCTTTTGATGGATTTCAGCTGTAATCTGAAAATGCTGGAGACTTGGCAAAACCTGTGGACTTACTGGGGAAAACGGGGGAAGAGGATGTCAACCCAACACAGGGCATTTCATGTAAATGGTAAATTACCTCATGTAATTTCTGTAAATGTAATGTATTTACACATGATACATATATGTTTGGTCTTGTCTTCCACCAAGGAAACATCATATATTAAAGAATCATTAGATTCTTTGTAACGAGTGATGGTTAGATATTCTGTATTCTCTGAACAAATCCTGTGCGGGACTTAACTTGGCAAGGGAAATATTAAGGTTTTAAAATTGGTTTTAACTATAGTTTGTAAACTCCCTTGAATGCTCTGATGAAAAAGCAAATGATAAAGTAAATAAACAGTTACCCTGTTGTAGGTTTTTAACACAGTTTTTAAAGTTATTTCCAGGCACATTTTTTTATTGATAGCCAAACCTTCCTCAGTTCATTTTGAAATCAAGCTTCCATGGAGAACATTTTAAAAAAACTTCTGCTTTTCAAGAACTCTCTCCAAACCTATAATGTTAGTGATCTTTTTGGCTATTTAGCAACCATGGCGAAAGCAAAAGCACCTTCATGTTTCAATGTGTATACACCCCTCCTTCAGAATTTCATCTATTTTTCATCCAAGTTCTGACCATTAAATACAGCTCCCCCAGCTGATTTTAAGGCTCTAAGTAAGGAGTTTTTCAAGCTACTGACAGATCTGGCCTAATCAGCATACCATCCACACCAGGGGTCGGCAAGGTTTACCTCACCTGGGCCGGTTCACTCCAGTGGAGATCCTTCCGCGGGCCAGATCGCGCATGCGTGAGTGTGCGTAGCCACGATTTCCGGTGTCTGCATCTGTGCAGACACAATTTCTGGCACCACGCAAGCGAGTCCCCGCACCGCGCTGCACCGGTTTAGTGCAGCATATGGGGACTCACCGAGTGGGCGGCTCGGTTTGGGGGCTGCTCGTGGGCCGGCTAAATGACCCCTGTGGGCTGCTTGTGGCCCACGGGCCTTAAGTTGCTTACCCCTGATCCACACCATGACTTGCTTGTTTGCCACAGAAGAGAGACTTCTAGGTAGGGGGAAATGACCACTTTTGAAGAGAGCCTATCCAAAGGGGATGTCCTTTTGGGACACAGCAAGCCCTATGTTAGCGTTATGCCTATTGTGGTCGTGGGTTTTGAAGATTTACTCTACTTGTCTTATACCTCTGTGTTACTGGAGGGAGAGCAAATAGAAGCCCTTTTCTAGCCTACTGACATGGCTGTTTGGGGACCACGGTTCACTCTCTTTGTGGCCTCTGGGATTCTGGACGATTCTGAGGTGTTCTATCAAAAACTGTTCTTACAGTCTCTTCCAAAACAAAAATACCGCTCAAGCCTGGTATTAATAAGCCCAGTTACAATGTCTATTACATGTGTAAAAGGTCAGTAGTCAACTGGTATCCAAAGCTAGAGGATTTGTACCAACACAGTGACACCACTATTTGAGTTACGTTAGGGTCACATCTCACAATCATACTAGTATGCGCTCAGTTCTGAAAGAGCTGTGGTAGTTTTAAATGAACACCTAAACACATAAGCCCATACATTATATGGGTTGCCATCAGAAGCATATTAAAACTCAGTATTTCAAATGTTCCACCAAAAGCAGCCCCCCCTTTGGCTTGCACACAGTAGGAATCTCTTCTTCTGTAAGCAAGAGTAGCTATTTTTCTCTATTACACATCCAATAAAATAGTCATTTCGAATCCAATATGTTACTTCAGCAGCGCCAGGATGCCCTGATGCCTGGAACAGTTCTCCAGTTGTTTTAAGTTTAACCAAAGATGGAAAGAAGACAAAGTCCCTACCAGAGAAGAATGGCAAAATAAACTGCTGGAATATGCAGAAATAGCAGAAATGAGTGGAAGAAATCAGAAACCAAGTAGATGAAAGTTTCAAAAAAGAATGGAAAAAATTAACACTTTATCTGAGAGACCACTGTAAAAAAAATGAAAACATTAGCAGGTTTTTAACAACACTTGTAATGTAACAAAAACTTTGGATAATGGAGATAGATTTAAAATATAGGTGATGAAATACATGCAGTTGAAAAGGACAACATAAAGACCCGGGGAAGGAATGCGGGGGGGGGGGGAGAGTCTGAGATTCAGGGGAATCTTGTATTTTGATTATATTTGTGATATTGTAAAAAAATTATATCTGTAAAATCAAGTAAAATGTTTCCAAAAAGGGGGAAAGTTTAACCACTCTTTTCAGAGGACTCACTTCTAGCCCTAACCTGCAACATTTGGGGGGCGTTGTGTGTTTTGTTACATACATGCATCTTCCACCCCCCCTTTAGGCTGACTAGATGCTGAGGCAAATCTACCTCTTTTAAAAGCAGTTGCTTAAAAAGGGTTGCTGTTGCTTAAAAAAGAAAGCAAAAAACATCCTGAATTTATTTCAACCCTGCGACCTCCTCCTTGGCACAGTTAAAATTGGGGTGGGAGACAAAACTGATGGACTATGCAGAGATGGTGAAACTGACGGAGAAAATCAGAAACCAGGAAGATCAAGTATTTTTAAAGCTAACTATAACAGATGGATAACGGTAAAAGATGCAAAAAAAAAATGTAATCTTAAATACGGAACCCATGGAGGGAGGGAAGCAGGCCCATAGGTTCAAAAGAACCTTTTATTTTAACGTTTGAAATGGTTAAGGTTAAAATGCAAAAAAAGTGGGTAAAACCAGTAAAAAATATTTTTTTAAAAAAAGTTGGGGTGGGTGCCAACGAAAGAAGAACGGCAGGCGAAACTGATGGACTATGCAGAGATGGGGAAACTGGCGGGGAAGATCAGAAACCAGGAAGATCAAGATTTTTAAAGGACTGGAATAAATTCTTCATTTATTTAAAAGACCACTGTAAACAGTTAAAATCACTGGCAGGGATGTAATGACACTTGGAATGTGGAATTAGCTATGGAAAGAACCGTTTGTTTTAATGCTTGGAATGGTGAAAGTTAAAATGTAAAAAAAACTGTGTAAAAGCAATAAAAAATATTATTTTAAAAAATAAAGATAAACTTTGGTGGGGAAGGGGAGAAACAAGAACCTGCTGGCCCATTGGCGGGAATCAGGCCCGGCTCCCTCTCGCCGCAACCTTATGGCGCACCTTGAACCCACAACCCGCCGCCAAGTCCGAGCCCCTCCCTCCCTGGGAACAGAACCGCATCCTCTCCGGAGGAAACGGGAGAATAATCCGGAGGGGCCGCTTCGCCTCTACTCCCCCCCCCCGGGAAAGAAGCGCGGGAAACAAAGACCCGCCGCCGCCGCCGCCCCGGGGGGAAACCTGAGGGGGAAAGCCCACCTGGAGGCGCCTGAGGAGACCGGGCTGGGCGGCTGGGCCGGGGCGGGAGGCGGGAAGGAAAGGGGAGGGAAAGGGGTGGCGGCCGCGGCCGCCGGTCCCGCACTCACCCCTTCATGGCGGCTGCTGCTGCTGCTGCTGCTGCCGGGGGCCGCGGGGTCCAGCGGCGGCGCTTCAGCCGCTGCTCCTGCTGCTCCTGCTCTTGGCGCCGCCGCCGCCGCTTCTCCACATGGGCCTCAGGCCGCTCCGAGCTCCCGCGCGCGCCTGCGCACAACGCCGCCCCCGCCTCAGCTCGACCTTTCACCCGACGCCGACGTGACGACGGCAGCACGCTTTCCCGGCGCGACGCTTCGCACGCGCTCCGGCGATGGTCTCTTCGCCCCGCCCCCTCGTTTAGAAGTCACTCAGAGACCGACTTCCGGGTTCTTTCGGCCCGCCTCTCCCGTTTAGAAGTCACTCAGAGACCGACTTCCGGGTTCTTTCGTCCCGCCCCTCCCGTTTAGAAGTCACTCAGAGACCGACTTATTTATTTATTCACCTGATTTATTTCTTAAAATATTTATAGACCACACTTCCATAAAAATGCAACAAATTACAGTAAAATAAACAAAAACATCAAGACTGGTTGGTGAAAAGAAATGCACAATGAAAACGTCTGTCTGAATAACAGTGTTTAGGAGATGTTGAGCACAAGAGCTCTCTCCCCTCCTGGTATTCAGAAGCATGGCTGCCTCACAACAGTGGATGCAGAGAGGGGAGCAAAACTCTCCTCTCTCCACGCCATGCATAGTTTTATAAACTTCTATCATGTCGCCCCTTCCATTTTCATTAAACCAAAATGTCCCAAATGCTGCAACCTTTCTTCACAGGGGAATCGCTCGATGCCCTTTTCCAACCCTACAATAGCCTTTTTGAAGTGAGGCGGCCAGAATTGTACAGTCTTCTAAATGCGGTTGGTTTTGAATTTATTTCGGGAGGGCCATTTCCCTATGCTTAAAAACCTAATTTAAAAAAAAATGTTCACACGAAATGAGCTTTTTAAAAAAAAACAAAACAAAACGATACAAAGCCCTGCTCTCTGCTTCTTTCATTTGGGCCTTGCACTCTAGCGTTCAAACAGCTCTGATGAAATCCTGGGTTCCCCCCCCCCCGGTTCCCACGACGGGCAGCTTTCACTCTGGCTGGAAGTTTGATTCAATGGCGCGCGACGCGAACCCGGAAGCTCGTTCTCGGGCCGGACGATGCGCACCTCTACCCTTTTCGTGCCTCTGCGGGGCTACAGCCCCGTCTGTGAGGCAAAGCGGTCCAGGCCGCGTCGGGCCGAAAAAAACGCCCTGACGTCCCCTGATTCACTTTACGCCCCTGATTTACTTTACGGCATTTTACCACCCCGGAGGAGCGAGAGACGCGGGCCAGCGCGCAGGCGCCGCGAGAAGGTCCTTCCAAGCCCGAGAGGCTCGACGGGAAGCGCTCCGCGTCACTTCCGGAGGCGCCTGCGGGATTAGTCCGCCGGGGAAAGGGCGAGTCGGCAGTCGGTGGTCGGCCGCTTCCTGAGTCACCGAGGAGCTGCTCCCGTCATTCCCCCGAGGTGAGTCGCCTCAGCGCCCTTCGCTCCCTCCGGCTCCCTCCCTTGAGAAGCGGGCAGCCCCACCGGCTTCCCAGGAGCTGTCACGGTTCATTCCCGCCCTTGCGCGGAAGGGCGCCTTTCTCTCCGGGGGCCCCTCAGAGAGGGAGAAATATCGCCCCCCCCATATAGGAGCAAGGGCTCAGCATCTCCCTCCTCACCTCTGTTGTGGACTGATCTAGGCGTGTCCTGACTATTTCCTCCGTGCCAGGGCAGGGGGCCAGAGAGAGTCCACACTGTGTGTCTCATCATCTGACTTCTGCTCTCACGTGGGGCTCATGCATTGCTTGAGATGTGCTGCACCACTGCAAGGTCTGCAATGAAAGCCCTGCCATTCCAAACTGGGCAAGAATCGGGGGGGGGGGGTCAGTTTCCTATCCAATCACTGACTTCACTGAGAGGGATAATACTTGACCTGGCAAATGTTGTTGTTGTTGTTGTTGTCATTTAGTCGTTTAGTCCAACTCTTTGTGACCCCCTGGACCAGAGCACGCCAGGCCCTCCTGTCTTCCACTGCCTCCCACAGTTTGGTCAAACTCATGTTAGTAGCTTAGAGAACACTGTCCCACCATCTCGTCCTCTGTCATCCCCTTCTCCTTGTGCCCTCCATCTTTCCCAACATCAGGGTCTTTTCCAGGGAGTCTTCTCTTCTCATGAGGTGGCCAAAGTCTTGGAGCCTCAGCTTCAGGATCTGTCCTTCCAGTGAGCACTCAGGACTGATTTCCTTCAGAATGGAGAGGTTGGATCTTCTTGCAGTCCATGGGACTCTCAAGAGTCTCCTCCAGCACCAGAATTCAAAAGCATCACTTATTTGGCGATCAGCCTTCTTGATGGTCCAGCTCTCACTTCCATACATCACTACTGGGGAAACCATAGCTTTAACTATACGGACCTTTGTTGGCAAGGTGATGTCTCTACTTTCTAAGATGCTGTCCAGGTTTGTCCTCACCTCTAGGCCAGTTCAAAAAAACGGGGGGCTTATATGGTGGTGTTTTGGGTGCTTGTTTCTGACGAGACGGCACCAAACAGCAGGGGAAGTCTTGTAATCAAACAGAAACAAACAAACAAAAACACCCTACAGCCGGTCACTAACCCATCATCATATTTATTTGTACCCCACCTTTCTCCCTGACGGGACTCAAGGAGGCTTACAGAGAAAAACAGGATGAAAACTCATATCACCACAGAGATGGGACATTTCCCTCCTCTGAAATCCTTGCCTCAGTTATGTCTTGGCTGTTTTAGTTAGAAATCTGTGGTTGAGGAGCTTGTTCTTAGGGTGTTGTTGTTGTGTAAACAAGACTCACTTTCTGTATTCATTTGCTTGCGTAAAATTGCTCTTTCACGTAACAATGCGGTTGACATTTCAATGTGTTGCGTGAGGCCTGATAATGAATGCATGTGTGGTGGCCGTTGACATTGTAGAAGGAGAGGTGCACAAATGAAAACTGCAGCAAGCTGCTACCCATGTGCAGCCATGAAAACAAAATACTGTAAAAGCGAAAGAGCAGAGGTAGATCCCTAATGCAGCTGTGTCTCTGGGTGTGTATTGTAAAGTACTTGTACCCTGACCTTCAATAGGTTCCCAGGTGGTTTATAACAATTACAGGAAACACATTTTTAAAATAAAAAAATGGTGGTGTTGCATTATTTTAAAGTGGAGCAGAGAGATAATCGGCAGAGATAAAAATGATTAAAAGGGTTAAAAGCCTGGGGAAATAAAGGGTCTCAGACATGAAGGTGAGTCTCCCTGGGGAAAGTATTCTACAGCTGGGGTGTCTCACACTAAAAAGGACCTTTCTCCAGTAGTCGCTCACCACCCCTCCAATGCTGGTGGCATCTGAAGCACTTCTGTTTAATATTTTAACATATAGGCAGATGCACTATTTTATGATAGGAAGGATAGGGTTCACTGCATAGGGTGCAGTGAACTGCTATGTTCTTTCCACCAATGCTTCCGGGTTTGCGGCGTTCAGGAGCCAATTTGTTTGACAACTAAGCCATTCAAGGAATCAAGGTACCACTGTGTGTGCAAAAGTGCTCTGAAAAAATGAGCCCATGGCACTTCAAATCCTATGTGTTTACATAACCATAGTTGTCCCCCTGCACTTTTAAACAAGCCCAGGTTTTGAGCAGTGGTCTCTTATCAGCTCAGGTAGGAATGAAACCACCTTAGCTCAGAAAACCTTTAAGGATGTTTACAAGCTGCTGAGAGGTCCAGGAGACGGAGTGGAATGCTTCTCCCTAAATAAGCTCAGGTTGTGGACTCTTCTTATTTGACCACGTGACCCGGAAAGTTGTCTGTGGACAAATGTCAGCTCCCTCGCCCTGAAAAGCGAGATGAGCGCGGCACCCCATAGTCGCCTTTCACTGGAATTAACTTTCCAGGGGTCCTTGGAGGTTTTTAAGCAGATGTTGGATGGCCATCTGTCATGGCTGCTTTATCTGAGATTCCTGCATTGCAGGGGGTTGGACTAGATGACCCCTGGGTCCCTTACAGCTCTAAGATTCTATTATTCTAATTCAGAATTCAAAAAGCTGGGGGAAAATTTGGCTGGAAGAAAGCTTTCTAATTATCTCTTTTTAAAACCATGCCAAGAAGCTGGCTTTTTCTTATGTTTCTGATTTGGGGCCCATTGTGAACAATGAGGAGTTGTCTGCTCCTAGGTAAAATCATTTTTGTCAAGGTATTGGGAATAGTCGCAGTCAAATGCTGGATAATGTGACAGTTGCTCATAGTAATATTTTCCTTGGCATGACTGGTGGTTGAGTTGCTTTTGCTCAAGGTCTGGTGGTTAAGGAGGAGTTCACGTTTCCAATTAGATTAATTTAGTCATCTGTGTTTTTTTTACGGCTATGCCTCCCTTTGCAGCTTGGGGTTTGGCTTGCTTGCTTGAGTCATATTTCTTTGTTAAGTTCCTCTTCCAGTTCACCCGCTGTAAGGGTTTGCTTCTTAATTAACATATTGATTCTGTAAACAAAATGAAATTGCTCAATAAAAAATAATCTGGAAAAGTTCATGATGTGCTAATATCCTAATTATATCTCACCTTTATAATGATGGGCTTTTCTACCTCAAACATCTTTTAGCTGTAATTTAACTTCTCTCAGAGAAATGTATTCAGTTGGCTGAGATGCTTAAACTAGTCTCCATAATTTTGCCAGCCATTCCTTTAATAGGGGAGCAGGTGAGGCCCACCATTCCATGACAGATAATCATGGCTAAGTAGAACAGTTAATTGATACATGGGATACTTTTAATCATTCATCATATTGTATATATAATATTTTGTCAATAATGCTTTGTTTTGCACAGCTTCACTAGATATTTAAGAAATGGCTTTAGATTCCTATACACTTGCCTACCAATAAACCCCTTTGAGAAGAATGGGACTTAACAGCTAAATGAACATCACAGTTCTTACGCACATTTGCAAGTACCTAGAAGAACATGCGTTTTTCTAAATCTTACTAAATACCTTTGGTGCCTCTGGAGAATATTCAGGTCCTCTTATAAATATTGTCTGCCAAACACAGAGGCAGTTAGTATTGTCAGAATTTCACCCTATGTATCCTTAAATGGCGTTTCTATCCTAGAAAACGCTAAAAGTGTTGTGTATATTTGGCAGTAAGCCTCTCTCGGTCTTCTTGTTAGATTGTGGTTTTAAGTGGTTTCCAATTATGTAATATGGACCCTTCTTCAGAAACCTCTTAGAAATGCTGCTTCGACTAGAGAACATTGCTTTTAACTCTCCTTGCAATCTCCCTTTGCATAAATCTTGAACAGCTTCTTTAAACTACATGACACCAAACTGGATCCTTTTCACTTCACTCTCTACACATATAAACATATAAAAGTAATAGGCCAATAAAGCAGGGGTAGAACTTATTTTAAAATCCCACCTTCCATTAATACACTAGCTGGGTATTTTTATATGCTGTTTATTTTACATATTTAATTTTAATAATATGGCATAAGATCATTTGAAGTGGATCAGACCAAAGTCCAGCATCTTATTTTGGGTTTGGGGGGGGGAGAGACAGTTGGAACTTAGAATTTCTCCCTCTTTTTCTATCTTCTGGCTTTTGTTCAGTTCAGATACTATGCAGTGCCGGGTTTACGTATAAGCTAAACAAGCTGTAGCTTAGGGCCCTACTCTCTTGGGGCCCCCCAAAAAATTTGAAGGGAAAAAACCTGGTTGTACATTTCCAAAATATGAAATAAAAAACAGGCTCCTATGATGCAAGTAATGGGCTCGTCTGCTTCCCAGTTTGCTCCTTTCTCTATATAGGGTGCCTACATTCTGCATGTGCAAAGGGATTTAGATACCTAGTAGGTCCATAAATTACCATATAGCATATATTAAACACAAAAAAACAGTGACAATTTGTTGTTGACAAAAGACAGCTGGACATATAAAGAGCCCCATTACCTTCAGGAGCTTAGGGCCTCATCAAACCTAAATCTAGCCCTGATACCATGCCAAACTACAGCTAAGAATGTGATAGGAAGTCTGAATTGACAAACCATAGTCTGCAATTACCTGTTACTCCAAAATAGAAGCATGCTTGGAGGCGGGCTTGCAATCCATCATTTGCACTGACTGTATTTTGGTGTGGTGTCTGAATGAACTTAAGCTGAGAGAACAGAAAATGAAAGATGAGAAGCTTCTCTAAACCCTGGTTTGCTTATTGTGCATTTGGAAATTGAAAATGAGGGCTCTTAAATTGATAGATTGATAGATGTAAATCTTACTTTATATTAATATCTGAACAGAGCCTTACGTAATTAGAAAACATATTCTGCCTTTTCTGGTACAATTTCTCTTTATGCAGGTGATCCAAAATTCATTTTAAAAAGACTGCACAGTAATATGCCGTATGTAATGTGTTCATACATTCCCCCTCCCCAATTTAAACACCATTGGTTTCCTATGGTGTAATTGATTGTTCCTGTATATGCAAATAGCTGCTTGAGTTCTGTTTCCTGTTGTCTTAATAAAGTTCAATAGAGAAAAAATTGAGAAGTGGAGAAGTAACGTCAATATTTTCCATCAACTTAATGCTTAATTTGCCTTGGGAAAATTGATTCTCCTTTAGTTGCAAAGCAGTTTGTTGTATGGTAGAATGGAACAACTCAAGCCAAGCAATAGACTTAAGAGAATAATTCATGTATGTTTCACTGTTAGTCACTCACTGTAATCATTCTTTCTGATCTAACTAGTGTGTCTGGGTTGGGGCGATGTTTGAACCAAATTAGAAAGATTAGGTTTGGTCTCTTCTGAAACAATTGTCTCTAGTGTTGTGTTGCAGCAGTTTTTAGAAATGGCCGAGAATGTTTTGGTCCTCTGTCAATGCATTTAGCCCCAATTATTCAAACAGTCTAAGATACTGAATGCTGAAGGAGAAGTCTGTTGACTGAAAATTCCAACTTTTTCTATGTGGGAGTTTGAACCAGCTTTTTAATTATAAAGGAGAGGGCAAAATGCATAATAGGCAATTGTATCACAATAGTTCACACCACCAAATTTGTACTTGAAGTCATTAAAGGAAGAATGTGGTTCAAAATGTGTATATGATGGCTTGGGTTTAACTATTTTTTGACAGTGCCTGGACTGGCTGTAGTACAGTGGAGAATTAGAGCTATCCTCCCCTAAAGACTTGGAAGAATCAGGCTTGCAGATTGGGTCATTCAGTTGTCATAATGTTCTTTAGCTTTAGGCAGTGTTGATATTTTTGGATTAGGATTATTAGCAAAGTACAGTGGTACCTTGGTTCTCAAACGCCTTGGTACTCAAACTACCTGGAACCCAAACACTGCAAACCTGGAATAAGTGTTCCGGTTTGTGAACCTTTTTCGGAAGCTGAACGTGCTCCATTTTGAGTGCCATGCTTCCGATTTGAGTGCCACACTTCTGTTTTGAGTGTTTCGCTGCGGTCTGTCTCCTTTTGGTATTTATTTTGCATTTTTGTTTTTGTGGCTCTTTTTTGTGACTGTGTGGAATCCACTTCAGCTGCTGCTTGATTGATTGTGTGACTGCAGCACATTGTTTATTGCTTTCATTTTATGGATCAGTGGTCTCATTAGATAGTAAAATTCATGTTAAATGGCTGTTTGAGGGGTTGCTGTTAATTGTCTGGAACGGATTAACCCGCTTTGCATTACTTTCTATGGGAAAGCGCCCCTTGGTTTTGGAACGCTTTGGTTTTGGAACGGACTTCCGGAAAGGATTAAGTTTGAGAACCAAGGTACCACTGTAGTAATGGGAGGGGGCAGCTTCTTTTGTTTCATAGCAACCCCTCATGAGCAGTAAGGTTTTGTAATAAAATATGGATGTCCCCATTGGTATAAGCTGAAAGCACATGAAGTCCACCTTGCTGCAACTAAGCAGGTCTGGATCAGTGCCTGGTTGTGTCACCACATTTGTTCATATATGATTGCAATAATGTGTGGAATTAGTGTTTTACAGCTCAAAAACATATTCTGAGCGTATGTGTGGGCAATGTTTCTGCCGTACCTGGACTTAAAGGGACATGGGTGGCACTGTGGTCTAAACCCCTGAGTCTCTTGGGCTTGCCGATCGGAAGTTCGGCGGTTCGAATCCCCGCGACGGAGTGAGCTCCTGTTGCTCTGTCCCAGCTCCTCCAACCTAGCAGGTTGAAAGCACGCCTGTGCAAGTAGATAAATAGGTACCACTGCGGTGGGAAGGTAAACAGCGTTTCCATGCACTCTGGCTTCCGTCATGGTGTCCCATTGTGCCAGAAGCGGTTTAGTCATGCTGACCACATGACCTGGAAAGCTGTCTGTGGACAAACGCCGGCTCCCTCAGCCTGAAAGCAAGATGAGCGCCACAACCCTATAGTTGCCTTTGACTGGACTTAGACTGGACCCCTTTATCTAGGGGTCCTTTACCTGGACTACAATTTCATAGGGTCACCAGATCCCCCTTCTTTCCCCACAAGGTAATTGCTGCAGTTAAAGTCAGTGGACTGGACAGTGACTCATTAGTTCTGCAGAAGTGAAGAATGCAATAAAACAGAGGCATTTTATTTTCTGACTTGATCGTTTTATAAATGGTCTCTTGGGGGAAAAAAATGGTCTCTTGAGATAGCAAAAACAGTGTCTCTGTTCTTTGGGTCTTGCCCAAGCACGGAAACAGCTTGTGACTGAGAGTTGATTTTGCTTTCAGCCTCAGCACGATGGAGTGTGTTGAAATCCAAAAAGAGCACATTTTAAATTTAGTTGGGCCTTGAGCAGCGTGACTTGCTATTGCAGCAGTCCTTTTGGGGAGGGATGGATGACTCATCTGGTCAGCTGACAATCTTTTCTTTGCTGTGTCTTCCTGAAATGCCTTCTTTCCTATCTCTTCGGAGCCAGGAAGGCAAACCATTTGCTTTTTCCTGGTTTCTTAGAGCTTGTGTTTGGATTCCTTCATAAGACTGGTGGATATTTTTTTTTTGTGGCTTCCCCTAAGGTATGGACCTTTTAGTATTTTGCCATGCATTGCTTTCTGGGCGATTGCTTCGGACGAGAATCTTGATTGCGACACACATGTGATTTTAATTTCAAACTGATTCAGATTTTGCTGCAAAAAATCAGTCTTTTTTTAAAAGAAAACCTTAGGTCAAAACATATTGGACTCCCCAGTGTGAGCTGAACAAGGTAACTCTCTTGTTAGGCGTTGCACTGTAAAATGGTTATTTGGTTTGGCTAAAATTGATCTCAGGCTATCAACATGCCATGTTATGGGTGAAAATGTGTTTTAAATTTAATGTAGCAGAATTCTTTAAAGAATGTAGTAGAAATGTGTGTACAGTATTCAACTCTGCAACTCCCATTTGCTAATCTCCAAAACAGTGTGTAACCTTTGTATGTGGATAGCTTCATAAAATAGTGGGAATGTTAAAAACAGGTTTAAGGGAAAGAGGAACCCACTGAAAGGGTCAAAACCCAAATATGTTACCATAATATACTCCCTTCTTGTTTATGGGCAGAGTGTTTTCTCACAGTGTGCTAATTATTCTGCACCCTCTGTTCTGGAGTAACTCCTGAATTATGCTTTGGAGGGGGGAAAGTTTGGGTATACCGTATTTTTCGCTCTATATGACCAACTTTTTCCCCTCCAAAAATGAAGGGGAAATGTGTGTGTGTCCTATGGAGTGAATGCAGGCTTTCGCTGAAGCCTGGAGAGTGAGAGGAAAGTGCTCCGAAGGCTTGCGGATAGCAGCCTGAAGCCCGGGGAGCACAGCGCTGCGCTCCCCGAGCTTCAGGCACCTATCCGCAAGCCTTCTGAGCGCGGCGGGAGTTCCTGGCTAATTTCCTGGCGCCTGGCTAATTTCTAACACTTATTTTGTAGCTATGTCTGAATAGTGTTGAGAGCTTCCTCAACACCAAATACATTCCAGGGCTGCTGAGCTAGCAGTTGTGATTGCATATTGTGCACCCACAGATTTTCACAGATATCCTTCTTGAATGAATCTTTATTTGCGTCAGCCATCGGCCATAGCAACAAAACAGCAGTGCAATATAAAGAACAGAAATAAAAGGTCAATTACATGAAGCACACTTTAGGCTCCTGAATCAGCAGTCAAATAGTGGACCTTATTCTGATTGCCCCAGCTAAAAACCTTGCAACCTTTGCTGTCATCTGCTCCTCTTGATCTGCCAGGAGAAAGGACGCTGTGGCAGTGGTTAGGCGACCCAGAATGGACAATAAGAGAGGGGTGATCATCTCATTCCTCAAGTCTTTATAAAGAGTGCAAGCCAGAAGGGCATTCCACAGAGATCAGGGAAAATAGGGAACTGAAAATAATATTTACTGAGTTCTTTAGCACTCTGATTATTACATGGCAAGATTTCGTATACACTTCAAGATGCAGAAGAACCTTGGTATACGATCCTACATAGTTACTCAGCTACTTAACTGACAGTTGTGGGGAGAACACAAGATTCAGACTCAAAAAGTGAGGGAATGCATGTAATGTGTGTGTGGGATTCCACTTTGTGCTAATTGTGAGTGGCCTTTCTGTGATTTGATGTAGGCTAACCGAACAAAGGGACGCGGGTGGCGCTGTGGGTTAAACCACAGAGCCTAGGACTTGCCAATCAGAAGGCTGGCGGTTTGAATCCCCGCACCAGGGTGAGCTCCTGTTGCTCAGTCCCTGCTCCTGCCAACATATCAGTTCGAAAGCACACCAGTGCAAGTAGATCAATAGGTACCACTCTGGCGGGAAGGTAAACGGCGTTTCCGTGCGCTGCTCTGGTTCACCAGAAAGCGGCTTAGTCCTGCTGGCCACATGACCCGGAAGCTGTACGCCGGCTCCCTCGGCCAGTAAAGCGAGATGAGCGCCGCAACCCCAGAGTCAGTCACGACTGGACCTAATGGTCAGGGGTCCCTTTACCTTTACCTTTAACCAAACCTTCAAACTAGACTTTTCTCTCCCCCTTCTTCTCAGCTAGCTGGACAGGAAAGATGGATTTCTCCAAACTTCCCAAAGTACGTGATGAAGACAGAGAGGATGCCTTTGGCTATGTCTTTGGTGTTTCAGGACCTGGTAAGTGCCCTTGGTATGTCTACTTTAAACGAGCAGCAGTGAAATGGTGCTTAGAAAGAAGTATCTTCCATAGTCGTGTCCAGGAGGGGCATGGTCTGAAAGCTCTGGACAGGATGATAGGAGTTATTTGGGAACCTGCATCCTTTCACCTGATAGAGTCCCTGAAACGCCCCCTTTCCCAAGGAAGAGCAAATCTGCATGGATTGATCCCACCCCCTGCTTTTGAGAAACATCAGGGCTTTTGTGACATTAGGAACCACCAGCCATCTCCTTTCTTGCTGACCTTACTGCATGTCTTAACTGCAAATCTCAAGGTCATGGGTTTGAGCCCTGGGCTGGGCGAAAGATTCATTGCATTTGCAGGGGTTGGACTGGACTTTGTGGCTTTTCCAGCTTTCCAGCTTTATGATTCTGTGACCTCATGACAGAATTCTCCTCTGCACAAACACAAAAATTGCTCTACAAACTAGCATGCCAGGGAGAAGGCTAGGCTAGAACCCTGCTTCCTAGCATCCACCTTTCTTTAAGGAAGGAACATACAATCATCATTCTGTTTGTATACCTCCTTTCCACAGCTCAAGCCATGCACGAGGCGGCTTGCAAAAGGGAAACGAATTGCATAATTACAAACAGCAAAAGTAGTTATAAAGCAAAGCATCAAAAAGTACAGAACCAAATTGAACATTTCCATATCGTAAGATCTGAAATAAAGATGCAAAAATTAATATCAATAGCAGCAACAACTGCTATCCCCACAAAACTCCCTAAATGCTCAGCAGCCCCAGATTTTGTAGCTTTGGTAAGTTGGCCCCCACCCTCCCAGGCCAGTTGGAAAAGGCTAGCAAGACAGGGAGCAGGTCTTCCAGGACTTGCAGCCGAGAAGCCCAAACACGTGGTTACCTTACCATTTCAGTAATAGGAGTCTTTCATGCATTACAGCAATATTTTGGGCTCTACTTCCAGTTGCAAACAAAACACTGTATTTGCAGAAATTTAAAAATGCAAAGCTACTGAATTGTCCCTACCAACGGGAAGGGACGTGGGTGGTGCTGTGGGTTAAACCACAGAGCCTAGGACTTGCCGATCAGAAGGTCGGCGGTTCGAATCCCCGCGACGGGGTGAGCTCCCGTTGCTCGGTCCCTGCTCCTGCCCACCTAGCAGTTCGAAAGCACGTCAAAGTGCAAATAGATAAACAGGAAGGAAGGTAAACGGCGTTTCTGTGTGCTGCTCTGGTTCACCAGAAGCGGCTTAGTCATGCTGGCCACATGACCCGGAACCTGTACACCGGCTCCCTCGGCCAGTAAAGCGAGATGAGCGCCGCAACCCCAGAGTCGGCCACGACTGGACCTAATGGTCAGGGGTCCCTTTACCTTTACCTTCCAACGGGAAATCACAGTTGGATCTGCATTCATCTCTTTCTTTTGTTTCCCCTAGTTGTCACTGCCTGCAACATGGCAGGTGCCGCTATGTATGAACTGGTACGAGTTGGCCACTGTGAGCTGGTCGGAGAAATTATCCGGCTGGAGGGGGACATGGCAACTATTCAGGTATATGAGGAAACCTGTATCCTTTTGGCTGGTGTGTGATTTCTGCCATTCAAGGGTATGTTGAGCAGCGTAAAAATGAAAACGGGATGATGACTTCAGTGGGAGCCAAGATCCTTGGGTTCAAGTAGTGGGTGCACTTGGCGTACCAGCCAAAGCTTCTTGGCCAAAGTTATTGCCTAGACGCCAGGACACCATTCTTGGTCTGGAATTACTTCCAGATTGCTAGTTTGATCCCGAAGGGCAAGTGGAACCCCATCCATAATGGGAATACAGTGGTGCCTCGCAAGACGAACGCCTCGCAAAACGAAAAACTCGCAAGACGAAAGAGTTTTCCGTTTTGGAGGTGCTTCGCAAAACGAATTTCCCTATGGGCTTGCTTCGCAAGAAGAAAGCCCATAGGGAAATCTCCGCCGGCCTTCAGAAGAGGTCCTGGACCTCTTCTGAAGGCCGGCGGGGGGCAAAAGTCTTTGCTCCCCCCGCCTGCCTTCCCGGGACAGCGGAGACTTCTCCGCTGTCCCGGGGCGATCTGAAAATGCTGGCAGGTGGCAGCGAAGGCTGCGCTGCCACCCGCTAGCATTTTAAAAGCTTCCGGGACAGCGGAGACTTCTCCGCTGTCCGGGGGCTTTTAAAATGCTGGCGGGCGGCAGCGAAGCGTTCGCTGCCGCCCGCCAGAATTTTCAGATCGCCCCGGGACAGCGGAGAAGTCCTTGCCCCCCCCCCCGCCTTCAGAAGAGGTCGGGGGACAGACTGTCCCCGGACCTGGTCTGAAGGCGGTTTCCATAGGAACGCATTGATTGATTTTCAATGCATTCCTATGGGAAACCGTGCTTCGCAAGACGAAAAACTCACAAGAAGAAAAAACTTGCGGAACGAATTAATTTCGTCTTGCGAGGCATCACTGTAATCCTATCTGCCTGGGGAACTGAGCAATTCATTTTGTGTTTTGTGTTTTTTAAAAAACAAAACCCTAGCTCTTTTTTATTATTATTAAAGTTTTCTTGGTTTACAATTGTATTTTGTATTTGAAATTGTAAAAATAAATAAACCACAAGTATAAACAAGTAAGCAAAACAAGGATGATGTGTAGAAGGTTAGAGAGACTCCTATCGCACTAGGTTTATCAGAATTGTACAGTTCATTGTAGTATGGCTTGCGACTCATTTCCTTTTTTCCAGGAGGAGGCAAAAATAGCATCGACCTTTATTCTGCCCACCTTCAGAACCACATTGGCTTGCTAAACTCTCCGGGTTGGTTTATGTTAAGTCAAAGACCTCTGGAGTTGAAACAACATTCTTGCTATTTTCTGGAATGTCTGAAAATACAGCCGTACCTTGGATCTCAAATGCCTTGGCTCCTGAACAAATCAGCCCCCAAACGATCGAAATCTGGAAGTGAGTGTTCCGGTTTTTGAGCGATTTTTGGAAGCCGAACATCCGCCGTAGCTCCTGCAGCCAATTGGAAGCCGCGCCTTGGTTTTCAAACAGTTCCGGACTCTCGGAACGCATTCTGTTCGAGAACCAAGGTACGACTGTACTTATTGGCTCACCGAAATGTTTTTCTCCCTCCCAGAATGGGAGCCATTGGCTGAAACCTGAAGTTCCGCTGCAAGATGTTTTGTGTGGCCCACCATGAAGGGTAATTGGTTAGTGAACCAGTTAATACATTTCTAGTTAGCTTGACATCACCTTTAGGATGCCTTCCTTAACCAATTGTTTAGCTGGTGTTTCCGTAGGAGACCCCGTACTCCGTACTGGCAAGCCCCTCTCGGTGGAGCTTGGCCCTGGAATCATGGGAGCCATTTTTGACGGTATTCAGAGGCCTCTGTCAGACATCAGCACTCAAACCCAGAGCATTTACATCCCCAGAGGAGTCAATGTGACAGCTCTGAGCAGAGATCTCAAATGGGACTTCTCGCCTGTCAAAAACCTGCGGGTAAGTTACGGAGAACATGTTTGCTGTTGATTGTATTTTGGCAGCGCTGTTGACCAACCTGAATTGACCCGCTTTGCAGTTGGGTATCCATAATGTTTTTAACGCATCTTGTACTGTGGACATATAATACCTCTGTATATTAATATTAGCAGTTTCTTTGACTTTCAGGTTGGCAGTCATATCACAGGCGGTGATATTTATGGCCTAGTGACTGAAAACTCTCTCATCAAACACAAGATCATGTTGCCCCCGCGAAACAGGGGGACAGTGACCTACATTGCTCCACCTGGGAATTACGACGCGTCTGTAAGTTTTTCTTCAAATAATAAGTTTTTCTCCGCTGCCTAATTTTTTGTCCTTGCATGATGCCAGGTTTTGTGTGAACTGTATCAGACATGGTAGTGCACTGGAGGAAACACTTCCCATTTCATAAATTTTTGCGCTTGCTCAGACGATGGAGTCTCTGCAGGTCTGTGTTTTAAGTTGGGGGAGGCAGTGGAGCTACAGAAAAACTGTGCTCTCATTCTCCCTTTTCCAGCACCTGCGTTCTTGCCTTGGCTGGGCTGGATTTCACAGCAGCCAGGACACGTGTGTGTGTGTGTGTGTGTGTGTGTGTGTGTGTGAGAGAGAGAGAGAGAGAGAGAGAGAGAGAGAGAGAGAGAGAGAGAGAATGGGCCTAATTAGGGAAGGAGGTGGTGAAGGTACAATAGACTCAATTTCACTGATACACTTAATGTGCAAGAAAAACTCCAGTTCTCTGTTTTGAGGCCATGCACTCTGTTATGCCCTCTGTATAGACAACTGTGGCCCCTCCAGTAGATCTCCATATTCTCCAAGCACAGCCTCAGCACTTGTGCAGAATATGCAATCTCTTGGGCAGGGAAGAGACAGGTTACCCGGCTTGGTAAAATTCCCTCTGTCTCTCCACCACCAGGAAGTCCTACTGACTTCCACAAATTCCTGGAAGCTTAGGGTTGCTTGAGGGATGCCAAAATTGCCGTCATGGAGGCAGCTTGCAGAAGTGGCTTGACGCAGGACCTGCCACCACCAGCAGACCTCTTTGCTTCCTGACTATAAATGACACCAGGTCCCCACTTTTTAATATCAACGTGACTTTGCTGAAGTCAGCAGCATGCCGTCGTCCTAGTTGACTTTTTGCCAGCAGAGCTTCCAGTGCATTCTGTTTGTTCTTCGTTTCACCGCCCTCTTGCAGGATGTTGTGTTGGAGCTGGAGTTTGAGGGAGTGAAGGAGAAATTCACTATGGTCCAGGTCTGGCCTGTACGGCAAGTCCGCCCTGTCACAGAAAAGTTGCCCGCCAATCACCCTCTCTTAACGGGTCAGAGAGTCCTTGATGCCCTCTTTCCGTGAGTAGCAACCATGATTGCAAAGTCTGTTTTTTGCTGCTGCTTTTAGTAGAAAAGTTCTCCAGTTATGTATAGTAGAACTGTCGCTGGCAGCATAACTGGAATAACGGCATGTGCAATGCTTAGAGCACTAAAACCACGATAAAGATTTTAATATCAAAAAGCGGAAGATCTTTCTATTAATGCTAAACCACATCTTCGGTTGTGTTTTCCGTTTAAATCATTGCATATACAGAGAAAAGGGTTTGGCAAGAACGAGCAAACATATACAGCCCATGCAAACTGCCAGTTTACATAGAAGCTAGAGCAAAGGTTTCTGTTTGCTGCTTTTGCTATAACAGACCCATATTTCTTTGAAACATTTTTATTTCACTCTTTAGCTGAAGGAGCTCCAAAGTGGCTTTCAACGTTCATTAAGAGTGCTCACAGGGTACAGCTACTCTTCTGACATTTTAAATACTGCTGGAGTAGGGCAGGATACCTTAAATGGTCAGACTCAACATGTCCTCTTTAAATCTTGGGACTTGTGCCAGTTTTAAAATATATGTTGCACTTCCCTTCTATCTGTTTGTCCATTGTGTCTTTCCCTCCAAGTTAAAATACTAATCCAGTCTATATTCTTCATTTAGGTGTGTTCAAGGAGGCACGACGGCTATTCCTGGGGCTTTTGGCTGCGGAAAGACTGTGATTTCTCAGTCTCTATCCAAATATTCCAACAGTGATGTTATCATATACGTAGGCTGTGGGGAACGAGGAAATGAAATGTCTGAAGTCCTCAGAGACTTCCCAGAGGTCAGTATTGGGTATGGAAATGCTGTTCAAGCAAAACGTAGACGGTGGTCTTCGTGCCTCAATGCAGTTCTAATCTAAGCAAAGTATGTGGATTTGGGGAGGGGATTGATGTCCAAGTCGATTTAGCTTGACTTAAATTGAGTAAACAAAGCTATTAGGGGTAATCTTGATATTCCATTTTAGTTTTCTCCATAAACCGTGGAGCACATGTGAATAGGAATATAGGGCAACCGTGAGTTTGGAAGTGAAATGTTGAAGCAGTCCAGTTAGGACTCTTGCTGTAATTGAATTTCAATGTCTACTGATAACCCTTCATACCTACATTTAGAAGAATTCATGCCATTAGCCTTATTTAGATGTTCTGCTCTCATGTAAAACATAACACGTGAACAGGGAGAGTGGGGGCTGACTATGTTAACCTCCATTTTTCTGTTCTCATCCCCACTCACGGATAGCGAAGGTCTGGAGCAGGGTGCTTCATCTACCTGTGGAGGTTTTGTGTGCAATCTGTCTGTCTGTCTGTCTCTCTTTCTCTCTGTGCATGAAGGTCTCACACATAAGGCGAATGCCCAGATAGGGTCATTATGTTCAGCAGATTCAGTCCTGTTTCTGGGGTTTATACCATCTTCTTTTATTGATTCTAGGTTTCTTATCTCCATTACACAATTTATTGATCATACTTTGCCAACCCTTTATCTCTGTCTCCAATATCTTAATTGGTAGCATTCTAAATAAAAAAATATTCTAGACAAAATTTTCATTTTAATTATCACTACTCTTCCAAACCATGAAAGCTTAATTTTCTTATATTCCTCCAGCTTTTCCTTAATTTCCTTTTTTAATTTGTTGAAATTTTCTTCTTCAAAATCTCTTGTTATTTTTATTCCCAAGTACTTTATTACATTTCTTAATTTTATATCTATTTTTATTTCCTTCAAAAAAATCATTTTTCATCTTCATCATAGTTAAATATCATCACCTCTGATTTGGACCAATTAATGGTTATTTCTCCAAATTTTGTCCAATGTGCCTCTTATTACCTGCATATTTTCCAGTGGGTTTTCAGTCCTGTTTCTCTTGCCTTTGCAGCTCACAATGGAGGTTGATGGGAAGGTCGAAAGCATTATGAAGAGAACTGCTCTGGTCGCAAACACCTCCAACATGCCTGTGGCTGCCAGGGAAGCTTCCATCTACACTGGTAAGAGCTGAGAATACAAAAGGCTATTTGGGGCTCGTGCTTCTTTCCTGGGTTTTCAGCCGAAGGCAGTGCAGACAGTCCTTAAGTTTATCATTAAGGATTTTACTCTGTGCTTAGGACTTGCTATTTGCTGTAGAAGAGATGGGTGCCTGTAGTAAATTACCTCCCACTGGTTCTCCTTTGTGGTTCCTGCAGTCCCTCTGCCTGGGCAGAGCCTCAGTTGGGAAGGCTTTGGAGCTAGACAAGAGTTTCGGCAGGTACCCTGTCTCCCTCCCACCCCAGTGCCAGTGGCCTCTGTCCCAAATACTGGCGCTCTAGGCCCCTTCATTAGGATCAGAGATTGTGCAGTTCATGGGATGAGGACTGACATGGATATTTATTTTACATGCACCTTGCCTCCACCTCAGTACCTACCTCAGTTCCTCGCCCTCCCTTCACCATTCCAGAAGACATGTGCCTACGGTTACAGCCGTTGAGCCTCTGTTGCCTCCCCTAGGAAGGTGACCCTAACAAAGTCATATGGCAACAGCACCTCCAGTTCTGGCGCATCTGTGGCGGTTGCTGTTTTTCAACTAGACGCGATTCCCTGGCTTGTCCTTCTCTTCATTGTCATTCAGTGAAGCTAAACACAGTGCTACCTTGGTTCTTGGACTTAATCTGTTCCGGGAGGCCGTCCAACTCCCAAAATGGTTTGAAAACCAAGGCGCGACTTCTGATTGGCTGCAGAAGCTTCCTGCATTCAATCGGAAGCCACGTTGGATGTTCGGCTTCTGAAAAACGTTCGCAAACCAAAACACTGCAGTGTTTGGGAGCGATTTGTTCGGGAGCCAAGCTGTTCGACACCTTTAACCACCTTTAAGTGGTACCTTTAAACCAAGGTACCACTGTATTGGAGGATTAAGGACAGGCAAAAAGAAGAACTTCTTCACACAGTGAAGTGGGACGCAATTTTTTCGTCGCTTTTGGATATGAGGTGCCGGGTGTACAACAATGGTGCCAGAATTGGTTCGGACTCTCTTTGGGCCGGCTTCCTATATCCATGGTTGGAACTGTTCCTATAGCTCTATCCCTCTGAATCGGTTGGTTGCCAGTATTTCTGTGGACTGAGCACACCGTAGCCTGGTAACCCCATGGTGCTGCAAGACAGGCCCGGTTTGTTGTGTAGCTCAGAGTCCTATTTTGCATCTCAGCTCTGCCACTTTGGGAAGCCATGCTTTCTCGGAAATACCTTAAGGGACTGTTTTTAGTAGTAGTAGTTGTTGTTCTTAACCTGTAAGCTATAAACATCAGTACCCCAAAAACATTGTAATAATCAAAAGCAATGCAAAACAACTAATCCAGAATGCGGCAGCTAGACTGGTGACTGGGAGCGGCTGCCGAGATCACATAACACCAGTCTTGAAAGACCTACACTGGCTCCCAGTACGTTTCCGAGCACAATTCAAAGTGCTGATGCTGACCTTTAAAGCCCTAAACGGCCTCGGTCCAGTGTACCTGAAGGAGCGTCTCCACCTCCATCGTTCTGCCCGGACACTGAGGTCCAGCGCCAAGGGCCTTTTGGCGGTTCCCTCACTGAGAGAAGCGAAGTTACAGGGAACCAGGCAGAGGGCCTTCTTGGTGGTGGCGCCCACCCTGTGGAACACCCTCCCACCAGATGTCAAGGAAATAAACAACTCTCTGACTTTTAGAAGACATCTGAAGGCAGCCCTGTTTAGGGAAGCTTTTAATGTTTAACAGACTACTGTATTTTAATACTTTGTTGGAAGCCGCCCAGAGTGGCTGGGGAAACCCAGCCAGATGGGCACAGTATAAATAATAAATTATTATTATTATTATTATTAACAACAACAGTGTTAATGTTGTGTATGCAAAGCGCTTAGAAAAAGGGCTATTGTTAACTGAGAACTACATGTGCTAAACGAAAGCGGTCTGGTCTCTTTGCCCTACAGTATGATGGGCATTTCTATTTATTTCCAATTTTGTAATAAATAAAATTTTAAAATGGTGCTGGGTTTCTGTCTAGGAACATGTAAATGCTGCTATGAAATACAGGCATACCTTGTTTTCGAACAGCTTAGTTCTTGAACGTTTTGGCTCCTGAACGCCGCATAGTGACTATTCCGGTTTGCGAACTATTTTTGGAAGCCGAACGTCCAACGGGGCTTCCATGGCTCCTGCAGCCAATCAGAAGCCGCTTTTTGGTTTCCAAATGTTTCGGAAGTGGAACGGACTTCCGGAATGGATTCTGCTTGACTTCCAAGGTACAGCTGTAGTGGTAAGGGCAAGAACACGAGACAAAATGGTCTGCAAATAATATTGGAGGGCACAGGTGAGAATTGAAACGAGTGTTGAAACTTTCTTCCTGATGCTTACCTTCCCATTACTTTTTTACAAATCTGAGAGTCTATAAATGCTTCTAGGAGGATCTCTAGCCAGGATCTCCACTGTTTGCGACATCTGACCTGCAATTCTTGTTCTTTTGTAGGGATCACCTTGTCTGAGTATTTCCGCGACATGGGCTACAATGTCAGTATGATGGCTGACTCTACATCCCGATGGGCGGAGGCCCTTCGAGAAATTTCGGGACGCCTCGCTGAGATGCCTGCTGGTAGGCCTTCCGCTCCTGACGACCGCCTTGGGAGGTTTCTCCAAGAAAGGCCCTGAACCTTCCTGTGGTTGGGGAAGCTAACTTTCCATTTGTCTGTGTTGACGTCTGCAGATAGCGGTTATCCAGCCTATCTCGGCGCCCGCTTGGCTTCTTTCTACGAACGGGCCGGCAGAGTGAAGTGTCTGGGGAACCCAGAGAGGGAAGGGAGCGTCAGCATTGTGGGAGCGTAAGTATGGCAAAGTCCCTTGGTCCTTCATTTCTTCAGCTGGGATTTGCAAGGTCCGTCTTGTGCAAAGCAGAGCATTCCCTGTCTCCCGAGGAGCGACATAAGGAAGGCGAAATAGATAAGTCAGGGTCAGATGTGGCACGAGGGGGAGACGTTCAGTCTTCAGTTTGTTGATTCTCTGCCATGCTAGGGAAGGTGGAATCCAGAGCAAGCTGCTTGAGTGGAACCAACTATGCAGCACCCATGTCAGAATTCGAACCTGTAGCTTTACCATGCCATTTCTAGGGGAAACTAATGCGTGGGGATAACCACCCTATCTCTTTGTGCTTTCTTCTTCAAAACTGGTTAAAGGTCTTAAATTAGAATCTCATTAGTCTGACCCAGTCAGCTTTGATGTGTCTGTGTTACGGCTGCTTTCGCTGAGCCTACTTGATTTTCACTGCAGCTTCAAAAAAGGAGTGAGTCACGGATGGGGAACCTGTGGCCCTCAACAAGTCGTTGGACTACAAGTCCCATCATTCCCAGCCAGCACTGGTCAGTGGTCGGGGATGATGGGAGTTGTTGTCACATCAGCTGGAGGGCTGCTGGTTCCCTAAACCTGATTTAAATATTAGGAGCGTCTCTCCTTGTTTCAACCTCCCCCTCTATTAAGATCTGCTGAAGAGGCCCTTGTTGTCCTACCTATTCCTGGAGCACGTTGTGTGGGGACGGGGCCTTTTCTGTGGTGGCACCCCAACTATGGAACAACCTCCATCACAAGATTTTGGCCATTTTCTGACACCACACAAACATTTTTATCCTTCCAGACTTTTACACTGGCCATTGCTCTTTGAAGAGCTGAAGAGTGTCATTGGGGGTGGATCTGATACTGAGTCATAGACTGCTGTGGATCTCTTGTTTTTACTGAATTACATTTATTGTGTTTGATAATCTTCTTGCCAGGTGACCCGTTCTGTGTTCCTGCTTCTTTAAAATATTTCGCTTTGATTTCATGGTTATGCTTTGAGTTCTTACGCGCCACACAGATACATTTTCATTGTGGTCTAGAAATGAGTAAAATGGTAAATGTGGCTTGAGTGTGTGTGTAACTGCACTGAATTAGTCTTAACCCTTGGTATGGTACCGAGGACTGGGCTTATTTCTACAACATCTAGTACATGCTAGACTATGATTTACAACACTGCATCAAGGATGAAATCTGGGTTTGGTATTTTCCCCGTCCCCTTGTCTCAGATTGCGTTTCAGAAGAAGTTGTGTGGTGGGTGCAAATCTGAGCACCGAGTTGCCAAGTCACACAACTGCCGTTCCCCATGAAATGTCTATTGCTGCTGTTCATGCCTTTCTCTCTCTCTCGTGTCATGGCTAAAAATTGGCCGCTGTTTCTTTAATGCTTAAAAAGCTGGGTCAGCATGAGTCAGTGGCCTGCACTGGGTTGTATATATAGAGTGAGAAATGTTAGTTTGTTGTTGGGTTGGTTGGTTGGTTGGTTGGTTGGTTGGTTAGTTGGTTAGTTAGTGAGTGAGTGAGTGAGTGAAAGCTGCTGGTGTTGAGGTGTGCACAGTTGGTCAGTCGCTTTTTGCAGAAAGTCTTTTAAAAATAAAAGCAGAATCTACTCTGCAAGGATACCTTTCTTGTGGACTCTTTTATGCCGACAAGGGTCCGTGGACCAGGCTGAGGCAACAAAGGGAGGTCAGAACCTTTTTTATTTTTTTTACAATCACTGACATCTCTCTCTCTCTCTGTCTCTCTCTCTCTCCCCTTCTTTCCTATCTGTGCTCAGTGTATCTCCTCCGGGCGGCGACTTCTCTGACCCTGTTACTTCTGCTACTCTGGGCATCGTTCAGGTAGGTTTAGGTTCGGGTTCCTTAACCGAACGCAAGCTTCACTTTCCAGTGGTCTTCTGCTGCCTGTGCCCAGTGACTTGATTCATCTAGCCCAGCGTCGTCCACTATCAACAGTGGCTCATTGGGGTCTTGGCCAAATGCCTTTCTCTATTGGTTGGGCAGCACTTATTTCTGGGAATTACCTTCTCTTGGGCTGATGGGCAAGATTCTCTAGCAAGTACCCCATTAAAGGGGAACGGGGTCTTCCCTCCACCCCAAAACTGACTCTGCCTAGCTAGAGGGCAACAGAAGTTTGGCGCAGCTCATATGCAGGGCACAGGACCCTGAAAGGAGAGGGGAGCTGATATTTGAGGGATTCTCTATAACATCTGAATCATGACAGGGCCATGCATTACCTGGGCTGATGGGCTAGACGAGAGCCAATCATCTGAAATTGAATCCTTATGGTGAATGGTTCCTGGGTTCAAGAGTTGGGAAACTTCCTGTTTGGGATTGGGTTACACTCCCTCTTGACTGCGACGCCGGTGGCGCTGTGGGTTAATCCATAGAGCCTAGGGCTTGCTGATCAGAAGTTCAGCGGTTCGAATCCCCGTGACGGGGTGAGCTCCCATTGTTTGGTCCCAGCTACTGCCAATCTAGCAGTTCGAAAGCCTGTCATAGTGCAAGTAGATAAATAGGTACCGCTCCGGCAGGAAGGTAAACTGCATTTCCGTGCGCTGCTCTGGTTCACCAGAAGCGGCTTAGTCATGCTGGCCACATGACCCGGAAGATGTACGCCGGCTCCCTTGGCCAATAAAGTGAGATGAGTGCCGCAACCCCAGAGTCGGTCACAACTGGACCTAATGGTCAGGGGTCCCCCTTACCTTTGCACTCCCTCTTATACATAGTTTCAGGATACCCCCAAGGTCAGTTGTAGTCATTAGATGACCTCAGTAGCAAGGAGTCAGCTTCAGTTGGTATGTCAACAGTTGGACAGTGTTAGACACTGAATGAAAAATGGCCTTTTTCGCTTGGGGGTTTCTCAACAGTTGATCTCTTGATCATGCGATTATACTGTTTATTGTTTTTAGTTTGTATCAGAAGTCAGTATTTCTTCTTTTAAAAACAATTTTTTTATCAGTGGTGATTTATTATCTGTATGTGTGTATTGCTTTGCTCTATGTTTTAGAGACCTTGACCCCTGGTTATTTTAGAGTCTCTGACTTTCTTATTGCAAACTGCTTGGAGAGAGACCTGCATTGTGTAGCAAGCCGCCTGTAAGTTGACTAAATGAATAAAAGCCTGGTTGCTTGGCAGGTGTTCTGGGGCTTGGATAAGAAGCTTGCTCAGCGTAAGCACTTCCCATCTGTGAATTGGCTGATCAGCTACAGCAAGTACACGCGCGCTCTAGACGAGTACTATGACAAGCACTTCCCAGAGTTTGTCCCCTTGAGGACTAAAGCAAAGGAGATCTTGCAGGAAGAGGAGGATCTCGCAGAGATTGTTCAGCTGGTGGGGAAGGTGAGTAGAGGAGCGGCAGGGGGAGCAATGTTTTGGGGAGACATTTTTCCTCCATATTCTCAACTCCTATAGGCATGTCTGTGGGATAATGCAATACAGTCCAGCGACGATGCCTGCCTCTTGGCATCAATGGGGTGGGTGAAGGACTTGGGCGAGGATAGCGCCAGTACTAAAACGTTTTAGTTAGCATCTAAAACAGTGAATCCCCGCGATGGGGTGAGCTCTCGTTGCTCGGTCCCTGCTCCTGCCAACCTAGCAGTTCGAAAGCACGTCAAAGTGCAAGTAGATAAATAGGTACCGCTCCAGCAGGAAGGTAAACGGCGTTTCCGTGTGCTGCTCTGGTTCGCCAGAAGCGGCTTAATCATGCTGGCCACATTGACCCAGAAACTGTATGCTGGCTCCCTCGGCCAATAAAGTGAGATGAGCGCCGCAGCCCCAGAGTCGGCCACGACTGGATCTAATGGTCAGGGGTCCCTTTACCTAAAACAGTGGTAGGTGCTGGTACGCAAATTATAAGTGATACGCTCCCTCTCAAAGGGGATTTTTCTCCCTTATTGGCAAAACAAGGCTTAGAGTGAGCAGTTAAGGACTGGCAGTGAGTAAATGAGAAGCGTCCAGAGATGTGGAGTGTCTCAGAAGCCAGAGCAGAAGTTGTAGTTGGGAAATACGGCGGACAGAAGATTCAGTAACAGGTGGACTAGAAATGTGGACTAGAGAATTTTTAAAATAAAATAAAAATAAATGAACCTGTAACATCAGGAGCACCAGGGAGCCAGGAAGCTAACGAGTCTCTTTCACTTCTAGGCTTCCTTGGCAGAAACAGACAAAATTACATTGGAAGTTGCCAAGCTCATTAAAGATGACTTCCTGCAACAGAATGGCTACACTCCATATGACAGGTTTGCAGCTATTTTCACAAGAGTTTTTGATGTTTCAGGAGCTGAAATGGGCACTGAAGAAGTAGACAGTGTTACGCTAGACGTTTCCCAGTCAACTTTCATGGGCGAAGAAGGGCGTTAGAATTTTGGTCTCTTCCTGCCGCAGTTTGCTGTTCCATGACTCATCTGCTGCCGAGAATAAAATGTCATCTCCAGAAAGCAGGAACAAGAACAGCTTTCAGATTTGCTTAGCTGCCCTGGAACTCCTTAACCTGTAGAAATCTGTTGAGCTTATGGTAGTGTTATAAGAAAAACTGCTCCCTTTCCCTTATGGGATATTACGGAGCCCATATAGAGTCCTTAAGTGGGTTCCCTGTCAGTAAGAGAAAGCAGGGGCCACCCAGAGAATATTGAGAAGCAAAGCGGCTAGTAAGCCTGATCTTTATTAAAGGAACTGTTGCAACAGGGTCCCCACTCACCACACGCAGGAGGGAGGAGAAACCCTGAACAACGGTGCGCAGGCCCTTATATAGACTTTTGAAACTGCCCACCCTGTAGCCCAAGACCACCCCCCGAAACATCATACATACATCACAGAAGGAGGCGGTCTACAGCAGAAATCCTGTCTGCCAGGATACCTGATAATGGTCGCTGATTGCAGTAACTGGGCAGTCTGGCCATTTTTTTATGATGGTTAATACTTTAGTTCCTGAGTCCAGGTCACAGGCTCACCCTATTCATTCACAAATGCGCCCTTTAGACAGGACTTGCAAGCCTTCTCTGCTTTTTTCTGTTAGGTTCTGCCCATTTTATAAGACAGTGGGAATACTGTCCAACATGATCGCGTTTTATGATATGGCACGTCGAGCAGTTGAGACCACTGCCCAGAGTGACAATAAGATCACTTGGGCCATCATCAGAGAGAACATGAATGAGATTCTTTACCGACTCACATCAATGAAATTCAAGGTATGTCCTCTGCGTGAGGGGGAGTTACAGCAAAACAAACCGAGATTCCTTCTCCTGGCTGTGTGTTAGGTGGTCTCCATTTTTGGGTAGCGTGAGGACATTGTCAGAATGCCCCCTATTTGACTTGGTTGTGACAATGGCAAGCATTTGAGGCCCAACTTGGCAGTGTTGTGTTTTTATATTTAAGAGAAAACAAAAGATGCAGTAGGCAATTTTCATATTCTGCCAGCAGGTTATTGTGTCATAGAATTCTACTCAATCTTGAGCCAGAGCAGATTCCAATGTATAGTTAGCAGAGTAAAAACTTAAAACACATTGCAGGATTCCACCAAAATAGACCAGAGGTAATTAATATTTAATTCAGCAGAGCTTTACTACTACTGAAGGCAAATCAGCATAATGGCCATTGTGTTATTATGTGGTCGTTTGACATGAGCTATAAAGTAAGATTAAAATTGTCTCCAGGTGAGCCTTTTTAAAAATAACAAAACTTAAGGAAAGGGCTACATTAGTGGTCACAGTGATCCCCATTCTCTTCTCCTCTTGACAACAAGCCATATTTCATTTATCAATTTGAGATCAGTGATTAGACTAGTCTTGCCATGGCTGCAGTTGGCTGCTTCTGGGATGAACATGGCTGTTGTCCACGCTGACAGTGTTGCTTTTTTCTAGTCCATCCAGACAGTAGTTTAAAACTGTGTTACCTCAGTCCAATGGGAAGAGGAGAGTAGAATACCTTCCACGTACAGTGGTACCTTGGTTCTCAAACTTAATCCGTTGCGGAAGTCCGTTCCAAAACCAAGTGTTCCAAAACCAAGGTGCACTTTCCCATAGAAAGTAAAGCAAAACAGGTTAATCCGTTCCAGACGATTAACAACCTCTCAAACAGCCATTTAACATGAATATTACTATCTAACAAGACCATTGATCCATAAAATGAAAGCAATAAACAATGTACTGCAGACACACAATCAATCAATCAATCAATCAATCAGTAGTTGAACTGTGTTCCACAAAGTCACAAAAAAAGAGCAAAGCACGTTCAGCTTCTGAAAAAAGTTCTCAAACCGGAACGCTTCCGGGTTTGCAGTGTTTGGGTTCCAAGGCACCACTGTATTGATAAATGTAAGCTCATATATGGGCACTGGGGGTAGAAATTGCCTAGGAAGGAAATACTCCAGGCAACCTCCTTCCTGACAATGGACCACAAAGCTCCAGCAATTTCTGAGTTTTGGTCTGTCCAATTTCAGGACCCAGTGAAAGATGGAGAGGCCAAGATCAAAGCAGACTACGCCCAGCTCTTTGAAGACATGCAGAATGCATTCCGCAGTTTGGAAGACTAGAGTCACGACTCTTCTGGAGCCCCAACTGAGTGTGTTCCTCATCTCCGTCTTCTTGCTTTTCCATGGATAGAAGATGCACACTTCACTGAAGATTTCCTTTTATCTTTGAAAACATTCCCGTTTAGTTTGATAGCTGTGTTTTTGTGTGTGTAAATCTGAGCTTCAGAGCGTAAAACAGGTTTTGTAAAGGTCCCTTTGAGGTTGAAAGTCTCCTTTACCAGATTTGACCTCTTAGCCAGCAGTTTCCCTTTCTTTGGAAGAGAACCAGGGGAGCTCAAGAGTTTTTCTGGGGGAGAGAAAAAACCCACATATCCTGCTGTATATGTATAGATTGCATTGGGGCACTTGAACCCTTTTTCCTGGATTACTGCTATTCACTTGAGGCAATTCTGATGCATCAGAGATAGGATTTATTTATTGTACTTTAATGTTGCTGCTGCTGCTACCCTGAAAAAAATCAAATCTATAAATTACTTAGCTACAATATTATTTAACTATTTTCCTGTTTCATCCAGTGTTGAAAAATTGCAGGCTTGTGGGGGCAAAGAGGAGAGCCCAGCAGCAATCTTTCTGCTCATCTTATCTGAGGAAGCACAATTTTCCTTAAATATAAATTACATTTATTACTCACAACCATGGATGCTTCTAGCTAGTAATGGGTTCCACTCTCTCCCTAGATCATCTCCACCCCCAAATACAGAAATTAAGTCACGTCTCTGTGTGCTGCAGCTTAATATATATATTTGCCTATATGCAGTGGGATAAGGCAGAAACTTAATCATTGTTTTTCAGTGGGACAAGGCAGCAGTCCTCTCCTCTGCCTCCTTGCCTGCGTTATTCTTTGCAGTTACCGCAACAATTAAAGCAAAATTGGGAGCCACACATTTTTTACTTTGGATTTTTGTTTTTATTTCAATCACTGGAATAGCGGAACAGTAGTTCTTAACATTATAGGGCAGGGATGGGGGTAGAGATGGGAAGGTCTGGGGGAAAACTGGAAAAATTGGGGGGGGGGTAATTTCCCCCCCAAAGCCGTTTTTTTGGGGGGGACGACAGCTTGGGGGGGAATGGGGGTGGACCTAGTCCCCCCTCAATTTTTCTGATTTTCCCCAGGCTTTGGCTGTCTGAATTTTACTGGACTCCAGCTCCCATCAGTCTCAGGTAGCATGGCTGGTGGTTGGGAATGTCAGGGGTTGAAGGCAGACAGCAGCTGGAGCCTATAGGTTTCCCCATCGCTGTGGTGGAGTAAGAGAATATAGAGAATTTGTCATTTTACAGAGCTGGTGATTTTGGGACGTTTGCTCTGCTAGTCTTGTCTTGCAGGACACGTGAGCAGTACTGCTCAGTTACCTTCTAGCGCGCAGGGTAGTATTTTCTCACCTTGGAGAAGTTAGTTACTTTTCCTGGTGCTCATGTTCTGATTACAGTTTCAATAATGAAGAAGAACCTTAATTTCCACTGAATAAACATCTAGTGCCATCATGTCACTGCTGCAAAAACACGGGTTCCTAGCAAAAAAACACCTAATGCCCCTTCTGGGTCAGTTTCCTATTCTAAACAGCAGAAAACCTGCTTAGTTGCAGAATGGTTATAACTGCAGGTGACACTTGTACAAGTTAAATGCTCCATCTCTCTCTCCACCCAAAAATAAAATAACGTTGCCAGGAAGTTTCTAGGTTCCTAACCCCCAGGTGTATCTTGTCTTTAAGTTAAATGCCAGTTAAAACCTAACTGCATCTTGGCATTATTGTTGGTTCTGCATTGAGTGTCAGTTTCCTCAAGCGTGGCGTATGAATGATTTGTGCAAAACCCACTTTTGCTGAAAACCTAATTGACTGTACTGTGCTGTAGCATTTCATGCCTATGAAACCGCTAACTACTTTAAGAGGATGCTGTAAAATTTTACGAACTATATCTGAAATAAAGATGTCTATTTATTGTGCTGTACCTGCCTAAAACTGGCCAGTTCAGTTTCATATATATTTTGTCTCCTTGTTTTGTGTCTGTTTTTCAGTGTTAGAAAAATAACTTGCTGTGCTGCTGCAAATTCTTGGTTCACCAAAAAGTGGAGAAATGGGACAAGGTGGGGAGGGGGGAAGGGGAAGCCTGTATAGTAAGTACATTATCTGTTGCTAGAAACTGTGTACATTGTGGAAGTAACTGAGAATAAAAAATGGATTTAGAATATACTTGACCTGTCCTTCCTTATGTAGCAAAAATGTTCACTGATTTTTTTTCAGCTAGAGGGCTCAGCTTCCACTTAGAGATTAGTGGAAGTCAAGAGGCTTTAAAAAAAGCCTGTTTAGCAAATCTCAGAGCACCTCAGTCCCCATGTTTTTGACATGACCCTTAAGATTGCGCAGAAATCCTCTTAATTCTGATGAATCAAGACCTCAAGAATGTGAAGGAAGTATTTTGAGGGGCTTTCAGCTATGGACTTCCCCTTGTCCCAAAACTCATCAAAGTCTCGGAATGTATATCAAACTACTACTCGGCCAAAATAAAAACTAGCATGTTATGCATTCATAGTAGCTAGAACAGTCAGTGCCAGAATTTGCAAAAAAATAGGCTAGAATACACGAAAGGTGGTGAAAATTAATAGTCATATCTGCATGACAGAAAAACAAGCTAGATGTTTAAAATGAGTGTTATTTTTGCAACAGCAATTAGGAATATCTTTAAAAAGCCACAAAATAGATTTGTTCAAGTTTTATTAAATTTACTGCATTTTATATGAGAAACGTAAATGACGTGTCTCCAAATGATGGGTTGCATGGAAGAAGCAGAAATGTCTTAATTGCTCTTCCGCAGCAGGATAAGACCCGAGATGTACAGCCTTTTGTTACAAGCCTCACGTTCATGTCGCCTCCTGGAGGTCCAGACACATCAAGTTCCACCGCTGCCTCGTCTGACTTAGGAACTCGAAGCCATTGGAGAAAAACCTCCTCAACTGTCCTAAGCCTTGGGGAAAAACAAAAACACAGTTTCACTTTAAACAATGAAGTCTCAACATTCCACGTAAGATTTGGGGTGTTGAAACCAAACAACCATGTAGCCATTGTACAATTCCATTGTATTATTTTTTTCATTTGATTTACTTTTAAAACATTATTTGAGCTACCTAAAAATTCAGATATTTCCTTAGGGAAAGTTGGTTAGGACAAGACTAAGCTCGGACTATAAGCTGGAAAAAGATACCTAGACACCTACAATTTTCTTTCTTTCTAAATTTAAGAAGCCTTTACAACATGCCACAATCTCCAGATTCTTGGTCCTGAAAGTATAAATCACCAGAGGTCTATAGGACCATGGATGACAAGCCCTTCCAACCCATCATAAATCCACACACAAAAAAACACCACAGGTATATTAATCAAATTGCCAAACCTGCTTTTTTTTGTTTGTTTATTTTAAAATGTGCAGGCCAACAGCCAACTTGCCCTTTTCCTCTGATTCCTAATACGTAAATATTTTTCAACCAGTTCAGTAAAAACTATGTTATGTGAAAAAAGTAAAGGACACCTGGACAATTAAATCCAGTCAAAGGCGACTGGGGTTGGGGTGCTCATCTCACTTTCAGGCCGAGGGAGATGCCATTGTCCACAGACAGCTTTCCAGGTCATGTGGCCAGCAGGACTAAACCGCTTCTGGCACAATGGAACACGCTGACGGAAACCAGAGCGCACAGAAACGTCGTTTACCTTCCCACCACAGCGGTACCTATTTATCTACTTGTACTGGCGTGCTTTCAAACTGCTAGGTTGGCAGGAGCTGGGACAGAGCAACAGGAGCTCACCCCATCACGGGGATTCAAACCACCGACCTTCTGATTGGCAAGCCCAAAAGGCTCAGTGGTGTAGACCACAATGCCACTCATCCAACCAGTCCATGACATCTCAGCTCCGATAAGATTGAGGACACATATCTACATACCTGCCTCGTGATCTCCCGAGGGCTTTCTATCTGGTCTGAAAGTCAACAGGACAGGCCGACAGACAATTGGGCTTCTGCATAAGCTTCTCAAGTACCAGATGAACAGGTCTTCACGCTCCTCAGTTTGCTATCAAAAACAGAAGATTATTGGCAGTGGACTGAGCAAGTGAAATACACAGAGAAGATCACTAGGGAGAATTTGTAATTCAGATATGGGGTTAGCAGTTCAACCAGAGGAGAATAAGCCACTCACCTCAGGAGCCGTATTAATTTCACTGTGCTGAATGCCAATACTGCCTGTGTTCTTAACATGGTTCTGTAGAACATCCCACTCCTTGGCGCTCAAAGCCAGCACTTTCTGCACTTGTTGGTTCTTGCACACCACCACAAATTCTCTTGTTCCATCTTCTACTATGATTCTGAAGGTTTGAAGAAGTAAGGAGATCACAAAATTATTCTGACTCGGAATGGTGGTCTATGTCAGGGAATGACCTGAAGCAGAGGACTGGGGAATGCATTCTCAGGCAGATCAGCTTAGCTCCGAAGAGGAGCGGAGGGGGAAGATTCACACCCCCCCCTTATCTTCAGTGGTTTGAGAAGCAGCGAGAGACACAGACGCAGAGCAGCTTAGACAGGAGTTACGTAACTACGAGGTAATAGCAAGGGAAAGAGAAGGGAGGGAGCAGCTAGCCGAGACGTCGTTAGTGTGGGGGAACCTCCTTCCCCACAAACTAAAACAAGGGTCAGCAACCTTTTTCAGCCATGAGCTGGTCCACTGTCCCTCAAACCATGTGGGGGGCCGGACTATATATTTTTTTTTGGGGGGGGGGAGATGAACGAATTCCTATGCCCCATAAATAACCCAGAGATGCATTTTAAATAAAAGCACACATTCTACTCATGTAAAAACACGCTGATTCCTGGACCGTCCGGGGGCCGGATATAGAAGGCGATTGGGCTGCATCCAGCCCCCAGGCCTTAGGTTGCCTACCCCTGAACTAGGAGGTCTGTCCATATTTGAGAACAAAGGATGCAAAGAGGAAGAGGGACTTTGCGTTGGCGCCCAGGATGTTGTGGGAGACAGAAGTGGGAGGATTTATAGTGGCTAACTGCTCTCCTTGTGGAAAGATGTGGATTTTTGCTCGCAACCTGATGCTTGAATAAAAGAACTATAAATTATAAACGGCTTGTTATTTCTTGTTTGTGAAGTTACCAAAGGGAGACGAGGGCTCTTCGTGCCTCACAGTCTACTAAACTGGCTTACAGTACAGTCCAAGTGAGGAACCTCCCCTAGACCACCTAGATGACTCTGGCTTTTGGCCCATGGGGACTTTTTGGCCAAGCCACACCCACCTACCCTATACCTGGTGCCATATACCATGTCAGGTATGGGGCAGGTAAAAACTTGGCTGAAGGAGCTGAAAGGGACTGAGCAAAACCAGACAAACTTTGAGACTTGCTCAGGCTGCACAGACATTGCATTCAAATCCTGACTCTGGCTAAACAGAACCTTCAAAGCCACATCAAAGGAAGATTGTGGAAAGCAAATTCACCTCAAATCTAATCCACTGTACTCACCTGGCACGGGCCTTGCACACTCCTGTACGTGACAGACAAGGTGGGTTATACTGGCTGCATCTTCCCTGGATGAGAGAGAGAAAGATGGCAAACTCAGGTCACTTCTCACTGAGGGGGTAAACAAGTAAATGTCCTTCGGGATAGAGGTGCAGGGTTCCTACAACTGAATGCTTTCGCCACACAAAAATGCGAATAGATAGACATAACATGTATAAGGACAGGAGGGAAAACCACGGACAGAATACTGTATTTTTCGCTCCTGACCATAAGACGCACCTAGTTTTTAGAGGAGGAAAACAAGAAAAAATATTCTGAACGAAACAGTGGATGTATGATTTTTTTGGTGCAGGCTGTAGCCATGGACATGCTATGTGATCTGATGGTGAATGTGGGGTGACCCAATGTAAAAATCCTTAGGATCCATGGGCTTTTACATCCCCCCTCCCAGGCAGCCTCCTTTATCTCTAGCGTCCCTTATCTCTCTCCCGATCCCACTGATCAGCTGCTTTCCTTTCAACACTTCCTTCCCTCTTGCTTGCCTTAGTGTCTTTTCCTTAGCTAGAGCAGTTTTTTGCTCCTCCTTTTCTTCTAATTTCACTCCTTATTGCTTTAGTCTTCCTGTTTCCCCCCATTGCAAGTTTGCTGTCTTTACCTCCCCCCTCCCAGGCAGCCTCCTTTATCTCTAGTGTCCCTTATCTCCTTCCCGATGGGCAAACAATCAGTGGCTTTGTTTCAACACCCCCTTCCCTCTTTCAAAAAAAAAAGCACGATCTGCTTTTTGCCCTTGGGCAATTCGGCTCCAGGGACCACACATTCGCTCCATAAGACACACAGACATTTCCCCTTACTTTTTAGGAAGAAAAGTGTGTCTTATGGAACAAAAAATACGGTAACTATCACACACAGGAGGAAGAAGGATATACTGTGGTACCTCGATTTTCGAACGTAATCCATTCCGGAAGAGCGTTCAAGTTCTGAAACGTTCAAAAACCGAAAACTCAAAAGCCGACAGTTAAGCCTCATGATCCTGCGCTCAGCGGAAGCTCGTGGCATGTTCAAATTCCGAGGCGTGTTCAAAAACCAAAGCATTTACTTCCGGGTTTACGGCGTTTGCAAACCAAAATGTCCGTCAATGGAGACATTCGAAAACCGAGGTACCACTGTAGTTTGAATGCTTCACCTCTGGGTTTATAAATCATTTAATGTGTCAAGAGAAGCGGATGTCGTTAATATTGCAGTTATAGTATAAGGGGTTGTTATTTTGACTGGAATGTAATAGAGATAAATAAGCTGTTGGAAAGCAGAACAAAGTAAATCATCAAACCATCAATTCTAGCATGCAGGAGGCCACCTAAATTATATAATTTGGCATCTGAATGATTGGGATTAGTAATTGTATAATAATTTGGCACTGTTATAATGAGGCTAACATTGGATTATTGTCATTGAAATCTAATAAAAATTATTGTTATTAAAAATATGCCCCCTTTGCACAGAAAAACGTCAGGAGAAAGGTTCTAGTTAGAGGATATGAGTTTGCTGGGCACCTCTGTGAAGATGCTGTTGCAAAGGGAGCAGCTCCAGTGCAAGGACAAAGACAGGACACACGTCACGTGACAGGCAACCTGTGCTTGGCCCAGACCAGAAGGCTCAGGTGTTATCTTGGACAAATATAGCACGGAAGGAGCAGAGGCGGCACCCAGCTGCCTAAAATTAAAAAGACAAAAAGGATAGACAAACGGAAAGGTTTTAGTTATGAGATATCAAAGTTTCAAAAAGAACTTCTAGAAAGCAATACTAAAATACTGTCGAAAATGTATAATTTGCTCCTGGAATGGCATACAAAAGATGAACAGGTTAAATTGGTTATGGTACACTGGGCAAAGGACTTAATACAGATGGCAGATTGGGAGAGGCTTTGGGAAACAGATTTGAAATTCACAGCATCCTGTACGCTAAATATGAAAATGATGTACCGGTGGGTATTTGAGCTCTACTAAATTAACTAAAATGTATAGAACAAGTTCAAATTTCTGCTGGAAGTGTAAAGAAAAGGAATGAACCTTTTACCATATGTGGTGGACATGTAAGGTAACAAAACCATTTTGGGAAATGGTATATAATGAATTGAAAAAAAATGTTTAAAATAACTTTTGTTAAAAATCCAGAAGCTTTCCTATTAGGACTTAGAGGTACTGAGATCCCAAGGGAACAGAAAAGACGTTTTATGTATGCGACAACAGCTGCACAGGTGTTGCTAGCCCAAAGATGGAAAGAAGAAATAATCCCAGCTAGGGAAGAATGGCAAACCAAGTTGCTGAACTGCGCTGAGATGGCAAAACTAACCGGGAAACTCAGGAATCAAGAAGATAAGGACTTTAAAAAAGAATGGGGAAATTTTATGATATATCTAGGAGACCATTGTAAGCAAGTTAAAACTTTAGCTGGACTTTGAGATACACTTGTAAAGTAATGAAAACTATGGATAATTTGGAAAAATGGAAAATTTGGAGAACGGACTCATATGTCATTTTAAATATTGTAATAAGGACCCATGTAGGGGATGGGAGAAGTCAGGAATACAGTGGTACCTCGGGTTACAAACGCTTCGGGTTACAAACACTTTGGGTTACAGACTCCACTAACCCAGAAGTAGTACCTCGAGTTAAGAACTTTGCTTCAGCATGAGAACAGAAATCACGCCATGGCGGCGTGGCAACAGGGGGAAGCCCCATTAGCTAAAGTGGTACCTCGGGTTAAGAACAGTTTCAGGTTAAGAACGGACCTCCGGAACGAATTAAGTTCTTAACCCGAGGTACCACTTTACAGAGAATCTCGTGAAATGATTATAAAAGCTGTTTGACTGTAAACTTGTCCTGGTAAAAGCAAATAAAAAAGATTTTTTTAAAAAGAAAAAAGAAAAAAATGAAACGCATTTGCCAAACACAGCAGGGAGTTGAGTGAGAAGGCAGAGCTGCCAAGAGTTTTGTACTCACAGGGAAGAAAGGTCGTGGGGTGCAGCAGCCAGAACAGACACGCAGCTGGACATAATGTATGTACAATAGACGTTTTTGAATCTGTAATACAGAGGTTTTGGTTTTTCGAGGAAGCAGCCTGTCTGTTATCCTAAAAGAAATATATCAATGCCACGGGACAGAAATGGGATTCCCAAAGAACTGGAGCTCAGAGTAGGTGCTAATTCCACCCCACCCCACCCCAGTACAGCACACCACTGCCACATCCGGGCTTGACTCAGTCCTGTTTATAACTGCGCCAACCTTAAAACGTCCGTGTTGAGCCCTCGGAATTTCATATAACTTAACGGTTCAACATATAATCAATGGTGTCCCCAACGGACTTGACATCCACAGATACAGAGGTGCTGTATCTAGTAATGAGAGCGTGGCAAGGTTGGGGTGGTGGCAGAGCCGTAGAGAGGTGATCTTGCGCCCCTGGCAGAACCGTCCAGATTGGGCCACGGACAAATTAGCCCTTCTTTCCGCCTCTCCTCCAACCCCACCCTCCACCCATTCAAGACCCTCTATTTAAAACCTTTTCCTATGCGGAAATAATATTTTTATTTACAGTGGTACCTCGGGTTACAAACACCTTGGGTTACAAACACTTCGGGTTATAGACTCCGCTAACCCAGAAGTATTACCTCGGGTTAAGAGCATTACCTCAGGATGAGAACACAAATCGCGCACAAGCAGCGCAGCAGCAGCGGGAGGCCCCATTAGCTAAAGTGGTACCTCAGGTTAAGAATGGACCTCCGGAACGAATTATACCTGAAGGAGCGTCTCCACCCCCATCGTTCTGCCCGGACACTGAGGTCCAGCTCCGAGGGCCTTCTGGCGGTTCCCTCGCTACGAGAAGCCAAGTTACAGGGAACCAGGCAGAGGGCCTTCTCGGTAGTGGCACCCGCCCTGTGGAACGCCCTCCCATCAGATATGAAGGAAATAAGCAGCTATCCTATCTTTAAAAGACATCTGAAGGCAGCCCTGTTTAGGGAAGTTTTAATATTTAATGCTGTACTGTTTTTAACGCTTGATTGGGAGCCGCCCAGAGTGGCTGGGGAAACTCAGCCAGATGGGCAGGGTATAAATAATATATTATGATGATGATGATGATGATGATGATTTAAGTACGTAACCAGAGGTACCACTGTATAGACATATTTATGGACATATGTTTTAGCCAATTTTGCACACACACCCCTCGCCTGTGCCTGTGGCGGGGGCATTTCTCAACACCCCGTAGCTACAGCCCTGGGTGGTGGTCAGCGCACACAAACCAACCAGCCCAGAGTAGGTGCCTAAGCCCATTTCAACGCCTTTTGGGTCCACATACCTGATGGAAACCTTGCGCTGCAAGTTCTGAAAGAGAATTCTGGCGCCAGGAAGCAGACCCCAAAGATAGGGCAAGAATGCCGCTTCAATGTACACATCCAGCACTTCTGAGGCACCAGCTGTAGGTGATACACGTAGCTTCACGGTGTAATCCCGGGATAAGAGGTTTCCTAAGTGTGAGGAAGACAGGCAACACTTTGATCTCATCCAGTAAATACCGTATTTTTCGCTCTATAAGATGCACCAGACCACAAGACGCACCTAATTTTTGGAGGAGGAAAACAAGAAAAAAAATATTCTGAATCTCCCAAGCCAGAAAAACAAGAGGGATCGCTGCGCAGTGAAAGCAGCAATCCCTCTTGCTGTTCTGGCTTCTGGAATAGCTGCGCAGCCTGCATTCACTCCATAAGACGCAAACACATTTCCCCTTACTTTTTAGGAGGGAAAAAGTGAGTCTTATAGAGCAAAAAATATGGTACCCTAAGTTAGGAAAAACAGATCTATAGACTTGGCACCAGAGCAGCTCTCCCTCTGCAGAATCATTCTGCCTGACCCAGACACACCGATCAGGTCGATGTGTCTTATTTATGTGCTCAGCCATGGACCAGAAATGGTCCTTCTATAGTACATTCAAGGTTCTCACCCATCTGCTGCATCAAAACCTCTCCAGGCGACTTCTTTCCAACGTAAGATTGAACCAAAGTCCTCTGCACTATTAGGCCAGGGAAAGAGACCAGGGAGCCTGTGAAACTAATGAGCAGGAACAGGTTTAAGAGTTTTACCAGGTTCTCAAATACGTGGAGAGAGCACGGCCAGATTCTCTCCCCAAAATTTTATTTCATTTTCCATATTAAAATTTACTTTCACATAAAGAACATACAATATAAAAACAAGATTCTAAAGAATCTCCTGGACTTCCCTCCTCCCCTTAGTGGGTCTTATTGTTAGTCTTTTCCTTCTGCATCTTTTATAATAATCCATATTTTTGTATCTCCATTATATCCATAATTTGCCGTTAGATTACAAGCGTTATTGCAAGCCCACTAATAATTTTAACTGTTTACAACAGGTTTTAAGGTAAATTATAAATTTTCTCCATTCCTTATTAATGTTTTGGCTCTCCTGATTTCTGATTCTTCCAGTCATTTTTGCCATTTCGGCGTAGTCTATCAACTTAATCTGCCATTCTTCTCTAGCAGGGACTTTATCTTCTTTCCATCTCTGGGAACGGCCAGAGTCCTAACCCAGTATGTTTGTACTCTTAAAGTGACCATAGAACATTGGTCCTGAAAGACCTACATTGGCTCCCAGTATGTTTCTGAGCACAATTCAAAGTGTTGGTGCTGATCTTTAAAGCCCTAAACGGCCTCGGCCCAGTATCCCTGAAGGAGTGTCTCCACCCCCATCGTTCAGCCCGGACACTGAGGTCCAGCTCTGAGGGCCTTCTGGCGGTTCCCTCCCTGCGAGAAGCCAAGTTACAGGGAACCAGGCAGAGGGCCTTCTCGGTGGTGGCGCCTGCCCTGTGGAATGCCCTCCTATCATATGTCAAGGAAATAAACAACTATCTGACTTTTAGAAGACAGCCCTGTTTAGGGAAGTTTTTAATGTTTGATGTTTTATCTTGTTTTTAATATTCTGTTGGGAGCCACCCAGAGTGGCTGGGGAAACCGAGCCATAGATGGCCGGGGAATAAATTATTATTATTCTTATTGTTATTATTATTGCACCTGGAGTGTCAGCATGTCTCAATAGGAGAGATGCTTCAACGGGAAAGAATTATGGCTCTTGAGTTGGCACCATGTTGAGCGAGAGCAGGATTTATTGATTAAATTCCTATCCTGCCTTTCTTCCCAAAGGAGTCCAGGGTAGCAAACACCGAAGTGGTATCTACTTGGTACATCTATGGTCAAAATTGGGACGGGGAAAACGGGAGAAAAAGTAGAGGCAGCAAATCAACGCCATTAGAGGGGCAAGTTCTTTGACAAGAGCAGAGAAAGTGGAATAAATCTGAAGGCAAAGGCCGACGAAAGGAGGCAACTGACAGACAGGCGCAAGGACTGCCAAACTGTGCCCTTCATTAACATCCAGGGAGAAGAGAGAGATTGCAGCAGATGGAGCTAAGCGTCAGATATTCCTCATCCCCCACAAAAAAAACAGCGCAGGCTGAGTCAGTAACCACTTCCCTAATAGCACCATCACGGTGGAAACTTCCCCGTTCCGAAGGAACAATTTCCAGACATGAACCTGAAGGCAGAAGAGGTGCAGATTCAAGCAAAGGTGTGTGGCGGGAGGTATGGGATTGAAGGGGTCAGGACATTGTTGTAAACAAAAATTGCCCTTTTCCCTTATGGGGTATCCAAGAGCCCATATAGAGTCCTTACATAGGTTCCCTCTATTGGTAGGAGAAGATAACAGAGGCCAACCAGAGAATATTGAGAAGCAAAGCAACTAGTAGGCTTGATCTTTATTGATCTGTTGCAACAGGGTGCTCCCCTCACATGCAGGAAAGGAGGAGGACCCAGAAAAATAGTGTGCAAGGCCTTATAAAGACTTTTGAAATTTCCATCCTGTAGATCAAGACCACCCCCAGAAACATCATACCTACATCACAGAAGGGGTGTAACCTAAGACCACCCCTCAGATACATCACACCTACATCACAGAAAAGGCGGTCTAAAACCGAAATTTGAATATTCTTTTTCTCCTGTCATTGTTCATTTCCTATCTGGCAGGTTACTTGATTGGATTGCTTGGGGAGCCTGGCCAGTCTTTTGTAATGATAAATCCTTAGTTCCTGGGCCAGGTCACAGGCTCACACCCTATTCAAACCCAGGCATACCCTTAAGACAGGATTTGTGAAGGAAAAGACAATGGGGAGGCTTTTCCACTTTGACCATGCAGAGAAAACATTTGCTCAGTTTAGGAATCAAAATGGTTCCAGGTCGGTCTTCCTGTGCTGATCTATGTACATGGTTGGTTGGTAACCCTTATGAACATTACCATATTAAGACCTCAAAATTCCTATCACAACATGACACGGCCGCATGGTGAATATTGAGCAACGTGTGTCTTAACTGGCATCTCTGGTGCTTAATCTTAACATGATCCCTTTTGGTCTTGTTTAAAAGGATCCATCCATTAATCCATACATTACTGAGGCGGCACTCGTGTATGGAGGCAGCTGGTGGGGCTCAAGAGAGCGCCACTTCCCTGATCCTCCTGCCCATGCGCATGCGAATTACTCTTCAGATTAAGACGAGGTCTGTGTGCACCTCATGTCCTCAGCTAACTCTCTCTCTCATCTCAATACAAGGCACTGGTGCTCAAAAACCAGCTTCTCTTATATCCACAGCCAAAGATGTTGGCATTAAAAGCCGGAATATCATTACATTTTCTTTTTAGCGGAGAGTCAGCAGCAATACAAAAATTCCCCATTGCAGGAACTAGTTGACTGGGCCGTGTTGTTCCCTGCGAATCTTTTTTTTTTTTTAATGTTTCCCCACAGATTCTTTTATCAGCTTCTTAGTAAATAGGAACAGAGGGAAGGCTAGATTACCTGGAGCTGAGAATCTCCGCAATGGAAAACAGTTTTCGATCCATCTCCGGCACTGTCGAAACCAGCTGAAAAACAACATTCCTTTATAAAAACACAATGCAATGTCAAACACTTAAAACTTCCTGACACACGACTGCCTTCAGATGTCTTCTAGAAGTTGCATAGTTCTTTATCTCCTTGACATCTGGTGGGAGGTGCCACGCAAGACGAAATTAATTCCTTTCCGCAAGTTTTGTCGTCTTGCGATTTTTTTGTCTTGCGAAGCACGGTGTCGGGAAAGTTTTGGAAAAGCTTCAAAAATCACCAAAGTCTTTAAAAACCTCAAAAAAGGCTACTATGTACACTGCGTTCTATGAGTTGCTCCTCGAAGTCAAGTCGCAACTGTATTAACGGTGTTAAGAAAAAGGAAACAAACTTGCAAGACGTTTCCGTCTTGCGAAGCAAGCCCATAGGGAAAATCGTCTTGTGAAGCAGCTCATAAAACAAAAAACCCTTTCGTCTAGCGAGTTTTTTGTCTTGCGAGGCATTCGTCTTGCGAGGTACCACTGTACCATGAAGGCCTTCCGCTTGGTTCCCTGTTACTTCACTTCTCACAGTGAGGCAACACACACAGGCCTACCTGAGAAATACAGCCCACGTGGTGCAGGAGGGCTCCATCTGGAACAGGGAGAAACAAGGAACGTCTCAGCGGATTCAGGTTTCCTTGTGCTGGTGAGCAGCACAGTTGATCAAAGACACCCAAATCCTGCAAAAGCAATAGCACCAAAGATACAGTCAGTGCTTTTCTTGCTGTGACAGTACTCAGCAAAGAGTACTGTCACCTCTTCTTCTTGAGGCACATGGCAGCTATTTTATGCCGACAGCCATGGCACTTTTACCTAAAAAAGCACTGGATACGGTACAGAATAGAAAAAATCCCCTGCAATGCAGGAACATGAACTTGGCATTTACAGTGGTACCTCGGGTTACGAACACTTCAACTTACGTTTTTTCAGGTTACGAACGATTGTAACCCGGAAGCAAGCTGTACGAGCTCTTGGAGGCCTCGCTGCTGCCCAGAGGCAAACCCGGACATCCGTGGGGCCTACGAAGCTCTCTGAGGCCTCCACGAATGCCGGGAGCCAAGCCGATTGTGATTGTGGAAAAGGACCCTGAGCCCCCATCCAAACAATGAGCGAACGTAAGAAAAGAAATAAATGTTGTTATTTTTTTCATCTAAAATACTGTCTTATTTATTTTATAGTACAGTACATTGATTATTGCCTTCATTTTATGGATTAATGGTCTCATGAAACAGTAAAATCCGTGTTAAATTGCTGTTTTAGGGGGTGTTTTTCATTGTCTGGAACGGATCAATCCACTTTCCATTACTTTCAATGGGAAAGTCCGCTTCAGGTTAAGAACGTTTCAGGTTAAGAATGGACTTCCGGAACCAATTAAGTACTTAACCTGAGGTACCACTGTATATACCACCCAATCAGATATATCCTCTGGGTAGAGGGGAGAGGAGAACCACATCCATCCCAAAGCCTAGAAGGATGTGAAGAATGGACAATAAAAGGTAATAGATCCTTTGGGGAAAGTAGCAAATCAAGTGAAAGTGTTTCTGTTCAGGCACAGGTAAATATTGACTCAGAAAGAAAAGGGTCACAAACAAGAGCAAATCTATGAACTACAGACTGACAATTTAGCAGAGCAAACAAGGAAGAGACGCCAGATTGTCACAGCAAAGAACAAGCATTTTGATCACAGGAAATCAAAGAACCCCAGAAATGACTGGCAGGTCTCTTGCAAGGTTTCCAGGAATGGTTTGGAGCCGGAGCTGTTTTTCATCCTTACCGTGCACTGGGGGATGGTGAGCTGGTACAGGTGATCCAGGTGCAGGAAGGGGAACCACCGGAGCGATTTCCTCAGGAACAGGAGCAACAGCTGAAGTGAGAGGATTTTTTAATAAAGGGAAAAAAGAGAGGCCAGTAAGAGAAGAATGCCGATTGTAAATGTAAAGGCAAAACACATTAAGAAGCAACAGAATTGGCTTCCATGCAGAACAGGTGATCATTTGAGAGAACGCGAGAATTAAAACCAGCTGCAGAACACTGGAAATGCAATATACATAATAATAATATAATAATTTTTATTTATATCCCGCCCTCCCCAGCCGAAGCCAAGCTCAGAGCGGCTAACAACAGTAAAATGATAAAACATTCTAAAATCATTTCATTATAAAATTAATTCCAATCAGATTAATGGCAACCATTTGGCTAGAGTTCTGTGAGGATTGCCAAAGGAGGGGGTCAGACTGTGCTTTGGCCAAAGGCCTCGTGGAACAGTTCTGTCTTGCAGGCCCTGCGGAAAGATGTCAAGTCCCGCAGGGCCCTAGTCTCTTGGGACAGAGTGTTCCACCAGATCGGAGCCACGGCCGAAAAAGCCCTGGCTCTGGTTGAGGCCAGCCTAACCTCTCTGTGGCCTGGGACCTTCAAGATGTTTTTATTTGAAGACCGTAAGTTCCTCTGTGGGGCATACCAGGAGAGGCGGTCCCGTAGGTACGAGGGTCCTGGGCCGTATAGGGCTTTGAAGGTTAAAACCAGCACCTTAAACCTGATCCTGTACTCCACCGGGAGCCAGTGCAGTTGGTATAGCACCGGGTGAATGTGATCTCGCAGCGAAGACACCGTAAGGAGTCTCACCACGTCATTCTGCACCTGCTGGAGTTTCTGGGTCAGTCTCAAGGGCAGCCACATCAGTAGAGGAACAATGCAGGAAGCAGCACTTATCTCAAAAGTCAACCCAGCTACCTCCACTCCAACCCCGGAGAGGATTCTGAAAACATCCCTTGCTCCCTCGCCTGTCTTACTTTCTTCTGGGCTTCACTGGTCTCTTGCAGAGCGGAAGTGGTAAACTCTTGCCGGCACCCGGTTTCTCCAAGATTCTTGCACAGTTCAGGGCTGCCCATCCATACCACTGTGGCTTGAAAGCAGAGTTGCGCTGCCCGGCCGCCTTTGCCCCCGTCTCCGGAAGTCGGCAGATAGTTGCGCCAGACGAGACCCTCTTTCTGCGTCACGAGGAACAGGCGGGACACGCAGCCGGCTTCCGCAGCGCTGCCCTGGGAAGGCTCTGCTGTGCTGGCGCCCGACTCTGCCCTTCCTGCGCCGGATATTCTCCCCTCTTGCGATCTTGGCTCAGCTGCCGAGGAGCCATCGCCTTCTGCTTGAGAAGAGGTCCTTTCATTCGCTCGGCGACCCTCGGAGGCTCTCTTCTCGGGAGTATAAAGGATCTCCACATCCTCAAAACAAAACTGTACGCAAGGCCTTGGAGGAGAACAGAGAAGTGGGGTGAGTACAGCTCAAGCCCATTATTTACAAAAATAAATACAGTGGGACCTTGGTTCTCAAACTTAATCCGTTCCGGAAGTCCGTTCCAAAACCAAAGCGTTCCAAAACCAAGGTGCGCTTTCCCATGGAAAGTAATGCAAAATCAATTAATCTGTTCCAGACTTTTAAAAACAACCCCTAAAACAGCAATTTAACATGAATTTCACTATCTAACGAGACCATGGATCCATAAAATGAAAGCAATAAACAATGTACTGCAGTCACACAATCGGTCAATCAGTAGCTGAACTGAGTTCCACACAGTCACAAAAACAAAACAAAAAGAGCCGCAAAAACCAAAACACAAAATAGCAAAAACAGACAGAACTCGGCGTAACACCCAAAACGGAAGTGTGGCACTCAACTTGGAAGCGTAACACTCAAATGGAGCACGTTCAGCTTCCGAAAAAAGATCACAAACCGGAACACTTCTGGGTTTGGAGTGTTTGGGTTCCAAGTTGTTTGAGTACCAAGGTGTTTGAGAACCAAGGTACCACTGTAAACATAGCTGTGGAAAAGGACTGCAGAGGCAAGCCTTTCGGGGTGTATACTAAACATTTCTCTGTTGGACAGGACTTTTTTGTTGACTGCTGCTGCCAGTTTTCATATTATTGCTGAATTTTAGTTTACGTATGTTATTAAAGTGTATGCCCACTTCCCAGTAGGTAATTTTTTCTTTGTTTGCATTTCGTATGCTGTGAAGCTGCTTTAAATGCCCCATGGGCAGAAGAGCAGCAAACTCCAAGACTGTACCATTATTTACCAAAAGGACACTACAGTCGTACCTTGGAAGCTGAATGGCTTCGCTCCTGAACAAATCGGCTCCTGAACGATCGAAACCTGGAAGTTAGTGCTCCAGTTTCTGAATGATTTTCGGAAGCCAAACGTCCAGCGCAACTTCTGATTGGCTGCAGGACACTCCTGCAGAAAACCAGAAGCCACGCTTTGGTTTTTGAACAGTTCTGGGAATCGAATGGACTCCCAGAATGAATTCTGTTGGAAAGCCAAGGAAGCACTGTATCTGTCAGGGGCAGAGGAGGGAGGGTAGAGACCACCTCCCCTCCCTGACCCTTGCAGGGAGGAGGAAGTGGAAGACAGTTTAGATTTACAACAGGGGTTTGTGGGAGGTCACAGCTCAGAGGCAGATGAGGAGAAAAGTTGGGAAATCATGGGAGAAGAAGAGGAGGAAGCGGCAGAGGGGTGACAGCCGGCGGACAACGTGTCTTTAGAAAGCATTCCAGACCCTCCATCTCCCAGAACCTGGCAAGCCTTGAAAGTAGGGGAGCAAAGAGCTCAAAGACAAGAGGACCTGTAGCAGCACCCATAGAATTGATGAATGGGGAAGAGATGGGGGGGTGGAGATTCACTTGGGATAATGCCATTATCCAAGAGGCTGGGTTCTATAGCTTCTCTGAATAAAAAGAAGATGGTAAGAAACCTTCCTTGTCTTTATACTTTCTGGGCAACCAGCCAGGAGCCACTGGCAGAATCCTGACACTATCCGTGCATGAGAAAAGGGCTATCCACAGGCTTGGGGGAAGCACAAGGTTTGCTGAGTTACAACAGCAAAGACTTTGGAGGGAAAGGGAAAGGGAACAGAGAGGTGGGTCTCCTACACAGCATCATTTCACACGGCAACATTGGTTTTGTAGCATATTCGGGCTAAAATGAATCTCAAGCCTGAAAAGTTTGAAGATGACTGGTCTTGATATTGGGCACAATATTGAGCTGGAAGCGTGGATAAAATTACGGAATGTTGGTTTGAGATTTACAAGATGTATGCCTTTAAAGGAGAATGTATTAAAAATGATGTATAGATGGCATTTGACACCAATAAAATTAGCTAAAATGTATAGGAAAAGAGACAGAAAATGTTGGAAATGTAAGGAAATAGACGGATATTACTTTCATATGTGGTGGACTTGTGGCAAGGTAAAAAGATTCTGGGAGTTAATCTATAATGAACTTAAAAAGAAATTTAAGTATACTTTTCCTAAAAGACCAGAGGCATTTTTGCTAGGTCTGGTGGGAAAAGAAATTAAAAGAAAAGACCAGAACTTGTTCATGTACGCCACAGCCGCTGCATGAACTTTACTGGCCCAAAGATGGAAAACACAAGATTTACCCACCATCCAGGAGTGGCAGGTGAAGATGACAGGTTTTGTGGAACTTGCCAAATTGACAGGAAGGATCCGGGACCAAGAGGACCAGAGATACAATAACTATTGGAATAAATTTATTGAATATATAAAGGAGAACAACAAAAATATCACTAGCAGGACTGGAATAAAACCTCCAATGTAAAACAGTAGAGTAATGACAATAATATATGCAAAAAGTATGTGATGTATATACCAACTCTCCACCTGTGTGCTTTGTACCACTCCAAGGCCCTGCCATGGTTCTTTCGGGGGCTCAGAGAAAGGGGGAGACTTGCCTTAATAATAATAATAATTTATTATTACGGTCGGAGACCAGCTTGTGGAGACTTGCCTTGTTTTCTTCTCCTTTATGTGCTCGGGTGACCCCAGCTGCTGCCAAGAAGGGAAATCACTTCGAAGGAATTGCTCGATTACAAACTGAAATATTTCTACCTGCAGGAGGCACCCTGCAATAAACAAACAATAATAGAAATAGACACCACATCAACAGTTAAGCAAAGCTGGCTAAAGAAAAAGTCAACTGTGAAGCAGATATAGGTGTTTGCAGAAGACTTGGTCCTCAAATCTAAAGCAAGCCATTCTACTCTCTGTGCTAAATCTCTTCTTTCTCAACCCCCAAACTCATCCTTATCTGACCCAGTACGTTCCAGAGGCAGAGACTGAGAAATCTGGCTTCGCTTTGAGAATCCTCCTTTGAGCACAAAGTAGTCCGGACACCAGTGGATTTCCATCTGTAGTCACTTGAGACAAAGTTAGCAATCTGTTTATGAAGGTAAAATAGGGATGAGGGGGACTCCAATTACAGTGGTACCTCGGGTTAAGTACTTAATTTGGTCTGGAGGTCCGTTCTTAACCTGAAACTGTTAAAGCACCACTTTAGCTAATGGGGCCTCCTGCTGCTGCTGCGCCGTCGGAGCACAATTTCTGTTCTTATCCTGAAGCAAAGTTCTTAACCCGAGGTAATATTTCTGGGTTAGCGGAGTCTGTAACCAGAAGCATCTGTAACCTGAAGCGTATGTAACCTGAAGCACCTGTAACCTGAAGCGTCTGTAACCTGAAGCGTCTGTAATCTGAAGCGTCTGTAATCCAAGGTACCACTGTATGGGAAGGAGCAGGCAGCCTGGAGGGCAAGATAAAGTAAGATCTTTCTCCAAGCTAGAGCCCTCAGCAGCATCAGAAATTTAGCAAGGATTGGAAAGCCCCTTTTCCCGCTGCCCCGCAAACCACGGCAGCAGCAGATTATACATTGCAGAGTTCTCCTGGCGACTCCCTTACAACTGGAAATATCAACTTGCAATCCAATATTTGTTGAGGGATGATACTCCCAAAACTACCAAGATTGTTTCAGGGTACTTAGCCGAGATCTTTAAAGCTAAATCTAAAGTTACCTGATTTATTCAATGGTGGTTATTTAGTCTTTTATATACTGTACGTGTTTGGATTATCAATGTATTTGGATGACTGTATGATTTTACTGTTTTAACTTATGCCAATAAAGGTTAGTTTCAAGTTAAAAGTTACAATATGTTTGTCCCTAATGTTGCACAGGCCTTCTCCGCTGCACCCCAGAGCTGGATCCCAAAGCAAGATTAAACCACACATAATCAAGAGCCCTTTTAAAATTAAAGGCAACATTATTTCACCCCTTTCTGAAGTCCTAGGAATTGCAAATATTTGTTTCCCTGCTTCTTAATTAGTACAAAGTTGGTTTTTCTAAAAATGCATTTTCTTGACTTGGTTGGTAAAGATTGCATGGCTAAGAACAGGCTATTTGCTTTCCTTGTCAGGTGCCAGACCTTTTTATCACGATGTGTAACAATCTATTTTGGCAACTTTGCTCAAATGTAAAAGCTGTCTTAGCATTGTATTTTGGAAGTTAGAATACTATAATATGTTCTTATTATGTGCTAATCTATCTTCCCAGGGTTTATTTAAAGGTCCAATACAATGGTTTCTTTTGAAGAAAGCTATCCTCTTAAAATCAAAGCTGTGAAATAATTTTCTAAGTCCTAAGAGCCAGCATCATATTGTTGGTTTTTAAGAGCATTCAAACCACAGAATCAATATAGGATGGACACACCTACTAAAGACGTCTCAGCAAATGGCCGGCCATCTCTGTGGAATATTATACAAGGGAGGGCTTTGCTTCTGTCTTGTAACTTGAGGGAGCCACTGCTGGAAGAGTCCAGCCACCCAAGCAACACCTACCCACCCAAAAGAGAGAAAAGAAAAAGGTGAAGAACACGGACGAGACATGATGCTATTCCCAAACATTTTCCAGGGATCTCTTTGTAGTGAAATAATAAGCATTTGTATAACACGATGGGAGTGTGCAAAGCACTTAAAATCACAGGATTGCAGAATTGTAGAGTTGGAAGGGACCCCGCGGGTGTCAGGCTTCAGGGAATTGGCTTCCTCCCCTGTGGCTCTTAGTGAGCAGATCAAATGAAAGGGAATTATTACCAGTTAGTCTCTTTAATAAACACAGCGAAGGACAAAAGAAAGCATGTCTTCTAAAAGTGTGGTAGTTGTTGTTCTCTTTGACATCTGGTAGGAGGGCGTTCCACAGGGCGGGCGCCACCACTGAGAAGGCCCTCTGCCTGGTTCCCTGTAACTTGGCTTCTCGCAGTGAGGGAACCACCAGAAGGCCCTCGGAGCTGGACCTCAGTGTCCAGGCAGAACGATGGGGGTGGAGACGCTCCTTCCAGTGTTTCTTCTCCTGGCTGCTCCCCATCCATATTTCCCAGCTTCTGCCTTCTGAACTATGCCCTTCTGTAAACCACTGTTCCAAATCTATACTGTCCTCCTGCTCCTGGGAAGATTCAGGAGCAGCAGAGGGAGGGGATGGCTTCCACCATTCCTCCTCAGTGCAGCCTTCCTCAGCACGGTCCCTGACAGAGGGTCAACCAGTTCAACCCCCAGCAAGTGCAGGAATGTTGCTGCTTTTATGAAGTTGAATTTAGCACTCACCATCCGAGGCTGAAAGCTCTCAGCAGATAAACTGGAGTAGGACCAGGCCAATCTGCGATTCAGCTCCTCGGCGATTACGTTGCAGAGCTCGGGGGCTGAGTTCAGTTGTTGCAGTGGACTGAGGCTTTCCCAGCCCTTCTTCTCAGCCATGGCAGACAGCAGAGAGAAAGGCGGAATCTGACATGGCGGCTCCAAAATCTCATACTAGGAAAGGATTGAGAGGGTCTAATTATCCTCTATCTCCAGGAAGAGATGGAAGCACTCGGGGCTACAATCAGGAGTAAGAAAAGGTAAAGGACCCCTGGACGGTTAAGTCCAGTCAAAGGTAACTATGGGGTGTGGCGCTCATCTCACTTTCAGGCCAAGGGAGCCAGCGTTTGTCCACAGACAGCTTTCTAGGTCCTGTGGTCAGCATGACTAAACCGCTTCTGGCGCAACGGGACACCGTGATGGAAACCAGAGCACACAGAAACGCCATTTACCTTCCCGCCGCAGTGGTACCTATTTATCTACTTGCACTGGTGTGCTTTTGAACTGCTAGGTGGCAGGAGCTGGGACAAAGCAACGGGAGCTCGCTCCATTGCGGGGATTCGAACCGCCGACCTTCCGATCGGTTTAGACCACAGCACCACCCTAGATGTACCCAAGGTTCTGATAGGTTTGGTGAAAAACGGCGACCATTTAATACCTGAGAAACATGGGAAACGTCCAGTTTGCTAAATTGTTGGCATCCTCTCAACATTACTAGCAAGTCCTCCATTCATGGAGCTAAAGGTAAAGTTAAAGGACCCCTGGACAGTTAAGTCCAGAAGAATCTGACTATGGCCTGTGATGATCACTCCGTCGCGGGGATTCGAACCACCGACCTTCCGACTGGCAAGCCCAAGAGGCCCAGTGGTTTAGATCACAGCGCCACCCGCGTCCCTGCACAGTCAGGAGTAGAGCTACCTGCTGCAGGGGGCAGTGGTGCTCTTCCGCCAGAATCTCTTGATGGATGTTTCTCTCTTCTTTTCCGAGCGGCACCAGAACATTCAGAATAGGAACAATAAACTTCTCTGCTGCCCCCTGGGCTGGGTGGCTAAGGCAGTGCAAGGACTGCTGGTGCGGAAGGATACAAAACCTAGGAGGGATTATGGATGCATTAGCGCCTGCCAGGTTCAAGCAACCCTCAAATAGAAACCCCAGGAAGGGGGAAATGCAAACAGCAGGTGGAGATAGTAGGAAGGAAGCGCAGAACAAGCCGAGACAACAGTAAGGGAAAAGGATATGGGATGTGAATGTAGACATCCAAGAAAGGCCAGTCTAAGATATTCCCACACAATGGGACATTTTGTACCTTCTGTGATTAAAGTGCTTTGTTACCCTCCCACTTTGTTCTCAAGTTCTTCATTACTATGTTCTTAACTGCCATCTTCTACAGTATGTGAAATTACCAGGGGTTGGGTCAGAGTTTTAATCTGTTATAAGCTTTTAAGACATTTAATATACCATATTTTTCGCTCTATAAGACGCACCAGACCACAAGACGCACCTAGTTTTTGGAGGAGGAAAACAAGAAAAAAAATATTCTGAATCTCAGAAGCCAGAACAGCAAGAGGGATCTCTGCGCAGTGAAAGCAGCAATCCCTCTTGCTGTTCTGGCTTCTGGGATAGCTGCGCAGCGTGCATTTGCTCCATAAGACGCACATACATTCCCCCTTACTTTTTAGGAGGGAAAAAGTGAGTCTTATAGAGCAAAAAATATGGTAATCGGTGATCCAAGTCAGTCAATTTTATTGTATATAGCCAAAGGCCAACAGAGAATAAAAGGAAAACTTTCCTCTAAAATGTATACAACGTAAGCCATAGCAGTTTACAACGTAAAATAAATTTACAACATTAAAAATTAAGACCGCAGAGCACTCGCATAGCTGGAACGGAGCTTCTTGGCTGCCAGCGCAAATTTGGCTTCCTTGTAATGTATAGATGCTTATCTGCTAGGAATAAAAATTTAAAAAATAAAAAATTGTCCAGTAGCACCTTATAGACCAACTACGGTAAGTTTGTTCTATAAGGTGCTACTGGACAATTTATTATTATTATTATTATTTCAACTGTGTCAGACCAAGACAGCTACCTACCTGTATCTGCTAGGAGTACAGCTGGCACTTCCTGTGCAAATCAGCAGATAGTGTGTAATGTCCTGATTGCATCCCTATATACATTTTTTATCCATATGGGGAAATTCCCCAATATCTCCCCTCTAAATATGATGAGGGCATCTGTTGGAATCTTAGCTCTACGAAGGCCCTGCCGTGTTGTGGGAAGGTCAGAGTCTCAAGGTAATGGGGCCTTGAGTGATTGGTCTTAATTTGGGGGTATAACGACAAACAACAACAATTTATTTATTTATACCCCACCCATCTGGCTGGGTTTCCCCAGCCACTCTGGGTGGCTTCCAACAAAATATTAAAAATACAATAAAACATCAGACATTAAAAACTTCCCCAAACAGGTCTGCCTTCAGGTGTCTTCTAAAAGTCAGATAGTTGTTTAACTCTTTGACATCTGATGGGAGGGCGTTCCACAGGGCGGGCGCCACCACCGAGAAGGCCCTCTGCCTGGGCACCAAGTAGAGTAACAGGCAGCAATGATGGATGCTCCTGATCACACAGCTATTTTTTTTTTAAAAAAGGGTGATATTCAGCTTTACTCAAACCAGACTTATTAAAATTAACAAATGTAACTTAGTCACATATATGAATTTCAGTGGGTTTCCTATAAGGACAACTTGGACAACTTCTTAACACAACTGCTTATAAAAATAGCATTTGCCAAGCACCATCGTAAACGAGTCCTTTCTTCTTTTCTCTCATAACAGCAGGCTTCCTCAAACTCGGCCCTCCAGATGTTTTTGGCCTACAACTCCCATGATCCCTAGCTAGCAGGACCAGTGATCAGGGATGATGGGAATTGTAGTCTCAAAACATCTGGAGGGCTGAGTTTGAGGAAGCCTGTATAAGAGGATACCTGCTTTGATGTGGGCATGATTTTATTTGTTTCATAAAATTTATATACCACCTGACCATAAAACAAAACAACCACAACATGGTTTACAAAAAAAAGATAAAATAAAATTACCAATAAGAAGAAATAACAATAATTTTAAACTTCATTCATTTCATCAAATTCTTTTATTATCTTAAGTCACAAGAATGCTTCTTGATCCAGAAATATTGCCCTTACCCGTATGCAAGTTTAAAAGATTCAGTTATGTCAGATAATAAAATGATTTAATGAAATAAATAAAGTGATCCCTTATTTGCCCATATCTGGAGGCAAAGAGAGGCTTCCTTTGGTACTTACCCTCTCGCTGACTCCAAATATGGGCAAATAAAGGATCATGTCCAAGGTTTAAACGTCTTGAGAATGTCCATCAACGTCTTCCATCATTACAGAGCTTCTAAATTCAAAGATCTTGGCTAAGGGAGACAATTCCACCCGCAAATTACAAGAGCGATTGGAAAATAGCCCCAAAGAATTGGTTTCCAATTGGGAGTAAAAGCTGCACAGCTTCGTCATACTGCCACATGCCATAAGTTCAACAGTGCTCACTGTTATGTATTGTGGTCTGTGTTTGCCTGAGCAAAGGATTCTGAGCTCCTGTGTTCTGATTCGATACATGATATCCAATCACAGAACATTTCAGGATTTGGGCCTCTGCCATTGGCCCTTGAACTCTGAGTCGTGATTCGCAGCTTGGAAGTTTAGACAGCCAATCACGTTGGGAGTGGGAGTGGCCCAGGCTTTCAGGAATGTATATAAGCAGTTGCTTTGCCCCTGTTCCCCAGTGATGTAGTTCAATAAAGGTTCTTGCTGTTATCGCTGCGTCTTGCCTCGTGGGAACCCACCGACACCACTCACCTCTGCTCAAAAGTCTCTAGCAAGCTGACCAGCCAGATATAGAGCGGCAGGCTCAAATTGAAACGCAAAAGCAGCTGAATATAAAAATTCCCAAATAAGGCTACAGGCTGGTACAACGTGCTGCATGGCGATAAGCTCTTCAGCACCACCACGCTGCGCAGGCAAGCTCCGAGGACGGAAGGCGAGGCAGCCAGGGGCTTCTGCACAAGGTGGACGTCTTGGAGCTGTAAGACAAGCGGACAGATCAGCATAAAGGAAACAGTGAGTTCTTAAAGCTACAGTGGTACCTCGGATTAAGTACTTAATTCGTTCTGGAGGTCCATACTTAACCTGAAACTGTTCTTAACCTGAAGCACCACTTTAGCTAATGGGGCCTCCTGCTGTGCTGCGCCGCCGCTGCACGATTTCTGTTCTCATCCTGAAGCAAAGTTCTTAACCCGAAGCACTATTTCTGGGTTAGTGGAGTCTGTAACCTGAAGCGTATGTAACCCGGAGCGTATGTAACCGAGGTACCACTGTACTGCAGTTTCCATAAAAAAGACCAAATGATTTCACCCGATATCCCACCAGTCAAGCATTACAGTGGTACCTCGGGTTACATACGCTTCAGGTTACAGATGCTTCAGGTTACAGATGCTTCAGGTTACATACGCTTCAGGTTACAGATGCTTCAGGTTACAGACACTTCAGGTTACAGACTCCACGAACCCAGAAATAGTACCTCGGGTTAAGAACTTTGCTTCAGGATAAGAACAGAAATCGTGCTCCGGCGGCACGGCAGCAGCAGGAGGCCCCATTAGCTAAAGTGGTGCTTCAGGTTAAGAACAGTTTCAGGTTAAGAATGGACCTCCGGAACGAATTAAGTACATAACCAGAGGTACCACTGTACTCCTTTGAGGTTTAAGAAGCACCACGGAAACAGCTTGGGCAAAGAGAGACAAGATAATGTTCACTCCCAACAAGAATCTCTTAACTCAGGTCCAATGCTGTTCTTGCCCTTGGCTGCATTTGAGGGATGGGCAATGGCCAGGCCAGATTCCATCATTAGAGCTGGGCGATATATTTATAAATTGTCTGAAACAGGTATGGCTTTCAGCCCATGATACCGGTTTCAGACAATTGGAGAAGGCTCAAATTGCCTGCAGACAGCAACGGCGCAGGCAGGCAGGCGGAGCCTGAGAATGTTCCGGAAAGCACTTTAGCGGGCTCCGCCTGCCTGTCAGCGCCTTTGAGGAAGCTCCCTGCCCCTTTGTTTTTGGTTTTTGTATAAATGAATTTTATTTAACATAATTGTTACAAAATATAAGCAAAACACTGCAAATGCATACACACATATACACTTCGAATAAGCACATATGCATGAAAAAGGAACAAGAGAAAAAAAGAAGAAAGAAGAAAAAATAAAGAGAAAAGAAGAAGAAGAAAAGTTGGAAGAATTTCTTCCTAATTTATTCTACAAATATCTCAATATGAAAATACTAATAAAATTTCATTGACTTCCATCGCTTACACTGCACTTCCTATATACATTTTAAGCAAGATTGCTTAAAATCTTGCTCCCTGCCCCCTTGGCTTGTGCGAGCCCGAGCAGCAGAGGGGCTTGCTGAGCTGGGGGTGGGGGGAGCTTCAACAAAGCCCTGGTCCCCTCCCAGCTCATGTGAGCTAGAGCAGCATGGGGGCTTGCGCAGTAGGGTTGGGCGGTGGGCCTCAGCTGCTTTTCCCTTCTCTAAGGTTGGGAGGAAGCAGCAGCTGAGATACATGCCAGAGGCAGACATTGAGATATATCAGCATATCGTAGTATTTAGCTGCTGATAGATTTATGATGTCGAAAACCAGATATCACCCAACCCTTGTTGTTTAGTCGTTTAGTCGTGTCCGCCTCTTCGTGACCCCCTGGACCAGAGCACGCCAGGCACTCCTGTCTTCCACTGCCTCCCGCAGTTTGGTAAACTCATGTTTGTAGCTTCAAGAACACTGTCCCACCATCTTGTCCTCTGTCATCCCCTTCTCCTTGCACCCTCCATCTTTCCCAACATCAGGGTCTTTTCCAGGGAGTCTTCTCTTCTCATGAGCTGGCCAAAGTCTTGGAGCCTCAGCTTCACGATCTGTCCTTCCAGTGAGCACTCAGGGCTGCGTTCCTTAAGAATGGATGTGTTTGATCTTCTTGCAGTCCATGGGACTCTCAAGAGTCTCCTCCAGCACCATAATTCAAAAGCATCAATTCTTCGGTGTTCAGCCTTCTTTGTGGTCCAGCTCTCACTTCCATACATCACTACTGGGAAAACCAGAGCTTGAGCTATACGGACCTTTGTTGGCAAGATGATGTCTCTAGGTGATGTCACCCAACCCTACTTCTTCTTAAAGCGCCAACTCTAGGACCTCAGTCTCACCTCTACGCCTGCTCCTGGTCGGAGCCCACGGCCATAATTCAACATCTGCTGATAAGCAAGACAAAGAGTGAACTTGTTGTCCAGTTCATAGAGCCCAGCTTGGGCATTCAGCACCTGGGTGATAGTGCCCTGGAAAAGGAAGAGAAAGGAAACATTACTAACGATGTGCCCTGCTCTGGAGAAATCCAAAGACACCTTCTTGAATCCCAAGGCAGAGGAACCAAGTTCAGGGTGGGGTTCTCTCTGTGCAGGAGATACTGTTTGCTTACTGCATAGGAGATCATCTGGGACTTCCGAGCTGGAACCACCGTCTTCGCTTTCTCCTCCAGCTCCAACGAGCTGCTAAGCTGCTCACAGGCCTTGGTGGAAACAGACACAGTTGGACTTCCTTCTGAAGTACTGCCCAAAGACTGCTCCTTCACTCGTTCCGTACAGTAAGGTAGAAGGTGTGAGGAGGAGCTGGTGATGAATACCCTCAATCCAGAAGCTTTAAGGCAAGCTGTTTTAAGATCAGTGAGGACATACCGATGCCCAAGCTGTAGCACGTGATGCCAAACCAACTGGGAAGATCTCTAGGACAGAAAAACCAGAAGGTGAGTCAGAATTCAGCACACTCTCAAGAAATATATTCTTCCAACAAGAGCCTTATCCACCAGCCTCAAAACTGGAAGTTACACATCACCTCTAAGATGACTGCACCAGTGTTGGAAACTGAGATATGGAAGCCAGGAGCTAAATGGCACCTTAGACCGAGGTTATGGGCGCAACAACGGAATGTCTAGGTGTGCTTTTTTATAACAAGAATACAAAGCTGAAAATGAATGAGCTGCAGCTAAAATATTATGATCATTTTTCACATGGTCTAGTGCTTCCCCTGCCCACCCCCCTAATATTCTTAAGAGGGTCTTTTCTCCAGTCTTCAGAGCGTAGCTGGAAGTGGAGAGGCAGAAAAAGGTCCTCCTTTCCTTCTACTCTACAGCTTTAATCTGAAATCTTAGGCGCCCAGTACTCGGAAACTGCTCGCACTAATGAATTTCACTGTCGCAAAATGCGCCTAGAACAATGGGAGATTTGAACCCTGGACTCTGCTCCCTATTACAGTTGTACCTTGGAAGTCAAATGGAATCCATTCCAGAAGTCTGTTCGACTTCCAAAACGTTCGGAAACCAAAGTGCGGCTTCTGCTTGGCTGCAGGAAGCTCCTGCAGCCAATTGGAAGCTGTGAAAGCCCGTTGGACCTTCGGCTTCCAAAATTAGTTTGCAAACTGGAACAGTCACTTCTGGGTTTGTGACGTTCGGGAGCAAAAACGTTTGAGAACTAAACTGTTCGAAAACCAGGGTATGACTGTAACTTTACATCATGACCTTCTACATAATGAATATATCGCAATATGAACTCTTAGTGTAGAGGCAATATTTTGAAACGTAGAAAAGAAATATAGCTCTGACTCAGCTTGGCTGAGCTACAGTACAGTACAGATGTAACAGTGAATTTTCTGGGACAGCTTACCTGCACAAATACTGGGATACACATAGCTGAACTAAAGCACTTCAGGAAGATGAAAAAGAAGGTATTTTGGTGGATGTAGAGAAGAGTGCTTAGCCTACACAGTTCGCCTGCCACATTCAGCTTCGCAATCTCCTTATACTGAGGCCTAAAAAAAAAAGGAGATCATATCAAGGTGGATCTTCCTATATAAACAGAAAATTGCAACAGCAGCAACCAATCTGGCTAGACCATCCTTCTCTAGGTTACGTTCTGCCAAAGGCAGGAAAATAATTCACTTTACAAGCTTGAATGACTTGTCTTTACTTAAGCCAAGTCATTCACCACTCTAACAGAAGCTTGCAGAACATCGTATTTCTGTACAGTCATACCTTGGAAGCCAAATGGAATCCATTCCGGAAGTGTGTTCGACTTCCAAAACATTTGGAAACCAAAGCACGGCTTCTGATCGGCTGCAGGAAACTCCCGTCGGACTTTCGGCTTTCAAAAAGAGTTCGCAAACCGGAACAGTCTCTTCCGGGTTTGCGGCATTCGGGAGCCCAAACGTCCGAAGACCAAGGCGTTTGGGATCCAAGTTACGACTGTATTCATTTTCTCAGACGGCTTGCTCCCTTGGTGGAAGACGACAACCAGTTGAACAATCATGGCTGCTGAAAGTATTTGGCAGGCAACACTGAAGCTTTACCTGGCACTGAGCAGCTGTGCAGCTTGTCTTGGGTAGAAAACAGGGAGGATATCAAGAGTTTTCTCTGGAGCCGGCATCACTTGGATTGGGTCTTGCATGATCTCCAAATACCCAGCTGTGCTCTTGCCTGCTTTGGGGATATATATCCAGCTGGGAAACAGCAACAGACACCCTAGCCACTCAAGCTTAAAACGCAGGAGCTGAACCGAAGAGAGAAAGAGACTCTATTAGGAACACATTTTCTACGAAATTGGTACTTTGAATAGGTAAAGGACCCCTGGATGGTTAAGTCCAGTCAAAGGCGACTATGGGGTTGCGGCGCTCAATTCACTTTCAGGCTGAGGGAGCCGGCGTTTGTCTGCAGGCAGCTTTCCGGGTCATGTGCCCAGCATGGCTAAACTGCTTCTGACGCAATGGGACACCGCGACAAAAGCCAAAGCGCACGGAAACGGCGTTTACCTTTCCGCCGCAGCAGTACCTATTTATCTGCTTGCACTGGTATGCTTTCAAACTGCTAGGTTGGCAGGAGTTGGGACAGTGCAACGGGAGCTCACCCCGTCGTGGGGATTTGAACCGCCGACCTTCAGATCGGCAAGCCCAAAAGGCTCAGTGGCTTAGACCCCAGCGCCACCCGCATCTCTGTTTGTTAGAAACAGTGTTAGGAAGCAAAAGAGAAGGCAGTCCTCAAGCCGTACCGTGCAGGGCAACTCGCCAGTGTTGTCTCGCACATACAAACTACCATCCACCAACTTCTCTTTCTCCCCAAGTCTTTCATCCGTCAAGTAGCCCACGAGTATCAAGTGTGTCCGTTGCAACCTTCTCTGGTTAGACAAGACGCCTTCACCTTGGCGAACCCATTCCCTGAATTCATCGGAGCTCCAGGTTAGATGACTGCAGCAAGGCATCCGCTGTTGAGACTGGAGGTCAGAGACAGAAATAAGGCTGGAAGGGAAATAATGATTGATTTAGGAAACAAAATTGTGATTTTCCACCTAGAATTCCGCAAGATGTCTAGACGTAAGAATCAATATTCATCCATTAAAAAATACATACATAAAAAAAATAGTTGGCTCAGCTTGGGGGGGGGGGGAATCAGCCAAAGGAATAGGTCTCAATACTTTTTAAGCTGCCTCATTGTGCTCATTTCATTTTCATTTCACCTTTAATATGTATACCACCTTTCTATATTACTAAACACAAGGCAGTTTACAACAACAAAATATACAACAAAGTGCACACACGTTAGAATAACCTGATGAAATACAAAATCATAATAAAAACATAACTTTAAAATAAAGTAACATTCAATAATGTATTAGAATTTAATAATACACAATAAAATTAACTCTTGAAATAACAACATGTAATAATTAAGCAGAGACTTATTAACAATTACAATAATTACTAAAATACCCTTCAGAAAACTGATTTCAAAATTTCACAAGAGGACACAAAGCTAGTTAACAATATGTGAAATATACCTTTTACCATCTTATATTTGTGCACCTGGCTCTTCCTGCCCAAGTGCACAACCTGACATTTGTGATCTTTCTGAGATTCCTGCATCGCAGGGGGTTCAGCTACATGACCCAGCGGTCCCTTTGTTGTAAACAAAAATTGCCCTTTTCCCTTATGGGGTATCCAAGAGCCCATATAGCCCATATAGAGTTCCTCCTCTCTCCTGCGGGTGAGGGGAGCACCCTGTTGCAACAGATCAATAAAGATCAAGCTTACTAGCTGCTTTGCTTCTCAATATTCTCTGGTTGGCCTCTGCTATTCTCTCCTACCAATAGAGAACCCATGTTGTTGTTTAGTCATTTAGTCATTTAGTTCGTGACCCGATGGACCAGAGCACGCCAGGCCCTCCTGTCTTCCACTGCCTCCCGCAGTTTGGTCAAACTCATGTCCGTAGCTTCGAGAACACTGTCCCACCATCTGGTCCTCCGTCATCCCCTTCTCCTTGTGCCCTCCATCCTTCCCAACATCAGGGTCTTTTCCAGGGAGTCTTCTCTTCTCAGGAGGTGCCCAAAGTCTTGGAGCCTCAGCTTCAGGATCTGTCCTTCCAGTGAGCACTCAGGGCTGATTTCCTTCAGAATGGAGAGGGTGGATCTTCTTGCAGTCCATGGGACTCTCAAGAGTCTCCTCCAGCACCAGAATTCAAAAGCATCACTTCTTCGGCGATCAGCCTTCTTTTTTAAAAAAATATTTTTTATTAAGGATTTTCTTGTTTTACAGAAGTGTAGTGCCTCGTATTTTTTTCTTCTTCTTCCATGTAACATTTTTACAAATCCGTTTCATTTGTTGAGCCTTCTTGATGGTCCAGCTCTCACTTCCATACATCACCACTGGGAAAACCAGAGCTTTAAGGACCATGTCAGTTCTCTAAATGGGCTCTTGGATACCCCATAAGGGAAAAGGACAATTTTTGTTTACAAGAGTTGCTACACCTCTGAACATTACGATATATCTAAGAGCTCAAGATTCCTATCCCGCCTTCCCACTCCGCACTTCTCCAAGCCCCGGGCTCACCTGTAGCCCTGCAATTGCAAGAGGTCCTTCGGGCTCCCGCGCTCCAGGGCGCGCCTCAGGCAGCGCAGCGTTGCGCCCGCCGCTTCCTCGTCGCTCCCGCGGATTCCCCGCAGCGCCTGCAGCCACTGCTGCTCCAGGGCCGGGAGGGAGGCTTCCCCGCCAGCGCAGCCCGCCGGATCCATGCCTCGCAGGCGCGCAAAATGCCTCTCCGGAAGAGGAGGAGAGAGCCCAGCGCGCCGCCAGACTCGCAGGCAGCAGCCTCTCGCGCGTCCCCGCCGCTTCCTGCTTCCCCCCCGGAGAGAGCTGCTCTGGGAAAGCAGGGCAGAAATTCAAATGTTGCAGCGCAATTGGGATCCACTTCCCACTTCTCTTCTCCCACCAAACAGAGACAGTTACAGAAAGGTAGCCGTGTTGGTCTGCCATAGTCAAAACAAAAAAATTTTTTCCCTTCCAGTAGCACCTTAAAGACCAACTAAGTTAGTTCTTGGTATGAGCTTTCGTGTGCATGCACACTTCTTCAGATACACTGAAACAGAAGTTGCCAGATCCTTCTATATAGTGAGAAGGTGGGGAGGGTATTACCTATTGCAGTCGTTCAGAGTCGTCAAGAGGCTCATCACAGCTATCTGCCAATCACCCATTCCCACCACCCTTCTGAGTAATACCCCTCCCCACCTTCTCACTATATAGAAGGATCTGGCAACTTCTGTTTCAGTGTATCTGAAGAAGTGTGCATGCACACGAAAGCTCATACCAAGAACTAACTTAGTTGGTCTTTAAGGTGCTACTGGAAGGAAAAAAATTTTTTTGTTTCAAGCAGAGACAAGCAGAGACGAGGCGTTTCCTTCCGCCAGAAAGCGGAGACTAGTTTTCCAAGCTTCCCTCCGCTGGCATGTTGTTGTTGTGGAGTCGCTTATTCGTGTCCGCCTCTGGGGGACCCCCTGGACCATTGCATTGCTGGCAGCCTTCGAAACTCCCAGGCGCATTTTGCGACAGGGAATTTCCTGCTCTGGGTGCAGGATTTCCGATTAAAACTGCAGAGTGGGAGGAAAGGAAGACCTTTTTCTGCCTCCCCACTTCCAGCTACTATCTCAAGTCTGGGGAAGAGACCCTCTTAAGAATATTTAGGGGGGAAGGACTAAACCCAGGGTTCCCAACGTGGATCAGATGCCCCACAGGGGGGCCATGTGATTTTTAAGGGAGGCAATTTGTGAATGAGTTATTGTTTAGTCGTTTAGTTGTGTCCGCCTCTTCGTGACCCCCTGGACCAGAGCACGCCAGGCACTCCTGTCTTCCACTGCCTCCCTCATGCTGGTCACTTCGAGAACACTGTCCCACCACCTCGTCCTCTGTCGTCCCCTTCTCCTTGTGCCCTCCATCTTTCCCAACATCAGGGTCTTTTCCAGGGAGTCTTCTCTTCTCATGAGGTGGCCAAAGTCTTGGAGCCTCAGCTTCAGGATCTGTCCTTCCAGTGAGCACTCAGGGCTGATTTCCTTAAGAATGGAGAGGTTGGATCTTCTTGCAGTCCATGGGACTCTCCAGAGTCTCCTCCAGCACCATAATTCAAAAGCATCCATTCTTCGGCGATCAGCCTTCTTTATGATCCAGCTCTAACTTCCATACAGTGGCACCTCGGGTTAAGTACTTAATTCATTCCGGAGGTCCGTACTTAACCTGAAACTGTTCTTAACCTGAAGCACCACTTTAGCTAATGGGGCCCCCCACTGCAGCCGCACCGCTGCTGCACAATTTCTGTTCTCATCCTGAAGCAAAGTACTTAACCTGAAGCACTATTTCTGGGTTAGCGGAGTCTGTAACCTGAAGCGTATGTAACCTGAGGTACCACTATACATCACTACTGGGAAAACCATAGCTTGAACTACCGGTATACAGACCTTTGTTGGCAAGGTGATGTCTCTGCTTTTTAAGACGCTGTCTAGGTTTGTGATTGCTTTTCTCCCAAGGAGCAGGCGTCTTTTAATTTCGTGGCTGCTGTCACCATCTGCAGTGACCATGGAGCCCAAGAAGGTAAAATCTCTCACTGCCTCCATTTCTTCCCCTTCTATTTGCCAGGAGGTGATGGGCCCAGTGGCCATGGTCTTCGTTTTTTTGATGTTGATCATAGTCTATGCTTTTATTATTGTTGTTGCTGTTACTACTACTGTAATTACTTTCCCCCTTTTTATTTTAAAATAATTTTTATTGGTTTTACAAAATAAATCTCACATTTACCACATTTGAATTTTAAAATCAAACGAGATTCTTCCGAATCTTATGATTTCCCTCCGTGGGTCCTTTGTATATCTAAATCAAATGCATATTATTGTTCCTCCACATTATGGTCCTCCAAAGTCTTTGTGACATTGCAGGAGTTACTGAAAGCCTGCCAAAAAACTCATGTGATTACAGTGATCTTTTAAGTACAGTCTGCATTTTGTCCCCTTCCCTACTGAAGTTTTGATCTTCCTGATTTCTGATTTTCCCTGTCAGTCTTGCCATCTCTGCATACTCTAATAGTTTCATCTGCCAGTTTGCTTTTGTCGACCTCCCCTCTTTATCGCTGAGCACTACTATAATTTATATACCGCCTTTCGCCTGAGGATCACGAGGCGGTTGACAATATAAAAACACAAAAATGCGTAATACACAAGTTGCATTTTTCTGGACTTTGGCTAGACAAAAGTAGCTTTCACAATTCCTACACTTGCCAAGCCGGGCACATTTGGTGGTCTACTAGGACTATGTCATGAAGTAGATATGGGAAGACAGCCAGGAAGAACAGAACTTAAGAACAACATGCTAAATTTATGGAGGAGGTGGAGAGAGTCAGAAGGAACTTTTGCCAGTACAATGGTACCTCGGGTTAAGTACTTAATTCGTTCCGGAGGTCCGTTCTTAACCTGAAACTGTTCTTAACCTGAAGCACCACTTTAGCTAGTGGGGCCTCCTGCTGCTGCTGCCACGCCGCCGGAGCACGATTTCTGTTCTCATCCTGAAGCAAAGTTCTTAACCCGAGGTAAGATTTCTGCGTTAACAGAGCCTGTAACCTGAAGCGTATGTAACCTGAAGCGTATGCAACCTCAGGTACCACTGTATCCCATGTGTGCAGATCAATGCAGAAAGTAGCCATACAATTTTTTTAATGTACTCTCCTAACATGGTTGTGGCCAAGGAGGGGGCAGTTGCCCCCACTAAATCAAGAAAATAAATAAAAAATACTTACTGTAACTAAAAGTATAAATTGTAGAAAGATTTTGAGAGATTTTTCTGAGCACTTTGGGGTTAAAAGAAACAGTGGAACCTTGGTTTTCGAACCAAAACCGTTGGCTTCCGAGACACTTGAAAACCAAGGTTCTACTGTAATTTAAAACAAGTGTTGTTGAGATATTTCATTCCAAATCTACTAGAAGGAGCCAGACAGAGGATGCTAATAGGTGGGCATCCTGCCCCCCCATAAGTCCAGCTACCTGCCCCCCACCCAATATAAATCCTGCCCACGCCCATGTCCACTTGTGGAGTTTCTGGGTTCACTGCCTTCTTCATATGACGAAGCAGAATCCTTTCAAGGCACCGTGGAGCTGGGAAAAGGCTAACTGTGTCCTGTGGGTGGGAAGTCAAGTCTCCACCCTTTCCATCATATTTTCTTTGGCTTCCTGTGCTATAAAGAACTCCGTTTACCAGGCAAGCAAAGTTCACTCTCTTCGCCTGGGGAGGTCCTGTGAGAGGTGACAGAGTGAGGGTCCTGTCTGCAGGTGTAAGGGACAAGTTGGCCAAAACCTATGGCTCTGTTGGAGCTGCTCCCAGTTTTAGTGGCAATGGTAAGTGAGAAACCTGAAGGAAACTGGTCATCGAGGCTGAGAGAAAAGAACTAAGTCCAGTGCTTTTTTCCTTTAAAAAATGTTTAGAGGTACTCTCATTTTGACTCAAGAAAATCACCATTTTATAGTTCAAATCGGGGAAAATAAATAAATACAGCAAATGAACAAAAGTACAAAGATTCACAAAATGTTTAGGGGTGTGCGTACCCATGCGTACACCCAGAAAAAAGCACTGGCTAAGTCAGTATTTTTTGTGCGAACAGAAAGGCTCTGTAAATGTTCGCCTTCTGTTTTGTGTTGGTGGATTCCCGAAACTGAGCCATTCTTGATGAAAAGTAGTTTGCCTCTGTATGCTGGGTTTTGTTTTTCCCCCCTTTGCAGATCAACTTGAGCCTCATTCAGACATACACAGGGGAACCCCTCATTCCTGATGATCAACCTATCCCTGCATCAGTTGTGGATACGGATGCCCTCATCCACTCCAGTGGTATACAAAAGAGGGAGCTGGAATGCTCAGAAGGATACTATCGTCACCCGGACGAAACCCACTGCTGCCTTAAATGCCCCAGAGGTATGACAGAATGTAAAACAGAGTAATAACTGTTAGTTGTGATTTCCTGTTTCCGTGTACCCCCTGATTCTTAGAAACATAAATAATCCAGTTTGGGGGAAACGTACTCCTCTGGAGTACAGTCGCACCTCGGAAGTCAAATGGAATCCGTTCCGGAAGTCCGTTCGACTTCCAAAATCTTCGGAAACCAAAGCGCGGCTTCCTGCAGCCAATCAGAAGCCGCGGAAGCCCCATTGGACGTTTGGCTTCCAAAAATAGTTCGCAAACCAGAACACTCACTTCCGGGTTTGCGGTGTTGGAGAGCCAAAACCTTCGAGAACTAAGCTGTTTGAAAACCAAGGTACGGCTGTATATGAAAATATGGGATACACTTGTAGTGGATGAGTTCTTGCCGCTGGTGGGAACTGCTTGAGGAGACAGAAAGAGGATAGTCTTTTTTTTCTTGCAACATATGTGCCCTTTTATCCTATCTCAGCAGAAAAGTAAATAGATCTTACCTAAAGACTAGATAAATATAAAATTCCATATATAATTAGGCTTCGTCCATGCTTTCCCTTGGGTTGTTGAATGTTTTGGAAGTCGAACTTTCTTCCGGAACAGATTACAATCGACAACCGAGGTTTGACTGTACGGAAACTTTCATTCTATGCTCAGCCTTGCATTTCTTGTCTCACTAAATGACGTTTTCCTACTTCCTCTTGGATAATTCTTTTGCAGGAACTTACACTGCACAACACTGTTTAAACGGGGAGGAGACATCTAAGTGCTCAGTCTGCCCTGAGGGTTCCTTCATGCCGGAATATCATTTCTCTGAAAGGTGTCTCGGATGCCTTCAGTGCCGTAGAAGTAAGTCTTTTCTCTAGTGTGTGTTCATGTCTGTGTTTTGGATAGGAGTAAGCAAAAAGGCCCCTGCGTTTGGAATGTTGCATATGTGTATTGACTGTAGATTACCTGTTTCTTGAGCATTAATGGCCCATCTAGAATTAACCAACTCTCCCTCTCTTTCCTCTTAGCCTTTGGACAAATAGAAGTCTCCAAATGCACCAGTGAGAACGACACAGTTTGCGGTTGTGGCGGTGATCAATATCAAAGTAGCCACAGTCTTGACTTTATGTGCAAGAGCTGCAGTGACTGTCCCGAGGGAAGAATCCAGCAACCTTGTGAGTGCAATTAGGACAGAATCAGTGAGTTAAAAATGTTACTACCTCCCACAAATTAATTAATTCATACTAGGAACAGGCTCTCTCACAGCAAATGCAAAGCATTTTTATTTTTTGCAAGCTGTGTGTGCCGGCAAAATTGAATTCCTTCAACTCTCCTTGTCCTATGATAGCGATTCTCCTTATTTTTAACCCTTCCTCTCCTCTCCAGCTTTATGTATTTCTTTTAATGTGATATGTCCTTAAGCCCAGCACCCTTAAGGCAGTGTTAAATTTGAATGCTGGTGATGCATTTATATAGTGCCCGAGCTTCCCAGAGTACAAACAGAAAGACAGTGGTGGTCGGTGATATTTTGAGGTGGTAGGGCTGCAGTTTTTAACCTCACCAGGAAAGTGTGCCATTGCAGAGTACCGTTGCCTCCTTACTGAAACACATTTTCTGTACATCTGTGGACAGGGGAAGTGCTAGGGATGAAAATTAAAGTTGCTACCAACTCTGGGCCTGACTAAGGGGGAACCGTCGCTGAGTTCCCAACAATCCTTCCCCATACATTGAGGCTTCAGCAGACGTCTGTTTTAGTCGGATCACCACTGATAACCCACAGAGAGAGAGACAGATATCCAATACGGGTTTTCATTTTGCTTAGCAGAAAACAAACAAGTACTGTAATCATTCACACCCTTTCACAGCAAAAGCTCATGGACTTAACAAACTCGGAAGCAAAGTAAGGGAGTCTCCACTGGGGAAGGAGCAGATTCAAGGAATGGTGCTGAGCTCCACTTGTATGCCTTCTTAAAGGTAAAGGGACCCCTGACGTGACCGACTCTGGGGTTGCGGCGCTCATCTCGCTTTATTGGCCGAGGGAGCTGGCGTACAGCTTCCGGGTCATGTGGCCAGCATGCCTGGCGAACCAGAGCAGCGCACGGAAACGCCGTTTACCTTCCTGCCGGAGCGGTACCTATTTATCTACTTGCACTTTGACGTGCTTTCAAACTGCTAGGTGGGCAGGAGCTGGGACTGGGCAACGGGAGCTCACCCCGTCGCGGGGATTCAAACCGCCGACCTTCTGATCGGCAAGTCCTAGGCTCTGTGGTTTAACCCACAGCGCCACCCGCGTTCCGTATGCCTTCTTACCTCTTTTCTAATGACTATTAATCTCTCTTATTATAACTACCAACTTAATGGGTTACTCTTTAAAAGGCAAAAACACCCTGAAGACATTAAAATAACCTCTATACCTTAAAATCTAACCTATTAACTCTCTTAAGAGTCTTCTTAAGCAGAGAATGTTCTCTTAATCATGCTATGTCCTTGTTCTGAACCCACACCAAAGATTCCTCCCGCACTTATTCTGATTACAGGATGTACTCTTAGCTTGGTACAGAAAACTGACACCTAGAAACTTACACAATGCCCCCTTAATGCCACACATGGAGAGCCGCACATTGTCTACCCCTGGCCTAGGATTTTGAGTTCCCTTGCTGGCATTTAATTCAAGCTTCTCAAACTTTATATATGAACGATGCAGACTCTAACAAATAAGTGAAACATCCCGAACCAGAGTATATAAAATGTAGGTTTAATCAACATAAACATTCCTTTATTCCTACACAATCCTAGTGCTAATCTACCACTAGCGCTTATGTTGAATTTTTAAATGATATTTAAAGTTCCAACTTCCATGTAAGATATTCCAAGTATGGCTTTCAGACAAGACTGACTCCATATCTCTCACTTAGAACCCTGCCACATGACATACACTTTTGAACTCAATAACACCTGCTCATCCAATGCCAAAGAAACTAAACCAACACACAGAAACTTCTAAAATGTGATGAACTTGAGCTTCTAAATGCATGCGCTTTTCTTCCCCAAACAAATCAATGTTCATTATCTGAAACACTTATTCTCTCAATTGAAAGAACAAAATATTTCAACCAATAAGGCAAGAGTAATTGTTTCATTTCAGCCATGGCACATAAGAGCATAGCAGAAAAACATATTTGCAATTCATGGTTTTCCCACTGGTTTTCGGGGGTTGGGGAGCTGCTCTTTAGCGCTCAGTGAGCAATTTCCGATTGACTTCTCTAAGATCCGGGACAAAGCAGAGTTAAAAAAACCATACACCTGGAGAGCACCACATTTTGTTCCCCTGGGCTAGAATTTTGAGCTCCCTGCTGCATTTCATTGTGGTTTTTTGGGGGTGGTTTCTTTTAAGGGACACAATACCTTTATTTTTTCCAAGCAAGCTCCAAAATATTTAGTTGTGGTATATATATAATTTTATCTGGGGAGTTTTAAGGAGGACTTAACAGTAATCAAAATTAGCTATTTTGTCTACAAAGTTTCGATTTAGAAAGCCTAATAAATTGAAGCAAAAATGATATCAGGAGCTAGTAATTATTCTGCAGTTCCATAATCTTACTTTAATATTAGGAATGCAATAAATTGTCTATTATAAAATTATGAGCAAACAGATGAGCCAAAACATAACATGAGGCATTTTTAACAAATTTCAAAATCCAAAGTTGAAAGAAGCTAAAATCTTAATTCAGCTGTAATTTTTTAAAAAAACTTTCAGTATAGATTGAACATTAGAAAATAATAATTTTCAATTATATGCAACCATGTCTATGCATGTTTACTCAGAGGTAACCCCTACTTTACTCAATGGAGTTCACTTTCAAGTAAACATGCATAGAATTGCAGTCTTAATTTATCTTGCTTTTTAAATGCAAAATGACGCATCTTTTCCCTTTGATATGTAACTATTTGGTGCTTGTTTTCAATGATTGAAATGGTTGAACAGTTCCCTCCTGTGTCACTGTCGGGAACAGATTCCTTTTCTTCTAACCATGCTGCTAATTCACCCATTCTCTTTTCACCCTGCAGAGGGCACAGTTAAATGTGTTGACACAGGAGATCTGTGATCAGGACCTCCTGCAATTTGTTCCTAATGTAACAACAACACTGGTCCTGATTCAGATCAGGAGCATAGTGCTGGGAAAAGATGCTGGCTCCTTCTCATGCCCTCTGATTCTTCTTCTCCAGGGCTGTTTTCTTGATTAAAATCACATCTCTGAAGCTACTGTTTGCCCCAAGAGGAAAAATAGGCAGGTATTGTTTGAGAACCTGTTATGTCTCCACCTGTAAATTGGCCCCACAGTTATTAATGGGAAAACCACTGCATATGGGAAATGTGAATCAGATTTTGGCACCCTACTGCTGTTGTTGAATTGCCTTTAAAGCCACAAGTGATCCTGAACATGGAACTTCTGCATCACATCTAACTTGTCCCCAGATAATAAACACCGCTTAGGTGCTACTGTGTTTGAGTGAGATCCAAATCACTGAAATAAAATATCTCCTTCTCTCACTTATCTTTTCTTTCTAGGTACTAAATTCAGTGACACAGTATGTGAGAGTGCCGCCATGGATTTTTTCTCCCAAAATCAAAGGCTACCCATGAAGCAGGTGGGGGAAACCTTGTTATCTGTCTTACCTGCATAAAAGGTGGGAGTACATCTTTGTAGGAAAACAGCATCCTAAGGGTTTAGCCCAGGGGCCAGCAAACGTTTTCAGCAGGGGGCCGGTCCACTGCCCCTCAGACCTTGTGGGGGGCCGGACTATATTTTTTTGGGGGGGAATGAACCAATTCCTGTGCCCCACAAATAACCCAGAGATGCATTTAAATAAAAGGGCACATTCTACTCATGTAAAAACATGCTGATTCCCGGACTGTCTACGGGCTGGATTTAGAAGGCAGTTGGCCGGATCCAGACCCTGGGCCTTAGTTTGCCTACCCATAGTTTAGCCCTTACTAAGAGCTTATCCACACTTCCTCTTGTCCTGCTGCCCCCCCAAACTGTTTTTAGCACTCAGTTGAACAAATATTTACTCCCTTTGGGGGGGGGAAGGCAGGTATAAACAAAATAAAACAATATGAATAATACTTCAGATGATGATAGGATTCTCAATGATGTCATGTTCATAAAGCAATAGTATTAAACCAGGCATACTTCTGGCTGGCACTTGGACAGCTTTTGTGAGCCTTTGCAGGGGAGAATCGCCGAGCAGTTGCAAAAGCTTCAACATCTTTTCCTCCTGCCTGCCAATCTTCCATGCTAGGCAAAAGGAGCAAATATAGAAGCCAAATTAGGTAGCTTTACCCAAGGCAGAACTTTGTTAAACCAACCAAAATGTCACAACACAGTATGCAAGATCCTGACTTCCCCAAAACACTCCTTTCTCTGAGTAGAGATTCAAGAGGGCAATGAAACAAGAGGAACTGTAAAGGAGCTATAAAGCAGTATTTATTTCCTGTGCAACTAAGGCCTACTTTTTCCTGTTTCAGTTGCAGTCAGCCAGATTGCCAGACAGACAGCGACATCGGGCTCAGAAACGAAAATTCTTCAAGTGAGTTCTGGAATAATAGGGTGGGGAACCTCAGGCGTGGGGGGTACAGACCTCCAGGTCTCTGCCCTTGACCTGCTTCTCTCATATCCAGAGCAGGAGGAGATGATTGGGGGGTAAAGCCCAAAATATCATTATTTTCTTTTTAGTGGAAAGTGGAGAATCAGTAGCCAATAGGAAAATTCCCCATTGCAGGAACTGGTTTACTGGACAGTGTTATTCACCATTCATTATTTTTGAATGTTTCCCCACAGATTCCCTTATCGGCCTCTTAGTAAATAGGAACTGAGGAAAGGCTGTATACCTGGAGCTATGGATCTCTGCAATGGAGAAGAGTTTTCGCCCATTTCTGGCATCGCTGGAACCATGCTGCAAAACATTTCATTTAAAAAAATATAAATATTTAAAATAAAACATTTCACCTTCTACCCTCCTGTCGAATTTCTGTCCGTCCGTCCCCCGATCTAGTTTTGGCCACTGTACAACCAGGTTCCTTGATGGGAGAGTACTAGCAGCAAGCTGCTCCCTGCCATTACTAAGTCTCCCTGCTTTATCCATTCTTACTTCACTGTTTTCTGGAATAAAGTAAAAACAGGGTTGCTGCCATGGGCGTAGCCAGGATTTTTGTTAGGGGAGGCAAGACATTGTTGGGGGGGAAGGACTTTTGGGGGGGCAGAACTACGTGATTGGTCAGTTGGTTGAGTATTTCTATTGTTTTACTTGATCTGGTAGGGGGGACAGCTGCTCCCCTTGGGTATGTGTGGTGTAGTGGTTAAGAGCAGTAGTCTCGTAATCTGGGGAACCGGGTTCGCGTCTCCGCTCCTCCACATGCAGCTGCTGGGTGACCTTGGTCTAGTCACACTTCTCTGAAGTCTCTCAGCCCCACTCACCTCACAGAGTGTTTGTTGTGGGGGAGGAAGGGAAAGGAGAATGTGAGCCGCTTTGAGACTCCTTAAAGGGAGTGAAAGGCGGGATATCAAATCCAAACTCTTCTTCCTCCTCCTCCTCCTCCTCTTCTTCTTCTTCTTCTTCTTCTTTGCCCATGGTTGCTGCAGGAGCGGCCTGGGTCAGCAATGGCAGAAACGCAGAACTACAAAGACATACACAGGCATACCTGAGAAATACAGCCCACATGGTGCTGCAGGATAGCAGGATCTGGAACAGACAGAAACAAAGAACTTCCCAGTGCGCTCAAGAGGTTTCTTGGTGCTGGTGAGCAGCACAGGTGATCCAACAAACTCAAGTCATGCAAAAACAATAGCAGCAAAGATACAACCAGTGCATTTTTTGTTACAGTACTCACCAGCAGGGAGTACTGATGTAAATGGTAAAGGGGATGTGGGTGGCGCTGTGGTCTAAATCACTGAGGTCCCTTTGCTCTGTCCCAGCTCCTGCCAACGTAGCAGTTCGAAACCATGCCAGTGCAAGTAGATAAATAGGTACCGCTGTGGCAGGAAGTTAAACAGTGTTTCCATGCGCTTTGGCTTCCGTCACGATGTCCTGTTGTGCCAGAAGCGGTTTAGTCATGCTGGCCACATGACCCGGAAAGCTGTCTGTGGACAAATGCCGGCTCCTTTGGCCTGAAAGCGAGATGAGCGCCACAACTCCATAGTCACCTTTGACTGGACTTAACCGTCCAGGGGTGCTTTTACCTTTTTTACTGGTGCATACAGTATGGAGGTCAAGGATGATTAACAGGGACACATCTTCCCTATCTCTCCTGACAGAGGTCATCATATAAGGTGACCAGGGCAATTTTTGTGTCCAAGCCTGGATGATTTGACCAGGACAAGGGAGTGATGTCAATATCCCCCAACTTTCAGATCACCCTCTTCCCGGTCCGGTTGAAAATACAAGCTTCAGAATGCAGTCTGCAATGTGTGTTGGGCTGATGACGTGTGGGGTCAGCCCCATGGCAGACATGAAGTCCTGAGCCACCTCAGCATGGATATTGAAGCCCACCAGAACCAGCAGCCTGAGAGTCCTCAACCCTGCCTGTGAGACCAGCTCAGGTAGGGTGACTGCTGGGCAAGGAGGCAGGTGGTAAACCAGCAGAATCCCTAATATTTACTCAACACCAGGCACAAACACTGTAGATCTCCATTCAGCTGGTCAGAAAATCTGGAGTAAGAAAGAAAATCTCTAGACTACAACAACGCCCCCCCCCGAAGTCTGTCCTGATTCTTTGTCGAATACACAGGTGGGCACAACTGGGTGAGATAAGCTTCTCTCTGTTCACCCACCCAGGTCTCCGTGATACAGACCAGATTGGCCTTCACATAAATAATAGCAATGTCTTAAGAGTTATTTGGGTAGCGGGTGGCACTGTGGGTTAAACCACGGAGCCTAGGACTTGCGGATCACAAGGTCAGCGGTTCGAATCCCCGCGACGGGGTGAGCTCCGCTGCTCGGTCCCTGCTCCTGCCAACCTAGCAGTTCGAAAGCACGTCAAAGTGCAAGTAGATAAATAGGCACCACTCCGGCGGGAAGGTAAACGGCGTTTCCGTGCGCTGCTCTGGTTCACCAGAAGCGGCTTAGTCATGCTGGCCACATGACCCGGAAGCTGTACGCTGGCTCCCTCGGCCAATAAAGCGAGATGAGCACCGCAACCCCTGAGTTGGCCACGACTGGACCTAATGGTCAGGGGTCCCTTTACCTTTACCTAAGAGTTATTTGGGGCATGAAAAATAGCTTGTGTGTTCAGAATATAGAACCATTGCAATGCTGCAGGGAGCATCATTAGGCTTTAAATACAAGTCCTTAATAGGTGGTTTTATATCTGAAAAAATAATAAGTTCTCTGTTTATTACTAGTTTCTTAGCTCAAATGTGAGGCGCTTACAAGGCTCCATGCCGTGAACTGTCGGATGGCTTGGAAAGGGGAGCCGATAGCCTACCAGATAGGAATGGCAAACCAAGTTGTTAGACTATGCTGAAATGGCAAAACTGACCGGAAAGCTCTGGAACCAAGAAGATAAAAATTTCAAGAAATATTGGGGGGAAATTTATAATTTACTTAGGAGACCATTGTAAACAGATTAAAACATTAGCAGGATTTAAATCTCACTTGTAATGTAACAAATACTATGGATGATGTGGATAGATATAAAATATAGATTATGAAATAATATGCAGTTGGAAACATTGCCAATAGGACTCATGGAGGGGATGGGGGGAGTCTCTAGATGCAAGGAACACTCTCTATATGGATACGGATTTGCAGTGCTTTTTTTCTTTAAAAATGTTTAGAGGTACTCTCCTTTTCCTACTCATATTGAAATACTGCCCCTCAATGAGGCCAAATTTAGATTCATAAAATGTTGAGGGGTGTGCGTACCCCTGTGCCCCCCCAGAAAAAAGCACTGCGTATTTGGTTTTGTTATACATTTTTATCTGTCAAATCAAATAAAAATGGTTTTTAAAAAAGGAAAGAAGAGCTGATAGATTTATCCAGTCCTTTTTTTTCTTAAAATTTTTTTGGGGGGGTACTCTCCTTTTCCTACTTATATTGAAATACTGCCCCTGCATGAGGCCAAACCTAGATCCACAAAATGTTGAGGGGCATGTGTCCCCGTGTCCCCCTAGAAAAAAGCACTGCGTATTTGGTTTTGTTATAAATTTATATCTGTCAAATCGAATAAAAATGATTTTTTAAAAAAGTAAAGGAGAGGTGATGGATTTATCCAGTGCTTTTTTTTCTTAAATAAATGTTTGGGGGTCCTCTCACTTTCCCACTCATACTGCCCCTCAGGGAGGCCAAACCTAGATCCACACAATATTGAGAGGTTTGCGTATCCCTGCGTTTTATCACTGGGTTTATCAGCGCCATTGCCTGCGTCCCCTCAGGAAAAAAAGCGCACTGGGTTTATCAGCGCCATTGTCCAGATGAAGCAGCCTTTTGTGAGGGAAGCCAAAGTGGACCCAGGGAGGAAAACTTCGTCCTCCGTTTTCTCTGGCGGCTCCTGTGCCCTTGACGGGTTAAGCAGCGCCTGGCTGGCGTGACTAATGCAGCCGGGAAAGCGCGGCCTGTGGGTGGGAATTGAAGTCTCCTCCCTTTCCCTCACCATCCCCGGCCTTCCTGCGCTTTAGGGAACTTGGATTACCAGGCAAGCGGGTTTCGCTCTCTCTCGGCCCGCGAGAGGCCTGCTCTGAGGAGACGGAGCCGGGCCTGGTCCGCAGATGCTCTGAGCTGGGCCCAAGGCCATGGCCCCGCTGGGGCTCTTCCCAGTTTTAGTGGCCGTGGTAAGTGAGGGACTCGGGGGGAAATGGGTCAGGAAAGGCCGGGGGTTTCGTGTGAGCGGAAGGCACCGCTTGGGCGCTGAATTCCTGGAAGTGACATAAAGCCAGGAAGCCTGGCAGCTCAGAAGTCATGGGGAGTCGTGTCCCGGAGGCAAAGGCAGCCTCATATTTTTGCTGGAAAGGGGAGCTTTCTGACTCCCTCCATTGCTTTTCCTCGGGAGGTTCAGGAGTCTTTCTGCTTCCTGAAAAACCTCCTCAGCCCTCGGCCCCATTTGCAGGGTGCGGCCTCTCGCTCCATCTGGGCGGCAGGGAGGAGGTTGGTTTTGTTTTGCTTCCTTGCTTTGCCCCACATGGAATAATAATAATAATAATAATAATAATTTATTATTTATACCCCACCAATCTGGCTGGGTTTCCCCAGCCACTCTGGGCGGCTTCCCAAAAAATATTAAAATACTGTGGTCTGTTAAACTTTAAAAGCTTCCCTAAACAGGGCTGCCTTCGGATGTCTTCTAAAAGTCAGATAGTTGTTTATTTCCTTGGCATCTGATGGGAGGGTGTTCAACACGGAGGGCGCCACCACCGAGAAGGCCCTCTGCCTGGTTCCCTGTAACTTGGCTTCTCTCAGTGAGGGAACCGCCAGAAGGCCCTCAGAGCTGGACCTCAGTGTCCGGGCTGAACGATGAGGGTGGAGACGCTCCTTCAGATATACTGGACCGAGGCTGTTTAGGGCTTTAAAGGTCAGCACCAACACTTTGAATTGTGCTCGGAAACATACTGGGAGCCAATGTAGGTCTTTCAAGACCGGTGTTATATGGTCTCAGCAGCCTCTCCCAGTCACCAGTCTAGCTGCCGCATTCTGGATTAATGGTAGTTTCCAGGTCACCTTCAAAGGTAGCCCCACGGAATTGCTTAGCGAGCGGCTCCTGGCAGCCTTCGAAACTCCCCTCCTTCCAGGCGCATTTTGCGACAGGGAGTCTCATTCAAACGCCCAGTTTCCGAGCTCTGGGCACAGGATTTCGGATTAAAACTGCAGAGTGGAAGGAAAAGAGGAGCTTTTTCTGCCTCCCCACTTCCATCTACTATCTCAAGACTGGGGAAGAGACCCTCTTGAGAATATATGGGGGGAAGGACTAAACCCAGGGTTCCCAACGTGGATCAGATGCCCCACAGGGGGGCCATTTGATTTTTAAGGGAGGCAATTTGTGAATGAGTTGTTGTTGAGTCGTTTAGTCGTTTCCGCCTCTTTGTGACCCCCTGGACCAGAGCACGCCAGGCACTCCTGTCTTCCACTGCCTCCCGCAGTTTGGTCAAACTCATGCTGGTAGCTTCGAGAACACTGTCCCACCATCTCGTCCTCTGTCGTCCCCTTCTCCTTGTGCCCTCCATCTTTCCCAACATCAGGGACTTTTCCAGGGAGTCTTCTCTTCTCATGAGGTGGCCAAAGTCTTGGAGCCTCAGCTTCAGGATCTGTCCTTCCAGTGAGCACTCAGGGCTGATTTCCTTCAGAATGGAGAGGTTGGATCTTCTTGCAGTCCATGGGACTCTCAAGAGTCTCCTCCAGCACCAGAATTCAAAAGCATCAATTCTTTGGCGATCAGCCTTCTTTATGGTCCAGCTCTCACTTCCATACATCACTGCTGGGAAAACCATGGCTTGAACTATACGGACCTTTGTTGGCAAGGTGATGTCTCTGCTTTTTAAGGTGCTGTCTAGGTTTGTCATTGCTTTTCTCCCAAGAAGCTGGCGTCTTTTAATTGAGTTAGACCAAGTTAGTGGCCTTTTAGGCTTCCTCCACGTGAATAAGAGTTCGCATTTTGAATACGGTCGTACCAAATCGGTTCCCGGAAGTGAGTGTTCCGGTTATTGAATGATTTTCAGAAGCCGAATGTCAGGTGCGGCTTCCGTGGCTTCCAATTGGAAGCTCCTGCAGCCAATCAGAAGCGGCATTTTGGTTTCTGAACGTTTTGGAATTCGAACGGACTTCTGGAAAGGATTCTGTTTGACTTCCAAGGCATGAGTGTAATATGAATTATATATCATGGGGGAGAGCATCAGGGTTTTAGAGATGCTTAGGTGGGGCATGTCCCCCCCAAAGATTGGGAACCACTGGACTAAACCATGTGAAAAATGAACATAATATTTTATCTGCAGTTCATTTTCAGCTTTGTATTCTTGTTATTAAAAAAGCGCACCCAGAGATTCTGTTGTTGCGCCCGTAATCTAGGCTTAAGGTGCCATTTAGCTCCTAGCTTTCATATCTCAGTTTCTAACACTGGCTGCTAGGCATGCTGTTTCTTTCCTTCCCCTAACTTTGCACTTTTCTCCTCCTCCTCCTTCAGAATCCAATTATGACAGCTCAGGGCTGGCACCAGCATCTGCTATATTCTTTGCCGAGAGAACTTGATTGCACAGCTGGTTTAGAAATGTAGTAAATGAAATATTTTTGACACAAGGATCTATTGCTTTGAAACTCAGTAATAGAAAGCTCTTTATTTCCGGCTGAAGTAAAATAGTGATAAAATAATCTAATACCAATACTTCAGAAACAAACTCATGTTGAGGCATGACATGTAACTCTGATTAGGACGTGAACTCCATTGATTCTACAGCAGACAGAAGTTTAAGAACTGACCAATTCCTAGATATAAAAAGGTCAGCATACGATTTCCAGAATTACAGAATAGTCATAGGAAAACATGTTCCAGGCCCAGGCAGTGTAGGTTATGTCAGGATCAGGTCAATAATTCACATGGGGTCCACTGCAACAGTGCCCTGAGAGCATTTCCAAGTGTCTCACATAATAGCCTTGGCATATCTCCTGGAATTTTCATTTATCTACTGTTGTTTTAGGACATTCTTGTTTTTTGTTTTGTTTTTAAACCCAGCACTAACCGAAACCTGGCATTATGGTTGCATCAGAACACTCAATGCAGTTTACAAAATAGGGTTAAAATTAGGGAAACTAAGTGTTTGAGAAGCCTTACAGTTGCTTCAGAATTTGCATTGCTGTGGTTAGTTTCTTTGTGTACCACCTCCATGAGAGGTCCAGAGGGTGACAACGTGAGAACAGGCCTTTTCTGTGGTGGCTCCCTGTTTGTGGCATGCTCTCTCCAGGGAGGCTCACCTGGTGCTTTTGTTACATAGCTTTAGGCGCCAGGTGAAAACGTTTCTCTTCAACGAGGCCTTTGGCTGATTAACAATATGTATATCCTTTTAAATGAGTTTGTGGAAGGGAGGTTATTGGTTCATTTTGGTTTTTCTTTTATTATGTATTTTGTGTTTTCATTTTGCAATGTTAATGTTGTGAACTGCCCTGTGATCTTCAGAGAAAGGACAGTATGCATTAATAAATAACAACAATAGTAATAATTTGTTGTTGTTGTTGTTTAGTCATTTAGTCGTGTCCGACTCTTCGTGACCCCCTGGACCAGAGCACGCCATGCACTTCTGTCTTCCACTGCCTCTCGCAGTTTGGTCAAACTCATGCTGGTAGCTTCAAGAACACTGTCCAACCATCTCTTCTGTCTTCCTCTTCTCCTTGTGCCCTCCATCTTTCCCAGCATCAGGGTCTTTTCCAAGCAGTCTTCTCTTCTCATGAGGTGGCCAAAGTCTTGGAGCCTCAGCTTCAGGATCTGTCCTTCCAGTGAGCACTCAGGGCTGATTTCCTTCAGAATGGATAGGTTTGATCTTCTTGCAGTCCATGGGACTCTCAAGAGTCTCCTCCAGCACCAGAATTCAAAAGCATCACTTCTTCGTCGATCAGCCTTCTTTATGGTCCAGCTCTCACTTCCATACATCACTACTGGGAAAACCATAGCAGTAGTCATAAAAATGATAATAGACAGCATAGTGCTGAGTGGTATTGCTTCTCTTCAGACCCTGTTTCTTACAACACAGAGAATAGCCAGAATACAGTGGTACCTCGGGTTACAGACTCTTCAGGTTACAGACGCTTCAGGTTACAGACTCTGCCAACCCAGAAATAGTGCTTCAGGTTAAGAACTTTGCTTCAGGATGAGAACAGAAATCGGGTTCCAGCAGCACAGCGGCAGCAGGAGGCCCCATTAGCTATGGTGCTTCAGGTTAAGAACAGTTTCAGGTTAAGAAAAGACCTCCAGAACGAATTAAGTTCTTAACCTGAGGTACCACTGCATAGTTCACGTCTCACACCCAGCTGCTCCCTACATCTTGACTGCTCATTGGCAGTTGTAACAACATCTCATAGTGGTCATTTACACATTGAGGGAATCTGAGAGGTAAATGGACCTGCTGTCTGCCTGGAAAACGAATATCGTGCTGCTGGCATCAAATTAGTTGGGGTTTGCTCCGAACTGTTAAATTAGGGTAGGGACCCCCTAAGTAACCTCCATGCAGATCATTCTTTGTAGTATTTATCCCTATTGGGGTGTGGGTGGAATGGCTGCCTTTTAGTGTTAAAGAACAGGCAAGCTGTATCTCTGATCTTAACACTGTGGTTGTGTTATCTCACTAAGGTTGTGAGATAAAAGGTTCCTCTGTTTGCTTTTTAGAGACCACTTTCTGAAGCAGGCAGAGCACTTGATTTCTCAGTCTGATCTACTTCCCAATCAGAGCTGGGTACGAGGGAGCTGGCACACTTCTTGCAGCTTCTCAGGTTTTCCTCCTCCTCCTCTTCTTCTTCTTCTTCTTCTTCTTCTTCTTCTTCTTCCCATAGGAGCCCTGGCAGCAAACACATCAATAATATAATAAAAACAAAACATATTCTTTTAAAAAACCATTGATTTTTATCCACCCTGATGCATCTATATTTTGTGCACAGACCGATCAGCAAACGTCTGTATTCAGGGTGTATTAAAAAATAGTATATAAATGGGACAGCTCAAAGTTGCTAATTGTTGGCAATTGATGGCGTACTAACTACGGAAGAATCCTTACATTTCTGTTCCTTGGATTCAGAATCCAAGCAACAATTAGCATTGTGACCAATCTGTGTTATATTGCTTGCCCTTGCTCTAATGTTTAGTTGAGGTTGCACATGTTACATGGAACAGCCATTACCAATCTGAATAATGTTTTCCTAATCACCTGCGAGAGATATTGTACTTTACAATCCATTATGCAGGGGTGAAACTAGGTTTTATTTCACCTCCGGTTAAAGACTCAGTTTGGCACACACACCGCATGCACATTTGCGCGCGCGCACACACACAGGCTGGGAGCCTCAGCGGTGCCCCTCTGGGGGCTTCACTCGTGGCAAAAAACCCATTTGCCCCCCCCCCCAATAGCTACAGCACTGCAATGTGTTAAATAATACCATATTTTTCTGTGAACAACTCGCACCCATGTATAAGATGCCCCCTATTTTTGGGGATTCCAGATTAAGAAAATGGGGGGAGATTGCCCAGAGTTGTTGAGCTTTTTTGGGGGGGGACTGGCAAAAATCGCTCACCTGTGCTGCCACTCGCACACGTTGCAATAGCCGCTTATCGTCTGTCCCCTCGTCAGCAGAAGACGCCAATCGCCCGCCCAATTGACGCAGCAGCAGCCAATCAACACCAGCCCTTGCTGCAGCCACCAATAACACACCCAATAGCCGCAGACAATCTCTGGCCTGCAGCAGCTGCCAATCACACATCCCCGCTATGCACTATCTGTGTATAAGACTACCCCAATTTTTTAACCTTATTTTTTAATTTGAAAAAACCCCTCGTCTTATACACAGAAAAGTACGGTATTTTGTGAAGACTGAAGTTGAGCCTTTTTTTTAAAATGAAAAGCAGTTTGCTTATTTATTCTTTTTCTTTGCAGGTCAACTTGAACCTCATTCGGACAGAAAGTGGGGGATCATTGCGGGTAACCCTGAACCCTGTTATGAAACCTATCCCTGCAGCAGTTGTGGACAAGGATGCCTTCCTGCACTCCAGCAGTAAACAAAAGAGGGAGCTGAAATGCTCAATAGGACACTATCTTCACCCAAATAAAACCCACTGCTGCCTTAGATGCCACAAAGGTATGACAGAGTGTAAAACAGAGTAATAACAATGAGTTGTTATTTCCTATTTTTGTGTACCCCTGATTCAGTCAAGAATCCCGTTTTTGAAAAATGCACTTTTTTATTTCCCCCCACTTCAACTCAAATATAATTGCATAGCAGTGAAAAGCAATAGCTTCACTGGAGTATATCAAAGTATGGTATACACTTGTAACGAGTGAGTTCTTGCAGCTGGTTGGGAACTGCTAGGGGAGACAGAAGGAAGATAGCCTTTTTTTGGCAACAGTTGTGTCCTTTTATCCTATCTCACCAGAAAACTAGATAAATCTAACCATAAAACTAGATAAAGCTAAGATTCCACATACAATTAGTCTTGGTTTGTGCTTTCCGTTGGGCATGTGGATTGCTGATGGGGCCAGGGTTGGGGGAGTCCCTGGCTATTTGAAATTCAGACAAAGGAAATGTCCGACCTATGCTCTTACCAAGGTAAAAGGTAGTGGTGGTGCTTACCCCACCGTAGCATTCCCTTAAATCCATCCTACTCAGCAACTGTTGGCTATATTTTGATATCAGTAACCAAAGCTTGCTCCAATAACTTTTAGACCTCAGACTGATGCAGGAGGAAAGGAGGAACTGATACTTGGACATTAGTTGCAATTCTTCCTCCTTTAGCCGCTCAGCGAATGGGTGAATACATTACTAATTTGCATGATTTATTCAAATATTTCAATACAAATGGCTAGCTGTCCTTTTACCGCACCTGCTTGGCACACATACCTCTTTTCACACCTCCAAACTACTTCCCTGTGTTCATTGTATATGTTTTCAGAACACAGACAACCGTGAGTGATTGAGCTCAAATCTGCTAGGGAAACAGTTTCTCCTTGTGTCCCTCAGTTTATTCTTCTGGAGGGCAAACGGTTGTACAGCTGGCTAGAAAGTAGAATGTTTTCCAAATTTAGCAGAGCGCAGTATAAGTATCTTCTGTCAAGACTGTAAAGCAACTTTGCAAGGTGTTCTAGAAACAACAGACATGAAATCAGAGATTTTCCAGAAATTTAGTTTTATTGAGAAAGTATTATGAATACTCGGTAGCTAACTGTGAAGGCTGTGGCAGAGAGAGGACAGAACGAGAAGGAATGCTGGAATGAAGCTGTACAATGGATTGCTTTGGCTTCCGGGCTGCGGGGAAGGATGGAATTGTTTTTGGAACAGAAAAGCTGCAGGGGGAGAGACAGTGGAAATTATTCATTTCCTCCCTTTCTGCATAAGAGTAGGAAGAAAATGGTAGCTTTCTTATCCTGTCTCAGAGCAGAAGGGGCAGGGATCCTTAGCATCAATTTAAATCCAAAAAGAATTGTAGAATCACAGAACTGTAGAGCTGGATGGGAGCCAAGGGTCATCTAGTCCATGAGTAGGCAAACTAAGGCCCAATCGTCTTCTAAATTCAGCCTGCAGACGGCCCAGAAATCAGCGTGTTTTTACATGAGTAGAATGTGTCCCTTTTATTTAAAATGCATCTCTGGGTTATTTATGGGGCATAGGAATTTGTTCTCCCCCCCCCCATAAATATAGTCCACCCCCCCCACAAGCCCTGAGGGACAGTGGACCGGCCCCCTGCTGGAAAAATTTGCTGACCCCTGTAGTCCAACCCTCTGCAATGCAGGAATCTCAGCTAAAGCCTCCATGACGGATGGCCATCCAACCTCTGCTTAAAAACCTCCAAGGATGGAGAGTCTATCCCAAGGGAGTCCGTTCCACTGTCTAACGGCTCTTGCTATTAGAAGAAGGTTCGTAAGAGTTGCGGTTGCCAGGGTTTGTGGATGCCAGATTCCCCACAATTCCTGGGTCTGATAGGTTTTAGAATTTAATCAATTCTTGGAGTGTTAAAAAGGCTGCCAGACACAGGATTTAGCCAAGTGTTAAAATGCAGGCCAACCAGCTTTCTGCATTCAGGAGATGGCCTGGGAGATCAGTCCTTAACCAAAGGCAAAGGGAAGGTAATGGGCCATTAGAAACAGCAGAAAATGAGAGGGGGCTCTCCCTCAGCTCTGAGATACTTAGCAGAGTCCAAGCAGACTAGAGTTTAGGATTGCAGTTGTGGTGATGTTATTTAGGGATGAGAGATTCCCGTCTGAAAAAAGTCTGCAAGCTGCAGACAGGCAGAGCCATGGCTGGTGTCAGTTTGAATCCCAGGCTGCAGGGAGATTCAAGATTCTCTTGGAGTGTAATGCTGGGAGCCCCTCTATTGCAAGCTCTACTGGTATATATGTGGCGCGGGTGGCACTGTGGTCTAAACCACTGAGCCTCCTGGGCTTGCCCATCGGAAGGTTGGCAGTTTGAATCCCCGTGACGGAGTGAGTTCCCGTTCCTCTGTCCCAACTCCTGCCAACCTAGCAGTTCAAAAGCACTCCAGTGCAAGTAGATAAATAGGTACCACTGTGGAGGGAGGGTAAATGGCATTCCTGTGCGCTCTGGCTTACGTCATGGTGTTCCTTGCACCAGAAGCGGTTTGGTCATGCTGACCACATGACCTGGAAAGTCACCTTGGATTAGACTTAACCTTCCAGGGGTCCTTTACCTTTATATCATAAGGACATCCCAGTCTCTGCTGTACCTCATTTCCAAAGCATTTCCCTGGGTAAAGCATGCCTGGAACTCCCTGCAATCTCGCACCGCTGCAGAGATTGGAGGTGGCACGCCAAAAACTAAGACCGTATTCCTACTGAAGTCAGTGGGACATACTTCTGAGTTTGAATCCCAGGCTACAGCTGTGGGAGAAGCAAGACTCTCTTGGAGTGTGGTGTTGTTGTTGTTTAGCCGTTTAGTCGTGTCCGACTCTTCGTGACCTCCTGGACCAGAGCACACCAGGCACTCCTGTCTTCCACTGCCTCCCGCAGTTTGGTCAAACTCATGCTGGTAGCTTCAAGGACACTGTCCCACCATCTCGTCCTCTGTTGTCCCCTTCTCCTTGTGCCCTCCATCTTTCCCAACATCAGGGACTTTTCCAGGGAGTCTTCTCTTCTCATGAGGTGGCCAAAGCCTTGGAGCCTCAGCTTCACCTCTTGGGGTGTAATGTTGGTTAAAATGCAAGCTGCAACTCCAAGCAGTGGTTTTAGACAGCAGCCTAAGCCACCCCGTAGGACTGGGTTGGGGAGTGATAAAAAGCTACTGAAACTTTCATTCTAAGCTCAGCTTTGCATTCCTTTTCTCACTGAATGACTTTTTCCTGCTTCCTCTTGGATAATTCTTTTGCAGGAACTTTCGTTGCACAACACTGTTTAGACTCTGATAAGGCAACCAAGTGCTCAGTCTGCTCTGAGGGTTCCTTTATTGATGGAGATAATAGCTCAGAGCAGTGTCGCGGATGCCGACGCTGCCGTCCAAGTAAGTCGTTTCTCTGTGCGTGTTCATGTCTCTGTGTTGGATAGGGGTAAGCAGCAGCGAGGAAATGAAAAAATTACTAAAAATTACATTTCACAAAAAACCGGAATCATTCCTTCTTGGGATTCTAACTGACATTATTCCAAAAGAAAGATTAAAATTATTTTTCTATGCAGTGACGGCAGCCAGGGTATTAATAGCCAAGCACTGGAAAGGTGACCATATACCAACTAGAGAAGAATGGCTACCAAAGCTGAGCAAGTGTACTTGGAACTCGCTAAGTTGACTGAAGCCTTAAGGAACAAGTCAAATAAAATAGTCTGGAAAGAATGGGGATGCCTAAATACCTACCTATCGAGTCAAGGATTTAACAGCCAAGATTTGGTTGTGTTTAGAATAAACCTGTAAGTGGGAAAATGTCTCCTTATACCAAGATGAGGAATATATTGAAATACAGAGAAATTGTTTTAGTTCTAGGAAATGAACCACCGTGAGGTCGATGGAAGTAAAAAACCCAAAAGTACTGTATAATAAAAAGAGATTGACCCCAGAAGGGTAGAGAAATTCTCTCGGTAGAGAAATGACATTCTGGGATGTCTATTATAGTTACCTTGTTTTATACTTACGTTCTTACTTTTTGCATTTACCCTGTTTTCTTTTTTCTTTATTTTTTGTATTCAGATGAAATGTTTGTATACTTTGTTTCGTTTATATCTGCATAATAATTCAATAAAAATTTAAATAATAAAAATTAAAAAGTGGCAGCGAAAGGCCCCTGCATTGGGAATGTTGAATATGTGTATTGACTTTAGTTTACTTGTTTCTTGAGCATTATTGGCCCACATACAATTAACCAACACTTCCTCTCTTTCTGCTTAGCCTTTGGACAAATAGAGGTATCCAAATGTACCAGTGAGCACGACACAGTTTGCGGTTGCGGCAGAAATCAGTATCAAAGTAGCCACAGTGATGAATTCATGTGCAAGAATTGCAGTGCTTGTCTCAATGGAAGAATCAAGCTGGCTTGTGAGTGCAGTAGGACAGAATCAATGTCTTAAAAAAATGACTTCATGAATAAATTCGTTCATACTAGGAAAAGAGACTCTCGCCCCTACAGCAAAGCTGTGCATCTGTCTTTGGTGCAAGCTGTGTGTGCTGGCAAAATTGAATTCCTTCAACTCTCCTTGTCCTATAATATTGGTTTTCCTTATTTTTACCCCTCCCTCTCTTCTCCAGCTTTATGTATTTCTTTTAATGTGATATGTCCTTAAGCCCAGCACCCTTAAAGCACTATTAAATTTGAATGCTGGTGATGGTGATGCATTTATATAGTGCTCTGTATACAGTCCTTAAAATTTCACCTGTTAACTTTCTGAAGATGCTTCTTAAGCAGAGAATGTTCTCTTAAACATGCTTTGTCCTTGTTCTTAACCTCAGCATAAACCTGCAAGCACATCAAATTATCCTTCTGCACTTATTCTGACTGCAGGATGTATCTACTCCTAGCTTGGTACAAAAAAAAACACCACCACCTAGAAACTTACAGAAGATGCCCTTAATGCCACACATGGAGAGCACCACTTCATCTACCCCCGGCCTAGAATTTTGAGCTCCCCTGCTGCGTTTACCGTATTGGCCCAAATATAAGCCGTCCTTTTCCCCAAAATTCCGACGGTGAAAAGTTAAAGTGCAGCTTAAATTTGTGACATTACAATAACTGGCTTTTATGATATCGCTCCTGAAACAAGCATACGGTAAAACGGAACAAAAACAAAGCTTTATTGCCAATTTGCAAGCTTGAGACTGTTCATTTGCCATTTATGGGTGTGAGTGACTGTGGGATTATAGCAATTGAATTGTTATTTTATTGAATTGCGATTTTAGCAACTGTACGGTAACTTTTGCAGGCTTTAATCAAAGGCTTAAATTGGCTTGGAGTTACAATTCTACTAACAGCAGCGATTTTCAGCCTGTATCCCAATTTTAAGGGAGTGGTTTATATTCAGGTATTGTTTTTTTTCCTTCCCCACCCTTGAATTTTGAAGCTGCGGCTTATATTCGGGCCAATACTGTAATTGTGAAATTAAATTGTGAACAGATTCTTTCTCTTAGAACCATTCTGTTAATTCACCCATTCTCTTTTCACCCTGCAGAGGGCACAGTTAAATGTGTTGACACAGGAGATCTGTGATCAGGACCTCCTGCAATTTGTTCCTAATGTAACAACAACACTGGCCCTGATTCAGATCAGGAGCATAGTGCTGGGAAAAGATGCTGGCTCCTTCTCATGCCCTCTGATTCTTCTTCTCCAGGGCTGTTTTCTTGATTAAAATCCCATCTCTGAAGCTATTGTTTTCCCCAAGAGGAAAAAATGCGCAGGTATTGTCTGAGAACCTGTTATGTCTCCCCCTGCAAATTGGCCCCACAGTTATCAATGGGAAAACCACTGCATATGGGAAATGTTGATCAGATTTTGGCACCCTACTGCTGTTGTTGAATTGCCTTAAAAGCCACAAGTGATCCTGAATGTGGAACTTCTGCATCACATCTAACTTGTCCCCAGATAATAAACACTACTAAGGTGCTAGTGTGTTTGAGTGAGATCCAAATCACTGAAATAAAATATCTCCTTCTCTCACTTATCTTTTCTTTCTAGGTACCAAATTCAGTGATACAATATGTGAGTGTCGCGCTGGATACTTTCTCCAAAAAGATGAAAACAAGTGCTACCCATGCAGCAGGTGGGGAAAATCTTGTTATCTGTCTTACACACAGAAAGTAAAGGCAGCCGTGCTGGCCCATAAGGAAAAAACAAAAAAACCCAAAGTCTGTATAAGGCCACACCTTTAATAGACCAACTGAAATGTCACAGAATAGTATGCAAGATCCTGACCTCCCCAGAACTCTCCGTTCTCCAAGTAGAGTGTCAAGGGGGCAATGAAATAGGAGGAACTTTAGTGCTATACAGTGGTACCTTGGTTCTCAAACTTAATCCGTTCCGGAAGTCCGTTCCAAAACCAAAGCGTTCCAAAACCAAGGTGCGCTTTCCCATGGAAAGCAATGCAAAATGGATTAATCTGTTCCAGACTTTTCAAAACAACCCCTAAAACAGCCAATTAACATGAATTTTACTAACGAAAGCATGGATCCATAAATGAAAGCAATAAACGATGTACTGCAGTCACACAATCAATCAGTAGCTGAACTGGGTTCCACACAGTCACAGAAAAAGAGCCACAAAAACAAAAATGCAAAATAAATAGCAAAAACGGACAGAACCTCAGTGTAACACTCAAATCGGAAGCGCAGCACTCGAAACAGAAGTGTGGCACTCAAATCGGAAGCGTAACACTCAAAGCGAAGCACGTTCGGCTTCCGAAAAAAGTTCGCAAACCGGAACACTTACTTCCAGGTTTGCAGTGTTTGGGTTCCAAGTTGTTTGAGTACCAAGGCGTTTGAGAACCAAGATACCACTGTAAAGTAGTATTTGTCTCCTGTGCAACTGAGACCCACTTTTTCCTATTTCAGCTGCAATGAGAAAGAATGCAAGATGGACTGCGACTATTTCGATGAAGTGATAAAGCCAGAAAATAACCCACGTAAGTTCTGGAATAATACTTGGACAACACTTTAGCCCTTGATACAATCCACAGCAACAACTTTTACCAGCCCTGCTTCACACCTCAGTTGTTCTTGCATGGCTGGCAGAGGCACCAACTTCCAAGGGAGAAGGGGGGGTGACGTCATGTGATGTGTGATGTCAGGAAGAGCCGGACTCCTGGGTGTAGCAGTTGCCTCCCCTAGATCAAGTAAAACAATACAAATACTTAACTAACTGACCAACCACATCGCTTCTGCCCTGCTTAACAAAAGTCCTGTCCCCTCTTAACAAAAATCCTGGCTATGCCCATCGCTGGGGTGGAACTGAATGCAGCTGGTCATGGGTCCTCGTCCTCCTTCTGTGGGGTCTTCTTCCTTATCCCTTCCCCTCCAATTCAGGAGGAGGAGGAGAAGCCAGTCACTGAAGTGCTCTCTTGGCCTCTTCCTCCCACTTTGAACATGGGGAGGGGGGTCCCAAAGGGCTTGGCCCCTAGGAGAGGGCACACCTGATGACTGGAAAGTGTCCTTGAACTTTGACATCATTTACTTGCGTGGATGGAGGATAGAGAGGGGGTGTCTAGAAAGAAACCAACAGAACAAACGTAAAATGTACATTTGTTACTCCACCCATTTACGCCTCTGGTGCCATCCACTGTTAGCATGTGACCCCCCAGATGCTTGCGCTTGGACTACTGCAATGCACTCAATGTGGGGCTACCTTTGAAGGTGACCCGGAAACTGCAATTAATCCAGAATGCGGCAGCTAGACTGGTGACTGAGTGGCTGCCAAGACCACATAACACCGGTCCCAAAAGACCTATATTGGCTCCCAGTACGTCTCCAAGCACAATTCAAAGTGTTGGTGCTGACCTTTCAAGCCCTAAACGGCCTCAGCCCTGTATATCTGAAAGAACGCCTCCACCCCCATCGTTCTGCCCGGACACTGAGGTCCAGCTCCGAGGGCCTTCTGGCGGTTCCCTCACTGCCAGAAGTGAGGTTACAGGGAACCAGGCAGAGGGCCTTCTCAGTAATGATGCCCGCCCTGTGGAACGCCCTCCCACCAGATGTCACGGAAATAAACAACTATCTGACTTTTAGAAGACATCTGAAGGCAGCCCTGTTTAGGGAAGTTTTCAATGTTTTATGTTACTTTTTTATTTATATTTTGTTGGAAGCCACCCAGAGTGGCTGGGGAAACCCAGCCAGATGGGCGGAGTATGTATGTATGTTTGTATGTATGTATGTATGTATGTATGTATGTATAAATAAATAAATAAATAAATAAATAAATAAATAAAATAATCATTATCATTATCATTATGCAGACCTCAGGCTGAAAAAGGTCCCCCACTCCTGCTCTCTAATACCTGACATTGACTTCACTTTCCAATCATTGATCTCCACTCCACATTTGTCTCTGTGCTCTAGCTATCCTATCCATCTCTTCGCACCTGTTTTCCTATCCTTCCAGACCCTATCATCTATATTATGCTTATTTTTCCTTACAGACCAAGCACTTCTCCTCGCTATAATAGTCATTTTAATCGTAACTGTCGGTGTATTGGTGTTGGTGAACATACTTCGCAAACGATCCTGTCAGAAGAGGTTCAGCTCCACTTTCTGTCCATTTGGTGAGTATAGCACTTGCCTGTTGGAGGATCCAGATTAGGAAAAGTCTATGGTTTCAAAGCTGAGCAAGGGGAGACTTGCAAAGGGCTTTAAGGAAGCTCAAACAGGAGCAGCGTGTGCAGGGCGACATGCTGTCTTAAAGCCCTTTCTAAAAACTCTGTGAGGCAACTGCTCCCTTTATCCTTCAAATATTGGAGAGAGCAGGTGGGTGGGGAGTACGTGGGGAACTTGCAAATGCTTTGAGTCCCAGCGCTCATGCTTGATCCCCCAGAGGCTCAGATGGATGGCCGGGGGTGGTGGTGCGCTGTCTTATAGCAAAATCGTTTTGAAGCAGCCTCTTCCCCTTTTTTAAGTGAATGGTCAGCAAAATGACTCCGCCGTGCCCTAGAGCTGCCCAACTGCTTGCTCTAGTGTTTAAAGGAGAAGAGGGGGGCTGCTTTAAGGAGCGTGGGTTCCCCCCCCCCCCAGGACTTTCCCTTTGCAAAGGTGCTTTTCAAAGCAGCTCTGCTTTAAGCAGGCAGTTCCCACATAAGCACACAGCTTATACCTGTGGCCGCCACTGTGCCAGCCACGGACGCAGTGACACCTTTGAGAACTGCCTTCTAGGCCCCTGTGGTGATCTCGCCCCTTTAAGACTGATTTATAGGAATAGGTTAGAATTTAAGAAATAGTGAGCATACATACAGCTGTCTCCCATTAAGGCTTCAAGGCCGGTGTCACAAGGTAATTGGGTGAAAGAGGTGAACACCCGCGGTCTAAGTTCCCATAAAACCTGCGTTGGTGGGAGCTCTCGCCACTCAGCCAGGCATCTATTTGGGCTTTGACAGCATCTTGTTCCTACTGAGATTTAAGTTTAAGCATTTATGTTAATTAGCTGGATAAGTTAGTGTTTGTTATTTTCTTCCCTTCTGAGCTATTTTTAATCTCTGCAATTATTTGCAGTTTCTCTCATAGAGTTTTGTTTCAGTAAAGTCAGTGTGTGATATTATGAAATTTGGTCTGGTCTGAGTTCCTGAACCTTTAAATTTTGACCACGCTTTTTGGCGCAAGGGTCATCCACCGCAGCCCCTGCTGCTCATTGATGCAATTTTCATAATTTCATAAGATGATGAGAACGGGTACCTTTTTCTCCTTTAAAAATACATGTAGTGGATAAATTGGTTGAGAGACAGACAGACAGGTTCTTTCTCATTTTCTCTTTCAGTTCTAAGTGCTTCTCAAGGCTCAGATTGACAGCTGAGCAGGTATCTAGAAAGTAGGAGGGGAAGGGGAACAATCTGGTAGACTGGATGGAGGAAAACAGAGTAAGGGGGTTGAGAGGGGACAAGAGAAGGAATGCAGGGTGCCACGGAAATTGGGAGAGAAAGAGAATGGAGTGTCAGAAAGAAAAAAAACACACAAGTGGTCGCCAGTAAAACAGATCTTCTTGTAATTGTAAAATTTTTCCATGGGTTCCCTTCCCTCCCACTTCCATCACCATCAAATCACAGATCAAGTGCTCTCCAGCCCTGATATGGCACAAAAGCATGAATCCAAAGTACATTTGGAACCTCATAATGTTTTTAAAACTACCATCAAATCATAGGCCACTTCTGTTTGTTGGTGGTCTTCGTGCTATGTAAAAAAAGCTATGAAGATCCATGAGAATCTGTGCCTTGTATCAGTAATAATAAAAATAATTTATTATTTATACCCCTCCCATATGGCTGGGTTTCCCCAGCCAATCTGGGCAGCTCCCAACCGAATTAAAAGCACAATAAACCATCAAACATTAAAAACTCTCCTAACAGGGCTGCCTTCAGATGTCTTCTAAAAGTCAGATAGTTGTTTATTTCCGTGACATCTGATGGGAGGGTGTTCCACAGGGCAGGCGCCACTACCGAGAAGGCCCTCTGCCTGGTTCCCTGTGTTCTTGTGGTGCTAGCAAGCACAGGATCTGCCATCTTTACTGTGTAGGCTACCCAAGTAAGCTTTAATTTGATGTGCTTTTGGTGGGGCTCCAGGTAAAATCCTGCAAAATCAAGAAGATCCAACATTTACCCAGACCCCATGGAAGAACAAAGAGGGGCGAGCCGGGGAAGAGAAGCCATCAGAGGGATATCAATGGCACCATTTCAAAATTCCAAAAAGTTTGGCATATGACCCAACAGGCTGCAATGCCTCCAATATCTCTGTAGCCTAGTTATATGTACTCCAATTCCTTTAGTGAAGTGAATATAAGCAGACCTCTGGTCTTCAGCACAACCCTGGCTGTTAAATGCATCCAGTAGCTAGTAGCTGCCACCATCTGTGTTTGCTAAAGAATCATCTAGCTGTCTATTAGCTTGACAGTAACAATAAAGCTAATTTTCTCTTTTGATGGCTGTAAAATAATTTATTCTGGGATTTTTTTCAGCTTCAAATCTGCAGCCAGCAAGTGAACCTCCCCCAGAGGTAAGTTGTTGCAAAGGTTTCTAAAATTCCTCTAAACCTCAGGATTGTTTGCGGTTTATGCCTAGCTTTCTTATTTTCTAAGTTCAGCCAACTGCATGCTTGACGTTTCTCTTGTTCCTTAGGTGGTAGAAAAAGGAAAAGGCACATTTCTGGAACAAAACCAGACAGACAATCTTTTGCCACTGAAAGCCACACCAGCTGACCTCCCAGATTGTGTGAGAGTGGCAGGAGAGACACAAATCTCAGATCGTGAGTGCATCTTAATTTCAGAAATAAAACGTGGGCAGTGGGCAGGGAGAAGAATATGTGAGTTATGTGTGCATTGCTCCTATAAAGGTGTGTAGGGGTGTGTGTGTGTGTGTGTGTGAGAGAGAGAGAGAGAGAGAGAGAGAGAGAGAGAGAGAGAGAGAGAGAACTATTGCCTGCATCAAAAACCCAAGAAGGTGCTAAAATCCTGAATTTGAATGTTACAAAGAAATCCAGAAAAGCGGAATGCCAGTTGCTGAGAACCTTGTGGGGAAAGCACTGCTGTACTTAAGTCTTTTTGTGGGCTTCCCATGCACATCTGGTTGACCACTGTGAGAACAGAATGCAGGAATAGAAGCACCCTTGCCTGATCCATCAGAGCCCTTATTTTCTTAAGTGCAGCTATCTGGTTATATGGTGCATTGCAGATTGCTCATGTTTCACTACAGTGGTACCTTGGTTCTCAAACTTCATCAGTTCCAGAAGTCTGTTCCAAAACCAAAGCGTACCAAAACCAAGGCACGCTTTCCCATAGAAAGTAATGCAAAATGGATTAATCCATTCCAGACTTAAAAACAACTCCTCAAACAGCAATTTAACATGAATTTTACTATCTAACGAGACCATGGATCCATAAAATGAAAGCAGTAAACAATGTACTGCAGTCACACGCTCAATCAATCAGTAGCTGAACTGGGTTCCACGCAGTTACGAAAACAAAACAAAAAGAGCCACAAAAACAAAAAACTCCAAAATAAATAGCAAAACAGACAGACCTCAGTGTAACACTCAAAATGGAAGTGTGGCACTCAAAAAGGAAGTGTAACTCTCAAAACGGAGCACGTCCGGCTTTCGAAAAAGGTTCGCAAACCAGAACACTTACTTCCGGGTTTGCAGTGTTTGGGTTCCAAGTTGTTTGAGTACCAAGGCGTTTGAGAACCAAGGCACCATTGTATTTCACGTTTGTCGTACAATGAATGTGCTATTAAGGAAACATGGCTGTCTCAGCAGTTTTTCAATAATAGGGAGAATGGAAATAATTTTTGTTACTGACAATTTATACTATGCTAGGGTTTCCTAAATGTGGGTGTCCAGCTGTTTTTGGACTACAACTCCCATCATCCTTAGCTAGCAGGACCAGTGATCAGGGACGATGGGAATTGTAGTTCAAAAAAACAGCTGGAGGCCCAAGTTTGGGAAACCCTGACACAGACCAAATACTGGGAGGTGGGCAGAGCCTAACCCTCACAGCATCACTTGATTTCTCCTTTGTTCCTTTTACCCCTAGGTCCTGAAGTTTTGTACGCTGTGGTGGATCAAGTACCGCTGACCCGGTGGAACGAATTTGTGCGGCGCCTGGGACTGAATGAAATTTCAATAGAGAGGATTTATGCCGAGCATCGGCACATTCGAGAAGCGCAATATGTCATGCTGAGACAATGGAGGCAGCAAGCAGGCCATGGGGCCACTGTAGAGCGCATTTGTTATGTTCTCAACCAAATGGAGATGAGTGGCTGTAGTGAGACTATTCAGGAGGTTCTGTCCAACCTGCCTTAGGTGTACTGCATCAGTACTCACTCACACAAAGCACAATCGTCTCTTGATGACTTGTAGCATCATGGTGCGTTGTGTGTTTGAAGGTGCCATTATGCCATAAACAGAACTTGTAGGTGTTCTTACCTCCAACACAAATGTTTTTTTCAGTGGAGTAAGCTCACTGTGTTCCATTCATAAACAATCGAGAAATATGTGTCTGAAACGGGTTCTTCTTCCCATCCCTGCCAAGTCTAGGCCCTCCTTTCAGAGGGCTTATCCTTTTGTCCTACTGCTTCCCTCACCCAGGGGAAACTGCTCTTTAGCTCGTAATTGGAGCAAATGGCAATCTGGTTTTCCGCAGTTCTTACCTATCTCTTATTGAGTGGGTTTTCTTGGAAAGGAGCGGGGCAAACGGCAAACCACTTGGACCCATGCTTTCTAGCCATGGCACAAGCAGAAGCGTTTTCAAGCCCAGTTAGATTTTGGCCTCTTCACTTGCTTGTCATCTACTTTATTATTCTTTTTTATAGAGACTGAAAAGCGACTTAGTCAAGTATGTTTCTGAGCACAGTTCAAAGTGTTGGTGCTGACCTTTAAAGCCCTAAACTGCCTCGGCCCAGTATACCTGAAGGAGCGTCTCCACCCCCATCGTCCAGCCCGGACACTGAGATCCAGCGCCGAGGGCCTTCTGGCGGTTCCCTCATTGCGAGGTTACATTCTCAGTAGTGGCACCCGCCCTGTGGAACGCCCTCCCTTCAGATGTCAAGGAAATAAACAACTACCTGACTTTTGGAAGACATCTGAAGGCAGCCCTGTTTAGGGAAGTTTTTAATGTTTGATGTTTTACCGTGTTTTTAATATTCTGTTGGGAGCCGCCCAGAGTGGCTGGGGAAGCCCAGCCAGGTGGGCGGGGTATAAATAATATTTTTTTTAAATTAAATGTTCTATAGGATTGTGAGAATGTCTCTTAAATGAATACTCGCGGCCTTTTCTGATCCAGGGCTCTTTCAATCCCAACCAGTTTGAATGCGTGTTGGGTTTTTTAAAAAAAACAAATGTATATGTCCATTTTCATATATTTGTGCTGTCTGTCTTTCTGCCTCCCACAAGGTCTTCTTCAGGGCATGCATACACTACAGACATCTTGGTTAACTGTGGTTCCTTTTGTGTATGGAGCATTGGGAATTGTTGTTTGGAGCACTAACAGACAATTTTAGCACGTGTAAATTGGCAGGAAGACATTAGAATCAAAGAATCGTAGAGTTGGGAGGGACCCAAGGGTCATCTAGTCCAACCCCCTGCAATGCATTAGTCAGAATCTCCTTCCTTCCAACTTTAAGCCATTGGTTTGAGTCCTACCCTCCAGAGCAGGAGAAAACAAGCTTGTTCCCTCTTCCATGTGACGTCTCCTCTTTTCCAAGCTAAACATACCCAGCTCCTTCAACCGTTCCTCATAAGGCTCAGCCTTTATAGAACTAGCATAAACAAGTAGCCATAATCTTGCTCTAAATCTTTGCTTGTCTTCCCCACCATCATATTCTTTCTCTCTTCCTTTTTTTAAAAAATAAAAAATAAAATCCAATATTGTGGGGACATTTGTGCAACCCACCAATGGATTCTAAATCACTAGCTGAAAACAATTTTAGGCTGCAATCCTATGCACCTTTGGATAAGTTCCAATGAACATAGTGGGATTTACTTTTGAGTTAATGTGCACAAACTTGCACTGGCAGTTGGCAAAAATTGCACTCTCCTGGACAGCGTAAAGTTAATGAAAGTTAGGAGGAAATATTTCAATCAGAAATTCAGTAGAGGTGCTCCGGCATAAATAGTATTTGTTGGTTGATTGGCGTCTGTTTCGAGAGACAATGGAGTGTGCCTCCGGGGGGTGAAGCCTGGGCAGTGTGTATGGAGGTCCTGGGAATGGCAGTTTTATCTGTATATATTTGCCGTTTGGGTTAAGTAATGCAGTTAAGTATTTTGTATATACTTTTGTTGTATCTTTGTATAAGCCTTGTTATAACTGAGCGACCAAGTCTCTGACAAAATACAGCCAGACGAATGTGCTTTCTTTTATATTTTCTTGAACACCTTTGTTCATTCTACACTATAGATATAAATGACTAAATTTGTAATACAAATAAAAACCTGAAAAGAAAAGAGAAGCTGTTTTTCCTTTCTTTTTCCCAACAAAAGCCCATGAGCAAAGGGAGACAAATGCCTTCACTCAGCATCCCCTTTCATTTAAATCACACCTTTTCCAGTATTCCAAGTTGTGTGTTTGTTTCTCTCTGGCGATCCCTCGTAGCCGAGTAAGTTTGTCTTCCATAAACACGGTGTTAACAATGAGTCCGTAAGTGACTGTGGAGGCCAATTCTGGATCCACACCTCCTTCCACAGTGGGGACATTGGTTCCCGGGCAAGAATTTATCACGGTGTGGATTTGCCAAGTGTGCCTTTCTCTTGTGTCCTGAGTTCGAATGTCTTCAAAGCCCATGACACCTTTGGTCAAGGCTGTTCTCCAACTGGAGCGCTCGTAGGCAAGACTTTCCCTATTGTTGGTGTTGTTGTTTAGTCATTTAGTCGTGTCCGCCTCTTTGTGACCCCCTGGACCAGAGCACGCCAGGCCCTCCTGTCTTCCACTGCCTCCCGCAGTTTGGTCAGACTCATGTTTGTAGCTTCGAAGACACTATCCAACCATCTCGTCCTCTGTCGTCCCCTTCTCCTTGTGCCCTCCATCTTTCCCAACATCAGGGTCTTTTCCAGGGAGTCTTCTCTTCTCATGAGGTGGCCAAAGTCTTGGAGCCTCAGCTTCAGGATCTGTCCTTCCAGTGAGCACTCAGGGCTGATTTCCTTAAGAATGGATAGGTTGGATCTTCTTGCAGTCCATGGGACTCTCAAGAGTCTCCTCCAGCACCAGAATTCAAAAGCATCCATTCTTCGACGGTCAGCCTTCTTTATGGTCCAGCTCTCACTTCCATACATCACTACTGGGAAAACCATAGCTTTTACTATACGGACCTTTGTTGGCAAGGTGATGTCTCTACTTTTTAAGATGCTGTCTAGGTTGGTCATTGCTTTCCTCCCAAGAAGCAGGCGTCTCTTAATTTCGTGGCTGCTGTCACCATCTGCAGTGATCATGGAGCCCAAGAAAGTAAAATCTCTCCCTGCCTCCATTTCTTCCCCTTCTATTTGCCAGGAGGTGATGGGACCAGTGGCCATGATCTTCGTTTTTTTGATGTTGAGCTTCACACCATATTTTGCGCTCTCCTCTTTTACCCTCAATAAAAGGTTCTTTAATTCCTCCTCACTTTCTGCCATCAAGGTTGTGTCATCTGCATATCTGAGGTTGTTGATATTTCTTCCGGCAATCTTAATTCCGGCTTGGGATTCATCCAGCCCAGCCTTTCGCATGATGAATTCTGCATATAAGTTAGATAACCAGGGAGACAATATACAGCCTTGTCGTACTCCTTTCCCAATTTTGAACCAATCAGTTGTTCCATATCCAGTTCTAACTGTAGCTTCTTGTCCCACATAGAGATTTCTCAGGAGACAGATGAGGTGATCAGGCACTCCCCATTTCTTTAAGAACTTGCCATAGTTTGCTGTGGTCGACACAGTCAAAGGCTTTTGCATAGTCAATGAAGCAGAAGTAGATGTCTTTCTGGAACTCTCTGGCTTTCTCCATAATCCAGCGCATGTTTGCAATTTGGTCTCTGTTGTTGGTGTTTATACTACATTAAAAAAAAATTGTCTTGAGACAGTCTTTCAACCTCTTTTGTTGACCATCAGCATTAGGCTTAAGAGTGCTGGAGGAGACATACAGTGGTAACTCAGGTTAAGTACTTTGTTCCGGAGATCTGTTCTTAACCTGAACCTGTTCTTAACCTGAAGCACCACTTTAGCTCATGGGGCCTCCCGCTGCTGCTGCTGCGCCGCCGGAGGCCGATTTCTGTTCTTATCCTGAAGCAAAGTTCTTAACCCGAGGTAATATTTCTGGGTTAGCGGAGTCTGTAACCTGAAGCGCCTGTAACCCGAGGTACCACTGTAGTTCTGTTCGGCAGTCCAGATTGCAGCCTGCATCCATGATTACAGAGGTGCATCTGAAGCTGGTTTGGATTTGCAGTTTGAGGCAGCAAAAGCCCATCAAATCTCAGATGGTAGAGAAAGCCTAACCTTTCATTAGACTGTACCGGTGGCGGCTCCTAAGATTCCCTCCCAGGCCAAAGCCAGCGCCCATTTGCACAAAGAATTAATAATAATAATTTTTATTTATACCCCGCCCTCCCCAGCCAAGGCATGCAAACTGGCAGCACTTTCAAATGCTGTTTTGCAGCCGAGCCCTTCATCCTCCGGTCGGTTTCACAACATACGATGTTGGACTGAAATAACAATAATTTCTTATTTATACCCCGTTTGTGCTGCTTCGCATTCTAGGCCCCGTGGGCTAAGCCCATTTCACGGAACTGCGGACCCAGAAAGTCTCTCCACGCCCGCTTTTTCCTCACACTCGGGTCCCCAGATGGTGTTGGACTACAACTCCCATCATGCCTAGCTACCGGGGCTAGTGGCGAGGGATGACGGGAGTTGTAGTCCAACATCATCTGGGGACCCGAGTGTGAGGAAAAAGCGGGCGTAGAGCTGGGACTGGATGACTTTCTGGGTCCGCAGTTCCGTGAAATGGGCTTAGCCCACGAGGCAAAGAAGAGGAAGCGGCCCAAGCGCCTGCATTCGGCGCGGCCCGTTGCCCGTGAGGCCAAACGCGGCAGTTTCCCGCCACTTCCTGACAGGAATTTCTTTGGGAGTTGCTTAGGGAGACGCAAACGTTGCCCGTGAGGCCAAACGCTGCACTTTCCCGCCGCTTCCTGACAGGAATTTGGCCGCCATGCGTCCGACTGAAGGGAAGCGAGGCGGAGCAGCCGCGGCCCCTTCCGGCCCCTTTGAATCCCCGCGCGGGAAAATGGCGGCGGCGGCGGCGGCGCTGGCTTAGCAGAAGGCGGTGCGGGAAGATGGCGGCGTCCTTGTCTTCCCCTTCGCCCCGCCGAGGGGCTCTGAGCGGCGTCGTGCTGAGCCCCCCGCCCGGCCTGGGCTGCTCCCTCCGCCCCAGCCTCGGCCCTCCAGGTAAAGCTCGGAGGCGGCTCCTCGGCGCTGGCTTGGCTAGTCAGGGGCTATGAGTTGAGGGGGGTATTTAACCCTCAGCGTAGCCAGGATTTTTTTGGGGGGGGGATAGGCCTTTTGCTGGGGGGAGCAGAACCTCAGTTTGCTATGTATTTTTATTTATTTTGCCCCCCCCCTGGCTACGCCCATGGATTTCGCCATTGCTGTGGGGTTTCTTTCCTAACCCCACACCTTAAATCAACGCTGAGCGGTTCCCCAACCCAGAGTGTTCTTGAGCTGGGGCAGTTGAAAGGGACCCCAAAGGGTCATCTAGCCCAACCCGCTGCGGTGCAGGAATGGCGACTAAAGAACCCCTGGCAAGGTGGTCGCCCAAGCGCTGCTTAAAAACCTCCAATGAAGGAGAGTCCCCACCTGTCCAGTTAGGGCTCATCCCCACTTTATTTTTCGCCCTACCCAGTGGCAGATTTTTTTTGGGGGGGGGGAGCAGGCAGCTTTTTCACCCAGGGCGCTGAGTCAAGGGGGCACAACACTGAAAAGATCCAATTGGGGGTGTCAAATTTTGGCCTTGCTCATGGCACCCTATTGTTGTTGTTGTTGTTTAGTCATTTAGTTGTGTCCGCCTCTTCGTGACCCCCTGGACCAGAACACGCCAGGCCCTCCTGTCTTCCACTGCCTCCCTCATGCTGGTAGCTTCAAGAACACTGTCCCACCATCTCGTCCTCTGTCGTCCCCTTCTCCTTGTGCCCTCCATCTTTCCAACATCAGGGTCTTTTCCAGGGAGTCTTCTCTTCTCATGAGGTGGCCAAAGTATTGGAGCCTCAGCTTCACGATCTGTCCTTCCAGTGAGCACTCAGGGCTGGTTTCCTTCAGAATGGAGAGGTTTGATCTTCTTGCAGTCCATGGGACTCTCAAGAGTCTCCTCCAGCACCAGAATTCAAAAGCATCCATTCTTCGGCGATCGGCCTTCTTTACAGTCCAGCTCTCACTTCCATACATCACCACTGGGAAAACCATAGCTTTAACTATACGGACCTTTGTTGGCAAGGTGGCGTCTCTACTTCTCAAGATGCTGTCTAGGCCTGTCATTGCCCTTCTCCCAAGAAGCAGGCGTCTTTTAACTTCGTGGCTGCTGTCACCATCTGCAGTGATCATGGAGCCCAAGAAAGTAAAATCTCTCACTGCCTCCATTTCTTCCCCTTCTATTTGCCAGGAGGTGATGGGACAAGTGGCCATGATCTTCGTTTTTTTGATGTTGAGCTTCAGACCATATTTTGCACTCTCCTCTTTCACCCTCATTAAAAGGTTCTTTAATTCCTCCTCACTTTCTGCCATCAAGGTTGTGTCATCTGCATATCTGAGGTTGTTGATATTTCTTCCGGCAATCTTAATTCCAGCTTGGGATTCATCCAGCCCAGCCTTTCGCATGATGCATTCAGCATATAAATTAAATAAGCAGGGAGACAAAATACAGCCTTGTCGTACACCTTTCCCAATTTTGAACCAATCAGTTGTTCCATATCCAGTTCTAACTGTAGCTTCTTGTCCCACATAGAGATTTCTCAGGAGACAGATGAGGTGATCAGGCACTCCCATTTCTTTAAGAACTTGCCATAGTTTGCTGTGGTCGACACAGTCAAAGGCTTTTGCATAGTCAATGAAGCAGAAGTAGATGTCTTTCTGGAACTCTCTAGCTTTCTCCATAATCCAGCGCATGTTTGCAATTTGGTCTCTGGTTCCTCTGCCTCTTCTAAATCCAGCTTGCACTTCTGGGAGTTCTTGATCCACATACTGCTTGAGCCTTCCTTGTAGAATTTTAAGCATAACCTTGCTAGCGTGTGAAATGAGTGCAATTGTGCGGTAGTTGGAGCATTCTTTGGCACTGCCCTTCTTTGGGATTGGGATGTAGACTGATCTTCTCCAATCTTCTGGCCACTGCTGAGTTTTCCAAATTTGCTGACATATTGAGTGTAGCACCTTAACAGCATCCTAATAGGCACCCTATTACGGATAATCAATTTCCACCCCTAGCCCCACGCTTTCCCAGTCTGTGTCCAAGCACTGGTTTTGGGGGGGTTTTTTGGCCTGCCGCTTTCCCGGGGGAGCCTGTTCTTTAATGCTGAATTGGAACAAATGGCAATTCGCGTTTTCCGCAGTAAAGAGTGGGTTTTCATGAGGAAAGCGCTGGGGGGTGGGGGGGGGGTGCTTGGACATAAAGCTTTCAAGAGTGGGCCTGTGCCTAGAAATGAAACACTACACAAAAGGAAGTCTGGATTAGCCCAGAGTCCTTTCCACTGTGAAACAGCTCCCTGAAGTTCTTCCTGATGTTTGAAATCTCCTTTCTTACAATTTGAATCCATTGGTTCAGGTCTTACCCTCTGGAACAGGGGAAAAAAAGCTTGCTCCATCTTCCATATGACAGCCCTTTGGATATTTGAAGATGGCTATCCCCATGATGGAGTGAGCTCCCGTTGCTCGGTCCCTGCTCCTGCCAACCTAGCAGTTCGAAAGTACGTCAAAGTGCAAGTAGATAAATAGGTACCGCTCGGGCAGGAAGGTAAACGGCATTTCTGTGCGCTGCTCTGGTTCACCAGAAGCGGCTTAGTCCTGCTGGCCACATGACCCGGAAGCTGTACGCCGGCTCCCTTGGCCAATAAAGCGAGATGAGCGTCGCAACCCCAGAGTCGGCCACAACTGGCCTTTGGCCAGGGCACAGCCTGACTCCCTCCCTCGGCAATCTTCACGGAGCTCTGGCCCAATGGTGGCCAGTGGCTTGAATTTAATTAATTTTATAATGAATGATTTTAGAATGTTGTTTGTGTTGTACTTTTGTATTGTTTTATTGTTGTTAGCCGCCCTGAGCCCGGCTTCGGCTGGGGAGGGCGGGATATAAATAAAATTTATTATTATTATTATTATTATTATTATTATTATTATTATTATTAACTGGACCTAATGGTCAGGGGTCCCTTTACCCTTTTTATCATATCTCTCATGTACACATTTGGGTGTTCATAGAAATATCACAGGTATATATATTATCATCAAGGGCTGTTGGGCTCATTTATTACAGTGTTTCTCTGTACAGTGGTACCTCGGGTTACATACGCTTCAGGTTACAGACTCTGCTAACCCAGAAATAGTACCTCGGGTTCAGAACTTTGCTTCAGGATGAGAACAGAAATTGTGCTCCGGTGGCGCAGCAGCAGCAGGAGGCCCCATTAGCTAAAGTGGTGCTTCAGGTTAAGAACAGTTTCAAGTTAAGAACAGACTTCTGGAACGAATTAAGTACGTAACCAAAGGTACCACTGTACTGTAGTTGTGTGTGTGCACATTCGTCTGAGAACTAAGGATAACACTGCACATCTAACGAATTGCAAGACAGTTTATGTCACAACTAAGCTGCTTCCACAAGACTCTTTGATATGTGTGAAGCATGTAAATGTCCAGACCTCCACCCTGAGGGAAAAAATCCTAATCTGATGCTGGATTCCCCCCCCCCCCAGGACAAGGTCAGCATGTGGGTGTTCCGGATGAGCAAGCTGACAAACTGCTGCTAGCAAACTGGGGGCTCCCCCAAGCGGTCCTGGATAAATACCATGGTTTGGGAGTGGTTCGTATGTTCCAGTGGCAAGCCGAGTGTCTGATGGTTGGACAAGTTCTGGAGGGGGAGAACTTGGTTTACTCAGGTATGCTAGTAGTTGATGTTCATTCAGCAAATCTCACTTACTGCAAATAGCTGATATAGCATTTCCCTGTTTGACTGTGTTTGTGGTGAGTAAATACCTCTTTCCATTTTGTCAGTGCGATTAACTTCTGAGTTTAACAGAGGACTCTCCTTAATACGTAAATACCAAAGAATTTCTGATTTGCCTTATGTGTATTTTGATTAGATCTAAAAACTGATTCTAATTAACTGCTAGCTGCATATTTTTAAAGGGTGAATTGCCATTGCGTCTTTCTCTTGGTACCTTTTGATGCTACTTGAGAACATTTTTCTGAAGCCGTCATCATTGTTTCTCATTTGATAGCTAAAAAGAGAAAGAATGTGACTTGCACATGTCCTAGTAGCAATAAAAGCATATCCATGCTAAGTGCTCTTGTGGTAGCACTAAATATAAAATACGTAAGGAATTTTCAGTAACGCACAATTCTGTAGGGCAGGATCAGTGATCCACAAACTTTGCCTGCCCTTTACAGCCAATCCAGCTTGTGCTCACCTGCTCTTGTCTTGTCCTTGACTTTCTGCTCCACCTCCGTGTGAGGTTATGAGCAATGCCTTGTTTCTTTTTCAAGCTCCAAGTTTAATTGGGAAGGAATTTGTTTCTAGATGTTGAATGTCTTCCTTTCAATGACTTTCAGCTCCTACAAGTGCAGGGAAAACTCTAGTTGCTGAATTACTTATACTGAAGAGAGTGCTGGAATCTCGCAAAAAAGCTTTGTTCATTTTACCCTTTATCTCTGTGGCCAAAGAAAAGAAATATTACCTGCAAGTAAGTAGAAGATATTTAAAGTAGGGTACTAGATCAGAAGTCATATTGCAGAATCTTAAGTGCTGAGAAGAAAAGCAGGCACATTTTTGACAGAATTTTGGGGAAGAATGGTCATCTTATTTGAGTGGAGGGAGCCAGAACTGTGCACAGCATTCCAAACGAGGTTGCATCATAGATTTGTGTAAAGGTATTATGACAGTGACAGTTTTATTTTCAGTCCCTTTCCCAGTGATTCCAAGTATGGGATTTGCCTTTTTCACAGCTGCTGCACACAGGGCTATCTTCAGTTAGCTAGCCACTATGACCCCGAGGTCTCATTTTTCATCAGGCTTGAATATAAGAAGAGGATCAGGTAAATGGCCCAACTAGTCAAGTATCCTGTTCTCACAGTGGTCAATCAGATACCTGTCCTAGGTGAGGGATTGTCTAGTGATGAGTTGGTTTCAAAATACAATGTGGGGTTGACTGCTTTACACAGCGCATGCCAAAATTCTAAACGTGAAAATATGTACATTGTCTCTTTGGCAAATAGGCAGTGTTCCAAGACGTAGGTGTGCAAGTGGAGGGGTATATAGGGAGTATTTCCCCTGCTGTCCGTTTCTCTGCCCTGGATGTTGCTGTCTGCACTATTGAGAGAGCTAATGGTCTGATCAACAGACTCATAGAGGAGAAAATACTGGACTCACTGGGTAAGCTGTAACAGCATTTGTCATTATCAAGAAACAGTGAAAAAAGTGGTCTCCCAGTTGGACATATCAGTCTTCTTCTTTTTGCACAATATTGCCTCTGACAATACCGTATATATTTTCTGTGTATAAGACGCTCCCATGTATAAGACAACCCCTATTTTTTAAAACACAAAATTAAGAAATCGGACCAGAGCCAGACCCTGATCCCGAACCGCCAGAACCTGAACCCAAACCCAGGCTGCCCACACTAGAGTTCGAACCTGAGCCCAGGCCTCCCACAACAGCCCAAACTCAAACTTGAACCCCTGGCATTAACCATTCGTGTATAAGACGGCCCCCAATTTTGGACTAAAATTTTAAAGCAAGAAGCATTGTCTTATACGTGGGGAAATACGGTATATAATTTCTATAGCAGCTTGGTCTGCATTCCACTGGCTTGATTTGAAAAATTGTAGGTATATCTACAGATATTTGTCAGTTCATTCAATAGCAATCTTAAGTCAGAGTGCTATTGTTAGTAAATTTCCTGATGTTTATATCTATACCAGCATTTTTTAAAGAAATATGTCTGAACTGTTTTGAAAGTAAATAATTTTTTTAAAGGAAGAACCCATAATTAAAGTTGATATTTGTGCTAGTTTTAAGGTTTCTGAGTCACCTTGGGTGCCCTTTGTTGGAGTAAAAGCGACTCTTAAATGCTTTAATAAATCAATAAAATAGTATGGGAGCTTAAAATTTAGAGGGTTCATTTAACTATTTGGCTGGATGGCATCCTTTCTAAGTTTAAGTGTCGTTATGATATTTGCATCCATCCATTTATTAGGAATAGACTCTGTTTCTCTACAGTATGAAAACAGCTCAGCTAACTGCCCTTTTAAATGCTTCCTAAAATTCAATAGTACTGTATAGCTGTCTGGGCCTTGCACTTTATTCAAATTTATTCAAGTTTAAAAAATGCAATAAAGTATCTTATTGCTTTTTTCTTTTGTTATGTTCTGCAGCAGCCTAGAATGTGGTATAGAAATTTAAAATAACAATAGGTAAATTGATATCTGTAGCCTCTCCCTTTCTGTTCCATAGGAATAGTAGTTGTAGATGAGCTGCACATGCTGGGGGATCCTCAGAGAGGGTATCTGCTAGAACTCCTGCTGACAAAGGTTCAGTTTTTGACCAGAAAAATGAAGAACAAGTGAGTAGACTAGAAAGTCTTTGTTTTTTAAGATCTCAGAAATCTAGTTTCCTGTGAGACGATTTTCCAATGGAATAACTGTTAAGAATTCGGCTTTCTTTTCTTTTTTCTTGTAGACAATCAAACATGCCTGGACCACTCTCAAATGGAATACAAATTGTAGGCATGAGCGCTACCCTTCCTAACTTGGGTCTTCTGGCCTCCTGGCTAAATGCAAAGCTATACCACACAGATTTCCGACCGGTGCCCCTTGTAGAGCAAGTGAAAATTGGCAGCCAAATTTATGACTCCTCCATTAAAGTTGTGAGAGAAATCCAGTCTGTGCTGCATATAAAGGTAACTAGATATTGCTAAGGATATGTCTTACTTAATTTAATGCTGCTTGGCTGCCAAAATTTAAAATGAAACCCTTAAGTGTATAATAGGTGTGTAATGTGTCAAAGCATGTTGTATCACATGGTAGGTAGATGGGCAATCTTTTCCTATCTCCAGGTTTTGACCAATAATTTAGCAAGTTCTGGACTTCTGTCTAATGGTATAATCCAAAAGCATGTGTTCAGTGTACCTTACCTCACAGCAGGCATGTTTAGGATTGTAACAGACCTGTGTTGCACAGTTGCAGGGCAGGCAAACAAAAATGGTGGAATTTAACATCATGCTCTTCAGCTTGCCAGACAGAAACAGCTTGCCAGTCTCCCCTCTCCTCCCCTTCATGTGCTGTTCTGGGGATTCTTCTGACCTCTCCCAGAGCCAATTTCAAGGGGGTGGGCTGAAGAGAAGGGGGGAAGCCTTGCTGTGCAAGCACAAATTCTTAAGTGGGACTTCTGATGGCGCTGGTTAGGTGAATCCTGCCCCAAAGTCCCACCCAAGCACACCACATGGTGGATGACTTGGGCACTTGTTTAGAACAGGACATAATTTTCAATCCTGGCCATACAGAGCTGAGCTTTTGCGTTTCTGAATTGAAGAAGGAATTGGAAAAAGGCTTCAAGAGCATCACCTCCATAGAGTTATATGAAATTTGCTTGTTAAAAAAATGTTTCTATTTAGAATGATGAGGACCATGTGGTGACTCTGTGTTATGAGACTGTTCAGAATGGCCATTCTGTCCTTATTTTCTGCCCATCTAAGAACTGGTGTGAGAAATTGTCAGACATCATTGCTCGGGAATTCTACAATCTCCAGCACAAGTGTGAGTCAAAATTAAGGGGCTGAGAAAGGGCTGGGGCTTGAAGACTACACACAACATGACAATATACTTTCCTTCCTATGTAAAGACCTTCAAAAGATGTCCACCCTTTCACCAGTAGCCCTGGACACAGAAGGGATAGAGGAGTTGATAGGTCAGCTAAAGCATTCGCCTTCTGGTTTGGACTCCGTGCTTCAGAGGACTATAAAATGGGGTGTAGCTTTTCACCATGCAGGTATGCCTTTGGGGTGTGTTCATCTGGTATTATTTTAGCTGTCTACATCAGTCTGAGTGTGTAAGTGTGTGGCCTGCCATGACTTTTCTGACTGGTAGGCACATGCATGTCCATGCTTCATGTTTGTAGCTTTAAGTGAAATAGCCATTATGAATCAAACACTACACAGCACTACCCAAAGAGTGCTTACTAATGATTCCTCATGATCCTGGAAAAAAGGGACAAGTGGAGTGCCGCAGGATTCTGTCCTGGGTCCACTGTTGTTCAACATCTTTCTAAATGACTTGGCTGATGCTTATCAAATTTGCAGATGACACCAAACTGGGAGGGGTAGCTAATACTGCAGGAGACAGAATCAGGATTCAAGATGACCTTAAGATGATTGGAGAACTGGGCCAAAAATAACAAAATGAATTTCAACAGAGAACATGTAAGGTTCTACACTTAGGCAGGAAGAACCAACTGCAGAAATATAAGATGGGGGGCTTGCAAGTAGTACATGTGAAAAGGATCTAGGGGTCTTAGTAGACCCCAAGCTTAACCTGAGTCAACAGTGTGATGCAGCAGCAAAAAGGCCTGATGTTATTCTAGGCTACATCAACAGAAGTATAGTGTCCAGATCAAGGGAAATAATGGAGTCCTGCTCTATTCAGCCTTGGTCAGAAACACACCAGGTGTACTGTGTCCAGTTCTGGGCACCACAATTTAAGAAGGATATTGGCAAGCTGGAGCATGTGCAGAGGAGGGCAGCCAAGATGATCAAAGATCTGGCAACCAAGCCTTATGGGAAATGGCTGAGGGAGCTGGGTATGTTTAGCCTAGATAAGATACTTATACACTTTAACGAGCTTGGGTCTGAAACGTCTTATATCTTCTCTGATCCTTTACTGCGAATGTAACAAGCTCTCTATAAATTATGAGAAGACAAAAATTTTGGTCTTCTCGAATGGTTGGAAATTAGAGAAATGGAAAATAAGAGGGCAGGAAATCCAACAAGTGAAAATCTATAGGTATCTGGGAATCTTATTCCAGAGCAATTTAGGGTGGGCAAATCATCGCACAAATGCCATAAAACAGGCAAAGTGCACCTCATCAGCTGTTGCCCGTTTTTATTATCAGAAAGGCAATCAATTTATTCCTGCGGCCAATCAGATATTCCAAACAAAAGTGCAATCCCAGATATTCTATGGAATCCCGCTATGGGTCCAAGCATATAATAGTGATCTAAAAAAGATTCACTCCAGCTTTCTGAGACGTATTCTTGGACTCCCAACTGTGATCAAATATGAAACAATGTGTGCAGAAATAGGCATACACACAATGGAATATTGGGCCTGGTCCACCTCAATAAAGTACTGGTTACGCTGCCATTTTCGCTGCCCTCCATCAAGTCTGCTCGCTGATTTGCTCAAAGACTCCTACAAATCAAGATGGTATCAGTACCTCGAAAAAAAGATTGAATCTTTAGGCATCGAGCTGGAGCCCCTGTACAATTCTAATGAGCAATACATTTTCCATAATATCCTAACTAGACTAAAGGATGTCGAGAGGCAAAATATTATGGCAGCTGTAAACAAAATCTGTTCGCCCATATTCTATGATTTAAATATCTTAGATAGCAGAGCCAATTACGTCACCAAATTAATAATTCCAGCCCAACGTAGGGCCTTTATGCTGGCCCGTTTGAATGTTTTTCCCTCAGCATTTGTCAGGGGAAGATATCAAAACATCCCCAGAAACAAGAGATTCTGCAGATGTTTTATGAATGTCCCGGACACGGTAGAGCACATTCTCTTTCAGTGCCCATTGTACAGTACGCTCCGTCAACGCGTGCTGTCCCCTCTTTTGGGTGGTCTGGAGCCCCAACAAGGTGAATGTGTGGGATTCTGCCTATCCGACGTTGACCAAAGGGTAACGGCGGGGGTAGCCGAGTTTTTGGTAGTAGCCCTCCAAGGAGCGGGTTAGCAAGGAAAACCACTGATTTTATATGTATATATATATATATGTATGTAGCCAACTGCTGCCTTTCTGTATATATCTCAAGGCTTTTATATGTTACTTTCTCTTTTATCGTTTTATTTGTATAATGCCTAATAAAGGTTTGAATAAGTAGTAGATAAGATACTGAGAGGAAAGATGATAGGCACTTTCAAATATCTTAAGGGCTGTCGCATGGAAGATGGGGCACGCTTAAGTTTTCTCCTGCTCCAGAGGTTAGGAGTCCAACCAATGGCTTCGAGTTACAAGAAAGGAGATTCCAACTAAACATCAGGAATAACTTTCTCACAGTAACAGCTGTTTGACAGTAGAATGGACTCCCTTGGAAGGTGGTGGACTCTCCATCCTTGGAGGTCTTTCAGCAGAGGTAGGATGTCCATTTGTCAGAGGTGCTTTAGTTGGGATTCCTGCATTGCCAGAGGTTGGACTAGATGATCCTCAGGGTCACTGCCAACTACAATTTTATGATTCTATGAATTTCATACTGCTTGCTTTTCAGTGGAGGCAGTTTCCACAATCTTTGATATCCTGCTGATGAAATCCATTTTATCAGAAGGTGGTTTTTTTTGTTTTTTTAAAGTCAGGAATGAGGAGTAAATGTATACAAGTGGAATTACTTTAATGCTATAAAACAATATTTGGATTTGAACTGTATTCCAAAATCTTGATTTCCCAGGATTAAATTGCCTCAATAACTATCTGCCACCATTGGTTAATATGCCAGTATTTAATAGTGTATATTAATCTTAGGTCTTACATTTGATGAACGAGACATCATTGAAACTGCCTTTCGTCAAGGAGTGCTTCGAGTCCTAGTAGCAACCTCTACGCTTTCTTCAGGGGTGAATCTGCCTGCACGCCGGGTGATCATCCGAACTCCTGTGTTTGGAGGCAGATCATTGGATGTCTTGACATACAAACAGATGGCTGGGAGAGCTGGAAGGAAGGGAGTAGACACCATAGGTAAGTGCAGTTGTTCTAGCTGTGACTAACAATAGTTCCTTGACTGTTTAAAGACCAGCAAAATTATTGTGGCCTAGGCTTTCTTGGGCTAATGCCCACTTGATTAGGGGCATCCAGAAAGTTGCTATAGGTTTAGAGAGTGGGCAGTTTTCCATATAGTAGGCCAAAAAGCTAGGAAAAAGAGTGAGAGAACAGGTGTAACATAGTTCCATATTAAGAAGAGGCAGTCCCCATGCAATCAAGGTTCAAAGAAAATAAATAGGTGCAAGCCATAGAGCTTAATTGCATGTTTTGATCTAAAATGTAGTTTTCATCAGAGAAGATCTACAGTGTAGAACATTCCTAACATTGTAATTAGCATGTTCATGCTAATTCATGCTAAATGGCAGAGTGGAGGCCAACCTGACCCCATCCATTAGCCAGTGAAGAAGCAGCTGCTTGCTTTCAGTGCTTGTTTTCCTTTTCCCTCCCTTCTCCTACAGTTCTTGGGGGGGGGGGGATATGTGCTCTATAAGTGTTAAGTACAGAAAAAGGCACCAAAAAACGAGGGTGTGTCTGTGTGTGACCCAGATACCCGTAAAGGTTGGGAGGAAGAGGCCTGGCCCCTCTGCCTGCCACTGCTGTCAGATGATACGATGCAATAAAAGAGAGAAACTGACACTTTGGTTGTTCAGTTCGTGGCGTGCTTGAGAATGTTTGGGTTTGGTGAAATGATAGTTGGTCAGTTGGTTGAATAGCTGACAATATTTGCCTAGCCTCCAAGCCCTGATCTTGTGCACAGCTGTATGCAGAGGAAGAGGAATTCAAGATCCAGTCAGAATCAATGTGTGCTCTGTTCTTGCTTTATAGGAAAGGGGACAGATTGTACCTAGCCAATGGTCCCTAGTGATATATCTGCAAAGATTTTGCCATTCCCCCATCTGCTTTGCCATTTGAATCACTGATGTGTGCCCTCTATAGTGAATGATTTTTCTGTAAGAAAGTAAGCAGGGCAGAAGAACAAAATATGTACCTTTGTTCCTAACCCTGGCGATCCCTGCTTCCAGTTTAAATGTTCTTGCGCCACTTGACCTACCTGTTCTTGGTTCTAACCAACATTGATTTGATTAATAATGAAACTGCTTATTAATTAAAATGACTCTTGTATGCACTGGTTATTAAATAAAGCATTTTCCCTCTCTCGGTTGAAATTGGTGTGTTTTGGTAGGCGAGAGCATTCTGGTGTGCAAGACCACAGAGAAATCCAAAGGCATTGCTCTGCTCCAGGGCTGTCTCAAGCCAGTGCGGAGCTGCTTGCTGAGCCAAGAGGGAGAAGACATTACTTCAAGTATGATACGGGCAATCCTGGAGGTATGTAAAGCTCATGCTAAGGCAATAAAACTTTACTCCCAAGGCATATATCAATATTTATTACCTGCAGGCTTTTGGGTTGTAGTCGTTTGAGGGGTGAATGCATCTGTAGAAATGCTTCATCTTTTAATATCCACCTTCAGCATTAAGTTCCACCTATGCAGCTAGGTGAAGGAGCTGCCAGGTGTATTTAGGGAAATGGATCCTGTGAGTCCTTCACTCTTAGATCTAATTTCTGTGATCCTTCACACTCAAAGTAGGCTGGGGGCTATGTTGCTTGAATCAAGCATAGATGGCAGCATATAATCTGGGTGAACAGAGGTTTATTTCCTTTGTTTATCTGTCAAGTTTATATCCTGCCTTTTCACTGAATTAGGCTTAAGATAGCAATAGCAATAATGCAAATTCAGTAAAATATAATTAAGAAGAAAAAAAAAGGAAAAAACCAGACAAAACTAGGAAACAACCAGGTAAAACTAATCACAACATATTTACAATTCGGCATATTGTTTTTGCCTGCCCAAGAGAAGGTTGTCAGAGCTGGGGGCAGAATTCATCCCTGGGTCAAAATGACTTGAAGAAACATAGTTTTCACTGGGGAGTGTTTTGGGACAAGCTGTCCCTCTACAATAGGGGAAGGCTGCCTTAAACCAGAATGAAACCAGGCTGCGGTTCCTCAGCATCAAAAAGGTGGCAGGTGCAGCTTTTAAACTCATTTGGGGGGTGGGGGGCAGTTAAGTCGGCAGTAACTGAGGAGCATTGATTTTGGAGATGAGGATGAAAAGGTTTTTGACTACCCAAATGGGGTTGGGGTGGAAGAAATAGGGAACGGACATGATAGCCAGTCGAAGAAGCCAAATGGCTATATGGGGAAATGCACATGTTGGATGGAAACATTTGGAAAGGAGCAACGTGTTTAGGTGTTTATATGATAATTTTAGAAGCCTCTGAGCAAAGATGAGTGAATTGGAATACTTGATTTTAAAGGGAAACCTATATTAAAAGGTAAAGGGACCCCTGACGGTTAGGTCCAGTCGCAGACGACTCTGGGGTTGCGACGTTCATCTCGCCTTATTGGCCGAGGGAGCCGGCGTGCAGCTTCCGGGTCATGTGGCCAGCATGAATAAGCCGCTCCTGCAAACCAGAACAGCGCACAGAAACGCCGTTTACCTTCCTGCTGGAGTGGTACCTATTTATCTACTTGCACTTTGACGTGCTTTTGAACTGCTAGGTTGGCAGGAGCTGGGACCGAGCAACAGGAGCTCACCCTGTTACCCTGTTGCAGGGATTCGAACCGTGACCTTCTGATCAGCAAGCCCTAGGCTCTGTGGTTTAGACCACAGCGCCACCTGCGTCCCTGCTAAACCTATATTGGGCATAACATAAATCTGATGGAATGGAGGAGAACCAGTGGGATGAAATCCCCTCTAGATCCAAACCATGGGAAGGACAGGGAAGGGTGTCCTGGGAGCAGTATCACTGTCTATCAATTTACCGAAGGGTGACAGTGTGGCATATCTTCAGACTCTGAAGCAGTGTGATCAAAATATATAAAACTGCTGAAAAGCATCATGCATCAAAAATGGCAAGGTTATGCCAGAATTTAATTTTATTAATGCATTTATATGCTGCCTCTCCACCAAGACAAAGAAACGATACAAAGTACAGTGGTATCTCGGGTTACATACGCTTCAGGTTACCTATGCTTCAGGTTACAGACTCCACTAAGCCAGAAATAGTGCTTCAGGTTAAGAACTTTGCTTCAGGATGAGAACAGAAAACGGGCTCCGGCGGCACAGCAGCAGCAGGAGGCCCCATTAGCTAAAGTGGTGCTTCAGGTTAAGAACAGTTTCAGGTTAAGTACAGACCTCCGGAACGAATTAAGTACTTAACCCGAGGTACCACTGTATTCTCAGGTCAACTTTAGGAGCTGAAGGCCGTTTGCTCCCTGGCCTGAGCTTCTTCTCTGATACTCTCCCCTGATGTGGGGCTCAAACCCAGACGCTGAGATTAAGAGTCTCATGCTGTACCATGCAATTGGTGTTCAGAGGTATGCTACTCCTAAACACAGGATCTCTATTTAACTAGAATGACGAATACTTGTTTGCTTGACCTTTCCTCCATATATATGTCTGATCCTCTCTTAAAGCCATCTGAGCTGAAGCATCTTTATTGTATCCTTATTGTAGTGAGTCATGTAAGCGCTGAAGACACTTTTTCTGTTACTATTCATTCTGGAATGGTATGTAGTTGCAAAATTCTGGAAATCTATACATGCATACGCAAATACCTCTGTGCCCAGGGGTATCCTTGTGAGAGACTGAGTGCCCTTGACATGCTCACTGAGAAATTTTAGAAGCGCAGTGTGTCCTTTCCGTCTAAAAGGGTCTCCTTTCAGATTTAATTGCTGTATCGTTTTAGCAAGTACTGTATGCTGATTAAATTCTTATTCTGACAGATCATAGTAAATGGAGTAGCTAGCTCTCCAGAAGACATCCAGAGTTATGCTTCCTGTACACTCTTTGGTGCAAGTCTGAAAGACTTCCCGGACAATGGGACAGAGCAGGAGAGAAATTGCCATGGTTCTATAGATGCTTGTGTGAAGTGGCTGCTTAAAAATGAATTTATCCTGATTTCGGTGTCTGATACAGGCAAAGGTAAAATGCACATTTGCATTTGGATTGCATGTTAAAGCAAAAAATGAAACATGCAGATTTGGAGCAGCAAACATTTGTACCATTTATGTGCAACCTTGAGCATAGTTTCTCTAACCTGTTTTGATGCTGTCTCTATGCTCAGCTTCTTCCACAAATTGATTCAATCTTGTTCTTTAATTTCTGTGCCTCAGTCACCCTCCCACGCCCTTTTAAGCCCTAACAAATCTTCCCAATCAATGTTTTACAAAATAGACTACAATTTGGAAACTGTGCCCTTTGTCCTGACCCTGGGGGCAGCAAGGAGTAAAGACTGAAAGGAAGTCAATTGTTTAGTAGCTTGTTCCATAAATTCAAGGCATTTTAATCATGCACTTGGTACCACCTGGATACCATGTAGCTGCAACATCAACCAAGATTGTCATTATTGCTCTGCAGTAGGTCTACCACCTACCAGAAAAAAGTCTCAAAGACAGTAAAGTCACTTTGATCTCCAAAGGGGCCGATATTGGTGCCATTAGAATAAATGGTCATGGTCTAGTCAAAGTGGAATTGGAAGCTTTAAGAAGAAAAACACATACCCATGTGGTTCTTTAACTCTGCTTTAGTCACCACCAAGTGGTGCAGAAAAACTGAAAGAAATTTTAACTAATTATTTCACTGAATATGATGCTTCTGAGGACTTGATAACAATCAAGTGGGAGGTGATGAAAGCTGTGATGCCTGGGATTTGCATCAAGGAACTGAGATAAAAAAGAGACAAGGGACAGAAACTTCGGAGCAGGAGAGAGATAAATTACTGACAAAATATAGTAAATGAGGTTTCAATAGGGTTTATAAGCAACTAGAAGACAAAGGAATTGAAATTATTAGAAGCTAAGAGAATCATGGCTAAATTTTAATATACAAATGGGGCCTTTGGTGTCACGTAGTCTAAGGGATGCGGGTGGTGCTGTGGGTTAAACCACAGAGCCTAGGGCTTGCCGATCAGAAGGTTGGCGGTTCGAATCCCTGCGACGGGGTGAGCGCCCATTGCTCAGTCCCTGCTCCTGCCAAACTATCAGTTCAAAAGCATGCCAAAAAGTGCAAGTAGATAAATCGGTACCGCTCCGGCAGGAAGGTAAACGGCATTTCCGTGCGCTGCTCTGGTTCGCCAGAAGCGGCTTAGTCATGCTGGCCACATGACCTGGAAGCTGTACACCGGCTCCCTTGGCCAATAAAGCGAGATGAGCGCCACAACCCCAGAGTCAGCCATGACTGGACCTAATGGTCAGGGGTCCCTTTGCCTTTACTTAGTCTAACATAATCTGTTAGGGCTTCTTCTTTGCTGTTTAGGGTGCAAGGCAACATTTCCCAGTGCCCACTCACAAAACTGGGACAGTTTTGAGACGTTTAAAACCCATGGAAGGTTGTTGGGTTTTTTTATTCAGGGGAGATCAGAGCCAAGAGACTATGCAGCCTTTCTGTAGCTCATCAGGCCGCACACCCTAGTTCAGGTTTTCTTTTCTTTTTTGCTGCGTAGAAAATTGCATAGAAGGAGCTATTACAACTCCAAGGGCATTTAGTCAGGTTTAATGTGAATCTCAGGGATTATCTTTTTTCCTTCCCACTTCCTCATCTGGTTTGCTGGATATGATTCATTTATTAATGTTACGGTGTTCAGTCCTTGGAATCAGTTTTAAAAGAATAGGCTAGCCAGCAATAGCAAAGGCTTTGCTGCCGACTTTATTCTGAGATCCAGTAAGAATATACACTACAGATTTAGATGTGGTTGGGGTAAGGCAGCTTCATACGGCTATGTGTAATACTATCAAATTATACTTCTTACATCCGTCTCAGTTCAGAAATGAATCTGTCATTGATCCTACCGTCTCAGGTTCCTAGTCTGCAAAGATATGAGAATTCCCTCCCCCCCCCCAGCCACTAAAAAAATTCAAGAAACAGGATAATTAAAGACAAATTCTTGAGGATTAGCTGTGTTAGTTCATTGCAGCAAAGCCTCAAAGCATTTTGCAAATGAACAGTAAAACACTTGTACTTTTCTGCAGTGGCTACCCATTTGTGGAATGCTCTTCCCAGGGAGTTTCCCCTGGCACCTTCATTATACACCTTTAGTAAAAGGCAAATGACCCTTGATAGTTAAAGTCCAGTCGCAGACGACTCTGGGGTTGCAGCACTCATCTCACTTTACAGGCCGAGGGAGCTGGTGTTAGTCCGCAGACAGTTTTCTGGGTCATGTGGCCAACATGACTCAGCTGCTTCTGGTGAAACCACAGCAGCGCACGGAAACACCGTTTACCTTCCCGCCGGAGCGGTACCTATTTATCTACTTGCACTTTTTGGCATGCTTTCAAACTGCTAGGTTGGCAGGAGCTGGGATCGAGCAACGGGAGCTCACCCCGTCGCAGGGATTCAAACCGCCGAACTTCGGATCAGCAAGCCCAAGAGGCTCAGTGGTTTAGACCACAGCACCACCCACGTCCTTATTATACACCTTTAGCCAGGCGAAAACATTATCCTTCAACCAGGCCTTTGGTTGGCTAACATCCTAAATCCTTTAAAATGTGTTGGGTGGGTAGGGGGGTTATTGGTATATTTTGTTTTTGTTCTTGTTTTAATTATGTATTTTGTGGTTTTATCTTGTATTTTTATGCTGTGAACCACCCTGAGATCTACAGACGAAGAGCAATATACAAATTTAATTAATAATAATAACAATAATAGATGTATCTTTTCTCTTGGCAGAAATATATTGCCCAACACATCTCGGCTCTGCTACCTTGTTTTCTTCCTTTTCACCCGTAGCAGCACTAGAAATTTTTGCTGATCTCCAGAGAGCAATGAAGAGCTTTGTCTTAGAGAATGATCTGCACAGTCTTTATTTGGTATGATTTTGTTCAGACTTTTTCAGCTACTTGAGGTATAAAGTCTGAGATTCCAGCGGAGGGGGAATCCTTCCTGACACCAGTGGCTTATAATTTATGCCTTATCCCAGCAGATGAAGTTATGTCTTAAACATAATCAGAAGAAATTATATTTGCATCAGCCACTAGCCATAGCAATAAAATAAAATGTACTGAAGATAGAGGTAAAAACTTAACATTTTTGGGGTTAACATCTATAATCAAATAATAAATCTTATTCTGATTGGCCCTGCAAACATATTAAACTGCTGCCTTGAATTTTTAAAGTTTTTTTCCACTGCAGGTATACTTTTTCAGCTTGGTTAAAGCTGATCCCATACTCTCTTTTTTATCAAAGCTAAAGATACCCAACTCCCTCAATTGCTCCAGTGCTTCATCACACTGTTGATTCATGTTAAGCTTTCCCCACCTCTTTTGGTGGTACGAAAATAGTATGTAAAGGAAGTAGGATTCAAAACCTGTTTCTTCTTGTTTTGGTTCTTCTTTTTTTTAGGTCACCCCTGTTTATGAAGACTGGGCCAAAATAGACTGGTATCGATTCTTTTGCATGTGGGAGAAGTTGCCTGCCTCAATGAAAAGAGTTGCCGAGCTGGTTGGAATCGAAGAAAGCTTTTTGGCTTGCTCTGTGAAGGGCAAAATAATCACTAGAACAGAGAGGCAGCATAGGCAAATGGCCATTCACAAAAGGTAATGGCTGAACAACTTACAATGTTACACTATGGTGTATATGACATCACAAAGTGATGGTGACATTATTGCAAAATTCTCCACCTTTGCAACCGGCATCCAGCAGGTTTCTGCTCTAAGGATAATGTTGAAGTTACTCGATTTGCAAGTAGCGTGTGTTTAGAAACAAGTTTCTTCTAAAACATTTCCGTGGAGCCCATTTGTGGTACAAAATAAAGGGAGTAATAGCTTTTGAAACAGGCATTGTGATTGATAATACCCAACGCACATTCAACTGATACGGAGCAGTTTTGAAGAATCTCTTGCAAATAAGCAATTTCCAGTGCTTGCCAGCAATCCCTGTGTTCCTCATGCTGTCTGTGTTCTTTGCCAGGTGTGCATCTTCATTTAGCAGCGTGTGGTCATATAATCTAAGAGGGAATTCAGAATTGTGGGTGATACAAAGGCATCCCAGCCTGAAACTTCATAGAATCATAGAAGAGTTGGAAGAGACCACAAGGGCCATCGAGTCCAACCCCCTGCCAAGCAGGAAACACCATCAGAGCTTAGGTTTCCCAGTATGCCATTTGAGTTTCCTCTTTCTGCTAGTAAGGCACACACAATCCATCTTCTTGTACCTTTGACAAGTGCCCTGCATGGATGTGCCTCTTCCCCATGGAACAGCTGTCTTATTTCAGAACTTGCAGTTAGCTCCACTTACTTTTTACCACTCTCAACCAGCAGCACAATGGCAGGATCATCTCTAATTTTATGAATTACTTTTTCACTTGCACCCTCTTTTCAGTAGAAGACATTGCATTATTTATATACAGGCACCCCCCTGTTTCTCATTCAGGCTTTAAGTAGACCAGGGCTCCTTAGCCTCACCAACTGCCTTAAGATGGTAGTCCTTTTGCCATATACAGTGGTACCTTGGGTTAAGTACTTAATTCGTTCTGGAGGTCCGTTCTTAACTTGAAACTGTTCTTAATCTGAAGCACCACTTTAGCTAATGGGGCCTCCCGCTGCCACCGCGCCGCCGGAGCATGATTTCTGTTCTCATCCTGAAGCAAAGTTCTGAACCCGAGGTACTATTTCTGAGTTAGCAGAGTCTGTAACCTGAAGCGTATGTAACCTGAAGCGTATGTAACCCGAGGTACCACTGTATATAACATAAATGTGCCTGAGTTTGTGACAATCATAAGTTGCAAGGCAGTAATTACCATTGCAAACCCCTCTTGGTGTTCTCTTGCTTCCTTTCCTTGTGCCCCCAACGTCTTCTGCAGGAATGTGAGCTACCTTGCCAATTCCCCCCAGGCACCATCTGTTTCCAGAATTCCTGCCAAATCCTTCCATCACCTTGACAACACTCACTGTTACGGGCCTAACATAACTGCAACCCAAGATAGAGATCTAGCTGGCTGCAATTTCTGCAGGGCACATTTAAGTTGGTGTACCGCAACTCCTTCTAATTTTTGTTTGGACCAGATTGCAACATGGACAATTACAGATGGTCTTTTCTGATTGTTGCTGCTGTTCTAGCCATAAAGTGGCAATCGGGCCTGTGTGTGTGGCTTTCTGTAGCCTTTCTTCCAGCTGAGAGAACAGCAGTACAGTACTACAGTACTGTTAAAGTTAAAAGAAAGTGAAGAATGCTTGCAGTTGGTGGAGGGCATTTGGGGTGGAATGGGAAAATCAGTCACATGTGTCTTGAAGCAAGACTAGAACCCACTTAACAAAGGTTCAACAGAGATTGTCATGCTTGGCACATACGTGCTTATTCAACTCCTGCTGTTAGGATGTTTGGATAGATTGCCGGGAGTTTATTCCTCAGATTCATTTCTGCCACCTGCTTAGGGATATATGAAACCTCTTCCACCTTCCTGCCCCATGATCTCTGATATCATTGCTTTAAGGAATTATTATGCCTCTGTGTCTGCACGTACATTATATGCTATCCTTGGTTTAGTGGGATGCACATCCACATCCAAACGTGCATTTCTGTTTTAAACTCTCAGCTAGCTTGCACATCCAGCCCCTGCCCCCCCCAGCCGATTTTCTTCCCAGTGGAAGGTAAGTTGAATAAAGTCAGACAGAAAATGAATTTGGCATAAATGTCCACACCAGTAGAGATGCAACCTTCTCGATTACTGCATCTGCTTCTAATTTTTTCCTTTCTATGTTCTTACCATAAAGCAATATTCATGCCCCTTTTGCAGCACACCAACTTATCTTAATTTTTTCCGATGTAGATTTTTTACAAGCCTGGCTCTCTTGGACTTAATAAATGAGGTTCCTATAAATGAGGTTGCTAAGAAATATGGCAGCAATCGTGGACAACTTCAGTCTTTACAGCAGTCTGCTGCTACTTATGCAGGTGAGGCAATACTGATACATAATTTAATTTAATTTTAAAAGTAATAAATTATTATTATTATTATTATTATTATTATTATTATTATTATACTACAAATTGGTGTTTGCAGGAGACTCCTTTGGGAGGAATGGCAGGATAATAAATCCAGTAACCTTTGCTGTATTTTATACAATATATTTCAGTCTTCCAACGTGTGCAGATTTGGCCAATAACAGTGTGTGTGTGTGTGTGTGTCTGTCTGTCTGTCTGTCTCTCTGTGTGTGTTTTTGTGTGTGCATATATATATATATATATATATATATATATATATACACACACACACACACACACACACACACACACACACAGTGGTACCTCTGGATACGAACGGGATACGTTCCGGAGCCCTGTTCACATCCAGAAGCAAACACAATCTGTGTCTGCACATGTGCGGGTCACGATTCACCGCTTCTGCACATGTGCGTGACGTCATTTTGACCGTCTGCACATGCGCGAGTGGCGACACCTGGAAGTAACACGTTCCGTTACTTCCGGGTCGCCGTGGAGCACAACCCGAAAGTGCTCAACCTGAAGCAACTTCAACCCGAGGTATGACTGTATATATATATCTCATAAGGGAAGATTGGGCACTGTCAGAGTGAACATATGAAGACACCCCTGTAGTAGCTATCTTAAATGATCTCTTGAAAGTGGTTTTGTAATAATTTGCACCATTTATACATACACTGTTTGATAACAACATAATGTTTTTTTAAAGAAAAAGTTTTTAAATGCTGAATTTTGTAACAATTCTTATATATTTCAGGGATGATTACCATTTTCTGTAACCGTCTGGGGTGGCACAATATGGAACAGTTGCTCTCCCAGTTTCAGAGTCGTCTCACATTTGGAATCCAGAGAGAGCTCTGTGATCTTGTCCGGATATCTCTGTTAAATGCACAGTGTGCTAGAGCTCTCTATAAGGCTGGTTTTGTCACGGTCGCTGATGTCGCCAAAGGGAATATTGCGGAGGTGGGAAATGCCTTCAGGAATGCAGCACCTTTCAGAAGGTTAAAAGTATTTCTAGTATGACAGAAAGCTATCCCTTTGATACAGTTTTAGCTAGTTTAAGTTTGGGAAATGGATCTGATTCTCACTCTTGGATGTCGGTTTACTAGAGTTTAGTATGTTACACTCCAATAATTTTATTTTAGCTTTCTTATGCTCCCCAGTGCCAGTGTGATATGTCTGAGATGGCTATTGGTGTAAAATACTTTACATAAATGTTTGTCATGCTTTATCTAGGTAATATTTAGGATTCTATGTAAGACTCATAATATGGTGGTGTTTCAATCCTACTCTTAAGGAGTAGTGTTCCCATGTCAGCATGCCTGTGTGCTGTCTTCAGGTTCCCCACCTGCTTGGAGTAAGGCAAGTGGTGTCAGAAGAGAGGGCCTTTTTGGTAGCATAATTCCCTCCCCAAGGCACCTGTGTTTTATTTATTTTTATTTCTTCAGTTCTAACTTCAGCTGTTTCTGTACTTTCATTACTGTGTCACTGTTCATTTATACTTGTTAATAATTTCCCCCCTTTCTCTACCGCCCTGGAAGCACATATGAAGAGCAATATACATTTCCCCTAAATTATGATATATATCACCTTAGGATGTGCAGTTCTTTAAAACTGACCTCTACTCAGTAGGAGATTTCTGCTATTTTCTTCCTCCTCCCTCATGCTCTTCTGCACCTTCTAAGGGGAGCAGCATCTTAGAGAAATCCTGAAGGGAAAACTATATTCCTCCCCGTCCTTTCTTTTCTTTGGTTTTGCACCCCTCTTCTTCTTACTTAGCTTTTTCCTAGAAGTCAAGTGTCCAGCGACTGATCTCTGAATGCACATAACCTCTGATGCAAGCTAAGTTGTCACCACTGCTTCCCAACCCCTTTGTTCACTTCCTTATCGGCGTGCAGACTAATATAAAAATTGACTTTTTGTTATGGGTGCATGTGAGGTGACATTTTAAGCAGAGGCTGGATGGTCATCTGTCATTACGATTACAATATCTTTATTGTCATTGTCCCTTGCGGAACAATGAAATTGAAAAACTACATAAAACTACCACAAAACTACATAAAACTACATAAAAACTACATAAAACATTCATGGCTGCTTTAGCTGAGATTCCTGCATTTTAGGGGGTTGGACTAGAAAACCCTTGAGGTCCCTTCCAACTCTACAATTCTATGATTCTATGACAGTAAGAGTGCTATGGTAGGAATTCTTTACAAATTTTTAAAGTCTGAAGCATGATTTCCAGGTAATGTTGTCTTGTTTCTTCTGCTTCAGTCGTAGGGCAGTGGATGAAGATGAACAGGCTGTCGAGGAGCACCAAATTACACCCCTTATATGGATGTCTGGACTGAAGGGTTTAACTGAGATTGAAGCTGCTAATCTTGTTGTGGAGGAGGCTAAAACTCTCTTAAAGGAGGACTTGGCTGCTTTGGGAGTGCAGTGGAACCCCAATGCCTCTCTCTTATCAGATTCCTCTTCCACATTTTCCATAACAGGACAAGTTGAGGAAGAGGAAAAACATAGACTGTATGGGAAACAGATATCAAGAAATAGCCAAAGTATAATTTCATCAGACAAAAGTATCAGTTCTCAACCTGATAGTGCAAAATGGGTTAGACAAAAAAACAAGAGGTCGTTAGATGCTAGTTTAGTAAATGGGAGACTTGAAGAGACTCTGGTAGATGAAACTAAGGGAGAGACAAGAAATGATGACGTATGCTGTAGTGCAAGCAAACGGCTAAATCTGAGAAAAGATGGGGAAAGTATGAGAGATACCTCTGTGAAGCAAAAGTTGGATTCCATGATAAGCACTGAGCAGAGGACAAGGCCAGGCTTGAAAGCTACTTCAAAAAAACATCATGTTGCAGCTAGATTTAAGAAAAAAGCTGGAATTAATTTAAATCAAAGTAGGGAACAGAGCACAGTTGCAAAATGGAGGAGGCCTTGGAGTCAAGAATCAAGTTTCAACAATCATTTTCCGTCCTCCAGCGACAGCTGTGAGTCAAACCAAAAACATCACCAAACTGTAACTAAAGGATCATTAGGCTACCAGGAAGGAATTGACAAAATATCCCTACAGGCAAATGAAATATACCAAGATAGTGGGAAAACTGTGCACAAATTGCTTATAGAACCTGTACATGCCAGTGAATCCAAATATGAGTTAACACTGAATAATCACATTAAAACACCTGCTTTGAATTCAGTAGAGGGAGATGCAGCTCCTGTTAAAGATAAAATGGAAATGCAAGATGTTATGGACGATCTGGTGATATCTGATAAGAAACTGAATCTGATAAGAAATTGCAGCAAATTGGAGCTCAGTAAAAACGGTGCTAGAAGCATAATTACTGAAAATAAAATGGACAGAGGTAGAAATGTTTTTAATGAAGCAGCAAGTGGCGCTATCACCACAACAGGAAATCAGCAAAAAGCAGAGAGTTCTCGAAAAGCAGACAAAAATGAGCCTGGAAGATTCAACCCCACCCTGGAAAATAAAAATACAGTTATAGGTAAAGTGCATAATCACCCTGATAATGTTCTGAAGCCTTCTGAATGCGTCAAAAGCTGTTCTCCTGATCTGTATTTCGTCTTCAAAGAATTTGAAGAAAGCTTCCAGTTAGATACACAAACTGAGAGGATATTGCAACAGGAGGTGGCAGCTACAGTTGCTGATAAACAAAAAGACTTAGTAGCAGATTCAGCACTGAAAATAAAGTGTGCTAGTACTTCAGAAACTAATGCTGTATCTATAATGGATAAGCCAGCGTGCAGAAAAGCAGAACCGTTACCTGTTAAAAAAAACGATGTAGCAGGAAACACAGCTTTATTGCATTGTAAAGCAAAAGGTGCTCACAAAAAGCCTATGAAATACCCAGAAATACCATTTTGCCTTGAAAGAAACAGTTTTTCTGTTATGGACTCCCAGTTAGAAAGCTTCTTACGAGACTATCGGACTCCAAATCTGGCAGAAGAGCAGGAAACAATTGTTCTTTCAAAGGCTTCCTTTGCTGCTAATCAGTGCCCACCTGCTGTCAATGCACATGCCAAGTGCTGTCCTTTGCCGGAAATAAATTTGAATAGCAGTGATAGTTTGTTGTTTGATGAAGACTTTAACCACATTCATGACCCTCAGGATGTTCACATTGGTGAAGCTGTTGCCATGGGAGAACTTCCACTGCAGCAAATTATCCCTGCTCCTTTTAAATCCACTTTAGAAGGTGATCTTCCAGGTGTACAGAATGTGGGGCCAGGCAATGGTGTATCAAATACCACTATAAACCAGCAGCGACTGACAGAGGATCATGAGGATGATTCTCTAATGTTCTCAGATGCTGGTTCTTTCCACATAGCAGAAATGAGAGAAGGTGAGTCCGTGCCTTGTTTTCACAGAAACGTGCTCAACAAGCTGAGGAATCTGAAAGAGGCAGATGATGATGTCAGACCTGAGATTACTGGGAAAGATGCAAATGCTAACCAAGTGGGAAAGTGTGATTTTTTGTTTGATTTAAGTCCAGGAATGAAAGAAGTCTTAGATGAATGGCCAAGCCCCACTGGAAATAAACCTGAAATGGATACAAGAAGCAATTTGAGAGTAGTGCTATCTGAGAAAAATCAAGATTCTGCCCTATCCTGTGGTCAGTGCAAATTTCGCAAAGATTTTAAGAGCAACTGCATAATTAGAGGGATGGATGATCAAAGTAAGACCTGTGGCTCTTTACTAATCAACAGAAAAGGAAGTTCCATATCTTGGACAGATGGGAACAAGGAACCTCTTTCTCCAGCAAAGTTCATAGAGCCTCCTTCACAGGATCAACGCTTTGTGACACATGCCGAAGCCAGAAATATGAACCCCACAGACAAAGCTCCTGGTCTTCAGCTCCTGCAGAACGCTGCACTTGATTCACACCCGCAAGCAAAACCAGAAAATGGCAGACATGCTGAGTTTCCATCTGAGGATGACTCTATTATAATTGAAGGTTTTTCACTGCAGTTATCTCAAGATCTACCATCCTGCAGTGCTGAAAATTTTGCTATAATTGATGTAGCGAATGATAAGGCTCTTTTCCAAACCTTCATTAAAGAATGGAGCACGAAAAAGAGATTTGCTATCTCGCTGGCTTGTGAAAGAGCAAAAGGCCCCCTTTCCCACAGATCAGCTATTGGTGCCAAGTTCAAGCAAGGTGAGTTTGCCCCATGTGCTCCTTATTTTATTTTAGAAATTATTTTAGAAATGTATATTTTAGACATTTTACTCTGGATTTAGTAAAGTGGCAAGTGGTCCTATATCTGAAAGTTAATCTGCAGACTGATCTGAATCCGGGAAGGAAACAGAGTTTATATTCTAACATGTATACTGTGGTGCCAAGTAGGAGGAAGGCATACGCCTAGTTTTAGCAGCAAAAAGTCACTTGGAGATACCAAAGACAACAAATACGGATTCTTCACTGGTTAATGAGAAATTGCATATACAGTGGTACCTTGGGTTACATACACTTCAGGTTACATACAATTCAGGTTACAGACTCCACTAACCCAGAAATAGTACCTCGGGTTAAGAACTTGACTTCAGGATGAGAACAGAAATTGTGCGGCACGGCAGCAGCGGGGGGCCCCATTAGCTAAAGTGGTGCTTCAGGTTAAGAACACACCTCCAGAACGAATTAAGTACGTAACCAGAGGTACCACTGTAATGTTTCCTCTCCACAGTTCCTTACGCCATTTAGTGACAAAGGTTCGGCTATCATGGTTCATGGATTTATAGGTTATAGAAAGCACTGAGTTTGTTACACTGAAATTGAATCATACAATATATAGTCATAACTTGGTTTTCGGACAGCTTAGTTCTCGAACATTTTTGCTCCTGAACACCGCAAACCTGGATATGACTGTTCCAGTTTGTGAACTATTTTTGGAAGCTGACCGTCCAATGGGGCTTCCGATTGGCTGCAGGAGCTTTGGTTTCTGAATGTTTTGGAAGTGGAACGGATTCCGTTTGACTTCCAAGGTACAATTATATGTATCTATCATTTAACATGTGGCCCAAAGAACCATGACTTTTTCACTGACTTCAAGCTCCACTTTTCTGCTGGGAATGGCTAGCAGGGAGCTTGAAAACAGTGCCTATCAGCTGATCAGCAATGACTACAAGTCTTCCTTGACAGTGCAGCATTTGGAACACACTTCAAGGCTCCCAGTTGTCAGCCTTGTTTCCACAAGCCCTCACATGACATCACAGAGGATGCCAGGTGTGGGGCAGGTGGGTTTGGGAGAAACTGCCCTGCAAGCTACATTGGGACCCTAATCAGGTCTGCAGGCCAAAGGCTCCCCTACCGCTATCATAAAGATAATTTAAAAAGCAGGAATGGAAAGTATGCTTTGCACACAATTTGCAGGAACTTCAGGGGGTCTAACGGATTTTAATTTTTGTGTGTTCATAGGGAACCAGGAAATTCAATATGAAGGTGATGGATTTCCTGTAACAGCCTGTGAAGACCTGCTGGTAGTTGGATTAGCTGTGTGTTGGGGTGGAAAGGATGCTTACTACATTTCATTGCAACAGAAATCTCAAGAACAGACTGGTAAGGAAGTGTTTTCTAAAGGAATGCACTTTAGAGAAGCCTACGCGTAGCATCTTGCTGCCTTCCCAAATCCACGTTAACGAAATTATAAAGTATTGTTTTATCCATAAGAGTGTCAGTTATGGTTTATCTGGACAGAGAACAATCACAGAATACTGACGAAAGGTGCAGCTTTTCCGAGGGATGGCAAAGCTTGGATTGCTTGGGGGTAAAAAATCTCACATAGGATTCCAGCAGGAAAAGATGGAACTGAGTTTGGGACGCAGCCTTGTGTAAGGTGCAAGTGGGGGAGCTGACGGCTGGGAGTTCAGATCCATGGGAAGAAGTAAGATACTTCTGAGAAAAGACCAAACGGCACAGGTGGGAATGGTAGAGAACTGGGGAAAGATGGAAGAATAAGGCGTGAGCTTTGAAGCCTATGAATGAGGATGGTGGTGCTGTGCTCTTAATGCGAATGGCAGGTGTAATGGGAGCTGGAGAATGCGAGGAAGAGAGCCAAGGGTGATTTTTATGCTGCCCTGTACAAGGAAAAACAATGTATGTATAGGCATACACTCTTCCCCCCTCTCTCTTTCCCCCCAGGGGTCCTTGTCATAATACTTAAATAAGATGGTTTCTCTGTTGTTTTAGAAATCAGTGCCAGTTTGGAACCGCCTCCCCTGGATCAGAACTTGGCCGCAGCAGAGAGGTTGCAGCATCTTCAATTACACCTGCAGGATTCCAAGAGAGCGTTTTCGCTTGCTGTGTATGATTTCATTCAGCACTACAAGATCCTCCTGAAGGCCTGTGGCATCTCTTTGGCAGGATGCTATGAGGACCCAAAGGTTTTATAGCTAACCCTTTTTCTATCTTCTCAATCAATCAATCTTTATTATGGTCCAGAGACCCAACAAATCGTTACAAAGCAATGCACAATTCAGACAGCCTACCTATATTTGTAAAGTAGGAGTGATGTTTAAAATCAATGTTTAAATCCCCCAGCAGTTGCCAGAAATAGAATTTATAAGTTCCTATCTTTGGGGAGGGGCGCACATACATATACCCAAATCTTGTTGCATTCTTGGGGGGGACGGAGAACGCATTTTGAGTTAAGTGTGCTTTGCACTTCCCTCATTCTAGGTGGCGTGCTGGCTGTTGGATCCTGAGTCTAAAGAACGCTCCCTTCACAACATGGTCACCAATTTCCTTCCTCAGGAATTGTTCTTGCTGGACAACCTTGGAGCAGGCCAAGGGTGTCAGAGTCTGGGGCTCAGCGCCAGCGCAGATCATTCTGGACGATACAGAGCAGCTGTGGAGTCTGTTCTTGTCTTTCATATTATGGAGCATCTCAATACTCTGTTGCATAAAGATAACTTGCGAGGTGAGAAGGCTAAGAGCTTACCCCATGGGTGGTATTTAACTAAGTTTTACTCAGAGTAGAGCTATTAATATTAATGCACCTAACTTAGCCATGTTCATTAATGTCAATTCACTTAGTTAAATACCACCCTATGAATTAAGTTTAAAGTAAAGTACGCTAGTCTCCAGTTGAATTTCAGACACGTTAGAAAATTTAAAACCTTATATGCTGTAGTGTGAAATTGTTTGTTTTTTGCTATGGTTAAACATGTTTGGAAAGTGACAGAATACCAGTACTTTTTACTAATGAGAAACAGATTTTCACACGTGACAATGAACTCTTGCGCCCCCCCCCCCAATTTTATTTTTGCAACACAGTCCTTTTTTGTAATTGTAATGCCCTGAACCTTGGGCGCAAGGAGTGTGACTTTGGGAATACAAACAATGAATGATTATGATTCAATAGGTACATTTTCATAGACTTTTAGAATTGTAGAGTTGGAAGGGACCACAAGGGCCATCTAGTCCAACCCCCTTCAGTGCAGGCATCTTTTCCCAGGGTGGAGCTCGAACCCATGTCCCTGAGATTAAGAGTCTCATGCTCTACTGACATTTCGTTTGTTGCCAGTATGAAACCTTCTCAGGCGTGATAGGCCTCTAACTCTCGCTGTCTTGCTTTCAATTCCTTGACCCACAAATTCTTATTCACTCTGCACTCTGCAGATACTCTTTGTGCAACATGTTATTAAGAGCTACTGAGAATGTTAGTGGGGTGGAGTGGAGGGGTAATTGGTGCAGGCACCATCATCTTTTATTATTATTGTTATGAATTCAAGTAATTCTCTTCCGTCATTGTGTGTTTTGTGACACTGAACGAATGTTGTCTTTTGCCTCATTTGTCACTGTGTACCACAGATACTTTTCGTAAAGTGGAGATGCCAAATCAATATTGCCTGGCCTTGCTGGAGCTCAACGGTATCGGATTTAGCACAGTTGAGTGTGAGACGCAGAAACATGTCATGGAAGCGAAACTCAACGAGATTGAGAATCGGATATATCAGCTGGCAGGTCACAGTTTCTCCTTGACCTGCCCTGATGACATTGCTGAGGTACTGAACACATGGCCCCTTTCAATAGAGTGAGCCCTGTCCTTATTGTGACCAGTGGGAGAAAACTGATAAAACAAATCCACCAGTGAAATTTTGAGTGGGTTAAAGTTGCCGTCCTTCAGTTGGCCAGAGTGCCGGTTCCTTCTGATGAGAGGCTGCTCTCAACACATCGTGGGTGGAATTCAATGTTTTGCTAAGGCAATAATTGCATCAGTGCAAGCGTTCCTGGAATGATGTTCCATCTCTCCCTGCCCCAGCCTCGTTGTCCTGTTCCAGGGGTTCTCCTGATCTCCCTATGCCAGTTGGGGGGCGGGGATGTGCTGAGGGAAGAGGGTGGAGGGAAAGCCCCGTTGCGCTAGTAGGACTTCTTCACCTGAGTCCAGAGAGAGACACACAGACTCTAAACTTCCAATAAAAAATTAAATCAGCAGCTGCCATTATTTGCGTCATTTTAGTTAAAGTGTTCTTAATATTTTCTGCAGAAAATGAAGGGTCAGATTCTGTTTAACTGCTCATTCTTACTTAACTAACTTCTCCTTAATTACCTCATTATTATTATTATTATTAATTTAATTTATATACTGCCCTATACCCAAAGGTCTCGGGGCAGTTCACAGAACAAAATCAGAATATAAAACCACAAAATACACAATCAAAATAAAAACAACAACCCAATACCCCCTCAAAACTCCACATGTTAAAAGGGCATAGGATGTCAATCAAATAAACCAAAGGCCTGGTTAAAAAGGAACGTTTTTGCCTGGTGCCTAAAGGTGTTTGGTTACAAAGTTGGTTTTTTAAAAATCCAGTATTGGTAAAATGGGAGTTATAGAATCATAGAATCATAGAGTTGGAAGAGACCACAAGGGTCATCGAGTCCAACCCCCTGCCAAGCAGGAAACACCATCAGAGCACTCCTGACATATGGTTGTCAAGCCTCTGCTTAAAGACCTCCAAAGAAGGAGACTCCACCACACTCCTTGGCAGCAAATTCCACTGTCGAACAGCTCTTACTGTCAGGAAGTTCTTCCTAATGTTTAGGTGGAATCTTCTTTCTTGTAGTTTGGATCCATTGCTCCGGGTCCGCTTCTCTGGAGCAGCAGAAAACAACCTTTCTCCCTCCTCTATGTTACATCCTGTTATGTATTTGAACATGGCTATCATATCACCCCTTAACCTCCTCTTCTCCAGGCTAAACATGCCCAGCTCCCTTAGTTTGTGGCCTCGCAGAGGTTGTTGGCTAATGGATTGGCTACAATCTCAGTTAATTGTAGCGTAAGAAGCAGGCATGGAAAGGAGAAGTTGTCTAAGCCCCAAGAAAATGGCAAGATTCCATTGACTGAATTTATTACCTCTTTCAGGTGCTGTTTTTGGAGCAGAAGTTGCCATTCAATGGAGAATCAAAAGTGCAAAGGGGCAAGAAAACATTAGGTTACACTGGAAGGAAAGTAGCAAATGGAAAAATTGCCAAATTAGGCAAGCAATTCAGTACAACCAAGGTATATTGTTTGTGTGCAACCCCTGCAGAAGCATCCTTTCTAGCCTATGTGTGATTGTGGGAAGCTAATCAATCATAAAAACCCACTGGTGGTACCTCGGGTTAAGAACTTAATTCGTTCTGGAGGTCTGTTCTTAACCTGAAACTGTTCTTAACCTGAAGCACCACTTTAGTTAATGGGGCCTCCTGCTGCTGCCGTGTCGCCGGAACACGATTTCTGTTCTCAACCTGAAACAAAGTTCTTAACCCGAGGTACTATTTCTGGGTTAGCGGAGTCTGTAACCTGAAGCATCTGTAACCCGAGGTACCACTGTATGTTTCACAATTGCTAGTTTTGCATAAGTGATGTCCACACAAAAATCAAGTTGCCTACTTCAATTTCAGCGCATTACCGTTGTGTTACCTGACTCAGTATTATCAATTCCATGCATTACTTAAAGGCCTCAGATGTTTTCGCCCGTGAGCTGTACTAACTGCAGCTCACCGTAGCAACCATGCCTAACTGGTCTTCATAGAATCCTAGAATTGTAGGGTTGGAAATGACTGCAAAGGTCACCTAGCCCAACCCCAATCTGCTTGATCCTTTCAAAAATGTTTACTAAGCCAGTGGCTATGATGCATTATTGTGGCAGCGAATTCCATTCAACATTGCACTAAGGCAATTGTTCAGCCAGGAAAAGCATTTTGGCTTCCTGCCTTGGGATGAGAAGACAAGTTTGCTTAGGGCTTTCTGTGAGCCTTAAGGGGGAAAGGTCCAAGAAGAGAAAAGGCAGTAAACCATAAGAGAGAGGGGCTGGTTGACCTTTCCCATCATCTCCCAACCCACTCCCTATGTGCTAGGAGGTCTCTTTTCTCCAAGCGTCACAATGGCTCTGCTTTGTCATCTTCTGTCCCGTCTACGGCAGAGTCAAAGCAGGAAAGAAAGGAGGTCTTGGTACAGGACTCCCGGTGCCATGCTTGCCTGGCTGTACCCTCATATAGCCCAGAATATTTTTCAAGGGTTGTTCCCTATGTTACAAAGAATCAGTGTGAAAGACAGCAAACTGACTTGTGCCACGGTTAATTTCCATAGGATGTTCTGGAGAAACTGAGGGCCTTGCACCCATTGCCAGGCCTGATTTTAGAATGGAGGAAGATCACCAATGCCATGACCAAAGTGGTGTTTCCACTGCAGAGGGAGAAGCGTTTAAACCCTGTGCTGGGCATGGAACGGATCTATCCTGTTTCTCAGACTCACAGTGCTACAGGTAGCAGGTGCTTTTTACATCGGAAGGTATCTCCTTGGTGGTTTATCAACGTATGACTGAAAAAGAACCAGGAAGGCTAGCGCATGGTCCAAAGGAATCATGGAAGCTTTGCAATTTTTGTCTGATGGCACTTGTTGCGGGAAAGATCACTCATTGATTGAGTGTCCCTAGAGCAGGAATGTAGAACTGGTTCAAGCTGCGGGACCACATCCAGAACTGGCCCAACCTCCACAGGCTATTTTGGCAGCTTGGAAGGACTGCCCACCTGCCAAATCCCAGAAGCATGCAGAGGTTTCTTCCCCATCTTTGCGCTGTGGTGCTTCATGTTAATATTTGAGATCAAATACCTCTGTGCCTGATGTCAGGTGGCTAACAGGCATGTATGGTTTATTCAGATGGCCTTGTGGGCCAAATTCAGAGGGCTGGTGGACCTATTTGGGTCTGCAGACTGGAGCTTGCTCACCATTGTCCTGTGGTTACTTTTTTTTTAATTACTGAAATGCCCACCTGCTACTTTGAGGCCTCCTTGCCCGACTGCTGAACTCACTCTGCTCTTAACTAAGCCTCTTTTTCTGAGCTGTCCTACTAGCTAGATCTGTATTGTGTGGAACTGTATATTAGTGCAGTTTTCTTTTTACCCTTTCTCCAAAATTTCCTTGTTTACTGGAGCCCCTGAAGCTTGCTGTCTTGAGTAAAATTGAAAGCTCAGTTTCTACAGGCTTACCGAGGATGTAGCCCCTGAGCTATATAGGATTTAGCTTCTTGAACACAGTGCCATTGCTGTGCCCTTGGTGGTCAAATCTGATGCTTAAAAAAATTATTGAAATGGGTGTTACTTATCCACCAGTCACTTGGCTGCTTAGCCTGCCAGTTTGTTTGATGCTTTGTCACCTCAGCTCTCTGTAACTCATGGAGTGAGCTTCTTCACTGAACTCTTTTTAAATTTGCATCATATGTATTCCATATAAACACTAGAATTTTGAAATGTACTAATTGAGCACCATCTTTTAAAGAGTACTTTGTTCTGCAAAACTGGAAGCTTGTTGGTCAAGTCTGCTTTTGAAGTTTAGTGCTTTAGTGCTTTAGTTTTAGCTTCAGTATTCCTTCACACGTCTGCTGTACTGCAACATACTGCCTGTCTTTTCACCTTTGCACCATCTTTGCTTTTAGGCCGTATAAGCTTCAGGGAACCAAATATACAGAATGTGCCAAAAGACTTTGAAATTGAAATGCCAACCATGGTTGAAGAGAGCCCACCTTCCCAGAAGGAACACAGTGGGTTCAGTTTACACAGAAGCAGGTAAAGTTTTCTCATCTATTTTTTTTTAATCAGCTCTCAGATTTTTTCTGATACATTCCTGAAAAGACCAGAATGTATCCAAGTTAGGGTGCCTTTTTTCCACCATGAAACTGAAGGTGGCTTGCATTGAGTTCCCAGAACGTCTTCCATCAAAGCATTAATCACACTGGCTTGACGTTAGCAAGGTGGCTGCATCTTATCCCCTTTGACCATGTCTTGGCTCTATAGTTAATAGAGTGGTACCTTGGGTTACATACACTTCAGGTTACAGACTCCGCTAACCCAGAAATATTACCTCGGGTTAAGAACTTTGCTTCAGGATGAGAACAGAAATTGTGCTCCGGCGGTGCAGCGGCAGCAGGAGGCCCCATTAGCTAAAGTCGTGCTTCAGGTTAAGACAGTTTCAGGTTAAGAACGGACCTCCGGAATGAATTAAGTACGTAACCAGAGGTACCACTGTACAGTAGCTGCTGGCAGGAAACATAAGGAATAATCTGTAAACTGATGTGGTTGTGGAATTTGCTTAATTGCCTGCATTTGCACATTGCCACACTTGCATTTATAAACAAAAAATGACAATTTTTGGTGCATTGTTTTGGTCTTTCCTATGGTATATTATTTTATTTATTAAATTTATATACCGCCCTTCATTCAAGGATCACTGGGTGCTTTACAGCATAAAAATACAAAATGAAAACACAAAATAAATAACAAAAACAAACCAATAGCCCCCCCCAATACATTTAAAAATCTGTTGATTTGTCAAATCAGCCAGTGGCCAGGTTATATAGAGGAGCATTTTTGCCTGGCGCCAAAAGACACCTAATGAAGGCGCCAGGGGAGCCTCTCTGGAGAGCGCATTCCTCAGAAAAGGCCTGTTCTCATGTTGCCACCCTCCAGAACTCTCGTGGAAGGGGCACGCAAATAAGGTTGTATGGCTACAGCATCTAATTATTAAAAAACCTGATCTTTAAGTAAATATACAGGAGTTCAGGAAAAGCCAACTGGAGTGAGGTTTGTACAAGTACTCTCTAAAACGAAGGCCATCAAGGTAGATATTTTCCCACTTAGAATTGCTGTGATATGTACACCTTGCAAAATGTCACCAAAACCTCACGTCCTGAAACTGCAGGATGTACATGAAATTCATGTGCCTACTGCCAAGGCCAGAGGTGGCACATCACAATAAGTACATACAAAGTGCATTGCTTTAATAGGCTAGTCATAAGTACTGTAACATCTTATTGGAACCATATTGGGAATGAAAAGAAGTGTGGAGTGTTATATAAAAATGAAGATGAGAAAAAACTGAAGTATCTGAATAGATGCATTTTTTTATAATTATTTGCTTGGCTATAAATGTCCAACCTTGCAAGCCATATATATCAAGCAACAAAACTTGAAACTACTGCTTGATTAGCCTATTGCATGCAAACAAGAGTAACAGTCAGCCATAAATATGAAGTTATTTTGTGTTTACCTGCTGCAGGTATTAGATTTAACCCTGCTGTTTGGTTTAACATTGTATGTCTTACAGAAGTCAACTACATGCCAGTTATTTAATTTTATTTTACAGATGGAGAAAGCATTCTGTGCTACCACATGGACAAAGGAGTCTTGCTGAACCCAGTGGGAGGAAAGTACCATTTTCTGTCAGCATGAGGCATGCCTTTGTGCCATTTCCAGGTAACACCTTGAGAATTGCCTCATTATAGAGCTAAAAAGTAGAAGAGGGATATACAGAATTGAGCAATTATATTGTGCTGACACAATGAGCCTATTCAGACCCAATGGCAACCAAGGTTTGATGTTACATGAACAAGCCTGAGAAAACTTGGCAGCATCATGTACAGCTGCCTCTTCTTATGCGTAACTCCCCGACATTGTTTGAAGGAAATTATAGTTTATTATGAACAACAGTTTCAAAGAAGGAACCTGTTTTACTACCTGAAATAAACGTCCGCTTTAGGAATTATTCTGTTTTATTGGCTGCAGGAGGCTTGATCTTGGCAGCTGATTATTCCCAGCTTGAGCTGAGGATCCTGGCTCATTTGTGCTGTGATCAGCGGCTTCTCCAGGTCTTAAATGATGGTTCTGATGTGTTCAAAAGCATTGCTGCCGAGTGGAAGATGATTGACTCTGAAGCAGTTGGGGATGATTTAAGGCAACAAGCCAAGCAGGTAACTTACGGAAACATTTAGAATTCTTGGAACATTTTCATATAATTGAATGATAGTGGGTTTTGAAATAACTTGTACAGGCTGAGGGATGGATTCAACTAAATAGCAAATGAGCAAACTCTGGCATATTGAATGTTTTAAATTTGTGTCCTTTGTTGCTTTGTGAAGATTGTGCTTTATTCTAATAAACAAACCTCATTTATAAGTAATCAAACAGTTTTTCTCGCACTTTAGTCCCCTTGGTTGTAGAGTGTACTCTAGAATTAAAATTAAAATTGCATTATTTTTCTAGATTTGTTATGGAATAATATATGGAATAGGAGCAAAATCTTTAGGAGAGCAGATGGGTGTTGAGGAAAAAGATGCCTCCTGCTACATTGACTCCTTCAAATCAAGATACTCAGGTAAAGATTGCTAGCATCTGGTTGTCCTGACTTTTTGGCATAATTAACTGATTAATAATACCAAGCATATAGTGAGTTGTGTAAATCTCTTTGCCTATGTTTTTTGTAACCTTTTTGGTGTGGGTTTAAAAGGGAGTTCAAGCTACTGAGCCGAGAACTTACCTTACATAAACTCTTAAAGAGTTGTGGCAACTTGGAGTTCTGTGTATTATCCAAAATGCAAAATGAAACGCTATGAATGTACCATGTTTTAACTTGCAGTGGTCTGTAGGCTGCAGAATTGGATAGCAGAAGAAAATAAAACACTGGCGTGTGACTGAACAAAGTTTTGGGGTCATTGAATCCCCTTGATGGAGTGAGCTCTTGTTGCTCTGTCCCAGCTCCTGCCAACCTAGCAGTTTGAAAGCACGCCAGTGCAAGTTGATAAATAGGTACCACTGCGGCAGGAAGGTAAATGGCATTTCTGTGCGCTCTAGCTTCTGTCACGGTGTTCCGTTGCGCCAGAAGTGGTTTAGTCATGCTGGCCGCATGACCTGGAAAGCTTTCTGCGGACAAACGCCGGCTCCCTCGGCCTGAAAGCGAGATTAGCGCCGCAACCCCATAGTCATCTTTGACTGGACTTAACCATCCAGGGCTCCTTTACCTTTACCTTACTGCATGTTTGCTGCCTTAAACTTCATGATGGAAGGAAGATGGGATAGAAATGTAATAAACAAAACAGCAAAGAAGGCTGTACATCCACTGTTGATTTGCACGTTTCCACAATCTTGCAGCTGAAATGTAAAATATAGCAACATAATAAATTGGGAAGAGTTTCCTTGTATCTTCTTTTCCTTTCTTAAGCTGATGGGATACATATTGACACCCAAGCATGGAAGTGTCCGTATGAAATGTCAGCATATACACAGAATTAACTAGAGCAGCTGCTGTTGAATATTTTGGATTGAACAGGAAGTTGCACAACACTGTTTCTTTTTTTAAATAGGTATTCAGAAATTCCTGAGAGAAACAGTCCGGAAGTGCAGCAGAGATGGGTTTGTGCAGACAATCATGGGGCGGCGTAGATACCTGCCAGCAATTAAGGACTCAAATCCTTACAGAAAGGCTCAGGTATGCAAAGAAGTGTTTTTTTCAGCTGCTAAAATCTAGCTGAGCAGGGAGATCCATTGAGCTGGCAGAGTTTTACTCTCTTCCCAGTGATATTGACTTTGGTAATATATTACTGTGCCCATTCAATCTAAGATGAGCCAGCTTAAATTTAGTTTGCACACTTCTTGTGCATGATGGACCTCCTTTTGGCTGGAGGAGCTTTCAGGGACCAAGGTGCCCTCAACTGTCTTACCAAAACTGCAAGCGATACCAGAAGAATATAGCAGTTTTCCGTAGCTGCTCCTAACATTTCTTTCTAAAACTTCAGAATCCACTGCTCTGTTTTTAACTAGTTGTGCATTGCAACTGAGCAGGGATTGGAGGGGCTGTGCAAAGCTGAAGGTTACTTTTGGGATTCTTGCTTTCTGCAAGGCTTTCCTTCCCATCTGTTCTCTCCCGGCTTGTCCCATTCACTCAGGCTTGAGATGTGGAAGGAAGACTAGACAGTTGCAATTTCCTCAAAACTTCTGTACCTTCTATTCCTCCTCTTAGGGGTTCAGGCTGTCCAGAAACTCTGCACTGAAAAGATTTGTGGTTGGGGAGGGGAAGTTGGCTTCTTCTTCTAAGTCATCTTGTAACTTTAGGCAGAGAGGCAAGCTGTGAATACTGTCGTCCAGGGCTCTGCAGCAGATATTGTCAAAACAGCCACCGTGAATATTCAGGCTCAGCTGGAATCTTTCCCTTCAGCAGTAAAATCTTATGGACACTTGGAGAGCTCGTTCCAAAAAAGACAAACGGGTATGTTTTCTCCTCTGGCTTTGTATTTGGTAGCAAATGTTCCCTAATCTAAAAATGTTACTGGGTGGGGGATAGTCAGTGTTCTCTTCTGAGAGCCTCCTCTTTGTATGAAACAGCTGGATTTGGGCTGCATGTATGCCAGTAAAATTATTTCAAATGGTGGGTCACTATTCCCAGGTCACCATGATTTCCCAGTGCTCATTTACATTTTCCTGATCCCTTGAGCAAGGCTTTGAGGACTTTGAAGAAATGGAGGTATGAGGAACTCGTGGGTTAGACCCTACTTTTTCCTTTCTCCTCCTGTGATGAGGCTGCATTTTAATATTTTAATATTTTAATCTTGTTTTTAAGTTGTATTCATTCAACTTCTTTTTATTACTGCTTGTTAGCCGCCCTGAGCCCGGCCTTGGCTGGGGAGGGCGGGGTATAAATAAAAATTATTATTATTATTATTATTATTATTATTATTATTATTATTCAGATAAAAGACTCTAATGCTCATGTGGCTTGTTGTATTAGAGGTGATGGCATTAGCCAAGAAAAATTGATTTTTCTTAAATTACAGCAGCAAGGGCACTCATTCATGATTTATTTCATTTATGATTCTATGCAAGGGACAGCATAAACTTTGAAAATGGCTTTCTAACGCTAGAAAGTGCCGTAGGTAAAACAAGTAGAATTTTACCCTTTTTTTTATCTAGCATTGTGGAAAAAACAAAGAAAGAAATAAACTTTGCAGAACAGACATTTATTTAGGGGCTGCAATAATGTTTGACGCCTGCAAGAGTGAATATTTTGAGAATAGGTAATACTTTTTCATCATGTTCAAATATACTTGAAAACGGCAGTAAAATGATAACCAAATGACTCCTGAAAAGCTTCATGATATATATGATAAATGTTGGAAATGTAGCAGCTTTATCCATATAGTGGCTGTGTAAGAAAGCAAAGGACTTTTGGTTTCAAAATACAGAAAATAATGAAGCTGCAATTAAATCTTGATGCTGCTTTATTCTTGTTAATTAATGCAGGTACCTGTACAATAATAATAACTAATATTCTATATGATTGTTGCAGTCTAAGAATATATTTATTTTCCCCACCCATCTGACTGGGTTTATGCTGGTCGTTGGAAAAAGACTCAAATCCCACTGGGAAAGGGAACAAAAATGTACAATACACAGTTATGACCAAATTTACAAGCTATTTTAAGACTGAAAGGTGGAGGCAGAATTAAACAGAATGAATTGAACACTGGCATTACAAACACATGATTTTCCCAGATGCAAAGATATTTGATACAAAATATAACAAATTATGAATAATATACTTTCCATTTTTCTTCATTTTTAGAAACATTCTTATATAAAACTAAATATTATTTAAAAACTTAGAAGAGGAATGAGATATTATCCAATACAGGAACAGAAATGCTAAAGAAATAGAAATGCTAGAGCAATAAAGAAGAAAAGCCATCACAATTATATTATATTTTCCTCCAAATTCTTTTTTATTCAGTTTTACACTATACATTTGAATTCAAACATTAGTCATAACCATCAGCATTTAGGATTCCCTGAATCCTTAGACTTCCCTCCACCCCTCCGTGGTTTCCAATATCAAGCTATTTCCACCGCATCGTATATTTTATCTCTCTCTCTTAAAATAATCCATTTTTACCTCTGTTTTTCGTACATCAACAAGCGTCAAATCCTGCCAAAGTTTTTAGTTGTTTACAGGCCATAACAATTATATAGCAGTACAGAACAAATACAAATAATGTCTTGTGGTACTTGTGAATTTTTATAGCTCTTACCATAAGCATTATTTAAGTCATTGTTTAGTTTTCCTTCTGCCTAGGAAAACCAGAGAGGATGGAAAAGAAGAAGATGATACATTCCGTAGCTGGAGGTTTCTTCATTCTCCAGCTGCACGATGAGCTTCTCTATGAGGTTGCAGAAGACAGCCTGATTCAGGTAGGAGGAATTGGTTTTACTGAAAACTGGGGAGTGCATCCCTCTAATAGAATGTGGCTGGTGTGTTTGTTCACAGGGTGGATAAAAATCAACGATTTTTTAAAAAATCAAAATATATTTTTTCCATTTAAATCAGATTTTTAAAATAAAACATTTTGGAGGAAAAATCTTTCTATTTAAATTACATTATAGTCCAAAGGCTATTCATCAGGAAATAAGGATTTGTTTTAAGCTTTTCATGTGTGCTAAAACTCAGTTAATTGTTTAACCGCATCAGTTAATAAACATGGAGACATATGCTATAATGTTATTGTTTTAGTTAAATAATTTGTTATTAAGGAAGTGATTGTCTCCTTCTAGTAAAGTACAGCAGAAAAGTTGTCCTAACATAAACAGTTAACTTATTAAACCTCACAATATTTTCATAATGACCTGTCTATGTATTTCTAATAGTATAACCAAATCAGTAATTTTTGATATAACTACTCTGAAAATTAATTATTCCAAAAATGAAACCTTCCTCTGCTTGTAAATATTAAGATGATACCAGCAAGAATGTCTTTCTGTAAAAAAGTGATTTAAATCAATTTGATTTAAATCAAATCCACCCTGTTTGCTCACCAGTGCTGCCTTCAATAAACTATAGACGTACGACGGAAATATGGGTGCCCTTCAGAGTTGTCGCTGAACCAATCCGCAGTATCTCCCAGTCTTTAGATGTGCATCTCCTCTTCTGACCTTGTTGTGTTTGCAACAAATGACTTGTGTATTGGCTTTTCACTCTGCCGCAACATGCAATTCCCCTCTACCTTGTAACTGCTTTCTGTGGGTGTACGAAGCTGCGTTTCTTGAAAGGGAGACACAAGCTTGAGGGCGTGTTGTGAGCTTTTCCTGGGAGAGTTCTGGCTCCCAGAAATTTGCACTCAGCTTCTCTGAATTTCAGCCTAATTCTGACCCGCTTCTAGAGGTGTTTCCAGATAGGATACCAGTTGGAAATGTCTGATCAACTGGACTAAATAAACTGCGGCCCTTTCTGCCTTACTGTCCCACTGATTCTTCTAAGTGCCTTGTCCTTTAGGTGGCACAGATTGTTAAACATGAAATGGAACACGCTGTAAAACTCTCGGCGAAACTGTCGGTAAAAGTCAAAGTTGGGCCCAGCTGGGGAGACCTGCAAGAGCTGGAGTTGTGAACAGGTAATATAGAAGTTTGTACTGCACTGCCTGATGCTGCAACGAGATGCAAGACGTCTCTGACGAGTCTGGACAACGGGATCCATTTCTTTCAATGACAATTTTGAATTCTCATATGAATCTTTAAATCGCACTTCCCCAACCTGGTGCCCTCCATAGTCCAATACAGTTAGAGGGTGACGGGTTGGAGAAGGCAGCTCTAAATGACGTGTCGCATAACTAGAAATCACAATGAAATGCAAAGTATTTAAATTAATTCCTAGTAATATATTTATTTATTTGAAGGCCTACAATTTTTCTCTTTCATAACTGACTTGGGAGAAGCATTCTGAGCTTTGACATTGGCTTTTATAGCTGGGATCCTCTGGAAAATTTGATTCCCCGGCTGCTTGTGTCAGTTCATTCCCCCCCCCCAAAAAAAATATACTGAATATACAATTGAGGGCAGCTATAGCTCAGATTTCTGTGATACTTGCATCTTTCAAAAAAAAGGATGACATTCTCCTGGGATACATGCATATGACTCACTGCATTTTACACCATATGCACAGGAGACAGTAGAAGACATTGGCAGCCTTTCCAAAGTGTGCACAATTCAAAAGCAGTAAATTTGTGAAATAGGTTTGCTTTGAGAAAATGAACTTTCTCTGATTTTCCTGTCTCTAAAGCAGGTAGCAGCATCCTGTGATTCTGGCTCCTGTTGTGGGTTTTCTGCTAACATTTTAACCAATGAATTGTTTGCTTTGTAAACTATGATATTATTTCATTGCTGTGTAAATAATAAACAGATTTTTTATATCACTTTCCTTCGCTGGAGCGATACTTGAAAAAAGGAATAGCACTGTGCTTTGACAGGTAGGCCACCTGATATATTGTTAGATGCCTGCGGGTTGTTTTTTTAAAAGTTACACTGATTTTTGTATTTGCGGTATTTATAATTTTATGTGTGCATGTGAGTTTTAGATGTGTTTTATCAATAATTTCTTATGTGTACTGCTCACGGGGTCCTCGCTGCGGGAGCACATTCATCTCCTGCTATACCACCTGCACTTGCTCCCGGTGGAGTATAGGATAATAATAATAAATAATAATAATAATCATCAACATTTTATTTATATCCCGCCCTCCCCAGCCGAAGCCAGGCTCAGAGCGGCTAACAACAATAAAATGGTACACATTCTAAAATCATTTCATTATAAAATTAATTTAAATCACATTAATGGCAACCAATTGGGCTAGAGTTCTGTGAGGATTACCAAAGGAGGGGGTCAGACTGCCCTGGCCAAAGGCCTGGCGGAACAGCTCTGTCTTGCAGGCCCTGTGGAAAGATGTCAAGTCCCGCAGGGCCCTGGTCTCTTGTGACAGAGCGCTCCACCAGAACGGGGCCATGGCCGAAAAGGCCCTGGCTCTGGTTGAGGCCAGCCTAACTTCTCTGTGGCTCAGGTTTAGGATCAGGTTGAAGGTGCTGATTTTAACCTTTAAAGCCCTATAGGGCCTAGGACCCTCGTACCTACGGGACCGCCTCTCCTGGTCTGCAAATAATAACACCCTGAAGATCCCAGGCCCCAGGGAGATCAGACTGCCTTGACCAGAGCCAGGGCTTTTTTGGCCGTGGCTCCGATCTGGTGGAACACTCTGTCCCAAGAGACCAGGGCCCTGCAGGATTTGACATCTTTCCGCAGGGCCTGCAAGACGGAGCTGTTCCACCAGGCCTTTGGTTGGGGTTCAGTCTGATTCTTTTCTTTCTGTATAGGAACAAGCATTAAAGAGGCCTCCTGGCCCGCTCCCAGGCCCTTTATAAGACCAGTGGCAACAGTTGTCCCTGGAGAATATTAACCACTCTCAATTTTGCCCATGGACTGCCATCTGTCCAGACTTTAATTTGCTCTGAACTAATTTTAAGATGTATTTTAATTAATGGATTGCCTGTTTGTATGTTCTTTGTATGCTGTGTTAGTTTTATGAGCTTGGCCCCAGCAGGGGAGGGTGGGGTACAAATAAAAATTTACTATTATTAGAAACCTCATGATTAACTAAAAAAGATAAGGTTCCACTTTGTTTGCATCAGTGCATCATATACAATTTATGCAACCTTAAAAGCCCCAAGTGGCAGACTCTGGGTTTCCAATTTTTAGTGGCATAAAACTACCCTAAAACCGCCTCTGATACAAACTTGGTGGTTGATTGGCAAACTAAAGAGGTTTCATACTAAATAGTGGGCCAAGCCAGCAGAATGGACAAACACCCATGGTTTGGGACTTTTGCCCCCAAACTGGACTCTGGGGGCAAAGAAGCGCCCCGAGGAGAGATCCCCACAGCTGGAAACCCCAAGATCCCAAAGGCCCCCAGCAGAAAACAGACCCTGACCGGGACGCCAGTCAATGATCGCCCAGCTGCTCTAGAACATGGCTGAGACAACTTGGATGTCTGGCTTCTGCTGCCCACAGAATCAGAGTTGGGATCCTGAGGGTCATCTAGTCCAACCCCCCCGAAATGCTGGAACCTGGTCCTGAATTCTCACCTCAGACTCCCTCCAAGGCACCTTCCGATTTCCCCTTTATTGGGTCATCAGTCTCCCTCAGTGTTTGGCATGCTTACAGATCACAGGGGTTGATTTCTTGGCCTAAACTGCTTCATTGCTATATTTTCCAGCACTAGGAAAGCAGCTCGTATTTATACAATCCTGCTGCGATTTCCAGTCGCCAGCAAAGGTTCTCCTTTCTCACAGCTACATGATGTCCTCTTGGGCTTTGACTAACGTCGACCGCTGCATAAATAAACCACCATCATTTGGCCACGGAAGTTTAATCTTACTTTATTTTTCGACTAATGAAATGCACAAGTGTTTTCAAACTAAGATTGTCTACAGAAAAGGAATGTCAAATGAGAGGAATGCAGGGCATTGTCTGTCGAGAGCAACATGCTTGAGATGTACTGACTTCTTTGCTTTAAAAAGAAAGTGTTGCTGCTTATTTCTTTTGTGGAACTTAGAAGGAAATCCCTTTTCTTCAATCACAGCATGCTTTGCTTTTGCGCCTTTTGTTGTATGAGAAGTCAATTAGTCATGCAAAGTTTTAAAGTTTAAATGCATTAACAATCTATTTTGTACAGGACATTTTAAACTGTCGACAGGCCTCCCCACAGTTCAAACCTAATTGCAGTGAAATCATTACCTGTTAAAGATGATTGTTCCGGTGGGAGTTGGGAGGAAGAGACTCAGTGTAGACTTGATTACAAAGACCCACCACGTCTAGGTCTCTGAAAAAGTTCTCGCTTGATCCTCTAGTGTGAAAGGGATTTCAAGGAGCTGCTTCTGCCCAACGACTGGATTTTTAGAATAAGGCCTCAAGGTCCTTTGACTCCTGTTCTCAGTACACAGAAGTCTTGCTTCTTTGTGGTTAAAAGTCAAAACTGGTACCATTTTTTGTCCTTGTATTTCAACATTACCTGCAACATTAAAATATTGAAACATTAAAATATTAAAATGTAGCCTCATTGCAGGAGGAGAAGGAAAGGAAAAAAGAGGGGGAGGGAATCAAATTCCCCACCTCCCGCAGAAGCCGCGCACCCTTTAAAGAGCACACAGCTTTTGCGCGCTTTACTACGAGGAGGGAGAAGGGACTGACGCGGCCAGTCGGTCCCTTCTCCCTCCTGGGGGAAACCCGCAAGACCCGCGCAGAGCATGTGTGCGGCTCTTGGGGGCTTTTCCTGCCTGCCTCCCACCTGCATTTGCTCCATAAGACGCGCACACATTTCCCCTTGCTTTTTAGGAGGGAAAAAGGCGAAAAATACGGTAACTTAAACTTACAATAGCGTCTAATAAGTCTCAACCTTAACACTAAGCATACTGTGTACGGAACACCACACCAGAAGGAAAAGAGACAGAGAAGCCCAGGCTCCTCCTGGCCCTACTTTTATAGTCAGCATGATATTGACAAGAGAACCAGTTTAAGCCAGCTGTACTCAGCTTCTCGGAAGGAATAACCCAAACATCATGAAGTTTCTTTCACACAGAGAAGCTTCCAGAACCCTCTTGAATTAAGTAGAACAGGAAAGATCTCTACACATCAGATCCATAATGTCTGCACCAAGAAATGCAAACTGACACCTCGTTCGAGGACCACCACTCACCTCATGTGCATGTTTGGAGAAAGCTTCTGCACTGGCCATCATTCTCGCCGTCCTTTCATCGAGTTCCCCCAGTTTCTGCCCCCTCTCATCCAGAGCAATGCGCGCCCGAGCCAGCTCTCCAATTGCGCTGCCCGCGGCTCCTTTCACCCCTTCGACGCCACCCGATCCGGGGATGTGCTGAGCAAGACTGCGAGATGCTTTTCCTGCCGTAGCCTCGCCAACTACAAAGAGAATTCCGAACTGAATCAGAGGGTTTCTATACTATCTCCCCTCCCAATTGTTGATGCCATTTTGTAACAAAAAAGGGGGGTGTGGCGTTTGCCCTCCTAGGTGACATCATGCTGGGTCATAAGGAAAGGGTTAAATGAGTGTGAAGTGATTGGCCAGTGGGAACCCAAGGGGAGGAGTCAGAGTTAGCGTTGGAGTTGTCAGGAGTTAGTTGGGAGTTGGAGAAGGAAGAGGGAGGATAAATCTGGGTTGGTCGAGTTGTGTTGTGAGAGAGTGAGAGAAACTGATAGGAGGAGTCAGATAGACAGTTGGGATAATCAGTTAGAGGCAATAGGAAGGTACAGGCCGGTAAGGAAACTAAGATTAAGAAAGTGACAAGAAAAATGATCTGAAACTTGTTAAGGCTTATAAAATAAACTCATTTATTTGGTTTAATGTTAACAACTGTCTGGACTCCGTGTGTCCCCGAGAAAAACGGGTTGGTGGCAGAGGGGAAGCAATCACAGTGGTGGCCCAGGGATCAATAGACCATCAAACGTCCGGGTACCATGTGAGATCGCCACGGGGGGGGGGGGAGAGAGAAGATTTCTCTTCCACATATCTATTCAATACAGCCAATATGTTATTTCATGCCCTCTTGCTGAAATGCTGTACTGACAGTTCAACAACCTGGGGCCGTCATGCAAAAGCAGCTCCATCTTCTGAAGGGATAATTATTCCATTTTATTAATCAGTTATTGTGGCGTTTGCCTCCTAGGTGGGTCATAAGGAAAGGGTTAAAATGAGTGTGATGTGATTGGCCAGTGGAAACTGATAGGAGGAGTTAGGGTTAGAGGGAGAGTTGTGTGAAAGTCAGTTGAGAGTTGGGAGTTGAAGGAGGAAGAGGGAGAAATAGTCTGTGGGTTGGTTGAGTTGTGTGGTGAGAGAGGAATTGTTAGGTGGAGTCAGATACCGTATTTTTCGCTCTATAAGGTGCACCAGACCACAAGACGCACCTAGTTTTTGGAGGAGGAAAACAAGAAAAAAAATATTCTGAATCTCAGAAGCCAGAACAGCAAGAGGGATCGCTGCGCAGTGAAAGCAGCAATCCCTCTTGCTGTTCTGGCTTCTGGGATAGCTGCGCAGCCTGCATTCGCTCCATAAGACGCACACACATTTCCCCTTACTTTTTAGGAGGGAAAAAGTGAGTCTTATAGAGCAAAAAATACGGTAGTTGGGCTAATCAATTTGAAGTTCTTAGGAACGAATAGGACAGTTAAGGAACTAAGATTAAGAAACTGCCAAGAAAAATTAACTGAAACCATAAGCTTGTTCATGCCTATAAAATAAACTTGATTATCTGTTAATGTTAACAACTGACTGGACTCCGTGTGTCCCCGAGAGAAACGGGTTGGTGGCAGCGAAGAAAGCAACCACAGTGGTGGCACAGGGTCAATAGACCGTCAAACGTCGAGGGACCCTGTGTGATCGCCACAGTTATATCCTCGGTTTTCCTCCAATGAGCAGTGACATACATTGTACTCCCCCACTCCATATTATCTTCACAACAAGCCTGTAGCTTAGGCTGAGAGACACCAATAGGCCCAAAGACCAGTGAGCTTCATGGCTGAGTGGGGATTGGGGCCCTGGTCACCCAGGTCCTCGTCCAACACACTAACCAATACGCCACACTAGAAGACTCAACTGAGACACAGCTCTGTCTCCCCAGAGGCTCATTTCCCTCCTCCCCACACTTAGGGGAAAGTTTTCACGCAAGGGAAAGGTAGCAAGAATCTTTAGAGAAAGTCTTACCTGTTAGATCAACTTGTGAACAGTGACAAGGGATGCTTTTCCCCTTTCCTATCTATGCAGAACGCTGGCCATAGCCCTTGGCACACTAACACACACCAACATGTGGAAGATCTGTTTTAAATTAGTGGTGTCAAACACAGTACAGTGGTACCTTGGTTCTCAAACTTAATCTGTTCTGGGAGTCCATTCGACTCCCGAAACCATTCAAAAACCAAGGTGCAACGCCTGATTTGCTGCTGGAGCTTCCTGCACTCAAGCGGAAGCCACGTTCGGCTTCCAAAAAACGTTTGCAAACTGGAACACTCACTTCCAGGTTTGCGGCATTCGGGAGCCGATTTGTTTGGGAGCAAGCCGTTCAAGTACCACGGTGCCACTCTATCACCAAAATTATCTATTTGAATAATCTTTCCCATTTTGTTGCATAGGGACAGCAGCACATCCAAAAAGTTGTGTAGGCATGGCTGTCAATCTCATTTTCTTCCATTCTGCAGGCAAATGCCTCCTTCGCTATTAGCTCTCTTTGGCTTTTTCCTTCGTTTTGCATTTGATTGCATTTGATGTGAGTGAGAGGGGGAAGATCACTTACAGAGCTCTTCTCTGTCGAGTGTGCCTCCAGTTCCACCAAACAGCCCCTTCAGAAAGCCTCTGTACTGAGCCTCCGGAGTTTCCACCGGAGTGAACAACTCCCCAAGCATGTCCTGGGCAAAAACAAATCAATTTTAGGCAAAACAACAGACCAGAAGGCAGGTACTTTCACCATACTACACTCTGGAACGGAATGAGATGTCTTCCCCTCCTCTAATTTCTTTCCTGGCCCATTTCTAGACACTTCCCATCACTCACCTGCAGATTGTCAAACATCTCTTGGCTGTAGTTCAATCTCTGAACTTCTGTGGGAGAACTAAGATACAATGCTTGTCCTTCGTTGGTAAAACGAAAGGTCCGGGCAATCCTCATGTCTGTTACAGGCAAATAATGAACATCTAGCAATGGGCGGAGGCTGGGTAAACTGGAAAGAAACAAGCATACCTTATACGTTGGAATAGAAAATACAGTATTCCCTGCAGTCCAGATTCTCAACTTGGCCATCAAAGCAGCTGCAATCCTATGCATATTTGATGGAGGCAGTGAGAGATTTTACTTTCTTGGGCTCCATGATCACTGCAGACGGTGACAGCAGTCACGAAATTAAAAGCTGTCTGCTTCTTGGGAGAAAAGCAATGACAAACCTGGACAGCATCTTAAAAAGCAGAGACATCACCTTGCCAACAAAGGTCCGTATAGTTAAAGCTATGCTTTTCCAAGTAGTGATGTATGGAAGTGAGAGCTGGACCATAAAGAAGGCTGATCGCCGAAGAATTGATACTTTTGAATTCTGGTGCTGGAGGAGACTCTTGAGAGTCCCATGGACTGCAAGAAGATCAAACCTCTCCATTCTGAAGGAAATCAGCCCTGAGTGCTCACTGGAAGGACAGATCCTGAAGCTGAGGCTCCAAGACTCTGGCCACCTCATGAGAAGAGAAGACTCCCTGGAAAAGACCCTGATGTTGGGAAAGATGGAGGGCCCAAGGAGAAGGGGAGGACAGAGGACGAGATGGTGGGACACTGTTCTTGAAGCTACAAACACGAGTTTGACCAAGCTGTGGGAGGCAGTGGAAGACAGACTAAACAACAACAACAACAACAAGTCCCACTGAACACAGTGCCACTTGCTCTTGTATAGGATTAGGTTGTAAATCAACCAATGGTCAGGTTCATTCAGGTACTACAGTAGCCCCAGGTAAAATTTCATCTTATGATAAACATTTTGCATAAAGCATATCCAAACCTCGCAGGAGGCAAAGCTGCTACCTGTGCAAATTATCTAACTGCCTCCAAAATATTATTAATATTCTGCTGGGAGCCGCCCAGAGTAGCTGGGGAAACCTAGCCAGATGGGGGGGGGTATGAATAATTGTTATTGTTACTTCTGCCCCTACCCTGAGATTAGAGGATGGGGATGTGAGGTACAGGTGCATATCAGTAACACGATGACACTTCCCCCCCAAACCTCTAGATTATCTTTCTCAGAAGTTCTACTAAGATATTAAAAGGCATGTTTTAAATAGCATGGCAGGCAAGACAGGACCTGGGCAAAGGCTAAGGGTTAGAACAGCAGTGACTTCCAGCACTGCTCCTCTAGGAATGAGTGGAACTACTGCAAAAAAAATTCTTATTTAGGTAAGTCTACCCAGAAGCTTACAAAATTGAGGTAATTTTAAACTTCTCTATGTTTTAAAGTATGGTTGTAATTTTTTCTATTATATTTTTGTAAACTGCTTTGATGTTTTTGTAGAATCAATGGAGTGTATAAATATAAACAAACAAATAACAGTGTTCCCTTAATTGGCAACTCTGGCAGGCCACAATGTTGAGCATGCGAATGGTAGCTGTCCAAGCAACTGAGAAAGAAGCTGAGAAGCATCCATCACAGCATGACTAGATACTGCCCTTGCAATCAGCCTTTTTGATTCTACTCTAAAAAGGCATCATCCGAGTCGGAGCAGATGCCAGTGATTTTCTCACCAAAGTGTTTAGTAAACTGGGTGTTAGTAGACTACCAAGTGTACCACCAACTCAAAATTGTAGGCCAGAATTGTAGTCCTTCTAAAGCATTTGGAACAGTTCTACAGGCCAACAACTAAACAAAGAAGAAAGACGTTTTCATCACTATCAATGTCACCAAGTAAGCCTGAAAGTGAGCTCTCTCTAATCGCTGTGTTATTGGACTTGCTTCATATCTTCCATCGCTTGCATTTCAGCCACCTTCCTACTGCCCTCAAATTGGTAAAGAACCAAGATGAATGGGAGAGAGTGCTTGGATGCAATTCTGTCTAATTGTTCAGACCATTTCCCTATTCCAGGGGTTGGCAACACGCAGATCGACCAGACATGTCAGCAGTAAAATAGGAGAAGGATTAGGATTTTCCTTGGATCCTGTTTCAGAGGTTCCTTTGATAAGCAAATACACATCACCCCTAACTGCTGGCCATTTTCCCCTTCCCTTCGATAGGGAATAGCTCAGATTCACTTAATAATTTTAAATACCTCAGTATCATGATATGCCCATGGGCAGAGAAGCATGCCAAGCAAGCACTGTTACACATGGTCACCACATCGGCTCGCAAGAGAAAGGAGGTGTCTGTGATATTGTGAACGTAGAGGCAGATCTGGGAAGGCAGTGAAAAAACTTTGGCTTGTTTCTCTGAACAGACAACAGCAAACTGGTGGTCTCCCATGTCCTGGGACGAGCAGGGAGAATGCATGACGAGTTTTCTTTTTCTTGTTCTTTCATTTTCGTCGGTGCTGTTTGGATCTCTCCATGTTTCATAGGGTGGGTGTATTAGGGTCCCTGTGCAGCTCAAGCAACCAAACGTTAACACTGCGCCCTTCAGTGACAGAACGGTACCTAGGAAACATGATTCAAAATGATTGATTAACTTCCCCAAATTAGCTATAAAGGTGCCAAGACACATTAACCAACTTTATACAGTCATTTGTTGAATATATGTGCATCTTCCTCTTCTGCTGCCTCATGACATTGACAAATGATTAGACTTTAGAACAGCCATGCTGGTTTATAAATCTCTAAACCCTGAGGGACTCAACTCCGGGAAGTCGCATGCCAACCTGCTGGCAGCACTCAAGAGATTATGCTGGTCAGAAAATCTCCTATCATCTCTTTGAATTATCTGAATAGTTCCCACCCAGGCCATTAACTTCTCATGTGCAACTGGAGCGGAAGGGAGGAACACAATATTGGCGTCATGTTTCCTGGAATGAGCAAAACAGGAATTTAGCTCTCGCTACCTCCAAATATGACAAAGTGAGAGTCTTTTTTCCTTCAAAAAATTGGAAGCTATTCTTAATGTTGTAAGAAAAAGCCAGGGGTTTCTTTCAGTTGGAACTTACTGGCACTCAGTTCTGGCACCTCTCAGGTGAGCACCACTGCAATTGTAAGGGACAAGGGAGGTGTTCATGGAGAATTCTGGCACCTATTTTTCAAGAAAAAATAGCACTGCAGCCAAAAATAGCCAATCAGCAAACTTGCAGCTAGTAATAGTCAGAAGATGGAGCTGGTTACTGCAGTTGCTACTTGCAAAGGAAATAATAGTTTTATTTCTTTTTAAACCTTTTTTATTCAATTTTAGATTTGAATTCAAACATTAATCATAATCATCAGCATTTAGGATTCCCTGAATCCTTAGACTTCTCTCCACCCCTCCATGATCAAACTTTTTTTTACTGCATTATATATTTTCTCTATCTTTTTTACTGCATTATATTTTTTTTTACTGCATTATATATTTTCTCTATCTATGGTAATCCATTTTCTCCTTAGTTTTTAATCACTGTAAGCGTTACTCAAATCCTGCCAAAGTTTTTAGTTGTTTACAAAGTAAATTGTATTCTCCCCCCCCCCATTCCTTATTAAAGTTTCTTATCTTCCTGGTTCCTGATTTTCCCTATCATTTTTGCCCTTTCGGCGTAACCCATCATTTTCACCAACCATTCGTCTCTGGTCGGGCAAAGGAAGTAATAGTTAATCTGTTGTGGGCATCCATCTCGAGAGACAATAGAGTGTGCCTCCAGGGGTGAAGTCAAAGCGCTGCATTTGTAAGCACCCAAGTGACCTTTCTGGGGCACCAGGCTGGGCAGTGTATATGGAGGTTCTGGGCTGCCCAGATGACAAGACTCCAAAGGAAAGCACAGCAATACATTTGGCAGCAGCTTGGAGGCAGGAGTTGACAGAAGGAGGCGTACAAGACACCATCCAACTGTCTTAGGAACTCCCCTCCAAATTTGTGCAGGATTAACCTTGGCGCTGTGGTCTAAACCACAGAGGCTAGGACTAGCCGATCAGAAGGTCGGTAGTTCGAATCCCCGCAATGGGGTGAGCTCCCGTTGCTCAGTCCCTGCTCCTGCCAACCTAGCAGTTCGAAAGCACCTCAAAGTGCAAGTAGATAAATAGGTAGCACTCCGGCGGGAAGGTAAACGGCGTTTCCGTGCGCTGCTCTGGTTCGCCAGTCATGCTGGCCACATGACCCGGAAGCTGTACACCGGCTCCCTCGGCCAATAAAGCGAGATGAGCGCCGCAACCCCAGAGTCGGCCACGACTGGACCTAATGGTCAGGGGGTTTCCTTTACCTCCTTTACCTAGCTTTTTCTTCTCCTGAAGGTATCCCACAAGGCAGAAGAAGTTTAAAGTCTAGTTTATAATAAACAAAAATAATCTAAAGTAACATTTGCTTTATAAGAGAGCTTGCTCCTCACTGATTTGCATGGGCTGTACCACTTTGGGCTGCAAGGCGGGGTGTAACAATAATCCTTCTCCCCACAAAACAACTCCTTGGACATAGAAAACTACCATGTCAGGAAGTAAGGATTTGGTACAGCTCAGATGTAGGGTTAGCACTTCAGTGAGAACTAAGCCTAAATCGTAAGGTTTCTGACCACACTGCCCCTCCACAGCACCAAAGGGAGAGAAATCCTGAGTTTAACAAGTTCTTGTGCTTAGTGGCGTATTTTTACATATTTTCAAGAAAGCCAGGAAATCAAGATTTCTTACCGCTTGGAGAAACGACTACCGGCTCCGTCTGCCTCAATTCATCTGCAGTGGGCAGGTTAAGGGATATCGTCAAGACCATACCGAGGCCTGTACCAACCCAAAGGCAAGGAGACACTGTTGTGTCATTTTTCCGTGAAAAGGACTCTGTGAAATACAATGCTGTAATTGCTTCTTTAGATTCTTTGTCTATACTGGAGACACTGGAGCTTCGAGAATGGCTGATGGAGTTCTCTCTGGTTTCTGTTGAAAGAGAGCAACACAAATGAACACACCTTACACCGAGAATAGGCCATGGGGCCTCTGGTCCATTACTGCCTTCACCATTTCGCAGTAGCTCTCCAAGGTATCAAAGCTGCTTCCTGAGACTGTGTAATTGGAGATGCAGTTGAAGGAGGCAACACGAGAACGGGGTCTTTTCTGCAGTGGCCCCATTTGTGGAATGCTCTCCCCGAGGAGGCTCACCTGGCATCTTTGTTATACATCTTTAGGCACCAGGCGAAAATGTTACTCTTCAGCCAGGCTTTTGGCTGATTAACAGTTGATGTCTTTTTAAATGCATCAGGGAGATTCTTGGTTTGTTTTGTTCTTGTTTTTATTATGTATTTTGTGGTTTTATTCTGCATTTTTACACTGTGGACTACCCTGAGATCTTCAGATGAAGGGTAGTTAGATAGATAGTTGATAGATAGATAGATAGATAGATAGATAGATAGATAGATGATAGATAGATATGTTCTAAGCCTACGCATCTAAGCTACAGATGGTCTTTACAGAGCATATAAAACAGCATTGTTCCAGAAAAGACATCCAAGCCTGTTTGTCTTCATAATCTCACAAACCGATTACTTACAATAATCCCAAAAGAGAGAGTGCTTATTAGAAACTCTAGAAGGCTAAGCTTGTGTGCCAAATTCTTTAAATATCTAAGAATAATAACCCCTTAAAAACCACATTAAAATACAAAAACGACTCATAGTTGCCAGGGGTCTTTAAATGCATTCCCCAACCCGTTTGTGCTTTCAAAGCCCTCTTGGAGTTTTTCTTTTTTACTCGTCCCATTATGGAGCCTCCACGTTAATTGGCCACCTTTGTAGGATGTCACACATGCACATACCTCCGAAGAATTACCCATTTAATAATTATCAACAGACAGCAGTAAAAATGCTACTACCACAAGAAGTGAAGTGAAATAACACATAGATCAATTCTAAATTTTAAAAAGGTGAAAACAGCAGCTCCCAAATGCATATGTCTACTGACCTTCCGTTGTGACTGGCAAAGAAATCTCCATGCAAGCAGCAGATTGCACTTTCCTAAATGGAGGCTTTCCAGAACCACGGCGGTTTATTTTTGAAACATCTGCACTAGACATCCTTTTTCCAGAGCTGCAGCTTTGGGAAGTTGGACTTGTACAGTGTCCGTTTATGTGATCTATAGGGACATTAAAAAAATTAAAAAGGCACTACAGATTTTTTAATTGTTATATTAGTTGCTGTTAATCCTCTATGCTGCACTTTGGGCACAAGTTTGGGATTAAATAAAACAAATAAATATAAGCGAATATAAAATAATCTGAAAAATAAAATAAACATGATTGAGCAAGTTATTTCATACCTTTCCAAAGCACCTTATAGTTTGCAGGATTCTCTGTGTGTGTATAAAATCATAATGTAGCTATAATAATATTGCTATTCCTATTACAAATATATTTCCCAGCGAACATAATATATAATATTTCAACAGTGGAGATGTGCTTCATCTCACAAGCAAGAAACAGACTGACCATCACAAACTGCTGACATACCAGAGCACATTTACCTGAAGTTGTGGGAGACTTGCATCTTTCCAGCTCCAAAGACACTGGACCATCTGATAGCTCAGTAAGACCTGGGGGGAAATGAAATTAAAATATGATATCATCAATTATCTAGGGACAGTAAGGGTGGGAACAAGCTTGGAAACAGTTTTTTGCCCACAAATACCTTGTTCAACAAGGAACATTTTTAGTGGGGTGGCATGGTGTTAAAAAAACCCAAAGGGATTGTTCACATATCCCCCCCCCAAAGCATACAAATATAACAGAGACCTGGCCACATGCTTCACACGCTCCAATATGAAATTAAAAAATCAAGCCACATGGAGCCAATATTAAACTCTACATAATCATGTATGTATCTAAGAGGCATAACTGGTTGATGTGTCCATTTGATTTCCATATTTGGTGGGAAATAGATGCTCACTACATCCCTAAACTGCCCTTACAAGAGTTTTTTCATCCCAAGGATTCCTTGCCAGATCCTGAAATCCCAATATACTCAGTTATGCCACTTGATGAAGCTGTGAAACATTAACACACTTGGACTGGGGGGAGGGGGAGTTCATCAACTGGAGCATGCCTTACACAGTTCACTGACCACTGCAAACGAAAGGAAAGACCACATAAAATATCACACTGACACTGCTTATCCTATTCTATGAACCGGTAATTTCAGTCCTCCTGCTGTTACACAGTTTAGAGGTGGTGAAGAAATAAGACGCACCTCCTTATCCTGGACAGATTAAACCTGTGCTTACTGACAGTCAGCTTACTAATACTACACTGAAACAAATAACCTGGCTGCAGCTGGACCAAGTTGCTTGGGCATGGGTTACAAATTAGATATCACGGAATTGTAGAGTTGGAAGAGACCCTGAGGATCTTCTAGTCCACCCCCCTGCAGTGCAGGAATATGCAGCTGCCCCATACAGGGATCAAACCTTTGACCAGCGTTCGAAACTCCCATTGTTCCAGGCGCATTTTGCAACAGGGAATTTCATTAACGCAAGCAGTTTCCAGGCTCTGGGTGCAGTACTGCGCCTAAGATTTCAGATTAAAACTGCAGAGTGGAAGGAAAGGAGGACCTTTTCCTGCCTCCCTACTGCCAGCTACTCTCTTAAGACCGGAGAAGAGACCCTCTTAAGAATATTAGGGGGGTGGGCAGGGGAAGCACTAGACCATGTGAAAAGTGAACATACGGTAATATTTTAGCTGCAGCTGATTCATTTTCAGCTTTGTATTCTTGTTATAAAAAAGCACACCTAGACTTTCCGTTGTTGCACCCATAACCTAGGACTAAGGTGCCATTTAGCTCCTGGCTTTCATATCTCGGTTTCTAACACTGCCTGTGGCACCTTGGTGTTATTAGCACCACACTCTATCCAACTGAGCTATCCAATATTGAAGTGGCTTTCTAGATGTTTGAGGTGTGGATGGAAGTGGATGGAGATAAACTCTCATGAAAGCAAAGCTCTCAGTTTCTGAAAATGCAGCCTCACTTCTCACAGCACATCATTCATGTCAAATCCGACATTCCCGTGAATATCAGCTGGGGCACTTTACAGACTTCAACAAGGCATTCTCTACATGTCACCCATCACTTCCCCTGATCTCATGAGAAAAAGGCCACAATAAGTCCAAAAGCATCACCTAGAGGTGATGGTGATCCATGGTTCCAAACACCTTTCACTCCGTTCAGCAGCATGGACTTCATGACTCTGAAAGTCACAATCTAGCAAAACGTTTCCGGCAAGCAAGGCAAATTGATTGCTCAGAAAACAAAACTGCATTTTTCTGCTACAGCCCCCTAGAGAGGTTAGCTGCCTGGAAACCTGAGGATTGGTTGCACAATGACAGAGTTTGAAGGGATACATGGACTGCACCTCTCTTGATGAGAATCCGTAATGCCATGAACCATTGCCATCTGCAAACGGTTGAAATAGAAGTTCAGACACCTTGTAATTCTGTGAACTAAATCGTAAAGCCTGCATTCCACCTTCCCTGGTATGTGGGAACTGGTGTATTAAAAGGAATCTGCACATACTTGGGAAAAAATCTTCAATTTCCTATTTCCTTTTGGTATAATGAAAGCAGAGGAATTCTGCAGCTGTGCCTAGTACAAATTAAGCTCTGTTTCAATCCCCTCAGACATTTAAGTCTTTATTGCTAATTTTAGCTGTTTGAAAACCAGACGTGGTTACTAACTCTGCACAGCCTCTCTCTTTTAACCATGCTTGTTAGGAACTTTCAAAATCTCCTAACTGTTGAAAACAAAGGCTATGGGATTCATGCAGTCCTAAATGTTATTTATTTGCACGATGGCTAGATAAATTATTCAGTGAGGAGTCCCATAAATTAAATGACTAAATGATGTGCTCTTTTCTCCAGAAGCTATTACCCTTATTCATCTCCACCATTTGTTACCAATGTGATCCCTGTCATGGGATTAGGCACCAGGCAAAATTAATTAGCTGCAGGTGTACAGAATTAAATATAAGGAGAGTGGGCATGAAGCCAGTCAGCAATTCACCAGATAGCCATTGAAGAGAAGGGGAGAGGAAGAACTTGAGCCACTTTTGGAATATTTGAGTCACGGGCAAAACACAGAGTCCATTAAAGTTAACAAGACCATTAATTCTTGGCGGTGTGCTCCTGTCCTATGGATCCCTGGTAATAACTGCAGAAAGACTATTTTTACAGTTGCATCTGATACTCTAAACGAAACCCTGGAGTCTTTTGATATGGGATAGAGAGATCAGTCCTAAATGAATGTGGTTAAAAGACAAGGGTAGGAGCTACAGGATTTGACTCTTGGACAAGAGCCCCATGCGACCAGCCTGGAGGTACCCAGTCTATAAGCCAGTTCTCCCCTGATTTCGGCAGCTAAGGAAAAATAGAGATTTCTACAGCCATTTCATGAAGAAGTTATTTTTAATAGTAACTTATTTTCTGCATATAATTTTACGGAAGCTGTTATAAAGGAGGTATCAGCACTATCATCATAATCAGTAGTTAGGTTAAAATCCTAAGCATGCTTATTACCGAGTGAGGTCTACTAAACATGTGCAACAGACTCCTGAGTAAACATGAACATTATGTCAGAGCTAAACAACAAACTTAAACTGCTTTTCATGTAGCTGAGTGGTAATTGCATCTACCTTCTGAAAGGACGCTCCTACAAAAGGAGATTAGTTACTTTTGTTGGCATTGAACCACCACTTAACTACTAACAATAGTAATTAATTTCACCCATGGGGGGAATATTTAAACAAACAGCTATTTCCATACAAAATCACTGTATAAATTTCAACAGAAACACCCAAATAGTCATTTCAAAGAATGCAAGCATGCCTGCAATTACTAGCAGACACTGTGACAATTCCTTCTATTATTCCTTCAGCTGGATGTTAGGATCTTCCTCAGTGTGTAGCAATTCTTTTTTATATATATCCCAGTTTGGATACCTGATACTATTATTTTTTAAAAATTTGATTTGATTCATTTTTTTGATGAATTCCATATCAACAAAACATAAACTAAAACAATGCTAACAAAAAAGGGTCTCTAAAGTAAATAAGAAGCGGCCTTGTTAGGATATCTAAGAATACACATAGGGTACATTCAAAAATTATTCCTTAACTGACTTCCCATCCCCTTCTTCCAAGGTTTCCTCTTATCTCCTCTCTTTCTCCCGTTGTCTTGGTGTGTAGCAATTCTAAGGGAACTAGACTGTGCTCAGAATATTTAACAGTTCAGCCTGGCTCACCAAGAGAGCAACTAATCTGCTTTTTACATGCTTGCTTCGACCAAGTAATCCAAGGTACAGCAGTACAAACCTTGGTGAACAACAGTATGCAACAAGCTACATTTCAACTATTAAGCAAGGCTTGCAACACTAAGCTTATCTCAGAAAGCACTGTTCAAGTCACTAAGTCAAAGTTAGGTGCCTCTCATATCTTTCAGCAAGGATGTATGCTTCCACGTAAGATATGCAGAGAAAATAATTTCAGAAGCAAAAACTAAATTTCCCTAAATATCCCTAGTACAGTATTTCTGCAGATTAATACTTTCAGTAGGAGAAACGACTTTTGAATGTATATATTTAAAGTTTCAAGAATTTCTGGCAAGCCCCGAGAAGGCTACAACCAAGTATTCACGTTAAAACTAACCCATTCCGACGAGTGAAGAGACGAACTAGACGAGACACCAGTAACAAGACAGCAGGGGCTCACCTGACCTCCAGCCATCCATTGCTGCTGCCTATCAGGATGAAGAAGGGGAGGTAAAAGATGGCAGCAAGGCTGGTGTGGTGGAAGAGTGCTCTTAAGTGAATGCCAAGGTGTGTTTTTTTAAATCGTATGTATGCGGGACTCCCCAATTTTCACTGGGACTGAAGTGCACTGCGAAGGAACATTCAACAATTTCCTGCCATGCTGCAGTTCTTCCCCATCCCCCCAAAAGCCCCCCGTTAGCCAGAAAAATGCTCCTACTGTGACAACTTTGTCCTGATGAGAGAGGATGTGATATTGACACAATGGCTTGCAAACCAGTGCTGTACAAGCGCAGCTTCTCTTGGTATTGATTTGGAGAAGAAGGTGGTTCATGTGCCCAAAATGTGGTACATCTGCACAAAGTACTAACCTCTCAACTTCCCTTCAAATGCATATCATTTTTTTTTAATGTATAAAAACAGACTTTAACGCGCAAAGAGCATTATGCTTCTCTTCAGTTGCCAAAAGTACTGAAGACAGATTCGTACTTCATGCAGAAACAAATTTGATTGCTGTGTGTTCTGTACTGTGGTAGGTTACCCCAATTACATGCAACAGCAAACTAGGGTTTGCCACTGATTTGGAAGAAGGGAAAGAAAAACAGAGCGGGGGGTGGGGGGGCGACAAACATGCACACATATTTAAACATCCATTTATGTATGTCTTGCAACCCTCGTTGGGCCAGGGTTTCTGAGACATATGTTCACACACACATGCATATTGCAGAAATATTGAAGATGGTTCCACACTTTACGCAGCAACGCACCAAGGACACTTGCAAATGCCCAGCCTAAAGGGGCAGTCTACGCAGGCTCTCGCAAGTGCCCAGTCTCCATAGCTTTTGTCACCATCCACGAAAACCTCAACAGAAAACCCATTGCTCTTCTAGCAATTTTCTTTGGGTGAAGCACTATGAGGTGGGGTTTTTTTTTTGCAACCAAATGTATAAATTTCATGAAGTAAATAAATGAATGAAAATGAAAACCATTTCTGCTAAATTTCACCACCATTTCAACTAGAATCATCATCAGATCTAGAGATGGTACAGTTACAATTACTACTACAGTGGGACCTTGGTTCTCAAACGCCTTGGTACTCATACAACTTGGAACCCAAACACTACAAACCCAGAAGTAAGTGTTCCGGTTTGAGAACTTTTTTAAGAAACCGAATGTCCTCTGTCTTGAGTGTTATGCTTCCGATTTGAGTGTTACACTTTGGTTTTGAGTGTTACGCTGAGGTCTGTCTGTTTTTGCTATTTATTTTGCGTTTTTGTTTTGTTTTTGTGACTGTGGAACCCAGTTCAGCTACTGATTGATTGATCGTGTGACTGAAGTACATCCTTTACTGCTTTCATTTTATGGCTCAATGGCCTCGTTAAATAGTAAAATTCATGTTAATTTGCTGTTTTAGGGGTTGTTTTTAAAAGTCTGGAATGGATTAATCCATTTTGCATTACTTTCTATGGGAAAGTGCGCCTTGGTTTTGGAACAGACTTCCGGAACAGATTAAGTTTGAGAACCAAGGTACCACTGTATAACAAGGCATGTTTCATGCGTCATCCAAAAAGGAGGAAATGGCATGCATGTTGGATGGAAACACACCGACACCTGACACAGCACTTGTCCTATTCTTTTGGAGAACTTACTCTGATAGGAAGTACGGATCCGTTTCGTTAAATCAGGATAAAAGTTAGACAGGCCACGCATGCAAAAGTTGTCTTGGGAACATGCCAGAATATCAGCAGCAGCAGCAGCAGGCAGAGGAAAGAGTGGGGAAAAAACAGTCCAAAGTGAAAGGAAATGATAAGAGCATCTACATAAGCCCAGGTGAAGGAACCTTCACACCTGTCTTCACAGGCCCCTCTGAGTCAGAAGACACACCAAATAAATTAATTTAAGAACTAAAAAATGTGGGATGGATACTGGAGAGCCAGTAAAAGAGAGTGCAAGTATGTAATGTCTTTTTAAAAAAAGCCATTTCTGAAAGGCTTAGAGAGTTTTGCTGTTCCAAAATTCATTTCATCCTTTTTTCCCAGTAGCTTAATTGCTCCTCTAAAGTTTCGCCAGGTAAGCTGTAGTAGAAACTGTCCAGTGGAGTTTGTTGACTATGTAGGAAGTAAGTGCCAAAAAGAAAGAAACAAACAAAACTACTACATCTTACTTCACCTGGGAGATTTAAGGCTGTTTCATTTATTCTTGGATTCTCCTTTGCACCTAGGTCAGCCCACCTGTCTGTTATGCCAAGTTTGCATCCTTGTGCCACTGAAAATTGATCCTGAGGACCAAGCATGACGCACAATATCCATAACTGATCACTCAGCTTTCTTGCTAGCTTTGTAAGCAGTCATGGATTTGCACCAGGGTTGTGATACTTGTGCAGGGTTAAACCCTTTGCTCCACACCATTTTCCCAATGGAAATGATCCCCTGAAGCTGTCACTAGCCTTTGTTGGAGGGTAGGAGGAGGAAGACAGAAAATAATTGCTGCACCGTGGCTTATTTCAAGTGAGCAATTTCCAGCAAGGAAATGACTTGGGGAGTGGGGATTAAATCTCTCCTTCCTCAGGTTCAGGAGACAAATTCAAAGGTTTTGGATTAAGGTTAAGGTTCAAATAGGTATCAGGGAGATTTAAACATGGATTGCCATCATCATGTGTGTTTACTCTTAGCTTATAGGACATTTATGAAGAGAACTAGTATTTGGAGAACAGACTTAAGGTGTCCTCTGAACTTTCTACCAATTGAAAAAACAATCTGCTCCCAATTAGGTCAGTGAGAAAATGCTTACTGACCAATGAAAAAACAGAAAGAATGTGTTTTAATCATTAGGCAACTCCTAAAGTATGTGGATGGGGGAGCAGTTCAATTCAGTTGCATTTGAAGACGAATCAAACCCACTTTCCTGAACAATATTCTCCCCCTGTCAGCAACTATCCTGTAAGCTTTGCTGAAGAGTGGATTTCAAACAAGATAAAACACAAGTAAACAAACAAACACCTGATTCAAAAGAGTAAGCTCTATGCAGAGCTTCAGAAAACTCTACATAGTGTGATACTATATCTGAAATTTGTGATCTTCATACTGCTGCACTTAGGTACCGATGATTAGATGTTCAGAGTTTGTTTCATTTGCCTCAACTAATGTTTTAAAAGATAATATAGGCAGAATGCAAATTAAACATTTCTTAGCTTTCTGAAGGATTTAACAAGGGGAGGAATCAAAATGCTAACCAAGAGCACAGCATAGCTTAGCATGAAAGTTGTCTGTTCTGAACTTCTTAATCATAGAATTGTAGAGTTAGAAGGGACCTGTCAGGGAAGAGTTAGAAGTTTTCAGTTTCTCAGAGGGAGAAAGCATTCCCCAAGGGGGGAAGGAGAGCAGTGAATCTAATAGAAGGGAGCAAGAGGAACAACAGGGAGGGACCGGCTGTTCCCAGGAAAGGCAAGGGTTCAGTTCTAGCTCAGATTGGGAGGAGGGGAGATACAGGCCAGCTCTAGCCAGGAGGGTAGGAAAAAGAGCAGGAAAGCGAAGGGAAAGGCGCCTTCGCCATTTTGAGGGTGGCTGGTCACGGAGAAGCAGAGCTCAGAAGGTATCTGAAAGAAGTGACTCTGAGGAATAATAGTTAAGAACTGTTTATAAGATTATTTTGTTAATACTCAATAAAAAGTTATAAAAGAACAAGAAGCGTTTGTGTGGTGATCTGAAGAGGACAACGACCAGTCCTGACAGGACCCTGAGGGTGAGCTAGTTCAAACCCTTGCAATGAGGGAGTCTCAACTAAAGCATCTGTGACAGACTGCCACCCAACCTCAGCTTAATAAACTTGAATGAAGAAGAGTCCACCAGCTTTTGAGGAAGTCAGTTCCACTGTTGAACACCTCTTACCACCAGAAAGTTCTTCCTGATGTTTAGTCAGAATCTCCTTTCTTGCAACTTGAATCCATTGGCTCAGATCCTACCCTCCAGAGAAAACAAGCTTGCTCCATCTTCTACAAGACAGCCCTTTAGGTATTTGAAGATGGCTATCTTCTCTCAGCCTGATCTTCTCCAAGCTAAAAATACCCTCAACTGTTCTTCATAAGTCTTGATTTTCAGACCTTTTATCATCTTGGTCATCCTTCAAGATCACCCAGAAACATCAATTGGTTCAGAACACAGTGGCCAGATTACTAGGTAAAGGTAAAGGGACCCCTGACCATTAGGTCCAGTCATGACCAACTCTGGGGTTGCAGCACTCATCTCGTTTTATTGGCCGAGGGAGCCGGTGTTTGTCCGCAGACAGCTTCCGGGTCATGTGGCCAGCATGAATAAGCCGATTACCAGCTGGGATTTTATTTATATTTCGTGTAACCCCTGCTTTAAAACCAGCTGCACTGGTTGCCATTTTGTTTCTGGGTCCAATTTAAGATGCTCATGTTAACATTTAAAGCTCTAAATGGCTTAGGCTGCATCCTTCTTTACAGATTGTCTCAGGTGTTAAGATTGGCAGAGAGGTCCTTCTTCACAGCTCCACTGCCCTCGGAAGCTTGGGTGGGGTGTGGCAGCCCAGGAGAAGGTGTTTTTTAAAAAATAATAATTTTCATGTCATGTTTTAAATTGTTGTAACCCACTACACAACCTAAGGGTGAAGGGTGGGTAAAATAATAATAATAATAATAATAATAATAATAATAATAATAATAATAATATCATCAGTACATGACAAGCAGTCTGTCCGGTGCTTTTCATGTCGTTATGAACTTTCTCTCAACTAGCACACGTGCATTTTTAACCCATTCCAAAAACTGCAGGCAACAAGAGAAAATGCTGTCCAAGTTCTTCCTACCTGCAGTGAACTGCTTGCTTCTGCGCGGAGAACGAGGCTGGCGCTGATAAGGATCGCTTGACCCATAGAGCTCAAGACTCCCCATGCTCAGCAGTGTGGTCTTCTGCATAAAATCCACAACAGCCAAACCATTGCAGTTTCCAAAGGCAACTCTGTGGAAAGAAACGTTCTTCAAGGACACTGTGCTTTGGTATTATCTGCTTCAAGCAATGATCCAGCCACAGTTAAAGGAAGAAGTTGGGTTATGCATGACTCTTCATTCCATTTACACCCATCCCCAACCAGATGCTTCTTGCCATGTGGAAATACCACTCCAACTCTCATTCAATTGACGCTGAAACACGCCTGGTCATGCACTTCCTACATACAATACACAGCTTGTCATGAGCCTGGATTCCAGTTTTCCAGCTCAGGGGACTGAGGCCATGGAGCTGCAGAATGGGAGATGGGATTGTCCTCAGAACCACCCTTGGGTGTCCTCAATGCACTGGAAGCTGTAGCACAAGAGAAACTTCTCTCTCCCACCTCAGGAGGCCGCATTGTCATCGGATTCCAAAGTGGACTCACCTGATTTAATCCAGGCAGTTCATGACCCAGATCAAATCATGTCTACTTTAGCCTGCTTTAGAATCTGTAGCCGTGGAAACAGGGCTCTAGTGCTGCCTCTGATAGATTTTTTTTTAAGAAAAATGTTCTCCTTTTATAACACTCCAGAGGAAGTCATCTGGCCACTTACAGCCTGCTGTGGCTAACATGTGGGTCTTCTTGCCACCACACAAACCACACACTCTCTGGGAGCAATGGGGCTTGATTGTTGGAAGAACAGCAGCAGGCACCGCTCAGTTAGTAACCAAACCAAGGGATCATTCTGTTGATAGTTAGGACTCAGAAACACTTATGCTTGCTGTGTGCCTAGAAGGCATGTGTCTGAGCAGTTCTGCCATGCTCCTGCTCCCCCCCCCCCCCGGAAAAATAAGCTCTAGGATACATTGCAGTGCAAAGTAATGCAAGCAACACTGGCAAAAACATGATCTCCTGAAGAAAATTAAAATATTTTGGGTTAACTTATGTTATGTACTAAGCTTGGATCCTAGAACAATAGGCAAGTAAGATCCTAGAATGCAACAACTGATTGGCTTGCAGGAAAAGACCAATCAGGCTCCAGGAGGAAGTTAATCAGCCTATTAGGCTGGTAGGATCATAGAATGCAACAACTGATTGGCCTGCAGGAAAAGACCAATCAGGCTCCAGGAGGGAAGCAGAATCAGCCAATCAGACGGGACTCATTGTGTAAATAATGTATATAAAAGCCTGAGGTTTGGGGGGCAATCAAATCACTGTTTTACAAGCTGCAATAAAGAGCATGAAATCACTACAGGACTCTGAGTATATTTCAACTTACAAGCCGTATGCGGAGTTTGCTGCTAGGCTGGTTATCTGTTGGGGAGAGTCGCCATCAGCGCACACCAACTGAATAACAAGGACCGCTTGGTAACCAGGAGGCATTCTCACAGGACGAGTCTTAACACTAAGAGCAAAAGGACAACAAACTGTGAACAGAATGACCAAGCGATACCAGAAGACAGACTTGTAAAAACTACTTGGAGGAGAGAACTTCCCACTGCATTACCTCTCCTCTCATTTAGGGTTGGCAAACATCCGGAATGTCCTGGACATATCTGGAATACTGCAGCTGCAAGCAGTGGCCAGACAGAAATAAGCGAAATGTCTGGGGAAATCTGGGTGTATGGCAACCCATGTTGGCAGTGTATTTTTTGCCAATTTTCCTCAGAAACGTCCAATTTCTTTGCAATTTTGCTCCAAAAAAAGATAGAGAAAGCTCAACAAATTTTCTGTCTGGGTTTTCACTCTTTGAAATATGGCAACCCTGCTTTCATTGGTTGTAGCTGTTATTATGATTTGGTTTCTTACCCTCCCTTCAGCATGAGGTTACACCTATTTATAAATATAGTAATTTAGAAAAAACTAAAAGAGATTTCAATCAACAGAATAGGGTGGGTCATAAAATACATATCTAATGTATCAAAGGCCAGGGCAAAGAAGTGTGTCTTCAGCATGTAAAGAAAACTATGCAATGTGGGTGCCAAACGGGCCTCTGTAGAGAGGGAATTCAGTTCTTAAGTGTGTTCCTGGAGCTGCCTTTTCATCCTTCCTCTTCTATGCCTATAGAATTGTAGAGTTGGAAGGGATCACAAGGGTCATCTAGTCCAACCCACTGCAACAAAGGAATCTTTTCCCCAACAGGGGGCTCAAACTCACAACCCCGAATTTAAGTCTCATGTTCTACCAACTGAGCTATCCATCTAGTAAACATCTATAGTTTTCAGAAGAGACTGTGATTTAGGGCAGAATATCTGAAATAATCTATAAGGCTATAAGAATTTTCTCTCTCAAAGGTTTTCTCTCAAAAAACAAAACAAAAAAGCTCTGCTGTACCTAATGTATGGAAGCCTGAAGATAAACTGACTCAGGAGGTCGGATTGATTGAAGCTTGCCATCACAGGCCAAGTCATTCACTGCAGAGAGCAAGAAGTCAGTCTGTTTACCAGTCAGTGGGACTGTGGCTACATGGGACCTGATCAGACTCAGGGAGTCAATCAGTGACCTCGGCTGGTTATTGGATGCAGGTTGTGGCAGGACCTCCCAGAGTGGCCCCATGTCATGGACGGACCTGTCGACAACTCCTTTAGGCCTACCCAGCAGACAAGCAAGGTGAAAACAGCAGGCTAGAAAACAGGCTGCCTGGTGGACAGATCCTTGCCTGATGCTGCACAAAACCCTAGTCCATTGTTGTTGTTGTTGGCACCTGTCTATCTTGAGAGGCAATGGAGTGCACCTCCAAAGGGAACTACTGGAAAACCACAGCACCCGCTGTGGCTACAGAGACTGGTAACATGTAACTGGGATCCCCCCATGTTGTTTTTCTATATTAGCAGCACCAAAGTGACCTCCCTGGGAAGCAAGCCTGGGCAGGGTGTCTGGAGGTCCTGGGCTGCCCAGATGACCAAATCTCCCCCCTCTTGGCCTCGCCGGTGTGGGCCAAAGGAAAGCAGAGCAATATGTTTGGCACCAGCTTGGCTGCAGGAGTTGCAGCAGTACACAGTGCCATCCAACTGTCCTAGGTACTCTACTTCGGATTTGTGTAGGGTTTACTCCGTAGCCTTTTCCTCTCCCAAAGATGTCCTGCAAGACAGTCTATGGGAATCAATAAAAACTGGGGCCGTGTTTAAGCCACACTCTGCCTCTGTATGTCACTGCTCCTTCACACCTGCTGCCTAATGCCCAGTGCTTGATCCACCAAAGAAGACTATGTGGTCAAAACATTTGGCTAGTATACTTTCTATATTTTTATCTGCCTCTTTATATATCATCTCTGATACATCATCATCCTGTTTAATTTCAATAATTTTTATCTCATTACTTATTTATTTAGACACGATAGATATGAAAAAATAAAAGTAAGTTACAACTGGAAAATCTAGCATCAATTAAAATGCCTGCTGGAATTTAAAAAAAGCAGCAAGTATGCCTGTCTGACCTCACCTGGAAGGGAGTTCCATAAATTTGGGTCTACAATACTAAATGCACGGCTCCTGGGAAGCCGGTAAAGGAATGCCACCTCATTCCATTCCACTGGCCATTACTGGGTTCTACACAGTGCAATACAAGCCCAGCAAATCTAAACAAAAACAAATCCCTGCCTGCCTTAAGGAATTTTATATCCTAAGCTTTGACAGAAGAGTGGACAACAGAGGGAGAGGGAAACAAACCTTTCAACCATCTAAATTGTTTACCTGAGACATGGGATACTGTCCTTCATCGTTCCTTCAGATGCCACAGTGTTTGTACTGCCTGAGAGATCTTTTAAAGATGGAAGAGGGGTAGAGGCATTTGGAAAGGGAGGAATCATTTCTGCCTCGGGACTAATGATATCTTCGGCCTCACTTTGGAGGTGCACCTCTAAAGACTTAAGGAAATTAAAACCCAAGTTATTTTATGAAATCAGAGTATTTTCTGCATAAAAATAAGTAGCAGGAATAAATCTGGTCATTTCCTAGTATAGCAATCCAGAGATTCATTTGATAAGGTATTAGTTCAGTTAAAATGAAGGGGAGGAATGACAATATCATCAACACTAAATATCCTCCACAGAACTTGCCCATTAACCAACCAATACCTGCCCCCCAACAACAACTTAACATGAAATTGACCTTCATCTAAAGAATTAACACAAATGGGATGGGAAGTCTTATAACCTAAGACCTGAATTTCAAGGATAACAATGGGCTTTTTGCTCTCTCTTCCTAAGCATGAGCTACAGGGTACTTATAGCAGTTGTTCAACAGATTCATCACCATGAATTTGGTCTCCTGGGAGTTTTGTGCCACTAATGTTATCTCAGAAACAGAAACACATGGTTATTACGAAGAAAGACAGTACCACCCAGTAAAATGTTTTGCATCTGAGAATTTGATTTTGGGTTGTTGTTTTTTTAAGTAATCAACTGGCTCAAATGCAATCTGTACCCAGGGCCTTCCTACATAACAGTTCACAGTAGTACACATGAAAGTGTTACAATCACTTGCATATATTATATTGTATATATTTATACATTATATAGAGGAAGTTAAAACGTGCAGTCATTATTGCATTGCCTGTTTCAAACATAGTTCTGTGTTGCAACATCCCATCTATCTGAAATTTTACTTGATTAACAAAATCTAAGCTTTTCACTTATGCTACATGCAGCTCTGGAATATGATGTGTTTCAAAACTCCCCACCAAGCCTTGAAGTAAGCAATGCAATATATAAGCAAAACTCATGCAAACTTACTGAGATTTCAGTATTAACTTCATGCTTGCTGAATCTGTAAACGATAACATATGCAGAGACTCCAGCTACACAAAATAGTCTACTTTCAGGGCACCAGTACATCAACTGGATGGCAAAAGGATCCTCTTCTGTGTTTTCTGGCGTTGGTTTTCCTTCTACCTTCTGCTTTTCAAAAACCTTTGAGGTTTTTAACTTGTATAACATCTGCAGTGTAACTGGAGAATATTGAAGACATCTATTATATTGCTTTAAACTAGATTAATATATGCTCATTATCTGTAAATATCACAATCTCTCTTTTCCAGTATTGTTAGATACTACAGTGAAATAGGGCAAAATGCAGCATTATTGAGTTTCATACTAGATCATATCTACCGTTATCTGTGCTCTGCTCTCAGAGAAGACCAAAAAGAGAGACATACAGGATAGCAACATGATAGAGCCCTGCTCTTTTAGGGCGTATGAAAAAGAAGGTCAACCTTTCAACATAAGGAATCCTCTACCTTAAAAAAATTGAAGATATATGATGGAATCCAATGTAGTACTAAGTGGAGTAGGTGTGTGCAGAAGAAGGTCGACTCGTGCAATGGGACTTAAGCCCCTCTGCACTCCCTCCAAACCTGTTCTGGGGTTTTCCCCACACCACCAGAGCAGATTTACTGGGTGGAGAGAAGACGGACCACGTTCCTGTTGTACAAACAGACCATGTTCCACACATGCAACACATGAGTTCTATCCCGCCCATTTACTTTCTTTGCTTCTTTGTGTAATGCCTTTTAAGATTACAATAAAATGAATGAAAATATATATACTGAGGATATTCATACAATTCTGAGTCCATAAGATGTGCAAAGGGTGCTCAAATCTTTATCTATCACCCTATTAATTTTATAATGAATGATTTTAGAGTGTTGTGTTGTGTTGTACTGTTTTATTGTTGTTAGCTGCCCTGAGCCCGGCTTCGGCTGGGGAGGGCGGGATATAAATAAAATTTATTATTATTATTATTATTATTATTATTATTATTATTACCCATCTTGTAAGCACATCAAGTTGAACACAGTTGTTTAATATATGTTTGTCAAGCTTGACATTACTGGCTTCCATTTGAAAAGTGCCAAACCCAGGATTTTTTCTTACCACAAGTTCCTATTCTCAAGAGAGGCATTAAATATCCTTCAGGACATTCTCTCCCTCTTTTAATCAAGGAGCAAGGCCAACTGCTGGTTGACTCATCCATGGGAAGGGTCTCCAATCTACCAGACCATCCTGGACAAAAGCAAGAACCCTAAAACCCAGGAGAAACTAAAAGGAAGGCCAACAAGGTGAATGCAGAAAAATATACAAAGCCACACAGATAGAGGGAGAACGCCTCAAAAGGCCTTACCTAACAACTCCCTTCATATGTCATTGTTGAATTATTTGCAATATGGGATACAAATGTATTTTCAGTATTTTTTTCCTGGTGCAATTCACACTGAAGCACTTTTCCCTGATGAGGTAGGACCGCATTGGCATTTTTAGGGAACACAACTGCTGCTCAGGGGCCACACTGTATGAAATACTGTATCTCCCTTGTTCTAAACACAATTCTATGCTACGTGCTACAAGAGGTTCTTAAGTAATGTGAATTCTATCATCTTTCTTTACCACACAACTCTGTGTCACTCAGCACTGTAATTAATTATTATTAATTAACCACACTTCATCCTGAGGTTATAGGGTGGGTTACAACATTAAAACACAACATTAAAAAGGCACAGACAGTGGAGTTCCTACCGCAGCACATTCTAGCCCCTCACACAGCAAAGCATTGCTCACAACACAAATATGTGTTTCTGTGCCACGGACACAGCAACCAACCTGCTAGTCTTCTTTTTTGTTTGCAGAGCAAACAGAAAGGGCTAAAGGCATTGGAAGCGGAGTCTGAATTTGCATTCATTCATGCTACACTGTTCTCAAAAGGAATGGCAAAATTCCTTAAACAACCACCTACTTAACAAGACCCAAAACAAATGTACTTGGATATAGTGCCAAACTTCTGTCCTAATAACATGGCAACCCAGAGTCCTGCTTGGAGTCAAGAAAGAGCCGGCTAATAGACCAAGTGTTTGAGCGGCATATGGTTCACCACTTCAACAAATCAGCCCCGAGGCTCTGCTGAATGGAGGCCATGATTACCATTGCAGACTAATTGAACTGCCTCGTTTGCAAATGTGTTGATTCTTGCTCCATGCTCTGTACAGAAGAGTGTAATTGACATGTTGGAGAAACAGCAACTGGGACTGGTGTGTGTTGGCAGCACAGACACCCTACCTTCCAAGTCTGAAGAACAATAACAGTGCCACAAATAGGGACAGCAAGATAATTACTCCCCTCTAGTAAGCAACAAGCCCTACCATCGCTCAAAAGTGATGCGTTCCACAGGAGAGAGAAAGGGGTGTGGGAGAGAAGGAGGCGGAAGAAAGTGAGCGTCCAAGAACTTGGGCGGCAATGAGCCTCTTCCTCCTGCACCACCACCACTCTTCCTTTTTGGATCCAGGGATCTTCCTTTCCTCTGCCCTGCCCCTTCCCCCAGCCCTTTGACTCTGAAATTTAAGGCTTTTAAATTAAGCCCAACTGCACAGCTTCACAAGTGCGTACTCCCACCTGCTCAAAGGTTAAAGATGGGGCAGGAGAAGAAGATGAGGAAAAAAGGATGCCAAACCAGTTCTGCAGGATCAAGGCTACTCTCACTGATAACAGTGTGTGGTTGATTCACTTGGAAATCAACCAATACAAGAATTAGATACCTGTATAACCACTGTTCCACCACCACAAGCTATACTGATATGCCCCACTGTGCTGCCATATAGCATAGAATTAAAACATCACTGAAATTTCCCCTTACTCATTTTGTTTCTTAGGACTATAACACACGCTACATTCCGTTTTGTTTCTTAGGGCTACAACATACGCTACATTTCATTCCAGAACCAACAGAGAGGGAATACTTGTTCTTTTCTATTTAGTGCACACACAGTCTAGATCCGTTGTGTATTTGTTGCCCCTAAAAAGCAGTTACTGAGAAACTGGTTTCGTTTCAAAAATAAAAGCTCATTGCAGGTTGATTCTGTATTGCCCTGCAATGCGTCCACTGGAAAACCCATGCAGGTGGTCTGGCAATAGGGGATGCCACAACACCTGCCCAGTAGCGTTCTGGGTGGGCATATACCAAGCCTGCAACCACCACTTTTATCTTCCTTCTCCCGGGGCATCTGCAGGGAGGAAAAGGTGGGGATAGCCTAATGGGGGGATTTTCAAACACAGATCAAGTAACCACACACCCATCCTTGTGCATGGCTAGATCTAGAATCAAGCAAGATTGAAAGCAGCATGTTGAGGGCAAACATGAAAACTACATTTTTGTGCTACAAACTTAGATAGCATGTATGCAGCCTAGCTGTACCCAGGCTCTTTTTTTAGCCTATATATAATTCAGAGAAGGAAAGCATAGTAGCACAGGGCAGTATCAAACTAAGCAGTTCTGCTGGCTGAGCTACAGAACTTCCCCTCCCTCTCCTCTCTCTGCATGCTTCCTAAATCTGTTTTGGATTTCCCCCCAATGCTCTGCAGCAGATTAAGAAGACATGTGGGAAGAGGACAGGGAGGGGAAGTTCCATTGCACAGCCAAGAGCGCTTGCGCTAGTGCAGCTCTTCAACTGAATTCCAGCCATAATAATTTTCATAAACTAATGCCTTTCCAGAGCATAAAAGCCCTGATTCATCATCCCTCTCTAAATCCATAATTTCCCTTGCAATGGGATAACAGTTCAACCCCATGCATTGCTCAGAAGTAATTCACGCTGGGTTCAGTGAGGTTTACTCCCAGGTAAACGTGCGTAAAAACTAGGTGCCGTTTGAATGTTTCACTTGATCACCCTGTCCCTAAAAACAGAATTCCTCTACCTTGAAAAGTTGTGTAGAAGAGAGATGTTGAAAGGTTGGCCATCTCTGGTTTAGAATTAAAAAGAAATCAACATATATACATTTCAGGATTTCTTATTTTGTCACCCTGGAGCATGATGTCACAGAAACAGGAGGCAAAGGGGAACAAATGGCTTTGGACAAAGAAACCACACAGTGATGTGGGTCTCCTTCCACCAACATTCTCACTGAAATGTCGGGAATCAATTTCATTCCATTTGTTACATTAATCCTATCCTTTCAATAATGAACAAATTAAACAATTATTTCCCTTAAATTTGTAGCATGCAGTTATTAATGGTTTAAAAATTGTGTTTTGGCACTTACTGGCAGAAGCATCCCAAAATTTCACTGTTCCATCTGCATGACTTAAAAAGAATAGATTAAAAGTCAATTAAAACAAAGTACAGAACAGTTAACCTTTTAGTAAGGCTGCGTACAAACTGAAGCTTTAAAGCACATTCAAAACACATTTCTTCCCTCAAAGAATTCTGGGCATTCTAGTTTAACCCTTCATAGAGTTACAACAGACTACAGTGGCTAGGATTCTTTGAGGGAAAGAAGAATTCTATTATTTATACCCCGCCCATCTGCTTCACATGTGCTTTAAAGCTCCAGCCTAAACGTCACATATATACCAAGGCCCCTGCAGATGCCCTATATACTGCACATTCATGATGATTTGTGCTCATGGTGCTATTGGGGCAGTCAAATGCATCCCACTTTCAATACTGTTTGCAGCGGCAAATGTTTTGGGCAGTCAGACTGCTTCTTTTCCAATCAGTGCATATCCTGCAACTTCATGCTGAAGTCCATCCACATTATCAATAATGAGGAAACACTGTAGAACAACTAATAAAGCACAATTAAATGCACCATGAATTCACTATTATTGTGTTAAGCCAGGCACCCCCAAACTCAGCCCTCCAGCTGTTTTGGGACTACAACTCCCATCATCCCTAGCTAACAAGACCAGTGGTCAGGGATGATAGGAGTTGTAGTCCCAAAACAGCTGGAGGGCAGAGTTTGGGGGTGCCCGTGTTAAGCACATGCTGTGGAACACACCTGCAGTACTGTACTGGAGGGGCCCTCGGTCTCCCTGCGGTGAGGGAGACAGACTGAACACAGCTGGTAAGTCATCGCGACAGCCAGTCCTTGTTAGGCAGCTGTGAAGAGCCTAGCTGCCTCACATCTTTCAGCTCTTCATTAAAGCATGGAAAGACTGAGCTCTGAAAACTGGGACAAGAAGCCTAGAAGTCAATTTGTGAATCACCAGAGACAACCTCCGAGGACAGCTAGCAAGATCAAGGGAAAATTAGAAACTGGTTGGGTCCGTAAATGGGTGCACCACTCCTTCAGTAAGCAGCATCCTATAATAGCAGCTTCCTTACCCTGTTATGATAATTTCAGGATACGTCTGTGCTCCGAGGTTCCACACTCCGCCACTGATTGGCCACTCCTAAACACCATCAGAGGAGTTACATTTAGAATACTGAAATGCTGCATTTTATTTCCAGGAAAGTGACAACTTACAGCAGTATATATGTTAGTGTGTCAGCTGCAGTATGTAGGCGTGTCATGTGAATGTTGTGTGTGCTCCTCCCAGGGCTGGAAAGGGGTTAGTTTAACCTCTGGTTAGCTAGTAAAATTGAATTACTGTGTAGTGAAATGATGCATGTCGAAAAAGTGTTTCACCAACATGAAAAGTTTGGAAAGCTCTGCACTATATCTTTAAAGCATGGGTAGACAGGTTACTATTAGTAATGGTTAAGACAAGGAGAATAAGGAAGATTAACTTAAACTTAAAGTAAAATAAGGGAAGATTTGCTGAATAATTGATTAGAATCTGGAATACAGAAAAGGGAGGCATGAGGAAGTCGGGGAAGAAAGGTATATGAAATTAAGATATGAAATGGTACTTGTTTTTTGCTTTGTTTTTGTTTTTGTTTGGTTATGTATTTGCTGTTTTTATGTTATGTTTGTGTGATTATAAAAACTGTTTAATAAAAAATATTTAAAAAAATAAAATAAAGCATGGGTAGACAAACTAAGGCCTGGGGGCCGGATCCAGCCCAATCACCTTCTAAATCCGGCCCGCAGACGGTCTGGGAATCAGCGTGTTTTTACATGAGTAGAATGTGTCCTTTTATTTAAAATGCATCTCTGGGTTATTTGTGGGGCACAGGAATTCGTTCATTCCCTGCTCCCCCCCCCAAAAAAATATAGTCCGGCCCCCCACAAGGTCTGAGGGGCAGTGGACCGGCCCCCTCCTGAAAAAGTTTGCTGACCCCTGCTTTAAAGCACACTCATTCTCCCCCCCCCCCAGGATTTTGGATACTGTAGTTTTTAAGGGTTGTTGGGAAGTGTGAGGGGTAAAGCTAACAGAATTCTTTGAGGGAGAAAAATAAACTTTGGTCATCGTTCAACTACAGCTGCTGTCTTTGTGCTTTAGGGCCAGATTCCAGTGTTTACTTTTAAGCCCTAAATTGAGTGGTTCCTATGTACGTCCAGGAGGGCTCTTTCTCTCTCTCTCTCTCTCTCTCTCTCTCTCTCTCTCTCTCTCTCTCTCTCATATATGTTCCTCCTATCCCCCCTGAAATTTGAGGGAGAAGCTATGCTCTATGTTCTATCTTTCAACCCAGCAAATCAAACCAAGAAGAAGCACAAACCATTTGGAATATGCTTTCAAAAGAAACCTGCTTGGCCACATTCCTAACTGCATTACATCATCAACTAATAAGTTTTATTTTTAAAAGCTTGTACTGTAAAGCAGACAGTACAGTTTGGAGGCTTTATACAGAAGACTGTGCCAATAAATATACAGTTCTACTTCAATAAAACGCACCCAACTTTTCCTCTTTTTACCTTATTGCTGTATCCTTGCTTCTTATGCTTAGCGCCTATGGAATATAGCACAGGAATCAAATCTGGAGGACAGTCAGCAAAATAGTCTGTGCAGGTAACTGGTGATTCATGAATGTCCATGGGATAAGGATTTTCAAATATTGGAAAGCTATTTGAGAAAGATATTTTATGGGATTGTATTAGCACACCTTTTAAAGCAGAAAATTATGTAATACATAAAGTTTACTAAAATAAAACATACTAGCAATCTATGGGAGGAATTTAAAAAAAAAATCGACAGCTTATCAGAACTTTTAAAAAGATAAATTGAACATAAATTGAACATAAATTCCACTATAAGGCAGTTTTGCCTCTCTTTAATCAGAGTGATGGGAACCAAGTTAACCCAACAAAATGAGGGACCGGTCTTCATTCTCTTTCAACTCTTTGCAAAGACCTGAGGTGGCAAGACTAAAGAGCGTGGGATAAGCAAGAAAGTTATGGAAAAAACCATAGAAAAAACAACAGAGTCACAAACTTTTATGTAATAAAAGCAGTACATTCATCACTTGGAACTTTAATCCAAGAATATTTTCTTCCCACCTCCCTTTAATTGGGAAAATGGAAAACAAAAAACTCAACAAGCTTCGGAAAGGCACATAAAAAGTGATTACACAGCAAGAGACTCTAAATTATGTACTTACGTAATTATGTAAAGATGGATTTTACACAATTACAGATGGAAACTGAGCCTGTTTATTTTTTAACACATGATGGCTTGTCTTTGTTATTCTATATTTCCAAGCTTGGATAAAATAAATAAATAAAGCTGACCTTCATTCAAATGAGTTGTAGCATCCTGCAGACTATATACTTACTTGCTTTGAGTCAGATCGACGACAATGAGATCTTTTTCCAATAGTACAACTACAGCGTAGGGTTCTTGCACTTCTAAGAATCAAGAATTAAGCACATATATTAGTGAACTAGAACATTAAATAATAACCAGATCATATATATTCACAAAATGAAGGATTGTAGGCAGGGTTCTGAATCGCTGAAGAGGGTTTTCCAAACTGAAAGAAATGCTGTTAAACTACATCCCTACTGATGCAGATAAGACTTCCATGTGAAGGAAAGGGGAAGATTTATAATGGGAAAAGGGAGAGAAAGGGTATGGATGTGGGAAACGGGAAGGGAACTATTGGACTGTAAGTTATGTAGCTGCCTTATGAGCTGTACCATGAGTTGAAATTTATGCTGTTGTTAATTATGGTTCGGAAAAATTAATAAAATGATTTTTAAAAAGGAAAAAGCCTGTTTGGAACACTGATGGGGAGATGATGTTATTTTGGTCGTAAACTTGATTGTTATGAACTTATAAATTTGTCTTTAGTATAAAGACAAGGAGCGAGGCCTCAATGCCTTTGACTTGTGCCGTATCAGGAAGATTTGGGGCATCACATGGCAGGACAGAGTCTCAGACAACGATGTGCTCTCCCAAGCCCACATTCCCAGCATGTTCATACTCCTGTCTCAGCAATATCTATGCTGGCTTGGCCATGTCCACAAAATGGAAGATGTCAGGGCCCCCAAAGACGTGTTCTACAGGGAGCTGGCTTCAGGCACCAGGCCCACTGGCAGACCAACTCTGCATTTCAAAGATGTCTGCAGACATGGCATGAAGGCTGGCAACATTAACCCCGCAGTGTAGGAATCCCTTGCAGACGACTGCAGCGCTTGGAGACAGTCACGTTGTGTATCTGCAGCAGCAACCAGAGGAGGACTGACCATTGGGAGGAGTACAGAAAGAAGTACAGTCCTACCTTGGAAGCCCGTTCGACTTCCAAAACGTTCGAAAACCAAAGTGCGGCTTCTGATTGGATGTAGGAAGTTCCTGCAGCCAAACTGGAAGCCATAGAAGCCCAGTCGGACGTTTGGCTTCCAAAAATAGTTCGCAAACCGTAACATGCACTTCTGGGTTTGCAGCGTTTGGGAACTAAGCTGTTCACCAAGGTACGACTGTACAGAAAGAAGAAACACCATGGTACACCTGAATCGGCACAATTGGATGGCTTTATCTGCCCCAGCTGCAACAAACCATGTCTCTCCCATATTGGTCTCTAGAGCCACACCAGGAGCTGTAACTCTCCAACTTCATCTCCAAAGGTCCACTCTTCCATTGTCTCCTGAGACAGACAGATGCCAACCAGTTTTCATTGGAGCACCCTTTATTCATGTGGGGCATTGAAGATGCCTAGGTAGTCACCATGCAATCCACATTGGAAACCTATTACATTGTTCCCGCTGCCACATGTGGACAGAAGTACTTTTTATGATAATTCTGCTGTTAAGGCACATACAGATCAGATCTGATACACCCACTCAAATTGAGGGACACTTCAGTAACTTTTGACAATATGAGTATGAACAAACTCTCTGCTCCACACATTCCCATAGGCAAGGCACAAAAATCTGCCTACAATGAGGCGGCTCTGCAAAATCCTAGACTGTGGGTGGCAGAACCTTTGAGACTGGAATTATTGGAGGATTTTTTCCAACCCTGCTATCTTTGGTCTCTCAGCTGAGTACAAGGTAACTACTTGTTTTCAGACCTCTGGCTAAGATTGTAACACAAACACACTCACCATTTGGGTACGGAGTTTCACAAAGAGTTAAAAAGTCGACAATGGGGTGATCCATTTCAAGTACTGTAATTGCTTTTCCATGCATGATTGTCAGACTAGGTCTTCTCCAAGGTTTGTCATAAGAAAGTCCACCAGAAAAAATGATAAAAGGCTCACTATATTGGGAAGAAATGAAAAAAAAATTGTTTCAGATTTTTGCACTGACTTTCAGCCCAGATATTTTTGCAAGTTGCAAAAAAAAAAAAAATGCAGTCTGTATGTAAATTGTGATTAAATTCTAAGGACTCACATTGATCTTTATAGGGTTCTGGAACTGAGTAGCAAAAAGATTTAATTATGAAGCTGCCCGATACAAGTCAGGCCACCAGTCCATTTATCCCAGGACTGCCTGCTGTTTTTAGCAGCTTTGCTTCAAGCAAATTATTTTCTAGCACTTTCATGTGGAAATATGCTGGGAAGTGAGGCTAGGGGGCCTCCCCCTTAGGGCCTGCAATACAGAAACTTTTAAGACAACTATTCCAGAAGGTACGAAGGGGATGTCCACAGCATATTCATAGGATTTAAAGAGGTTCTCCAGACCTATGCTTTAAAATAGGGCAGAGTCTAGCTGGGACTGTGTGCTGTTTTTCTGAGAGTGGACATGGAACCTACAGCATTCTGCCAGTCTCTGGGTTCCAGAAACAGCATGTATGGGAGGTTCAGCACAGCTACTAATGCGATTAAGCTTCCAGCACAGTAAAGGGCAATGGGGGGGGGGAACCCTACTTACCTATTTTTACAGGTCTTGTATTCTACTTTAAGAATTGGTTTACAAGATTCAACTTTTTTCCCATCTCGTTGAATCTTACCTGTTAAAAGTTCACACAGAAATAGCAAATTTATTTTACCTTAAGGCCAGGGCGTTTGCAAAAATCACAACTGCTTGTACTGGCTATTAAATTCAGGGTTATTCTTTAAGAACCAGGGTGGAAACAATAACCTACTGTGCATTAAAAAAAAAACATTCCACGTAGTGATTATCTGTAGATTCCTACCATTCAATGAGCCAGATTTTGCCTGGAATGGGTGTCAGGTGGGAGGCAACATTTACAGTCTAAAATATAAGGTGTGACCGGAAAGGTCAGTGAACAGTCACAGAAATTGGAAAGCAAGAAATATTTGAACATACATGCCTTACAGACCTTCAAAGTAGGTCCTCTTTGATACAGTGCATCGTTGACAAAGTTCATAGAACTGTTGGAAACTTCTGGAGAAGTCCTCTTTCTGTACTGCATTGTTCCCTTGTCACAGCAGCTTGGATGAGTGAAATGTTGGAAAATCTGTGCCCTTTCAGTACAGATTTCAGTTTTGGAAAAAGAAAGAAATCGAGTGGGGCCAGATCGGGAGAATATGGAGGGTGGGAAAACTCAGTAACCTCAGTAACGATTTCAAATGTGTCAGCGTTGCCCAAGGTCCCAGCTCACACAAGACCAACGCTGCTTCTTCCTCAAGTAAAAAGGTCTTTATTGAAGTTCAGTTTCATTTCCAGACGCGCAGCGCGCAACGCTACGTCTATACCTTAGACCGGCGAAGTCCCATCTGAATCTCCTCCCCCCTGACACCAGCTTAAGACTCTAGCCTTACTCCACCTCTTCCTCTGTTCCTTCTTTCTCTGGGTCCTCCTGCTAGTCGGAGTCTCAGCCCTCCTAGACTCCTCTGACGCTGAGTCCCCTGACTCTTCCCCCTCCCTCCTTCGGGCTTTAGGACCTGGCTCCCAATCCGGGTTTTCTGCTGTCCAGCGCTCCTCCACATTTGAACTTGGCGCGCGCGCGCAGCCTCCCACTTTCCTTCTGACCGTTACACTTGTGTCACTGCTCCCTCTTTCGGGGAGGCTAGCTGGACCTGGCCTTCCCTCCGTTTCCCCACTTCCCGATGGGGGCGTGGTTACCCCTGACTCATCTTCTCTCCCCGCTGGAGGAGAAGCTGGTCCTGACTCGTGTGACTCTTCCCCCCCACTGTGCTCTGGTGGGGGAACTGGTCCTGATCCTCCGCTGCTCCCTTGGGAGTCCCCTCTGGTCCCTTGTTTATGGAGCGTCCCCCCTGGGACCCCCCTCGCCCTTACCATAGGCGCCCCCTTCTGGGAATCTTCTGATTCGCTGGAGAAGCTCATGGAATCTCTCGGGTCACTGTCATATTCCTCTACGCTCCCCTCTGATTCCTCTCCTCCGCTCTCTATTTGCTCTCTCCCCTGCTCTTCTGCTCCTGAGCCTCTGACAACATGGAATATGCAATTCTTCCGCCATCATTCAGATGGACAAACGCCGATCCCACATCAATAACCATGAACTCATTTCTGTTCATGAGTTTGCTGCCATTCTGCTCATCAATGGTCTGCCAGACTGAGGGTCATCTTTGATGGTTTGCCACCCTTCATGGAAACACTTAAACTACTCATACACAGTCTTTCGAGTTACAGCTTCATCTCTGTACACAACTGTGAGCATTTTGTGGGTTTCCAATGCCGATTGCATGTTCGAATATTTCTCGCTGTCCGATTTCTGTGACCATTCACCGAACGTTCCGGTCACACCTTGTAGATATGGGGAATCTTAGGCCCTCTGTATGTTGCTGAACTACAACTCCCATCCCTAGCCATTGGCCATGCTTGCTGGGCTGATAGGACTTGTAGTTCAACAACATCTGGAGGGCCAAAGGTTCCCCACACCTGGTCAAAAGGAAACCAGGCCAGGTAGTTCATCCAGAGATGGATGGGGTGTCCTGAGCTAAGAAGAACAGATAGGTGCTGATAAACCAATTTCTGTGGCCTGAACTCAGAAACTGCTGCAATTCTCCCTACTTGAAGGCAAAGCTTGACCTATTTATCCCAAATATTTAGACTAATAGAAGGGTGCATGGTTCTCTGCTGGGATATATCCCAAGAACAGCTGGTGCAGTCTGCACCTCATACGGGACCCATTTCTGGAGATTTTCTCTTTTTTTCAGAGATGGTGCGGGTATTCATTCCCCTGACATTCTTTACAATGGCAATTGAGATTAGGTGAAGCAGCTACAACATAAAATCAGGGAAATGGTGCAACGAAAATCCCACCTCAAATTTAGCAATCCTTCCATTGCATTTCATTGAGTTATCAGGGTATTCAATTCTGTACAGCAGTAAATTGCTTCTTTTGCCCCCAGAAACAACAATCTGCACACTATTTACCTACTATCTAGAAGTTCAAGATTATGGTCACAGTTCTGTGTGACCAAATAGAGTTTAGGGTCTGTCCCCCATAACTTACCGTGAGGAACAATTATCTGGAAAGGTCTGCTTTGACTTTTTAGATTCCACAACGTCAAGCTGCCATCAGAATGACTACACATAAACTGCTTCCCTTCATTATGCCATCCAATAGAATGAATAGCCTAAAAAACAATAAAAATATTAGCAATGACAGGCAAAATAGTCTATATCTGACAATAAAACCATTATACCTTAGAATTACAGAAGCTTAAAATATCCTCTCTATTTTACCATCCAAATGCCATAATTTAGCTCTAGGGAACATGTACACATAAAACCAAAATGATACAAAATAAGCTACTCATAAGAAACATTTTCCACAAGCATTCTGCTAATACAGATCAGCTCCATATTACTATTTTATATATACAGTCGTAGCTTGGATCTCTTTTTTTAAAAAAAATTTTATTTATAAAATTTTCAAATTTAACAATAAGAAAAAAAACCCAAAACATTCCATTTGAATTATAAATCCTAATCTTTCCACTTTCAGACTTCCTTCAGTCTATCTGGAAATTTTCATGTTTTCACAGTTATTCACATTTCTTGCATCTATATTGTTTTTGTTTGTTTTTTTAACCAAATTAATCTTAACAATTATTATAAAACAATATTTCTTTTCATTATTATCACAGAGCTTCTTGAAAACCTGCAAACGTTAATTGACCTTCACAAACAGTCGTAGCTTGGATCTCAAACGCCTTGGCTCCTGAACAAATCGGCTCCTGAATGATCGAAACCCGGAAGTGAGTGCACAGATTTTCGAATGATTTTCGGAAGCTGAACATCCGGCACTTCTTCCGCAACTTCCGATTGGCTGCAGGAAGCCGTGCTTTGGTTTCCAAATGTTTTGGAAGTCGAACGGACTTCCGGAACAGATTCCGTTCGCCTTCCAAGGTACGACTGTAGTCCACTTTCCAAACTAATTTTCTAAAGTGTCCTACATGAAGATAAACATAGTAGGCAGGATTCACCTAAAGCACCCCATAGAATCATATATTTGTAGAGTTGGGAGGGACCCTGAGAGTCATCTAGTCCAACCCTCTGCAATGCAGGAATCTCAGCCAAGGCATCCATGAGAGATGGCCAAGGAGGAGTGTCCACAGTCAAATAGCTCTTCCTGTCAAAAAGCATTTTCTCAAGCTTAGTCAGAAACTCTTATCAGTGGAAGCCCAATGCACTGAATTTCATCAGTTGAATCCCTATGAAAGGAACCTGGCTTGCGCAATGGGATTTCCCCCTCTCTCCTCCCCCCTCAAAATCAGCTCAGGGTGGTAGTGTCCAGATTGCAGAACGATGCACAAGGGGAAGACACACTCGACTAAAAACAGGGCGGAGAGAGCCTGCTTTACCTCTTGGGTAGGAAATTCAACAAGGTCCTGCTCCTGGTACCCACCCATCAAACCTTTGCTAATGAAGGGCAGATGGTATGGCCTTCACCACTGATCTTGAAAGGCCAGGCAGGGTCACATAGGCAAAAGTGTTCCTTAAGACTCTAGACAGCTTAGGGATGTGAAAGTTCTTACCAGAATTTTAATTCTGACCAGACATGAGCAGGTAGTAAAGGTAAAGAACCCCTGGCAGTTGAGCCTATTCGCAGACGACTCTGGGGTTGTAGCACTCATCTCGTTTTACAGGTCAAGGGAGCCGGCGTTTGTCCACAGACAGTTTTTCTGGGTCATGGGGCCAGCATGACTAAGCCGCTTCTGGCGCAATGGAACACCAAAACCAGAGCAGCGCACAGAAACGCTGTTTAACTTCCCGCTGCAGAAGTACCTATTTCTTTACTTTCACAGGCGTGCTTTTGAACTGCTAGGTTGGCAGGAGCTGGGACCGAGCAATGGGAGCTCACCCCGTCATTGCGGGGATTCAAACCGCCGACCTTCTGATCGGCAAGCCCAAGAGACTCAGTGGTTTAGACCACAGTGCCACCCGCGTCCCTAAATAGTATCAGTAAGGCAATACAAATAAAGTGAAAGTTATGCTTGCCTTCCTTTGAGAAGCCTGTATAAGCTTTTTTATGTGTAAATTCACAACAATTCATGCAGTAATTCATAGAGGAAGTAATCAACACAGAACTGCCATACATAGTCAGATTAGCAACCTAATCTTAACCAACTCTACTTATTTTAAAAAAATAAAATTTTATTGATTTTTTAAAAATATAAACATGTAACAAAAAACAATTCCAAATCTAAAGATTGAGATTGAATCTCCTGACTTCCCCCCATCCTTCCCTGGGTCCTAATGATAATATTTACATCTGCATATCAATACTTATCCAAATATTTATCCATCTAAATTATTCATACTTTCCATTACTTTACATGTTTTGACCTGCTTACAGTGGTCTACTTAGTCCCTCTGGCACAACTACAGTAACTGTACACATTTTTGAAAATGGACCCCTTTTAACTAATAGCATTTTTTTCAACACACCCAAACATTTGGGTTGTGCTTTTAAAGGAAATATAAATAGCTTACCTCATCGTAGTATAGTCTTAAATCTGCTCTTTTGGATCTCAAGTCCCAGAATACCACAGTCCCATTTTCATAGCCTATCAACAACTAAGGGGGGGGGGAGAAAACAAAACAATTATGTTCTCAAATTTAATTATCTTATGATTTACTACACTTCGTTGTCACATTTTCCAAAAAAAAAAAGTGTCTCAAAGTGACTTACAGTGTAAAAAACAACAACCATTAAATCCAAGTATAAAAAAGAATAAAGGACCTAAAATTCAGTTCCACTCCACCCCACAAAAAAGATGAGCACAAACCCTCCAAATTCAGGGCTAAAAACCTGGGTAAACAGAAAGGCTTTTGCCAGGCGCCTAAAAACAGACAGTGATGGTGGCAGGCATGTCTCCCTGGGGAGAGCATTCAACAAGCTGAGAGCCACCACTGAGAAGGCCCGTTCTCATGTTGCCACCTTCCTCAACTCCTATGGAAACGGCACACAGAGGAGAGTCCAGACTGGTTCATGTGGAAAGAGGTGGTCCTTAAGGTACTGAGCAGCAAAAGGCTTTATAGGTCAAAGCCAGCACTTTGAATTGAGACCGGAAACTAACTGCTAGCCAGTGCAGTCACACTAAGCTTGGTGTAGATTTATTCAAACTGTCTTGCTCCAGTCAGCAATCGGGCCACTGAATCCTGCATCAGCTGCAGTTTCCAGACCCTTTTCAAACGCTGCGCTGGGTATAACACATTGCAGGAAACTAACTTAGAGGTCGCCAGAGCACAGGCAATATAGGAAACATTTATTTTGAATGCTTCTTTAGCTGTTATTATTTAACTATTTATTTAAATTATATATCCTTAGCATCTTTTCATGCATAAAACAATTTTCTTTTACAGAAAAGAAAATGGGTGTTTTAAGTTGAGGTACACATTGAAAGATGTGTACCTCAATTAGAAAATCTGCTTTTATTCCACTGCGAAGAATTCTTTTCCTAATTACAGGCAACAGTTCAACTTAATTCACGGAAGACACTAAGTAGGAATAATGACTCAAGCTGCAATTTTACTCGGGGCTTATCCAACCAGTGTTTGCCCCAGTCCTTCCCCCTGGGGAAACCCAAACTTTAGCACTGAATTGGAACAAATGGCCATCTGGTTTTCTACAGTTTGACGTTTGTTCTTACTCCTAAACAGCGGGTTTTCTAGGGGGAAGCAGTGGAGCAAAGGCAAGACTGCTCAGACAGAAAACCGCTTGGACCTAAGCTTTCTAGGTACAGGTCAAGTGGAATCAACAGGTTTGGGTTTGACTTCAGTGGAAACAGCACTGCGTCCTATGCTAATATCATCTGCTTGGGTTCTGCCTTACCTGTTACTCTGCTTTCCAAATGCTCTGTGAGACCTGAATGGAACTTGCTGCATAACATTCATTATCTGTTGTGTCTCTGGAAGGTGTCACAATGAAGGCTGGAGACAGACAATAGGTTTTGGTTTTTTCAGCGAGATGAAGATGGTATGTCAGAGTTGTTGCAGCTCCTGACAAGCACACTCTTTCTCCTGTCCCACTATTGTCTCTGGGCCAAACTAGATGTGTGTAGGTGGGAATCTAAACTTTTCCTCCCCTGCTTCATTCCTGAAGAAACTTCTCCCCAGAAACTGCAATTTACATGGGAAGGAAACTCCCCACCCCATTCTGATGCTACTTGCATTTTTAAAACATGAACATTACATTCAAAATTCAGGTAGGTAGCCAGGTTGGTCTGACGCAGTTGAAATAAAAAATTTAAAAATAGTCCAGGAGCACTTTAGAGTCGGTGCTACTGGACCATTTTTTAATTTTTTATTACATTCAAGGACGTATTTAACATCACATCAAGTTTGGCTTCTCGTTCACACATTTTGTAGTGTTGTTTTTTTAAAGAACTTTGTAAATTTGCATAACCTTTTACATGAGGCAAAAATGGGACACAAGAAAACTATGTACACCAGGGGTAGCCAATGTGGTGCCCTTCAAATATTGCTGGACTCTGACACTCCCCCAGCTAGCATGGCCCATGAGCAGGGAGGAAGGGAGTTGGACTTCAACAACATCTTGTGGACAACACAATAGCTATCCCTGACGTACACCATGGGAAGCCATGCTTCTATCATACCACTTCCGACTCTCTTAAAGTCTTGCCTGTCTCCAGCCTAAGACCTCAAAGCCAGAGGTTAGCACACAGTGGATAAATTCACACATAATGCTAAACCAAGCCTCTCCATTTGGTCCATGAAACAGCATCACCTGTCCTACACCTGACATTGCATGTGGCTGCAGAAAGGAGGGCTGAACTCCTGGGCATCACAGGGAATTCAATCTTGCTTGGTGCAAGCAAACAAGCCAGTTCCCAGCAGGGAACCCTGCACAAAGGGTCACTTCATTCCTCTCTGTTCAATTTGCTGCTGCGTCGCACTAAACTACCCATTTTTGACTTATCCTGTTGCCTGAAGGGAAGCTCCTCAGGCTAGCAATGAGCAGCAGTCAAGGTCTCTTCTTATTTCCCCAGTTGTGGTTGAGTCTCTTAGCCTTCACCGCTTTGTCAGGGGAACTCAACGGAACCCAAAATTTGCCAATCCAGAACAGTTAACTTTTGCATGTCAGTTTATCACAGTGCAGATGACTGTGTTAATAAGGTCCTTTTTCAGCTGCCCGTTCCAGTTTACTGAGTCATCTCCCGGTGACTCAGTTTAAGAGCATAGCTGCGTCTCTGTGGTGAACCCTGCTTTTTTCTACACTGTCAATCTTTTCCTCAAATCTACAGATGTGTATTCCATAGGGCTGAAGTTGTTACTAGATCAATCAGGGAGAGAGGCGAAAAAAGTAGTTGCAGAGCAAAATGATTTATCATCTTTTCTTCAGATACCATGGCCTACATGTGATACTCAACATTGAGCCTATTCATACAAAGAGGGACAGCTCTCGATTCTTGCCTTTTTGTCTTTTGTTTTATAATTATTTATCATAAATCTATATCGCAGTCTTTAGGACAAGCCATTTACATCTTCTGATAGCACTCTTCAGATAAATCTGCCAAACAGCAAGCCTGCGATTTATTCACAGGTTTATGACTGTGGTGCTGGGACCTTGGTCGTTTCCAAAAGACCTGCATTCAGGAGGATTCATCCTGACATGCTTGAGGGAAATCAAATGATAGTGCAGCAAACAAACGTTATCCAACACTTTCCAGTGCATCTTCAGGCAGATGCACCCCATACATTTAAAAGCACATCCAGTTCACATGACTTCCCAAGAACCCTGGGAACTGCAGATTCTTAAAAATAGCAGCTCTGTGAGGGTGGGGGACTTGTTGGTTATCTAGCCTTTAAAAGTTGTTACATATCCATAAAATATTACCTCTAGTGACTTAATATAATTTTTAAAATTGTACTTCGAAAGTCAGAAATTAGAAAAGCCATGCATATCCCCTAACATTGTTTTACAGAAATTGTCCCAACCACTTAAAAGGGCATTACTAATTCAAAAAATGTCTAATTATACAACTTCTATTCATCACGTGGTTTTCTCTTTCTTTGACAGGGTTTCTATGCCATTCTGAAACAGATGGTAGCTAGCTAAAACATTTTTCAGTATCAGCAAAGTAGTGGTCATAAGAACTATTGAGACTTTTTAAAAAAGCCCAGTAAGATTATTATTATCAGGGTACATTTCTATTACAAATTGTATATGCAGTTTAGAATCAACTGTATCATGCTGTAATATTATATTGGCTAACTAAGCAGTCAGTTCATAAGCACAAGAAATTTAACTGACTTAAAAAAAAAAAGGATCGAGTCTTATCAAGCACTAATATACACATGACAAAATCCACAAGTAAATGCTTCCAGTTAAATAAAATTATGTTTTTGACTCACAGAAGACAGTTGAAGCACATTGCTTAGTATCTAATAGCCTGGTTCGCACAGCCTGCTAAGCCGAACTTGGAGTGTTCCTAGCTGGAGCTTACAGTTAGTGAGGAGAGAGCGCTTAAGCACAAGCCCAGGTTAGGACATGACACTTAGTCAAACTTTGGGCTGAACCACACTTCTGCTTGTTCTGCTGTTTTTGCGTGGGGTGGAAAACGCTCTTTACCACTGAACCAGCACAAACAGCAAATGGATTTTCCATGGATTGAGGTTTACTCCGATTCAGCGGTAAAGAGCCGCTTTTCCTGGAGAAAGTGGCAGGACAAATTGAAAACTGCATGGAGCTGTGTTTTCTAGGCATGTGACAGCAAAGTGGGATGAGCCTTCTGACTTAGTTCAGTCTGGGGTAGTATCAAAAAGGAAGCAAAGCGGTTGCCATCTCCTCTCCCGGAGTCCACACACTTGTGAAGTCTCACTATGCTGCAGTTTGTGAACCAGGCAGTAGTAGTTCAATAATTCTTACGTAAGGCTATTCCCTGGAGGAAAAGGGTTGGAGTGACAAAAGAAAAATACTGTAGTTCCTCTTACTCACTTTCCCTTCATCTCTTGGGCTATCGCTTAGGTGCACCACGGGGCCAGGATGAGTCTTTGTGGATCTGCAAATCAAAACCAATGCTATGAAAAACTGAGTAAAGTGGGGGGTTTTTACCTTGTAGGCCAAGTGGGCAATATTAAAGGAAGTCGACCCAAATGTTGTGGATATTGTGATATAACTGAACTGAGTATAATCCTAACTGTGGGTGGAAAGTGGCAATTATACTCAAAATTGGACTCCTTGACAGAAGGCAATGAATTAAAAGCGGGTGGGGAGCTGTCATGGGCAAACTGGTGGAAAACATTATTAAAAGAGAGAATTATTAAACATACAGAAGAATAAGCCTTGCCAAGGAAGAATCAACTTGGCTTCTGCAAAGCAAAGTCCTGCATTTCCCTACCTTTAAGTCTATTTTGTTTCTTATATGAACAATAATTATGCAGTGTAAAGTCAACACAGATCTTTTTTGGAAGTCCTTGATTTCTGTTAATTCTAGATTAACAGAATATTTTTCTTGGGGTGGAAATAGACACATGAAAATACATTTGTTGAAAATACTTTTTATGGATGCAAGTGAGGAAGATTAAAAATATACCTCAAGGCAGCACATATAATAGACAGAGACTGGTATTCATTGAAAAAAAACCACAGAAAAACACCAGCAAATAGAAAACTGGTGAATTAAAAACTTACAGTTCTATGGCCTTGTTCCACATGATAACGTATCCAGAAAGTATGAACGACTCAATGTTCACAATGTGAGTATTTCCTCTCTCTGTTCCAACATAGAGCCATTTGCTTTGGAATGGTAAGTGACAGAAAGTAATTCTGTATTTGGAAAAATACAATGAAGTTATGGATACAAATACAGTGACAACAGTTTGTTTTCACATGCACAAATCATACCAGGTTTCAGCAGTTAAATTGGAGCTTTTCCAGTATGTATAGGAAAAATTGAGATTATCGTTCTAGACAAGCTCTCCTGGTAAGGAGTAAATAATTATTCAGTATTTTGGAGAAGGTTCTACATCTTTATTTGGCTGCACACTGTACATTACACACTAATGTGTTTAATAGTATGCACTTAATAGCTCCTTTGGGAAGAGGAGACTTCAAAGGAGGAAAATGGCAAGCTAGAGAAGGGGAAGGGCAGCTTAAAGAGTAGTTAGAGCTGTGCCATTGTTTAATTGTACCCATTCTCCAAGGAGCGCAGGTTTCCCCACATCTTATTCTTTACAATAATCTTGCAAAATAGACCGAGAGAATTTAAATGAGGACAGCTTTCTTTATGGCCGACCTAACAGAAAGTACAGATCATTGCATTAGTAGCCAACACTCCACCTGTACACCATTTAAATTGTAATTATATATATTTAAAAATTGAACTCGTGAGAGAATGGCAGTGAGCTCTCTCCATTTGGGGTTCCACAGCCCATGGGAACAGCAAGGGGGCAGGCTGAGATGGCTTGGCCTTCCCCCTTGATGCCTTGTCTCCTTCATCGGCCCACGGCCACAAAGCTGGCATACCAAGAGCAGCAATCACTGCCACTCTCACCATGCGGTTAGCAATTAAAGGTGGGTCACTGGCGCGTCAGAGGCGCTGGCTAGCACAATGCTTCATGCACCATGAGAAACTTGCAGGCAAGAAACTTTATCCTCCTTTGAGATTCTGTTTATGTGCAATAATTCATTGCCTTGGTAACCCAAGTCAGAATGAGCAGAAAATGGGTTGTGTGGGAGGGAGCCTGCTACAGGCACAGAAGCTCATCATCATTACTGAGCTTCAGAGAAGAACTTGCCCAGATTAATGAAAAAATTATTTTAAAAAATGTGTGGCACGAACTGCTGAACAATTAAGGACAAATGAGCATGGAATGTAGAATGCCCTTATGTACTTTCGTATGTGACAAATTCCTGCTTAGCACTGAGGAAAAAAATTAAAAAAATAAATCTGCAGAATCGGGCCTGGGTCATATTTTTGCAAAGTGAATTTGCCTACAACTCCAGTATCCAACTGCTGCCTTGTGCCCATCACATAATACTTGGGGCAAAATAGATGGATTGTGCTAATTTCTAATAAAGCAAGCAGCAATGAGCAGTGTGGAACTGTTCCCCTAGTTTGAAAACTCCATCTCTCCACCAGTCCCCCCCCCACTCAGTGCGGTTTATTTTTCAGACTATGAGCCCCAGCAATTCAGTGATGAAAGTCACAGATGGGGGCTAGTTCAGCATCTTGACCCTGCACACTGATCCTCCATTTTTCATTATTTAATCACCCCAAACACTGCTTTATAGGGCAACCATGATAGCAACCCAATGCAGATACATATGAGACTGCCATCAATATGTCTACCTTCCCTCTCAGTTGCATTCACTGAACTTGTGGGATAACCAGCCTCATATAACCAACGTGTTTAAGTTCTAATTGATGCATGAAGGAGTTAAGACCATAGAGTAAGTTGTCCTGAAAGGCTTAGCTCACCTGGGGAGGGACTAAGTAAGCAAGTCTTTGTTTCCCCAATCTACCTGAGGAGCTTAGTGTGTGAGGATGTGGAGCTGGTTGCTCCAAGCTCGGACCGCATGGGTCTCACCAGCCACTCAGTCTTGACTTCCTATATCCATACTTTAAGAACTTTCACCACTTTGTAACAGCTAAATTTTACTGTCTGTGCAACCTATTCTGAAGCACATGAATCTGATCTTTGGAAAGTTGGAAAGATCTTTGGCAAGTACAGTAAAGCATATTGTTAACTTACCAAAGGTGTGGTCTTTTTCTATGCTCAGGCAAAATGGAAATTTTGGAAGGAACTCACAAGGGCACATATTTTAAAATTTTAACAGCATATATTTCCATGCTTTACTTTCCTGCATGTTTTGTGATTTTAAATCTCTGCTAGGGTTCTCTCACCAAAGAGTATTTGCCCCAAACTTGGATCTTGGTATCCTGTGAATTGTCCTTTTATACCTACATTTTTTTCCTTGCCACCAACAGAACTGATCAGTGGAGAATTTCTCCCCTTGCTTAACACTGAGCTTTGAGTTCATTTCATGATAAAGTCATTTGGGTTATTGGCCCTCATGTGCTTTATCCAGAGATGTGATCTTTACTTTCAGAAAGACTTAAATCTTGTTACTGCAAGGTAATAGGAGAGATTTTTGAAATGAAACCATGCTGGATTACACTAAGGGGTCATCCACACTTTTGCTTGACCTCCTTTTTCACTGTATTGTGCATCAAGCTTTTCTCACTATTTTGCAGCTAGGGCTTGTGAAAATTGGATCTTACCTGCTGAATCAGATCTTATCAGATGCATGGAAAATCCAAAGAGAGAATTTGCTTAATCAGGCTTCAATTCAGCAGGTAAGATTGAATTTTCACAAGGTACACTGTGGAATAATGAGAAAATCTCTCTGAACCAGGGAATTAATTGGTGTACAATCCGATCAAAATAGGGGACAAGTGAAAGTGTGAACTGAGCCCTAATTTTAATTTTAGGTACATGAAACAGACAGTGCTACCAAAATTAAGAATACATTTTAAAGTCTGTTACAAAGGATAGCCGGGTGAAATTCAAGCAATATAAAAATGCTGTTGATGAAAGGGCATTTTAAATCAGATTCTGACTACTAAAAGGAGAGGAAGCAGGATTCCATACACCATTTTTTTAATTTTCTAGCAGCTGTGAGTTGTAAAGAACCACCTGCCTTTTCCTTTCTCTCACAGTGCAAATCACGGGGCAACAACTAGACAATACGTGGGTGACGGAAACTGTTTATGTGTCACTTATGTGCTGGCTTTTTTCAACACTATAAAGCAGCAAATGAAGGTGGAAGAGCAGCAGGAGCAGGTGTGGGGGCTTAATCCTTGCTTTACCAGTCCCTACACCCTACATCTTTCCCCCTGTGGAGAGAAAAGCTATTCAGGGTAGGGGTGATTTTGTGAGGACAAACAGCAGGGGCAGGAGAAAGAATTATGCAGCTGCCAGTCATTGGTGCGGCCAGGATTTTTGTTAGGGGGGCAGGCCTTTTGTTAGGGGGGGTAGAACCTCAGTTTTTTTGTATTTTTATTGATGCGAGGGGCAGCTGCCCCTCCCTGCCCCCCCTGGCTACGCCCATGGCTCCCCTCCCTATCATTTCTCTTTTGAAACCAGAAGCCACAGCCAGCTGATTTCTCAGTAGGAAAAAAATGTTCATACACCCTACAAGTATAATTTAACCTGGCAATTACAACTACTTCAAAACCCAAATATTATAGTGCACGCTAACCCTCCCCCACCTAACCTGCCACATGACAAAAATAAATGGCATCAGAGAAAAGGAGCCATGGCTGCTCTTGGTCTCAGTTCTGTACAGGAACTACTGTAAGATTAACTGCATAAACATAGTTTAAGTAGGTTTCAGCTACTAAGAGAATATACAACAGCAAAATCTGTGGAACTAAATGTGAGAATTTGTTATGCCTTACCTTTCTCTGTTAAATTTCAGTGAATGAAGAATCGCTGGCCGTTTCTGCCTTAGATTCCACAAGTGGAGCATGTCATCTGAACTTGCACTGACCAAAGCACCCTATAATAATGACAGAAAAAAAGCGTGTCAAGTGTTAATTTAATCTTGCAGACATTATGGGGAAGTGGCTGGGTTCTAGTAATTTTTGAAGTTGCATTTGAACAACAAGATCCTATTGCTTGTGACAGTTTTTCTGCCAGCCCAAAGTACACCTTCAGTTTCTCCTTTTGCCAGCTTAAAGGAAAAGGTACCCGACACGTCCAGTCGCAGATGACTCTGGGGTTGCAGCGCTAATCTCACTCTATTGGCCAAGGGAGCCAGCGTTTGTCCGTAGACAGCTTCCGGGTCATGTGGCAAGCATGACTAAGCCGCTTCTGGCAAACCAGAGCAGCGCACGGAAACGTCTTCACCTGCCTGAGGAAGTACAATAAGAGGAAGCCAGTCTAGCTTCTCTGGGGAGGGAGCTCCAAAGTCTGTGGCAAAGGACTCTTAACTACATTCCAGCTTTAAAGGATTTGACCTCAGGTGGATCCTGACTGGCAAGCTGCTCTGTCTAGCCATTCACATCCATCAGGGAAACAGATCAATACCTTCTGAAGTTGGGTGATGGGTTGTTCTGGGATTAATTGCCACCTGATTTCTGCATCTACCTGCCCTTTAGAACCTATTTTGCACTTTGTGTTTTCGGGGGGGGGGGCTATGACTTCTCCACCAAGACAGAATGGGGAATAAGAGATACTGGGCAATCTCAAAGTGGCAGGTGGCCACAGCACAGATCTCTATCACGCAGCCCTCTTTGTTCTTCCTAGAGAGCTTGTATCCAGGGACAACAGTAGCCCATTGGTATTCTATCACGTTGCCATCTGGAAGATCTGGAACACTTTCACCTTCATCTTGGATGATCTCCAGGTCCTGGGTGTGCTTTCCTTCAGGGGTTAGTTCAAAAGCTGCTCTGTTGCTTTTTTTATATATATGTAAGCACCAAGAGTCTGGTTCCATTTCAGTTCAAGTGTCACCGGTCCCTGTTGCACAGATCAGCCTGCCCCGAAATGCTCCAGAGTTTCCAACAAATCCAAACCCCCTCCTTCCAACTCCACTATCTCATCCAGATGCCTCAGCTCCACCTGTCTAACTAGCCCTGTATGTGGAAAGGGCAGTGGGGCAGCACATGTTGGCATGTGAAATGTCACAGAATCATAAAATTGTAGAACTGGAAGGGATCCTGAGGGTCATCTAGTCCAACAGGTTCAATCTTCAGGTAATAATAATAATAATAATAATAATAATGATGTTAGAAGCCACCCAGAGTGGCTGGGAAAACCCAGCCAGATGGGCGTGGTACTATTATTATTATTATTATTATTATTATTATTATTATTATTATTTTATTATTATTATTATTATTATTATTATTATTACCCTGCTAGGGATGATGGGAGTTATGGTCCAACAACATGTGGATACCCAAGGTTGAGAGAGGCTGCAGTAGACAATAGCGGCCTAGATGACTCAGTGGTCTGACTTGGCAATAAGCAGTTTCTTGTGACAGCATTTCTGAAAAAGGTGCCTTGGAGGTTCTGAATTTCAACTCCATACCTAGCAATGTCAATGTTGCTTGCAGAACCTTTGCCTGAGGCCCCAAAGATTTACTGCCACTTACCTAGATAGGCAGCTACTTATGTTCCACCCCTGGTGGCAGCCATTTTCTGACTGGTGCCCTCGGCACCTTCTCAAAATTCCAAATGTGGCCCTGGACCCCAAAAGGTAGGCAACCACTGGTCTAAACAATCAGTGTTTCACTCTAACTTTCTCTTGGTCTAACCACATCCTAAATGTGAATCATTTCTATGGCTGCAAAGAGTAGGCTAGGGCTGGTTTCTCACACACAAAAGAGGTGTGCTTGCATGTATTGCCTTTTATCTCAGCTTCTACAAATGCTGGAAACTTGCTTTTTCAAACTGGGAATTCCACCCACAGATGCCCCCTTAAAAAGAAAAAAAAATTGAACACATAACTTTGCTCATGTTTAAATAAACATCTGCATTTTTGTAAATATAGCCTTACCTCATTGATCAAAAACTGAAGCTGCAGAACTGCAGCATCACCTTCGTGTTGGCAATAACAATCAACACCCGGTCTGCCCAATCTGTTTAGAGTCAAAGTTAAGGATCAGTTAATCCAGTTTTTGATAGCTGAAATAAAAGCAAAACAAAATAAAACACAGTTAACCACTTTTAACTGGCACTGTCTAATACAGATAGGTGCTGGAGGTGTGACTGAAGTATGTGATGTGGGCATGTTTGGTACTAAAGTATTCTTTTTTTTGTCTGAAGTTGTTGTCCATATCAATGTTGCATTGGCCAAGCCCTTGATATTTGTGGAATTTAATACACTTTATTTATTTATATTCTTATAGTCCGGGGACAAATGGTAGGACAACAAAAGCTGATTTTGTGCGGTGGTATGAAGACAGACCTGTCCTTGCTATATTTAATTAGTCTTTGGCTAATTAAACAATATATGGCCTTTTAAACTGGGGAGTATTGTTTTAGTTTGTTACTATGTTATGTAGTCTTGTGTTCTTATATTGTAAACCGCCCTGTGATCCTGGGATGAGGGGCAGTGCAGAATAAACACTTTTCTTATAAATTCTAACTCTCTGTGTGGATACCTGTCTAGTGCTCAAGCAAGCTCTGTCCTTTTCCAGGTGTGTTTAATTAGCATTAATTTTACAGTTTTCCTTCCACTGTCTCCCTGGGGCAGATTAAGCCCTGTGTGAGAATTCCCTAATGTACGCTCCTATACTTTGAAGTCACAGGCTTTGTTGTACTTAAATGTATTGCTTTCCCAGTGCAGCTGCCTCCTCCAAAAGTTTCCTTATTGGAGCATAAGGCACACAGAGATTACTTATAAAGACAAATTCTAACAATAAAAAGCTCATGAATAATCCAAATTCCATCACCACTCCGCATGCACGCCAAACATACTTTTGGGGTAGTTTACCATCAATCTAAGTGTTTATTTGTGTGAGAGACAGAGAGAGAAAGAGAAAGAGAGAGAAAGATGAGAGTTTTTATATCTCTCAATCAATCCATCAGAGATGAACCCAGAGGTTGAACAATGAGCTGACATGGATATATTGCTCGTTTCAAAGACTGGTAGAAAAGAAGAAAAAAGACTGTGTTTGATGCTGCTTTAATCTGGATCTTGCAAAAGTAGGGGAAAGAACCTCAGAGAAGAGCAACAAGCAACCTTTATTGAGGCAGTGTAGATGTCCTCCCTCCCTAGATTCCTTTGCTGTGCTCCCCAAACTGAGAGGGAAGACATGCTTCACCATCCAAAGCAACTGGGAGATGGAAGCACTTGCCTCCCCTCCTGCCTCGGCCCCCTCCCTATGTCATCCTCCTCCTGTTCCCCTATTGGAATGTACAAATGCAGGAAAACCAGCTAAAAGCGCAGATTGTAAAATGTACATTATGCTGCAAATCATACTGTTTGGTATACTAGCAAAGGATACATTCGAATAGCACCTGTTCTTGTCCCTATAGCCAGAATCTTCTGAACTGGGTCAAAAGCTAAGGCAGTGGGAAGATAAGGAAACCCATGGCGAACTGTCTGCAAAAGAAGAAAGAAACTCAGTTGATGTAGAGTAGTTGCTTTACAGTATCATTAAGTATTATTTCTGGTGCAAACAAAGCGCTGGATAACCAAACTAATTAATAGGCTGTCAACTGAGTGCAGATTTTTTAACAAATTAATTATATTCTTTAACAAATGAACTAGGCAAATTCTAATCTTTAATAATAATGTATATACACATCTACATAAATATTATCATACCCTAATATAGAAGCTCCTTTTGTATCTCAGCTCAAAAGGAAATACAGATAAATTAAGGTAAAGTACAACCTGTGGCAGCGGAGTCTGAAGAAATTAGTATTGCTATTATTGTTATTTTCAGAAAAGAGAACTCAAAGCAACTTACAAGTAATATTTTAAAAGTGGAAAAACAATAATAATACAACCCAAAATACATCAGTAGCATATAGAAAAGAACAGAATTGACTCAACTCCAGAAGATAAACAAAAAAGAAGTTGCAAAAGGCTGGGGGAACAAGAATGCATTTGCCTGGCACCTAACAATACACAGTAGTGGTGCATCCCTGGGGAGTTTCCATAAATTGGGAGCCACCACTGAGAAGGCTGTTCTCATGTTGTGACTCTCTGCACCCCACTCAGAGAGGGAACACGAGGAAGAGCCTCAGATGACAAATGCAGGGTCCACGCTGGTTCATGTGGAGAGAGGTGGTCCTTGAGCCAGTGCGGTGCTAAGCTGCATAAGGCTTTATAAATGAAAACCACACTTTGATCTGGACCGGAAAACTATTCAGTAGCTAATACAGTTGTGCCACAGGTTCGGGGGGAAATTTCAGCCAATTAGAAGAGGGTACACTGTAACTACACTGTAAAATGAGAACACTGGAACATAGAGATTCAAAGGAAACTGCTGAATTATTGCAATTTATCAGACTGTTCAGTTTTGTCAACCATGACTTGAATTGAGATTGCAGTTTTGTTGGTTCTTACCGCAGCATATGTTAAATTGGCTTATCAGAGCCAGGACATGTGTCTTAACATCAAGTAACATTCCATTTTAACTTGGTCACTGTACATCCTTGTTAACTGCTCTCTGTAACTATTTTGCTTTCAGGCAATTGTCACTGCCTGTTCTTTTGAAGTTGCTCTACATCAAGCTTCCTCAAACTTGGCCCTCCAGATGTTTTTTGGCCTACAACTCCCATGATCCCTAGCTAGCAGGACCAGTGGTCAGGGATGATGGGAATTGTAGTCTCAAAACATCTGGTGGGCCAAGTTTGAGGAAGCCTGCTCTACATCTCCCACCCCTCAGTGGGCATATGCTTGCAAATTCAGGGTTACACTTCACACATCCGATGAAGTAGACTACGGGCGCAAGCCTAACTTCACCTCCATGTAGGTGGGGTTTTGTGGAGCAGATTGGAAGCACAGCTACATTTGCAGCCCTGTTGCTCATGGCAGCTGCAGCAAAACATGAGTTGCAGGATTGGTCCCAATGCAATCTCATGATGCCAGTGAGAATACAGGAGATTGGGATCCAATGGTTCCCGGGCCGGGCCAGGCCCTCCTTGTCCTGGTTTCTGCTAAAAACAAGAACAGCAGGTGCACTTACTTATAAGTAAGAAGGTGGTGTTTTATTAAAGCAGATTAATGGCATGGACTCAGAGGCCTGGAAATACCAAATACAGTCCAGCAGCTCTTACAAGGTGAAGGGTGAGCAGTAATGTGTCCAGTACAGGCACAAGGGTCTGGGTTTACAAGTCCAAGATCAGCAAGAAGAATTCCAAGGCTATATGGGAGCTGTAATGTTGTTCCAGCAAGTTACCCTGCCTCCCCACCAAGCTTTAAAGCACAGAAGGAAAAAGTACACTCACAAGAATCCCTTTCCATGTCGGCATTCACGGCCTGAAGATGGGCACTCCTCTGGGAGGAAGGAGATGGGTCTCCTCCCTTTTCTTGACACCTCTCCCTGGGAGGAACCCAGGCCCACCTCCTTGTCTAAACTCTCTTGCTCTATAACAACAGACTGTACCCTGAGCCCCCACCATCCTCCACAGCCCCTCAGTCTCCCATCTTTTCAGGTCCAGGCCATGTCTGGAAGAAGAGCAGGGGCTTCATCATCATGTCAAAGTTGACATAGTCTCATCCTTTCTCCTCTCACTCCTGATCTGAAGCAGAGAGTTCAGAAGCAGCCATGGCGTTCTCTACCTTGGTGCCTTCCAGAAGCATCATTGTCATGCCCATCCACACTTTTGGCAGGTGAAAGGAGGAGTGCCACATCAACAGAATGATGCTTGTGTCCCTCCGTTAGGGGACCAATTTAGCCAAGACAGCTGGGCACCTAATCCAACCTCACCCCTCTGCCCAGGAGGGTTAGATAGCTCTATCAATCTGTTAGCCTTTAATGAATCATATCAGCAGTTGAGTATGTCTGCCTGCCTGCCTGCCTGCCTTCCTTTCTTCCTTTCTTCCTTTCTTTCTTTCTTTCTTTCTTTCTTTCATTTTTTAAGCCAGCCTCTTCTGGAGAAGGAAGGACATGTACCGCATGCTCTTAATAAAAAAACCAGATACCTTTTCTTTACAACATCAGACTAAAAATGGATTAAAAGAACACATTAGAACACATGCAGGAAATGCTCATCCAAACGCATGAGAAAGACAGACTTTCATATATGCAGCAAAAGTACTGCTTCTCTGTCAGCCTCTCTCTCATGCAGTGAACACAGCTAGAACCTAAATCCCTATTTCCTGGCCTCCCTTTGCCACTCTGTGTGCATTTCCCTCATGGCTGAGTAAACAGGTTTGAAAAGGCACCTCACTTTAGATAAATGGATGCACAGTCTACTTCTCATTCAAAGACAGAAGACCACATCTCCCACCTTCACCCAGTTCAGCTGTATTTTTCCTTCTAAATAAGCAATGTTATACATGAGTGATATGGTATAGTTGTACAATGCAATAATACAGTGGTGCCCCGCAAGACGAATGCCTCGCTAAACGAAAAACCCGCAAGACAAAAGGGTTTTCCGATTTTTAGCGGCTTCGCAAGACGAATTTCCCTATGGGCTTGCTTCACAAGATGAAAGCCCATAGGGAAATCTCCGGGGACAGCGGGGAAGCGCAGCGCGCCTTCCCCTCTGTTCCCGGACCTGTCCTGAAGGCTTGCGGTGGGAGGAGGGCTTTCCTCCACACCGCCAACATTCAGAATGCTGTTCTGAATGTTGGCAGTGGGGAGAAAAAACCCTCCTCCCACCGCAAGCCCCGGGAACAGAGGAGAAGCGCTGCGCGCCTTCCCCTCTGTTCCCGGACCTGTCCTGAAGGCTTGCGGTGGGGAGAAAAGCCCTTCTCCGCACAGCCAGCCCGGCAAGCGGTTTCCATAGGAACGCATTAATTGATTTTCAATGCATTCCTATGGGAAACCGTGCTTCGCAAGACAAAAAACTCGCAAGAAGAAAAATCTCGCGGAACGAATTAATGTCGTCTTGCGAGGTACCACTGTATTTCCCCACCAAAATTAGGACAAAGAAGGCAGTGCATTGATTCCTGGGCTTGTGCTTCTACATTTGCTGCAGAGTTGTTTACATGATTAAACTCTTAAATTAAGGAGAGTTGCAGTCACAAAGGGAGTTCTAATTCAGTAGGGAAAGCTGCAGGCAGGCCAAGTTAAAAGGTAAACAAAGATGAGGGAGAAACACATTGCAGCAAAGGCCCAAAATAGCTGGACAGTAAAGGTATAGGAGGGGCACAAAGTACCGTAAAGCCTAAAATTAATCTACAACATGGGGCAATTTTAGTATCACTCCCAGAGGTGCACTTCATTTTCTTGTAAGTCAGACAGATGTCAACAACAGCAAGTCAGTATATTTCACAGACCATTTATCTTTCAAACACTATTCTTTGACTGAGATAGATTGTCATAGATGGGAAGAAGCTCTGTTGGTGGCTGGGCTGTGGAAAACTTGCCCATCTGCTGCCTCCACCCACAGTATGCAAATACATACAACAAACCTCTACAGAAGAAACTGAATGGCAAAGTATCAAATAATTGCAGGGCAGATTGGTCGGGGAGAACCAGCCCTTCAAGCCAATGATGTCAGATGCCACAAAGAGAGGGGACATCCCAGTGGAAGTGGAACACTGGAAACTTGCTCAGGAAGCGGCACTGCTGGGGCTATGAGATGGGGCTAATGAGGCACCCCTTCTGTCATCACCCACTCATTGAGTCAGATATGGGCACTAAAGCAAAGAAACATCATGTCTGAACCCCAAGACTGGCCAAGGTTACCAGGAGGAAGAGCGAGCCACAGAAGATGTATATCCCTCGGTTGAACGAGAAGCTCAGTCTAAAAGAACAGAAGGGCAAAGAGATTGCATCTTTGGACTTGAGCAACTAGCCCTGATCAACTTCCCAACAGCAACTCCATGAAGTTCTTTTCTCAGTTACCTCTGGCATTAATACCTCAAAGATCACCCCTTTCCCATATGAACCAACCCAGATCCAGTTATCATCATCTGAGGCCCTTCTCTGTGTGCCTCCTCCATGAGAGGTCTGGAGGGCAGCAACATGAAAATGGGTCTTTTCTGTGGTGACTCCCCGTTTGTGGAATGCTCTCCCCAGGGAGACTTGCCTGGTGCCTTCATTACATATCTTTAGGCACCAGACAAAAATGTTCCCAGAAATATTCAGGAAAGAAAACATCTCCCCTCCCCCTTTTCAGTTTTGTCCAATAGAAAAGAATTGACATTTGGGAGAACAGATGGCACTGGAAATGAAGTTAGTGCTATGAACTCCATTTAATAATAATAATAATAATAATGATAATGATGATAATAATAATAATAATAATAATAATAATAATAATATTTATACCCCGCCCATCTGGCTGTTTATCCAACTGCAAATCTGGCTCAAGTGGTATCATGCTGAAAATCCGATCTTTATGGCAGAGTGCAACCCATCCAGAACTGGTTAAATACTGCCATTTTATCTAGATGAAGCTTTACTTTATTAGCATCCCTCTATCCTATTACTAACATCCATTGCTTTACTTGGCGTATACAAAAAGGGGAAAGAGAAATGGCCATCACCCATATTTTGGTGACACCTTGCCCCAAATCTTGAGTTGATTTCTCCCAGTGTTTTCATGTAAATATTAAAGGCATGTGAAACCCCATAGCATATGGCATGACGATGCACAGCAACTGCCTCCCAGCACTGCAGTCCAGAGCAAGAGTTTCCTCAGCATCACCTTCTTAATACTACCTGTAAGATAGGATTGGAACCAACAAAGTGCAGTGCCCCCGACTCCTATTCAGACAAGCGATACAGAAAATTACCATGGATGAAGGTACTGAAAGCTGTTGAGAGGTCCAGGAGAGCCAACAGGGTACATTTCTGCTGCATTAGTCCATAAAACTAGGAGCAGCATTTTCTCCTTCACGGTGCCATACAGAAATGTCACTACCAAGCCTCTTTGTCGCTCTCAGAATGATCCACTCATTGTATGCCTAGCTCCAGTCTGGTCTGCATCAGCTGCGTAATAAGCCTCTTGTGACAGAATTTGAGAAAGCACAGAACTACAAGTTCAGTTTTCTGACCCTGATTCCAGGTCCTCAGTACAATTCTGGTTCAGTCATTTAATTCACTTTTGCAGGCTAATGCCAGTATCATAAGCTCCTTCTGTGTGTCAGAGCTGCTTAATGCAGAATGGGAATCTTCAGCTCTGTGACTCAGCCCTGACAATTTTCCCAGGACAAACAAATAAATCTTAACTAGGAAAGGATGGCCGTCTCTTCTAGTAACTGCAGCTCCAGGGCTGGTGCAGCTGCTCTGGGCACTACAGGGGGAGGGAGCTGCCCTGAAGCATGAACCTTATGGGCCAGATCCTCCACGATGGCTCCAGAGTTTCCTTGTGATGACAAGCACCTTTGGAGCACCATGACCTGTTCCCCTATCAGAATTATTTGATGGTGACTTCACAGACACCTAAACCAGTGTTGGCAGCTCTTCCAGATATGTCCCATCCCTAAAGTCTACCCAGCAAAATTCAGCTGCAGGTGCACTGTGAGCCTCCCCATTACCAGAAAGGAACAATAAGTTGTTGGACGTTTAATGTTTTTAAGGACCCAAAATAACCCAATATGCTAGAGGATGGCCTTGGAATCACTGCAACTCAAAGCAAGCGTCCTCACATTTTTAAAGTTTTTGTGTGTTTCCTTAGCTTTTTTTGCAATGGATGTGTAGGTGTTCCTGTAAACAATACACAAATTCAAAAATTTATGGCGTGTAACATGGCTTAATTTCTAAGTAAGAGGTATGAAGTCAATCTTGTCTGAAAACCATAAGGTAAAGGTCCCCTGACCGTTAGGTCCAGTTGCGGACGACTCTGGGGTTGCGGCGCTCATCTCGCTTTATTGGCCGAGGAAGCCGGCGTACAGCTTCCGGGTCATGTGGCCAGCAGGACTAAGCCGCTTCTGGAGAACCAGAGCAGCGCACGGAAACACCGCTTACCTTCCCGCCAGAGCGGTACCTATTTATGTACTTGCACTTTGACGTACTTTCGAACTGCTAGGTTGGCAGGAGCAGGGACCAAACAATGGGAGCTCACCCCGTTGCGGGGATTCAAACTGCCAACCTTCTGATCGGCAAGCCCTAGGCTCTGTGGTTTAACCCACAGCGCCACCCGCGTCCCTCTGAAAACCATACTTGGACCCTTTTATATGAAAGCTCTTCCCCTGTACATAGGTGCTTGTTTGCTTTCAGTGAGGAGACACATGTAACGTCACACTTTCTTAGATAAGTGCTGTACAAGTCCTGCAGTATGGAAAACTGTGAGGTTCAAAACTGCAGTCCTACCAAGGGAGCCATTACTGAGAGCGGACAAAATATAACCATAAGCTTTGCAAAAGCAAATCAGAATGGATGTTCAATAAACAGGTTGTCTGGACGAGTCCAAAAACAACACAATAATAAAATACAATACAACACACAGATTGATTTTCATTTTAAAATTTTACATTCCGCCTAGAGCTTGGACCCCTATGATAACCACAGTCTTGCTGTCATAACCATAGACTCACTTAAGTCTGGAATTGAGTTTTTCTTTTTTTTGCACTCTCCCCTCCAATGGACTCTTAATAGAGGTTTGCCACAGCTTAGGAAAGTCTCCTCTTTTTTTACTTTCTTTTAGGGATTTACCCTGAAGGTAAAGATCCTTACACCTCCCTCCAACCCTTTATTTTGGACATAGCACAAGGAAGAACAGCTCTCTCACCTTTCCTTTTCACTCTCCATCTCTCCTTAGCTTTCCACCTTACACCTGCTCCACCCCTTCCAAAACCATGAAGGACGGTATACAAATTTAATAAAGAATAATGATAATGATAACAAAATGCACCACACAGCCTCTGTGGTTTAAATCTATTTCATTAATTATCCTTTCCCCCACACCCAGTCTTGCCTCTTAGACATTTATGGAGATCATCAAGGGTGTTGATAACTGTGGCAGCTGATTTCAAGTCAGGAGGCTGTTTCAACTTCATATATGCCAAGACAGTCCCTACTCAAAGGGAGCATGGGGCAGATAGCATATATGATAACACACAATAGAGCCATTTGAGATTAAATGTATGTCATGGCTCTGCAAAAGCCACAGGCCATTGCCCCACTATATATTAGGGCACACTAACAAAATGTTGAAAATGCTTCCCCAATAACCCAAAACCAAAACAGGAACAAAATAAGGACAGCATTTAGCAGGGGCAGGTACTAAACTACACATCTTATGGCAGGGATTGGAAGATATTGTTTTGGACAACATCTTCTTTAGTACGTATATATGCACTATCACTTAAGTCAAAATTATTACCACCTTTGAACTCAAGCTGTCGCTGAAGCCGTATCACAATGAATTGGAAGGACTGAGTCAGCTCCCCCACCCCACTAAGTCTTTTAGGGAAAATATATATTGAAAAACAAGAATTTGCAAAGTTAACTTAGCTTATCTATCTAGCTACTGTCTTACCTACTTGACATAAAAAACCTTGTCTTGTAGATGATAATCAGCAGAATGTCCAGGTTTTCATAGGGAAATATTTAAGCATAAGAAGTGCATTTTTCTAGAAAAAAAGGTGCCAGAACTCACCATGAGCTCCTCCCTTGTTCTCTGATAACGGTAATGGTGGCTACCTGAGAGGTGCCAGAACTGAGTTCCAGTACGTTCCGGCTGGAAAAATAAACCCCTGAGAATAGGGATGATAACATCTGCAAATTTGATAATATGCCACAGATATGCCACAATTCATTTCTTCACTGAAGTCCTGGATGAGGGACTTAGGGAGAGGGGGCAGGGAAAAGCTCACAAATTTACACCAATATGTTTACCAAAACACACCTGCTTTTCCCCATGGGGGTCCTCTCCTGCTCAAAAATCAAAATTCACCAATGCAGACTACCTAGTCTCTACTGATTTTGTGGCTTTGCAAGCAATGTGGGATGAAGTACCATTAAAGGGCCTCTGATCTCTTATGTAAGAATCATGTGAATTTGATATTAGGGAGCTGATTACTCTTTAGACACCTTTAAAAATGTGTGTGTCTTTGTCACTCAGTAAAGAAGGCCTGTACTAGTAATGCAATATAACTGTTGGATGTCTTCAGTTTCTTTTCCACATTAATGTAAAGTCCATGTGGGGGGAAATATTAGTTCTATTGAAGTAGCGAATTAAGCCAGCTTTTACCATGGTGCAATTAAGGGCAAACACTTAATTCAGGGCAGCTGACAAATCAATTGATCCAAAAGGGCCAAAACACCATTAATCATTGTTTCTGTAAGGCTAATGCAAATATCCCCAAGAACAAATGAAATAAGAGATACTTTACTCTATGAGGCTAATGGCAATTCTAGATACTAAATCTGAAAAATATGATGAAGTGAGTACTTCATCTTTACCCTATTTCAAATGTTCACATTACTGAAACATCTAATGCACAACAAATGTGTTTGCATGGTTACATTTTGTACCCATTTACATGCTTTTGATACTGTGAAGAAAACCTCAGTTATAAAGAATTCAATTTTATTCACTTAACAGTAACTAAAAATCCTAAATTTAAAAAGGACAATAGATACATTTATTTATTTTTCTAAACATGCTCATAAAGGACATCATTCCATTTTGCTTTCCCCATCTTACTACTAAATTACTACTAAAACTATGATTAACACAGAACAAAAAATAACTTCTCACCCTGTATCAAAAAAATTAAAATATTTGAATGCTGGATAACATTTTTTTTAAAAATCAAATCTGCTTTCCCTTTTCAGATAAAACTCCCACATAATTCAGATTGCATGTCAGCAACTCTAACATGGATCCCAACTATTTTCCATTATTAAAGTTGCCAATTATAGGTGCTGGGTTTCTAATATTGACTTCATTATACAAGAAGCAAAACAACTATTATGAAAACATAGACAGAATACAAAGACACAGTCTATAATTAATGCATCAGTAATGCTCCTACAAAATGAAAAGGCCTGTACCCAAGATAATTTAAAAATGAAGCCTTCTAGCTGACCCCTGCTTAAAATTAGGCCAAAAGTGAATATATTTCATACAGAATGTTCAGAGAATGCTCCCAGTGTTCACAGAATTTTAAAAAATGATAAATATGATAAACAAGTATTTGTGATGAGCACTTGTAAACACTTTTAAGTCATAGTTCAATCTGACTACAGCCCACAGTCATACAAAAGTATGATCTGCCATATATGTCTGAGACCAAGTCCTATAAGGACCCTTAATGATGCTGACATTTTTACTTACTCTGACCAGGAAGAAAAAATAATTGGGATCCAACTTCTAATGTAACAGTAGTTCAAAAGTAAAAGATGTTGTTCCACTTCATCCTTTAGGCATTTTGACTTGGCTTTTAATGTTAATATACTGTAGCACTCCAGATTTGTTCTTGTGCTTAAAAAAACCCACGCACTGTTCTTACCTTGCTTAACTGAAAATAGTCTGAAGTGAGATTCTCCTGGATTTCCTCTCTGGGAGTCCCTGCAGTTCCTCCTGGGTGCACAGGACCACTGCCAGGCCCAGGGCCACTGCCGCTGCTTCCACCCGGGGATGAAGTTAAACCATCCAAAACTTTGTGGAAATTAAATTTCTTCATTTTGAAGAAGAAGAAGAAAGTAACCTTAGAAAGGAGAAAGAACCGCTTGCCTTGGTGAGGATCACATTTAGCAACCCCAAAGTGGAAAGCAAAACAAAGTGCCTTTCAAATGTTTCGGTGATGCAGCAAAACGGTCTTTTGAATTTGATCAGTATGGTGTTTTACTGATGGAAGTATATAAAGACTCCATTTTATCAAAACTCTTAAAAAGGGCTGGGAGAGCAGAATCCCACCAATTCAGCAAACCCGATGTGAGGAATTCGGAAGAGATGAAGTATAGCTACTCACAGGAAGCCGTTTATAAAGAATCCACATTGTGTATATGTATATATATATATTAAAAAAGACGATCCATCAGAATTCTAGCCAGCATTCAAACTGCCCTAATGGCCTATGAACTCACTGACATGTTGACATTCATCCCCTCTTGTGAAAATATATATTTCCATATTAATTGGTGTTCCAAAGCCCCGGGCCCCTTCTGGAACAGATGGCTTGATCTGGACCTCGGCGTTTCTTCCTCTCCCGTCTGCGTATGTTGGAAAGACCAGCTTGCCTGCCACCTACAGCAACTGCGGATCCTTCGCGATCTTCCCCGCCAACCTTCGCATTCGGGATCTTGTCGGGTGAGGAATCCACTGCCCCTCAGCGCGCTGCTTCCGGGACACCCAAAGAGCGGTTCTGGCGGGGCGGCATTTCTCCCGCCCGGGCAACCGGGATGGGGATCTCTCCCCGACGGGTCTCGCTCGCCTCCTCAAGCCCGACCCGCTGCCGGGCTCCGGGAAGCCGAAGGCGGCGGGCTCATCCCGACGTAGCCGCCCATCATAATAATAATAATAATTTCTGGCCTCAGGGGAATTGTGAGGGAAGGGAAAGCGTCCGAATGGGGCCCTGGCGGGAGAAGCGGGTCGCCGAGCGAGGAGAGGCCTGAGCGGGGACTGTTGGCCGGCTGCCCCTCACAGAAAGCGCGGCCGTCGAGGGGGTCTCCGCGGGCCCCGGAACCCCGACGAAGAGCCTGCGACTGAGGGGGAAGCGCGCCCCACCGAGCCCTCCGGCCAAGACTGCAAGGCTGGCGCCGGGACAGCTTGTGAGGCGGCGGCGACGACGCAGTCCTCCTTCGCCTGCCCTGCGCGCCGCGGCTCCCTCGCCCTCAGCCGCTCTCCGAGGTGCTGGAGCCCCAGGCGGCGGCTTCTCCTGCTGCTCCTCCTCCTCCGGACCCGCCCGCCCGCTCCCCGCGACGCGGAGGCTGGGCCTCGACCTGGCCAGGAAGGGAGGGCGGAGCAGCGCGCCCGCAGGCAGCCAGGCCGGCAATTGCGCCTCGCCGGGCGCGGAGAGGGACCTGGGGCGGGGGGGCGGGGCGGAGGGAGGCCAGGGGCCCAATGAGAGCCGCCCTCGGGATGTTCTGATAGGCCGGAGAGCCGGGCCGTAAATTTGAGGGAGCCAATCGCAAGGCGGGGGAAAGCAACCCCAAACAAACCCGGAGCGCCGGCCAATCAGGGGAGACCTGCGGAGGCGGCAAAGCGCTGCGGCGCCGGGAGGGAGGGAGGGAGGGAAGGAGGGGAAATGGAGGCCGGGGGGGGAGGGAGGAGGCGGGGGCGCGCGCGCGCGGCCTGGTCGCCTCAGGGAGGCGTCGGGGAAAGGAGTCGGCTTTATTATTATTATTATTATTATTATTATTATTATTATTTAATGAATCTATATACCGCCTGTTATGTACTGAGGTGAACAGGATCCAGAATGCGGCAGTCTGATTGGTCCTGGAACAATAGGATCCAGAATGCGGCAGTCTGATTGGTCCTGGAACAATAGGATCCAGAATGCGGCAGTCTGATTGGTCCTGGAACAATAGGATCCAGAATGCGGCAGTCTGATTGGTCCTGGAACAATAGGATCCAGAATGCGGCAGTCTGATTGGTCCTAGAACAATAGGATCCAAAATGCGGCAGTCTGATTGGTCCTAGAACAATAGGATCCAGAATGCGGCAGTCTGATTGGTCCTGGAACAATAGGATCCAGAATGCGGCAGTCTGATTGGTCCTAGAACAATAGGATCCAGAATGCGGCAGTCTGATTGGTCCTGGAACAATAGGATCCAGAATGCGGCAGTCTGATTGGTCCTGGAACAATAGGATCCAGAATGAGGCAGTCTGATTGGTCCTGGAACAATAGGATCCAGAATGCGGCAGTCTGATTGGTCCTGGAACAATAGGATCCAGAATGTGGCAGTCTGATTGGTCCTGGAACAATAGGATCCAGAATGAGGCAGTCTGATTGGTCCTGGAACAATAGGATCCAGAATGCAGCAGTCTGATTGGTCCTGGAACAATAGAATTCATAATGCAGCAGTCTGATTGGTCCTAGAACAATAGGATCCAGAATGCAGCAGTCTGATTGGTCCTAGACCAATAGGATCCAGAATGCAACAGTCTGATTGGTCCGCAGGAGCCACCCAATCCAGCTCCAGGTGCAGCTTTTCTGGACTCCCTGTTTTGATGGTGGTGCTGTTACCATCATATAGGATGCACTTACTGACTATTCATATAATTGTAGAGTTGGAAGGGACCCTGAGGGTCCTCTAGTCCAACCCCTGCAATGCAGGAATCTTTTGCCCAATGTGGGGCTTGAACCAACTCCCCTGAGATGAGCAGAGTTTGATGCTCTACCCATTAAGATTACCATTGTCGCCATATTACAGTTGGTGGCTTGCCTTAGAACGCCCAATGATTTGATTATTTCCAGTGGGTGTTTGCAAACACGCCTGTCACATTCACACTTTTTTAGGTATACAACTGAGTAATGGAAATGACAAACCTAGACAGCATCTTCAAAAGCAGAGACATCACCTTGCCGACAAAGGTCCGTATAGTTAAAGCCATGGTTTTCCCAGCAGTGATGTATGGAAGTGAGAGCTGGACCATAAAGAAGGCTGATCGCCAAAGAATGGATGCTTTTGAATTCTGGTGCTGGAGGAGACTCTTGAGAGTCCCATGGACTGCAAGAAGATCAAACGCATCCATTCTGAAGGAAACCAGCCCTGAGTGCTTACTGGAAGGACAGATAATGAAGCTGAGGCTCCAAGACTTTGGCCACCTCATGAGAAGAGAAGACTTCCTGGAAAAGACCCTGATGTTGGGAAAGATGGAGGGCCCAAGGAGAAGGGGACGACAGAGGACGAGATGGTGGGACAGTGTTCTTGAAGCTACAAACATGAGTTTGACCAAACTGCGGGAGGCAGTGGAAGACAGGAGTGCCTGGCGTGCTCTGGTCCATGGGGTCACGAAGAGTTGGATACGACTAAACGACTAAACAACAACAACAAATGCAATAGAAAAGTGAGTAATACTAAATAGAAAAGTGGAATGGGCCCCTGGTATTGGAGATACTGAAGTCTATGTATCTTACATCTGCTGGATCAACGCTCTCCTAGCTGCTCTCAAAGGAATTCTTAGGGAAATACTCGTTTTGCTTACTTCTCAGCAGTGCTTCTTCCATATCTTCTTCTTTGGCAATTGCTTGTAGCCATGTAAGGTTGTCTTCCATGAATATGGTTCCATGTATATGCAAGCTGCAAGCCCCACATGCAAGGGAACCAACACAAACTCACTTTAAGCTCTTGGCAAAAGATTCCCGCATTGTATGGTGTTGGACTAGATCTGGTCCCTTCCAGTTCTATGATTCTGTGATTGTTCCTTTGCAGCCACATCCTTATCTGTCCCACATGAATCTGGCTTTTAGTGTTGAGGCACCTACACTTTTGAATTCTCTCTTTGGTGCCTAGTCAAGATCCTCTTCCAATAAGTTAAGATCTGCATCTGTACTGGAATTATTTTTAAGACGTTAAGTCTCTTGTTTGCTGCTCTGCTCCTTTGGGAAGAAGGGCTGAATATAAATTGATTAAATAATCAAAATAAATATTATGTCTGTAGTATGAAGCAGGTGGGTATTTTCTGGTGGGAGGGACGGCTGGGCCAAATTGGGACCTATCTTAATTGGTTTCCCATCCCTGCTGTGAAGAAAATCCTCAAATTCAAGCATACTTCTTGGACCTCCTTCAAGAAATGCCAGTTGAGTCTTCTGCATAAATAAAATTCTGAAAATCAGTCTAGCTAATTAAACAATTTGTCCTGGTCTTAAAAACCTATGAAAATTCTATGAACAGCTTGAAGCTGTGGGTGAGGCATTTGCCTACTGCTTCCATTCTCATTTTTCAAGACCCCTTCTGTGCTTTGCATTTGCCAACCCTCCCTGTTCAGAGCCTGCTACATTAGTTGAAATAGAAAAATGAGTTAGGTGTTTCCCCCCTTCTCATTATCCATCTTAAATAATTAAGTGCCTGCACAGATGTGCAGAGAACTGTTTGAGTCTTTCATCCTAATTTATTTGCTGGAATCTAGCCCCTGCCTCACATATTCTTTGCTGTTATCATGGTAATTGCTTTGCATCCAGAAAGCAACAAAAAAGGGGGAATCGAATGCCAAATATAGAGGCAAATCTAAAGTTTCATAACCGATTTTGAATAATGCTGCAGTTGCGACACACTTATATGCCAAGAAAGCCCCTGTTACAAAATTAGGCCACAGCATTTTCCCTAAAGTTGATTAAAAATACTCTAAGATAGTCTTTTTCAAGCAGTAATAAAACCTTAGTTTTCTACAAAACAGGACAGACTCTTCACACTTTCAAGCTGCTGGGTGTATTTGCCATCTTTCCACTACAAGCTCTACGAATAAAACTATTTATCCATGCACCGGACACAATGCTTAGCTTTCCCTCATTACAAAGCCTTCTACCTTGAATGTTTCAAGTCTCCTTCATGCCCACAGACTGGAATCCCTCTCTGCAATGGTCTGCCACAAGCCAGTTGGAAATCTCTCCCAGTTCTCACCTTTCGCTTCCACTTTTGGTTGTTGAACAAGTTCTCCCAGCCCAGATGTTGAAGATGCCATTCTCGCAAGTTTCAAGACTTACTCCTAGAGGTGTGCCAAGCCTACATGTCCATACCGGATAAGAAAATCCACCTCAACCCCCTCCCCTGATTCCACGGAGTCCACAAAGAGGGGATTATTGAAAAATTGCAATTTACTGAACATCGTGAGTGATCTATGTTCCTTCGACACAAATTTGAGAACTCTCTTCAAGATTCCATAGCTCAGGTTACTTAGTAAACAATTTTTATGCCACCTATTCTATGGCATAGAAGATCCCCACCCACTCTCCTGGAGAAGGCAGCTTTTTTATTACTGGGCTGCCAGGTGAGTTGGAACTCAGTGCCAAAACAAATTTCCACCTTCCCCTTGGGCTCTGAAGAATACCTAATTCTTCAAATGAAACCATGCAAAATACAGTGGTACCTTGGTTCTCAAACGCCTTGGTACTCAACTTGGAACCCAGACACTGCAAACCCGGAAGTGTTCCAGTTTGTGAACGTTTTCGGAAGCCCAACGCACTCTGTTTTTAGTGTTATGCTTCCGTGTTGAGTGCCACACTTCTGTTTTCAGTGTTATGCTGAGGTCTGTCTGTTTTTGCTATTTGTGTTTTGGTTTTTGCGGCTTTTTTGTTCTGTTTTTGTGACTGTGTGGAGTTCAGTTCAGCTACTGATTGTGTGACTGCAGTACATTGTTTATTGCTTTCATTTTATGGATCGCTGGTCTCGTTAGATAGTAAAATTCATGTTAAATTGCTGTTTTAGGGGTTGTTTTTCAAAGTCTGGAACGGATTAATCCGTTTTGCGTTACTTTCTATGGGAAAACACACCTTGGTTTTGGAATGCTTTGGACTTCCGGAACGGATTAAGTTTGAGAACCAAGGTACCACTGTATCGGATTCTGTCCCTAGTCACTCTAGCTAAAAGGACAGCAAGCTCTTGCCTCCAGCTTCAGGTGTCAGATTGTGAAAAGACTTACCTGGGGTGATGCAGAAATGCTGCCAGTGACTGGGTTATAGATGGATCACCGGGGAGTCAGAATAAGGCAGCCTTTGCCAATGCCCTCTAGATATTTTGAACTGAACTCCAGGTATCCCCAATCAACCCTGAAGGTAGCAGGTTGGAAAAGGCTGGTGGAATGTTCACGCTCATTATGATGAGTGGCGCATGTCTGTTGCTGATACTGATGTATTTTAGGTGCCAGATTAAAACTGGGCATTTGATGGCATTTGGTCCAGCTGATGCAAGGCTTTGTTAGTGCAGCTTTGGGTTGCTGAACAGGTTTCCCTCCTCCCTTGTGGAAGATAATATTTTATGCTAAAATTGTTGTTGTTGTTTAGTCGTTTAGTCGTGTCCGCCTCTTTGTGACCCCCTGGACCAGAGCACGCCAGGCACTTCTGTCTTCCACTGCCTCCCGCAATTTGGTCAAACTCATGCTGGTAGCTTCGAGAACACTGTCCCACCATCTCGTCCTCTGTTGTCCCCTTCTCCTTGCGCCCTCCATCTTTCCCAACATCAGGGTCTTTTCCAGGGAGTCTTCTCTTCTCATGAGGTGGCCAAAGTCTTAGAGCCTCAGCTTCAGGATCTGTCCTTCCAGTGAGCACTCAGGGCTGATTTCCTTCAGAATGGATCGGTTGGATCTTCTTGCAGTCCATGGGACTCTCAAGAGTCTCCTCCAGCACCATAATTCAAAAGCATCAATTCTTTGGTGATCAGCCTTCTTTATGGCCCAGCTTTCACTTCCATACATCAATGCTAAAATTAGATGGTGTTTAAATTAGATGGTGGTTGGGTTATTTTAACAATGTTGTCTTTTCTCAACTGGATTGTAACTCTCCCAGACTGCCCTGAGCTAAGCAACTAATGCATTAAATATCAATACAGTGGAACCTTTGTTCTCGGAAGGGCTTAATTGACGAACACATTGGCTCCCGAACGCCACAAACCCGGAAGTAAGTGTTCCGGTTTGCGAACGTTTTTTGGAAGCCAAACATCCAACGCGGCTTCCGCTTGAGTGCAGGAAGCTCCTGCAGCCAGTCGGAAGCAGCGCCTTGGTTTTCGAATGTTTCGGAAGTCAAACGGACTTCCAGAATGGATTACGCCCGAGAACCAAGGTACCACTGTAGTAACATTTCAGATGGAAAAGTGGGGCATAAATGTTCAGGAAAACCTATGAAAGATAGGGTGGGCCTGTCAGGAACTCGGCCTACACTCGAGTAGGCATGAGCCAAGGGCATGACCACCCAGGACTCCCCTGCTCAGCACCTGAGGGCCCCAGTCCTGCCACTCACCACCTGGCCAGGGCGGGGCCTGATGGGCTCTATAAAGGACTGCTGTTGCTGCGCAGAGAGGGCTCCATTTTGTTTTTTGTTTAAATTGCTGTTATTTTTTACCTATGTCATTTTAAACTGTGCTATTAATGCTGTATTGTTAGTTTTAGATTTTGATTTATGTGGAAATTGTTTCCCATTTGGCTGTGTATTTTTTTGAAGTGGTTTATTTATTGTTTAAAAGGGACGCGGGTGGCGCTGTGGGTTAAACCACAGAGCCTAGGGCTTGCTGATCAGAAGGTCAGCGGTTCGAATCCCCGCGATGGGGTGAGCTCCCATTGCTCGGTCCCTGCTCCTGCCAACCTAGCAGTTCAAAAGCACGTCAAAGTGCAAGTAGATAAATAGGTACCGCTCCGTCGGGAAGGTAAACGGCGTTTCCATGCGCTGCTCTCACTCGCCAGAAGCAGCTTCGTCATGCTGGCCACATGACCCGGAAGCTGTACACCGGCTCCCTTGGCCAATAAAGCGAGATGAGTGCTGCAACCCTCGATTCGGCCACGATTGGACCTAATGGTCAGGGGTCCCTTTACCTTTACCTATTTATTGTTTATGACTTTTGTAATTATGTAAATCTTGTTATGCTGTAAGCTGCCTTGATTATTGTTTTTTTAACTGTAGAAAGGCGGCATACAAATAAAAGATGATGATGAGAGCTTTAAGGTTCACGATGAGGAGTTTGTGCTGGTATTATACTCCATTACCTTACTCAAGTAGTGAGGAGGGGGCGGCGAAGAGAACCTCGAGTACAGCAGCACCTGCATGCCAGCATCTGTTATATATTGCCACAATCCTGAGCGTTACCTCCCTACCACTCCACCCAACAATAGCCTATTGTACGAATGCTACAGCGAACTTGGTAGCAGTGCACAGATTGCTGTCACCGCGTGAAGGCAACACGATGAAGCCTATCCAAGAGCAGCATGAATCATATTTCAGAAAGCAAAACATATGTGTGTGGGGGCTTGGTTCCTGAGAAGAGATTTTTAAAACGGGGCATAAGAACTTGACATTTCCAGACAAAACAGCTTCCTGTGTTATAGAACTAGATTTCCGAGAACCAGCGAAGTATTTTTTTTCTCTTAGTCTCCTTGAAACCCAGCTCAGACATATTCAAGGAAGTCTGACTGCTGGAAACATTTTAATTATTCATTTTTAGATTATAACTTACCCTGCCTGGGCCTTTGGGACACCAGATGCCCAAAAGAAATTAGTTAAAATTAGAATATCAAGACTCATAAATGCAACCAGTCTGTAACAACATGCTTTACTTATCTGCAGACTTAGTCTGCAATTCTATGTGCACTCTATGTTGGGAGTGAACCCCAATAAATTATCTCTCAGTAAACATCTATAGGCTCTTAGGTTATGACCCATGGACACAAACTTGAGAGTAAATCCCATTGGACATGCAGGTTAAAAGAACTGCAACTAACTACTTCCCTAAGGAAGGCAGGACCATTCTGAAAACTCATCTTGGATGGAATTCCATAGTACTGAGTGTCATATAATCCAATCTAAGAGAGGATTGGAAATGTGGAGGAATAAAGGCAGTTGGAAGTAAGATTTGTTTCTTCATGGATCCACATACTGAAGACATTCCTTGTCTAAAACATCCTTGAGACACAGATAGTTTTACCATTCAAAGAACTTCACAATCTACTTCTTACTTCATACCACAATTATGCTTCAGATCTGATCTCATCTGCAATGCAAGAGTTTTAATGCAGTCGCAATGCTAAACCATGGTTTGGTGATCCCTTGGGCTTTTGCGTGTCGTCATCCTCTCCTCACGTGGGGTAGAGGTGGGGTAGACAAGCTATTGTTTCCAATTGCCAGGCCATGGCACCATTAAACAAACAAATAAATAAATAAATCCCCGCCCATCTGGGTGGATTTCCCCACTATACTGCAAATGAGCCAGCCAGCAGCAACAAGGCCACGTTACTTAGCAAGTCTGCATGCAACATGGTATTACAAGAACTCTTCAACAAGTATTATCCCATTAAGCTAAAAAAGAAAAAAGCAAGCTGCTCTAATTTGTTCAGTGGAACATGTTGTTTGTGCCTTTTTATTTTAAGAGGGAATAAAAATTTAGACCATAGTTTAAAGATCATGTGTCTATTACCTATCAAAATTTCCAAAGATTAAATCTTAAGAGAAACTTCACAGACTAACAAAACATAGAGGGTCAGTATACAACGGCTTTACATTTTTAAGAGACCGATAACGTGTACCATTTCAGTAAATTAAAACAGCGTGTGTGGCAGATGGTAAAGTTTTAAAATACACAGTCCTTTTGACCACTCTGCTCTACTATAATGCCAAATAAGAAAAACAATGATTTCTAAAAGCTGCAAATGTTTTTAAAACGTAAAACATTACAAGATCGGCTTTGCTTGTGTAGGCACTGCTGGATATATAAAATAGACTGTTCTGTGCTAAATACTGACACACAACAAAGTTCTGCATAATCATTCAAAATCGAGAAAACCTTTTGGGTTTGTGTCAAATTAAAATATCCCCAGCCCGAGTCTTAACTTAGGCAAAATCACTTTTTGGGGCAGAGTCGAAGAATGTTTTTCATTCAACATGGACTATCCAGCATGGGGGAAAATATGTTTTGACAGTTTTGGCCCTTCTTTAGATTATGACATACAATGGGAAGTATAAGAGCACTTCTGGAAGTAGGGGCTGAACTGAAGGTAATTTACATTTTGAAGTCAAGTCCACTCATTTGAAAATTATAGCACTGCAGGCAAAGTGATTGCATGAAAAGCCAGGAATCCGCCCATGTTAGCAAAGAAATAAAATCACTGACCTGGAAAATAAATTTCAAAAATGACAAGTTTTACAAGACTGTAAAATTCATCATGCTCTTTGAGGCTGTGACAACTTCTTCCTAGTCAGCAATAACCAAAATGTCTACTTGTCTCCAGTGTGCCTCTTTCTCCAAAAAGCTATTTCAACCACTGTGGTGGCTTACTATCCATTAATTAACATGATTGTACATTTGTTCTCTGCAGCTATAGATCGATTTTAGAAATGATAGGATCTATAAGAAAATGGTACATGGGGAACAAAATATATACCCTGCTTGTCTGGGTGTAAGAAATAAAAAATACCCATATATTAAGTATGCAGAGCATTAAGTACGTTACAAGCAGATCATATGCAGTTCTGAAGCAACCATCTTTAGATATTATTTTCAGAGGAGATGCTATCACTGACTCAGAATCTAGGAAACTCAGTACAATGCCTTCTACAACCCCCTTTCAGGACAGAAAAACAAGCAACCAAAAGGGCCTTCCTATGTCCCAGATCAAAAGCAAACAATTATTAAGCACATGGAAATGAATGGATCTGGAAACTTTCAGTCAAAGTGTAGCTCTGCACACAAATACGTGAGGAAGGGAATCCAGATTGCCCAGCAAGCTCTCACTCTCTCATACATCTTTGGCTGGCCGCCTCTTTATCTGTCTGATTGCTCATGTGGCATTTTCTGTGTAAATCTAAAGAACAATTGAATTAACTCAGAATGTATGGGAATATAATTCAGTATTTTGCTCTGTTCCAGAATTTCCAGGTGACTATCATCTATAAATGCTGCACACAAGCAGAAGGGAGCTAATCAAACATGTCCTCAAACATCCGCTGGCCCATCGCTATGTACTGGTCTTTCTCCTCCAGAGTCATTTGGGCCACCAGCTCAGGTCGTTGGGTTACTTGACTATAATAAAACGGACGTCCCGCCACCATGACAGTGGGGTCTTCCGTCACCACCTCAAACTCATCATCATCATCTTCCTCTGTCAGCCCATAGAGTGTTGTTGCAGCCGGGGCGACGTGAGGAGGGGAGTCCTCATCCGATTCGCTCGTCTCGCTCTCCGAGTCACTGGCATTGGTGGCAGATAATGGGGCGATGCCTCCCATGGCAGCTACGGAGGCAGAGGGGGTTTTCTTCTCATGGATGAGCAGAGCCTGCATCACCTCCTCATTATTGTCTAGGGCAGCCTGACCCTCTTCCCCTTCCTGTAACATATCTGCGTCTTGACCACCTGCAAGAAAACAAGGGAAGCAATTTTACATGCTACTGCTGCGATACAAAAGGTAAAAGGACCCCTGGACAATTAATTCCAGTCAAAGGCGACTATGGCATTGCAGCGCTCATCTCGCTTTCAGGGAGCAGGCGTTTCTCCACAGACAGCTTTCCGGGTCATGTGGCCAGCAGGTCTAATCCACTTCTGGTGCAACAGGACACCGTGACAGAAACCAGAGCAAACAAACACCGTTTACCTTCCCACCACAACGGTACCTATCTATCTACTTGCACTGGCAAACTTTCGAACTGCTAGGTTGGCAGGAGCTGGGACAGAGCAATGGGAGCTCACCCTGTTGTGGGGATTTTTGATCAGCAAGCCCAAGAGGCTCAGGTGTGATTTTTGGCATCTGGGCATGCGCAGAAGCAATTTCCGGCGCCGCAGACATGCGCAGACGCGATTTCCGGCATCGCGCTGTGCCAGTCTGGCCCACAGAGGATCTCCGCGGGAGTGATCTGGCCCATGCCCAGTAAGCCTTGCCGACCCCTGCTATAAACTGAGCAAAGTGGTGTACCTTTTCTTGCACTATATAATTTCAAAGGTGGGAGTGGGAGGATGAATATCTGAATATTTTTCTATGAGAAATTTCTCTATATAGAAAAAACAACATGGCAGGGAAGAGGTATCTTCAGTCCTCTTTCCATTCCCAGTGAGGAAATGTGGTAAACCTGTGAAACTGGGGGTGGATTAAACCCCACAGAGGTGTGGTTACACTAAGAAGTGCAATGCCACAACCAACATTTTGGTTTCTAAGGTAAGCTGGTATAATGCAGCTAAGAGATTGCATTGAAAATCAGGAAAACCGTGCCTTGAATCTCACCTTGATCACGAATCTGTCAGCCTTATGCAACCCAGTTGCTCAGTCTGACCCCACATCCAATGAGAAATAGAGGGATCACAGTACCAGGCTACTTTAAATGGTTGTAGTGAGAATTACAGTAAGATAATGTGCATAAATTGCTTCCAAGCTTTCTGAAAGCATCCTGTCAATTTTAAGTCCTACAGATGTCCCACAAGACATTGTTAGTTTTGCTGCAACGAACTAAGCCTTCTGGAACTCGGTCTTCCGAAAATCTTTAGTTCTAAAAATCAACCTGGGGCAGAGCATCTGTCACTGAGACTTCAGTGTTAGAAAACAAACAGTGTAAATCAGGCATAGGCAAACTCGGCCCTCCAGATGTTTTGGGATACAACTCCCATCATCCCTCGCTAACAGGACCAGTGGTCAGGGATGATGGGAGTTGTAGCCCAAAACATCTGGAGGGTCGTTTGCCTATGCCTGGTGTAAATGTTCCAAGGAGCATAAACTAATCACACTTTTTACACATGTCTGAGAAGGCAACTACTTTACCAGGAGTAAGCACTAAGACAGTGTGTCCGCATGTGCACAAATATGTAGAGCACACACTTCCCCATTCTGAATTACGCACTTTCACTTCTTTATTTCTCCCAGATCTGTTTAAATTTCAAATATTTATATATTGTTTAATACTCAGAATTTCTACGTGTACATTAAAATGCCTGCTGAAATAAGGAAGTATTTGTTACGTGCCTGCAGTTCAGTAAGGAGTTTGCTTATCCAGTGGCGTAGCATGGGGGGTGCCAGGGGTGCCGGCCGCACCGGGCGCAACATCTGGGGGGGCGCGAGTCCAGAGGGAAGGGACAAGTTCCTTCCTCCGCCGGGCTCCCCGCCGCCACCGCCAGCCTTGCGCCCTAGCGCGCACGCGCCCCCCGCCGCTGCTGCTGCGCTCCACTCACTGCTCGCAGGAGCAGCCGCTGCAGCAGCGCCGACGCCGCCACCGACGCCTGGCCGGGCACGGGCAGCCTCCGCACCCCGACGCTGCCGCCATCCCCTCGGCCCAGCCACAGGCGGCGGCTGCTTCTGCTGACTGGGAGGGAGGAGAGCTCCGAGGGGCCTCGCCGCGCCCTGCGCTCCCCAAAACCCTCTGAGAGGAAGCCGGCGGGCGGGCGAGGGTCTCCCGGCGGAAGGGGGCGCCGCTGGCTCCGGCTCTCAGCGCAAGTCTCAGCCGCGGGGGGGGGGGGGCGAGGACGGAGCGCGGCTGGAAGCCCCCGGACCCGGCCAGGAGGAGGAGAGGTGCTCGCCAAGCCCAGATCTGGAGCGCCTTGGAGCGCGGGCTCCACCTACAGCCCAAGGAGAGGAGGGGGCGGGGAGGCGCCTGAGGGGAGGGGGCTTCGGCTGCCTCGGCCAGCGGGGGCTCCGCAAATAATAAATTTAATAAATTCCTGCTGAGCCTTTGGGGGGGGGGTCCTTGGCTCCTTCGCTCGCCCCCAGCCCCAGTGGCGTAGCGTGGGGGGGTGCAGGGGGGGCCAGGCGCAACATCTGGGGGGGCGTGCTCACACTCGAGTGCTAAAATCCAAGGGTTAGGGACGCAAATTACTTGCCTTGCCCCGGGTGCTGACAACCCACGCTACGCCACTGTGCTTATCTAATCTCAATTGAGAGGAAGCTCCACAGGCTTGGGCCCACAACACTGAAGGCACAGCTTCTAGTAGTTTTGAACCATTCAGCTTATTTCTCCAAAGATCTCCATGAATGGGCAGGGGCATAAGGGATCAGGCGCTCCTTAAGATATCATGAACCCAAGTTGCTAAGGACCTTGGAAATTAATACGAGAGCATTAAACCCGCCTCAATAACATGGGCAGCCAGTGCAAGCTTTTAAGCTGTGAGGTTATGTACTGGCGTTGCTTACTCAGAGAGACAATGCCCCTGTAATTCTGGACAAATAGAAACAATAGAGCATGTGCTTCTCCAGTGCCTATGTTATACAGACATTCGTATTAGCCTCATCTCCCCACTACTCCATAAGTATCCAGGGCTCACAGGACAATTCTATACCTCACTGCTGCTTTTAGTTACCAACCCTGCTATAACATGCAATGTTGCCAGGTTCTGCACAGCAGCGTTCAAAATTTGTCGGATGATGACCAGTACCACAAACTAGATTTAATGAACACTCATATCAGAGTGCTTTGTAAATTGGTAGTCATAACGTTTTATGCTCTTTCACATTTGTTTAATGCTCCTAAGCCTTCTTTTAGACTCTTTTAGTTTCTGTTAGATTCCTATACAGTGGTACCTCAGGTTACATACGCTTCAGGTTACAGACTCCACTAACCCAGAAATAGTACCTCGGGTTAAGAACTTTGCTTCAGGATAAGAACAGAAATTGTGTGGCGGCAGCAGGAGGCCCCATTAGCTAAAGTGGTGCTTCAGGTTAAGAACAGTTTCAGGTTAAGTACAGACCTCTGGAATGAATTAAGTACTTGACCCAAGGTACCACTGTAGTCTTTTATATATACCTTCTGATTTTAATAATTTTAGCTTAACTAAAACGTTTTACAGATTTTAAATGAGCGGACCCCACCCTCCTTATGCTGGTCTATGACCGTAATAAAGATTTGATGGATAGGACTGACATGCACTGGCGAGGGTCTGTTCCCATCAAGAGTCTAAGTGCAGCATCTTGCACCAGGTGGAGCTTCCAAGATGCACAAGGGGAGTCCCATATAACGGGCGTTGCAGTAATCAAGTACTGAGGTTACCTGTTCATGAATCACTGCCTTTTAGCTTTCTTACCTTCTTTCACTTCATCAGGATCGTAAGCCCCTTGCACTGTGCTCTCACGCAGCCAAACCGGTCTCTCTCTAGGGGGCTTCCCTTCATTAGCTGGCTGGTGCAGATCCTCTTGGTCCTCCATGCTGATGATGACATTCTGGGTATACAAGTCCTCATAAGAGGGTCCCTTGGTAGACCAGGCTTCCCTGTGCTGCCCACTTGATAGACTGCTGTTTGCCAAAGCACCGGCAGCCCGCTCCTTGCTGTAGACAATAATAAAACACAGGTTAAAACAAAAGGTAAGGGACCCCTGGACAGTTATGTCCCGTCAAAGGCGACTATGGGGTTGCAGTGCTCATCTCGCTTTCAGGCCGAGGGAGTCAGTGTTTGTCCACAGACAGCTTTCCAGGTCATGTAGCCAGCATGATTAAACAGCTTCTGGCCCAACGGGACACCGTGACAGAAGCCAGAGTGCACAGAAACACTGTTTACCTTCCCGCCACAGTGGTACCTATTTATCTACTTGCACGGGCATGCTTTTGAACTGCTAGGTTGGCAGGAGCTGGGACGCCCCGTCGTGGGGATTCGAACCGCTGACCTTCTGATCGGCAAGCCCAAGAGGCTCAGTGGTTTAGACCACAGCGCCATCCGCATCCCAGTCCATAAAACACAGCACTTTGCTAACACAGGTATTTTCACTCATTTAAATAAATTGACCTGTTAAATCACACTTACAGCATTCTACATTGTAGATCTACGAGGAAAAAATTGTGGCTCTGTTATTAGAAGGTGTGATTATAGTTGAAATCTGCTCTGATGTGGATGGCTTGTTTCATAAGAGTTCTGCATTGTGATTTTGGTGTTACTAGATTTGTGGCTCACAGAACATTGCTTTGTGGGGTGGATCAATGAATGTAATCAAATAAATAGAATGATCCCATAAACCATGCAGATTTCGCAGCAGTGTCATTATCTCAGGAATTTCTGGAAATTTCAACTGGGGGATATAAGTATCACTATATGTTTATTAATGTTGGATTATGAAGAGGAGCGCCACCATATAAAGACAGATAATGGAACCGTTAGGGATAGGCATATATTGTCTAAATAAAAGTATGTTCTAAACACACACAGCAGAGAGAGGTGGAAGAGTTATGAGGTGATATAACAGACAGTATCACTTCAGACTATAGGTGAAGGATTCCTGTATGTTAAACTAATTTACCTCCGAGTATAAATTGGTACAGCCAAGGAGCAGTCTGGGCTAGTACCTCTCTTCTGATGTATTTGGGTTTTGTTTCTTAAACCTTCGGGCAGTTTGGGGTTTGTTACATGTGCATGGGTGGGACATTAGGCCTGGTACAATCCATTTTATAACCTCAGGCTTCTATCACCTAGTCTGGTGTCATGTGTAGGGATAAACCCTAATTTAATATATCAGCAATGTAATCTGTAACAAGTGGATAGTATCATCTTTGCCTGGCGTGCTCTGGTCCATGGGGTCACAAAGAATCAGACACGACTAAACGACTAAACAACAACAACAACATATTTGCAGTTATTATATATAAATGAAATGGGCATAAGCGTCTTGAGAAAAATTGTAACTTTAGAAGACGAATGGTTAGCACCTCTTCTTGGAACAAGTTATTGGATTATGGACACCTTTATATCAGTGGTATTGTTAAAGCAAGTGTTATGTTTTTGTTGTTCTTTTTTCCTGAAGAGTCTTAGTTTCAAACACTTAGGGCAGGGTGACTAAGCTTCAGTTCAGGGGCCTGATCCAGCCACCCCGCTCCCAGCATATTCTTCTCACTCCCCAAGGCCTCACCAACATGGGTGGTGGAAACAGAAATAACAAATAAGGTAGACAGAACTGGGGTGGGTGGAGTTTAGCAGCGTAAGGGGAATGGGAATTCTCCACTCCTTGGTCCCCAGACTGATGAACAGAGAGGAAGCAATCTGCTGATCAGCTGAGAACGGTGAGGGTCGTGTGCAACGTATTGTGGGTGTGAGGAGGCCATACTTTCCCCTGGAGGGTTGGTGAAGGGTAAATGCTGCTAAAAAAAAAGGTTAGCCACCCTAAATTAAGGCTTCGCTTAAAAAATTAGCTACCCATAGGAATTTGACTGTTGTGGTCTCACTGTAGGATCTTAAGTAATCCCAGTGTCATAACAGACAAAGTGATTGGGAATACATATTGCTAAGCACCTAATCCTTACGTGCCACACTACAGAGTTCTACTTCTTCAGTGGTCTGTCTCCTTTCCCCTTAGCTGTAGACTAAATGCATCCTGATTCTTCACACAACAGGTTGTGCAAAGGAAGACTGGACCACATGAGCACTCCTAACGTATCCAACACCAAAAGGATGTTTGAATATCAACACCCCAGTACCAGGTGCAGAAGGTTCAGCACTCCAAGCCCACCTCTGTTTCAGCGCGAGAATCTCCATAGGCTCAGGTTCAAGTAATTCGTAGGCTAGGTTAACATCCTCAGTCTCACGGAGGAGAGCATAGATAGGTTCTATCTGTTCGTTAAACCGCGCCACAAGCGTCCGTGCGTCCTTTTTGGGCATTGCCGATTCATCTTCCTCCACTTCAGTCTCACAAAAGGTGCAGCGAAAAAGTCCTAAGAAGAGAAGCTGCTATGAAGTAAGAGAGATACAACTAAGTAGCATTTTAAGTAGAATAATTTATTATTAAAAAGATTTCCCTCAGAATACCAAAAGGAAAAAGCACAATGATATTGGAATGATAATAATAATAATAATAATAATAATAATAATAATAATAATAATAATTTTTATTTATGCCCCGCCCTCCCCAGCCAAGGCCGGGCTCAGGGCGGCTAACAAGCAATAATAAAAACAAGTTGAATGATTACAACTTAAAAACAAAATCAAAATACAACATTAAAATAATGAAACGTTAAAATGTAGACTCATCGCAGGAGGAGAAGGAAAAGAAAAAAGAAAGAGAGGGAGGGAATCAAATTGGCTCCAAGCCAAAGGCCAGGCGGAACAACTCTGTCTTACAGGCCCTGCGGAAAGAAATCAGATCCTGCAGGGCCCTGGTCTCATGAGGCTGAGCGTTCCACCAAGATGCATTTAAGACTTAATTCCAGAAGGCTTTTTCATCTCCTTCAGCCAGACATAGGCAGCATGAAGCCTGTAAGATGCTTCTGTGCTTCCGAGCCACAAATCCCCACCACCAGGGTAATATCTGTTAAGATGGATCAATCACATGGACTAACCAGGTTAGGTGGCTTGTCCCCACATTAGCTTCAACCTGCTCAGGTAAGGCACCAAATAATTTGTTCAACCCAGTTGGGTTGCTTATGAACTGAATGCTTGTACCTTACCTGTCATGGGATCAAACAGCTGGTTTGCCTCTAAATCTGTGAAGGTGCTAAAGCAAATCGGGCATCTGAAGGAGGCTCGGTTGGTGGAATCTCTTTCATCCGTCTCAATCCTCCTCCTCATGTGGTCTAGTTTATACTTCACAACATTGACCAGCAGGCGGTAGTTGATGAAATAGAAGTTGTGCCGGGTGGTCTTGCCATCTGAGGCTGTCTCCACTCTCATCCTGCATTTGATGAACTTGTCCCCTTTCAGAGTGTTGAGAACAGCTCGGAGCTGCTTCCGATCAAACTTCAGCAATTCCAACATGTCCTCCTCTTTCACACATGGATTCCGAATCAGAATGTCCAGGGCCAAAGAATGTTCAGTGCCATAGAAGCCACGTACTACATACTTGGCAAGGCGCTTCAGAGCAGCTGGGACTTCCGTGAGAACATCTGGGTCTGTCATATCAAGTCTGCAAACAGAAGGAAATTATAAAAACAAGCTCCACGGCCCAATAATTTTGATTACCACAACTATGTGTTCCCCTTACCAATTAGCAACAGTATTGCTACTGTCATTGCACTGGGTTTACCATAAAATGGTAGATACACACCACCAGTCAACACAGATGGGTTTTAAATCCGTACCAAGAAATGAAATCTCAAAAACAATTATACTACCTTTAATGGGGCCAGTGTTTTTGAATTATGCTTCTTTGTGCTGGATGCTCAAGAATATTCCACCCACCAAAGATAAAGTTAGGTGCAATTTTGCCTTATCTGCAGAAATTTTTGATTTTAAGATGAAAAGGCAGAAATATCTGCAGGCTTACAATGCAACTCTGCAGTTGTCTTCTCAGCCCAACTGAGTTCAATGGGACTTCCTCCTAGGTAAGCAGCCTTAATTTGGCTATGCGATCAAATTAAGTTGAAATTGCCTTTTAGTACAAAGTAGTGCCAGCAATGCCCAATTATCTAAATAAGCAACAGCCTATTATTTACATCTATTCAACCTTTTGCCAGACACATCGTTCAAGTTAATCTTGTTTTACTGGCTTTGTGGGCAGATGGAGTTATCTACATATATTCAAGGCTATGTTACTCCATCACTTATTTCTAGTTTGGAGTCCTGTTTTCTACTTCTCAACCCTTCCTTAACCACTCCTCCCATCCAGATCTTTCAATCTTGTAGAAAAAGATGAATAACATGTAATATGAATCTCATCTGTCTCTCTGTATTTCCTGCCTCCATACTTGAGAACAAAGTTGATCTATTTATTTTTTTTACCATAAGCTACATCTCCTCATTACTCAGCTGAACCAAGTTTTTCCAGTCATACCCACCTCTTCTAGCTACACTGCCTTTCCTGCTTGTTATTCAATTCTCTTTGATCCTCTTCAATCTAGTTTTCATTAGAAGTGCTCTCACTATGGTATTCATGGATCTTCTCCTGGACAAATCATCATCTTCTCTGCCCTTTTACCAAACTTCCAGGGGATTGTTGATCATACCACACTCCTCTGGCTTTCAAACCATCTTCTTCTGATTTTCTTTCGATAAATCTTCATCTTTTCCCCATTCCCCTCATATAGTGCCTAATAAAGTATAAAGTTCAACAAGTTTATACTCGGGCTTTCTATTTTCTATGGGCTTACTCATCAGTTGCGGGATGGGCGAATCCCTCTGTTTCTACTTGAACAGGCACAAAATTAGATACAGTGGTACCTCGGGTTAAGTACTTAATTCATTCTGAAGGTCTGTTCTTAACCTGAAACTGTTCTTAACCTGAAGCACCACTTTAGCTAATGGGGCCTCCTGCTGCTGCTGCGCCGCCGGAGCCCGATTTCTGTTCTCATCCTGAAGCAAAGTTCTTAACCTGAAGCACCATTTCTGGGTTAGCGGAGTCTGTAACCTGAAGCATCTGTAACCCGAGGTACCACTGTACGGGAATCTGATATAATTTTTATTATTTACTTCTACTGCATACTCTTCACTATTTCTCCACCTTTCATTTGAGATTTTAAATTTCATGTGGAGAAAGCAGAAAACCTCACCCAAAAGACTGGCAACTGTTTAGGGAAGTTTTTAATGTTTGAAGTTTTGTCGTGTTTCTGGTCTTCTGTTGAGAGCCGCCCGGGGTTGATAGGAAGGCCTGGGAAAAACCGGGAAAATTGGGTGGAAAGCCAGCCCCCCCGTTCCCCCCCAGAAAAATCCTGGTCCCCCCCATTTTCCCGGGTTTCCCCCAGGCCTCCCCATCTCTTGTCCGGCTAAGGTACCAAGGGGTGTTCCCGCTGCTAAGGGCAACCCGGAGGCTGAGGGGGCAGAATGGGTGTGTGGGACGTCATAAGCCTGCGCCGGGGTGGTGGGGGGGGAAGGCTTGCGGGGATTCGGCGTCTCCCCCCCCACTCCGAGGGCCGCTTCGACTGACCTGCGAGGAGCCCCGGAGAAGCCAGTCTCTTCGTTGTTGTCGCCGCCGCCGCCGCCAGGCCGCACCAAGTGGGCAAGCGAGGCCGTCGCCGGCGCAGACGCGTCACTGCCGCGCGACGCCGGCGAAAGGTAAGGCAACGGTCAAGTCTCGCGGAGCCGCCCGCCTCGCCCGCCTCCGAGAGCCAATGAGGAGCGCGAAAGCTGGGTGGGGTGGGGCGAGCGGCGCAGCTGCCAGCCAATAGGGAGAAAGAGACCAACTGCGACGGGCTTTCCTAGCTCGGAGAACGTAACTGACAGCGGGAGGCGGGAGCTGCTATTGGCTGGCGGGCGCGTCACTCACTCCGAGAAGGGAGATGGCTGCTTTGGAGAGGGTGAAGGTGCTGGTCTTGGGGGATTCAGGTGAGCGGGGGGGGGGGGCAGGTGAGGCAGGTGAGGTCCAGGCAGGAGGAAGGAGGAGGAGAGGGAAGGAAAAGCCGCCGAGGGGAAGGGGAAGGGACTTGCCAACACTCTGGGTGTAGATAATAATAATAGTAATAATGCATAATACAGTGGGACCTCGGGTTACAGGCGCTTCAGGTTACAGACTCCGCTAACCCAGTAATAGTGCTTCAGGTTAAGAACTTTGCTTCAGGATGACAACAGAAATCGTGCTCCGGTGGCGCAGCAGCAGCAGGAGGCCCCATTAGCTAAAGTAGTGCTTCAGGTTAAGAACAGTTTCAGGTTAAGAACGGAGCTCCGGAACGAATTAAGTACTTAACCCGAGGTACCACTGTATATAATAATAAGAGTAATAATTCATAATAATATAGATGTAATGGGTGTTAGGGACGCGGGTGGCGCTGTGGGTTAAACCACAGAGCCTAGGACTTGCCGATCAGAAGGTCGGTGGTTCAAATCCCCTCCTGTTGTTCAGTCCCTGCTCCTGCCAACCTAGCAGTTCAAAAGCACGTCAAAGTGCAAGTAGATCAATAGGTACTGCTCCGGCGGGAAGGTAAATGGCGTTTCCGTGCGCTGCTCTGGTTCGCCAGAAGCGGCTTGGTCATGCTGGCCACATGACCCAGAAGCTGTACGCCGGCTCCCTCGGCCAATAAAGCGAGATGAGCACTACAACCCCAGAGTCAGCCACGACTGGACTAATGGTCAGGGGTCCCTTTACCTTTAATGGGTGTTAGGGAGAGGGGTAGTACCTCTGGTGGGGGACACATCACCCTCCTTTGGTCCTCACTAGAGATGGGAAGGCCTGGGAAAGAACCGGGGAAATATGGGAATAAACCAGGTTTTTTTCCCAAAGCCATTTTTTTTCCATTTTGAAAAAACCTTGCTTTCTCCCCAATTTTTCCAGTGCCCCCCCCCCCGCAGGCCTTCCCATCTCTAGTCCTCACCCTGCAGGTAAAAGGTATGAAAGGTACAGGACACCTAGAGACCCAGGGCTGGGGAAGGCTGCTCTAAGGGCTATCCTACTAGGAGTTTCAAAATCTACTTGTTCCTCCTTAATTTAAACTACACAGAAAATTTACAAGAAAGGCAGTGATGATTCACTTACTATGAAGGCTTAGTTTGCAGTTGCCTTTTTTGCAGGTGTGGGGAAGTCATCGCTTGTTCACCTCTTATGTCACAATCAGATGTTGGGAAACCCGTCTTGGACTGTAGGCTGCTCCGTTGATGTCCGAGTAGGTGGAATTATAAATTTCTATTGTTTGGTGGTATTTCACTTCAAAGACGAGGGAAATTCTGAAGGCTTATTGACAAAGTAGAAACATACGATCAGGTTGCAAAGGGAATTGTAAGACAATAGGCTATTGCAGTAGGGAGCACGAAATCTTAGTTCTGAAGCAGGCAAACATTAGTAGGTTGATCTGTTTTCAATCCAGCCTCTGGTGTAGATAAAGTAATGCAGATTTGTAAATAAGCCCACAAAAGTTACGGGAGCACCATTTTTTTCTAAACTGCTGAAAAGCTCTTCTTTGCCAGCCTGGTCACATGTTTGCAAGGAATTCCTGGTCACCTATGGATACCAGCCAGGCAATTTGTTAAACAGAAGGCTGAGGTAACGTTACCCAGTTGGTGTGGCCTTGCAGCAGCTTTTGATACATCAAATCACCAAATTTTGGCAGACCACATGCTTGCCCTTGCAGGAGGTTGAACAGCCCTGAGCAGATCAACTTGCCTTTGACAGACTGACCTGGCTGTATTCATAGAAGTGGTTGGGGAATAGTTTGTTCTCCTCTGTGCTATTCCCTCCATGATGTGTTCCCTCACATATTTTGTCTAATACAGTGGTTCCCAATTAGCTAAATACTTTGGGTCCCGTGTTTTTTAACAGCCAAGCCATAGACCCCCTACTTTTGAAAAGTTTGAGATCTCTGTGGTAGTTTTGTTAGGAGAATGGTGCCATGGACCCTCTCAGTGGGGGGTTACAAGGACCACCACTGGACCATTAATGAAGACATCTGGATGACTAGGAATGGGATGAAATATACTGATAACTTGCAGCTTTTTCAACTGATCCTATAGTAGTTCCTCGCTTATGTCCTCTAGAAATGTTAGAAGAAGCAACCATGGGAGCAAGCACATGATCTATGGATTGAGTGCCTCCTTCCCCTCAAATGATTTTTTTTAAGGATTAGAAAAAGTCATGGGGGTGCCTATCAACAGCTATTTGACAGGAAATTTAAATGGAATTTACATGTGAAGCGTCAGTTTGCATCTTGGTACCAAATGCTGGAGCCAAAAGAGAGGACAGCTGTCATCGTCATGCCCCTGGTTCTTGAGCTTTTGGTAGCTAGCTGCTAGTGGAAGCTGAATGTCAGACCAGATGGATTTTGATCCAGCATGTCAGTTCTCATGCTCTTAAACCCCTCTCCAAAACCCACCCTTTTCATGAAGGCCTTTGGAGGAGCAGCAAAGTGCTATGCATGCTAATGGCCCTATATAAAGTAGTTGTTAGGATAATATGAAAACGAATCTTATATTTATTTTTATGGACAAAACCATTCCAAAAGGCACAACAATACATTGATGGTTTGTAACCAAACCATATGCCTTCAAGTAGAAATCTGTATTTCCTTGTTCTACATACATGGCACTCTTGGTTTTTCATTTTCAGATTCATGACTACAAAGAAGGAACCCCAGAAGAGAAGACTTATTATATTGAATTATGGGATGTTGGTGGTTCAGTGGGCAGTGCCAGTAGTGTAAAAAGCACACGTGTTGTGTTCTACAACTCAGTTAACGGTAATGTATGCAGGTTTTAAGATCTGTTTCCTATTACTTTCATTCTATGAGAACACCTGTTAACTTGGTTCATGCAGAACCTATTCCAGAAGTACTGCAAGGGAGAGTTTCTGATATCACAGCAGGGTTCTTTACTTGGCTGAATTTAGATAAGAAATTTTTTTACTTTTGTAGATACCATATACATGTACATTCTGGCAAATCTGCTTAAAATTGCTTTCTGAAATCATTTTCTGGGTGTAAAGGTATTCGTGGTGCCTGTTTGTAACCCGGCAGACACAAGCTTGCAAACAGATTAAATTTGTGGCAACCCTCTGCCACAGTGCCTATAACGCCACACATACTGAGAGACTGGGGACTAAAAGCACAAGGCCCTTTGGAGCTCTGGTCCTTTTATAATTTGTGTTCATGGAGTTGTATGGTTGGAAAGAACGAAATGTGCAACACCAACTCTGAAGGAGAAGAACACTTATAAGGATATATTAAATAGTTAACATGTAGTCTTTCCTGTTTAGGGACTAGAGTCCTCAACATGTGTAGCAATGTTCTATTGAAACTATCTGGCTGGGGATGGAAAGGGGTGCTATAAGATTTATCTCCATAAGTTGCAACATCTCTTAAATAAAATGACTTTCAAAATTCCTGCATTGATCAATAATAATAATAATAATAATAATAATAATAATCATAATAATATCTTTATTGTCATTGCCCGCTCTCGGGGACAACGAAATTACTTGACTGCTCCATAAAACACTAATTAAACAATACAGTATAGTACAGCAAGGAAGATTAGATGACTTTCAAAGTCCAGGCTTCCCATTCAGGGCCGAGATCGCTCTGGAGAAGAAGCTGTTCTTAAGACAGCTCGTTCTTGTCTTCATCGTCCTGTATCTCCATCCCGACGGCAGGAGCTCGAAGAGACAGTGACCAGGATGCGATGGATCTTTTACTATGTCCAGTGCCTTCCTATGGCACCTTGTGGCATAAATCTGCTCTAAGGTGGAGAGTGGGCAGCCAACAATGCTCTCTGCTGCCTTAACAACTCTGCACAACCCCATCCTGTCCTGGGTAGTACAGCTTCCGTACCACACACATAAGCCATAAGTGAGCACGCTCTCAATGGCACAGTGATAGAAGGCAAGCAGCAGTTTCTGCGGAAGATGGTTTTTCAAAGGGAATTCTGAGAGGTAGTCCATAATGAATGACGTGAGGGAAGCATGTAACCCCAGTTTTCCTGTAGGAGAGGACTTGGAACAATAGAAAAGAGAATAATCAAGGGCAGTAAATTGGAGATTCCCTTTGATTTCAAAAGCAAATTGCATAGGGTGCTGTACAGGAGACAAAAAGACCCAAACTACCTTGGGTATGTGAAACTAGTTGTGGGGTTCTTTCAGCCTTGCCTTCTGTTCTCACCCTGCAATGTCTTTCAACATAATTTAGACGGTGTTTGGAAGAAGTCATTGTATTGATGAATGGCCTTGTACTTATTTAGGCATAATTTTAGTGCACGACTTAACCAACAAGAAGTCCTCCCAGAACCTGTATCGGTGGTCTTTAGAAGCTCTCAACAGAGATGTGGCTCCATCAGGAGTGCTGGTGACCAACGGGTGAGTGTGCAGAGGACCTGACAATCATGGCAGATGTGATGGAGGGATGAGATAAGTTGAGGGTGTCTCTCCCCTTTTCCAAAATGTGTGTTGAAGAGTATTTCCCAATACTCTTTTACCCTTTTACCAAGTCCACCACATATGAACAAACGTTCTACATCTGCTGCTGCTTCCCTCCCAGTTAATGTTAGTGTATTTAATGACCAGTGGAAAATATCGTTTACTGACACACACATCCTTTTTTTCTTGTGTAGGGACTATGACCGTGAGCAGTTTGCTGATAACCAGATTCCGCTGCTTGTCATAGGGACCAAGCTGGACCAGATCCCAGAAGTGAAACGCAGCGATGTCTTGACCAGAACTGCTTTCCTTGCTGAGGATTTCAGTGCAGAAGAAATTAATCTGGTTGGTATTTTGTACCTTATTTTTGTCAATTTGGATTAAGATTTTATATATATGTATATGAAAAAGGGCATGAATACTTTTTTTCCAAATCAGATTTATTGTGTTTATGCAATCTTCAAATCATTTACGCAAATGTTACAGAGTTAACCAGAATAGTATGCGTTGCATACTTTAAATAATTCAGAGACTTTGCTATTGTTAAAGAATGATAATCAGTCTGCATCTCTGTCAGTTTTAATAGCGGCAGCCTAATTATTCACAGCATTGGTTGCAGCAGGAGGTGGAGGCGAGGAGAGAGGTTCCATTACAGCAACTACATTAGACTGCCAGAAAAACCTAGAGTAGATTTATCCTGTGGGGGAAACACTTTTAGCCTGTTACTGAAAACAAATTTCTGTTAGGCTGTGCTCAGGCACAAGCCTTCGCTGCCGACCCCCAGCATTTTAAAAGCCCCCGGGACAGCGGAGACTTCGCTGCCGCCCACCAGCATTTTAAAATCGCCCCGGGACAGCGGAGAAGTCTCCGCTGTCCCGGGGGCTTTTAAAATGCTGGCGGTCGGCAGCAAAGCCCTCCTGTCCCCGGAGCTTGCGGGGCGGGAGGTGGGCAGAAGGGCTTTTCTTCCCACCGCCAGCCTTCAGAACAGCCTTCTGAAGGCTGGCGGTGGGAAGAAAAGCCCTTGTCCCCCCCCCCAGCCTTCAGAAGAGGTCGGGGGACAGACTGTCCCCGGACCTGGTCTGAAGGCGGTTTCCATAGGAACGCATTGATTGATTTTCAATGCATTCCTATGGGAAACCGTGCTTCACAAGACAAAAAACTCGCAAGAAGAAAAAACTCGCGGAACGAATTAATTTCGTCTTGCAAGGTACCACTGTACACAGTTATGGCTTCAGTTTGAGCCCTAGGGTTGGCGATATTTGGTTTTCAGCATCGTGATATATCACCAGCTAAACATCGTGATATACGATATATCATGATGTCTGCAATAAGGATGGAGCTATGTAGAGGCACTGGCTGGCTTCACGGTTTTCCTCACGTTGTGATTTTTGCATAACACACACACACTATATATATATATATATATATATATATATATATATATATATATCTGTGTGTGTGTGTGTGTGTGTATATATATATGTATATGTATATATATATATGTATGTATATGTATATGTATATATATATATAGCCAGGTCAAACATTTTGAAATCATTATCACAATATGGACTTCAAACCTGTTTTGGACAATATATCGCCCAGCCCTATTGAGCACAGGATTATGTCTTGCAGTTCAGAACTCATGGGCTTGTTAAGAATTGTGGTTTCAATGACTCTCAAGAGAAAGTTACCTGTTGATGTTTTCAGGACTGCACCAACCCGCGCTACCTGGCTGCAGGCTCCTCCAACGCTGTGAAGCTTAGTAGATTCTTTGACAAGGTGAGTCTTTCAGTTAGGTACTGCATATCTATTGCTTTTTCATTTTTGCAGCATAGAAAGTGAGTAACCTGATGTGAATTGCATAGGCCACTGAATTTCCTTTGCAGCTGCTTGAACAGATTCCAGTAACTGAGCAGGCCAGGCTGAGACAACCTGTTGAGGACCTAAAAATTTGTGGTCAGGGAGAGCTGTATTCTGTGAGAGTAGTTCAGGCACACTCGTCAAGTGATAAATAGGCAGATTAACAAGACTGGAGATGAAGAGTTCAGGTAGCGCCAGGAAATAATGCAGGATAAGAGAACAGCAGAGCAGGAACATACAGGAAGTACTTTTCGTAATGCAGAAGAAGGCTACAGGCAAGAAGTCACCCATTTCTGATTCAGCCCATTTCTGGGTTTTAAATGAAGGCTCTGAGATTTTTCTGCCTGTCTGACTATGCAACAGCTGTATATAGAAGGCAATGAGGTGTCATTGAAATTCTACTCAGTATTGATCCAGAGCAGATTCCAATGTATAGTTAGCAGAGTAAAAATTGACAACACATTGCAGGATTCCCAAAGAGGCATTTCATTCAGCTGAGCTTTACTGCTACTGAAGGCAAATGAGCATAGTGGTCACAAATCCCGTACATTCAGGATTGGCACTGTTCATAAGAAATCCAGTTGCAGCAGACTTCACTTAAACTTATTTATGTATGCTACTACTGCGGCCCGTGTTTCATTAGCCCCAAAATGGAAAATGAGCAAGGTCCCAGCCAAAGAAGAATGGCAACTTAAGCTGATGGAATATGTGCAGCTTGCAGGCTTAACATATAGAATAAGAGAACAAGAAGAACATACGTTTATAGAAGATCGGGAAATGTTTATTGAATATATGGGGGGAAATTGTGTACATGTGAAAACGCTGGCAGCATTAAGATAAATTCAACAGTGTAAATAAGTTGGATGGATGCAACAATGGAAGACTGAATGGTTTAGTTTTTGTAAAATATGCAGGGATATGCAAAATGAACTATGGAAAGAGAAGAAGGGAAGTCATTGATATTTTAAGGATGTTAACATTGTAAAACATAAAATTTAATAAAAGTTATATAAAAAAAGAACAGCGCCTCTCACTTTGGGTTGGCTGGACGGCAGTGGTCTTGCCAAAGGAAGCAGGAGCCAGCAGATGGTGGAGGAAGCCCAACTCTCCATTCCCTCGCCAACACCCCGTGGAAGCCAGCTCTCCCCAACCACTGCAAGAAGGCAGGAGTCCTTGAGAATTGTTTCTCCTCTTGGCACAAGCCTCTTGAGGCAGTCTGTTGGCTTACGATGTTGAAGCTCAAAGTTAATACAGGTATCTTGACTTCAACATCAAACCGGATTTTTCTCTACAGTTCTTCCCAGAATGCCCCAGAAAAAATCCAGGGCAGTCTTTTGGAGGGAGAAAAATACCTTCTCATTGAGAAGTCCTTCTACTGCCTGTGTTTAAAAGTCTTTCTCTTTTTTAAGAAAAAAGTACCATGCTCTTTCAGTCTTTGCCATAGATTGTAACCAGCTTCAGGCTGCAATGCGGTGTGAATTTCATTGTGCTCAGCCAGGCTGGGCAATGGCACCATATGGAAACATCCTTATTTAAAGCAATTGGGCTGCCACAAAATCTGTTGTATAAACCAATGCACAACACTCACTCTTCCCTTTTTATTTTTGTTTCAGGTCATAGAGAAGAGGTACTACTTACGAGATGGTAACCAGGTATGTGTGCTCTCTCCTTAACAGTTTAAATTTTGAAAGCTTTGGCAAAGGGGGGAAAATAGGAAGAGATGTCAAAAGGGCAAGCGCTGATGTAATCCAAGTCATTGCAAAACTCACCAATGAGATAAAGCCTCTGCTTTGCTTAATTTTTAATCTCCTCAGCAAAGAGCTGGGAAGGAAAGCAAGTAGCTATGTCTCAAAATGTAGGCAGAAGGTAATGTCTGGCAATGGTAGTTATGTCATCATAGAGTTGCAGTCAAAATTATTCAACCCCCATTGCAAATCAGGGTTATTATCAAAATTTACAGATTTTCAGCTGTTTGCAATGAACACATCAAACAAAAGCAATTGAAATACCTCAACATGATGGATGCTTCAAGCGGTTCTGAAATTGCAAAAGGCAGTATTTTTTTGTTTCTAAAAATTCCCGGGCAATGCCAGGTACTTCTGCTAATGTTGTATAACCAGAGATTTTTCAGCCATTTTGAGTCCACAGCTCCCTTGACCAACTACATTCTTTCTGCGGCACCCCTGGGGGGCTCAGGAGCCCAGTTATGTTCCCCCTCGCCTGCAGCACCAGCAACCCCTCACCCCTTTTGAACACCCTCATTTATGGAGTGTTCCCTCAACCTCCTCTCCCCTCTCCTTGGGAGTCCTCCGGGCAGCCGCTGCTACGGCCTCATGTCTCTGGGTTGCCCTCCCCCCCCCCCCCGCCCCAAGAGAGGAGACTCCCAGAGGCACCATTCGCCTGCAGAGCTGGAAGCCAGGGCTGCTGCAACAAACAACCTTGCAAGTCTATGGGGGGCAGAGATGCAAGAAGGGGTCAGAAGAGGGAGGGAAGGGAAGAGGGGCAGAGGCCATTGTTGCCTGCGGCACCCCTGACCATCATTCATGGGACACTGGTTGAAAAGCACTGGTAAAAACCAATTCTAATGTAAGGTTTTTTGTCTGACAGATTCCCAGCTTCCCAGAGAGGAAAAGATTTGGAGGCGGCTTTGTAAAGAATCTTCACTACGACTGACCATCACTTGCCAACTAGAGACTATGGAAAAAGAACGATAACACCTTTACTGCAACATTCCTGTTACCGCAACGGATACTTTTGCTAACAAAATCAAGTTCTGGAGCACGTAAATCGCCAAGACTGCTCCACTGCAAGTGCTTCTGAACATATGCAGAAGGATGTCTTTCCAGACCTCTGGAAAGAACCCGAGATCTTTTGGACATAGTGCAATGATTTCACTGGATAGGCAACAGCATCGTGGAATATGCTGCCCCATAAAATGGGGTTATATCCAACCAAGTGCTACCCAGAGTAGGCCCACTGAAGTCAATGAACAAGTTAAGTTTATTTATTTCCAAGGGGTCTCCTCTGAGTATGACTTGGTTGAATGCAAACCCATGTTTTTTCTGTGTTCTGAAAGTTTTATGAACCTGTGCTTCCACCCCTAGCAGAATGGTTGTGCTGAGGTGGATTTTAAAAAATAATTTAAGAATCAAAGGCTTATAAGCAACGAAAACATCAGCATTCCAGCTTACTGAACAATACTCTTGCTGATGCTATGGCGTTGATTTCATCCTGTTGCTAAGGGACCCCCTACCCAAAATATCTGAGCTGTAAAGAGTTGTGTAAAAAATAAGCAAGGGAAACGGGAAGAGATTTGGAAAGCCTACATTGAAAATAAATGATGTTGCTAAGCACAATAATAAAAAATTAAAAACCTGGTGGTTATTTTATTGAGTTTTTGCATTTAAGCAAAGAACACTAGATACTCTTATGCACAGGACTCGAATACTTAGAGCAGATGTCTGGGAAGGTTGAGAAATGAGTTGATAATCTGAATGCCCTATTAAATCCAGTCACTGTCCATCAGAAACTCTTTTCAGCCATGACACGCTTTGTGTATCTTTTGCACTGGCAAGTATCCTTGGGTAAACACTCCTCCCCCGGGAGTCGCATGCAGCAAAACTGGGTAGAATTTAACCCATGCTCAGCATGCGCTCACAGGGAGCAGAGGTGAAAGAACCCCTTTTGCAAGGAACTGCTTTTTCTAAATAATTCTTTTCCCTTTTCCTGTGGGAGGCACTATTTCTTTGTTGTGTAGTGATGTAGGTGGAAAAACCCAGGGTCAGCAAAGCACGCAGACGCCATTTTTTCCTGCAGCACTGCACCATGGAGAAGTCCCTATCGGAGCCCATGTCTACATAAAGCAGGTTTCTCCCTCCACACAGCAGGACTTCTTCATCGTGCAGAGATGCAGGGGGAAAAGTCTGCTTGTTTTTGCAGCACACCCCTTTCAAGAAACAGGCATGCAGTGAAGGATAGCAGGCCTGCTCCCCCCCCCCCCCGCTGCTTCCTTTGGCTTTGTCCATCTGTTCACAAGAGGGATGTTCGATCAAACTGAGCAGGATTTAACCCAACATCTGTTAAGTGGGGGGTTAAATCCTTCTGCTTTGGCTGCAGGCACCTGAGACAGTGCAGATATGAGCCCTGACCCATCAGCTGACATAAAAAGTATGAATAAAATGGCATTGCAAGCACAGGTTCCCTACGTCTGCATTTTGTGCTACACTTATCCCACACTTCCAAGTATGTGCTAACTGGAATTAGAATGAGCATAGGTTCCCAGTATGTTTCCGAGCACAATTCAAAGTGTTGGTGCTGACCTTTAAAGCCCTAAACGGCCTCAAAGGCCCAGTATACCTGAAGGAGCATCTCCACCCCCATCGTTCTGCCCGGACACTGAGGTCCAGCGCCGAGGGCCTTTTGGCGGTTCCCTCACTGCAAGAAGCCAAGTTACAGGGAACCAGGCAGAGGGCCTTCTCGGTGGTGGCACCCGCCCTGTGGAACGCATTCCCACCAGATGTCAAAGAGATAAACAACTATTTCTGGGTTACCAGAGTCTAACCTGAAGCATCTGTAACCTGAAACGTCTGTAACCCAAGGTACCACTGTAGTGTAACAAGAACGATGGACACAATGGAGTTATTAAAAATTTGGATTATTTTTAAAAAGATGCAGTAGAAAAGGTTTAACAACAGAACCCATGGAGGGGAAGGTGGGAAGCCCAGAGATTCGGGGGAACCTTGTAACTTTGGATGTGTTGTGGTATGATTATAATCTTAAATATGTAAAACAAAATAATAGTAATAATAATAGTAATAATAATAATAATAATAATAATAGAATAGCCGATGCTCTTGCTCTCATTTTGAAACTTTTCGATCCATATTCCGCAAATTTTTTTAAAAAAGGACCCTATCCCAGTGGCAGAGTAAGCTGATCAGGCGCCTGGGGCAGCAGGTGTGCCCTGCACCCAGGGTCAGGGCAGCTGCCCGCAGGGTGGGATGAGTCGGGGCAGGACGCTCCGCGGGGCCTCCAAGGCGTCTGCCGGCCTCCTCCCCCTCAGCCGCCCTACAGCTGAGGGGGAGGGTGTGGGCGAAGCATTTGGGGCACCACAGAGGCTGCACGCGCCCAAACCACCGCATCACTCCCAGGAGAGACGCATAGCTTGGGCACGCTGCAGGCCCCGCGGTGAGTGCCGCCGCCTGCCATTTTGTCACCCCCCTCAGTGGTGACACCCGGGGCGGCCCACCCCCCCAGCATCCACCCTGCTGTATCCTATCCTGTGCCACCCTGAAATGTTCAAATGTTTCTTGGCTTGCCCTTGAATCTTCTTCCTGCCACACTTGCCACCCTCTCCTGCCACAACACCCTCGGGGAACTGCCACCCTAAACAATGGCTTATGCAGTGAGATTGGGCTTTGGGTTTCTTTCTCTTTTTTGTAAAAAGGTGAGGTGCTGGATAGACCACATAGGACAATTACTCTTCCTTTTAAATATAGAAAAAAGCATCGATTGCACTGGCTCACAACACTTTCTTAAGGAACAGCTAAAGAAAATGTAAAATGATGGTATCACAAGAGGCACAACCACAATATCCCCGAGCCCCCCCCCCAAAAAAAATTACCTTCAATATAAAACCAGGCATATTGCCAATAGCTCAAAAGGGATATTCTAGTTTTTTGTACATATGTTTGTCATAATTCTAAACATTCCTTATTAATTGTTGCTATTTTAAATTAAACGTCTATCCATACTTAGATTTTCTTGGTTCCTTGCTAACGTGAGCTGAAATCAAGTGAACAAAAACTGCCAACAAGCTGTCCTTCCCCTCCCCTCTTCCCCCCCTTTCTGTTTGTTGATCTGCAAAGATCAATTCCTCCCTTTGCTCTAGCAGAGAAGTCTGTTTCTTATTAAACTCAGGCTTGGTTGAGTAACTGGTTCAAAACTTCTCTTGGACTGTCTCACTTGCAGGGTCGATCTCTTGCCATCACACCATCAAGACTGTCCCCAGCTGCCGCCGCAAGAAAATAAAGAATATTCCATCACTGGAACTCACTGGCTTATCAGCTGGACAAAACACCTGGCTTAGCTTTTGTGACTTCCCTGTAACACAACAAGCATGGACAAATTTGCAGAGCTGAAGGTAAGACAGCCGTAGCACTGAGAGCCCAGGCCTCTCTCTGGAAGAGCTAAAACATTTCCTCGCCTTCCAAGTTCCTTCTAACAACTATTATTTCTTAGGAGATCTATAGAATACTTTGTTTCAAACTGGTGTGGGAATCCCTTTAAATCTTATTTGGAATGCTGGCTGCAAACGATTTCAGTGTGCAGAATGGAAACCAGATGTTTTCATGTGCTTTTAAATCCAGATGTGTGCAGGGGAAGTCTGGTGCCTCCAGATCATTCTACTGTTTGGTTTGGACAGAGGAGCCAGTTCATTTAATTGCAAGTTTTCAAACGTCCCTTCCATTTTTGCTGATCTAAAAAGTTTTAAACGTCAGTCATTCTATTTAACTAAATCATTTTCTCCCCATATTTTGATTTTGGCTGTCTAAATTTGGGTTGCAAGTGGGTTTTTCTTTTAACTGCAGATCCCAACTTCCATCAGTTTCACAAGCCAGACTGTCTTTTCTTTCCCAGCTGAATATTTGACATCCCTTCCCCCCAGCACACGTCCTCTTGGTATTTGGGGGGGTGTTCCTCTTTCAGCCAATCGTACTGATACCGTCTTGCTTTTGCATAACTCTCCGTTAACTCTAAAGTCTCTAGACTGAACAAGAACTTTCCAGCTGTGTTGGAAGATTTTTAATTTTTTTTAATTGCACCATGAAAATAGCTCTAGCAGAAATCGGCTGCCTGCTTTGCCGCCTGACTAGGATACAGTACACCTTTAAAGCACATTGAAAGCATATATTCCCTCTCAAAGAATTCTGGACCCTGTAGTTTAAGGCTTGCCGGGAAGAATTGTAACACTGTGAAATCTTCCTTGAAAAAGCTCAACAACCAGCTCAACAATATGACAATCCTATCATAATTCCAAGACTGTCCCTGGAAAATCAGAACACTTGGAGGGTATGCAAATATTCCAGAGAAGGGGACGCGGGTGGCGCTTTGGTCTAAACCACTGAGCCTCTTGTGCTTGCTGATGGGAAGGTCAGCGGTTCGAATCCCTGCAATGGACTGAGCTCCCGTTGCTCTTTCCCATCTTCTGCCAACCTAGCCACTCAAAAGCACGCCAGTGCAAGTAGATAAATAGGTACCACTTCAGTGGGAAGGTAAACAGCATTTCCATGTGCTCTGGTTTCCGTCATGGTGTCCTGTTGCGCCAGAAGCTGGTCATGCTTGCCACATGACCCGGAAAGCTGTCTGTGGACAAACTCCAGTTCCCGCTGCCTGAAAGTGAGATGAGCGCCGCAACCCCATAGTCGCCTTTGACTGGACTTAACCATCCAGGGGTCCTTGACCTTTACCTTTTACCTATTCCAGAGAAGATGTGTGCATGTGTTGGACTGAGAGGCAGGGAGGGTGCATCACAAACAGCCTTTGCACCTGAAATACTTTCTTTTTCACCAAAGGGGGGGATATTTGGGGAGTTTGACACCACATACAGGTAGAATTAATATGGAACTTCCAGTGTGGGTGGTTCTAGCACTGGTCAGATGTGTGTCTCTTTTCCATCCAGAGATGGACGCACGTACGGTTTATTTATCTAAGGCCTTTTATTTTTCTCAACTTTGCAGCCTGCATTGTATGTGTGGGCCCACCCGGAATGACTCCCACATTTTGTAAAAGAATAACAGGAGTTCTTCAAAGACAGCCGTCACCAGGGTGGCCTTCAGAAAATGCATTATGCACAGTGTTTGAGAAGCAACCTTAATCATATTCCACTTCATGAAACCCAACTTCAAAAGTATATGTCCATGCCTGCTGTCTAATCTCTTCAACGAAAGGTCGTGGTTTGTAGGCCAGAACTGAGAGCACTCAGCTTTATATTCAGCTCATTCAAATAAATGAACATCGTTTAATTTTTTATGCTCTGGTGGACTTTCATCTCCCAATTTTGTTTGAAAAATGCCAAAACAAAGATAAAATGTTGCCAGATGAATTTTTAAATATATTTGCATTAAGCACTGTACGAATATTACATGAGTAAGCAAAATAAAAACTAGAAAGCATGACATTTTTTCTTTTGGACAAATGCGGAAATGGGTTGCTAATTCCCAGCTCCTTATTTGTATGAAAATTCAAAACAGAGCTCATCCCATTCCATAATGATAATTTTGCTCTTTATACCCCATGCACCTTACTGGGTTGCCCCAACCACTCTGGGCAGCTTCCAACATAATTAAACATTAAACATTTCTTTAAAAAAATTCCCTATACAGGATTGCCTTCAGACGGCCTGGGGATCGGATAACTCCACCCACCCCAACATTTCTCCAATAGGGACATCCTAAGGAAAAGCGGGACATTCTGTGATCACATCAGAAACCAGGACGGCTTCTCTAAATCAGGGACTGTCCCTGGAAAATAGGAACACTTGGGGGGTCTGTGCTGGGAGAGGAAGTAGCATATCTATTTATAGACACTGGTTTCATTGTGTGAAACAACTTTTTGTTTTGCAGTACATGTCAGGATTTGGTAATGAGTTTAGCTCTGAAGATCCACGCTGCCCTGGAGCCTTGCCAGAAGGACAGGTATGTGTGACATCTGAAATGTGAGACGGATGCTATTCACAGTGGGAGCCACCGCCAGCCTCTGGGGTGACTCAGACGTCCGTGATAATTTCCAGTGCTACTTAGAGGCCCAACCCACCCATTTACTTTGCAAATAGATATTTTTGCGCCCTCAGAGAACAAGTGGCTGGGAGTGTGTTTAGAATCATAGAATCATAGAGTTGGAAGAGACCACAAGGGCCATCGAGTCCAACCCCCTGCCAAGCAGGAAACACCATCAGAGCACTCCTGACATATGGTTGTCAAGCCTCTGCTTAAAGACCTCCAAAGAAGGAGACTCCACCACACTCCTTGGCAGCAAATTCCACTGTCAAACAGCTCTTACTGTTTAAAGCAGAGAAACTAGTTTGAGACAGTTTTTTCCAATCCATATCCATCCCTTCCATGACTTTTTTTTTTAATGTTGGGGCTTCCATTGGAGGTTTTTAAGCAGAGGTTAGATGGCCATTTGTCATGGAAGCTTTAGTTGAGATTCCTGCCTTGCAGGGGGTTGGAATAGATGACCCCTGGGGTCCCTTCCAAGTTCCAACTCTATGAGTCTATAATTATAATACACATCTGGTATGTAACATATAATTAGCTTTCCCAAGCCACATTCCCTCTCCACGTACGAAAACCAGAGGTGCACCTAGGATCCCTCGCACCCTTGGCAAGGAGCTGAATCAGCCCTCCCCCCCCCAAAAAAAACTATTTTACTGCAATAGCCATATTAGAAATTACTACATTTTACATAACCCAAGGATTCAAAGCTCCAGGAGTGAGTGGTGTTGAGGTGAAGAGGAAGGGCAAAAAAGAATCTCACGCCTTTGTGCCGTGGCGTGAGAAGGACGGGAAGCTTCTCCTGTGCTGGGTCTTGTCACGACAGTGGCAGCACTGTGCCACACATATATGGCATTCCCTCCGTAATCTGATAGGCAATTTTTATGCACTTCTGGCGGTGGCCTGTTTCATCAAGCCCTAGGTACACTTCTGACAAAAAACAAACAAACGTATTTACAGAGGATAATATATAGTACAACGCATGCTCTCAGAAAGTATGGGGAGTTTGCTGGCTGCCTAGTGGAAAAACCCATTTCAGATTACAGTGGTACCTTAGTTTTCAAATGTCTCAGAAGTCAAACGTTTTGGTTTTTAAACGCCGAAAACTCCGAAGTAACTGCTTCAGTTTCGAACGCACCTCGGAAGTCTAACAGGAAGCACAGCTTCCACTGGGTGGAAGACTTTGAAGCCTAGCTGTGGGCTATTGAGTTTTGGTTCTCGAATGTTTCAGAAGTCGAACCGTCTTCCGGAACAGATTACGTTCGAAAACCAAGGTACCACTGTATATTTCAATTATTCTGGGGCAGTCTGGATATGAAGTATAATTCAATTTATACTCTTTTTCCTTATCCTGATTGTAAACTTCTGGATTGGAAACCGTATTTCTTGTGTCTTCCATACTGAGCCAGGCTTTGGTGCTCAGGGAGTGATAGGAAATGGTAATGTCTGGAGTTCCAAACTTGGCCCAAGGAGCCAGTCAACAGATTTAGTTCAACATTGTCACCCCAACCCAGGAGGATCATGGTGTTCTGACTTGACAGTTCCGAAAAAAGCATTCAAGCTCAACTTAACTCTTCTTATCTGTTTTGGTTTAGAATAGCCCTCAGATCTGCCCATATGGTCTGTATGCTGAGCAGCTTTCTGGGTCAGCGTTCACCTGCCCACGATCCACGAACAGGAGAAGGTATGCATGGATTTGGGGAAATATGCATAACGTACGTGTGTGTGTGTGTGTGTTTGTGTGTGTGTATCGCGAGGGGAGATAGTGAAATGTTGTTGGCACCAGCCTGGTGTCTTACAAGTCACTGCAACTTTATTCCAAAGACACAGATGCTGGTTAGGACTGGTAGTGATAGACTAGCAGTAGACTTTGGTAATATTTGGTAGTACAGTCAAACCTTGGATCCCAAAAGCCTCTGTTTTGGAACGTTTCAGCTCCCAAATGCCGAAAACCTGGAAGTAAATGCTTCGGTTTTTAAATGTTTCTCGGAAGCCGAACGTCCAATGCTGCTTCTGCTTGAGTGCAGGAAGCTCCTGCAACCAATCGGAAGCCCCGCCTTGGTTGCTGAACATTTCGGAAACCAAATGGGCTTCCAGAACGGTTTACGTTCGACAACCGAGATTTGACTGTATGAGCGAGGCCAAAATTTGGCACCCCCAGATGGATCTTCTCAACTATGGATCTTCTCAATTTCATGTGCAGAAGCCCTTGAGGAATGTGTCAATAGGATATCTTGTCCTTGACTTCAATGCAGAGGCTCCCAGTGTTTTGCTCTGGGATCTGATTCCAATACTTAGCCTTGGAACATGCAAGCTTGTAATTGTGGAGAGTGCCTTTGAGCAACTGCCGAACGCTCCCTCATCTAAGGGATTAGGGTATAGAGGCTTACGGGGCAGATTTTAAGAACTCTTGCTCCCTTAACCAGTCCTGAAAGAGAGGTCCAGGTCTGCAAGAAAGCAGGAGTGGAATGCCCTGGAAGGTACCTGCTTACAGTCACACAGCTATGGCCACATCGGTGATGCAGATTCAATGTATCCTGTCTCCCACAGAGACTCCTTCTTTGATGCTCATTCATACAGTGCAATAGTGTCCTGGAAATGCCTGTGAAAGGCTCCTGCCTCCTCTCAAGGCACACAGCAACTGCAGCCCAGAAAATCTATCTCACTCCGGGGAGCAGAGACTGCTCAGTTCTTCCGCAGTCCAGAGCACAATGTCAAATTCTGCACTGGAGCAGTGCATGTCGCAGAGGCATTGAGTCAGCCAAATTTCCATGACTTCTCTGCATTTGTTTTCCTTCTAGCTGGCTGTACAGAATCCTGCCTTCTGTTTGCCACAAGCCCTTTCAGCCTGTGCATCAGGGCTACCTGACACACACCTGGGATGAAGCTGAGCCTGAACCCAATCAGGTAATCACAGGTGCAAGGAATAATGAGAACATGACAAGTCGAAACCCTTGGCTCCTTTCCCAGCAAGGCCAATGTGTCACAAAGACAGCAGTTGATATGCCAGAGACACGTGAACTCAAACTTTGTTTCCCGGAAGAGAATTTAAAATCCCTCCTCAGCTTGGTCACTTCTATACAGACAATAATCGTAACCAGTGCTATTTTTCTGGGGTACGCATAACCCTGAACATTTTGTGAATCTTTGTACTTTTGTCCATTTACTGTACTTATTTTCCCCAATTTGAAGTCTCAAATGTTGGGCTCAGCTAGGTGCCCATGGAAGGGACTGACAGCATAAGAGCCAAGGTCAAACTTGAGGCAGTTAGTCTAGTGGGCCAAGAGTGTTATTGAGAAAAAAGGATGGGGCAAAAATAGGGACATTCAAAAAAGCGTTTGTTCTTTTAAAGATGTCATAATATATTCTTAGAATAATTTTTATTTCTCTTTCATTCTAGCTGCGATGGAGACCTTTTGAGATCCCAAAGGCCACTCAGAGAAAGGTGGACTTTGTAACCGTAAGTTAAAGACTAAAATATAAGTTTTTTAAAAATACAAACTATAACAAGGAATAGTGCCGTACATTTTGTAGCTGAGGAAACTGAGGTAGGACGATCTGCTGCAAACCACACCTGGTTAACAAAAGAGTACTCAGCCGCTCTGCTTGTAGGTATTAAGCTCACATGAAAAAATACTGTAATTCTTCTAAGTAAATGAAATATACACACACATTTTCTATCCATCTATCTGAAGTAACTGGACAGGCCAATGTAAAAAGAAAAACAACACAAGGGGCTAGACAGGCTTCCGAAACAGAGGCATCAGAGGCTACATCAGCCCCATGGCCACTTAATTCACATGTAATTGTGGGAAACTGTATGAATTCTTGGGATAATGCTACCCTCCAGCCCCCATCCCAGTCCTGAGAAATTCTGAAACTGACATGGACCTTCCCTACCTCCCTCAAAAAACCCAAACACTTCTCTGTTTCCCTCTAACTCTTCACTGAGTGACCACTTTTAATTGTCATCATTGTGGGATGTAATCCATTGGAGCAGTCAAATACAGCATTCCTTGTTTTCCTAGAGTGGACGCAGACAGGGGGATGTTCCTCCAGCCAGGAGGACTTCCTGTTACACCTGGTCTGGAGCATCCTCCCCCTGCATGTGGGTGTGACCTCGGGAGACCCCCTACAAGGTCCAGTCATGCAGCCATCCTCCTCTTTTCCTCTTTTACTCTTTTGACTCCTTTTGATTCTCTTGGACTGCACTGCTGGCTCTCAGCCAGGGGATAAGTCCCCCTATGGGATGAATCCACACCTTTCTCTGTAACTGTAACTACGAGCCCAAACCTGCCTTCAGGGATCAAACTGTGAACTGAATGTAAGTAAACTTCTTGTTACTTTTGAAGAAAGACTGTTGTGTCTTTATTCTTTAGAGAGGGATCAAAAGGGGACTTCCCAGGAATAATCCAATCTGGGCATGCCAGAGTGGACTGCTTAACTAAAGTGATTCAAACGAATTTGCAAACTAGCGTCCTGCTGTATAAGGGAAATGTGCTCTGCTCCTTGACTCACTAGCGTGAGGGAGGAAGGATAATATTGAATCAATAGATCCTCTCCTACTATCCACAACATTCCCACAATCATGAGTGGATTTCAAAGTTGTTCGAGTTGTTTAAACTGAAAGCAATAGCCAAGTGTTTATCTAAGGTGGAGAGAATTTGGGGATGGGGTTAGACTAAGCAAAGGCACCTGTGATTTATGCTAATGTTAAGTGCATGTTTTCCATAGGGATTGCACACTGTGTGTGGCGCTGGTGAGCCCAGGTCTCGAGAAGGACTTGCGATTCACATCTTTACCTGTAACAGCTCCATGATTAACAGGTCTGTGAGCAATGCGTGAGCAATGAAGGTTTTCCTTGACAGTTCTGGCTAATACTAAATATTGTTTCGCTACAATTCGTGCTGCAATTGATTGAGTGGGTTATGGTATTGTCATTGCTGTTTCTTTTAAACATTTCACTAATTTTATATAGTTAATTAACTTTACAATCATGTTGACATTTCAAAACTTGACTTCCTTCCCCCTCTTTCTGTGGTTCCTTAAATTTATTTTTAATATCTTCTGCATATCCAAATTAACTTAATTTTCTCATTTACTCATCTTCTTTAAATATATACTCTTATAAAACTGCAGGTTATTACAATAATCCTGCCAATGTTTTTATCTGTTTACAATTTATCTGTAAATATTCAATAAACCATTTCCATTATTTTATAAAAAGTTTGTTCTCTTGATTTCTTACTCTTCCGGTAAGTTTCGGCATTTCTGCATATTCCGTTAGTTTTTGTATCCATTCTTCCTCTGCTGGCTCTTCTGCTTCTTTCCATTTTGGGGTGAGTTACATTCTTGCCACTGTAGTAGCACAGATGAATAAGTTTCTATACATTTTAGGTAGTTTTGTCCCTATAATTTCCCAAAGAAAAGCTTCTGGGTTGTTGTTTTTTTTTTACAGAGGTTATTTTAAACATCCTTTTCATTTCATTATATATCATTTCCCAGTAAGCTTTAACCTTACTACAAGACCACCACATATGATAAAAAAAGCCTTCTTTCTCTTTACATTTCCAACACTTATTTGATTTAGATTTATACATTTTTGCCATTGCTGTTTCTGCTGCTAATCCTGCTTTTATGGGCCCCTCTCTTTAAAAGCATTGCCATTTTTGCTTTTCTTGCACCTCACCGTGGAACCGCTTTTGTTGGAAAGGGCAGGCTATAAAGATTTATTTGAATATTTGGAGACCTTGATTATCCCTCTTTTCTTTCCCCTTTCTCCTATTCCACGCATTGTAAGTATTTTGAATGCTGCTTGCGGCACCAGAGCGCTATGTCTTTAAGTACAAGGGTAGCCAGTGTTCTGCCCTCCGAGGGCGGGGGGGGGACTTGAATAAAATATGGGAGGGGCAGTTAAGCCCCGCCCCACATAACTGATCCCATGACTTGGTGCAAACACATCTTTTGAATGGCAATGCCCATCAGCTTAGGGGGCAGGCACCCTTGAATATTTTATTGGGGGTGTGTGAAGGGACCTTGACCCCTAGGAGTTCGCTCCTATGCCTTCATATGTGTTGCTGTTGTTTAGTTGTTTAGTCGTGTCTTCCACTGCCTCCTGCAGTTTGGTCAAACTCATGCTGGTAGCTTCCAGAACACTGTCCAACCGTCCTCTGTCGTCCCCTTCTCCTTGGGCCCTCCATCTTTCCCAACATCAGGGTCTTTTCCAGGAAGTCTTCTCTTCTCATGAGGTGGCCAAAGTCTTGGAGCCTCAGCTTCAGGATCTGTCCTTCCAGTGAGTCTCAGGGCTGATTTCCTTCAGAATGGATAGCCAAGATAGAATGGACAAAGACAACAGGCTTTCATATGTAGATGAACTACAACTATCATCCCTTCATCCCTGACCATTGGCTATGCTGGCAGGGGCTTATGGGAGTTGTAGTTCAGAGACATCTTTGGGCGGCACCACAATGGCCACCTCTTATCTAGTAAGCAACTTACTAGGAAAGATTCATAAAGACATCCCATAATGGTAGACACTGAGCTGGTAAACTTGTACCCAGTTGTACTGCTTCAGAGTGGGGCCTCACATGGTTCCTCACACCCGGAATACCTCTCATGTTCCCTGAACATAGAAAACTAGGATTCTAACCTAACCCTCTCGGCGCCAGCTGTCATGAAATTGCACTCAATGTGTGAGCTGAAAACAATGACATTGAAAAACACCCCAGAGTCCAGGAACATTTATTTCCACACCTGGGCACACAGCATTGTGGAGTTTTCTTAGCAGACTCACTTGAAAAGAAGTTTCACTGAAATCAGTTGAACTTTCCTTAAAGAGTTTAAAATAAAGATTCTATTGTAGATACCTTGAATTTTGAACACTCGACAATTACTTTCTCCTCTATAGATGCTTTTATAATTCCGATGGAGACTTCCTGATTGGTGAGTTGTCCCCCTGACCTTTATCATTCTGATTTGTTCTTCTCAACTCTTTTTTCCTCTCTGTTTTATTTAAAGCTGCAATATTGACACAGAGGGGACTGGGAGGGTTTTGGAGCAAAGGGCAAGATTGCAGAGAGTAAGTAGATAACAATGCAATCATAGCTCTTTGTAGTATTAGAGAACCATCTACTCCAAGTGGCTTTCCTAGGGCAGGATCAGGTACATAACAATAGCACTGCACATTTGGAGAGTTGCCTGGGAATAGGAATGTGTTCGTGTTCCACAGCATATATGTTTGTGCTTCCTTTCTCCAGTACCACAGCAAGGCAAATTGCTCATCACTACAGAGTTTGGCAAGCTGCTGGTGGAGCCCAATGAGATCTGTGTTATTCAGGTAAGCCCTGGACAGCACAACACTCAAACACCCTTGTATGTTGCCCTTGATCTTCTAGGCAAAAAGGTTAGTTCTGCAAGACTCCTGTAGGATCCTATCACACAGCCGTTGGCCACCTGAGGGTCTCCTCGTATTTTGCTTTTCCTGCATACGAGTCACCACCACAGCTGTGCAGCTGCTCCATTGATGCTGATCTCATGCAGTACAATGGGCACCTATTCTTCATTTTTGGAAATAGCTGCCCTTTTCTGCATGTGATTGAGGGCCCTGGAGAGGTACATTCATGGGTCAGATGAGCACTGCAGTGCACTTCCACATCTGAATTAGGTTCCACATCCAGGTTGAATTGCATACGTCTTCGCTGGGAAATTGTGGCATGTTTCTATGAAGGAAGGAAGCCTGGACATTGCTAGATATTAAATTTCATTCAATTAATATTGAAAATGTTGTTATCCTTGTCTCTTATTTCGGCTCTGACATCAGCACATTCTCTTTCAAAGCTGTTCTGCCAAAACTTATGATGCATTAAAGAAAACTATAGTGACTCACCTCTACAGATTGCCTCTGTAAATTCTTATATTTGGCTTTTTTTGGAATGATGCAGTAACTGGAAACAAAAAGATGCAACTCAATGATTTTTTTTTAAGCATTCTGGCATCCTAGGTCAGAAAGCTACATTTTCTGTGCCATGTCTGTGATTTAGCTATTGGATCAGTCTAGGTCAGACAAGCTGCATTGTGCGTCTACACAATGTGATCCAAATGTTGGCCAAGTCCTATTGACACATCCTTAGTCATTGGTGTGGTCAATTAGTTAATGGCCTGAAGCAATAATCCTAATAGTTTTTGTTGTTGTTGTTGTTCTTTGTCTCCCAGCAAGGGATGCGTTTCAGTGTAGAAGTATTTGGAGAAACTCGAGGCTATATCCTGGAGATATATGGGGGACATTTTGAGCTGCCAGACTTGGGACCTATTGGTAACTATTGACGATTGCTTTCAATAACAATATAATGCTTTTTATTAGAATCATTACAACACCACAAAACGGAGAGCAATTAAATCCCCCCCCCCCGTATTTCTTCTTCGCACTACTAACAACAAAATAAAATGTGGGCCCCAGAAGTTGAAAAAGGATTTCAGAGCTACACTGATGTTTCACATTATACTTCCTCCATCTTTTATTATAGTAAAATATTAATGTACTATAATTGAAAGCTGGTTCACACAGGCAGCAGTACTGTTTAATTCCCACCCCACATTTCAGGCTTGCACAAAAGCCTACAATTTGCCATGTTACTCAGTGAAGTTGGTTGGCAGAAGATTCCAGGACAAGCAAAACAAGATGTTTCTTTACATAATGCATAATTCAGTAGCACCAGATGTGGTGATATGCATTAGCTTCGATGGCTTTGAGAAGGGTTTTAGACTAAAATCCATGCCTTTAAATTCATTTATCGCCAGCATGGTGGTTTGGTGGAACATTCAGAAATGGTGTATCTCTGAACACTAGATGCAGGAGACAAGCAACAAGAGAGAGGGTTTGTCTACACTTCCGCTTGTCCTGTGCTAGAAATCTGGGTCTGAGCAGTTTTCCACTTGACCCACACTTTCCCAGGGAAAAGCCACTCTTTAGTGCTCAATCAAAGCAAATGTCCATTCACAGAAAGCCAAAATTGTCATTTATTGAGCGCTAAAGAGCAGTTTTCTCTGGAGAAAAGCAGTGGGACGAAAGAAAGTGTGGATGAGCCACCTCAAAGTTTATGAAGACCAAGAAGTACTTGGTGGCGGCTGTTTCAAACCAAATGCTAAGATTCTGTGGAGCCCCACCCTGGTATGGTTCAGCAGAGCGATACGTACTCCAAGCAGCTTTTAGAATTCCAGCCTCTTGAAGTTACAATTATTATAGAATCATAGAATTGAAGGGACCTCAAGGGTCTTCTGGGCCAATTTATATTTCCAGATCCTACCAACATAACCTGGTAACGTTATGAGCTACCAATAGGTTTTGCTGCAGGGTTTAGGAATATGAATCATGTGACTTGGCTCACATTTTCCAGATACTTCCCAGCCATTAGAGGACATGCACATTTTGAAGCAAGGGTACGGGAGTCTTTCTGTTACTTAGAAATCCCTGCTTTCCACAAGAATCATTGGCCAAAAACCTTTCTACAGTAATATCTAAATATACAATACAGCATAAAATGTTTTCATCTCAAGTACAGAGAAGCTCTTTTTGAGGCTGTCCAAGAATAGACTGATATTCCCAGTGCTGCGTGGATGTTATTGGCCCAGAGATGGAAAGAAGATAAAGTCCCGACCAGAGAAGAATGGCAGATTAAGTTGATGTATTATGCCAAAATGGCAAAAATGACTGGAAGAATCAGAAATCAGGAAGACTAAAATTTTAATAAGGGTTAATAAGGAATGGGGGAAATTTATAATTTATCTTAAAAACCGTCGTAAACAGCTAAAACTGTTAGGAGGAATAACACTTGTAGTTTAATGGTGAATTTTGGACATAATGGAGATATAAAAGATTTTGATTATCATAAAAGGTACAGGAGGAAATGATTAACAATAGGACCCACAAAGGGGAGGAGGGAAGTCCAGGAGAGTCTTTGGAATCTTGTTTTTATGTTGTATGTTGGATACATGATTGTAAAACTTTAATCTGAAAACTATACACACACACACATATATATACATACATACCTACATACATACATACATACATACACTGTATATATGGGACACGGGTGGCGCTGTGGATTAAACCACAGAGCCTAGGGCTTGCCGAGCGAATCCCCGCAATGGGGTGAGCTCCCGTTGCTCGGTCCCTGCTCCTGCCAACCTACAAGTTCGAAAGCATGCCAAAAAAATGCAAGTAGATAAATAGGTACCACTCCGGCCGGAAGGTAAACGGCATTTCCGTGCGCTGCTCTGGTTCGCCAGAAGCGGCTTAGTCATGCTGGCCACATGACCCGGGAAAAAACTGTCTGCGGACAAACGCCGGCTCCCTTGGCCCGTAAAGCGAGATGAGCTCCACAACCTCAGAGTCGATTGCGACTGGACTTAACAGTCAGGGGTCCTTTACTTTTACCTTTTTATACTGTGTGTGTGTGTGTGCGTGTATTCCCAGTGCCCAGTTATACAATTTGTTACAAAGACCTGATTGTGCCATTCCTTCCCAGGTGCCAATGGCTTGGCGAACCCCCGAGATTTCCTTGTGCCCGTTGCCTGGTACGAAGATCGCCAAGTAGCTGAGGGCTACACAGTTGTCAACAAGTACCAGGGGAAACTCTTTACAGCACAGCAGGTGAGGACATGACAGTTTTCCGTTTAGAAAACGAAGCGTTTCATTCAATGTCAGTCGAAGGGTTGAGGTGTTAAATGCAGTCCGTCACACTGACTTTCTCCTGTTGTGATTAAACCAAGCAAGTTCTGTGCATATCCAGCGAGGCAAAGCTAAAAAGTCCAAAAGCGAGCAAAGGAATCTGGTTAAGCAGATTTGCAATGCTTTGGAGTTTTGGCGAGGTGACTGAAGGCAGGCTCTTTAGGCAGTGAGGGAACCCAACAAGGGAAATTCCAAGGGGCTTCAGTTTGGAGTGGGTTGTTGGCGGGTGAGGAGCCCACCATGTAATCCATGATCAGGTTCCTACCCCCATGACAAAGATGATCAATCAGAAATTGCAGGAATCAGGGATGCAGGTAAGACCCCGTCCCAAATACGAAGGAGAAGCGATGCGTAGTAGCAGGCAGAGGTTGTCTGTTTGCAAGTGAGCAGATAATGGTGATTATTGAACTGGTTTACTGTAATCACCACGTTATTAGTAAAGGTAAAGGGACCCCTGACCATTAGGTCCAGTCGTGGACGACTCTGGGGTTGCGGCGCTCATCTCGCTTTACTGGCCGAGGAAGCCGGCGTACAGCTTCCAGGTCATGTGGCCAGCATGACTAAGCCGCTTCTGGTGAACCAGAGCAGTGCACGGAAACGCCGGTTACCTTCCTGTCGGAGCGGTACCTATTTATCTACTTGCACTTTGAGGTGCTTTCGAACTGCTAGGTTGGCAGGAGCAGGGACCAAACAGCGGGAGCTCACCCCGTCACAGGGATTCGAACCGCTGACCTTCTGATCGGCAAGTCCTAGGCTCCGTGGTTTAACCCACAGCGCCACCTGCGTCCCTTTTCACCATGTTATTATTTACTTTAAAATAATATGTTTTGTATTTTACCCCCCTAGTGACCCATTTCCCCCCAGTCATGTCATGTTTTACAATTTCTGTGTGTACAATTTTGTAACAGAAAGATAAAATATACATTTAAGGGGCAGGGATGTGTTTAGACTGTACCAGTTACATTCTCTAATCTCCATGAATACCAGACACTTTGCACAAGTCAAGGTGCTTGCATTCTGCTTAATCTTATAGAGCTCTTCTCCATTCAACGTTGTGGCCTGGCATGGGAACTACACCCCATACAAGTACAATCTCAGCAATTTCATGGTCATTAATTCTGTGGCTTTCGACCATGCGGTAAGTTTCTGGATGTCCTGGGTAAGTTTGAAGTCTCACCTTAGGAAACATTCTATTGTTTGGTAATTCTTTCCAAAGCCAGCACCATCAAAGGCAAGATTGGAATCAAGGGAGAGAGTAGTCCTGTAGCAATAATAATATAAATACATTTGGAGGCTAAAACCCCACCTTGGGAATGTATAATTCATGCTGGAATCTGTGCTGGGGGTAACCCGAGAAACGCAGTCCAGGTCCAGTCCAGAATCCGAAGGCTCCACGAGGAGTCAGTCCGACAGGGCCAAGGCAGGAAACCAGGCAAGGACAGTTACATGATCTCAGGCAGGATCTGGCATACAGCAACGTTGCTTCCGCAACCTGGGGCGAGGTCCGACAGCCTTTTATCTTAGTCGGGATAACAGCCGGTCCTGATCCCCTGGCAACTCACCTCCCTGTTTCGCCTGGAGGCAAGCACTCCTCCTGCGAGTACTCAGGTCTTTCCTTCTCTCAGACCTGAGTCTCTGCAGCTCAGGAGACGTTGGTGGGTTACTAGACCCAGAGGCCGCCTCAGCCTCCCCTGACCCAACCAGCAGTGGAACAGCTGTAAGTGATGGCCCAGCTGGAGGCAACGAGGTCATCCCCACATCTGGAGCCAGGGCAGGCTCAGGCCCCTGACTCGGCCCAGCTGGTGCTTGTTGCAGGGGAAGCTGTGCAGACTGGGACTCTTCAGGATCAGGCCCCAGACTTGATTCAGATGATGCCTGAGGCAAAGGATCCGGTGCAGACTGGGACTCCTCTGGTTCCGAATCTGAGTCCGAGTCCCAGGCCATCACAGAATCATTGAGATATGCCTTGCCTGTCTCATACAATATATCTGATGTATCAGGTTAGCACTTGCCCCTGTTCAAATAACCTGTCAGTCTTCTTTCTGTTTGCAGGATCCTTCTATTTTCACTGTCCTGACGGCAAAGTCAACTCGTCCTGGAGTGGCGGTTGCTGACTTTGTTATATTCCCACCCCGCTGGGCAGTGGCCACCAAGACGTTCCGTCCACCTTATTACCACAGTATGTCTGTCACTTACTCTGCTATGCTGTGAAACTGTTACAGTAGATCCTGTCAGGCTCTGGGGAATCTGCTTCCTTTCCTCCCCTTTCGGCAGTAGATAAGCAGAACAAAGCGAAAGGAGTCTCTTACCACTTAGAAATTTTAATGATCACAGCGAGAGAACAAAGAAGTCCTTCCTAGGAATGAAGGTCCTCCCAATTAAGGGTTCTACGCACTTCCTCCCTGGTCCCCCCGTCACTCCTGCGTCTTGCAACCTGATCTCACAACCATTGTGCTTTCTGTGCTGCCACTTTATCTGCTCTCCTTGACCTTGGGTTAAGCGGCTGGACGCTTTCTAGCGACAGTGAGCCTGTTAACTTTCTCTCTCCCAGTGCTTCTCCTCCTAGCTGTTCCCCATCCAGTATTTCCCAGCTTCTGCCTTCTGAACTATGCCCTTCTGCAAACCGCTGTTCCAAATCTATACTGTCCTCCTGCTCCTGGGAAGATTCAAGATCCTGATCAGGAGCAGGGGTGGCTCCCACCATTCCTCCTCAGTGTTGTCCTCCTCAGCATGGTCCCTGACAGATACATCCACAAAAGCTTCAGTTCTGCACAGCAGATAGAAGACCTCCTTTAGCAGAGTTTAGTTGCTAGCCTAGCTGTCTCTTCAACAGAACCTGGAAAGGGGGATAAGTGGTGACTAGATAAAAGACAGTCTCCTCTAAACCACCAAAAAAGGAAGTACAATAGAGGAAGAGGGGGCCTGCTGCTTATTCATTCTTTAAAACAGCTGTAAAAGCTTAATTTAAATGTTTTTTTACAAGGTTGTTTTTGTACTTCACCAGATCATAACCTATTACAGTGGTGCCTCGCAAGACGAAATTAATTCGTTCCGCAAGTTTTTTCTTCTTGCGAGTTTTTCGTCTTGCGAAGCACGGTTTCCCATAGGAATGCATTGAAAATCAATCAATGCGTTCCTATGGAAACCGCCTTCAGACCAGGTCCGGGGACAGTCTGTCCCCCGACCTCTTCTGAAGGCTGGGGGGGGGGGACAAGGGCTTTTCTTCGCTGCCGCCCGCCAGCATTTTCAGATCACCCCGGGACAGCGGAGAAGTCTCCGCTGTCCCGGGGGCTTTTAAAATGCTGGTGGGCGGCAGCTAAGCCTTCGCTCCCGCCCGCCAGCATTTTAAGATCGCCCCGGGACAGCGGAGAAGTCTCCGCTGTCCCGGGAAGGCAGGCGGGGGGAAGCAAAGACTTTTGCCCCCCGCCGGCCTTCAGAAGAGGTCCAGGACCTCTTCTGAAGGCCGGCGGTGGGCCAAAGTCTTTGCTCCCCCCCCCGCCTGCCTTCAAAAGCCGTCGGGATAGCGGAGAAACGCGCTGCGCTTCTCCGCTATCCCGGGAAGGCAGGGGGGGGAGCAAAGACTTTGGCCCCCCACCGGCCTTCAGAAGAGGTCCAGGACCTCTTGTGAAGGCCGGCGGTGGGCGAAAGTCTTTGCTCCTGATGGCCAGCATTTAAAAGAGGTCCCCGGGGATTTCCCTATGGGCTTTCTTCTTGCGAAGCAAGCCCATAGGGAAATTCGTTTTGCGAAGCGCCTCCAAAACGGAAAACCCTTTCGTCTAGCGGGTTTTCCGTCTTGCGAGGCGTTCGTCTTGCGGGGCACCACTGTATAGTATTTGTAAGAATGGATTCCAAGTATCCTTAAATTTGTCCATGGCAAGTCTGCGTTTATATGCAAGCTGTTCATATGTTGCGAGTTTGTATAAGTCTTCAATCCAATCGTAGAAGGGAGCCGCATTTTTATTTTTCCAGTTCATCAGTATCAGTCTTTTTTGCTTGGTAAGGGCACAGAGAGTCCATTCATATTGTCCTTTTCTTCCATGTGCTGGGTATATAATTCAGGAGGATATTTTGCTCTGTAAATGTAAGGTTGTTCCGTACAGTTCTGTTGATGGTTTCAGTTACCTTCTGCCAAAAATCTTTCAATACAGGACAATGAAAAAACAAATGTTTTAGAGAAGTATTATCCCTATTGCATCTCCAACAGTTAGACAGCCCTTTTTTAAACAAACATAATGAGGTCCAGTATATTCTAAATATTATTTTTTTGTTGTATGAGCCTCAATTTAAGATCCAAAGACACCTTTTTTATAGCAGTTAAAACAGTTTCCTGTGTGGTTGAAATTGAGATCTCTATAATTCTTTTTCTAAAGAATTAGAAAAGCTTAATTTAATAATGAACGGGTAAGGACAGTCACCTCTGTAACGTGGTTCAGATATCTCCAATTCTACGACAGACTTGAGCCTCTACAACATAGTTGACCAACTCCCACGATGGCCAAATTGCAGACCAGCTGTGACTTTGCCCCTTTTTAATTTCCACAGGGAACTGCATGAGTGAGTTTATGGGCCTGATCAAAGGGACTTATGAGGCAAAGGAAGAAGGATTTGTTGCTGGAGGTGCCACTCTTCACAGTATGATGACACCCCATGGGCCAGATGGCGCTTGTTTTGAGAAGGCAAGCACAAGCAAGCTGGTGCCCGAGAGAATTGCAGAAGGAACCATGGTAAGAGTCTAAAACATTGAAGCCTAGCAGCTGAGATATGGGGTTTTCTTCCAGCTTGCTCTCTGGGCGGAGAGGCAAATGGAAGAGTTGCCCATTTGGGCAGCAAGAATCATTCCTATTTTACACAGGAAATGATCCACAAGGGGGAAGAACTTCTGACCAGTCAAAAGTTTGGGAGAGAGAAGTAAGATGTCTAGCTAGCCAGAGAATGAACTGTATTAGTCAAGTGGCTTGTGGGCTGCCCAAGGAAGGCAACGAAGAGCCCAGCCAGGGACAACTGTGGGTGGGATTCTTGCACTGCAGGAGCTAAGGACTCTTGAGGTCCCTTCCAACTGTACAATGCTGATTCTATGAAAATAATGCCTTAAGGAAGCGAAAGGGTGCTTCAAGGATGAATGGGTGTCCCAAGTCAACATGGAATAAGGGGGGCGTCTTCTTCCTTTTAAACCTGAGGTGCAAAAAGGGGTTTCCAAGCAGCCTGAGACTACAAAATAACTTGAATGTGTTAGATGTTAAGACTATAGACATACAGTGGTACCTCGGGTTACAGACGCTTCAGGTTACAGACTCTGCTAACCCAGAAATAGCACCTCGGGTTAAGAACTTTGCTTCAGGATGAGAACAGAAATCATGCAGCGGTGGTGCAGCGGGAGGCCCCATTAGCTAAAGTGGTGCTTCAGGTTAAGAACAGTTTCAGGTTAAGAACGGACCTCCGGAACGAATTAAGTTCTTAACCCGAGGTGCCACTGTATTGCATTTTTTATTTCCTTTATATTCCGTGGCTCATCCATGGAGCCCAAGGTAGTGAACAAAGCTCTCTTCACAACAGCCATGTGATGTAGATTATGTAGAGCAGCAATCACTTGTGGGCATTATGCACTTACTAACTTGCACAGGAATAATCTGTGGTGCTTTATGAACTTGGGCCTCTGTATGAGGTCTTGCCAAGACATGCTGCCTTTTGTAAATAGTTCAGGCTTTGTAAGAATTCAGGCTTTGTAAGAATTCAGATTTGTCAAGTCTAGCAAAGTATATGCAGAATTGTGTGCCTGTTACCAAGTTCTGTGTGACATGCTCATGCAAATATACGACGCAAATTGAATTAGGTAATAGTCTTAAAATTCAGCATCATGAGATGTCCAGCTTTTATCTTATTTGCAGTTGGACTGGCTGGGGTGGTGAAAAGGATTTCCAGTTATCAAGATATAGTGTTCCAGTGACTCATGTATCCCTGAAATCAAGTCGGGATCAACAGAACTGAAAAATAATTGCAACAAAAACAACTAGTGGTACCTCGGGTTACGAACTTAATTCGTTCCGGAGGTCTGTTCTTAACCTGAAACCGTTCTTAACCTGAGGTACCACTTTAGCTAATGGGGCCTCCCGCTGCCGCGCAATTTCTGTTCTCATTCTGAGGTAAAGTTCTTAACCCGAGGTACTACTTCCGGGTTAGCAGAGTCTGTAACCCAAGGTGTTTGTAACCCAAGGTACCACTGTATATGAAAGTCTGTTTTTTTCTACTGATAAGCAAAATTCGCCTTCTCAGTGGACTTCTAATGGCCGAGTCAACCCAGTTCTGAATATTCATCTCTATATCTGGACAACCTTATGAGAACTTGTAAACATGAGTAGTCAAAGGCGAGTCTTGCAATACTTCTAGATACAATTTAAGGTCTCGTGTGTATAACAGATTCTCTCTCAAATCATGTGCGCAACACTCTGTGCAACAACTCTTGTTTAAGCAACTTCTGTTTGCATTTAATAAATAGATTGTGGCTAGATACTTTCCCTTTCTCAACATTTTATATGACTTTTCCTGCAGGCCTTCATGTTTGAGTCTTCTTTTAGCTTGGCTGTCACCAAATGGGGGCTGAAAAGTTCCCTAGATAAAAACTACTACAAGTGCTGGGAAACCCTGAAGAGCCATTTCAATCCGAAGAATCCCAATGTGCAGTCACTCTGATTTTTCTTTCCTGCTTAGCTGAAGGCAACTGTGTAGCTGTTAACAGTGTCTTGGTCCATATTACATGCAGAAACTCATGGACAGCTGACAAGACGAATGACCTGTAAGCGTAAAACAAAAGAACTACCACAAATTTTGATTTGCCAAGTGCACCTTTACATTTGTTGAAAATGTAAAAGCCCCAAAACCTCCCATCCTAGAATACCCAGTGTAACAAAATGATTTTGTACTTGGTCTCTCTGGCACGAGAAAGATAGTTTTTGAGTTCTCTCTTAAGCTAAAATAAAGGAATATTAGCGATTTGCCTTTCTTTATGATTTCTGACATAGTGACACCCAAGTCCTTCTCATGAGCTATCATATTCAACACACTGCACAAGCTGAACTGCCATTGTACCATTACTACTTTATGATCTATTAAATAAAAAATTAAAAATCATGGGGTGTTATAGGCGGGTAGGACCTCTGGTGGGGGACACATCGTGCTCCTTCTGGGGTAGCTTGTCCACCTTTGGTCCCCACCCTGCACTCAGCTCTCACCTGTGGCTCTTAGGTTTCAGCAGATGACAATGGCCGCACTCCAGAAAATGGCTTTGACTGGCCAGCTGAACCAGGTGAGTGTAGCCGATGGGTCTCAAATCCTCAGAGTTAGGGACTTCCCCTGTGTGCAAAAAGAGGCTGTGGTGGATTGAGCAGGCAAGACCAATAGTGGATCCAACTTTTGGCAGTTTCTGCACACGCTGTAGATGGAAGTGAGGGAGAAGAAAAGGGAGAAGAAAAGGCTAAGGAGTAGCCTTCGGGAGAAGAAAAGGCTAAGGAGTGAGCCCTACACAAATCTGGAGTCCTTAAGATGGTTGGATGGTGTCTTGGTACACCTCCTTCTGGCAACTCCGGCAGCCAAGCTGGTCCAAACATATTGCTCTGCTTTCCTTTGGACCACATCAACAATGCAGGGTCTTGTCATCTGGGCAGCCCAGGACCCCCATATACACTGCTGAGACTTGAGCCCTGGAGAGGACACTTCAGTGCTGCTAATGCAGTGGTTTGACTTGACCCCCTGGAAGTGCGCTCAGTTGTCCCTCGAGACAGATGGATGCCAACAATTTATTTTAAAAAAATTATTTTGCTCTAGGGCAGGGGTAGGCAACCTAAGGTCCGTGGGCCGGATCCGGCCCAATCGCCTTCTCAATCCGGCCCACAGGCGGTCCGGGAATCAGTGTGTTTTTACATGAGTAGAATGTGTGCTTTTATTTAAAATGCATCTCTGGGTTATTTGTGGGGCACAGGAATTCGTTCATTCCCCCCACCCCCCCAATATAGTCTGGCACCAGTACATGGTCTGAGGGATGGTGGACTGGCCCACAGCTGAAAAAGGTTGCTGACCCCTGCTCTAGGGCAACTTTACAATACAATTAAAACAGCAAAAAAGCTTTTAAAATATGATGGGTTTTAATCAAGAATGAAACATTAATGAAAATATATGCTACCGTTAAAAACAACCTGGCACCTGGTGACAAGGCGGCACCAGGTGAACCTCTCTGGGGGAACACCTGGGGAAATCTCCTCGTTACCTCCCCACCTCACCCGAGGGCCTCTAAAGAGGGAAATGTTTGGGCAGGCTGATGTGGAGGGGATCCTCCATACATCCCAGACACAGAAGGATTTAAAAACTATCGCCAGCACTGGAATTTTGAACCAGAAAATGAACCAGGAGTCAATTTACCTGTTAAAGCACCGGTGAGATGTGACCCAACACCCAGTCCCAGGTAGCATCCGAGCAGCTATATTTGGGACTAACTGCAGTTTTGAGGACAGCCTTCAAAGGCGGTAATTTAGCCTAGAACAGGGGGTGGGAATCGGTGACCCTTCAGATGTTGATGGGCTACAACTCCCAGACTGGTTGGGGTTATCGTAATCCGTGGGAGCCTGGTGAATGGGAGCCATTTTATCCTTGAAACATTAGCAGTGGCACAATCCACACCTACAGAGTAGACAGACCTAAATGTGTTTGAAACCAAGTGGAAGAAAATAGTCAAATGTCAGGCTCAGGTCTCAGATCTGAAATGGGCAAAGCTACATTTCTACAAATTGATTCCACGGAAGGCGTAAAGGAGGTAACCTCATTATCGTGAAAACAGAAGGTTCCTGAATTCTGTAGCCTCTTGTGTAGAGGTAAGTCTAATATCAGATTTAGGAACCAGGCCTCATGTCAGTTGTCCCTCCACTTGCTCAAACAATATTCCTCTATCCCTGGCCTTTGCACCCCACTCTGGCCAGCACCGTATTATTTGTCCTATAAGACGCACCAGACCATAAGACACACCTAGTTTTTGGAGGAGGAAAACAAGAAGAAAAAAATTCTGAATCCCAGAAGCCAGCTGCCCTGAAGAGTCTTTGCACAGCTGAGCCAGAAGCCAGAATAGCAAGAGGGATCACTGCACAGCGCTCCCTCTTGCTGTTCTGGCTTCTGGGATAGCTGCGCAGCCTGCTTTCGCTCCATAAGACACACACACATTTCCCCTTACTTTTTAGGAGGGGAAAGGTGTGTCTTATAGAGCGAAAAATACGGTAATTTGTGAAAATGTGAAGACATCTGAAAACCCATCTTTTGAAAGCAGAATTGCAAGCTGTAGTGACACAATAAATTTCAGCACACACGCAAAAGATTTATTGTAGGTGTTGCACTTGAAACACAAAGGAAACAAACCAGTTTCTAACTGAGATTTATTTTGAAATAGGTTAGAGACGGAGTCCAAGCCCCTTCAGCCACAGGTACAGGACACTTAATAGAACAGAGGGAACGGTCGCTCATACTTGCCTTCCTGTATGAGCTTTTCTTTTCTATCCTGTGCAAAACAAAAACAGGGGGGGGGAAATCACCAAATTAAGCAAGGGTAAAGAAATGCTCCAACAGAAGTCATGCCCAAAGAAAACAGAGTTAGCAGAAGACGGCAACCCTTACTAGATACTAAGCCCAAGCAATGAAACTTCTGAGTAAACATTTTATTTTATTAAAGTATTTTTACACCCGCATTCAATTTAAAATTTTCAGAGCAATTTAAAGAAAGTCAGAAGTGTTGTATGCTGTTAAGTTCTAGAATACGAGAGTTGGGGAGATGGTCTGTTCTGGAGAGGCTGCGCTCCTCTGAAAGGAAGGCTGTAGCTTGAGGGTACTCCTGGATCAGTTATCAGTGGAGGGTTAGATAGCAGTGACTATTTTCAGCTATGGCTAATTAGCCAGCTATTGCCTCTTCATTACTTGGCCTTGGGATGCCTCCAGGACTACTGCAGTGCACTCTACGTGGGACTGCCCTTGAAGAGGGTGTGAAATCTCCAACTGCTCCAAAATGCAGCTGCCAGATTACTTCCTGGGTACCATTTAGAACGGGCATAGGCAAACTGGGCCCTCCAGATGTTTTGGGACTACAGCTCCCATCATCCTTAACTAACAGGACCAGTGGTCAGGGATGATGGGAGTTGTAGTCCCAAAACATCTGGAGGGCTGAGTTTGCCTATGCCTGATTTAGAACTCATATAACTCCTGTTCTGAAGCAGCCGCACTAGTTCCCAATTTGTTCCTGGACTCAGTTCAAGGATATTATTATCCTTAATGTTTAAAGCCCTAAACTAATTGGACCCCAAATTTCTGAAAGGTTTCCTCCTCTTGGATGTTAAGATCAGCAGAGGGCCGCCTTGGTAATTCTGCACCATTAGTCCAGGCAGTGGTGACTCAGGGGAAAAGCATTATCTGTTGCAGCCTCCCAAGTGAGGAATTCCATCCCCAAAGCGGGATGTTTAGCATCATTATTGTACAGCTTTTGCCATATGCTGAAGACACACCCCTTTATCTGCTTCTAACAGCTGAGTTATTTTATGTTAAAGACTTCCTTGAGTCTACGTTTTACATTGTGTTTTTGGTGTTTTATTGTGTTTGGTTTTTTCAATTGTAAATTTTATTGTTGCTTTGTTGTAACGTTCCCTGAATCTTAAGGTGAATGGCGGGCAAAAAGTCCTAAAAAATAAATAAATGGCAACAGGAAAACATTTGCTACACAATGAAAATTATAAGGATGAGCAAGGTTGATTGCTTTGTTTTTGATTTCAACTGTTTACAGGGTTTTTAATCCCCTACTCCGCTCACTGAGCTGCTTTCTTTTTGCAATAACCTGCCACCTTTAATTTATACAATTATTTGTGCATCACTGAAGGAACATCAAGAGCTTTCACACAAAAAAAGCTAACTGAACAACATTTCTGAAATATGGAAATCAGTGTTTTGGATGCCCCCAAAATCAGAATTGTTGTCAATTGTCAAGAGTCCCCAGACTGATACAAAAATAACAGGGGAAAAGGACTGAGGAAGGTGTGATAAAGCAGAACGCATATTTCCCATTATGATATGCCTCTGACGAAACCTAGTGTTCTTGTGCAGCAAGCCCTTTATACTAGTAAATCCAGTTACCGGATCTCATACTACACAGTTGTTTAAGATCCCATACTTATAGCCTTACCCTGTCCGTTTTGAAGACATACCACCAGAAAAAAATGGGCCCCAGTCCAAAAGCAGCTCCCAGTAGTGAAGTTTTTGGGGTGACACGGAAATTAGGATAGGCGTTGTACATTCGGGCGTAAACCCAACGAGTCACAGCGGGGTCATCCTAAAGCAGAGAGAGGATAGTGAACATCTGCCCAAATGTGCGCTGTAACCAACGCTACCCAGGTAATGTCAGCTCTCACCTCGACACTTGTAATCTACTGTACACCTTAGGCACAAAGTGCAACCACAGGCAAATGCAGAAGATCATAAGAGTGGGGTTGTTTCCCCTGGATTATGCAGGGGAATTATAACAGAAAGGAATTATGTGAATTATAACAGAAAGGAACATAGGACACTGCCTTACTCCGAGTTAGACCTTGGTCCATGTAGCTCAGTCCTGTTTATGTGCCAGCCTTTCTGAACCTGGACTGCAACTCCCATCATCTCTTACCACTAGCCCTGGGGTGATGGGAGCTGTAGCCCAGCAACATCAGGCAGGCGTCCTGGAGATGTTGGGGAATTCATAGAATCATAGAGTTGGAAGGGACCCCCAAGGGTCATCTAGTCCAAACCCCAGCAATGCAGGAATCTCAACGTGCCGTCCCCCACCCAGTATGAAACCACAGCAGACCCTACTTAGCTTTGCAAATGTGCTGGCAGATTGGGGTTTTTTGCTGCGCACTGGGACCCTTTGCTTGAATAGCAGATCCCCAGCCACTAAGCTACAGCCCTACCTCTGCTTATGTTAAGTGTGTGTGTGTGTGTGTGTGTGTGTGTGTGTGTGTGTGTGTCATCCATCTGTCTTGAGAGACAATGAAGTGCACCTCCGGGGGTGAAGTCAAACTGCTGCATTAGCAGCACTGAAGTGTCTTCTCCAGGGCTCAAGTCTCAGCAGTGTATACGGGGGTCCTGGGCTGCCCAGATGACAAGACCCTGCATTGTTGATGTGGTCCAAAGGAAAGCAGAGCAATATGTTTGGACCAGCTTGGCTGCAGCAGTTGCCAGAAGGAGGTGTACAAAGACACCAGCCAACCATCTTAGGGACTCCACTCTGGATTTGTGTACGGCTCACTCCTTAGCCCATCTTTCTCCTGAAGATATCCCACAAGACAGCAGAACTTTAGGATCAGAATTTTCCTTCTCCTAAATGGATGGAGCAGAATTTTCCTTCTCCTAGATGGATTTTCTTCCTAGGTGGATGAGCCCCATCTACCCCTCGCTTCCCTCTACAGCACGTGGAGAAACCAACTTGACCACTGGACTCACTACTGGTCTCGTCTGCTCAATCCGCAGGAGCCTGACTTTGCATGCAGACAGAGTCCCTGACTCCCCGAGGGTTTGAGGCCCACTGGCTCCCCTCACCTGGTTTAGACCGCTGTTCAAAGCTGTTCCCGGGGTCCTGCCTCTGTCGCCTGCTGACAGCTTCCAGGAGCCACAGGTGAGAGCAGTGCAGGTGGGGACCAAAGATGGACACACTACCCCAGGGGAGCACAGCATGTTTCCAACCAGAGGTAATACCCCTCCTCTTGCACTCATGCACCTCATATGCGTGTGTGTGTATGAATATTTAAACAATAAAGCACCTGGCAAACCCCATACAGAACATACTTAGAGGAAGACATACCCCGGTCAAAGCAGGAATGCTTTATCATTTTTTTAATATTCTGTTGGGGTGGTCCGGCCAGGTGGGCGGGGTATAAGTCATAAATTATTATTATTATTACCGATACTACTACTTTTTTATATGCCTGTTGTCTTTGTCCATGGAGTTTTCTTGGCAGGGATACTGGAGAGGCTTGCCGGTTCCTGCTCCAGGTGGATCACGTTTGGTCAAAACTCTCCACTATGACCTGTCCATCTTGGGTGGCCCTGCACGGCACAGCTCATAGCTTCTCTCAGTTATTCAGGCCCCTTCACCACGGCAAGGCAGTGATCCAAGGCAAGGCTCCAAGACTTTGGCCACCTCATGAGAAGAGAAGACTCCCTGGAAAAGACCCTGATGTTGGGAAAGATGGAGGGCACAAGGAGAAGGGGATGACAGAGGACGAGATGGTGGGACAGTGTTCTCGAAGCGACCAGCATGAGTTTGACCAAACTGCGGGAGGCAGTGGAAGACAGGAGGGCCTGGCCTGCTCTGGTCCAGGGGGTCACAAAGAGTTGGGCCCGACTAAACAACAACAACTACTACTACTACTATTATTTGTTGTTGTTGTTTAGTCGTGTCCGCCTCTTTGTGACCCCCTGGACCAGAGCACGCCAGGCCCTCCTGTCTTCCACTGCCTCCCGCAGTTCGGTCAAACTCATGTCCGTAGCTTCAAGAACACTGTCCCACCATCTCGTCCTCTGTCGTCCCCTTCTCCTTGTGCCCTCCATCTTTCCCAACATCAGGGTCTTTTCCAGGGAGTCTTCTCTTCTCATGTGGTGGCCAAAGTCTTGGAGTCTCAGCTTCAGGATCTGTCCTTCCAGTGAGCACTCAGGGCTGATTTCCTTAAGAATGGAGAGGTTTGATCTTCTTGCAGTCCATGGGACTCTCAAGAGTCTCCTCCAGCACCAGAATTCAAAAGCATCCATTCTTCGGCGATCAGCCTTCTTTATGGTCCAGCTCTCACTTCCATACATCACTACTGGGAAAACTACTACTACTACTATTATTATTATTCAAACTTGCAGCTGACTGGAGGTTCAGAAAATGCTGGCTCCCCACTGCAAACCCCCCCCCCCGTTTCCTTCTCTTGCCTTCATTTTAAACTGAGCTTCGGGGTCTCCAAGGCCCTAAAGCAGCGTTCCTCCCCAAACTTGGAGGTCTCCAGCTGCAGGTGGACTACAACTCCCATCACCCCTCGCTGCCAGGACCAGGGCCCAGGAGTGCTGGGAGTTGTAGTCCGATCCCAGTTCGGGCCCCCCACTCGCCCCACTCACGATGCTGGTCCTGCGGGGGTCGTTGAGCTCCAGCAGGTAGTGGCGCTTGAGGCGGGAGCGGATGGCCACGCGCTCGGCCTCGGCGGCGCGCTGCTCGGGCGAGGCGTCGTACTCGGCGGGGTCGAGCTGGGGCGGGCGCGGGAAGAGGGGCGCCGGCTTGTAGGGCGAGGGGGGCTCCGCCATCTTGAGCGCGGCCGGCCAAGGTCAAGCCCCGCCTCCCCGCCCCTTGACCCGGAAGCGCTGCCTCTCGCCTCCGCCGCAGAGAGAAGAAAGGAGAGAGCGGCCTCCTTTCCCGGCGTGGGAAGCTTCCGGGTTCGAGTGCCTGGAAAAGAAGCCATTTTGAGGAAGGAGAGGGGCGGGTCCCAGAAGAGATTTCTCCCGGGTTGGGTTATTTCCCAGCCAGGACCCCCACAATCAGAGGAATTTTGTGCCCTAAAAATAAAATAAAATAAACACTCAGGGCTTATTTCTCACGAAACATTCCCTTTTTTTTTTTAGTTTAAACATCTAAAAAAATAAAAATTGTCCTCTTAAAAGGATATGCAATGAAATTCAACCAAGGGGAAGCGGGGAAGTCACTTAACAAAGTTAATAAGTGTAATTTTCAATAAGGCTGTGATTTATGTTTGTTTGTCTTATGTGTTTGTTTGTTCATAATATTGTGAAAAGCAATAAAAAAAATGTGTCCCTTCTAGGCAAGTTGCTAATGCCAACAAAGGCTATTATTTCCACTGTGCTACTCCACGTTGCAGGATGGGGGAGCAGGAGCTGAGGCGGGGGGGGGGCTGAGGACAGCCCTGCAAAGTAGTCAGCTGCGAGTATTGCAGGGAGGCGAGGCAGAAAGTGGTCTTTGTGGAGTGATCTGCATAACTCAGCAAGGATGAAAGGTGTGCAAAAGGAGGAGGAGATAGCAGAGAAAGTGGAGGAATGATTGGCATCTGTCTTTGCTGCTGCTGCTGCTGCTGCATTCTCCCCTGCAAAAAACCCCACAATCCTCCAATTCTCAGCTTTAATTTAATTTATATATTTTTTAAAAAAGATAGAGGTAAGTTCCTAGCAGTGATAAAACTTGAGATACAAGACAAAATGTTCAGACATTATAGTAATCTTTTGTTTGGGAGAAACTACCCTTCTCTTCTGTTTCAGTGTTTAATCCTGCAGACATGCAAGGTAGTGCCTGAACTAATTTCCTAGCAGTCTAAAGTGGATCCAGTGCATCCCACACAGGGCTGCCAGACCACAAGGAAGACTGAAACAGGCACTTGAGGCAGTGGGATTCAGCAGGGGCTGCAGTGACAGCTGCTGCCAAGATCGTACCGGAATGACCCTGTTAGAGCAGTTCAGCATTGGGTAGAACAGTCTTAAATACTAGTTGCAGTGGAACCTCGGTTTTCTAATGTAATCCGTTCCAGAAGACTGTTTGACTTCTGAAATATCCGAAAACAGAAAGCGGAAGCCTCAATTCAATAGGGAAACTCAAAACGGAAGCCACGCCAGACGTTCGGGTTCAGAAAAAAACGAACCGGAGCATTTACTTCCGGGTTTTCAGCATTCAGGAGCTGAAATGTTTGAAAATGGAGCCGTTCAAGAACCAAGGTTTGACTGTACAGTGGTACCTCGGGTTACATACGCTTTAGGTTACAGACTCCGCTAACCCAGAAATAGTGCTTCAGGTTAAGAACTTTGCTTCAGAATAAGAACAGAAATCGGGCTCCGGCAGCACGGCGGCAGCAGCAGGAGGCCCCATTAGCTAAAGTGGTGCTTCAGGTTAAGAACGGACCTCCAGAACAAATTAAGTACTGTACTTAATCCAAGGTACCACTGTACAGTAAGATAATGTTACAAAGTAACAAAGTAACACATTGCAATGAGGTTCAGTCCTTTATGTAGTTCAGTAACTGTTCCTCTGGTCCCAGAGGGGCTTCCTAAGCTTGTTCACCATTGAAAACTTATCTGTAGCCACTGCTCCTCTGGCTTCTCAAGATTGAGCCTCCTGCTATGAGAACTCTGCAGCTCATGTTTCCAGAGATGAGTCATCAGGGTAGCTTATCTCACACCAATGGATAAACACCTTCCTTTTCTGCCGCTTCTGCCAGAGTGGAACCTTTTTGCCTAAGGCAAACTTCCCGTTACAGTATTTTAAATACAATGCCTTCAAACGCGGCATTTTATGTACATAATATCCAGGGGTCAGCAAGGTTTCCCTTGCCTGGGCCAGTTTGCTCCAGCAGAGATCCCTTCATGGGCCGCATTGGGTGTATGTGTGAGATTTTGACCAGCTTCGGCCCATCTGAAGCTGAAGCTGATATAGGCTCGCCTTATCTTGAGCCCACGCAGAGCGTCGTCACACACAGCGGAAGGATAAGCAGTATGTGCCACATTCTTAACTTTATTTACACTTCCAACAAACGTGCATCTTGCCTCTGCGAGAGCAGAGAAGCAACTCCTCTCGGAAACAAAGAACACCGAGAGAACAGTGAAAAACAGGAAACCAGTGTACATCACATCCAGTCTCCCATTCCCGTGGGAATCCAACAGTAACTCTGACTGTGGAATGCAAAACAATGTCTTGTGACTGCAGTTGCTGCTCAGTGAGGGAAATAGAAACCAACAGTATGCTCATGCGCGTGCGCCCGCCATTTCCAACACCTGCGTCTGCACAGACGCAATTTTCAGCATCTGCGCATGCGCAGACACGATTTCCACTGCCGCAGAAGCGAGTCCCTATGCTGTGCTGTGCCAGTTTAACGCAGTGCACGGGGACTAGCCGAGGGGGCGGCTTGGTTCAGGGGTGGCCCATGGGCTGGTTAAAAGACCCTTGTAGGCCTCTTGCGGCCCATGGGCCTTAGGTTGCCGACCCCTGTTCTTATCCAAGTGGCATCCCATTGTTGTTGTTGTTTCTCCGATAAAGAAAACAATGCCCGACCTGAAGAATTTGGAGCAAATGATTCAGCAGAGGAAACACAGCCCAGAATAACTAAGGAGATAGTACAAGAATACTTGGCTAGTCTAGATGTATTCAAGTCTCCAGGGCCAGATGAACTGCATCCAAGAGTATTAAAAGAACTGGCAGATGTGATTTCAGAACCACTGGCAGTCATCTTTGAGAATTCCTGGAGAACAGGCGAAGTCCCGGCAGACTGGAGGAGGGCAAATGTTGTCCCTATTTTCAAAAAGGGGAAAAGAGAGGACCCAAATAATTACCGCCCAGTCAGTCTGACATCAATACCAGGGAAGATTCTGGAGCAGATCATTAAGCAAACAGTCTGTGAGCACCTAGAAAGGAATGCTGTGATCACCAATAGTCAGCATGGATTTCTGAAAAATAAGTCATGTCAGACTAACCTGATCTCGTTTTTTGACAGAATTACAAGCCTGGTAGATGAAGGGAACGCAGTGGATGTAGCCTACCTTGATTTCAGCAAGGCATTTGACAAGGTGCCCCATGATATTCTTGTAAAGAAGCTGGTAAAATGTGGTCTTGACTATGCTACCACTCAGTGGATTTGTAACTGGCTGACTGACCGAACCCAAAGGGTGCTCATCAATGGTTCCTCTTCATCCTGGAGAAGAGTGACTAGTGGGGTGCCACAGGGTTCTGTCTTGGGCCCGGTCTTATTCAACATCTTTATCAACGACTTGGATGATGGACTCAAGGGCATCCTGATCAAATTTGCAGATGACACCAAACTGGGAGGGGTGGCTAACACCCCAGAGGACAGGATCACACTTCAAAACGACCTTGACAGATTAGAGAACTGGGCCAAAACAAACAAGATGAATTTTAACAGGGAGAAATGTAAAGTATTGCACTTGGGCAAAAAAAATGAGAGGCACAAATACAAGATGGGTGACACCTGGCTTGAGAGCACTACATGTGAAAAGGATCTAGGAGTCTTGGTTGACCACAAACTAGACATGAGCCAACAGTGTGACGCGGCAGCTAAAAAAGCCAATGCAATTCTGGGCTGCATCAATAGGAGTATAGCATCTAGATCAAGGGAAGTAATAGTGCCACTGTATTCTGCTCTGGTCAGACCTCACCTGGAGTACTGTGTCCAGTTCTGGGCACCACAGTTCAAGAAGGACACTGACGAACTGGAACGTGTCCAGAGGAGGGCAACCAAAATGGTCAAAGGCCTGGAAACGATGCCTTATGAGGAACGGCTAAGGGAGCTGGGCATGTTTAGCCTGGAGAAGAGGAGGTTAAGGGGTGATATGATAGCCATGTTCAAATATATAAAAGGATGTCACATAGAGGAGGGAGAAAGGTTGTTTTCTGCTGCTCCAGAGAAGCGGACACGGAGCAATGGATCCAAACTACAAGAAAGAAGATTCCACCTAAACATTAGGAAGAACTTCCTGACAGTAAGAGCTGTTCGACAGTGGAATTTGCTGCCAAGGAGTGTGGTGGAGTCTCCTTCTTTGGAGGTCTTTAAGCAGAGGCTTGACAACCATATGTCAGGAGTGCTCTGATGGTGTTTCCTGCTTGGCAGGGGGTTGGACTCGATGGCCCTTGTGGTCTCTTCCAACTCTATGATTCTATGATTCTATGATTCTATGATTCTATGTTTAGTCATTTAGTCGTGTCCACCTCTTTGTGACCCCCTGGACCAGAGCACGCCAGGCCCTCCTGTCTTCCACTGCCTCCCTCATGCTGGTAGCTTCGAGAACACTGTCCCACCATCTCATCCTCTGTCATCCCCTTCTCCTTGGGGCCTCCATCTTCCCCAACATCAGGGTCTTTTCCAGGGAGTCTTCTCTTCTCCTGAGGCGGCCAAAGTCTTGGAGCCTCAGTTTCGGGATCTGTCCTTCCAGTGAGCACTCAGGGCTGATTTCCTTCAGAATGGAGAGATTGGTTGGCTCTTCTTTATGGTCCAGCTCTCACTCTCTGATTTCCTTCAGAATGGAGAGGCCTTGAACCTTGCAGAACTTGTACCACCGAAAGAGCAGGGGAACATAAATTCAACCATGGATTTCTGAAAAATAAGTCATGTCAGACTAACCTGATCTCGTTTTTTGACAGAATTACAAGCCTGGTAGATGAAGGGAATGCAGTGGATGTAGCCTACCTTGATTTCAGCAAGGCATTTGACAAGGTGCCCCATGATATTCTTGTAAAGAAGCTGGTAAAATGTGGTCTTGACTATGCTACCACTCAGTGGATTTGTAACTGGCTGACTGACCGAACCCAAAGGGTGCTCATCAATGGTTCCTCTTCATCCTGGAGAAGAGTGACTAGTGGGGTGCCACAGGGTTCTGTCTTGGGCCCGGTCTTATTCAACATCTTTATCAACGACTTGGATGATGGACTCAAGGGCATCCTGATCAAATTTGCAGATGACACCAAACTGGGAGGGGTGGCGAACACCCCAGAGGACAGGATCACACTTCAAAACGACCTTGACAGATTAGAGAACTGGGCCAAAACAAACAAGATGAATTTTAACAGGGAGAAATGTATTGCACTTGGGCAAAAAAAATGAGAGGCACAAATACAAGATGGGTGACACCTGGCTTGAGAGCAGTACATGTGAAAAGGATCTAGGAGTCTTGGTTGACCACAAACTTGACATGAGCCAACAGTGTGACGCGGCAGCTAAAAAAGCCAATGCAATTCTGGGCTGCATCAATAGGAGTATAGCATCTAGATCAAGGGAAGTAATAGTGCCACTGTATTCTGCTCTGGTCAGACCTCACCTGGAGTACTGTGTCCAGTTCTGGGCACCACAGTTCAAGAAGGACACTGAGAAACTGGAATGTGTCCAGAGGAGGGCAACCAAAATGGTCAAAGGCCTGGAAACGATGCCTTATGAGGAACGGCTAAGGGAGCTGGGCATGTTTAGCCTGGAGAAGAGGAGGTTAAGGGGTGATATGATAGCCATGTTCAAATATATAAAAGGATGTCACATAGAGGAGGGAGAAAGGTTGTTTTCTGCTGCTCCAGAGAAGCGGACACGGAGCAATGGATCCAAACTACAATAAAGAAGATTCCACCTAAACATTAGGAAGAACTTCCTGACAGTAAGAGCTGTTTGACAGTGGAATTTGCTGCCAAGGAGTGTGGTGGAGTCTCCTTCTTTGGAGGTCTTTAAGCAGAGGCTTGACAACCATATGTCAGGAGTGCTCTGATGGTGTTTCCTGCTTGGCAGGGGGTTGGACTCGATGGCCCTTGTGGTCTCTTCCAACTCTATGATTCTATGATTCTATGATTCAACCCATCGTGAGCCAATGTGGCGTAATGAATAGCTTATGCTTGTGAAACGTGGACCACTTGTAAACGCCATCTCCAGCTCCTTGAAAGATTCCATCAAGGGTGTCTCCAACAATTTTTACACATCCCTTGGGAAGACAAGCAAACTAATGCTAGTGTACTGGAAGAAGCGAAGATCACTAGTGTTGAAGCAATGATTCTTCAACATCAACTTCATTGGACTGGTCATGTTGTGCAAATACCTGATTATCGTCTTCCAAAGCAACTCCTCTATTCCAACCTAAAAAATGGAAAGTGTAATGCTGGTGGTCAACAAAAGAGGTTGAAAGACTCTTTCAAGGCAAATCTTTAAAAATGTAGTAGAAACACCGACAACTGGGAAACACTTGCCTGTGAGCAGTCCAATTGGACAACAGCCTTGACCAAAGGTGTCATGGGCATTGAAGACACTCGAACTCAGGACGCAAGGGAGAAACGTGCTAAGAGGAAGGCACGCTTGGCAAACTCTCACCGTGATCAACTCCCGCCCGGAAACCTATGTCCGCACTGTGGAAGGATGTGTGGATGGATCCAGGATTGGCCTCCACAGTCACTTATGGACTCACTGTTAAGACTGTGCTCATGGAAGACAATCTTACTCCCCTATGAGTGATTGCCAAAGAAGAATGGATAGAGAGAGACCAGGGTTCAAATCACAGGGTGACCTTGAGCTAGTCACCACCTCTTATATAATAATAATAATAATAATAATAATAATAATAATAATAATAATAAATTTATTATTTATTATTTATTATTTATTATTTATACCCCGCCCATCTGGCTGGGTTTCCCTAGCCACTCTGGGTGGCTTCCAACAGAACACTAAAATACAATAACCTATTAAACGTTAAAAGCTTCCCTAAACAGGGCTGCCTTCAGATGTCTTCTAAAAGTTTGGTAGTTATTTTTCTCTTTGACATCTGGTGGGAGGGCGTTCCACAGGGCGGGCGCCACTACCAAGAAGGCCCTCTGCCCAGTTCCCTGTAACTTGGCTTCTCACAGGGAGGGAACCGCCAGAAGGCCCTCGGCGCTGAACCTCAGTGTCTGGGCAGAACAATGGGGGAGGAGACACTCCTTCAGGTATACTGGGCCTTTGAGGCCATTTAGGGCTTTCAAGGTCAGCACCAACACTTTGAATTGTGCTCGGAAACGTACTGGGAGCCAGTGTAGGTCTTTCAAGACCGGTGTTATGTGGTCTCGGTGGCCGCTCCCAGTCACCAGTCTAGCTGCCGCATTCTGGATTCTCCTAAGCATCCTCACCGGGTTATGTGAGGATGAACTGGGTAGGAGGAGAACCATGTACTCCACCTTGAGCTCCTTGGAAGGAAAAGGTGGTCTATAAATCTAATAAATAACCCCATTGGGTGGTGTTTCATACCCCCTGCGTTGGTTATTGGACAACTCTTTCTTTCCCTTCCTGGTACCATGAGAAATCTCTTCAAGGGCCTCTCTGCTTCACAGAGAGTTGCTTCCTGATTGGATAGTCAGGCAATTTCTCTTCCCTGAGAAACGCAGAGTTATCGTGAGGTTAAAAATAGGCCTTCCTTGAGGTTGTGCTGCTGGAGATGACATTGGGATCTACGTTGGAGGACAGATAATTCTGACACTGATTAAGGCAGGCAGGACTCCTTAAAGCCAGCTCAGAAGGTGAGCTGAAGAGGAGACCCTGTAGCAGCGGCCAAGAGCTAATGACACAGTTGGCTCCAACTGGAGTATGAGATAAACAGCACTACCCATTCCCCAGCGAGTAGGATTTACAAGGGGGGGCATATTGTGTGCTAATTAGATGAGATCATAGACTTACTCCCTGGAAGATTAATTTGATCTCCACCCTTCCCTGGACACTCGGCTGACCTGGCTGTTGAGTTCGTCTTCTTTGCAGTGAACCCTGTCTTCATATACTGTAATACAAACCGCTGCATTGTTTCCAGAACATGTTCTCTTCTCTTTAGCCATGATTGCTTGCAGAAAAGTGCAACCATTTCAGAGACGTGGAATCTGCCTCGTTGCATCCCTGTCTCCACTGCAATTCTATTTTCAAGATTTTCACATCAGGCACCGACTAAAATCCTACAGCCCCTCTCAAAAGGCAACCAGTATTTTTTATTTTTTTATTGCAATTTATTTAGATGCTTGAATGAATACAAAGGGGAAATAAAGATTACAAATTATCCATACTATAACAATGTGTCATATATTAGAACTGGTATAAATGAATACAACGGCATTTGTTATTTGTATGAAGATTGGGGAAGTCGTGGAAGGGAATTTGGGTCAACTTTAGAAAAAGGTTTTAAGAATGAGTACTGATGTATAAATATTGATGTTTATAAGGTAAAATTGGCTTTTTTAAAATGAACTAAATAGAAAAAGGTAAAAAATTAGGGATAAGAACTTGCTGAACTAACAATTTGAATTGGAATATAAGAAGGGGAGGTGTGGGGAAGTCAGGGAAATATGTTATAGAAAAATAAGGATTGTGAACTCTATGTGTTTTTAAACTTTTTTGTTTTTCTTTTTTGATTTTTTTAATGTATTAAAGTGGAAAATTTCAATAAATATCTTTAAAAAAAAATGAATACAACGGCATGTTGGTGTTAACTAAAGATAAAACGAAATATCCAAAAATGCAGCACTCATTTCTGTATGCTGCTTTAACACAGTACACTTTTATACAGATCTAAAAGGTGTCAAGATTAGTAGCTGCAAACTTGTTTCTTGCACGTGATGTTTTTTTAGCTTAAAAGATTTCAGAAAATGGCTCAGAAATACATAGTCATCAGTTGTAACGTCAAGGATATTCAAGAACAAGAAAATTCTATAATACAATAGAGTCCAGATATACTTTTATGTTTATGTTGCTGGCCTCTGTTTTGAGATTGTACAAGGTTATGTGCAAAAACTAAGTCTGTCAAAATTCTTACTAAAGCAGTTTCAAGCTTTTTGATAGGTAAACTAGATACAGTGGTACCTCGGGTTAAGTACTTAATTCGTTCCGGAGGTCTATTCTTAACCTGAAGCTGTTCTTAACCTGAAGCACCACTTTAGCTAATGGGGCCTCCTGCTACCGCCACGCCGCCGGAGCACAGTTTCTGTTCTCATCCCAGTGGCGTAGCATGGGGGGTGCAGGGGGGGCCGGCCGCACCGGGCGCAACCTCCTGGGGGGGGGGCGCTCGCACTCACAGCTCTCTAGTGGAAGAGACTCGAGTGCTAAAATCCACGGGTTAGGGGGCGCAAATCACTTGCCTTGCCCCGGGTGCTGACAACCCACGCTACGCCACTGTCTCATCCTGAAGCAAAGTTCTTAACCTGAAGCACTATTTCTGGGTTAGCGGAGTCTTTAACCTGATGCGTATGTAACCTGAAGCCTATGTAACCTGAGGTACCACTGTACAGCATTTATTACACAGCAGGGCAACATGAAATCTATGATGGGTACACAAGAACAATAGCATAAGCAGCACTTGAATAGGTCTAAAAAACTGTACGAATATACATTTCAACTATTCAGAATGATACATGGGGGGAAAAAATTCCCCAGAATCCTACCCTACACATTTAATTTGTAGGTCATATGTTTGCCCTAAAGCTACCACGTGAAAAAGGGCAATGTTGAAAAAGACATACAGCTGAACATATACAGAGTGAAATATTCTGTGATAAAAGATGCATTTCATGTCTGTCACTAGCAACATGTTGGACACAGCCATAGCTGTCAACCGTCCCTTATTTGGCGGAAAGTCCCTTATCCCAGCGCCGTGTCCCCCTGCTGTCCCTTATTGATGATGTCCCTTAAATTTCCCGGGTTTCAAAGGAAGCAGCTCCTCTCCCTCCCTCCCTCCCTGCCGGCCAGGGAGGAGGGAGGCTCCAACTGTGTTGCTTGGCTGCGTTGCTCACCCAATAAGGAGTCTAAGAACGACTGGGGGGTGGAGCTTGCATGCCTTGTGCCGATCAAATCGGCCGCGTTGCCTGGGGACTTGCCTTTGCTCAGCGCTTCCCAGCGGAGAGGTGACGGTGGTTTCCCTTGCTGCATCCCCTTTGCCGGGTTGCTGTGCTGTGGGAACCACCACTTGAGGCTTTGTTTGGCTGCTGGCTGGGCTTTCTGCCTTTGGCTCGGAGGGGCTCAGGAGTCGAACATACCTGTGCCCAAAAAAATCCCTTATTTTGGCTACTGATCCCTTATTTTTGAGGCTGCTGGTCCCTTATTTTCAAATCTGTAAGTTGACAGCTATGGACACATCCAATTCCCGTGGTATAAACGATGATGAGATTCTCCCCTAGTAATGCTCATGCAGTGCCGGCACATTGAACAAAAGCTCTGTATATCTTTAGTAAAGGAAGAGCAACAATGTGGTCCTTTAAAGCAATGTAATCCTTTTAGTTTCTGCTCCAAGCTTTCTCTGCAAAAACCCACTCCTTTCAAGATGAATCAGAGCAAATGTCAATTTGGGTTTTCTGCAGATTGACATTTGCTCCAATTGAGCTTTAAAGAGCGGGTTTTTGCAGGGAAAGCTATGGAGAAAAAGAAAAGGGCAGACACAGAACTTTAAATTGCCTGAAAAGAGCAGAAGAAAGGTAACTGTTGGCATGCCCTTAGTATGAGTTAGTTACCGAAGTACCATTGATTTTGTCCCAGGCACATCAAAGCCATGAGATATACAGTGGTACCTCAGGTTAAGTACTTAATTCGTTCTGGAGGTCCGTACTTAACCTGAAACTGTTCTTAACCTGAAGCACCGCTTTAGCTAATGGGGCCTCCTGCTGCCGCTGCGCCGCCAGAGTATGATTTCTGTTGTCATCCTGAAGCAAAGTTCTTAACCTGAAGCACTATTTCTGGGTTAGCGGAGTCTGTAACCTGAAGCGTATGTAACCCGAGGTACCACTGTATTTCAGGGTCAGAATTAGGTGTTTCATTTTAATATAAGGGCTGAACACCCTCATACATGAAAGACATATCTTGCTGTTTATTTTATCCTTGTCCTCAGGCATTTTTAATATCGACGCTGTCTTGTTTAAATTTGTTCATGATTTCATCCACTAAACCACCTTCCCGCCTTCCCTTTTGTTTCAGTGAACTCTACAAAACTTTCCCAAATCAAAATGTTTCCCGCATCAGTTATGGACAGACCTGATAATCCGATACATTTGTTCATGGTGAGAAATGTCTGGAGTGAAATAAAATAGTATTGAATAATACTTTGCTTTTTTCTCTCCTAGAAGTCATTTCAGCACAAACATTTTCCATCAACTATTTTTAAAAGTCATTTTGTATCTTACGTGAAAGTTTACAGCCCAGTTTTATGATTTCATAAATGGTTTTTAACTTTGCTATCATAATGGCTAATCAATTAAGTGAGATTTAGAAAAATCTCCATGTCGGGATTGCCAGTACTCTCTGCAGTGCCTCTGAGATCAATATTATTTTTTGCACAAAACCGAACTTGTCCAGCCTTCACAGGCTTCCTCAACCTCGGCCCTCCAGATGTTTTGAGACTACAATTCCATCACCCCTAGTCCTGCTAGCTAGAGATCATGGGAGTTGTAGGCCAAAAACATCTGGAGGGCCGAGGCTGAGGAAGCCTGCTTCAAAATGTGTCATTTCCTTTTTTTCTGTCTGAATTCCCTTTTGAAGGGAAGCATCAATAAGTCCACCACTCTTTCTTTTCCTTTCTAAGCTCTTTCGTCTTCAAGCAGTTCACAAGCAGCAATCTATTCTACTTGGCTTAGACCTCACCCGAAATATTGTTTCCACTTCTGGGCACTACAGACTAAAAAGGATAGACAACGGGAACATGTCTAGAGGAGGATGATAAAGATAGTGGAGGGCCTGGAGACCCAAGTGCAGTGGCACCTCGGGTTAAGAACTTTATTCATTCCGGAGGTCCATTCTTAACCTGAAACTGTTCTTAACCTGAAGCACCACTTCAGCTAACGGGGCCTCCTGCTGCCGCTGCCGCACGATTTCTGTTCTCATCCTGAAGCAAAGTTCTTAACCCGAGGTACTATTTCTGGGTTAGCAGACTCTGTAACCTGAAGCGTATGTAACCTGAAGTGTCTGTAACCCGAGGTACCACTGTATCATGAGGAAAAGTTGAAGGAGCGTGGTATGTTTGCCCTGAAAAAGAAGTGGATATCAGTTAGCATGATTGCCATCTTCAAATATCTGAAGGGCTGTCCCATAAACAATGGAATAAATTTATTTTCTATTGTTTCACAGAATAGGACCTAAACCAATGAGATCAAATTGAAGGGGAAAGGGGGTTAGATTAAGCATGAGGAAAATTCCAGGTGGCCACAAGTCTTCAGTGGTGGAAGAGACTCATGTGGAATGTCGCACACTCTCTGTTAACAGAGGTTTCTCAGCAGAGGCTGGTTTCCGATCGTGGATGATACACTGGTGGATTGGGAATGTGCTGGATGACCTTTGAGGTCCCTTTGAATTCTATGGGTTTATGTATGGGTGGAGCCAGGATTTTTGTTGGGGGGAGGCAGGACTTAGTTGGGAGGCAGAGCCAACCTGATTGGTCACTTAACTGATTTCTATTGTTTTACTTGTGTCATAGTTTTGCTCCATCTTGATCTCCAGAGCAGACCTCAACATATAATTTGTAGAGTGCAAGCTCAAACACGATGCAGGGTTCCCAAATGATAACTCAGAGGCAATCAGCTCCATTCAGCAGAGTTTACTGAAGGTAAATGAGCATAAGAGTTCCAATCCATAAGCTCAGGATTGGCATAGCAAAAATCCAGCTGCAGGAAAGACTAAAACCTTAGCACTAAGCGTACTCTATACGGACCCCCACACCAGAAGGAAGGAGAGACAGACAGTGAAAACCAGGTTCCTCTGGGCTGCTATTGTACGCTGCATGACTTTGAGATGGAGAGATAACAGGACCAGTTTAAAGCAGCTGCAATCAGCTTCTCTGAAGGAATAACCCAAACGTCAGGAACCTTCTGCATGTTTCCAGGCGGAATAGAAACTTCCAGCTTGTATCACACAGAGAAGCTTCCAGAACCGTCTTGAATTAAATAGAATAGAAAAGATCTCTACACTCTAAACCAATATTTTCTGTACCAAAAAAACACACGACGCAAACCTGGCACTGGGGGGGTGGCAGCTGCCCCCCGCCCCCCTGGTTACGCCCGTGGTTCTGTGAACATGGTTGATAGGTGCATGGGAAATGAGGGATCACTCCAGATATATGGAATCCAGAAGCAATTCTAAATAAAAGAATGACCAAGTATTGGATTTCTCCAGGGTCATACCAAGGAGAGGATAGCGGGGAAATGATGCTGCAAGGGGCGTAGTCTGGGGGCCTGGGAGGAAGCGTGGCCCCAGACACAAAATTTTAAGGGGGTGCAAACCAGACACACACCTCCACACCACCCCAAGATCCTTATCTTGCCCTGCCTGCCACCAGGGGCTCTGGACCCCGGGGTGTGACCTGGCCCCGACGCTGCATCCCCAGCCCCCTTGCTGGATGGCCACCTACGGAGACGGGCAAGGGGTGAGCCCAGCATGGCTTGGCCGGGCATTCCTTCATTGTGGGTGTCGAGGGGATTCACCTGCCAAGGGCTGCGTGGGCTGGTTGGGCTCCCCCCTACGCAGGCAGGCTGGTGGCGCAGCGTTGACTCCAGTGGCGAGAACTGGGCTGGCTCCACTCACCCTCCACACCCCGCCACTCCTCACACGTGCCCCGGGCACCGACAAATGCTGCTATGCCACTGAAATACATGCATTGTTCTGAGCGGAAGTAGGTAGCTGAACAGCCATGCTCTTGAGAGCCCAATTGAAGTGTGAAACTGGTTACACTGAACAATGCACAAGCAAGAATGCTGTCTTCCAAACTCATAAATCAGGCCTGAGTTTAGGTTTCTACTGTGCCCAACTTCTCCGACTTCCCTCTATCCTCAATTTTACTGCGGTGCATCAGTGGGGACCAGGTGAAGTTCACTTGCCCTTTCCTCTCTCTCTCTCTCTCTCTCTCTCTCTCTCTCTCTCTCTCTCTCTCTTATATTCAAAACAAAAAATTTTTTTCCCTTCTAGTAGCACCTTAAAGACCAACTAAGTTAGTTCTTGGTATGAGCTTTCGTGTGCATGCACACTTCTTCAGATACACTGAAACAGAAGTTGCCAGATCCTTCTATATAGTGAGAAGGTGGGGAGGGGTATTACTCAGAAGGGTGGTGGGAATGGGTGATTGGCAGATAGCTGTGATGAGCCTGTTGACGACTCTTAATGACTGCAATAGGTCTTACAGGAAAAAGCAAGGGGTGAGAAGGTGAAAAATGGCTTTGTCATGTATAATGAGATAAGAATCCAATGTCTTTGTTCAGACCAGGTCTCTCCATGGTTTTAAGTTTGGTAATGAGTTGCAATTCAGCAGCTTCTCTTTCCAGTCTATTTCTGAAATTCCTTTGTAGTAAAACAGCTACTTTGAGATCTTGTATAGAATGTCCTGGGAGATTGAAGTGTTCTCCTACTGGTTTCTCTGTCTTGTGATTCTTGATGTCCGATTGATGTCCGTTTATTCTTTGGCGTAAGGTTTGGCCTGTTTGTCCAATATAGAGAGCTGAAGGACACTGTTGGCATTTGATGGCATATACAATGTTAGACGATGAGCAATTAGCCCAGCTGCTCGACGTGGGGATGTGGGCGAGGAGAGGCCAAGTCCGCGGGTCTCGCTTCTCTCCTCCAGGCTAGGCTGGAATTGAGAGAGAGGAAGGAAGTGGGGGCTGGCGGAGGGGCGGCCGATGCCCCGCCATGAAGAGACGGAAGGGGGGCACATGGGGATCCCAGCATGGGGGAAAACCCAGTAAAAACTGGGGGGAAACCGGGGGGTGTGGAAAAATTGAAAAAAGCAGTTTGATATAGTTTGAAAATTCCACGCACATTTTCCCCCCTTTTTTCCAGGGGGAAAAACGTCTTTGGAAAAAAAAAAGTGGGGAAACTGGTCCCCCCCATGTTTCCAGTTGCCCCCCCCGCCTGGGAGCCCCCCCGGCTCAGCTGGCCCCTCTCGCGCCGGCCTCCCTCCCTCCCTCCCGCCCCCGGCGACCCTCCCTGCGCGGAGGGGGCGGGATGGAGGGAAGGGAAGAAAGGAAGAAAGAAAGAGAAGGCGAAGAGAAGGAGGGGGCCGCGAGGGGAGGAGCCGCCTTTCCCCTCAGCCTCGGCGGCACAGAGGCGGAGAGGCGAAGGAGCGCGCAGGCAAGTCCGGCGAGTCCGAAGAGGAAGCAGCCGAGATGGTGAGGGAGGCCGGAGGGAGGGAGGCAGGAGGCGGCGGCGGCGGGCCAGTTTCCCCGACTAAGCTGCTCTTCTCTTCTTCTCTTTCCCTCAGTTGCAGCAGCTGTGGAGGAGCCTCGCCGTGGCCGTCCTGGCCGGGACCCTCCTGGGGCTCCGGGCGGCCGAGGTAGGAGATGCCGGGCGGGAGGGACGGAGGGAGGGAGGCGGCCTTCCCGGCGCCCCGAGCCCCGTCTCGGCCAGAAGGAACTTGGCTGCTCGGGGAGGAAGGGGGGGCTGGGATGCCAGAGGCCCTTTTCGGGAAAGGCGCCCGGAGGGGGGGGAACAAAAGCGGGCGGGAGAAGCTCGGGACGGAAAGAACTTTTGGGCAAAAGAGACTTGATCCAGGGCCGCCCTCGTTCTCAAACTTCATCCGCTCAGAAACCAAAGCGTTCCAAAAGCAAGGCGCGCTTTCCCCTAGAAAGGAATGCAAAACGGACTAATCCGGTCCAGACTCTGGAAAACAACCCCTCAAACAGCAATTGAACTTGAATGCTGCTACCTGAGGAGAGCGAGGATCCATAAAATGAAAGCAATGAACGATGTACTTGCAGTCATGCAGTCAATCCATCAGGAGCCGAACTGGGTTCCACACAGTCACAAAAACAGAAAGAGCCGCAGCGATGAAAATGTAAAATAAATAGCGAAAACAGACAGAGCTCAGTGTAACACTCAAATCAGGAGCATAACACTCAAAACGGAGCACGTTCGGCTTCTGAAAAAAGTTTGCAAACCGGAACACTTCCTTCCAGCTTTGCAGTGTTTGGGTTCCAAGTTGTTTGAGTACCAAGGGTATTCAAACTTGAGAACCAGGGTACCACTGTAGTTCTGCTTCCATGTGGAAGAGAAGATGAGTTTCCTTTCTTTTAAGAAAGAGTTTTTAAGAGTTTCCTTTGGGGGGAAGCAATCCTCAGCTTCACGGTCCCTTAAGGAGACCTCGTGAGCAAAATGAGGTCTCAGAGGTCTCCTCATAAAGCCTTGGCAATGCCACCACCTCCCTTCTTTTTTAAAAAACTTTTTGGAAGCCCTGCTAGAGGATCATCTGCTTCTCCACAAATATTTTCGCTGGGACTCTTCTCTCTTTCAAAAGCCAAACGTTTTGCTTGACCAGGAATGAAGGAATGGTGTCTGAATCCCCAGAGTTGCAGCCTCCCTGAAAATGAGGTCAGAGGCAAAATATTTGATGATTACGGCTGGGAAATGTGGAAGTGATTTAAAGAAAATAAACTCAAGCTGCTGTGGGCTAGCGGGCGAAAAGGACAGAATGTGCATTCTGGAGGTCGGAGGTCCCTAGTGGGTTTCCCACTGCCCCTTTTTAATAGATTAACTGCAGATGGTGAATTCGGCTTTGGACCGGTAACAAAACAGAAATAAAGGCTTTCGGTAAAAGGTACCGAAATATGGCTCCCCGGTTCTAAGCGATGATATTTTCAAGGGCACCGCTACCAAGTTTAGTTTCCTTTGGATAAGAGAAAGCTTTTTACTTAGGTTGTCATTGTCATATTTGTCCTGTTCCCCCCTGCAAAACAACAACAACATGCAACATTATTTAAGTGGAGGCAAAAAGGCGCTTTTACTGCAGGGCAATGTATCCCCAGGGATGACCCCTATTGCAGCCTTTCTTCCACTTCCACTCCCCTACCCCCATATTCTACCCCACTCTCAAGTAAAAGCTTCTCCATGTGCCTGGCAGAATATTTTAAAACACGACTTGAAAAATGATACATGAAAAACATGGAATTGTCTATGACATTTGCTTCTGGCTGTTCTTCCATTGTGGCTTCCCTAGAGTCTTCTGTCCTGGCACACTTGCTTAGCTTCAGCAAGGAGGTTGACTCCCGTGCCTTTGAACTACGCCCTGAGACCAGAGAACACAGCAGGAGAGGAGCCTATAAAAAAAGAGGTTATCAGAGTCTGATTAAAAGCGTACAGATTCTAGAACGGGAGTGGGGAACCTGCACCCTTAGTTGCTGAATTCCAGCTCCCATCATCCTGGACACGCTGATGGGAGCTGGAGTCCAGTAACATCTGAAGGGCTGCAAGTTCCCTGTCCCTGACCCAAAAGGCAAAGGCAAATAAAAAAGTTTTCACTTGTCACTAGGAAAACTTCAGGCTAGGCACCTGGCAAGGCTCCCTGATGAGAGAACCTAAATGGTCTCCAAAGGGTGCGCTTTAATGTTAATGACAGCTTTTGCAGGATGCTACTGCTGTGCCATCACAGTGAGTAGGAATGAGCCCTGAGTAAGCACAGGATTCCTCCCGAGCTTTGTTCCTTGTTCCTTGTTCACCATGCCTCCACCTCTGCCATCTTTTTGTCCTATGTGCTGGCAGTGCTCCACTGGCGTAGGAGTAGAGTCTTCTGCCAGTGGAAGAGGGCTGAATGTCGGTGTTAATTTTTCCCCTGGCGCAGTGCTTGAGTTCGCCGTGTGCAGAGGACTCGGGAGTGATACTGATCAGGAGGTGTCACTTGAGAATAAGATCATTCTCTCTGCAAATGTTGGGATTCCTTAGTGCACTCGTAAGTGTGTCTTGCTGGAGAGGGTTTTTCTTAGCCACACTCTCAGATTAATCCAGCAGTCTGGTCTGCTCCACTGATCACCACAAGCTCCCAAACTGGGGAAATTGTAACACAGAAATGCCTCTAATGTCTTTGAAAGCAAGCAGCTTTTTCACCACTTGGTTTGAGCTGCTTTCATGCAAAACCTTTCCAGTATGTAGCCAAGAAAGAATGTGCTACATATTGTGACCTCTTTGGCTGTAATTTGGCAGAAAGGTGCTTAGGAGTCTGGAAAATGTGACAGGTTGTGAGAACTCTTGGCTGTTCCTGAACAGCTCTGGATGCTGTCGTTGGCAAGGATGGTAATGGCAAGGTGAACAAGAGCGCCTTTGATCAGTAAATTGCTTTATTTGCATAAGAAAAAGCTTTGTAACCAGAAACCATATAATCTTCCTGCCAAAGTAACAGTTCTCTTACTAAGTACATCAGTTTTCCATCACATTCGTAAAATGGTCAAGATATGTCTGCCTGTTTATGCCTTTGCTAAAATGGAATTGTTTAATCTGCCCTTAAACGGGAGGTAGCTTTTCTTGTAAAGGAGAAGCTCATGCCACCTTTGTTGGTATTCCCTCCCTGGAGCCTTGAGTAGGCAAGCAAACATTGATCAGTGGTTGTAGTGCATGGTGCCTGGACCTGGGTGAACAGTGAGTGTTTGGGGATTGGGAGGAAGGGAGTGGTGCTCTTCAGATGTTCTTGCTTCAACCTCCCTCCTGCTGCGATGGAGCCAATATGTCCCCTTGCCCCTGTAGGGGGTTGCAGTGGGACCCTGTGGGTGCAGTGACTGTTCTGTTCTGTGTGGCCAGGCTGTGATGCGGCAAGGGAGAAAGTCCTCATGAAGGCTTGGCTTTCACATCCGTGGTTGGAATGGGGGGCCTGGCACTCACCAGCAGAGAGCTGATCCCAGCTGCTAAGGCGAGGGAGTATTGCTCCACCAGTACAGTTTGGTCAAGAGAAAGTTCTCACATGTATCAGAGAGTTGGAGGAGGGAGAGAGCTCTGCAGTAGCTAAACTTTGCAATACCACATCCTCTTGGAATAAGGAGACAGTTACAAATGCCCTTATCCTGTTGACCAGTCCCCCGGGCAGCTTTTAGAATCGCTCACAGCAAGGAGGTCTCTCCCCTCCAAGGATCCTGTCTGCCCATTTCCCTGGGCTGTGCAAATAACCGCCCAAAGTGGGGGATTGAGCATTAGAAGGGCAGAATGGGGGGGGATCTAAATAAATAAATGAATCCGGATAAGCAGGAGCCAAAGTTATATCAACTAACTGACCTCTGTGTCGGCATGCAACTGGGCAAATTCATCTGTAAAGTGTTGTGCAAATTGGTCACAAAAGGCTACTGAGTGGACCAAGATGTAGCAGGACTTTTGACTGCTTGAAAAAGCTCTGTTGGGCAACTCTGTGCAAATGCAACGGTGGCAGAGAAATGCTATTTCTTTGCAGCCATCACCACTACAGAGCTCAAACTCATTCGCCCCACTTGTTTCATCAGCACACAGCAGTTAGGAGGTAGTTGTAGCGAACAACCGAGTAATATCCCTCCCCACCTTCTCACTATATAGAGGGATCTGGCAACTTCTGTTTCAGTGTATCTGAAGAAGTGTGCATGCACACGAAAGCTCATACCAAGAACTAACTTAGTTGGTCTTTAAGGTGCTACTGGAAGGAAAAAAATTTTTTTGTTTTAACTGATGGAGGGACAATGCTGCCATCTAGCTGTTTTTCCAAATCAGTTCTCAGGCTCCTCCCACATCCTTCGATGATGCTCCACTGCCATCTTTTGGAGCCTGAGTATCCTGGTCCACCAGACCAAAGCAGGGCAGGTATACTGAAGAAGGACGTCAAAAATGCCAGAGTGATCGGTTCTAGTGCTTTTTTAAAAAAAGGAAATGTAAGCTTGCAGCATAGCCTGTGCAGTCACATTGCCTTTACAGGTGCAGGACGGACACTGCAACTATGAGAGGTTGCCGTGACTAGTCTGCGCCCAAGCAAACGTTTATACATTCTTTGTACACAAAGCAGCAAATGCCACTTGGGCAGGACTTTGCACCACTTGACCTGATGAGGGCATAGGTGGCAAATGCATTGCAGCAGGTTGGACTAGATGACTCTAGGGATCCCTTCCAACTCTACAGTTCTATGATTTTATATAGGAGCTCATCGTTACAGCAACTATCAATTAATTGTGGGGCTATCTTGATTACCAAGATGCAGAGCTTCTGGAGCACTTCGCTCTGGGTTCATCACACTGAGTGAATCTGTAAGTGCCTTAACTTCTCCTAAGTGTGTTAGCAACACATCTTGAATGTGTGTGTGAGAGGGAGTTGTGTGCACATGTAGGAATGTGGCTTCCTGTGCATGAAGATCTTCTACTTTAGTTGCCTCCCTGATCCCTTTTTTGTATTTCAGGGTCATTGTCACTGTTTTGGTCAGAGGGCCAATAGTGTGGCCCTGGTAGTGCTATTTTGATTTTTGACCTGGAATTTTGATCAGCGCTGTGAATAAATTTAGTTTTAAAAATGGTCTTAGGAAGAAATCATAACCACATTTACTTGAGAGGAAGCCCCACTGAACACAGTGGAACACACTCCTGAGTAAGCATACTTAGGCATGCATTGTGTTGCATGACACACACCTGCCATTAGCAGTTGTGTGTTTGCTGGTTGAAGTGGTAGATGTCGAACACATGTGAGGTGAGGCTGGATTGCTGGTCTGCTCCTAGCTGGCATTAAATGATACAAGGTCTGGTCCTGAAGAGCCAGACTAAGATGGTGCAGGCTCTATGAAGCTCACTGCTGTCTGTCAGGGTTGCAGTGATTATAAAATGGAGGAGAAGCCATGTAGGCTGCCTTGAGCTCCTTGGAGGAAAGGTAGAATATAATTGTAGAGAACAAGATGGTTTGGGGCCAGTTTTCTGGGAAGGCTTCAGAAGAACTGAACTGCAAAACAGCTGGTGAAGAGGGAAGATAAACTCTTCTGCAGAGTGACCTAAGCCTAGGGCAGGTCCTGGCCTGCTGCCTGATCTTCACTTCTGTTTCGAGAGTTCTTATATCAGGCTGGAGCTTTTGAGAATATTAAGAATATGCAGATTCAATGTTCTTATGTAACCTTTTACATAAACAATTCGATGCCTTCAGATTGTTCCAAGAGTGGAGTTTTGTAAAAGAAAGTCTAGGCATTGAGCTTTAAGTCCTCCTTAAAATGTGCTCTGATTTCCTAAGTTTAGCACATGGAATGGGTTTTATTTTTTAAGTTCATAGCATTTTAACATTTTAGTAGAGGCACTGCAAGGGAAGGAAGCTTCCAGCATTTGATTTTCCATTGTCTTTGTTGCATTCGTGTGGTTTCAACTGTTTGGTGCTAGGAAAGTTTCAAAAGCTGCTAAAAGAGGAATAAAAACATTGCTGTGACTTTCCTTGTCCATATTTGCAATATTGCCTTTTAAAGGGCATTCCAATCTTCTGACAGGGTAGGGGAGCTGCATGTTCTGCTGTTCTGGGTTGTGCAGCCAGGTCCTTTGGGAGCCTCTTGCTCCTTTGAAACAATGGTTTCAGCCCCTGTGACCACGTAACTCTGGAATGCTCTGATTGGCCAGCCTCCTGGAGACTTGAGGTCTGACTGAATAGGCAGCGACCTCGTTCCTCCTGGGGGTGTATTTTGCGGTTGGTTTTTGTTAGAAAGTATGAGAGCCAAGAATGTAAGATGTAAGATGGGTGGAGTTTGCGCTTGGCTGGTCTCGGAAAGTGAAGCAGGGTGGAGAAACATTTATGACAAGCTGGGAAAACATTGTCAGAGTTGGACATTTTAATACAGAAGCTTCGTGGGGTGCTTGAACTAATAGACTCAAAGCTGTTATTTCCCCTTTGCTCAGACTGTTGTGAAGGGGGTTGGCATTAATGCCAGTCTCCTTGCACTCCAGGTCACAATTGTTGTTGTTGTTTAGTCGTGTCCGACTCTTCGTGACCCCCTGGACCAGAGCAGGCCAGGCCCTCCTGTCTTCCACTGCCTCCCCCAGTTTGGTCAAACTCCATGTTCATAGCCTCGAGAACACTATCCAACCATCTCGTCCTCTGTCGTCCCCTTCTCCTTGGGCCCTCCATCTTTCCCAACATCAGGATCTTTTCCAGGGAGTCTTCTCTTCTCATGAGGTGGCCAAAGTCTTGGAGCCTCAGCTTCAGGATCTGTCCTTCCAGTGAGAACTCAGGGCTGATTTCCTCCAGAATGGAGAGGTTTGATCTTCTTGCAGTCCATGGGACTCTCCAGAGTCTCCTCCAGCACCAGAATTCAAAAGCATCCATTCTTCGGCGATCAGCCTTCCTCCAGAATGGAGAGGTTTGATCTTCTTGCAGTCCATGGGACTCTCCAGAGTCTCCTCCAGCACCAGAATTCAAAAGCATCCATTCTTCGGCGATCAGCCTTCTTGATGGTCACAATAACACACACATAACCACAGATGCACAGGCCTGTCTCTTCAGTTTTGAGAGATGGCTCTGAATCAACAATAAAAACTTCCCTGTCTAATTTGAAAAACGCACCTTGGTAGCCTTGGTATTTTCTCTGGTTATTCTAGTGCATCTTGGCTTGTGAAATTTTGCTCAGAGAGCAGAGGTTAACTTTTCTGCTTTCTCTGCTTCTCAGACCAACTTGTGCTAAGGGGTGGGGAAGCTGTGGTTCTCCAGATGTTGTGGGATGGCAACTCCCATTAGCCCCAGCCAGCATGGCTGACAACATCTGGAGGGCCACTGCTTCCCCACCCCGACTAATTGGCTTGTTGTGGCCCATCCTCTCAAAGTGGCCTTTTGCCAACAGGAGCTCACAGCCTAGTGCTTTAACTGCTGCGCTTCCCAATGAATAAGAAAGACACCCTTTGTTCAATTTTAATTTTGAGAAAGATATCTTAGGACAGCAGCAGATTGGATTGATGGAAAAGCTGCAACATTTAAAGATGTGCATGTAACCACGTAGTTTAGAATCCATTTTCTGGCAAAGGCACTGAGAAGGTGTCAATAACTTTTTGATTGACACCTGCCAGCTAAAGTCAACAAATCACCCACAAAGGCTTGTTCAATCTGCTAGTGATCTGTGGCTCTTCTGATATTTCTGGAACTTTTAAGATCTGTGAGAAGGTTGCAATTATTGGTTGCTGTTTGGGGTTTTTACCTCTTAAAGTTTTTCTTTCATTGTTGGCCACCCGTAACTTTTATTATTGGGCAGGATATCAATGTAGTAGCTAAATAAAAGACTCAGTCTTTATCTGAAGAAGGCTTCTCTCCCCCCCTCCAAACTGTTTTTTTCCTTTTATGCCTTGCAGGAGGAGCTGATGAGCAAATCTAAGATCTGTGCTAATGTCTTCTGTGGGGCTGGCCGGGAGTGTGCCGTGACAGAGAAGAGTGAGCCCACCTGCCTTTGCATTGAGGTAAGCGAAGTCCTGGGACCGCCGAGATCAAAGGCTGGTGTCATCCCAGATGTGGAAAACCAGCACGCCTAGTGGTAGTGGCTGGTGTGTGCTCCCTCCTGCTTCCTCTGTGGTCCTGGGGATTTTCTGCACAGCCTTCTTGGTTTGTTGCATGTGCGGCAGTACCTCGGGTTACATACAGTGGTACCTCAGGTTAAGAACGGTTTCAGGTTAAGAATGGACCTCCGAAACAAATTAAGTTCGTAACCAGAGGTACCACTGTATGCTTCTTTTTTGCATCGATGACTCAAGTCTTCTTTCAAGGTGGCTCTTTCATTGTACCAACATCACATTTCCTGAGCACTTAACAGCACATCCTATTATGCTGCTTCCCTCCAAATCATTTTGGTCTTCTGACTGGTATGTGGAGTATACAGTGGTACCTCAGGTTACATACGCTTCAGGTTACAGACTCCGCTAACCCAGAAATAGTGCTTCAGGTTAAGAACTTTGCTTCAGGATGAGAACAGAAATCGTGCTACGGCGGCGCAGCAGCAGCAGCAGGAGGCCCCATGAGCTAAAGTGGTGCTTCAGGTTAAGAACAGTTTCAGGTTAAGAACGGACCTCCAGAACGAATTAAGTACTTAATCCGAGGTACCACTGTACTTAGCGAACCGTCATAAGCACCTGTTTGATGCAGCCTGTGACAAAGATTCTCATAATTAGTTGTTGTTTCACTAACGTAAGTTTCCCTAATGTGCATTTGCCCACAATATATATTGCCCACATTATAGCAGGAAGCGATAGAAGAAGAGGAGGGAGAAGATGTAAATAAGCACAAATAGGGAGAGACTAATGCTTTCAGTTCAGTAAGTTACATGTAGTGGGGCTTAGTTTTCCATAAAGGATGAGAACTAAAGCAATAAGCCATGAGTAGGCAACCTAAGACCCTGGGGCCGGATCCGGCTCGATCGCCTTCTCAGTCTGGCCGCAGACGGTCCGGGAATCAGCGTGTTTTTACATGAGTAAAATGTGTGCTTTTATTTAAAATGCATCTCTGGGTTATTTGTGGGCCATAGGAATTCGTTCTTTCCCCCAAAAAATATAGCCCCCCCCCCAGGTCTGAGGGACAGTGGACCAGCCCCCTGCTGAAAAAGTTTGCTGACCCCTGCAATAAGCTAATACAGGGATAGGTAAAGGTAAAGGGACCCCTGACCATTAGGTCCAGTCGTGACCGACTCTGGGGTTGCGGCGCTCATCTCACTTTATTGGCCAAGGGAGCCGGCGTCCAGCTTCCGGGTCATGTGGCCAGCATGACTAAGCCGCTTCTGGCGAACCAGAGCAGCGCACGGAAACGCCGTTTACCTTCCCACCGGAGCGGTACATATTTATCTACTTGCACTGGTGTGCTTTCGAACTGCTAGGTTGGCAGGAAAACAGGGATAACCAGTGCTTTAAAAAAAATGTTTAGGGGTACTCACATTTTTATTCAAGAAAATCACCATTTTATAGTTCAAATCGAGGAAAATAAATATAGTAAATGGACAAAAGTACAAAGATTCACAAAATGTTTAGGGGTATGCGTACCCCTGCATCCCCCCCAGAAAAAAAGCACTGGGGATGGCTAAAGGCTTTGTGGAAGATTTGAGGAGGGATTTGAAGAATGAGGGCGGATGTCTTCTAATCAGGGAAGAAAAACATGCGGCAACAGTGTATGCATATGATTTTATCCTGTATGTCACTTGCCCTATTCAGGCCCTCCCTGAATTAGTTTAAGAATTCATGAGCTTTGGGACAAACTCAGACTGTGAAGTTAATCTCATCAAAACCTAGACATGTCTGGATCCTTTGTTTCTGTTTGTTGATGAGTTATTTATTTGTGCATTGTAACCCTTGATCTGACTACGTTTCCCCACTGTGGTGCCGATCCAAACTGGACCCCACATGTCTGCTATTTGTAGTGGGTGGGGAAGTTCCCACTACTCAGGAAGGAAAATCCTGCACAAACTGAGTTATGTAAATTGTAGTTTGGCCTCCCCTCTCAAGCCCTCCTAATTTATATTGCCTGTGTGAAACTGCTTCTCCTTCCACCTTTGGAGCCTAGTTATATTGGATCTGTCATTTTCTTTTTGTGGCTGTTGCAGAGATGCAAGCCTCACAAAAGGCCAGTTTGTGGCAGCAACGGCAAGACATACCTGAACCACTGTGAGCTGCATCGTGATGCTTGCCTCACTGGCTCCAAAATTCAGGTGGACTATGATGGTCACTGCAAAGGTGAGTCGGATCCTTGGGTTTGGGGTACCCCTGGAACAACTACTACTCCAGGAAGTCCTGGGTTAGAGGACATTAGAATTCAATCCAGCTTTGGGAATTCTGGCACCAGATAACCATTTTGGTTTTTCAAAGGCACATGACTTAATGTGCCACAACATTCCCTGCCTGTTTCCACTGAATATTGCTGCTAAAGAGTGTGTTGGATCCTGTATACCTGAAGGTCCTGTATACCTGAAGGAGTGTCTCCACCTCCATCGTTCAGCCCGGACACTGAGATCCAGCGCCGAGGGCCTTCTGGCGGTTCCCTCATTGCACGAAGTGAGGTTACAGGGAACCAGACAGAGGGCCTTCTCAGTAGTGGTGCCCGCCCTGTGGAACACTCTCCCTTCAGATGTGAAGGAAATAAGCAGCTATCCTATCTTTAAAAGACATCTGAAGGCAGCCCTGTTCAGGGAAGTTTTTAATATTTAATGCTGTATTGTTTTTAATACTTGATTGGGAGCCGCCCAGAGTGGCTGGGGAAACTCAGCCAGATGGGCGGGGTATAAATAATAAATTATTATAATATTATTATTATTGGATGGCCCCAGAAGTGAGGGCAACAAAGCAAGGAGCCAGTTGTCACTGTGACGTAAGACTTTTGGCCCAACCCATTACAGTGCAGCCCTGACTGTGGGGTGAAAAAACATCGTTCTCTGGTCTTGTGAGACAGAATAGTAACAAGGAAATAGAGGAAGGTATGAGTAGTAATGTCAAAAGTAGGCGGAATTTGCAATCTGTAGTCAGCCATACCAGGGATGATTTCCCTGGAGCTTGGCTGAGTGTTTTGTGGCTGAACTCGGGTGAAAGTAGGAGCCCTAGAAGAACAGCTGCATATGCTACTGAGTCCTGCCACATGAACCTTCCTTGCAATACTGTAAGGGACAAGCTGTTCGTTTTCAATACTTATATTTCCACCTGACCTCCAGTGCAGCTGACAGCAAGTGGGAAAACATCACCATCATGTTCCAGAATCAAAAGTTGGGCAATACTTTTAATGGGCGTCAACCAAAATGTCAAGAAAAGGATGTTAAACTTTTGAGTAGTTTCCTCAAGGGTTGCCAGTGCCGTGCCATGTGAGCACCATTGCACTTGAAAATGCCTTTCTTGATTCCTCTAGGAAAGACCCCCAGACTCTGAACTAGGGCGGTGGGTGGGGAGCCCTATTGCACACGGAGAAATTAATTGAATTGATGGGATGGGTTACTTGAATACTGCCCCCCACCCCCAGCAATGTCTGGGGGAGATATGAGGTGTACTTCAGGAAAACCATAGACCATTACAGTACCTTCAACCTGAAGTTTTCTTATTTCTTTCTGTAAACAGAGAAGAAGCCTGAGAACTCCGCTGCAAGTCCAGGTAAATATGCCTTTGCCTGTGCTGTGCAGTCTGTGGGCTGTTCCTCATGTTACATTTGTTCAATTAGGTCAAGGGAAAAGTGTCCGAATGCCCTTTGAGTGCAGATTCTGCCTGGAAAAGTGTTTACAGAGTGGAACTTCTATATCCCAGCTGGCTAGGAGTCACCTTCCTCATTGCCTCTTTCAACATATCATTGTTAATATCTCGCCTATGGACATGACACTCTTCTCACGAAAGGGGTTAAGCTATGTTCTATATCTTGAGCTGCAGTGTTTACTTCATGTGCAAAATTCAAGGATAAGGGAATTTATGTCTCTCCCCCACCCCCCCATTTACCTTTTCTTTTCTGTTTTTAGTCTCAGTTCAGTTGTATTGGCTCCTGTGCCTCACCAGGCTGGTAATAAAAAACAATAACAGAAATGTGCCAAGTAGAATATGAAAAATGAAGCCTAGCTGGTTGACTGAGGATCAGTGGATAATGGCAAAAGAGATTTTGCCTTCTGTCTGCTCCTGAACTGTCGCCTTTAATATTCTGGATTGAAGAAATAAAACATAGAATTTATTTGGTTCATCTTGCCCATTGAAAACAGCACTGTGCATAATCAGTGGTGGTTTCTCATGTGCCTCAACAGCAGAGGAAAATAAACATGGCCTCTCACTCCCTAAGCTGGGAGTCTGCTGATTTCTGATCCATTTTCCTCTTGAGATGAAGAGATGTTGCGCTGCTTCTTGCCTGCCATCTAGCTGTCTCCCCACTTTCAAATCCTTGTATCTCTCTGACATTCCTGGTCCAACTCTCCCCTTTTCTTGTCACTCAATAGTTGTCTGTTACCAGACTGACCGGGACGAACTCCGGCGTCGTGTCATCCAGTGGCTTGAGACTGAGATCATTCCTGACGGCTGGTTCTCTAAAGGCAACAACTACACTGAAATCCTAGACAAGTACTTCAAGGTACAGGTGGCAGGAGAAGAAAAATAGAAATGGTGAACTGATGGGAGAGGCGGTTAGAGATTTGCTTCAGAGTATTAGTGTGAACTTTCCTGAATCACTAGTTTGTTTGGCAAACTAGCTTGTGAATATTCTACATTCTCACCTCTGCCTTTAGCCTTCACTTGCTTTTCTATATTTACAAAAGAGATGTGATCAGATTATAGGCTTCTGTAATAAACACTCCATTAGATCTTCTAGCAGCCTTTAATCACGATGGTAAATGAATGAGAAATCGTCAAGTAAACACATGGCTAATTCAGAAGACAAAACAGCTTCGTGGAGAGTCACTATCACCATATTATAGATTATTCTAGCCTGTATATTCATTTTGGATAAACTGTTATTTCTCAACAAAACAATTATGCCTGATTTGCAGATAAATGTGCAAGACTAGCTTAATACTCTCAGACAACAGCGGGCCCTGGGGTGTGTGTGTGTGGAACTGTGTCAAGTATACTTCAGTCTCCCACACAATCTAAAAATAACAAACAGTGCTGGGACCCTTTCAATAAGACAGAAAATTAAGCAGCTTACTATGGAAAAAAACTGTAGAGGTCTGAGGCAGCGAAGTCAAGCTAATCAGATTTGGGAGAGAATTTGTTCCCCACTGCCCATAAGGCTTTCATTCATTCAGACCTGAACATAAGCAAGTTGTATCCATCCCCCTAAAAGGAAAGCGTAAAGCTGTAGTCTCTAAACTTCAGTGGCCAGCAGGGGTGCCAACTTGAGTAAAATATTGTGGGGGCCCAGAGAAGTCCCGCCCTGCACAATCAACCACATGGCGCAGTGCACACATCCCATTTGTACGTGAATGCCCATCAACTTTGTGGAGGGCCGGCCCCCCTCAAATATTTTATTGTGGGGTCCGAAGCCCCTACAGCCCCCTAGGAGTTGACTCCTATAGTGGCCAGTATGGCCATATAATACATTGTATGCTATCTCAATTACACTTGAGGTGATTAATGTACTTGACAAATAAAGTTCAAGCAGCGGGGGGTAGCGAACGGTAAGACTGTGCCCCTCAGCTGACTGCTGTTTGGCTGAGTCGCTCCAGCATAGCCAGGTGGAGAAAGGGAGCAATGTGATGGTAGCTGGATTGCCAGAGACCAGACTGAGGATTACAGCTCTGAAGAGGAACGGTGGGAACCTCCCCCTCTTCCTGCTCCTGACCAGGATCCTGAAGCTGCTCAGGAACAGTGGAGCACTATAGATTTAGAGAATTGGTTTGCAGAGGGACATAGTTCAGAAAACAACAGCTGGGAAGAGCTGAGTGAGGAACAGCTAGAAGAAGCAGAACAGGAAAAGAGATAACCGACTCCCCTTCACTAGAGAGGGTCCAGCCTATCTCTCCAAGGGCAAGGAGAGCTGGTAAGGTTGCTACGCCGGGGGCTCAGTGGTTGGGAGATCAGGTCGCAAGAAGGGGAAGTGACGATGACTCAGGGGAAGGAGGAGGCAAACTTAATGGGGAGCACCTTCGCTCTGAGAATGGCTGCTGTGTTCTTTTGCTGTGATCATTAAACACTCTTAAACTGGTAAGAGACTCTAATCGCTTTGTTCTGCTGATGCACGGCCAAAGGTGCATCTCTGAAGCATGACATGAATGCTCGCAGAACAAACACACTGATGGAGTCAATCCAGTGTTCCTCCTAGTGCACTGACACCACACTAGCCTTGCCACCACTATACTCCTCCCCCTCTGCAGCGATTCACCTGCATGGAAGTCAGGTGAGCGACACAGCCCCTCCATGTCATTCACTGCTACATTCAAGTGAACAAGTGGTGGAAGTTGTGAAAGGAAATAGCTAATGGTCCACAGAAGCAGCGCTGTTGTTTTCAGCCTCTCTTGCATGCTGCTTTGTATTTCTGTAGAATTTCGATGATGGGGATTCCCGCCTGGATTCCAGTGAGTTCCTGAAGTTTGTGGAACAAAATGAGACAGCAGTCAACATCACCACCTATGTGAATCAAGAGACCAACAAGCTGCTCAGGTAGCGTGGGGCAGAAATCAAAGCGAATGAGATTCAAACTACAAACAGCACTTAGGTTCATGATTCTTTCCCCTGATCAAATTGGGACCCATTCCAGATCTAATTAGGCCCACAGTCCACCCCTCCTTTACAGGAACACAAGCAAAAACAGTGCGCTGTTAGCTTGTACGTATCACAGGATGGTTCTAGTCATGATCTGGAATCCTGCTGATTCAAACAGTAGACAAATCTGTCAGAAAGCTCCCGTTCTTGGCCTTTGCCAGGCAAAAAACCTTGTCACCGCTGCTTTGAAAGCAGCAAGGCTGATGGCCAAGTATTTGAACCTAACCCTACATTCCTGTTCTTCTGCATTTGCCTGTAAAAGTGTTTAGTAACTGCCAGTGATGATTGTGGAACTTGTCAAGTTACCTGAGAAGGAATAGTTGCTCATGTTTAGACCATAGGAAGAATCAGCAGCCATTGAATGCCGATAATCTGGTGGGCTGCTTCACATGTTCAGAAAATCCAAGTGAAACGATTTGACAACATTTCATTGTAAACATGGTAGCCTTTCCTGCTTTGCTGTGATGTCTTCTAGGCTGATGCTTGTGTTTTTTGTGTTTCTTGCAGGGGACTGTGCGTAGATGCCCTCATTGAGCTCTCTGATGAGAATGCTGACTGGAAGCTTAGCTTCAATGAATTTCTGAAATGCCTCAATCCAGCCTTCAACCCATCAGAAAAAAGTAGGAACACCTTGTCTGCACAGAGAGAGACTGAGGTTCCTAAAAGAGTAGAAAGAGCAGAGATTTAGAGCTGGAAATGTGTCTCAAAAACCAGCCAGTGTCTTATCAACCTGTCTCTGATTAGTCATTAATCTTTAGTCTGCTCTATCAGTACCCATCTGTTATAAGCCACATATCACACTAAGCCACAGGTTTCATATACAGTGGTACCTCGGGTCACAAGCACCTCGGGTTACAGACTCCGCTAACCCAGAAGTAGTACCTCAGGTTAAGAACTTTACCTTAGGATGAGAACAGAAATTGCGCGGCAGCGGGAGGCCCCATTAGCTAAAGTGGTACCTCAGGTTAAGAATGGTTTCAGGTTAAGAACGGACTCATAGACTCATAGACTCATAGAGTTGGAAGAGACCACAAGGGCCATCGAGTCCAACCCCCTGCCAAGCAGGAAACACCATCAGAGCACTCCTGACATATGGTTGTCAAGCCTCTGCTTAAAGACCTCCAAAGAAGGAGACTCCACCACACTCCTTGGCAGCAAATTCCACTGTCGAACAGCTCTTACTGTCAGGAAGTTCTTCCTAATGTTTAGGTGGAATCTTCTTTCTTGTAGCTTGGATCCATTGCTCCGTGTCCGCTTCTCTGGAGCAGCAGAAAACAACCTTTCTCCCTCCTCTATGTGACATCCTTTTATATATTTGAACATGGCTATCGTATCACCCCTTAACCTCCTCTTCTCCAGGCTAAACATGCCCAGCTCCCTTAGCCGTTCCTCATAAGGCATCGTTTCCAGGCCTTTGACCATTTTGGTTGCCCTCCTCTGGACACGTTCCAGTTCGTCAGTGTCCTTCTTGAACTGTGGTGCCCAGAACTGGACACAGTACTCCAGGTGAGGTCTGACCAGAGCAGAACACAGTGGCACTATTACTTCCCTTGATCTAGATGCTATACTCCTATTGATGCAGCCCAGAATTGCATTGGCTTTTTTAGCTGCCGCGTCACACTGTTGGCTCATGTCTAGTTTGTGGTCAACCAAGACTCCTAGATCCTTTTCACATGTAGTGCTCTCAAGCCAGGTGTCACCCATCTTGTATTTGTGCCTCTCATTTTTTTTGCCCAAGTGCAATACTTTACATTTTTCCCTGTTAAAATTCATCTTGTTTGTTTTGGCCCAGTTCTCTAATCTGTCAAGGTCGTTTTGAAGTGTGATCCTGTCCTCTGGGGTGTTAGCCACCCCTCCCAGTTTGGTGTCATCTGCAAATTTGATCAGGATGCCCTTGAGTCCATCATCCAAGTCGTTGATAAAGATGTTGAATAAGACCGGGCCCAAGACAGAACCCTGTGGCACCCCACTAGTCACTCTTCTCCAGGATGAAGAGGAACCATTGATGAGCACCCTTTGGGTTCAGTCAGTCAGCCAGTTACAAATCCACTGAGTGGTAGCATAGTCAAGACCGCATTTTACCAGCTTCTTTACAAGAATATCATGGGGCACCTTGTCAAATGCCTTGCTGAAATCAAGGTAGGCTACATCCACTGCGTTCCCTTCATCTACCAGGGTTGTAATTCTGTCAAAAAACGAGATCAGGTTCATCTGACATGACTTATTTTTCAGAAATCCATGCTGACTATTGGTGATCACAGCATTCCTTTCTAGGTGCTCACAGACTGTTTGCTTAATGATCTGCTCCAGAATCTTCCCTGGTATTGATGTCAGACTGACTGGGCGGTAATTATTTGGGTCCTCTCTTTCCCCCTTTTTGAAAATAGGGACAACATTTGCCCTCCTCCAGTCTGCCGGGACTTTGCCTGTTCTCCAGGAATTCTCAAAGATGACTGCCAGTGGTTCTGAGATCACATCTGCCAGTTCTTTTAATACTCTTGGATGCAGTTCATCTGGCCCTGGAGACTTGAATACATCTAGACTAGCCAAGTATTCTTGTACTATCTCCTTAGTTATTCTGGGCTGTGTTTCCTCTGCTGAATCATTTGTTCCAAATTCTTCAGGTCGGGTATTGTTTTCTTTATCGGAGAAGACTGAGGCAAAGAAGGCATTGAGGAGTTCAGCCCTTTCTGTGTCCCCTGTTTGCATTTCACCATCTTCTCCTCTGAGTGACCCCACTGTTTCTTTGTTCTTCCTTTTGCTACGAACATACCCATAAAAGCCTTTTTTGTTGTTTTTAACCTCTCTAGCAAGCCTGAGTTCATTCTGTGCTTTAGCTTTTCTGACTTTGTGTCTACACGTGCTGGCTATTTGTTTGAATTCCTCTTTGGTGGTTTCCCCCCTTTTCCATTTTTTGCACACATCCTTTTTTAATCTTAACTCAGTTAAAAGTTCTTTAGATAGCCACCCTGGCTTCTTTAGGCACCTTCCATGTTTTCGTCTCAATGGTATTGCCTGAAGTTGTGCTTTTACTATCTCCCTCTTAACAAACTCCCAGCCATCATGAACTCCCTTTCCTTTTAGTATTACTGTCCATGGGATCTCACCCAGCACTTCCCTAAGTTTTATGAAGTCGGCTTTCTTAAAGTTGAGAAATTGAGTCTTAGTATGCTTGGCTGCTCCTTTCCGCTGTATAGTAAACTTCAGAAGAGCATGATCACTCGTGCCTAATGATCCTTCCACTTCTACCCCACTAACCAGGTCATCAACATTGGTTAGGACCAGATCTAAAATTGCTGTTCCTCTTGTTGCTTCTCCCACTTTCTGGACAATGAAGTTGTCTGCAAGGCCAGTGAGGAATCTGTTTGACCTTATGCTCTTGGCTGAGTTTGACATCCAACAAATATCCGGGTAATTGAAGTCCCCCATTACTACTATCTCCCTTCCTTTTGCATGCTTGGCCATCTGTTCCAGGAAGGCATCATCTATGTCCTCCGTTTGGCTTGGGGATCTATAGTAAACTCCCACAATGAGGTCACTGTTATTCTTCTCTCCCTTAATTTTGACCCAAATGCTCTCACTTTGGCTTTGAGGTTCTAAATCTTGGATCTCTTCACAGGTATACACATCCCTGACATATAACGCCACTCCACCTCCTTTCTTGTCTGGTCTGTTTCTCTGAAATAGATTGTATCCCTCCATTATTACATTCCAATCGTGGGACTTATCCCACCAGGTTTCAGTGATGCCTATTATGTCATATTTAGTTTGCTGTACCAAGAGCTCAAGCTCTTCTTGTTTATTTCCCATGCTTTGCGCATTAGTGTACAGACATTGAAGTCCATTAATCGTTCCCCCGTGTCTCTTATTTAAGGATTTTTTCCTCCCACCACTAGGTCTGCGTGCTGTTTGCTCCATTCGGTCTATGACATTTGGATGATCATCTTCATCAATTGATAGACTCCTACCTTCAGGAGCACTGTCTCCCTCCCCCACATTAGTCAGTTTAAAGCCCTCCTGATGAGGTTTCTGAGATTTTTTGCAAAAACATTCCTCCCAACCGTTGTGAGGTGCAGCCCATCGCTTGCCAGAAGTCCATCTTCAAGAAACTGCATTCCGTGATCTAAGAATCCAAACCGTTCCTGTTTACACCATTTGCGAAGCCAGTTGTTCACTTCCACTATTTTTCCCTCTCTCCCTGGGCCACGTCGTTCAACTGGGAGGACAGATGAGATGACAATTTGTGCATTTAATTGCTTCAATTTCCTGCCCAGAGCCTCGTAATCTCTTTTGATCTTCTGGAGGCTATTGCTTGCAGTGTCATTGGTTCCCACATGAACCAAGAGGAAGGGGTATTTGTCAGTGGGTTTTATGATTCCTTGCAGTCGTTCAGTTACATCTTGGATCTTAGCCCCGGGGAGACAGCACACTTCCCGAGACATCTTGTCAGGCCCACAGATCACTGCTTCTGTTCCCCTCAGTAGGGAATCCCCTATCACCACTACACGCCTCCTCTTAGGTCTGGTTGGGGTTCTTCCGTGAGCTGTCCGTTCCAAGGTCGCCTGCACATTCCCTGAGGACTGACTTTGCTGCTCGTCTTCATATACCTGATCGACTGTAATGAGGGAGAGATCCTCAAATGGAGTCTGCTCTTCGTCTTCCATGCTAGGGGAGAGGACCTCAAAGCGATTGTGTATTTCTAAACAATCAGAGCGAACCCTGGGCCTCCTACTTCTTTGAGTCACGTTTCTCCATATATCTGGCTCCTGTGTTGGTGAACTAGCCTCCTTTTCAGGGGAGTCCCCTGTCTCCTCCTTGGTGGAGACGGTGTGCTCTGTTGCTTCCAAGAAGAGCTCCAGCTCTCTAATTCTTTGGAGCGTAGCTACACGTTCCTCCAGTTGCTGGACTTGAATTAAGTTCATAACCAGAGGTACCACTGTACATTGAGACAATATTCCATTCTCTGTGATCTTTCTAGAATGTGCCCTGGAAGATGAAACATACGAGGATGGAGCCGAGACCCAAGTGGAGTGTAACCGTTGTGTCTGTGCCTGTGGGAATTGGGTGTGTACTGCCATGACCTGCGAAGGTATGTCAACCAAGGAAATCTTGGATCATTTTAGAATAATCTTTCTTCCTCAGAGGAAAGAAATGTGATGTCTGGACCGTTGGCTTTTTGCTCTAAGTACTTGAATGCAGAAGGAGTTCCAGATCAAAATCCCACGAACCATCCTTGGGCTGGGATCAGTTATTTTATAACCTGGAAATCGGAAAATGTTGTTTTCATGATAGAAGAGACCCTTCTACCAGTACCCAGTATACTCCCAATGTTCTATTTTGGTCACTTCAGTTCCGGGGACTACTTGGCCATTAATTATTTGAAGGCATCAAAGGACCATGGGAACTGGTTCAAAATGGAGTACAGTTGTACCTTGGAAGTCGAATGGAATCCATTCCAGAAGTCCGTTTGACTTCCAAAACGTTCGGAAACCAAAGCGCGGCTTCTGATTGGCTGCAGGAAGCTCTTGCAGCCAATTTGAAGCCCAATCAGACATTCGGCTTCCAAAAATAGTTTGCAAACCGGAACAGCCATTTCTGGGTTTGCGGTGTTTGGGAGCCAAAATGTTCGAGAACTAAGCAGTTCGAAAACCAAGGTATGACTGTATAAAAACCTGTTCCTCTTTTACCCAAGGAACCCTCCTGCAAAATTAGGTTACACTATGGGTGAATTTAAAGCACTTACCTTCTAGATCTAAGGAGAGCAATTGGGAAGCTTGAAGAACTGAACAGGCAGGATAAATAGCAGGTGCTGCAACACTGATGGCCAGGAGGGGGCACACAAAGCGGCAATAAACTATAAGCTAATTAGAAAAACTGCACCGCACTGTTGCCTTTGATCAGCTTAAAATTTGCATTTATTCAGCTGCCCAAACCCCAGCTCCTTTTTGATGGCATCTTATTATTATGCGAGGAGAGTCCCTTTGATTATGTTTCCTCTTACTGATCCCATTATAAGGGGGAGAACTCCAGCTCTTTTATGTTTTAGTCTTGTAACCGTTCCTTCTGCCTCTCTTTGAATCTCACTACATGCCAGGCATAAAACTGATGATCTGCCTTTCCTTCATCATGTTTTAAACCAGTGGCAGTACTTTTACCTCTCAGTCTTTGACTGGCCCATTCAATTTTCTCACTAACTGCTGCTGGAAAAGGCTGGTCTGACAGGATGACAGGCTGCCATGATGAGCTCAGCAGCGAGAATTTTAAGTGGCTGCACCAAGTAGTAAGCAATTGCACCAAGTGGCAAACGGGGTCTAGTAGCGTGCCACTGTTTTACCTGAAGATTGTCGCAAGCTTGGGGAGGTTGTGTGAATGGTTGCAAGATACTTACCAAGGAGGTGGGGATGAGGGAAGAGAATGAGATGAATTGGTTTCATCATTAGTTCTTGGGTGCATTAAGGAAGTTCATTTCAGTATTCTTGCTGCTTACCCCAGGGTAGCTGGAATTGGGTTTTTGCAAAGGTTAGACTAATTTGGTGTGTCTATGAATTTCACCATGAACACCTCTATGATAGGATATGTATGGAGATATTTCTAAGCCTACTTCTTTCTCCTTGCTAGTATTCAACCTCAGTGGTTTCTGTCTTCTGGTCAACAGAGCCAACACTTTGTGTTAAATTTGATGTGGTGGTAGAACGTGCTCTGATTTTACCCTTACCCTCTTTGCCTTGAATTTCCTAAACATTGTATTCTGCCGACTGTGACAGTTGTGTAATCCACTTATCCTTGTAGGCAAGAACCAAAAAGTGCCGTCTGAAGGGCAGCAGCCTGAAGATAAGATGACTGAAGAAGAACTGGCCAGATATGTTCAGGAGCTGCAAAAACATCAGGTTGGAAGGGGACTGTAGAGATTTCTTTGCCTTGCAAACCTGCTGGCTATATATTTATTTCTATAGGTCTTTCTGCTGAACAGCTATAAGATTCTGTACCTATTGGAGGCTGCTGAGAATAACTAGGGATACTACATAACTCATGCCAGTTTTGTTTTAGTGACTTGCCTGGTCACCAAAGTCAAGAAGGAATTTTATGCAGGCAAATGGACAGAACCCCTTGCCCTGAGCCTGGGTCCGCACTAGAGCTTTAACACATACACGATGTACATGTGTACATTTGTGCACCTTTGTCCACACATAAGCACTTCCGGTTTTATGCCTCCAAAATCCATTTTGATGTATCTTGTCAACACTAGTGGGCAGTGCTTGATGGGATGTATTTGTGTTGTGCTTTATAATTATAATTATTAATACTACTACTACTATTATTTATTAAATTTGTATACCATCCTTCCCCTGAAGATAACAAGGCATTTCACAATATAAAAAAGAGAACCCAAAATGCATAATAAAACAAAAACAGGAACAAACCAATATTTCACAAACACATTTAAATGGCCGTTGAATGTTCAGTCAGCCTAAGCCTAAGAGAAACATTTTCACCTGGTGCCTAAATATATGTAATGAAGGTGCCCGGGGAGCGCCTCTGGGGATAGCATCCCACAAATCAAGTGGCCCTGAGTACTAGTGTTACAAGAGAGAGGAAAACTTCCCTCAAGGGGGCCTTTGCAGATGGTTCATTGTTGTTGTTTAGTCATTTAGTCGTGTCTGCCTCTTGGTGACCCCATGGACCAGAGCATGCCAGGCACTCCTGTCTTCCACTGCCTCCCGCAGTTTAGTCGAATTCATGCTGGTAGCTTCGAGAACACTATCCAACCATTTCGTTCTCCATTGTCCCCTTCTCCTTGGGCCCTCCATCTTTCCCAACACCAGGGTCTTTTCCAGGGAGTCTTCTCTTCTCATGAGGTGGCCAAAGTATTGGAGCCTCAGCTTCACGATCTGTCCTTCCAGTGAGCACTCAGGGCTGATTTCCTTAAGAATGGATCAGTTAGATGGTTCATAGTTAAGCAGAAAAAGGTTGCTGACCCCTGACATAGACAAATACTCAAATCAGAAGTGTGATTCTGGGTCCTAATACAACAGTTCTGGAAGGGAAACATTTTGAAAATTTGTTCCAGCTCCCTATTTAGCATGTTTTCATCCCAGACAGATCTTAGTGGGGTGGGGGAAGAACTGTGTCCTGTGGTTAATATAAGAAATGAGTATATAAAGCGGACCAGATAAGCAGGTTTTTCTTTCTGTGGGCACCCTACCCTGGCACCAGCTTGTGAAATCACAGTGCAAGCATAAGATTTCTCTCCTTTTCCTTTCCAGGAGACATCTGAGAAGACCAAGCGAACAGCCACCAAAGAGATGTAAGCGAAAGGCGCAAGTGGAAGATGCCCGAAGCCGGTGTGTGTTGCCTGATTCACCCACCCGTCTTCCTTCAGTGCTGATTTCAATATGCAAATGTGTGTAGGACTTGTTGCCCAGTCACAGATATTTACATTGTATAGCAATGGGAGGGGGGGGCAAAGAAAAAAATAGGTTCTTTTAAAATTTAAGAGAAACCCCTCTGTATCCTGGTTGGTTTTTTTTACAATGAGGAAAGGAACTGAACTGAGGGCATTAGTGAGGACCACAAATAATTCCAGCTCTGGCACATAGGGTGTAGCATCCCTGACACCTGAGCTCATATCCTGTGTGGGATCTTGCTGCCTCTCTTGAGTTTTGCTGACAGCCTAAAAGCTACTACCATAACTGCAGGGACTTGGAAAGGAAGTGCCTATGGCTAAGCATATATTCCACGGGATATTGCTATGCCTCACGATCTTGATAACTGGCTTTTCTGTTTTCACACGTGAACAACTTTCATCCCGTCTTCCCTTTCCTGTCCATACTCTGCTCCCAAAGAGTATCTGGCCGTTCAGACTGGTTTACTGTGCCTGTGTAAGGGGGGTCCTGGTGAACACAGACCAAATCTCTGCCAGAAGCCAGATAGCCCACTGCATTGAGTTCCAAAGTGACCTCATTTTCTTCCCCTCTCTCTTTGCAAAGGTGCTACAGTATATTTTCTTATCACATTCTTACACTGATTCTTTTTTTTAAGTAATGACTTTTAACTGAGCTTTTTGTATCTTTGATTTATAGATATTGTTTATAGTTACTGAAAAATGCTGTACTCCTGGTTCGTGCTTTGTGTTATAGCTGCATGTATCAAATAAGTCAAATCCGTGCAGCACACAGAGGGCCTCAGAGCATACAGGGCCCTTCTGGATTTGATATTTCAGCATCCTTTATGGTAAAGAGCCTTCGTTTGTGCATGACTAGAGCTGGATGGGGTTTTCAAAGGAGACCCTGTCTCCCACAGGGTCAATTCTTCAGGAAGGGGAGGGGGAGAATTATTCGCTTCAGGAAGAATTGAAGGCCAATCCTGTTACATTAAATGGAAGGAAATATTATGTCGGGCAAACACGTATAATTTCTCCTCATGCAATGGAAGCAATTTTGGAACTGCAGTCACTAAGATGTGTAAGTTCCCGGTGCTTCTTTACTTAGGGACTGGTTCTGTGATTTCCAAAAGGAGACTTGCACAGCAGGTTGCTGACCTGAGTGCTGACACAACTTTTTCCATGCAGTGAAAGGAAAGAACCTCCAGCAAAGGAGGGAAGGAAAACACCAAGTAAAGGAAGGAGAATACGCAAACCCATCAATACATTGCATTTGTTGGTGTGATGCCAGAGACTGTTCCATGCTATTTAGGAATTTTGGCAATAAAATCAGGGGACTCAATCTCCCCACAGTGGTATAGTAAACATCAGGAGCATTGTTGTTTGTGCATATCTTTGAAGAGAAAACTGTATCCTAGATTGAAATTTCAAGTCCTACTGAATAGCCCCAATCTTTGGGAATAAGTCCAAAAGCAATTTCCCCCATGTCGTTCCTCCCTGGTGTAAATCTCCCCCAACTGCTATTTGAATCAGTAGTGAAAACTTCCAGGGATTCAAGAAGACTTTGACAAAAGGAAAGGCAAGATCCGCCCCCTCCCCGTAACTAAATGGACTTCCTTAATGCCTGCAAACTGTTGGAACCACTTTCTCAATTCTCACCACCATCACTTTAGGAAATATGGCCTGAGGATAGAGGGGGGAATTGTAATGAGAAGGGTTAATTGAATTGTTGATTATAAAAATGTTAAAATCCAACAACCCTCAAAAGGTTCTAGTCAATAGATTTACTTAAGCCTATGATTTCAGGGGATTTAAGCATACTTAACTCTAAAATTCCAATAACCATGACCATGCTGTTTGTCTACACGCAGGTGGTGCTGTGGGTTAAACCACAGAGCCTAGGACTTGCCGATCAGAAGGTTGGCGGTTCGAATCCCCGCAACGGGGTGAACTCCCGTTGCTCGGTCCCTGCTCCTGCCAACCTAGCAGTTCGAAAGCACGTCAAAGTGCAAGTAGATGAATAGGTACCGCTCTGGCGGGAAAGTTAACGGCGTTTCCGTGCGCTGCTCTGGTTCGTCAGAATCGGCTTAGTCATGCTGGCCACATGACCCGGAAGCTGTACGCCAGCTCCCTCGGCCAATAAAGCGAGATGAGCGCCGCAACCCCAGAGTCGTCCACGACTGGACCTAATGGTCAGGGGTCCCTTTACCTTTACCTTTATTCCATCTCCTGAAAGCACAGACAACCCCAGTATCCCACAGCTTTAAAATCTACTAGCTGTCCCTTTCAGCCTGAAGTTAAGGGCATTTTACTGTGCCATTTTAACCGCTAGGGTCTTCGCAGGGCAGGAAGTTCCAGAGCAAATGGAGTTGTGTCTCTGTTGTTTGCCATTTTAGACTTGGTGCACAGATAGTACACTGAAGACAGAAGTTTTGGTAAATCCCATAGATTAGGAAAAGAGAAACTGGGGACAAATCTTAAGTATGTCACTTCAAGCTTTATAGGTCAATGCCAACATCTTCAGCAACACCTAGAAGACCATGGAGAGCTAGTGCAAGAGCTGGAGCACCAATGTACTACATGCATAGCCATAGCTTGTTGGTGGGGCACATGCCTGGTATGCAGAAGACACAAGCACAGTTCACAGTATGGATCTTTCCCAAACTGCCGTGCTACGAACAAAGAAGAAACTTAACAAGATCCATGAGTGACCCAATAGCGAACTGCAAAATAAAGAAAGGGGTGTTTCTATAAAGCTAGAATCCACCCAACACAGGATGGGTGAATCAGACCATTGGTCCAGCCAGCTCCTGGGCTTCAGGTGAGGGTATTTGCCATCTTCCTCCCATCTGATCCTTTTAACTAGAGATGTTGCAGATTGAACCTGCCGCCTTCTGCGTGCAAAGCAGGGACTCCACCACCCCTGTGCCCCACCCTCCTTATCCTGAGTCAGGCCAAGGCTTCATTTCCCTCAGAACTGTCTACTTTCGAATTGCAACACTGAAGAGGGCAATCAGGTTTAATTGCCAGTTGTCCTGAAAGTTCAGAGCTGAAGCGCAGCTTGGTCTGCCCCACCTGTGAGTCAGAAGGCTGGTGGGTGTGAACTGTTGTTTTGCATTACTAGAACCTATTGCTTGTAAGCTGCCTTGAAAATAATCTGATTGAACTTCTGGCGGTAAAATGATGAAGGCACGTTGGGGAGACAACCCCTTTTCACCATTCCACCACTGCACATGTCAGAACACAGCATCACTCTTATCCACTTGGGTCCCCACAACCTTCAGCCTAATCTCATTGACTTGCTAGATGACAACACCCTGAGTGCAGGGCCGCCTGGTTTCCGCTGGGCTTGTTAGGGTGGAACGTGGGTGGCGCTGTGGGTTAAACCACTGAGCCTAGGGCTTGCCGATCAGAAGGTCAGTGGTTCGAATCCCCGCAATGGGGTGAGCTCCCGTTGCTCGGCTCCTGCTCCTGCCCACCTAGCAGTTTGAAAGCACCTCAAAGAGCAAGTAGATAAATCGGTACCACTCCGGCGGGAAGGTAAACGGCGTTTCCGTGCGCTGCTCTGGTTCGCCAGAAGCGGCTTAGTCCTGCTGGCCACATGACCTGGAAGCTGTACGCCGGCTCCCTTGGCCAATAAAGCGAGATGAGCGCCGCAACCCCAGAGTCTGCCACAACTGGACCTAACGGTCAGGGGTCCTTTTACCTTTACCTGTTAGGGTGGAAAGCAGGGAGTCCAACAGCAGGTGGAACCAGAGCCAATAACAGGCTGAGCCAATTCTAGCTGTGTCCCCATCCTGCTCCCAGGCAAGTTCTGCAAAGGCAATGCTGAAAAGGGGCAACCTGGCAGGTAGTGCCACCCACCTGGGCTGGTGGTAAGCAAGGCAGGCAGGTGGGAGCTGACTAAGTCTTGGTGGGGCAGGAGCTGTGTTTGGGCCGTTAGCACTTCAGATTGCGGGGGGGGGGGGCAGCTGGTGTGATGGAATCTAGCTCCTTCCTACCAAAACCCAACAGACAAAAAAGCAAGCCCCGTGTCTGGAAAATGAGCAGGCCAGGGAATACTCTAGGCCAGGCCCCTCCGGTCTGATGTGCCCAGTCACCACTAGAGATGGGAAGGTCTGGGGGAAAAACCCCAGGAAAATTGGGGAAAACCCATTTTTTTTCCTGTACCCCCAAGCCGTTTGTTTCCATTTGGAAAGAATGGGGGGGAACAGTCCCCCCTAATTCTTCCGTGTTTTTCCCAGGCCTTCCCATCACTAAGCACCGCCCCATCACCCCCTCCATGTCAGGAATGCATTGACTTTCTTATGGCAACAAGGATCTGAGATCTTTTAATGGAATGGCTGGTGCTGTAATTATTTGCATGGTTCTAAGTGCGGGGTGTGTGTGTGTGTGCGCGCGCGCATACACACATAGTTTTAATTCTATGTTTGTTTTTGAATGATCCCCCCTATGTTTTTAATCGGCATGTTTTAAATTTTTATCTGTAATCCTTGAGTCTTTTTTGGGAGGGTATAAATAAATATATAATAATTTATCTTTGATTCAGAAGCTGCAGTTAGTGCAGAATGCTACAGCACAACTGCTGGCAAGAGTGAGATCTTGTCAGCATAAAACACCTGGGCTCAGATAGCTCTACTGTTTGCTGATTTGCTGCCGGGCCAAGTTCAAGGTTGCATCTGGCGAGGGAAGTGCACAGATGACACTCATATATTTTCATTTATGCAGGGGGTTGAACTACCGTAGATGACACTCACCGCCCCTTCCAATTCTACAAATCTCTAATTCGATGATCCACCATTTTATCTTTTTGGAAACTGCTTTGGGGCAGTGTTGTTTTGCAATGAAGCAGCGTACCAATTTTATAGGAAAAACAGAGAAAAACAAATCGGTAGGAAGGTAGACCATAAATAGATAAGCAGGTAGATAAAATAATAGTTTCTGCATTTTAACTTCTGCACCGTTTTTAAAGCAACGTTGTGGATTTCCCTCAGTTTCACTGTTTTGTCTTTTTGTAAACCGCTTTGACAGCAGTTTTGACAGCAGTAAACCGCTTTGGTGACAGCAGCCGCGAAATTAAAAGACGCCTGCTCCTTGGGAAAAAAGCGATGGCAAACCTAGACAACATCTTAAAAAGCAGAGACATCACCTTGCCAACAAAGGTATAGTTCAAGGTCTGGTTTTCCCAGCAGTGATGTATGGAAGTGAGAGCTGGACCATCAAGAAGGCTGATTGCCGAAGAATTGATGCTTTTGAATTCTGGTGCTGGAGGAGACTCTTGAGAGTCCCATGGACTGCAAGAAGATCCAACCTCTCCATTCTGAAGGAAATCAGCCCTGAGTTCTCACTGGAAGGACAGATCCTGAAGCTGAGACTCCAAGACTTTGGCCACCTCATGAGAAGAGAAGACTCCCTGGAAAAGACCCTGATGTTGGGAAAGATGGAGGGCACAAGGAGAAGGGGACGACAGAGGACGAGATGGTGGGACAGTGTTCTCGAAGCTACCAGCATGAGTTTGACCAAACTGCGGGAGGCAGTGGAAGACAGTAGTGCCTGGCGTGCTCTAGTCCAGGGGGTCACGAAGAGGCGGACACGACTAAATGACTAAATACAACAACAACAAACCGCTTTGAAGGTGGTGGTGTTTTACAATGGTGTATAAATTTTATTAAATAGATAGATAAATGAGAGAAACAGGTAGGTAGACAGAAAATAAATAGGTAGGCAGGTTTGTAGAAATGATGATGATAATGATAATAATAATAAATAGTAGTAATAACAGTAATAATAAAATCACCATCTGTTTCAGTATTTTAACTTCTGCTCCGTTTTTAAAGGAACGTTGTGGATTTCCCTCAGTTTCACTGTTTTGTCTTTTTGTAAACTGCTTTGAAGGTGTTGTTTTACAATGGTGTGTAAATTTTATGAAATAAATAGACAAATGAGAGAAACAGGTAGGTAGACAGAAAATAGATAGGCAGGTTTGTAGAAATAATAATAATAATAATAATTAGTAGTAGTAGTAGTAGTAATAAAATCATCATCTGTTTCAGCATTTTAACTTCTGCTGCTTTTAAAGCATTGCCGATTTCCCTCCATTTCACCGTTTCATCTTTTTGAACAGCACTTTTGAGGCGTAATAATAATAACAACAATAGATTTTATTTATTTCCCGCCCTCCCCAGCCAAAGCGGGCTCAGGGCGGCTAACAGCACTTTTTATTCTGCTTTTGATGAAGGCGAGCAGCCCTTCTTATTCTGCTTTACATTCAAGCGGTGGATAAACTTGAGGAGCAATCCCTCCCGAGGGCCGCCCGGGAAGCTGTGCAAGGCCCGCGGCGCCGAGGACGGAAGCGGGTGGCGGGCGAGGCGCGCAGGTTCCGGGGCCGCCTCCTCCTCCTCCTCCTCCTCAGACGGAGCGCGATGGCGGCGCGGCCGGGCCGGGCCGAGGCGGAGGCGGAGGCGGGCGCCTGCGAGGCCGAGGAGGAGGAGGAGGCCGCGGCGGAGGCCTCGGGTGCTGCTGCCGCGTCGCCGACCCGCCGCCTGGCGCCGCCGGCGTCCTGGCTGTCCGCGGAGGGCGGCCTGCCGTCGGGTCTGGGCCGCCGCTTCCCGGCGCTGGAGGTGCTGGACGTGAGCGGGACGGGGCTGGCGGCGCTGGGCGCGGAGCTGCTGGAGCTGCCGCGGCTGCACACGCTGCTGGCCAAGAACAACCGGCTGGGCGCCGAGGGCTCGCTGCCCAAGGGCCTGGCCGGCGCCCCGCTCGCCCGCAGCCTGCGCGTCCTCAACCTCAGCGGCAACCGCTTCACGCGAGTGCCGGGCGCGCTGCTGGGCCTGCGCCGCCTCCGGAGCCTCAGCCTGGGCAGCAACCGCCTCCAGGGCATCCCGCCCGCCATCCAGCAGCTCAGCAGGTGAGGCCGGAGGGGCCGGCGGGGGCCGGAGGGCTCGGCCCTCGAGGGAGAAAGGAGAGCCAGAGAATAGTGGGGGGGGGGGGGCGGCTGCTCAGCAGAGCTGCCAACTTGCAGGTTTGGAAATAAGGGAGCAACAAGGACTTGGACAAAATACATATTTTGTTGCCTGCAAATGGCTTGAGATCCCTATGAGGTCCATCAATTACCACAGAGCATCTATTCAACACAAGAAACAGCCACAATTTGTTGCTGACAAAGGACAGCTGGAGATATCAAGGGCCCCATTGCCTTCAGGGGCTTATTTAAGGGACACCATCCAGAAGGGGCAGCGGCGGGACGTGGCGCTGGGATGAGGGACTGTCCCGCCAAAGAAGGGACGCTTGGCAGCTCTGTTGTTCAGTCGTGTCGGCCTCTTCAGGACCCCCTGGACCAGAGCATGCCAGGCTGGGGGTTCAAGCCCCACATCGGGCAAAAGGCTGGGCATGGCAGGAGGTTGGACTAGATGACCCTCATGGTCCCTCCTAACTAGAATTCTGTGATCACACAAAAAATCTTCAATGAAAACTATTTGTTAAAAAAGAAAAGAGGCTTTCAAAGCCTGCTCCCAGCAACACCAGCCAGAGGCTTCCCAGAAGGAGGTTCTGAGCGCACCAGTTTTCCTTCTGCTCCTGTATGAGACATAGCCATCAATGGCTGTTGTTGTTTAGTCGTGTCCGATTCTTCGTGACCCCCTGGACCAGAGCACGCCAGGCCCTCCTGTCTTCCACTGCCTCCCGCAGTTTGGTCAAACTCATGTTGGTAGCTTTGAGAACACTGTCCCACCATCTCGTCCTCCGTCGTCCCCTTCTCCTTGTGCCCTCCATCTTTCCCAACATCAGGGTCTTTTCCAGGGAGTCTTCTCTTCTCGTGAGGTGGCCAAGGTCTTGGAGCCTCAGCTTCACGATCTGTCCTTCCAGGGAGCACTCAGGGCTGATTTCCTTCAGAATAGAGAGGTTGGATCTTCTTGCAGTCCATGGGACTCTCAAGAGTCTCCTCCAGCACCACATTTCATAGAATCATAGAATCATAGAGTTGGAAGAGACCACAAGGGCCATCGAGTCCAACCCCCCTGCAAAAGCATCAATTCTTTGGCGATCAGCCTTCTTGATGGTCCAGCTCTCACTTCCATACATCACTACAGTGGTACCTTGGGTTACAGATGCTTCGGGTTACAGACTCCGCTAACCCAGAAATAGTGCTTCAGGTTAAGAACAGTTTCAGGTTAAGAACGGACCTCCAGAACAAATTAAGTACTTAACCCGAGGCACCACTGTACTGGTAAAACCATGGCTTTAACTACACGGACCTTTGATGGCAAGGTGATGTCTCTGCTTTTTAAGATGCTGTCTAGGTTTGTCATTGCTTTCCTCACAAGAAGCAGACGTCTTTTAATTTCGTGGCTGCTGTCACCATCTGCAGTGACCATGGAGCCCAAGAAAGTAAAATCTCTCACTGCCTCCATTTCTTCCCCTTCTATTTGCCAGGAGGTGATGGGACCAGTGGCCATGATCTTCGTTTTTTTGATGTTGAGCTTCAGACCATATTTTGCGCTCTCCTCTTTCACCCTCATTAAAAGGTTCTTTAATTCCTCCTCACTTTCTGCCATCAAGGTTGTGTCATCTGTATATCTGAGGTTGTTGATATTTCTTCCGGACCGTACAGGTCCTTTGCACCGTGTTCTTTCCATAAGTGGGTTGTATTGTGAATTGAAATTCTGAGCTGAGAGAAATCATTACTATAAACTTTTTGTGTCACTTTTCTCTTTGTCTTCCAGTTTGGAGTTTTTGTACCTTGGAGGAAACTTCATTACTTCGATTCCACCAGAGTTGGCTAATCTGCCTTTACTCAATTACCTAGTCCTGTGTGACAACAAGATACAGAGTATTCCCCCTCAGTTGGCACAGTGAGTATTTTGAGCAATTGAACTGTTTTGAATATATTTAGCTCTTCAGAACCTGGTAACTCCTGCTTCAGCAGGTATTTGTGTGTAGGAAGAAGCATGCAAGGTGTTTTGTTGTATGTACAAGCCAGTTGTGATTAGCTGTGGCTTCACAGCATGCTTATGTCGCAAAACATATTGTGCAGTTGTGTCATATGACAATCTGCATGCAGTTTGTGTGCTATAGGAAAAGTCTCTAAATGAAATCATGCAGCTTAATCACATTGATGTGTACTGTTAAATTTACGCAAAAATGGCAGTACTGGATCATGCATCCAGTTGTCTGCTTTGGATTTCTCATTAGTCTGTTTAGGGCTGTTTGTCTATGCAGTTTTGCATGCTGTATCAGCCATGTTATTTTGACATCTTTGAATGGTTTGGAAATAATCTCATGCAGACCTGTGAAGGGAAAAGCGTTATGTATGATCTGAAGTTTGAAGTGAGGTTATCACAGCAGCAAAAACCAGGATGTAAGCCATTGGATCAAAGCAGCAATCCAATGCCCTTCGAACATACAAAGCGCTTTAAACATACTGCATATGTTTGGGTTCTTGAAAGGAATTTTCAAGGTCTAATCTAGGAAACTTAGGCTCTCCTATGGAAAGTGTAAGGGAAAGAGGGCCCGGAGGACTGGAATTATGGTATTGCCTTACCCCAGGTTTTCTGATGTTTGGTTTCCAGGTTGCATTCCTTGCGCTCCCTTAGCCTCCACAATAACCTGCTGACATACCTTCCTCGGGAAATCCTCAATCTGGTTCATCTTGAAGAATTGAGCTTGCGTGGGAACCCATTGGTTGTACGATTTGTCCGTGACTTGACCTACAATCCTCCAAGTCTCCAAGAACTGGCTGGACGCACCATTAAAACCCGCAATGTTCCCTATGTTCCTAGTGACCTCCCTGGGAATCTCCTCCGCTATTTGAGCCTAGCCAGCAACTGCCCCAACCCTAAATGTGGAGGTATGCCCTATTCCCTGTTCTTGTGGGACATTCCTCCTGCCTTCCTGCACAAGTACTCACAGCCACTTTCTTCCTCCCCGTTCCTTTTTACTGCCATGATAAGCCAACCTAAGGTTTGATCAAGCATGTTGTCGTAGTTACACACTTTCCTTAGTGACCAGGAGCCACATTCAAGAGCAAACCTTGGCTACAGCTTCTGCTAATCATAAGTTTTGGATGACATGCAAAGCCCAGCCTTGACTTGACTTAGTGCCCAAATTGCTCAGGTTTATTTCTAAAGCTGACACATGAGGAACTAACTTGCTTTTCACATGTGAGGTTACTCAGTCAATTTTATTTAATATTAGGGCATAGCAATTTAAAGACTAGTACAAAATATATCCCTGTCTGCACAGTGGACCCTCGGGTTACATTACCGTCGGGTAACATAACTTTCGGGTTGCCAACGCGCTTCTGGGTTTCGCCGCACGCTCTTCGTGCCGCATGCATGTGCAGAAGCAGCTCCTCATGTTGCAGACTTTTCAGGGTATGCCCGGACTCCCGGAACGAATTAAGTTTGTATCTGGAGGGTCCACGGAACTTAACAAACTAGCCCTCAGCTTTCAGTAAGGCAACCTTGCATTTTTCTTGCCCAGAAAAAAAATAATTTTTCTGGAAGATAATTTGGAGAAATAGGTGTTAAATCAGAACTGTGAGAACTTCAGTTCATTTAGGAAAGGAGTCATCAACCTTTTCAGAACAGAGACTTAGGCTGCAGCCCTATACACATTTACCTGTGAATAAGCCCCAATGAAGTGAAGAGTAGACTTGAATAGAATTGTGTCAACAGTGGTTAACTGCAACATGCACCATGGGACTTTATTTATTTTACTGTTTACATCTACCTTTCTCCATCTCTGTCTCTTCCCCATTTGTTTTTCTCCTACTTCCTAGTAGGATTTGTTTTTGTCGTGGGTCCACCTAGTGCAGCAGTTGGCAGTCAGTAGTAGCCCTTCACCTGTTTCTTCAAAATACCTTCCCATCCTCAAGAGGGAAAAAGAGAACGGTGCCACTAATTCAACCTAGTTAGGATGGGTCATAACCCACTTCTGCTTTCTGGCCCATCAGTTTAAAACCAGAGACAGCCTAAATCAGCAACCGGGTTTTCCTGTTTGTTAGTGCCTTTTGCAGACAGATAATTAGGGTTTCATCTAAAATAGCACTGAGGACAGTAATGTGTAATCAGCACAAAGATTTCGCTTGTGCAGTAGGACTTCCCCCCTTCCCCTGGGCACCCCTTCAATCTGTTAAGGGGGTTCCCCCTAACCCTTAGGAACAGATTTGGGGCGGATGCAAGGGAAGAAGAGGGGGAAAGTCCCCTTGTGCTAATGGAATTCCTTGTGCTGACTGGACACAGCTGAATATTGCATAGGAATTATACAAATAAGATACATGCACACTTTAACTATAAATACGAAAGCATTTGTTGTCTTAAACTACGTTTCTTTTGCCCATAGGAGTCTATTTTGACAGCTGTGTCCGACAAATCAAATTTGTGGACTTCTGTGGGAAGTACCGCCTTCCTCTGATGCACTACCTGTGTTCTCCCGAGTGCTCTTCCCCCTGCAGTTCTGCATCTCAGAGTTCCACTTCCCAGAGTGAGTCCGATTCAGAAGACGAAGCCATTGTTGCAGCGCGCAGGATGCAGAAAGTTCTTCTTGGCTAGGAGAAGGAAGGAAAAGACTAGATGCGAATCGTATTAAGAAAAGCAGTTGTGGAGCTACAGTGTCTGGTGCTGCACAAGAGACATCCTAGGAACCTTACCCTGACCTGTCTCCGCTTTGTGGCTCATAGAAATGTGGGGGGCCAAACAGAATAGTTGGGGCCGTGTGTCCTGAGAGGCTAAAGTTACTTGGTGCATTTGGGTGGAAATTGACACAGGAACCTTTGAAGGTAATGCTATTGGGGAAATAATTCTAGGGTTCAGGACTTTTCAGCGGGTGCTTTGAGTGCTTCAGGACTGAGACTAAGGATGAAGTGGACTGATCTTTGTCACTGTGATAAAACAAATAATGATATGATAGTGCCGGGTGGAAAGAGTGCTAGCAGTGCATCTGCCATACTTGAACATTTCTCTCTCTCAGTGGGAGTGCTTGGTCTTTATTTTTAACAACATTCCTCCAAAGTACAGAAATATCTTAATTTTGATACTACTTTGGCTGGGTTCACTGCCTATAACCAGGTGTTCTGCTCTATCAACAGAACTATGCTTTTCTTTATATTACACTGCTTTGCACTACAGCATTAGTGCCTTCTTTGGACTTTCTCCTTTTTGTTACAGTTGCTACATCACTATCTGTGATAATTTGTGGTCCAAGAATTACTTGCCCTGGTCTAAGTCCATCTGAAGCAAAAGTGTAACTAACTAGTAAATTGCAAACTAATCCTTTACTTCCAACTTGGTTCTTACACACACAGGTGCCATTCTTTAAGAATTTTATGCTTTCGACAATATTTGCTCAAAGAGCACAGCTACGTCATAAACTTCGGTGGTTACAATAATATGATGCCTTGTAGCTATATAACTCTGAAGAGTCAGGCGTTTCTACCAATACTACAATGTTCCCTGTTCCCTTCAAGGCAACTCAGTTTGTCTTTCTCATATTAGTTTTGGCTTCCTGTGGATTTTGCCCACTTCTGTCCTTATCTGTCACTGTCGGAGATTCTATCATGTACAGTAGTCAAGTGTCTAGCCTCTGTAGAAGATTTTTTAAAAGTATTTTTTTTTTAATTCTACAGAGTAACAGACAGATAGGAATTTTCATTGATCACTAGAGATACCGCTAGCTCTAACAGTTGCCAACGTCACACAGCACTCAGTTTCAAGAGATCTGTAAGTTCAAAGGATGTGCTGCTCCTCTCAAGTGACAGGTGTTTTCGCACACCTTTTACCTGTTTCTGTCACTTGTTTTTGTTGAAGATCCACAGTGACTTTTCTCAAGATTTTCTGCTTTCGCCGCTCAGAGAGTTCATTTTTTGAACAATGAATTTAGTATTGTGGGCTAATGCTGAGAAAAGTTATCTATTTGCAATGGAAACACTGTTTTGAGGAATTACATTTGGATTGGGTACCGGGGCTTGGAGAAGAAATCACATCTAGAAAAGCCCTTGGCATAGAGCAGTTGGGTGAGAAGGGAATCCTCCTCCTGCTCCTGTAGACAGGGCTATTAGGAAGAGTCTAGTTGCTTGTGATAAAGTTTGGATCTGCATGCAGTTCTGTTTCTACCCACCTCTTCCCTGCTTCCTTTAGCCTTCGATTCCATGGAAGAAAGGCAGGATATACGTATTAGAAAATAAATCAAATCACCCTACCTCTAGTTCAATAACATACAGGGAAAAACCCCCACAACTTCATAGCAGCAATACCAAATTAAATCTTGTCGCTTGAGCTATGACTTGTCAGCGTGTTTCCTTATTAGTGGTTCTTATGTAGGATTGAATCTCTGAATAAATGAAGTAAAAAAAATGTTTGATACATACTGTTAGCCCCACCCAGGTGCACTTCTTACCTCCAGTCTATCTTGATGAATTTTCTAGCATCTTTGAAAATAAGTATAGAGAGTATATACTTTCCTTTCCAACCCTTAATATGTGAGATTATTCTGATTTGGTGTTCAGAATACTAGCTAAAGCTGCTGTTTTTATGAATCTTCACTACCAAACAGGCATTTTTAGCCTTCATCAAAGCATTCTCATTGCTTTAGCTACTGTTCTCATTTCAGCTAACCCTGAAAGTGAATAAATAATTCCATTTTTCCTGCTGTTTCTTCCTCCTGCCATATCTTTAGCCAAAAAAACAACAGATGGGCTGTTTATAAATGCAAGTGTAATGTTTTAAGATCAGTAGGGAAGGCTTTGAGGACAAAATAGCTACTTGACTGGAAGCAATTTCTACAGTTTCCAGTCTTCCTGCTTCTCTCTCTGGTTAGGATTTGCAGGATTTGCAGAATCTTTCAGTATCCCTTCAAAGGTCCTCATGCACTTTCTCATGGGGCTCTGAATGGCCTTCCTGATCTTTTTCTCTTTTTATTGAAAGCTTATGTGGATGGCTTGGCAAGAGGGAGATCTTGGTCCTCTTTAGTTAGTGGCAATGAATGGGAGGGATTTAACCGATGGGAAGTAATGAAACTTAATCCTTACAGTACTGCTTTGTTACTGACTTCAAAGAGTCATTTTAATCATCTTAAACTGCACCAGTAAGATGTTTTTCACTGCTTGAAAAAGCTCCTTGGACACTTCAAACAGATGAGCTGGAGCGTGGTGTGGTTTAAAAGTAATTCCCATCTTCAAAAAACTTTCCAGTCAAACTACGTTGCTTGTTTATCTAGCATGCTTGATTGCACAGTGAACTCTGATCCAGAGTTTTCACCTAATTCTCTCGTTAAATGTAATCATGTGCCTTATATTTGCTTTACCAAGTTTTAAAGGTGCCTTGTGTTTGTATAACTTCACTTTGCTAGATATGCAAAGTTCTGTATTTCTAAAAGTATGTCATTATGAATTGTTAAGGAGCTTTTGAACACTAAATCAAATAATAATTTAAAACTTGCACCTGACTCTTAAGTGTCTGTTTTGCCCTTATGTGAAATAATTGTACCTGGATATGTGTGCTGCAAAACACCCACCTCCCCCAGTGTGTAATTTATACTATAATTTTAAAATATCTTCTTTTTGTTTGTGGGGAGAAGTGTCAAATAGCTTGGCTGGTGTTCCAGTGTTTGGGATGGATTCAGCTAAGAGTCTGGCTAGTGGAAGCTCACACAATGATTTCTTGTGGTGAAAGGATAGTTCCAATCGGAAGCCACAGAAGCCCCATTGCACATTCAGCTTCCAAAAATAGTTCACAAACCGGAACAGTAACTTCCGGGTTTGTGGCGTTCGGGAGCCAAAATGTTCAAGTAGCCCTTCAAAAATCAAGGTACGGCTGTACAGTATATTTAAAAGCATTGTTTCAATACATGTGGGCTTGCAACACAACTTTGATGTGTAGAGTTCTCTTCTTTGGTGTCCTAGCAAGCCAGCCATGCCCCATTTTAGAACATATGTTCCTTATGAACCCTGTTTTTTTCTTATTTCTGTCCCCCTCCCCAACCCTTCCAGTAGTCAGCCAGCATTGCATGACAACTGAGCATGCTCAGCCCTCGCTGATCTGTTCCCCCCCCCCAATGTTTTTGAATTTTTCTCTTGTTTATGCAAAGATTAGGGTTCCCAAAGCTCAATGGCACTTTTGTCTTGTATGTGGATAGAAGTGTTTTGGCTACATAAAGATTGCCGTTTGAAGAAATTAGTTTGCTAATTGTTTACATTCTCTATAAAAGTTTCTTTACTGAATTCAAATTTTGGTTCAGTCTAAAAATAAAGTATAAATTTAGCTAGGCCTAAAATGGGTGCATACATTCCCAGAGGGACCAAACTAACTTGCAGTGCAGTCTTATGTCCCTTCAGAAATAGGAACTACTAAGAGCTCTGGGTGTCACCCCCTTGTTAAGTGTAGTTAAGACTGCAACTGATAAAATTACTACTCTTTTTGCAACTAGGCCCTTGCAATATAATTAGATCTACAAAAAATTGCTAGCCTACATGTGTAGGGCTGGCTTGTGGAGGAGCCTTCATAGATGCAGCGAGTGTCAAGGAAATGAAAAGCAGCAAGACAAATTAAATAGCTGTGAAAGTTCAGCCACAAGGCAGGTAGGCTGAAGTAAATCAACTGATTTTTGCTTTATTGCTAAGTTCAACAACCTAATCTTTTGTCAGTTCTATTTGGCTTACTTCTTCAGACAAGCTTCCAGAAAACAAATCCAATTGCAGGTATGGAAGCTGATCTGCACCTTCCACAGCGAAGAGAACTAATAATTATACTTCCTTCTATCCTTCAGCAATTCTTCTGTGATTAGGCTAGGCTAGGCTTTCTCTTCTTACATTATTTAAGTCCTACAGGTTTTAGCAGCATGCTTGTTTGCTTGCCATATTGCCAACTTACCATTTATTTTGCATTTTCAAAAATAAAGAAGATTTTGTCCTTGGTTGTTTTTTTTAAGTCAGTGGCTACGCCTCTCCCACCCACATCTGCTCTGCCCCCGGACCATGAAAGCACTTTGCAGTCATAAGCACAAGGGAATATAGATTACAGAACCGTGCCTGCAGTTCAACAGAAGTAACTGGGGAGAATAGCAATGAAAATGGCCACAATGTCCTCATAAGGCCTGGAATTTGTGTGGTGGGTCAGTCGAGGTACTCCAAAGCAGTGCTACAGATCAGAAGACTTAGAAGCAACCTTTAGGCAAGTTGCATTTCAATCTTCTTTTTTGTAAGATGTTTTGAGGACCCATCTAGATCAACAGGTTGAGTAAGAAAAATCAGAAACGGTTGTTACCTAATAGGAACAGATGGCTACATACAACATTAATCTTGCATGGAGCATAATATGGATGTACCTTATTGAATATACAGTCATACCTTGAGTTCAATGCGCTTCGGGTTGAGCGCATTCGAGTTGCGCTCCGCGGCAACCCGGAAGTAACGGAGCGCATTACTTCCGGGTTTTGCCGCTCGCGCATGCGCAGATGCTCAAAATGACTTCATGCGCATGCACGGAAGCAGCGAGACGCAGCACACGCAGATGCGTTGTCGCATCTTGCGTTCCGTTCGGGATGCAAACGGGGCTCCAGAACGGATCCCGTTCGCTTCCTGAGGTACCACTGTACCTACCTCCCCATTCTTCTATTCAAAAGTGCAGCCACCTGGATTGACTAACTTTTAAAGAAACAAGGACTGGGAGGGAATCGTAGAACTGTAGAGTTAGAAGGGACCCTGCGGATCATCTAGTCCAACCCCTGCAAGGCAGGAATCTGCAGCTGTCCCACACAGGGATCCAGCCTTCAATCTTGGCGTTATCAGCACCCTGCTCTCACTATACCTCTTACCTCTTTTAATTATTGCCAACCTATGGGATTTGATCAGTTGTGGGTTTAAAAAAAAATCTTTAAATTTATGGTTGCCATATTACCGTGTCAGGTAGAAGTGATAGATTTGTAATACTGTCTTGCTAACATTAATTCCAGTGTTGAGGTTTTTCCCCGGTGAATCAAAAGAGAGATACATCTCCCTGCTTTGCTGAGTGTGGTGTTGCATGTGCTGCAGAACAAGAAACAAGCAGAGTAGATTTTTCTCTTCACACTGTGAGCAGATCTCTGAATGATTCAGAGGAGGTAACCGGGGAGCCGAACACCTGCTTGTATTCAGCAAAAATGGACGTTAAATATTTCAGGAGACTGGGAAGCTCAGGGGACCAGAAAGGAATAGATCACATTTCCTAATAATAAAGTGGCTTAACGAGTAGATGATCTGCAGTTTGTCAGAGGCATCTTAAGATCCCTAGTAGATAAGTCAACAAAGTCCTTCCATGTGTGCTTTTGAGCAGAGGAGTAGCCACGGTAAGTAGGTTAGATTACGAGGAACAGTTAAAGTTATTTCTGAAAACGTTTTTCTCTGCAATTAGCAATACAACAAAACAATGTAATGAAAAGAATGGCTTAGTCTAATGAGAAGATGGTGCTAGGGAAGCAAGTTACTACACCCGAAACGTGAGAAGCACTAGTTAGACATGTGGCGAGGGATCAGTGATAGCGCTCTTATTTATATCGAAGGACGAAAATAATGCATTAACGTAGAAGGGGATATAATGGGACAAGAAGTAATAGCAAAAATACTGGAAAGGAATATATATACGCAGGACGCGGGTGGCGCTGTGGTCTAAACCACAGAGCCTAGGGCTTGCCAATCAGAAAATCGGCGGTACGCATCCCTGCGACGGGGTGAGCTCCCATTGCTTGGTCCCTGCTCCTGCCAACCTAGCAGTTCGAAAGCACGTCAAAGTGCAAGTAGATAAACGGCATTTCCATGCGCTGCTCTGGTTCGCCAGAAGCGGCTTAGTCCTGCTGGCCACATGACCCGGAAGCTGTACGCCGGCTCCCTCGGCCAATAAAGTGAGATGAGCGCCGCAACCCCAGAGTCGGCCACGACTGGACCTAACGGTCAGGGGTCCCTTTACCTTTACATATATATATGCATGTCAGATTGCTGTGGGAGAAAAAACCTACAAAACTACGAGGAGCAGTGTGAGTGTAGGTAATTTTAATAAGCAGTGGTACATCTTTAAAGCTTTAATGTGTAGTGATACATCTTTATAACTTTTATTAATGATCAAGCTGATAGGATATCTCCTCCTTTGGCACACAGTAATTTATAGTTGGGCCTGTTAAGATGAGTCTTGTGTAATTTGAAAAAGGGATGATTAAAGATAGATGGGGATAATTTTTCAGCTCTGTCTGTCATGCCATCGAGGACTGGAGGTAATTCAGCTCTCGAATAATGTGCAGTATACACAACACAACTTGCTTTGTTTTATGTAAAAAACCTCTATTAATAGAGCTGTGGTGAAGGAAGCAGCATATTACAAGAGGGCAATTGCATTTGCTTTTTAAGTTCCCAAAGCTGAAATATGAACACGAAGTCTTTACTTTTGAAAAAGCAAATATTGTTTAAACCTCAAATACAGTGTGATGTGGGCTTCTTGGGAGCTGAGGGGGAGTTGTTTTGGGAATGTTGGTTGGTTCTAACAGGTGCTATTTTGCTGATCTTTTAAGTTCTCAAGACTATGAGATGAGACTTTGTTTCACTGATGGGATCGTGCCCATAAATGATCATTGCTGATTATGTCAGTCACTGGTGTATAATATAAGCATTGTCACATAGGCATCCGTGACTAAGTCACTTGTGCATGTAGCAATCTCAGCCGCAATTGAGGCGCTGGATTGAGAATAACAGTTTCCAAGCCAGCTCCAGTTGGAATTGCCAGCTATAGAAGTGCAATTTGATGGGGAAGCTCCTGCCTCCCTTGCAGCAAAGCTGCTCAGCGCTCGCTTCCCCTTCCTTCCAAACAAACAAACAAAACCAGTCACAGCTGCAAAGTGTTTTATCAAGGTACCAAGAGGACCCATTGTGCACCCAACAGCAAACAGATGCTTTCCCTCAGCTGCTGGAACAAAAGAAGCGGACTTTAAAAGGCAACACAATCCCACAAAACAATGAGCACAGGACAGGTGAGAGCTGTAATCGATAGTACACTGTGTGCAGTGGGAAGTTGCCTGGTGGAATTTGAGAACATCAGTCGATACTGAGCTGTCATCCCCTTCCTAAGGGGACGCGGGTGGCGCTGTGGTCTAAACCTCTGAGCCTCGTGGGCTTGCCGATCGGAAGGTCAGTGGTTTGAATCGCCGTGACGGGGTGGGCTCCCGTTGCTCTGTCCCAGCTCCTGCCAGCCTGGCAGCTTCGGCTGGTGATCTCGGGGCAGCAGCAGCAGCCTAGCAGCAACCAGTGCAAGTAGATAAACAGGTACCACTCCAGTGGGAAGGTAAACGGCATTTCTGTGCGCTCTGGCTTATGTCACGGTGTTCCATTTCACCAGAAGCGGTTTAGTCCTGCTGGCCACATGACCCGGAAAGCTGTCTGCAGACAAACACCAGTTCCCTTGGTCTGAAACGCGAGATGAGCGCCGCACCCCATAGTTACCTTTGACATGACTTAACCATCCCGGGGTCCTTTCCCTTTTACCTCTCCTAAGCCTGTACATGTCCTGCTTTATATATTATGCAACCTTACACGTTTACCTGTGTAAACCTTGGAGATGGGATTTTTGGGTAGAAATAAAAGTGGAGAGTTTACTGGCTGCTGCAGTTGGATTCCCATGTGTGCTTGGTCATATTTGTAATGAGTCTTTTACCATTTACTCTCTAGTCACTGGTCTACCCTTACATGGTTCTTCAGAATACCAAGGAGCTGACAGGTGGGTCAGGGGTGTTTGGCTGTGATATAATAATAATAATAATAATAATAATAATAATAATAATAATAATAATTTATACCCCACCTATCCAGCTGGGTTTCCCCAGCCACTCTGCGCAGCTGTATTGACAGCCCAGGGCACCTGCCCATGACCCAAGGCCTTAGGAGGAAATCCTCCCCCCATCTCAGAAAACAATCATCATTGATAACAGTGATATATCGCTTAATATGCAACATGCAACAAATACTGTACAAATAAATACATCATTAGAAACAGAGAATCCATCAATAAAATATTAAGTTAAGCACAAATAAATAATAAAACACAATAATGTGGTGCAACCCAGGAGCCCAGCAAACCCCTGCTTCAATACATGGGTCATAGAAGTCTCCAAGGCTATGCTAGCCCCCTTCTGACTCCTCTCAAGGCTAGTCTGGGTGCTCTCCGAAGAAACCTGCTGGATTCACCGGGGAGAGGCAGATCATGGCACTGGCTGGAGCATCTCGCGGGAGATGGGGAGAAAGAAAGTTCCCTGGAATCTCCTGGTGGAGATCTCTCTCAAGGGACGAGACTAGCAAAGTATTTCTCAAACTCGCAGCAGCAAAACATCTCTCCAGCCCTCCTGGGGCTGAAATGAAGGCGATGGATTGGAGGCGGAGTGGTGGTACCCAGGAGGTATTTTGCTTTGTTTTGCGGAGTCTTCCAAACTGGACTCAGCGGGGTCCCCTTTACGGCTGGTGATCTCGGTGCAGCAGCAGCAGCAGCAGCCCAAGTTTGGTTCTGGGTGCGCGGGAGGCGCAGGCACTTCCATTCTGCTCTGGGGATCTGGAGCTGGTGGGGCGACCAGGAACCCGCTTCCGGCTCGTCTTTGGCAGTGCAGCCGAGGCTGCTCCCCCCCAGCCCAGCCCCCCTTCCCCTCCCTTGCTTGGAAGAAGCGACCGTCCTCCTTTCCGCCGATCCTTCCTCCTGCCACCCGCTCCCTGCCCGGAGGTTTCCAGCTCTGGTGCGCCCTCGAAGCGCGCGGCGGGGCTGCTGGGGAAAAGCTGCGCACCTGCCGCCCAGCCAGGTAAGAAGGATGGAGTTTTCTGGCGCTGCCTGGTCGAGGGCGGAGGGCGGAGGAGGAATGACCATCTTTAGCCTGGATAAAAGAGGAGATAGGACTGCACATGGACTCCACTGCGCACACGGAAATGGCAGCAAGCTGGTTTTCTCCTGCTCCAGAGCCTAGGACTCGAACCCATGGCTTCAGGAGTTTCCGACTCAACATCAGGAAGAACTTTCTGACAGCAAAAGCTCCTCCGGAGGCGGTGGGCTCTTCTTCCTTGGTGGTTTTTAAGCAGAGGTTGGGTGGCCTTCTGTCCTGGGTGCTTGAGTTGAGATTCAAGGGGGTTGGACTAGATGACCCCTGGGTCCCTTCCAGCTCTATGATTCTGTGACCATGCTCACCTTTGTGTGCACCCTGACCCTTCGCGGCTGGAGGGGCTCCAGGAGGATCTGCAGAACTCCTTGCAGCAGGACTTTCATTCACCTTCTCCCATGAAACAGGGATACTTCTCCCCACCTAATTGGCTCCAATGGCCTCATCAGTAGCGGGGAAGGCTTTTCTCACCTGGATCAATAACTGGCCTGCCTAGTTGAGTAAGGGTTAATGTATGTATGGCATGATGGACCTTTCAGGAAGGGATGGGGGGGCATACCTGCTCCATTCCCTCTTCCAAATTTAGATGCACCACAACCCTGTGGTGTGGGTTAGACTGAGAGAGAGCTACCCATCCAAGGTCATCCAGAAGTTTGAACCCAGGTCTCTCCCCTCCAAGTTAGGTACTCTGACCACTACGGCAGGCTGGTTGTAAGCATCAGTTTCTCTCAAGGTAGATGGCTGGTGCCTTGCTGCCTACCTCACAGGGCTGTTGTGAGATGGGGAAAACATTATATTCTGTGCTCTCCCCCCGCCCCTTATGTACCATGACAATGGAAGAGGGCACAACTTTCTCCCCTTCTTTCTTTTCCAATAATGGAAGTCCAGGTGTGAGGCATGGCCAGTCTTGAGTGCACGTTACCTGGCCAAAGCTGTCCAATGGAACTGTTCCAAATCTTCTCCATCTCACCCCTCAAATAGTAATTTAAACCTTTGGTGGCTTTTTGATATAAAGCACTTGAATCTGCTTTGACTTGGACACTCCTTTTGTCCAACTGGAATTTACTCTCAGGGTCAGCTAGTTGCTTGTGTCTTGATGAATTTTGGTTATTGTAACAAAATAAAAAAATTCCTTTCAGTAGCACCTTAGAGACCAACTAAGTTTGTTATTGGTATGAGCTTTTGTGTGCATGCACAGTTCTTCAGATACACACGAAAGCTCATACCAATAACAAACTTAGTTGTGTCTCTAAGGTGCTACTGGAAGGATTTTTTTTATTTTGTTTCGACTACGGCAGACCAACACGGCTACCTACCTGTAACTTCGGTTATTGTAGACTGAGATCTTGACAGTGTGCTGGGAGGAGCACTGTTGCCTGTTGCCTCTGTGCTTGACCATTGTCCATTTTGGCTTAGTACGCAAGGCCAGTTAATGCTTTGCACACACACACACACACACACACACAGAGAGAGAGAGAGAGAGAGAGAGAGCTTTGAAAGAGGCAAACATGAAAGACCACTCCTAAACCATTCTTCCCTGGACCAAGACTTTTTGAAAAGAAGCATAAAGACATGGCGTGTGTTTGTGTGGAAGAGAGGCTGTAGCTCAGTGGCAGAGAACATGCTTAGCATACAGAAAGGTCCAGGTTCTATCCCTGGTGTACTTCTCCCTGGGACTGAAGCTGAGAGAGGCTGACCTCAGGCCAGTGAATGAGTGCAGGGCAGCAGTGGCATGTGGTCATTTGACCAGGGGGACTGGGCGAGTTGTCTAAATCTTCCCCTGGTGCCACCTTCCCAAAGCCCAGGAAGCTTCTGCATGGCTTAGGGAGGGAGATGCAACGCTCCGATGGGTCTAAGAGCCTTCTTGCTACCTTCCCAAAGCCTGGAAAGCTTCTGCCCAGCTTGGAGTGGGAGGTTTGATGCTTATACATCAGGACATCACGTGCACGACGTCCCCGTCCCCCACAGCACTCCCAAGCTGACACCTCTGGCCCTAACTGTCCCCCTACGAAAAATTTCACCACACACCTCTGCATGGCAGAGATCCCAGAAACACAGAATTGCAGAGTTGGAAGGGACCGCGAGGATCATCTAGTCCAACCCCTTGCGATGCAGGAATCTTTTGCCCAATGTGGGGCTCAAATCCATGACCCTGAGATCAATAGTCTCGTGCTCCGCTGACTGAGCTACCAGGTGGGCAAGTCAGAGACCTCCTCATTCATGCCTCAGCCAGGCCACTCCACCAGTTCTTGAGTGAGCCACAATCTATACAACGACCGCCTGCCTGGACACACGTAACTGGGAGAAACGACAAATGCTACCGCCACCCTGATTCACACGATAATTATGGTATATCATCAGAATTGGTGAGACGTAGCAAAGAGTTCCAAACCAAGTTTCAAGTTGGCTCCCATGAGCAAGTTGACTTTGATTGTTAACTTAATTGCTGCCATGTTTCTGTCACTGTTTTGCTTGTGATCAACCCTCCCTCCCCCTTTTCAGGACACCCGAGAGGGGAGGAATTTGTTGCACATCTTGCTTGCTGCCACTGGATATACCCGATCTTGAGTTTCTTGGGACTGCGACACGGGAAATTGCACTGCCCAGACAATGTGGTTGAACGAAGGCTTACAATGCGCCGTGGAAACAGGATTCAATTACTCTAACCAGTGCGATAACACCCAGAAACAGCAGCAGAAGACCCTGCAGGACCTCTGTACTATAACAATTGTGGGTAAATGTATAAGGAAAGAGTTACAACTTTTAATGTTATTTGAAGTAAATATATGCCAGTTTAAAATGTGTGGGGTTTTTGGATTCTTATAATGCTAGGGTGGAAGAGCATTTTAAGCTGGACCCAGAGGCAAGCAATTTTATCCCCAAAGTGGGGGACTTCCAACATATATCAAAACATTATTAAACATTAAAAAACTTCCCTAGACAAGGCTGCCCTCAGATGGCTCGGGGGTTGGATAACTCCATACCCTCCAACATTTCTCCGGTGAAAATAGGGATGCCCTCAGGAAAAGCGGGACATTCTGGGATCAAATGAGAAACCAAGATGGTTTCTGTAAATCCAGGATTGCCCCTGGAAAATAGGGACATTTGAGGGTGTGCATTCTGTTTGTGGATATTAATTATTTCTGGTTTTCCTGAGATGGCCAATATAGCTCTTAAATTATGCTGCTTCAAGTAGGTCCCCCCCACCTCATCTGTCTTTGAGACAAAGGTGTTCTTACTATCTCCCGTCTGTCTTTCCTCAGACATCCTCTGACAGCAGCTGTAAGAACTCCCCCTTTTCAGCAGCCATCTTGGGCATTGCATGGGTCTTCCTTACCAGTGGAGTCCTCCTCAGTTTCTTCTTTCTCATCTTCACAATTCACTTCAGAAAGAACAGGTAAGGCCAGAAATATATTGTGGTCATGTTTTCAGTAGCTGGGCATACTGCTCTAAGGCTCCATTGTTCCAGAGAAATCTTTTGCTATCATATACAGAATAGAAAGGCATTTTTTTCTCTGAACATTTGAAAATTAGCTCTAAAAAGAGCAGAATATGTCATGTTGTGCAAAATGCATGATTGTCTACATTTACACTGCAGATATTTAACAACAAATATTCCCAAGGTTGCCACAGGTTAATAAAACTGTCTTTATGTCAGCAAAATAAAACAATGAATATAAAACGGTTTAGAACAAATTTAGAACAAGCATCAGAAAAATGCTTCCATTTGATGGCTGGAGGTCTGGGAGGAATGAAAAGGTGTTTACGTGTCTCCAAAAGGACAACTTCAGATGCAAAATGTGAAAACTTTGCAAAGAGGTTTAGATGTGTCTTCTGCTGTGCAGGAGCTGAAGTTCAGGAACTTCTTATTCTCTATTGAATTTATATATTGCCCTAAACCCAGAGGTCTCAGGGCGGTTCACAGAAAAGATCAACATAAACTTACTAAGAATCCTCAAGGGGGACATTCTGGGATCAAATCAGAAACTGAGGTGCTATTAGTCCCAGCCCCCTAACTCTGGAGGCCCAATTGTCTTCAGTGGCAAAAAGCACTGGGGAGCATTGAAAAAGGACTTCTCAGATAAAGCAGAGCAAGAGGGGGAAATTATTGCATTACATGGGCTGTAAGAGTGGGGCAAGCCTAACTTCTCTATCCAAGGGACGCTTGGATAGCTCACTTGGTTAGAACATGGTGCTGATAACTCCAAGGTTGCAGGTTCGATCCCTGTATGAGACAGCTGCATATTCCTGTGTTGTAAGGGGTTGCACTAAATGATCCTCAGGATCCCTTCCAACTCTACAATTCTATTTGTTGTTGTTGTTTAGTCATTTAGTCGTGTCCGCCTCTTCGTGACCCCCTGGACCAGAGCACGCCAGGCACTCCTGTCTTCCACTGCCTCCCTCATCCTGGTAGCTTCGAGAACACTGTCCCACCATCTCGTCCTCTGCCGTCCCCTTCTCCTTGTGCCCTCCATCTTTCCAACATCAGGGTCTTTTCCAGGGAGTCTTCTCTTCTCATGAGGTGGCCAAAGTATTGGAGCCTCAGCTTCAGGATCTGTCCTTCCAGTGAGCACTCAGGGCTGATTTCCTTCAGAATGGAGAGGTTTGATCTTCTTGCAGTCCATGGGACTCTCAAGAGTCTCCTCCAGCACCAGAATTCAAAAGCATCTATTCTTTGGCGATCAGCCTTCTTTATGGTCCAGCTCTCACTTCCACACATCACTACTGGTAAAACCATGGCTTTAACTATACGGACCTTTGTTGGCAAGGTGATGTCTCTGCTTTTTAAGATGCTGTGTAGGTTTGTCATTGCTTTCCTCCCAAGAAGCAGGCGTCTTTTAATTTCATGGCTGCTGTCACCATCTGCAGTGATCATGGAGCCCAAGAAAGTAAAATCTCTCACTGCCTCCATTTCTTCCCCTTCTATTTGCCAGGAGGTGATGGGCCCAGTGGCCATGATCTTCGTTTTTTTGATGTTGAGCTTCAAAATTCTATGGTTCCTCTTTAATGACCCTTGCCTCCATGTTTTCTTATCTCCTTTGTCTGCTGGAGGATTGTGAAAATGTCCAGTCCTAACCTGAACATAGTGACCCTGCTGGGCAGTGGCTTGACCTACAGTAGCGCTTACCTCTTTGGAGTTGAAAGACACAATTCATTGACCAGGCCGTCCCTGGAGATGCTGGTTCAGGTGGGTGAAAGCCAGCGGTGTGGCTCACGGGGCATTGCTCTTGTGGGGACAGTTTTATATTGCAAATTAGGCAGAATTCAAAGGGGTACGTGGACAAGTGATGCATGCGCACACAGATTAATCCTGCCCCATAGTTCCCCTTCAGAAAGAACTCTTCCAGAATGTCCAAACTGTTCTTTCAACTCCTAAAGTGTAACATTCCAAGGCATGGACTGAAGGAAGGTGATGAACCTTGCAGAAACTAAGGCGGCTTGGTTCCATTGGCATCGAGGGGGGTGGTGGCGGGGACTGCCTGGGAATCCTATGTAGCCAATGTTGAGATAAATATCTGAGAGATGTAATAAATAGTTTTTGAGAGCCAATCTAATGTAGGGAATAGAGTGTTGGACTGAGACTGGGGTTATAATCCTCATTCAGCCATGAGACCCACATTTCAACACCTTCCATTACATGAAATCTTGAATAATATCTACGATGCCAAAAACAATAATGACAAGCGCAACTCAGTATCTCAAAACCTAACAGTCTGAATATTCCTAAAATAAGTCCATGAAAACAACTCTTTGTGTATATACGTGTGCTAGTGTGATCCCAATGGAACTCCGACAACAAGGTACCCAGATTTCAATCTCTGTTTTTGAAAAGAGCAAACTGCCGTTCTAAGGCTGGAGCTGTCCTGTTTGGCAGAGCATTAATTGCCATTGTATCATTCCTTTTCGGTCCAACCAGAAGAAGAGTTACGAAACAGAGACTGAAATCCGGGTACCTTGTTGTTATCTTGGCATTGTGTATATTATTTAAGATTTCATGGAATAGAAGTTGTTGAAATGTCATACATTATTGTTAACAAATTTTTGTAAATCAGCATACAGAGTTGTTTAGTTTGTGATTTATCTCTTTGTATTCCTTGGGTGTGGGACTGAGCTCAACAGTCGTTCCCCAGCACCAGGCTCCTGGAATTGGCTCCCAAGATGTGAACAGGACCAGGACCAGGATAACATTGTTAGTGGCACGGAAGAGAATGAGTGGGATCACACTTCTTCTGTCCTTGTGGCAGAGTGGCTGCCATTATTTTTAAAAGGAGATCTTGATTACAAATATCCCATGTTTCTCTTGAAACTTAGCTTTATGGACCTCTGTGTTTTTATTTCTCTCTCCTCCACAACCCAACACGTACCCCTACAGGTGAGAATCAGCTTGTTGTGTATTGGGGTCTCTCTGGCTTTTGGCCCCATTCTGGGGAAAAGTTGGCGGTTGTATAAAGTGTTCAGTCGGCAAGTTCCAGACAAGAGAGTGGTGAGTTCTTACAATGTACATCCAGAAGCAAATAAGACTGGGCCACAGTTATTGGGACTGAAATATACATGTTGGAAGTAATCACCATGTCTGGGGCCGGATTCAGTGGCCCCTCGACAAAGTGCCCCCAGCGAGACCTGCTACCTGGAGGCAGCAGGCCTCACCTAGGGATGCCCCCTCCCTTCCTTCAGCAGAGCTGGGCTCAGAACATGGCAGGTGGTTGTAGAGACGGGCAGTCTCTTGAATCTATTTTCAGATTGGTTGGCCTTTCCCATACAGCTTTCAGCCTCGTGCTGGGAAGCTGTACTGACCACTCAAAGTAGATAAGTAAAGGTAAAGGACCCCTGGACGGTTGCATCCAGTCAAAGGCGACTATGGGGTTGGGGCACTCATCTCGCTTTCAGGCTGAGGGAGCCAGTGTTTGTCCACAGACAGCTTTCCGGGTCATGTGGCCAGCATGATTAAACCGCTTCTGGCACAGAAGAACACCATTATGAGTGCCAGAGCGCACAGAAATGCCATTTACCTTCCCGCCGGAGCGGTACCTATTTATCTACTTGCGCTGGCGTGCTTTCGAACTGCTAGGTTGACAGGAGTTGGGACAGAGTAACAGGAGCTCATCCTGTCATGGGGATTTGAACCGCTGACCTTCTGATCGGCAAGCCCAAGGGGCACAGTGGTTTAGAGACCACAGCGCCACCTGTGTCCGAATGAGCTCCCGTTGCTCGGTCCCTGCTCCTGCCCACCTAGCAGTTCGAAAGCACGTCAAAGTGTAAGTAGATAAATAGGTACCGCTCTGGCGGGAAGGTAAATGGCGTTTCCGTGCGCTGCTGTGGTTCGCCAGAAGCGGCTTAGTCCTGCTGGCCACATGACCCGGAAGCTGTACGCTGGCTCCCTCGGCCAATAAAGCGAGATGAGCGCCGCAACCCCAGAGTTGTCCGTGACTGGACCTAATGGTCAGGGGTCCCTTTACCCTTTACCTTTAATGGTCCATCTGGTACTTCATCAGGAAGCCAGTCTGGCTTATATTTTAACATGCTAAATTCATCATCTGGCACTCAGAAATTAGAAGGGGAGTCCAGGCACTATAAAGAATTTGTTTTCTGTGGTGTTATTTTGTCATCTCACTCTTTTTGGTATTTGATAACAAAGGAAACATTAGCTGGTCCTGATTTCTGGCTATGTTCTCTAGTCTTGCTTATCTCAGTACTGTATATGGTTTTGGGGGAAACTCCTCTGTGTGCTCACAAAAGATGAACTGTGATATTGACACAGCAGATCACAAAGTGAGCAAGTTAAGTGTCTCTTTTACAGATTATCAAAGATTTCCAGCTGCTGGTGATGGTGTCTGTGTTAGTGCTGGCGGACATTATCCTGCTCTTGATATGGATGTCTGTGGATCCAGTCCAGTGTCTCCAAAGTCTCAATGCAGATCTGAAGGTAAGATGAGGAGGGAGTGCAGGTTGTATGTCTGGACATAGACTGTGAACATGGGTGCATCACTAAGAGAAAGCTGTGCACCCTCCAACTTTCAAAATATGAAAACAAGGAAAACTCTGCCCCATATACAGTACTTGGGTGAGGTCGGGTTGGAGCTTAATGATATGGGGTTGGGGGAGCTTTGAGTTTGAAGACAGACCCAATGCAATCACTGCTGTGAATGTGCTATAAATGAGAATTTAAGGCAGACCTTGAGCAGATAATTCCCTGGGCAAACCTCAGATTATTGAGTTAGTCAAACATGCAACAAAACACACATGCAACCCATTGCTGTGGAATTTAGCTTGTATAATTAGGTATTTTAGGACACACTTATCTTTTGTTGTTGTTACAGAACAGTGACTATCAGAGAGAAGGGACTAGTAGCCAAGCTGCTTAGTAAATCCATGCCAGAGAATTATTACACGCAAACTTCAACAGGCTTTTGTACAGCACTGTTCCCATTTTACAGCTTGGGAATATAGAGGCTGAAAGATTAAAAATGCAGGCTAATTAGTAGATTCATCACACAGAAGGAGCCTAATGACGACCATTCTGTTTTACAAATGGGAAACAAGGAGGCTAAAGAAAGCAGTGGTTGAAGTGGGTGTGATTGTGGTTCAGTACGCACTCAGCTTGATCAGCTTGTGGAGAGTTTAGATAATGTGCATCTAAGCAGGTGTTATCCATCTTGACAGTGCATTTTCCCCGTCGCTTTTCTTATCGCAAAATGTATTATCTTTCGGGGAAGCAGGTTTGTTGTGTAAAAGCTCCAAATATGCTTTAATAGTGCAGCCTGAATTTGCCAGGATATGATTGAATCCCACCTGAAAATAGTGACAATGTAGATGTTGCCAGTGGGACACGGGTGGCGCTGTGGGTTAAACCGCAGAGCCTAGGGCTTGCCGATCAGAAGGTTGGCAGGTTGAATCCCCACGACAGGGTGAGCTCCCGTTGCTCGGCTCCTTCTCCTGCCCACCTAGCAGTTTGAAAGCATGCCAAAAAGTGCAAGTAGATAAATAGGTACGGCTCCGGCGGGAAGGTAAACGGGATTTCCGTGTGCTGCTCTGGTTTGCCAGAAGCGGCTTAGTCCTGCTGGCCACATGACCCGGAAGCTGTACGCCGGCTCCCTCGGCCAATAAAGCGAGATGAGCACCGCAACCCCAGAGTCGCCCACGACTGAACCTAATGGTCAGGGGTCCCTTTACCTTTACAGATGTTGCCAGTGATTGCAGCAAGCAAGCAAGCAAGCAAACAATTCCCACATATCCATGTGAATCCATTATTTATTCCAAGTCTGATTTCAGTACTGAAGTGCAATCAGAAGCAGACATTTCAATTCTGTTGCATCCTGGGCATTTTGCAGATGGGAAGAAGCCTTCTGTTTTGTGTTTCAATTCTGTTCTAGGTGACAGAGAGAGGTTTGACTTGCGCAGTGAGCCAAGGGTACTTCTGCACATCAACGTACTCTGATCTTTGGCTTCTTCTCTTTCTGGGATTTAAGGTATGAAATTGGTTCCAGTTTCTCATTGATCATGGCTATTTATTCTTAGAAAATCAACCAGGCAAGGGCAAAGTGTGTGACAAACGCCATATCTCGTTTGGCCCACATTTTGCAGACGAACTTTTATAACACTTGTAACTCATTGTCATACCCAGGGCTCTTCCTGAACATTGGCCCCTCTGCTGGTACACATAAAAGCTCTTCTCTAAGTTGTATTATGGATGTGGGTAGCACTGTGGTCTAAATCACTGAGCCTCTTGGGCTTGCTGATTGGAAGGTCGGCGGTTTGAATCCCCGCGACGGGGTGAGCTCCCGTTGTTCGGCCCCAGCTTCTGCCAACCTAGCAGCTCAAAAGCACGAAATGCAAGTAGATAAATAGGTACTGCTGTGGCGGGAAGGTAAATGGTGCTTCTGTGCTCTCTGACTTCCGTCATGGTGTTCCTTTGCGCCAGAAGCGGTCTAGTCCTGCTGACCACATGACCCAGAAAGCTGTCTGTGGACCAACACTGGCTCCCTCGGCCTGAAAGCGAGATGAGCACCGCAACCCCATAGTTGCCTTTGACCAGACTAAACCGTCCAGGGGTCCTTTACCTTTTTTAAAACCTGTTATTTTATAGCAGGGCTGGTGAACCCTACTGCCTTTCCAGAGGTCTTCCAGCTCCCACTGTTTCCACCCACCATGGCCAATGGTCAAGACAAATTGGTCAAGGGACATCCTGCAACATCTAGAGAACCTCAAGTTTCCCATACCTGCCTTGCCTCTCTTGTTTTATAGGCGCTTCCTTGCCTCTTCTGTATTTAATGCTTGCTAATTATCTGGTAAGGGATGCGGGTGGTGCTGTGGGTTAAACCACAGAACCTAGGACTTGCTGATCAGAAGGTCGGCGGTTCGAATCCCCGCAATGACGGGGTGAGCTCCTATTGCTCGGTCCCTGCTCCTGCCAATCTAGCAGTTCGAAAGCACGAAATGCAAGTAGATAAATAGGTACCGCTCTGGCGGGAAGGTAAATGGTGTTTCCGTGCACTGCTCTGGTTCGCCAGAAGCGGCTTAGTCATGCTGGCCACACGACCCGGAAGCTGTACACCGGCTCCCTCGGCCAATAAAGCGAGATGAGCGCCACAACCCCAGAGTCTGCCACAACTGGACCTAATGGTCAGGGGTCCCTTTACCTTTACCTTTATAATTATCTGGTAAGACTGCATGGTTGGAGGGTTCTTGGTGGGTGGCCTAATTCAGGCTCTCTCCTTTCCCAACACATTGTTGCTTTCAACTTTCCCTTTAAATCTGCAAAGGAGGAACAGATTATTGAAGGCAATTGCTAGATCATCTTGGCCGAACGAATTTTAGTTTCAATCAACAGTAAAGGTGCTGACCCTGCAACAAATATGTGTTTGAATCTGATTAGGTTTCTGCAACATGTTATACATGGGGCTGCCTCTGAAGACGGTTTGGAAACTTCAGCCGGTGCAGAATTTGGCCGCTGGTTTGCTCACCAGGGCAAGATGGTTTGAGCTTATAACACCAATCCTGGCTCAACTGCACTGGCTGCCAATTAGTTTCTGGGCCCAATTCAAAGTGCTGGTTTCGACCTATAAAGCCTTAAACAATACCCCACCCCCCACTCCACACAAGTAGTTTAAAAGGCTGTAGATTGTTTAATTAGCCAAAGGAGGAATGTTTTTGCCTGGTGTCTTAAATATAAGTAAAGCAGGAAAGTCTTCCACAAGCACGGAGCCATTGGAGAAAATGTTCTTGAGTTGCCCCCTCCATCCCTCTTGTGGGCACAAGAAGAACAGCCTCACATGGAGATCACAGGGTCCAGATTGGTTCGTATGGGGAGAGGCGGTGCTTCTGAGCCCTTTAAGGCTTTATAGATCAAATCCAGCACCTTGAATTGGGCCCAGAAACATTATTTTTGTGTTTATATATTGTAGACCACCCTGTGACCCTCAGAGGAAGGGTGATATAAATTTAATAAATACTGTAATGAAAATAATAATAAGGGGCTGGTTAATTGGAAGACAACACCTTACTAAAGTACCCACATTCTGCAAATGCTAGAACTCTTTCTCCTGAATTAACGCTTCTAGAACCAAGTGTTGTTGTTTTGTTTCCCTGCAGGGCGTCCTCTTGATCTATGGGGCCTACCTTGCTGGCCTGACAGATGATCTCAGCTGTTCACCTGTCAATCAGTCCCTGACCCTCATCATTGGAATAGCCATTATTTTCCTCTCAACGGGTGTTATGCTGGTGGTGAATCGTTTTTTCCACTTGTGGCACAACTTGGTCTTTGGATTTACCTCAGGAGGAATCTTTGTCTGCACATCTACAATCAATTGTTTAATCTTTATTCCACAGGTAAGAAACTGGAGGGGAGGAAGAAGTCACCCAAATCATTGCTACCTGCCTCTCAGAAAAGCTCAATACGTTTCCCAAAAAATGAAATTTGTAAAGGATAGCTGAGGTGCTGGCAGTGAGCTGGGAATACGTTCCTGAGATAATTTAGCCTCAAATATGTATAAGATAGCACTTATCTGTTTGTTAATCAACCAGTGGGTAGAAACAGCCTGTATTGTGTTGTGTTGTGTTGTATTGTATTGTATTGTATTGTATGTAGCCAACTTTAGGGAATCTTCTGGATTGATAGGCAGGGTAGAAGTTAAATATATACAGTGGTACCTTGGTTTTCGAACATCTCTGTTGACAAACATTTCGGTTTTCGAACGTCATAAACCTGGAAGTAAATGCTTTGGTTTTTGAACACGCCTCAGAAGTCGAACATGCCACGCAGCTTCCGCTGAGTGCATGATCCTGAGGCCTAGTTGTCAGCAGTTGAGTTTTTGGTTTTTGAACGTTTCAGAACTTGAACGGTCTTCCAGAATGGATTACGTTCGGAAACTGAGGTATCACTGTACTGGAAGTCCGTTCCACAACCAAAGCGTTCCAAAATCAAGGCGTGCTTTCCCATAGATTAATCTGTTCCAGGCTTTTAAAAACAACCCCTAAAACAGCAATTTAACATGAATTTTACTAATTTTACTATCTGGTCTCTAACGAGACCATTGATCCATAAAATGAAAGCAATAAACAATGTACTGCAATAATACAATCAATCAATCAATCAATCAATCAATCACTGAACTAGGTTCCACACAGGCACAAAAACAAAACAAACAAAAAAGCCGCAAAAATGCAAAATAAATAGTAAAAACAGGTAGACCTCAGCATAACACTCAAAATGGAAGGGTGGCACTCAAAACGGAGCATGTTCAGCTTCTGAAAAAAGTTCGCAAACCAGAACACTTATTTCCGAGTTTGCAGTGTTTGGGCTCCAAGTTGTTCAACTTCTAAGCCATTTGAGAACCAAGGTACCACTGTATAGGATAAGAAACTTATCTGCATGAGCAATGCCTTTTCATATTAGGAAAAAAATGAGAAAAAGGTTCAAATATAGCATTAGCTTCAGGTATGTGTTGTGTTTACAGACAGAGGCCTAAGCCTATAATGCAGCTTCGGGGATAAATGTTTTTGTTTTCTTAATTCTCACTTGTTTTTTCCTCTTTCCATCTTCATCATCTTTCAGTTTTCCTCTAATACAACTAATTTATAGGTCTACAATATATTTTAATGTTCAGCAGGTCAGAAAATGGAAGGCTTTTGAAAAACAGAAAGATGACGTCAACAATATGGCCAAGTATTTTACCAGCTCAAGCAAGAACTTCCACTCTACCATGTACAGTGACGAGGAGATCTACCAGCTGCTGGGGGAAAAGAATTCCATGAAGCAGCAGCTGGTAGAGGTGAGAAACTTTCACTCAGTTGCGCGGCAAACAGTTGCCAGCAGATAACAACACCTTGTTTAGGGGATTTTTACTGGCTGCCAGTCTGCTACCAAGCCAAGCTTTTTGGTGCTAAAATATCAATCAATCAATCAATCAATCAATCAGTCAATCAATCTCCTTTATTGGCATAAGAAAAGTGCATCGCATACATGGATCAGAACACAACACAGTTAACAAAACATAGTACGAGATACTTTCGGATAAAATTGTCTAGACATTTTGAGGTACGAAAATGGTTCTTAGGACCTATGGTGACATAATGTCACAAGAAGAAAGAACTTGCCCTGTTTGTGAGCTTTCCAGGGGTGTTCAGTTCACTGGATGTTGGATTGGACAGGCAGGTAGTTTGATTCAGTGGAGCAGTTTCTATGAGAGAATATCCTTTTGTTTAAATGAAGAGATGCTCACAACATTCTGTCAGAAAACTATCCTATCTTTGAGAAGAAACCATAAACGAATATCGCTGTGTGTGTCTGAACCCACATGCATGTCCAGCACTTTTGTGCATTCCTACACACACTACCAAGAGGTTTCGAATGTGCAGCTGTTATAAATATGTGCTTTATGCCTTAACTTTATGCCCCAAGAAATTTCTTCAGCAAATGAAGTAAGGCGGGTGGCAAAATGCAAAGCTTATTTATTTAATTAATTACATATTTATAATCCACACTTCTATAGCAATATATATAAAGATGGTATGCAACTCATCAGAATAAAATCAGCAACAACATAAAACTATCATTTAAAACATCAGTAAGTACTGACTGGTTAAAATGAAGAAAGGGAGAGATGATTCCTACAGCAGCTCTGCTGGCAGGGAGTTTCATGGGGCAGGATCTGACACAGTAAAGGCTTGGTCCCTTGTGAAGCCCAGGCTGTGGGGAACCACCAAGAGTGTCCCATCAGAGGACCTTGGTTATCCAGGTAGAGCATAAGGAATCAGAGAGTCCTTAAGGTTCTTTGGCCGCACGTTCCCCTCCATGGTTGCACCCCATCTATAGAACCATTGTTGTTTATTTGTTGTTAGGTTATGAGTGGGAGAGTCATTGCTTTGTTTTCCTTCTTATTTTTTAAAAATGATGTATTGTGTTTTTATCTTGTATTCTTATGCCGTGAACTGGATTTCATAAATACATAAATACTTTTTTTATTGCCAGACAACAATTTCCAGGCTTTTAGGATCTAATGAGATTCCAGTATTGAGTTGGATATTCTGGTTTTATGTTGCTTATTTTTTATGTCTATGTGCTTGTAACTTGTACAGTCGTACCTTGGATCCTGAACGCCTCGGTACTCGTCTGTTTTGGCTCCCGAATGCCGTAAACCCAGAAGTGAGTGTTCTGGTTTGCAAACGTTCTTTGGAAGCCAAACATCCAACACAGCTTCCGCAGCTTCCAATTGAGTGCAGGAAATCCTGCAGCCAATCAGAGTCCATGCCTTGGTTGTCGAACATTTTTGGAAGTTGAATGGACTTCTGGAATGGATTCTGTTTGACAACCAAGGTACGACTGTACTTGTAAATGGCATAGATAATTTATTTTGGAAGTATATGTTAAATAACTGCATATCTAGTCATTCTTTCTGAATTATTCTACCTCAATTCTTCTGTATGGGTAATTAGGCCTAACTTCTGTTTTTTACCTGCACACCCTCACTTTTCTGACAAATTTTACCTTGGTTTATTCAATATAGAAAGACACAGCAATTGCAACTCTTCAAGAGCAAGTGAATAATGCTAAGAAGAAGCTGATGAGACTTGTGACTGCCGAGGAAAAATACAATCCGATTGACTCTCCATTTCCTCCTTCTTCCTACTCTGCAGCCAATTGTTCTTATGCAGCAGTTGGAAACCCAATGAGTTCTCCTTTTTCACCTGGTCAGGGGCTAAACTCAAGGCAGCATCCTAGGCTCTTACATTCACAGTGCAAACCAGGATTGCTTAGTAAAAAAGATTCCACTGATGATCTGGAACGCACAAATCAACACCAGCAGAAAATACAGCCAGAAATTGCTGTTGGGTACAGACCTCTGAATGGATGCAAGAATGTCGCTGGTCATTCAGGTGACCAAGATCAATGGTTCACCCAATATACCACCACACTTAGTATGGGCCCCCCGCAGGACCCCCTCGGACAGAGTTGTTCCACACCGAGGGAGGAAGCAAAGCCGGCTCAGAGGCAGCTTCCAGGGATCAGCTATGTGAGCAGTGAAAAGCTTCAGGAAATATTGCAAGAGCTAAGTATGAACCACGTTGCTGTTGCCCAGATATCTCCCAGGGGACCCGAGCAAAGTGTCGATTGCAACATGTGCACATTATGGGAGCCAGAGGAGGTCCTGGCAGGAGAGTCTATAAAGCTTAGTCCTTGTAAGTCAAGACAGGGGAGGAAAACCCCCAGCTCCATGGCTCCTGATACTTGGCATTTTGTGGACAAGGCAACCAGCAGAAGGCAAAGACGTTTCAGTGGATTAAGAGAATTCCATCAGGCTGCAGCAGGAGACACTGAGGAGAGATGTTCCCTGCACCAGCCACCCTCTTTGTCATCACCGGTGGTTAAGAAAATGCTGAACTACAAGGCTGAAAACTGGTCCAAGCCTTCCAGCAGCGATAGGTGTGGCTGGCTGCTAGACAAGTGCCAAGGGAAGAGTGGCGTGTCCACTCTTTATCTTAGCAGATCCAGGAATCTCCGTCATCATCAGAATTTTCTGACTCACACCGTGCTTGGCCCTGTCCCTTCTCAGCGCTTTTATCCTGATTCTGATTCTGGCAGCAGTTCCTCTGGGAGAGTGACCCATTGCGACCCCAGGCAGCGCTGTGAAGTTTGCCACCACCGCCTGTCTTCCTCTAGTGATAGCTGCATCACTGATACAGATCCCGACCTCAGTGTGGCCCTGGACTGCTATGCAAAGCTTTATGGCAAGCGTCAACCAGTTGTGAACTTCATTGAGGATTTGGAGCCCACCTATGTGTAGGGCTTGGCAATTCAAGAGCCCCCCCCCCAAGACCCAGGGGTGGCCCCTGGTGGTATCCTGGTGCGCAGGCCTCCCTCTGCTACCTTGAGGGGGTCAGGCAAACCTTGAGACCAAGTCAGCCGTGGAGGTCTGGCAGGGAGGGCAGTGGCATGCCGGGGGGGGGGGAGGGTGTGGTTCCAGGTGCCTTTTTTTGAGGGGATTTCAGAAGCTGCCTCCCAACAAGCTGGACAGAGACTTCTGCAGCCAAGCTGATGACAAATGTATTGCTCTCTTTTCCTTTGGACCACATCAGCGAGACCAAGGTGTGTGTGTGTGTGCACTCTTGTCATCTGAGCAGCCCGGAACCTCCAGACACACTGCCGAGACTTGCGCCCCAGAGAGAAGTGGAGTTGTCCTTTTTTAAAAAAAAGGACTTTAAAAATGGTTGTCTGTGTTGCCATCTAGTGGCAATAAATCAAGAGAAACAGCTTTGTATGAAAATGGAAGGCAATTGTGGGCTTACTGAACTTGAATCCACGCCTCTCCAAATGCAGTTTTCTGTGTGGCATTTTATTAACCATGCTACATAAGAAAACTTGCTGGATAGGTACATCCTATGGCCCTGCTATGTCATTGGCTAATGTGGAGGAACTAACACTGACATAATGTAGCTGTGATCCTAACTGCAGTGTTTATTGGAGAGCATCATTTGTGAAGCAAGCTCTGACAGCAACATGGAGGGATGGGGCTGCCAACCTTTCATTTTTGTAGATCCCCTGTGCCTTTCACAGCTGAAGTAACGCAACTCTCCCAATCAGCTACATGCCAATGGTCGGCTGCACAGGGTGCCAACCGTGAATAAAATATTTGGGGAGGCCGGGTACATCACACACACACATCACATGGTGCAAAGCACACACACACCATTTGAATGGCAATGTCCATCAACTTGGGGGGGGGGAGCAGCCCCCTTAAATATTTTATTGGGGGTGCCAAAGGGCCTCAGCCCCTAGAAGTTGGCTGCTATGTGGCGGCAGCTGTTATGTTTGTCTACAAAGCACTCTGGAAACCCCAGGAGACCAGTAAAAGTTGACTAAGTGGCAGTCTTCAGATAGGTTTCCAAATGGTCATTGCTGGTATAGATATTGCTTGACCTACACATCACTGAGAGTAAAGAACATATTCTGTCTCTAGTGACTGACCTGTTTCGTGTGCCTTGGCTTTGATCTTGCAATTAAGAAAATGAGTGATGAGGCAACAGGTTAAGCGGAGTTCTCCGTGTTTACCAACAAAAGTAGCTTAGCTCCTCATTCCTTTCATTAGTACATGACGATATTTTTTTCCAAATGAGAACCTCCTGATCTAATTGTCTGCAGCAACTTGGGGGAAGCTAGCCAGGTCTATAAATTTGGAACAATCTAGTGAAGAGGCTCCTTCCATAAGTGGAGCCCCAGCTATTGAAGCATCTCAGTCCTAGTGATGAAGCAGCAAGCCAAGGCAGCAGGCATCTGTGTGACTAGAAGGTAAACACAATTAAGTCATTCATTAAATGCATAACATTAAACTAAAGTAAGGGCACTGTGGGTTAGGAACTAAATCCTGCAAACTTATAACACATGAGCTAAATTCTAGGGGTGAGAAGCCTGCAGAACCATTTTTTTTAGCTCTACCCTAGCAGAGAGGTCTTTGAGGGGCTACTGCGAACCAGAAACCTAGATTAAATTCTAGTTTTGGAGACCAAAAAAAGCAAATCAGTGCTCCTGACTCTTCCTTTGCAGCCGTGGCTTGAACTTTTTTTGCAATATATAGGACACGGAGTGTAGAAAATGTGGGTGTGGCTTGCCAAAAATAGGTCAGTAGGCCAGCCTCTGAGTCCTGACAGGCCATCAGTGCGTAGGCAATTGCACACCACTGCCATAGATCTTTGGGTTTTCTACACACCAGCTGTTAAGTTCCTCACTTAACAGTATTAACTCACTTTTTGTAGGTCTGTATACTTTTGAAGGAGCATCTATCAGGAACAAACCTTTTTTTCCAAATAGGGGCTGGAAAAGACTGAAGCTGTCCTGATTCAAGAGTGTATGTGCTCTGCTGTTATACGTTAGGGGCAGTGCTTGACCAGCTTTTCCAGATCTTCCAGATATGGCCACCTTACTTAACAGTTGAATTGAATAAAGTTTTCTTCTGGGAAATCCTAGGTTGTGTGTTGTGTGTCATCAGAAATTTCTGAGGAGAGACAACCACTTACATGCCTCACAGAATACAGCTATCCTCTATCCTTAATTCGATATGTCTGGTCTAAAAAAGCCCAAGATCTCCTAAGAAGCAATGCATTGCCCTAGACAGGAGAAATTCCTGCTCTGCACATCTTATTTTGGAAGCATTTACTGGGGTATGTTCCAGATGTTCCAATGTAGGGGCTGAGACTGGTAGATCATTCAGCAGTCCCATGCTGACAGCCCAGTTGGTAAATGATCTTGTAAGCTGCTAAAGCCGAATGCTGTCGCTGAGTTGCTATCATGGTTTTCAGTGCATTCTTTCCCTTAAAATAATAGTCCAACTAAAGGCTCTGTTACAATGGATAGATACTGGTGACATTTCAGTATCTAGACTCTCTTTTCCCATCTAATAGCCCTGTTCTGGTTTATTTAAAGGTAAAGGGACCCCTGACCATTAGGTCCAGTCGCAGATGACTCTGGGGTTGCGGCACTCATCTCGCTTTATTGGCCAAGGGAGCCAGCGTACAGCTTCCGGGTCATGTGGCCAGCAGGACTAAGCCGCTTCTGGCGAACCAGAGCAGCGCACGGAAACGCCGTTTATCTACTTGCACTTTGATGTGCTTTCAAACTGCTAGGTTGGCAGGTGCTGGGACCGAGCAACGGGAGCTCACCCCATCGCGGGGATTCGAACCGCCGACCTTCTGATCGGCAAGTCCTAGGCTCTGTGGTTTAACCCACAGCGCCACCCGTGTCCCTATTTCTGGTTTATTTAGTGCATTGCATATCCTCCTTGGAATTCATGTTACGTGACAGGCAGTCTTCCATAGGATGAAGCACTGGCAGGCTTCTTCTTGCCTGTCTCCCGGGTGCCACAAAACTCATTTTCTTAGCAGGTGTTACAAAGGTTCCAAGAGTGCTGAAAACTTTGGAAGGAACCAATGCTGCTGATTCAATATCCCTAGATGCACCCAAGGTTCTGACAGGTTTTGTGAAAAACGGAAGCTATTCAATACCTGGGAAACGTCCAGTTTGCGAAATTGTTGGCATCCTCTCAACATTACTAGCAAGTCCTCCATTCTTGGAGCTAAAGGTAAAGGAGCCCTGGATGGTTAAGTCCAGCCAAAGGCGACTCTGGGGTTGCAGCACTCATCTCGCTTTCAGGCCAAGAGAGCCGGCGTTTGTCCACAGACAGCTTTCCAGGTCATGTGGCCAGAAGGACTGAACCACTTCTGGTGCAACGGAACACCATGACGGAAACCAGAGCGCACGGAAACGCCAGTTACCTTCCATTCATGGAATGAGGCAGCTGAGCAATTGCGACTTTATAGTCCTCACAGTTCCATCAAGTTGAGCTGGGGGTTATATAGGTGTTGCCCATTCGGAAAACTCCAGGGAAGATTATGCCACCTTATTCCAGCCTCTTCTGATCAGTTTCGATTATCCCTCAGAAGGCATATGGAACGACCCTGGATTTAAACTGCTTTGACTGGCTGCTCCTTGGATATGACTCCCAGCCTTTGCCCCGCTCAGTGTATCTAAGACGGAGGATTTATTGAAGGGCTGAAAATGTCTGTGCATCTAATTTATATATATTTCATTCTAATGTAGTCTGTGGGCTTTCAGCAATGTTCAGCCAAACGAGGTGGGTCTTTTCCCTTCTACTACTAAGACCTTTACAGTTTTCAATTGTCCTTTAAATGTAAAAGAGACACTTACAGGTCCTATTCTTGGGTTATTTCCCCCAGTGTAAGCTTTGTGTGTCACTGTGGCCTTGGCCAATGGATCCAGGCCTGTTTTATACTGTTGGTTTCTCCACTGAGAACTGTAATATAAGCTCCTTTATCTATATGCCTACATTTTGACTGCTCTATTGTACAGTTAACCTTATAAAGTTCTATAATACTTCAAAAGTTTGGTTTTCCACATCACTTTGTGATTCCCCCCCCCAAAAAAAACTCTTAATGAAATTCATCAGCATTTTAGTAATATTTTATTCCAATTTCCTTTTTTGTGCGCACCTTTTCCAAAGTATATACATTTTTGCCAAGAAAACTTACACAATATAATGCATTTTTGCATCTTATTTCCACTTATGTGCCTTTATATGCACGCTTTACCTTACCATGTGCATGTTTGTTCACATTCCTTGGCTGGAGAACTGCATTGCAAAATTCAGAGTAGTACAAATGTCGAAGGATGGCTGTGTTCCAATTCATGTCCTGTTTCAGAAACTGGGCCTGCTGCTTGCATGTAATTGGATAAGGTGTTGTAATTGCAGGGACTGGTTCCATGGAATTTATCCATTATCACAATCAGTCTGGAAGCTTTGTCTGGCAATCACTTGTTATATCGTTCCATCTATTGACACTGTCCTCTTTTCAGATTTGAAAGGATCCAGTCCCTTGTCCAGGAGGAAAATGGTTCAGCCTAGAAATGTAGAACACAGATGAACTATCAGGTGCCAGCTGTCCCATATGCTTAAGAATGGTCAATAAGAATGGATACGTGGCTGATTGTCTTCATAAGTTGACTCCATGTGCTCTATAATGTGAATTAATTCTGAAGCTTCAGAGAAAAGTTTATATCATGTTTCCCGATCGGGAGGGAGGAAATCTCTTGATGCTATTCATGGTTTCTTATCATTCAGTATAAACAGATCCAACAGTACAATCCTAACCATAACTACTTAGAAGTAAATCCTATTGAATTCAATGGTGCTTACTCTCAGAGAAGTGGAGTTAAAATTGCACCTAAAAAGTTCTTCCATTTGTGGGGAATTCAGGGTGGGTGGGTTTTACAACATTAACTTTCATTAGTAGCAACAGCTTCAGCTTAAACCATCCCTGAAAGCCTCAAACATGGAGTTTATCATAATTATTTATGGGAAGAAACTTAAAGTTGGTTGTCATATTTGCTCCCAAGTGCTCCTTTGTACTGGAAAGGAGATTGGATGAATGTCTTAGCCTGATCAGAAATGTTAATTGACAAGATTTCAGATCTTTTAATGGTTTACATAGAAACCTGACCTTTTGCCAGAGCTACCTATTAGCTCTTGTAGGAAGAGTATTGAAGAATGAAAATCAGAAAAACTCTAAGTCCCTTTTGTAGGTGTGAAATATACTCAGAGTCGCGAAGTGATTTCATGCTCTTTATTCAGCTCATAGTGGTGAGGAGGAATGAATGAAAGTCCCCTCAAAGTACCTGCTTTATATACATTATTTACACAATGGACTGCACATGATTGGCTAATTCCGGAATTCTACTGTAAGCCAATCAGGTTGTGGATTCACTTCTATCTGGAGCATGATTGGGTAGTTCCTGCCAACCAATCATACTGCTGCATTGTTCTAGGACCAATCAGACTGCTGCATTCTGAATCCTATTGTTCTAGGACCAATCAGACTGCTGCAGTTTGGATCCTATTCAACTCAGTACATAACACCCCTCCCCTCTAAGTTCCAGTCCTGCCCGGGAGGTCGCATTCATAGTCCTCGAGGTACGCTGGCGGCCTACGTGTGCGTTGCGGCCTGGGGTGTTCCCTGGTCCGGGGTTCAGGTTCTGGCTCGTGTTCCAAGGATGCTGGCTGTGATGGGGCTATTTGGTCTGGCGCAACCGGCTCGCTCAGTCGTGGTTCTGGTTCCGGTGTCCTTTCGGCCTCGCAGGTCCTCTCTGTATTTACTGATTCTGCCTCTCCTGCTGGCCCCTCGTGCTCTATGGGCCTCACTGCCCCTCTGTTCCCTTGGGACTCCTCTGACCTTTCCTCCTCCTGGTTTTCTCCCGGGAATCGTCGCCGTATCTGGTCGCAGTGGCGGCGCCAGCATTGCCCCCCATCTGTTAGCACCTCGTACGACACGGGGCCAGTGACCCTGGTGACTGTGGCGGGTACCCATGTTGGGCCTGCCCCAAAATTCTTTGCGTACACTGGGTCCTGGGCCTCGAAGGTCCGGGGGTTCCTGCCTTCCCCCACCACTACCTCATCCTGAGCTCTATCGGGGTGAATGCGGTCCAATCTGATTGCAAGGCGCCGACCCATTAGTAGTTCGGCGGGGCTCCGGCCAGTTGTTGAGCTGGGGGTGCTGTGCTGTGCTAGAAGGAATGTGGCAAGGCGGTACTCCCAATCCCCTTGCGTCATGCGGCGAAGGGTGTCCTTGGTGGTCCGCACCATGCGTTCTGCTTGGCCATTGGTGGCAGGATGGAATGGCGCCGAACGGATGTGGCGGATGGCGTTCTGCGCTGTGAAGGTTTGGAATTCTCCTGACGTAAATGCAGTCCCGTTGTCTGAGACGAGAGTGTCAGGGAGCCCGTGGGTTGCAAACAGCCTGCGTAGTACCCGGATGGCTGCGGACGTAGAAGTGGACGGTACCAGTGCGACTTCCAGCCATTTGGTGTAGGAGTCCACCACTATGAAGAATGTTTTCCCCTGAAAGGGGCCAGCGAAGTCCACATGCAGGCGTGACCATGGTGCTCGGGCGGACTCCCAGGACTGGACTGGGGCCCTTGGGGGATCTGGGCGGGATTCTTGGCAGGCCTGGCAGTGTTTGACCCAGGCCTCTATCTCTCCGTCGATCCCCGGCCACCACACATAACTCCTGGCAAGGGCCTTCATTCTTACTACCCCTGGGTGTGTCTCGTGTAGGGCTGTGAGGACCCTTTTGCGGAGGGGCTGGGGAACAACGACCCTGCTTCCCCATAACAGGCACCCCTTGTGGGCCGACAGTTCATGTTTGCGGGTTGTGTAGCCGGCGAATTCTGGCCCGGGGCTGCTGCTGGGCCATCCCCTCCACACCCAGTCCAGGACCCGGGAGATGACCCTATCTTTCTTGGAATGGTGTGCAACTTCTTGTGCCTGAATGGGGCGGTCGGGAAGCAGCTCCAGGCTCATAACCTCTTGTGCAGGTGCTGGGTCGGGGCCTGTTTCCGGTAGTGGTAGCCTGCTGAGGGCGTCCGCATGGCCCATCGCCTTCCCCGGACGGTGAATCAGTGCATACTGGTAGCTGGCAAGGAAAATTGACCACCTGAGGACGCGAGGAGACAGCACTTGGGGGGTCTGCTTTTCAGGGGCAAATAAGCCAAGCAACGGCTTGTGGTCAGTCACCACGGTGAAGGGCCGCCCGTACAAGAAATCATGGAATTTTTTTACTCCCTTCACGATTGCCAGACCCTCCTTGTCGATTTGCGAGTAGTTCCGCTCGGTTGCGTTGAGTGTCTGGGAAAAGTATGCCACCGGTACCTCTCTTCCATCCGGGAGTTGGTGTCCCAGGACAGCGCCAATTCCATAGGGCGAGGCATCGCATGCTAGCACCACCGGCAGCCTCTCGTCGAAGTGTGCCAAGACCGAGTTTGAGACAAGCAAGTCCTTGACTGCCTGGAATGCGGCCTCCTGGCGCTGGCCCCACACCCAAGGGGCCCGCTTGTCCAGGAGTCTGTGTAGGGGCTCTGCTACCGCCGCCTTATGGGGAAGGAAGGAATGGTAAAAGTTCAATAGTCCCAAGAAGGCCTGAAGTTCAGTCTTGTTCTTGGGCGCTGGGGCATCACAAATGGCCCGTACCTTGTCCCCAGTCGGGTGGACCCCTTCTGCGTCCACCATAAATCCCAGAAAGTCCACCTGAGGCACTCCTAGTAGACATTTTTCCCGCTTCACCTTGAGACCCGCCGTCTGGAAACGGTGCAGAACGGTGCGGAGGCGGTCCTCAAACTCCTCTGGTGTGGGCCCGGCAATCAACACATCATCGAAGAAGGGGGTGACGCCAGGAATCCCTTTAAGTAGAGAGTCCATTAGATTCTGGAATATGCCTGGTGCCACGCTGACACCGAATTGCAGCCGCTTTACCCTGAATGCTCCTCTGTGCGTCACAATCGTCTGTGCCTCTGCTGTGGCCTCATCTACTGGCAGCTGTTGATATGCTTGGGCCAAGTCCAGCTTGCCAAAAATTTTCGACCCAGCCAGGGTGGCAAGAACATGGCTGACCACTGGCACTGGGTATGCATGGGCCGTGAGGGCCTTGTTTATGGTACATTTGTAGTCTGCGCAGATGCGGACTGAACCATTAGGCTTGACGGGCGTGACGATTGGGGTTTCCCAGGGGGCATTAGGCACCGGCTCCAGCACTCCTTGCTCCACGAGCCGGTCCAATTCCTCGTCTATACGGGGTTTCAGGGCGAACGGGACCCGGCGGGCCTTGAGCCTGACCGGTCGTACTGCGGGGTCAAGCTGTAGAGCAATGGGGGGGCCCGTATACTGTCCCAATTTCCCATCGAAAACCCCCGGAAATTCCTTGCATATGGCGTCCACGTCCACTTGTAAACTAGTGTGGTTCACCCCGGTGACGGCTAGCCCCAGTGGTCCAAACCATGCCAATCCCAGTAAGCTAATGTAGGGGCCCTTGACCACAAGCAAGTCCAGTTGCCGCGTCCGCCCTCGGTATTGCACCCTGAAGGTCCCCACCCCCATTGTGGGGACCTTACGTTTTTTGAAGTCCCGGAGGGTGAATGGGGCCGGCCTGAGTTTGGGACCCCCAGTAGGACACAGTTTCCTTAAGGTCCTTGCCGAGATTATGGATAGAGTTGAACCCGTGTCAAGCTCCATGCGGCATGGGGCCCCCTCTATCTGTACGTCAACATAAATTTTCTCTACGTTGGGGTGGGGCAACTGGTATACCTGGAAGTCCGTGAGCTCTGTCGAGTTGCCTTGGTGCGTTGGGCCCCGGGACCTGGGGCTCTTGGATTGGTCATCTGATGCCTGGCGTCGGGTGGGCCGAGCCCGACACACCCGGGCGATGTGTCCCAATTTTCTGCACTGCCTGCACTCTGCGTTGCGGAAACGGCAGGTCCTCCTCTCGTGACTTTCTCCACAGCTTGCGCAGTTCCCTCCTTCTCGTCGAGGCAGCTGTGGTATGTGGGCTGCTTGAGTGCGCTGCTGTACTCGGTGCACCTCCTCCCTGTCGGATCCTGAGTCGTCGTTGAGGTCTTCGTGGTGGACCCTCGGTTGGGACAGCTGGCTCGGCCGTGCCTCTTGCGTCGACCTCTCGGCAGCTTCCGTTGCCAGGGCCTCCTCCAGAGCGACCTGGAACGTTAGGTCCTTCTTAGCGTAGAGGCGTCGTTGCAGCTTCTCATCCTTCAGGCCACCGACGAGGCGGTCACGAAGCATGTTCTCCAGCTCTGAGAAGTTGCAGAACCGGGCGGCTTGGCGGAGAGAGGTCACAAACCCAGTTATGGTTTCCCCAGGGGCTTGCCGCTTTGCGTAGAAGGCATTTCGACGAGCCACCACTGAGGGCTGCGGCGAAAAGTGCCCCTTCAGCTGTTCCATTATTGTTTTGTATGGAACAGTAGCGACGTCTTCAGGCGCAAGGAGAGCCCGGGCGATTTCAAACGTCTCCTCTCCGCAGACGCTGAAGAATATCGCCCTCTTCTTGGCGTCTTCTTCGTCGGTGACCCCTTTGGCTTCTAGGAGGAAGGTGAAACGGGAGGCGTACGCTTCCCAGTCTCCAGATGCTGGGTTGAATGGCGAGAAGCTGTTGTCGGTTACCATTCTGAGTTCCTTGTGTCCCGGAGCTGAAGCCTGGATACACGGTGCGAGGCAGCGGTGCGGCAGGTGGCGGTGCTGCGTGTGGCAGTCAGCTCAGCGGAATCCCACCTTCGTCGCCAGTGAAATATACTCAGAGTCGCGAAGTGATTTCATGCTCTTTATTCAGCTCATAGTGGTGAGGAGGAATGAATGAAAGTCCCCTCAAAGTATCTGCTTTATATACATTATTTACACAATGGACTGCACATGATTGGCTAATTCCGGAATTCTACTGTAAGCCAATCAGGTTGTGGATTCACTTCTATCTGGAGCATGATTGGGTAGTTCCTGCCAACCAATCATACTGCTGCATTGTTCTAGGACCAATCAGACTGCTGCATTCTGAATCCTATTGTTCTAGGACCAATCAGACTGCTGCAGTTTGGATCCTATTCAACTCAGTACATAACAAGGTGGCTTATAAAAGAAGTGATTAATCAAAAGGCCTTTAACCAAGGCCGACCCACCCATGAGACAAGGTGAGGCAACTGCCTCAGGTGGCAGGATCCCCAGAGCAGCAGATCCCGATCGGGGTCTTTATTACTTGCCTGTTCCCAATGTAGACTGCCACTCACCCCTTCTTCCCTGGCAGGGAGGGGGGATTTATATAAAAGCTAGTAATAATATACTGAGCCAATGAGCTAAAAGGGATGTAAACATCTTGATTCAGGAGGATGATAAGGACCAACCAGGATCCTGTGAATGGGCCCAAAATATTTATGATTTTTTTAAAAAATGCAGGAAAGCCATCTCGACCCAAGATTTTATCACTCTTCAATACTTTTATAACGGACTCTCACTGGCAGTGTTGCCCTTTCTAAGAACTCTCTGTGAGCTGTTAATGATTTGGGTAAAGTAGATTGCTGAAATGCTGCAATATCTTCTTCCCTTGGCTTTTCCCAGTGACACATAGTAAACAGCAAATGTACTAGCTATTTCTAGAGTGTTAAATAGCTATCAATGGTAGAGGATTTAACTGTAGAGACAATTATTGTATTAGTCTTTTGGAGAGCCCTTAAGCAAAGAGCCTGTCTGCCCTTGTTCCTTTTTCATGGTAATCTTGCTTTAGAAAAAGGACTTTGGAGATACTATTATTTTCTATAATACTTTTAAAATCATACTGTTCGTATGGCTATACTTCTCTTCCAAATTTTCAGTTTTACAGATCCTTTGCAATCTGTTGTTTTCTTTCTTGTTTTTTCACGCTCAGTGTTATACAGATACATTTGCCTCTGATTATTTAAATGTATCCCATTCTATTAAAAAAACAATCGGGGTGGAGCATAGCAAGCAATGCATGGAGAGTGGGGGGGGCTGCTATTTCGGCTTTGTGTGTCTGTCCACTTATAGTATCTCATCACTTCTTTTTGGCCTGTGCTTCAGGGCATTTTGGGGGTGAATCAGCATGCATGAATGAAGGTGAGTTGCCCCAGCTTCTCCCGGCGGCTTCCAACCTTTTTGCAGCTGGATGTTGGGCTCATGAACAGTTCTGAATGGATTTAGTTCTTATAGAGTTTTGTTTTACAGTGGTACCTCGGAACTCAAACAGCTCTGTTCTCAAATGTTTTGGCTCCCGAATGCCGAAAACCCGGAAGTAAACGCTTCCGTTTTTTTGGAACCCAAATGTGTGACGCGGCTTCCGCTGAGTGCGAGAAGCTCTTGCAACCAATGGGAAGCCGCGCCTCGGTTTTCAAACGTTTTGGAAGCTGAACGGGCTTCCGGAACGGATTTCGTTTGAGAACCAAGTTACCACTATATTGAATATCCTTTATAGTTTGGTTTTACCTTCTAAAACTTGTGAGGCTCCCATTTAAAATGTTTCCCTCTATTTTCCCCAAACTTATTTCCCACTTGGACCATTCTGGGTCCTATATATTGGGTTCTAGATACATCTTCTTCAGCTTTCCCCACCAGTCCACAGAAACCAGTTCCTTGGATCCCTGCTTAGATTGGTGGCTAGAATCCCTTCCCTCCTTCTTTAGTCTTTAAGTTAAACTGCTATAAGACTGGGAATTTAGTAAGCTTTTAGTTTTAGGAGGGCTTAATAATATATATGCTTTATTGGCAGCTGTTTGGTTAATTCTAATTATTTGCCAATTGCAGAAACCCTCGCAGGGGTTGGGTCTTGGCACAAGCTCAACCATAGCCAATTTTCATGTCTGCCCTGAGTGTCAGTGTCAAGAGATATAAATATGGGAGAGGAAGCCTTCACAGCATGGTATAGCCCCACCCTAGCAGTAAAAGAATTGGGTGCTGCAAATGGGTGAGGAATTCAATGTAGCACTATGATCTCCCCATTCCTCCTCCCACATGTTTTGGGGCACATGGGGTAGGGCTGTCCTATATCCAGAATTTCCCAGACATATCCAGGATTTGTTCACCAAAAATAGTCTCCGGAGGGGAATTTTCAGAATTTGGTTAAAATGTCCAGGAAAATCCGGGCATACAGTAGCTCAGATGCCCATAGTGTTGATTTTTGGGTGAGTTTCCTAAAAAATAGCTCAACAACATTTGTGTCCTGATTTTCACTTTTTGAAATACGACAACCCCAGCATGGGGGACGGGGAGGGGGGGGGGGAGACGTGCTGCCTTAGCAGAAATTCTTGTGCTAGAAGGACTCATTAGCTGAATCTGGCCCCAATATTTAACTGTATGAATGTGAGAATATTTTAGTAGTATTTCATGCTCCCCAAAGAAGCCTAATATTTCTTTTAGCTGCATGCTAGTAATTCTACTTTTTTCAGTGAGATTGTTTAAACCCAGAGCCGTAGCTATGGGGAGGGGGTGTCTAGCCAGGTTTATTACCCTGGGTGAAAGCTCCAGAGGGGTGCCATTGAGGCTCCCAGCTTGTGATTATGCAAATGTGACCCAGGTGAAATAAAGCCTAGTTTCGCCTCTGTTTAAACCTCTGAAGTTTAGAGACTGTACAGCCACCAGTTATCCGTAGAGTGAATGGCTAGTTTACAAGAGCTCCATCAGGGATATTATAAAAACAATGAGGGATCCCTTCAGCTTTTTCACAGTGAAGTGTGGAGAGCAGTTCCAAACTTGTAACCCAGGTGACTGGCATAAGCAAAGAATGTAAAGACTACATCATGGAAGAATAAGACTGCAATCTTAGCCACATTACTTGGGAGTAAGTTCAGTGGGATTTGCTTTAGAGTAAGCTTGCATTAGATCAGATTCCACATTACGGTATATGGTATATACTGTATACGCGGGCGGTGCTGGGTTCTCTACGATCTGAAGGTCAGCGGTTCGACAGAGCTCCCGTTGCTCTGTCCCAGCTCCTGCCAGCCTAGCAGTTCCAAAGTCTGCCAGTGCAAGTAGATAAACAGGTACCGCTCCGGCGGGAAGGTAAACGGCGTTTCCATGTACTCTGGTTTCCATCATGGTGTCCTGTTGCACCAGAAGAGGTTTAGTCATGCTGGCCACATGGCCCAGAAAGCTGTCTGTGGACCAACACCGGCTTCCTTGGCCTGAAAGCGAGATGAGCGCCACAACCCTTTGCCTTTGCCTGGCACATATAGCAGCCTGGTGAAAGGCAGCACTTTCCCTGTGAGGGCAGCCGACTAGCACAGGGGGGACAGGGCAGGTCTCAGGGCCACTCCCACTCCCTCAGCACCGCCGGAGGCAAGTGCCTCACTCTGCCTCATGGTAGGGCCAGTCTTAACCTGAAGCACCACTTTAGCTCATGGGGCCTCCCGCTGCCGCCACCACACGATTTCTGTTCTTATGCTGAAGCAAAGTTCTGAACCCGAGGTACTATTTCTGGGTTAGCAGAGTCCGTAACCTGAAGCGTCTGTAACCCGAGGTACCCCTGTATGTCCTTTGAAGTGTGCTTGTGTGGGAAAGGTGCTTCTGGGTTTGTTTTTGGTTCTTATGTATTTTGTGTTTTTATTTTGCCGTCCGCCGCCCGGAGATCTTCGCCTGGAAGGTGCTGCACACATTTTATTCTTAATGGCGATTCTCTTTTGGGGGCAGCGTCTGCCCGGCCGCTCTGAGGAGGAGCCGAGGGCCAAGGAAGCCCCCAGCCGCCCCTCGGCTCCAGCCCCGAGCCTGCGGGACTGCCCGGGAGGCAGCTGCCATTTGCGGCCCATTTCCAGGGCGGCGCCAACCCGCCTCGCCGAAGAAAGACACGGCGGCCCCTCAGAAGGGAGCCGGGCGAGAGAGAAAGGCGAGGCCGCGCCCATTAGGGGACAGGCAGCTCCTCCAATAGGAGCGCGCGCCAGAGGCGAGATCGGGGCGCACAGCGGGCCGGAAAGGAAGCTGGTTGGCGTTCCCAGGCCGCCTCAGCGCGGCCGCCCAATCACAAAAGAGCACTTCAGGCGCGAAGAGCCAATCTGAATCCAGCCAAAGCCAAGTCTCCGCCCAAGCCGGGCGAGGCTTTTTCCTTTCCCTTCTTCTGCGCTCAAGCGAGCTGCGCAGGGTGGAGCCGCGCTTGCCTTAGGCCCCACCCATTTTGCATCAGACGGTCTCCGGGCCCGTCCCACTGTCGTGGGAAACATCCTGTCGTCTCATTGGCTCTGCCGCAGCGACAATTTAGGGACAGCTGCTTCCTATTGGCTCCCGAAAGGGAAGGGACGGGTACACCCTTGGCTTCTTTTCGTAGCTCGTATGCGATTGGCCGCCCTCGCGGAGCGGAGGAAGTTTCCTGTCGCCGTCGCTCATTGGCGGCGAGGTAGTGCCAGGAGGGAGGGCATTCCGCGGCAGCTCTCGAGGATTGGCGGCCCGAATCCCTTCGGGTCTCGCCAGCTTCGGCCGTTCGGGTTGGCATTCACGGAGCACACTTAGCCGGGTTGCGTAAGCGTGAGCAGGCTGCTTCCCCTCCCTCCCCCCCTTTTTTGGTGTAGTATGGAAGAAAGCGCAGCGGCGCCTTTCGGAAGGGGACGCTCGTTTCGGCATTCTCGAAGGGCACTTAGGAAGGCTGCGTAAGCGCGGCTAGCCCTAGCAGCGCGGAGAGTACGGAAGCCGCCGCCGCCGGAGCAAATAGCGAAGGAGGAACCGCCACGGCCCCACAGCGCGCAGCGGACAAAGGAGCTCGGGCGAAAAGGCGGCGCCGAGCGCGACCCTCCGCCTCCGCCGGCCGGGCCGGGAGGAGCAGCAGCAGCAGCGCCGCCGCCGCCGCCATGGCCCGCCCCGCCGCCCGCCCGCCGCACTGCAGCGCCCTCCGCCTCAGCCGCCCCTCCGGCCGCCGCTCGCCCGCCTGCTGGGCGCTATGAGGAGAAGCAGCGCCAGGCCCGGCCTGTGTCCGCGCTGAGGAGGAGGAGGAGGAGGAGAAAGGGCTCCCCTCACACGCCGCCGCCGCCGCCGCCGCCTCTCCTCGCCGGCCCCTTGTGGGACCCGCGCTCCGCATCTCCTTCTCCGCCTCCCGTATTCCTCCGCCAGGCGGAGGGGCCAGGAAGAGTCCGCCCTTTTCTCCCCGGCGCCCCCACCCCGGGGGGGGGGAGAAGAAGAAGAAGAAAGGGGCGCCTCTTTTCCCCTCAGCCGCCGCCGCCGCCTCCTCTTCGTGTGACTGACTTTCCGCCGAGCAAGGCCGGCTCCTCTTCTCGCCGTCGGGGGCGGCGACTGGGTTGGGCCGAGGATGGCGGCCCCCTCGCGATAAGGGGGGAGAGACTGTCTTGGAGGGGGAGCCCCCCCAGTCGCCTTTTCCAGGGAGGGTGTTTTGGGGTGGGAGCGGGAGAGCCTGGATCCGCCCGCCGCCGCCTTGCTCCTTCCCTTTCGGCGCCTGAGGAGGAAGACGCGGAGCGCCGGGGGGCGCCGGGGAGCTGATCCGGCGAGCGCGGGGGGTGGCCAGGCGAGGCACCATGTCCGGGCGGCCGAGAACCACCTCCTTTGCGGAAAGCTGCAAGCCGGTGCAGCAGCCCTCGGCCTTTGGCAGCATGAAAGTTAGCCGTAAGTATTGATTTGTGCAAATATCCGTGGCAGGCCGCATCTCTCAGGGATGCCTCGGATTCCCCTTGGTCCCTCATAGCGCTGCCTCTCGCCAAGTGTCAGACCCGGAGCAGGCCTGGTGGCGGCTCTTTATGAGCAGCTCTTCCTTTCTTTCCCGGGCTCCCTCCTCTCGCCCCCCCCACTCCGCGCACACTTGGAAGAGGCCCACCCTCCGCCTCCCATCTAGAAGAAAAAGCCAGCCTTGGAGCCTCCGCATTTCCTCCTCACCTAAAGTCTCGCTTGATGCTTCTTCTAGATGCCTCTGTGTAGTGATCCTTCGGATCGGCATAGTGGCTTTTGTCAAGGATGAATTTACTTTGTTCACACAACCTTTAGGAAGTGATTGGATGTGGATCCACTCTCTTCATATTATTTCAGGTTTTCTTATATTTTTTGCCTTTTTTATGAGGGGTGCCTTCTAAGGGCGAGGGCTGTGGTTCCATTTGATCTTATACACCACTGTTTCATACACCTCAACAATGATTGATTTCTTTATGCCTATAGCTAATGGAACTTCCTGGTGAACTATCAGTTCTCGAATCGTTTAAATCAAAATGTGTGTGGTATTGTAAAACTTACTACAAATAGAACTTCAGATTTGTTTTAATCCAGCTGCTTTCAAAGAACTCGTATTTATGGATGTAGCTTGTATTTAAAAGGACTTTGTGGTTAGCTCCATTGTAGGACATGGATTTTATAATAAGACTCTAATCTGGCTGCCTTTTTATGGACCTGAAAAAGTCCCTCCCCACCCCCAAGGCTGCAGTCCTAAAAACACTGGCTTGGGATTTTATCTGACCATGCAATAATATGGCCTTGTATTAAGGATTATTGCTTGGCAGAAATTTTATGGAATATTTATCCATTAATTTCTGAAATGTTTGTCACAGCAATTAAATGTTTAAGAAAGTTGGACAGGAGGAGGCAGCGGCCTTCAGAACCCAGCCAAAAAAAGCTCACCAGACTGCCAGGTGCCTGACAGCCCTGCAGTTCTTGAAGGACCATGCAACAAGCACAACATGTTTATCAGGCTCTTGTATTTTTTGTTGGATTGGTTATGAGTTATGAAGACCTGGGCCACGGGTTCAAGTTGTAAACAGTCTTAATTTAATGCCTTGAGTGTCAGCAGTACTTGTAAAAATGTAGAATATAATTGGCCCATACTAGACACATTGCCTGTGTTTTACTTATTCTCATGTAAAAAGCATTGAGAGGTTGCAGCCCATTCATCAAAGCTTTGTTGACCACATAACTTTTAACTGTGTGACAACACAGCATATTAAGACTTGGAAGTGTTCGTTTTTAATTCTGTGGGTGATTCTTTGATCAGTTTTGAGGTATTCTTGGAAGAAATGTTAGTTGACCACAAATTTTAGAATTACACATTTTTTTTAACTATTAATCAGTTTGCAGAGATGTAATGTTGGTTTTTTAGAGTTGCTATATTATTTATTTGGAATCCTAGAACAACATGACAGTAACAGTCAATCCTGTACTGTATGCGTCTAGTCAGAAGTAAACCCTATTTGACACATCTAAGAGAGATGGAGAACTTGTGACCCTGCATAATGTTACTGAACCACACCTCCCATCATCCCTGACAACAGCCATGCTGGCTGGGGCTGATTCGAATCGGAATGTGCTTAACAGAATTTATATACTGCTTGGTTATAAATAAAACCTCTAAGTGATTTACAAAATCCAACAACATCTGGAAGGTCACAGGTTTCCAGCTCCTAGATTGCATCGTTACATATTGATTTTCAAGATTGTTTTAAATTTCACAGTGCTGTATTAAAATTCTCTGGGTAAAACTATACATAAGGCAAACGTGAGGTTCCCTGTATATCTCATCACAGTAATGCAGGCTGGGGTTTGTACATAAGTCATTCCTAGGGAAGAATCAGGATCAGGGGTGTCTAACCTTCCTTGCCATAATTCTTGTCCTGGCTGTGTGTTCTGCAATTCTGTGATAGAGCAGTAGTGGGAAACCTTTAGTCTGTGGGTCTAGTTATGTCTGCCAGGCCTTTCACATTTGGCCCATCAGGCTATTTCAACAAAGTCAGTCCACCGGCCCTAACCTGATGTCATGTATGATGTCAGGTCTGGGGCAGGTAAGGGCGGGGCTTGGCAGAAGGGGTGCTTGCAGGCATTACTGATTAGCTCATTGGCAGTGCTTGCCAAGGCTCTTTCACAGTGCAGGGCAAGCTAGCAGTCTCAGTGTGGCTTCTGAAGAATTCTAAAGTGCTATTTTCTGTGGTGCTTTGAATTGGGTTTTGGAAGATCCAACAATCAGCCAATTGTCATATTTTCAGAAGCCCTTCTCAAAGTGCTGTGCAAAATAGCAGGCAAAAAAGGTCACCTCGTGTTATTACGATGTCAGGCAATTGACAGGTGAGCTACCTGTCAAACTTGGCCTGTGCAGAGGGGGCGGGGTGGGGATAATAACAATCTGGTTCACCAGTCTGGAGTGGTTCCGCATCCTTGTGGCAGAGAGATGCCATCCATTGATGCCATCCCCCCCAAATTAATGATACTTAGCAAGCATATCAACAAACTAATGGTTCTATTAGTAAGAAAGATTTTTTAACTGTTTGAGCAGCCCAGGTTGTGATGGATGCCTCTTTAAATTGCCACATGCAATTTTTTAAACACTTGCTTTAATATATATTTTTTAAAATTTGCTATGTAATTAATTTGTGACATTCTTCAAATATATATATTTTTAAAAAGATTAACCTAAGTGATAACCTGGACTGTAATGTTTAATCAAGTTATTCAGTTCTTAGTGGGCACCACAAATCTTAGTGGTATTTTAATTTAAAGCAGAATGGGATTTGTATATTGTTGAGCATCCTAGTGAGTCTGGACTTGACTCTCTCTGAGTTTAAGGTTATTTCTTTATTCTTTTAGTGCCTTTTATCTAGAAGAACTTGGAAGCACCTAGAGACTTGGAAGCACAGTCAAATTGAGGCTACATTGGAGGGTCTAAATCTGCTAAAACCTATTGGCTAACAGATTTTGTGGATCTGGCTGTTACTAATTGATTTCACCCCATGCAGAAATCAGTAGTTTTTGAGGTAGAAAAGAGTAACACTTTATATCACTTTTGACACCAGATAATATGAGGGCCTTGGGATATATCTAGCTGTGTCTTCAGGTGAAATTGGACTACTCCACCTTTTGATACAGTATTTGCCTTTAGTTCTAAAGAGAGGAACATCCCACTTGCTCAGTCACCTACTAGACCTGTGCCTTTCTATTTCAGTTCTTGTTTAAGAATGAGGAAAATAACTTTCATTTGTGCCATAATCCTATATTTTAGTTACAATTCTGTTCTTTGACTGCTCTTGCTTACATAGCCAAAATGACAACACAGAAGAGGGAGGTATGAACAGATTTGGGGAAACGAAGGTTTACAGAAGCATAAACAAATCTTTAGAAAAAACCCTCATCCCTTCTCCACCTCCCAAAACAATCTAATGAAGACCGAAGATGCTGAATGTCTATGGAATGCTGACTGACTTGAGGAGTGAGGGAAATTTGAAAACTGGATTTGAGAGCTGCTCAGAGAGATGAAATGAAGAAATCCAATACATTAGCTGAGATTGAGTACTTGTGTATCCCCCTCCAAAAAACAGCCCAGTGAGTCTTGTGCTTGCTCAGTGCCCATGGAATGCTGATTGACCATAGAGAGGAAAAAATGGGTGGGAAGGGAAATGGAATGCCTGGAAAAGGAGGGTCAAGGAAGAAACACAAAGATGGCTGCTGTAGCAATGGGTTTTCCAGCACCGGTAGGGATTTGGACCAGATGACCTTTGAGGTCTCTTCTAGCTCAATGGTTCTAAATAAATAAAGGTTATAGAAAACAGTCTCATTGTTTGGGTAGGTCATTTCCTGGTTCACAATAAGAAGCTATTTTTAAATGTCTATGGGAGAACTGCCCGTAGAAATCAATGTAGAAATCCAAGCTTTTATTTTAGTTGGGATCCGACATCTGTGTGTCTAGTCTCCTCCAACCCCTCCCATGAAGCAAGGAAAAGCCCTCAAACAATTAAGGTCTAAGCATACTTGGTGCAGAATGTGAACTGACTGTGGGACATGGTGGAGTGGCAGAATGGAATGGCTGAACAGAAGCACTCAACACTGCAGCATTTTCGTTGCAGGATTTTACTGGTGTCAATGCATGGGCAACCCTTCCCTAGCCACCCTATGGCAGATCTGCCTTGGTCCTTATTTTTGATATATCTGGCTCCTACATATTTTTCTTTACCACTTCGTCAGTTAGTTGTTCACAGTTTTCCTTGATGAGATTTATATAGAAGGTAATGGCTTTCCATGTACCATGGATCTTCTCTGTAAAATTCTTATTACTTCTTAGGCTTTATACAAACAGTCAGCAAGATATGGTATCTGAAGAAGCATGCATGCACACGAACTTAGTGGATCTCTAAGGTGCTACCGGAAGGATTTTTTTTATTTTGTTTCGACTATGGCAGCAATACAATACATAAAATGTGGATTACCATTCAAGATTTCTTTGTAGTCACTGTGTGACTGAATCAAAATAGGTCTTCAACCAGATCACTTAGGTTTTAGTTAGAGGCATGTTTTCTAAAGTGAGTGGCAGTTGTGTGTGTTGATTTGAACCTCAAATAAATGTCAGACCAAACAATGCAGTTATGTATTTAAGATTGTTCTGATATTTATAATTCGCATGGCCCTAATACCCAGGATCATTAAGAATAATAGTAATACCAAGTGACAAAATAAATACAAAACTACTGATAATTCCTACCAAATGACAGACCTGAAAGTTCACATAATTCACATATCCAGAATCAAATATCCAAATTCTGTGGCTAAGATTCTTTGTCTGGCATAAACTTTTAAGTGAATCCTGAGCAGTCTGAGTCCCCACATTATAAAGTAAAAGCCAATCTACATGAAAAAAAATCTGAACAAATATAAATTGCTTGCCATTTTAAAATCTTGCAAACAAGGAGTCAAACAAAGGAAGCAATCTCAAAAGAACTCAGGTCAGTCTAAATCTTATTTGGTGCCACTAATTTTTTAAAGATATATATTTGGTAACAGAAAGGCTTAAATGTTTTAAAATTAGGTTTGCAGAAACAAATCAGCATATATTCTTTAAATAAATTAAAAGTGCCCTTTTGTCTGTTAATAGACAAACTAGATCCATTTCTCCTATGTGCAATATGCATTTAATTAGCTGCTTTTGCAATTTCTACTATTGATTTGGTATGAAATGGATTGTCTTAAAAATACTGTATATACTGATAGTATATTACTTTATATCGTGGCTAATGTTCTTTTCTTTAACAGAAAAGCTTTTCATAAACGTAGGCGTGTCGCTTACTACAAAGTCAATGCAGAGCAATCCTGTGCATGTTTTCTTGAAAGCAAGATCCACTGGCCATGTTTGGGTAGTCTCACACCTGTGCTTATGAATGCCTAGGAAGGAGCCTTGTGGTTGCGCATGCGCCCACCTTGCTAGAAAGCCTGTTATTCTGATTAGAACTCATGGGTCACTTTTTAAAAACAGTCACTCAAAGCAACTCAAAGCATACATTAAAAGCAACGTACAACTGAACTGGAGTAAAAGCCAAGGAGTAAGACATCCAGTCCACTGAAGAGGGGCACAGATAATTAAAAGTCAAAAGCCCAATGGAGAAGAGTTTTTTGCCTGATGCCTAAAAGTGGGTAATGATGGCACCAGGTGTGCTTCCCTGGGGAGAGTGTTCTGTAAATGGGAGGCAACTGCTAAGAAGCCCAGTTCTCATGTTGCTCTTCACTTCCCTCGGACAAGACACATAGAGAAGGGCCTTAGATTATGAGCATAGAGTCTGTGTTAGTTTATGTGAGGAGAGGTGGTCCCTGAGTTATTGGGGTCCTGTGCTGCATAAGGGTTAACAGGTCAAAACTAGCATCTTGAATTGATCCTGGAAACTAATTAGAAGCCTGTGCAGTTGTGCTAGAACTGGTGTTACACATTCAGACTGTCTGGTCAGCAATTTGGTTGCCAGATTCTGCGCCCATTCCAGTTTCTGAACAGTCTTCAAAGGCAACCCTTACTTTGGCAAAATAGGAAACCATAGTTAACTGAAAACTTCCTAATTTGTTTGTTGTCTTGCACAAAGTGGTTGCATGTGTGTCCAGAAATCTCATTCGTATTTCAGCAATATATGATATAAATAATCCAATTCTGGCCATTGTGTTCAGTGGAGGTTACAGCTAGGAATATGTAATAAGCATTGTGGCCTTCCTAAGTGTAAATGCTGCCACTGCACTCATTGTTACAGAAAGAGGAATGAAAACCACATGAAATGTCACTATTCAACACGTCCATGTAATTGGTAGGGATGAGCAGTTTTCAGTGCATAAAGTCATAATGTCTCTTCAGTAATGTAATTTGAATGATCCAATTGAATCTCTGAGTCTTCATACACTCCACATTAAATTAGTTTCTTACTCATACCTGATTTATATATTATAATACTATCATTCATTTTTAGGTTGATATTTTCTGTGAAGTGCCCTGAGACCTCCGGGTATAGGGCAGTATATAAATTCAATAAATAATAATAATAATTCAAAATTTCTTTGCAAGCTTTTTCACACTGAATGTGACTGAATGAAAATAGGCTTTCCTCCTGTGTCTTACTTGGGATAGACGTTACTGTTGCCACTTTAAAACAGGTCACTTTAGATTATTCTCACATTAGGAGACATTTCAAGGAGTGGCACACATCTCTGCTGGTCTTCAGTAGCCTGGTTGCCTCCTCTTGATTGTCTCATGACTCTTAAACCCTTCAAATCATTATGATAAATAGCCATGTAGGGTCTGTTCATGGTCTTGATGACCAATGAGGCAGTCCCTGAGAGTGTACTTATCATCTTGAGGTCTTTAAAGTGGTTTCTCCTGTCTGTGAGTGATCTGTATTTCTGCAGGCAAAGAAAGCAAACTGTTGGTCTCTTTTTTTCAGCGCCATCTTATGAATGTTTACTTAGAAGAAAGTCCTACCATGTTTTTGGGGCTTAACTCCCACCTAAGGCTGCATAAGAAGGCGGCCTATATTCTCTTGGGCCGTTCATTGATACAGCTAGGTTTTCTCAGCTTCTACTTCCAAAACCAGTCATGTCTCTCACAGAAACTTTCTAAAATGTATACACTGGCTACCATCTTGTCCTGCTACCCAGCACACTTGTCTGTACTTTTAAAATCTTTTTATTTGCCCATGCAACCATAATTCTGCTCATATTTCCTGTTACCTCCTTGTGACAGTTGCTCCTTCATTTCTGCCACCTGCAACTACCCGAAAGTTTCCTTTTGTCTTAAATGGTGGTGGCAGGGATGTGAATTATTTCATTCTAAATCAGCTGAGCCACAGAAAAGAAACAGATTCTGGGATTATTGTTTCTGGAAGGGGTGGGGGACAACTCTTGCTGTCTTCCCCTTGGCCAGGCAGTCTCAATTTCTCCCTTACCTCAAGGCCAGATTGACAGAAAGAAAACACAAAAGCATGTGAAATGCCCCTGAGGATGCTGACTTAGCTGTTGAATACGTACTTGGTTTTCCCTTGGAACAGTTGACTGCAAAAGTTCTGATTTTATGGTGACATCCCTTTGCTTACTCTAATTTTGTATTTGGGGTATGAAAAAGTAGACTCTTTCCAGCAGAGTACCCTCTTTTTGTTGTTTAGCTGTGTTTTAAAACATGCTGTGCAATGCACAGTACTGGCCTCACTCTTGCTTCTTCATTGCGCATGTGGGCGGACAGCACTTGGAAGTTGCAGTTGAGTCAATTTTGATATTCCATTCTCTCCACTTCCTTGAGCATAAGTACCACTGAAGTCTGTAAGAATTACTTTGGAGCAAACATGCATAAGATCATGTTAAGAACAATTTTTTAGATCAATACGGTTAGAGTGCATACTCTGCATGCTTCTCAGTTTCGGTCCTTGGAGTCTTTGGTTAAAAAGATTACAGTAGACATCAGGTGATGGGAAAGATTTCTGCCTGTGGCCATTAAAAAACCACTTCCAGTAGACCAGGGAAAGCCAACATGGCCCTCCAGGTGTTTTGGATTACACCCCATTGGCTCCACCCACCATGGCCAGTGATCGTGGATAATGGTTGTAAGCCAACATGTGGACATAGCTGGAGTGGGCAGTATTGGGCAGATGGGTTGCTGGTCTGACTTGAAAATGGCAGCTTCATATATGGGGTAGGAGAGAGAGAAGTGAGAAATAATGTGATAGCTGTTTGGATTATTAAATTAACATGGTTACAGCAGAAGCCATCAAATGGGATTTGTCTCCAGAGAAACAATGTATTCCCAAATTATGATGAAATTTGTGTTTTGAAATAATGTATTTGTATTTAGTTTGCATGGAGTGCCATTTCATCACTACAGACTGTCACATCATCCAGCTACCAACTGTTTACACAGGCTTAGGACAGTTTTTGTTTATATTCATTACTTGTTACAATTTTCGCCTTCATTGTTAACATTTTGGATTGTATTTTCCTGAGCTTGGAAGAGGTCACTGTTTGCAGGGTTGCTACATAATTATTAATACTTCCAATATAAACATGCTTATATCAAAAACCTTTACAGTTCCTGATGGCTTCAAGGTTATTCATTGGTGGAAATGAAAGGTGATACTCAACTAAGTTGTTACATGCATGGAATGATGTTTGCTTGCACACCTGGGACTTCTTTCCTCTCGTCCCTTTGTCTGCCCCCTATGCCCCCCCCATTTGCTCTGGAAGGCTGGGGGAACCCTCAGAAAAGGTTTAGGGGACATGCAGCCTTACGGGGGGGGGAGTCTTGTTGGACCTCGTTATGTGCATTCATTTAGTGTTATGCTGAATGCCACCCTTTATTTTAAAATTAGGGCTGCAGCTTTAATTGATGAATCAAAATGATGAATGAAAGTTCTTGACCCAATTGTTTAAAAAATTGATGCTCCCAGTCCTCTGTTGATGATGCTTTTTTGAGGTGAGCTACTGTAGCCAGGCTACTGCGGGAGGCAGTGGAGGACAGAAGTGCCTGGCGTGCTCTGGTCCATGGGGTCATGAAGAGTCGGACACGACTAAACAACAACACTGTAGCCAGGCAACCCCCCCCCCCAATAATCATGAAATGGGAGATTGCAAGGGTCACTAGGGCACTTTCCCATTTCCTATGGGAGGTGTGCCTGGAGGAGGAAGTTGAATGTTAACTCACTTATGCCTGGAGCCACGGGGTCTAAAAAGGAACATATGAACAAAGGTCCATTTAGTCCAACGTTTTGTTCCTGCAGTGGCCAACCAGATGTGTGTGGAAAGCCTGGAGGCAAGACATGAGTGCACAAGCATTCTTCCACTCCTAATCTCCACTCCAGCCATTGGTATGCAGAGTCATATAGTCTCCCATAACGGTAGTCGCTGATGATAGCTTTATTCTCCATGGATTCGTCTAAACCTGTTTTAAAGCTGTCTAATTTGGTGGCTATCATTGCATGTTGTGCTAGTGAGTTTTATAATATGCTCTGTGTGAAGAAGTATTTCTTTTTTTCTGCCCTCAGCCCTCCCACATTTAGCTTCATTGAATGATCCTTAGTTCTAGTATTATTGAGAACATTCTTCACTCTTCACTTTCTCCACACCTTGCAGAGTTTTATGCATCTTTGATTATGCCCCCTCCCCATTTACTCACCTCCCCAAACTAGAACCCCTCCAAATGTAATGATACCTCACAGGAATGTTTTCCCAGCTCCTTGATAATTTCAGTTGCCTTTTGCTGAACTTTCCCAACTTCGCAATAGCCTTTTTTGAGCTGAGGCAGTATATAGTATATAGTATTCCAAGCATTATGATATTGTCTGTTTCCAACGATGGAGAGCATTTGGTATCGACCTTTGGAGCAGTGAGATGTTTGCTGATGGGAAAAGGAGGAGAAAGTGACAGTTTTGACTAAAAAAAATCTGATAATGTGTGGAGATGACTATCTTGACCACCTGAGGTAGGAACCTTGTGTTCAGTACTGGAAAGGAACAGGATTGCCCTCCCTTCAGGGGATATTTTTGCAAAAGTTTCTTTTTAAAAATGCTACAATATGTGTTGGATCAAGGGAACTCATCACTAAGAGGGCTTAGGCAGAGAAAATGTGGGGAAGACTTCTAATTTCAAACTGCAGGGAAGGGACTACTTACGGTATATGTCTGCCAGTTATGTCAATGGTAGCATCAAGAAGAAGCTTTTGAAACTACCATAGCTTCCATCCAGGAGTCTGCAAATTTGGACCCTTTTTTGTATCATATTGGCTCATCCTTTTCAGTTTTTTCTCCAATGTGCTGGCACACTACAAATATATGAGTGGGTTGATAAAGCAGTTCAGTTCAGTCCAGTCGTGTTGATTATAATGAAAGATCAAGAAACTATAAAGTACTCGTGTGGCAGTGATCACATGTGTTTTACTGTTTGGCCTGACATCAGCATCAAGAATATTCATGACAATCATGGTCATTCATGATACAATATGTAAGGAAGGGATTCATCTGTACTTCTAACTGGATGTCATCCTATTCAGGGCACTGTCAATAAAAGGAGGCTTACTGTCTTTCCTCCCTGACAATGAGCCACGTCAAGGGGACAGAGAACATTCAGGTGGACTGGCTGAGCAGACCACTGCTAATGCCTGGGCTGTAGCACCTCTGTAGACAGATATACAAGAAAATGTGGCACAAAATGAAGTGAAACCATTCACATCTGACTCAGACCACCAACTCAGAAGATGCTTCATCAGATTCCCACCCCACATGGTGGAAGGGATGGATGCCTTTCATCTGACCCCCTTACTTGCAAGTTTGCTAAAGAAAATATGGCTGGAGAAGACAGAATTCATTCTAATGGTACCTGCAGTGCCTCAGTGCCATTTTAGCCAAGTCAGCTGTGGTTCTCATATATATTGTGTCTGACCATAGCACTAACATAGAACACATCAGGAGCTGCTCAAACACCCACTCAGTATGGCTGAACTTGACCATCTGGAAGACCACCGGGAAAAGACTCACAAAGGGGTGGATTGCTGGACTATAATCCCAGCAGTCTTTGCCTCCCACGAACCAGGCACCCCTGTGGTTCTACCTGGGAGACCTTCTTATGCTGGTACAAGAAGAAACACAGAAGCGCTTCCAAAGTGCTACTACCAGAAATTGTACTGTTCCTACAAGATGGGTTCAAATTGGGGCTCAAACCAAACACGTTGAAAATACAGGTTTCAGCATTGTCCTCGATCCTATCTAGATGTTCATTGGTTATGCACAGCTCACATCTCAAGCAGTCTGTGATACAACATAGGTTCCCAACATGGGATCTACATACTGTCTTACAACACCTACTGTTCAAGCCCCTGAAGGAGGTGCCACTCTGAATCCTATTGTTCAAAGTGCTGTTCCTGATTTCTGTGACCTCAGCAAGACTCATGTCTGAGCTTGGGACCTTGTCCATCTTAAAAGAATTGTGTATAATCTACAGTGGTACCTCTGGTTAAGTACTTAATTCGTTCTGGAGGTCCGTTCTTAACCTGAAACTGTTCTTAACCTGAAGCACCACTTTAGCTAATGAGGCCTCCTGCTGCTGCTGCGCCGCCGGAGCACAATTTCTGTTCTCATCCTGAAGCAAAGTTCTTAACCTGAAGCACTATTTCTGGGTTTGTGGAGTCTGTAACCTGAAGCGTCTGTAACCTGAAGCGTCTGTAACCCAAGGTACCACTGTACTGGGAGTAGATCGCAGTCTCTTGGGAGTTGGACGTATAATGGACTGATGCTACCTTCTTGTAGTATACCTTCTTGTAGTATAATGGACTGATGCTACCTTCATACCAAAAGTTAACTCCACATTCCACAGTCAACAGGACCTTACAGATCTGACATCATCATCATCTGAAGATCCCAAAGTGGTTCATAACATAAAATACAAAATGAATACACAACAAGCCTCTTCATTCATCCCTTTGTGGTGTACTGGAATGCTATGCAGTAGTGCCTAGTCATAGTTTTCCATATTTTTGAACTGGAAAACTATGATTGCCAGCTTCAAGACAAGCAAAGATCCGGGGTCCCCCCCCCCAAATCAAGTGGACTATAAGCAAACTGTGGTTTGAAATTTGTTTTAAGGTTTTGGCTTGTTCCTCAATTGTAGCCCAGACTTAAGAAACTCAAATACATATGCTAGGTGCCAAATGATTCCTTAAACAAGGGTAACAGTTGCAAAAATGGAATGCCTAGTTGCCATTTTTGGGCAAGACATTTTCAATATGACTTTTTGGTTTTCTAAAATTCATTCTGATTGTGCAGATAAAATATAACTGATAGAATTCTCCAGATGGTGGAGATGTCAGGGGCCATCCTGATGACCAGGCTTCTTCACTTGGCCGCAAGTGGTTGATAGCCAGATGCGCACAGTGGCAGAGTTTCATGCTCCGGCACCAGGGGCGCAGAGAGTAGGCGGGGGCGGGGCTGGCGCAAGTCCTCGGGGCGTGACACGCCGCCCGCAGGGGCGTGGCATGCATCCCAGGGGCATGGCACATCGCCTGCGGGGGCATGGCACCCAGTGCACGGGGCGGGGCAGCCGCGATGGCACCCGGCTGGGATCGCGCTGCCGGGGGCGGTGCACTCCCCCTGCACTTCTCTTCCTCCGCCGGTGGATGTACATCTGTCTGGTGCCTGGCTAATTTCTAACACTGCTATAGCCACATTTCCCCATAGTTAGACAAGCATAGAATTATTAATAATTAGAATATCCCTGGTTTAATCATAGTTTGCCTGAAGAGCAAAAGCCTTGTTCATCTTGTGGATTATTAAGATACGGTTGTCTGAATGAAGCCATAGTCATTTTATAATCTATACTGTTTGCAACAGTTTATTTCACATATAGAAGTGAGTTTTGTTTAGGAATTTTGTTCTGTATTTAGCCTGTAAAAGATGTCAGAATGTCTCATAAAGTATGATCTGAGAATAACTGATTTATATAGCTTTGAATCTGAGGAAGTGTAAAACCAACTGCCTTCACTAAAGTGGTTAATTTTGAATAGTGAAGTTGCTTGAGTGTGGCCTGAATGGCAGGAATAGGATGACCCTACAATTTTAGGGTCTCCTTTTTCTCCCTTTCTGGAATTCCCATGATCCATTGATTGGCATGTATTTAAATTTATAAAGCAAAAAATTTTAAGATTTATTCACAGTTAAAACATAAATTGATCCTGAATATTCATTCAGACCAAAGCCAATCTAGTCCATCTTTTCTCCCACAGTGGCCAGTTAGGTGCTTTTGAGAAGTTCACAAACAGGATTTAATGTTAATAGCAATCCCCTACTGTTTATGTCTGGTGTCTGCTATTGAGGTTCCATTTGGGGCTATTATTGCTATCAATAGCCATTGGTAGGCATATTCAGTAAGGAAAAGTAATTTTTTTGAAGTTATCATAGGGCTAGAAACACATTCTGTTCATCATGAGCCTCTTCTTCCTTCCAACTCCAAAATGGAAATGGGGGGGAGGTTTGTTGAGCCCTGTAGTATTCTGCCTCCCAACTTTTGAAGCAAAGGAAAAGCAGTTCACTGTCAGCATATGACAATAACAACTGCAAGAAGGAAGGAATGTGGTGCTTATGCGTTGTTTCGTAAGTGTCCCAGCAACCAGCATGCACTAGACCTGGAGTCCCCACCACAATGGCAGCAGAAACTGCACTATCCATAAACATCTCCCTTGGCACCAAGGCCCTCTGCTTTTCCTAATTTTAAAAAATGTAGATGCTTAATTCTGCATGGAGCTGAGTATGTGCCCAATTAACCATGTTGGGTTAAGCACCTGCTCATATATCTCTGGCACTGAAATCAGCAGGTCTTAAACATGCTTAACTTTAGCTTGATAATGTCCCAAGTTTGTAGCCAGTTCTATTAGAACTGTCTGTCTTAAATGGAATGAGAAGGCATGTGTGTAGATAATCCTAGCTACTGAAAAGTGGTTGTGTTACTAATTATGAAGAATGCCTGTCCATATTACTGGACAGTGCTGCATAAACATAAACCTGCATGTCCACATGCTAAGTATCTTGATAATACTTTTTTGTGAACTGAAAATAATTGCTTTGGGATCTGCCAAGAATACCTAAAAAGTCTGGAAAAGCCTTGGTTGCTGATAACCTATGTACAGATCTTGTTAATATATTGCCAGGATGCTTTTTTCTGGGGTGTGTGCTGTGCGATACTTGGGAAGCCCAAGAATTTCAATGATACTGTATAGTCAACGTGTGTGAAAGAGGAAAATTTTTGTCTGTTTGTTTTAGAGCAAGGTTAGGAAACATGATCTGGCCAGTGAGTGAGATGCTTACCTCTCCTTTCACATGCAGGCCACCTGTAAATCACTTGACATCATTGCATAATCTGTTAAAAGTTCAAAGGAGTTTTGTACAATTATCAATCTGTTGTTTGGTGGTTATATCAACCCCCTTTGAAGCTGTGCTTTCAGCACCAGTCATCTGTAGGCCTGGGCGAAATATCGATATACAGTGGTGCCTCGCAAGACGAAATTAATTCGTTCCGCAAGTTTTTTCTTCTTGCGAGTTTTTCGTCTTGCGAAGCACGGTTTCCCATAGGAATGCATTGAAAATCAATCAATGCGTTCCTATGGAGACCGTCTGGGGACAGAGGGGAAGTGCCGCGTGCCTTCCCCTCTGTCCCCGGACCTGTTTAAAGCAAGGGGCGGCGGGGAGAAGATCGCTTCTCCCCGTTGCCGCCCCTTGGTTCAAAAGGGGTCCGGGGACAGAGGGGAAGGCGCATGCGCCTTCCCCTCTGTCCCCGGAGATTGCAGGGCTGGCAACGGGGAGAAGTGATCTTCTCCCCGCCGCCCCTTGCTTCAAAAGAGGTGTGGGGACAGCGGGGAAGACGCACTGCGCTTCCCCGCTATCCCTGGAGCTTGCGGGGCAAGCTTCGTTTTGCGAAGCAAGCCCATAGGGAAATGCGTCTTGCGAAGCGGCTAAGAAAACGAAAAACTCATTCGTCTAGCGAGTTTTTCGTCTTCCGAGGCGTTCGTCTTGCGGGGTACCACTGTATTGTCCAAAACCGGTTTGAAGTCCATTTCGTGATATCTGTTTCATAATTTCTGACCTGGCAATATATCATGAATCATGGTGTGTGTCTGGGTGCCATGCAAAAATTACAGTGGGAAAAATGATGAAGCCAGCCAAAGCTTCTCTTGATTCCTGCAGTCCCTGTTAACTCTGCCGACTCAGCTCTCCCCTGCCTCATGCAGGGGGCAGCAAATCACAAGAGCAAGTGCTGGCAAAAATCACAATGCAGGAGAAACCTGAAGTCAGCCAATGCCTCTACATCCTTATTTTGGACACCATGATATATTGGGATATCACAATGTTTAACTGATGGTATATCACAATGTTGAAAACCAGATACTGCCCAGCTGGGAGCGCACTTCCAAAGAGGGTCCCTGTAAACTTCAGGTAGCTCATCCTTGGTTAAAGAGAGATGTAATGAGTCCCTAGGACACTTCCTGGAGATGGTGGTCTGATGCAGAGGAGGAATGGGATGGTTTTGGGGGAGTCTGATCTGGCTCTAGTGGGTTGGGGTTGATGGTTATGGACACCAAGAAGTGGATGATGTAGGGGAAGGTCCTAGTGGCATTGGATGGGGGGAGGTTTGGATCTCCAGGAGGGCTTGAATGAATTATCTGTGGGGCTTCTGGGGGCTTCTGTACCTGCAAGAGAACTGGCTAGAGAGCCCTTTCCTTTCAGGGAGAAGCCTTCCCCCTTGGGAGAGGTACCTAGGTAGTCAGCTCCTTTCAGCATCTCAGTCTCAAAGGACACAGTGACGCCAGTGGTGGTGCAGGCTGACACTGCATGTTTGGCCAGCACAGTGTGGAGTGTATGTTGCTCGTTGAATCAGCAGCTTAGCAATACCTAGTCATTTAACTTAAAGCTCTGTTGTGCCTTATTTTGTCACCTGTAGACCTATGTTTGGGCACTGTGCTGAATTCCTGAATAAAACCTGGTTGTGGTGAAAGCTCAAGTTCTGAATTTGATGAGTGGAGCCAGGACAGGAGGCGCCTTAAAGTATCTGCAAGGGGGGAGAATGTTCCTAAAATGGAGCATTTTTGCCTTTGTGGAAAAAACTTCATATAGCTTCCTCTGGAAAAAAAAGAAAACCCTCATTTTTTCTTTCTTTCCAGGGGAAGCTGTTTGCATTCAAAGCATTGGAGGAAGCACTTTGAATACAAACTGCTTTCTGTGCAGCTGATCTCAGATCATGGTTGGGATTTCAGCTGTGCAAGGTTCTTTTCAGGCTCCTACTATCAGCTGATCATTGGTGCCTGCAGAGAGTCTTTGAAGCACTGACAATCAGCTGATAGTTGAGGCTTCAAAGTTCTCTGCAAATCCCTTTTGACACAGCTGCAACTTTGCTTGCCCCAGTGGTTTTAGTAGGCGTAACTCAAATATGTTGGAGAAATTGTAGTCATAAAGGTGCACACTGTGGTAGGATTAGGAATGCTTGTTAGCGGCATGCTTTCTGTTTGAGGTTTCTCAGAAAATAGTTCAGATATTGAAATAAAACATTGAGCTTACCCCTCAATTATGTCTATTAAGTATATATGAGCATAGTAATTCAGACATTAAAAGAGTTACTAATATTTCTAATAGCATCCTACCGATAGTTCAAAAATAGAAGAATATGGAATGCCTGGACTTGTCACTGTTGTATCACAATGTATGGGATGTAGCCATTGTGGACAAACTAACACATCAGTTATGAGTAGTTGGGAGCAAGGAAACTCTAGATTAGTTTTTTTGCTATTTTAACACCACACCAAACAATAATATGCCCCTTCCTCAGTGAAAACTTGATCTGGATGTTGCATTAAGTGTCTTTTAAGAAACAGATACTCAGGACTCTTTCATAATACAGTTTCTCCTTGTTTCCAGGACCAGTGGGTCTGGACGGAGCAGGGCCGGAGATGAGTGATTAGTGAATTATAAACATTTTTATTTGAATGTGTGAGGAATGGATATTTTGTACCTATACTGTATGCATATTGTTGATTTTATGCTTTATTAGGTGGCAACATGTCCACCATCTTTCTCTGTTTTTTAAAATGTAGATTTATTAATAAAATTGGGAAATGACTTAGGAAATAAAGTGGAAAAGAAAATTAAATACTTAGGAGTTTGGATTGCATCTAAAAATCTGAAAGATAACTATAAAAGTGTGTGGACCGAAATTAAAAAAGACTTTAAAAAATGGGAGCAAACGAATCTGTCATTTTTGGGTAGAATATCTGTAATTAAAATGAATGTTCTCCCCAAAATGATATTTTTATTTCAATCATTACCAGTAATATCCAACTCTAATTGCTTTACACAATGGAAAAAAGACATACTAACCTTTCTATGGCAAAAGAAAAAAACAAAGATTAAATATAAAATACTAACAGATGAAAAACATGAGGGGGGGTTTGCTTTCCCAGATTTGAAATTATATTATGAAGCAACCTGTTTAAGATGGATGAAAGAGTGGATCAAATTGAAGGGTGTAAATATACTGGTGCTGATCTGATCTATGGGTGGCACGTGTATAAAGGTAAAGGACCCCTGACCATTAGGTGCAGTCATGACTGACTCTGGGGTTGGGGCACTCATCTCGCTTTATTGGCGGACCGGTCATGTACAGCTTCCGGGTCATGTGGCCAGCATGACTAAGCTGCTTCTGAACCAGAGCAACGCATGGAAATGCTGTTTACCTTCCCGCCGGAGCGGTACTTGTCACGGGGATTTGAACCGCCGACCTTCTGATCGGCAAGCCCTAGGCTCTGTAACCCACAGCAACACCCACGTCCCTATCTCTGGTATAAGAAAACTAGGGTTCACAAGGGATTTTTAAATCATGTGTCTGTCTAAGGTCTGGATGAGGCATAAATATATTTTAGAAAGTAACACTCCTGGTTGGTGAAAGCGGTTGCAGTAAAAAGGATAAATATGGATATGATCTGGGAAATGGACAAAGACCTCCTTGAATATAAAATGGCAACATAAAACTAAGAGATAGGGAGGAGGTGTCAAAATTGGATACTTGACTGGTTTCAATACTTCCAAACAAAGCAGATTTTAAAAAAAGATGAAAACGATTTGTACAAGAAGAATCAGAATGTGAAAAAGTGATTTTAGGGTCTAACAAAAAAAAATATCTCTAAAATATATAAACTATTGCTAGAAAGGGAGACTAAAGATGAACTTATAAAGGAGGCAATAACAAAATGGGCTATTGATATTAGGCATATTATTGAAATTGCTGAGTGGGAAAAAATATGGAATTCAATAATGAACTCTGCATGATGATATAAAAGAAAATATGCCAAAAAATACAATGTAGATGGTATTTGACACCAATCAAAATGACTATAGTGTATAAAAGAAGCTCAAAACTATGCTGTAAATGTCTAGAAGTAGAGGGTACATTTATTCATTTATGGTGGAAATGTAAATGAGCAAAGGAATTTTGGGAGATGGTGTACAAGAAGTTAAAAATATATATTTAAATTCACATTTCCCAAGAAACCGGAAGCACTCCTTCTTGGGAATACTTGGGAATGAGTTACCAAAGAAGGCTCACAGCCTATTTCTATATGCAGCAACAGCTGTGAGGATAGTATAGGCAAGATACTGGAAACAAAGAGAGACCCCAGGGAAAGAACAATGGCTAAATAAATTAACTGAATATGCAGAGCTTGCCAGTATGACATCCAAAATAAGAAATCAAGATGACAAAAAGATGAGGAGTGAGTGAGAATATCTAGGGGAATATTTACAAAAAAATGTCCTCAAATATAAATTCCAGGTAGGGGATATTTTGTGACCAACAGTAGACAATATAAAAGATACTAAAGTGTGGAAAATAAGATGAAAGAATTGATGCATATGCAGCTGAGCAAGAATTAAAAAGAACTGTCACGTAATGCTGAGAGGGAAGTCAAAAAGAACTACTGGATAAGAATGGAAAATGGTGTCATTGTAAAACTGAAAACAAAAAAAGGATGAGTTCTTTCCAGCACAGAGTTTCTGTTTGAGTGCTTCTGCAATGTTAACCTTTCAGTATTGATTTTACTATAGTATTTTTCAGTGCTCTGCATATTTAAAAGAATATGTTTCTCAAAGAAGCAACCCAGTTGAGTTCAGGTTCTCTTCATAGTTGGCCAATATACTCTGTTGTAATTAACGCTGAAAAACAATAAGGGAGCCCAAATCTTACTGCTTTCTGCCAGATATAATGTAAGAACTTTTATCTTTTTGTGTTCTTAACCCTGATGCTACTGATAACCTGAATGCCAAATCTTCAAAGTCTTCAGAGAGAGAACTGGATAGGAATGCTTTTATCTGCAGAAAAGTAGAAATGTGTTACAGTGGGCACCATGTGTCCCAGATCTCTGACTTTGCACAGCAATGTCCTTTTTTTATCAGGATCTCACCTGAATAGCACTTTACAGGTTTTAGCCAGATACTCAAGATTTATTGCAGTAGTTTCAGTAAAATCAGTAGATCAATATTCATTGGAACAGTATAAGCAATAATAAATATGTCAGCTTATATTTCTCCATCTTATGAAAATAGAAAACTGCAAAAATAAAATATATATATTGTGGAACAAATAAGTAGTTGGAATACTCTTTTTTATAAGGAAAAAAGCTATCTCTCATAACACAGTTTTCTATATGGAGATATACCTTGCGTGATATTTTCTTTTGTAATAGATTTTTCCATATTAACTGCCTCACTTTTTGTATGTTTCAGGAGACAAAGATGGCAGCAAAGTGACCACAGTGGTAGCAACTCCTGGGCAGGGTCCAGACAGGCCTCAAGAAGTTAGTTACACAGACACCAAAGTGATTGGAAATGGATCTTTTGGTGTTGTATATCAAGCCAAACTCTGTGATTCAGGAGAACTGGTTGCCATTAAGAAAGTTCTGCAAGACAAGAGGTTTAAGGTAAGAAGTAAGAAAAGTTAAGAACATTCATGATACTATTTATTCTGTTCTTATGAGTCAGTCCTTGATGAATGATGTTTCCCTAGGGAGTATATTGTGAGCATTGACACTGTAGTCTTATGATTGTATTTTTGTCCAGGATATATAGGAAGGAAGCTGGAAATTCTGCCTTTGAACTGTAATGCATTTCTTTTGACCTTGTAGTGATGTGATGACATCTCAATAATCAGGTGGAAAGAAAACTACTTTCTTAGTCATTGCATTTTTAAAACTTCAAATTATTCTCATATATTAAGGTTGCACTGCTTCCTTTAGGCATGCTCACCCATGGGTAGTTGGAGATTTCCCCTGGGGCAGTCTATTTCTTGCTGGGCGGGTGTCTGGATGAGCCAGCAGAATGTGATTCCTTTGTGCCCAGTCTTTTTAACTGTTGCCACCAGACACTTCTCCCATCGAGAAATTGGAGATTGCTCCAGCATCTCTGATCAGCAGTGGCTAAAGGACTCAACAGCTCCCTAACTATGCCAGTTCCTTATGCCAGCCTTCAGACCAACTACCAAGTAATAATACATTGAGCCAGTGGGAGATTTACCTCTGTCACTGCTTCCCAGGGATAGATGAGAATCTGGCTTTACATGGAAGCAGCTGAGTCACTCAACTGCTTATGAACCACACAGCTGGTGCAGTACACCTCTGCTGAGCAGATCAGCCTCCACCCAAGTCCGTAACAAGGATGAACCCTCTGAGGCAGAGTGAAGCAACATGGAGGCATTTAAATTTCTGGTGATACTGCTGCACAGGGAAGGGGCAAGAAAAAGATGGTGGTTTCAGTCAAAGTTCCTGACCCCTTATAGCTCACCTGGTCCTTAGAAAGGGATCGGAACCAGCTATTAACTGGCCAAAAGAGCGTGAAGGGACAAAGGGAACCTGGGCTTTAGCATACAACTCAGTGCTTTCCCCAGGCACCCTGAGTGACAGAAGTAAGGACCTGGACAACTCATACACCTACAAACAGGAGACCAAAGTTTGGGATTCACTATGTCCTTAACCCTTCACTTATTAGAAAATAAGTTTCCTTGGTGTGCGGGACCTGGAAGAGTCTTGGTCACTTCCTGAAGTAAAGGAGGGACGAAAAGATTCAGTGGGGGGGCGGAATTGGGCTCTGCGATGTAATAAGAGCTATCAAAATTAAAATTAACTCCAAGCAAGAAGAGACTGTTTTGTATTTTATTGTGGGGTGATGTAGGGTTTTATTGTGGAGGGTGGAGGGTTTTGAGGTCCGCCGCCTCTCCTTGCTTGACCTAACAACCTCCAAAGCAATTACCATATTTTTGACTCCATAAGACACACTTTTTTCCTCCTAAAAAGTAAGGGGAAATGTTTGTGCGTCTTATGGAGCGAATGTGTGTTCCCTGGAGCCGCATTACCCAGGGGCGAAAAGCAGATCGTGCTTTTTTTTTTTTTTTTAGAAAGAGGGAAGGGGGTGTTGAAAGGAAGCTGCTGAGCAGCTGATTGGCAAGCGATCGGGAGGGAGATAAGGCTGCGGGTAAAGGAGGCTGCCAAGGGAGGCAGGGAAGTAAAGACCGCGAACTTGCAAAGAGAGGAGACAGGAATACTAAAAAAAGCAATGAGGAGAGCAATTAGAAGAAAAGGAGGAGCAAAAACTGCTCCAGCTAAGGAAGAGATGCTAAGGCAAACGAGGGAAGGGGGTGTTGAAACGAAGCCACTGAGCAGCTGATCGGCAAGCGATCAGAAAGGAGATAAGGGACGCTAGCAATAAAGGAGGCTGCCTGGGAGGTAAAAGTTTGTGGATCCTCAGGATTTTTGCATTGGGTCACCTCAAATTCACTATCAGATCACATAGCATGTCCATGGCTACAGCCTGCACCAAAAATAAAAAAATGCACCCACTGTTTCATGGGCGCAAAAATGTGGTTACAAAGCACGGATCCACATGGATCCTCAGGATTTTTGCATTGGGTTACCCCAAATTCACCATCAGATCACATATCATGTCTGTGGCCACAGCATGAACCACAAAAATAATAACATCCACTGTTCACTCAGAATATGTTTTTTTCTTTTTTCCCTCCTCTAAAACCTAGATGCGTCTTATGGTCAGGTGTGTCTTATGGAGAGAAAAATACGGTACCAGGTTCAGGAGAGATGTTTTCTTTGGAACTGCAACGGAGGAGGAAATCCCTTCTTGGTTTCTGCTCTGATCCTGTTAATTATCAGACTTCCTTGGCTTTGAAGTTTGCATTTAAAAAAACAATCCTGTAGGCTAGATAGAAAGATGCATTTAATGTTACATGTAATTTGGCCCTGAAGTGGATTTGAAAATTATTTGTTGAAAGAGATCAGGGAAGTGGGATACATGGAATTATTCTCATTTTATCCCTGTACAGCCATATGAAGTAGGCTAATCTGCATGATAATGACTTGTTCAAAGCTACTGAGCTACCTTCATAGTTAAGCAGGGATTTGAACCTAGGTTCCTCTGAGGCCCAAATGAACATTCTAATAGCTATTTTACTATTCTGGCTCTCTAATATGGGTTCCGAAAGTTTCATCTGATGACCAGCGTACATGCAGACTCAAGTAAATGTGTTGTTGCATGGAGTACCAAGAAGATATTGAGGAACCAGCTTGCTTTAGTTGGAATTGACCTAGTTGTGTCCATTTGATTGTCTACCAAACACATATGAATATTTTATAGAAATTGAGGTAGTGTGGAATGTTCTTCTGATTGATACTTTTGCTCAGGTCCAGGTTGTTCCTGGAAGTGGGCTTTGTGAAAGTACTTCTTTTTTAACCATCTGAAATGATAATTAGCTATAACTAGTTTAAATGGGCTGAGAGAGAGTAATAGGTCTCTGAAATTGAAGGATGAGCTGGTGCAGAGAAACAGCCTGAAAAATAAGTAGCAAGTAATCTTTTTATGTCAAGAGACACCTTTTTGCTTTTGAATTTGGAAGTAAGGATATTGCTTTGGAGCAGGAGAGAGTGCTCTAATGCTGGGCTTTAAGGCTTTAGGAATAGCTTTAACTTGCCTATCTGCCCCCAAACTAAAACTGGGGTCTCTAGATAGATACTCAAAGGTATCGTGGTGCCCACCAAAGCCTTGTGCCCCTTCAGTTTTTAAATTTTATTTCTGTGTTTTGGTTGGGGTTGTTTGCTTGTTCTATGGATTTGGCCTGTTGTATTTTTTTCTGTGATGGTGGTGGGGGTCCCTGAGTACACCAGTCTTTTCTGTAAAATTGGTGCTTGACTGTTGTGAACTTTCCTTAGATTTTCAAATGTGCCCTCAGCCCCCCCCCCCAGTGGTAGAGCCCTGAACTAGAGAATGCCAGAGATTGTAGACTGAGTTTTACTGTCCCAGAGTCAATGCTAGTTTCAGGTGTAGCCTTACTTGTATAGTGAATTAAAGTGCAAAATTAGATGAATTATGCACAACGGTGAGTCACACTGTCTAAGATCCATGAGCTTTCTGAAAAGCAAAATATAGGTTAGCTATGCCGAAATGGTTTTGAATCCTTTCCTCATGCCTTCCGCATACTAACGTAGTTTGACAAATGGAGCGCAGTGGGCAGTTACTAGAAAGAATCCCTTTTTAGTAGTCACACCCCAGTTGTGGAATGCCTTCATCAGATACCATCACTTGACACTTACTTGGGGGGTCTGTTCAGTGCCAGAGAAATACCATTTTAGTTCCCCAGACCATTTAGTCTAAATTATTTTAGTGTGTGTAAAATTCTTTGCACTAATGTAATATTCTGTTTGGTTCTGTCTCATTTTTCATGTTTATATTTTACTTCTTGAAGTTTTCAGTTTTTACAGTAAACTGTCCAGAAAAACTTGGTTATTGGGAAGTATATAAATATTGTAAATAAACGATTGTGTTTGTAATGAGAGATAATTTATAAAACAAATGAGTTTAAACTCTTACGTATGAAATTAATCTCCCTGCTGAAATATGAGGAGCTTCATTGGCATACTGCTGACTCGTGAAGACGCACCTGTTTAGAGAAGCATTACCCTCAATTCCTAGCTTGATCTATTTGTTGTAATTTCTGTTTTAACTGTTACACTATTTTAATTGTCTTAAAATGTATCATTCTGAATGTTTCGATATTAATAATATACTAATATTAATATTAATAATATATATTTAATATTAATAATATATTTTTATACTTGGCTGTATACTTGCAAACCATTTAGAAGCCAAGTGACAAGTGAGCAGTATATAAATAAATTAATGCAGATTAATAATAGGTTGTGTGCCTTTGTAATACCTGCCAAATATTATTCTCTTTTTCAGAATCGAGAGCTTCAAATCATGAGAAAGCTCGATCATTGTAACATTGTCAGATTGCGCTATTTCTTTTACTCCAGTGGAGAGAAGGTACGTTTTGAGAGGCGTGCAGGAAGCAAATCATTTGGGTTTGTGAGATGGTAGCAGCTGAGTAGTAGAATCAGCAGTTGCTGGCAAACTTGGGGCAGTTGTGCATCATCCTCCTCCTCCTCCTGCTTGTCACCATCCCACAAAAGTAGCCCTCAAAGTCAGAAGGTGGAGGAGTGAACAACAGTGGCAAGGAGGAGGAATTTAATGAGAACTTTACGGGGGGGGGGGAATGGGATGCATGAGAACTTGCAAGCTTTTGGCCGTGGAGCTCAGTTGAGCTGGCATCATCAGCACCCTCTTCGGGACAGGGAGACTACATTAATATCATGTTTTATAAAGAAAGTAAGAGAAAGATAGAGAGAGAGCGAGAGCGAGAGAGAGAGAGAGAAGCTAAATCAGATGAATAATTGGTTAGAGAGACTCTGGTCAGGAGCTGTAGCGTGTGGCAGGGTGGCGCAGTAGTGCTCATCTGATCTTTGGTTGCCCACATCATTGCTGCATACTGGGACGCAGGGGGGGCGGGGGGGGCAAGACATGCCCAGCAAAGGCAACCCACCACTTCTGCCAGTGCTTTTGCTCCACGCCATCTTTGCCGCTGCATGTCCCCTCCCTCTCGCCCTCCCAGTATGCAGCAGTGACATCGGAGGCTAGAGCACCAGTGCCCCACTCTGCCTTCTGCTACTACATGCTGATCGTTTGGAACGCATATGCCCACAGAGGCAGTATTTTAACTGTACCCTGTAAAATCTCAAACGTGCAAAATATAATTGCAAATGGCACTCATTGGGAAGGAACTGTTGTAACCACATGCCTCATTTAGGATACATTTTGCAGTTTCTAAATTTATCGGTTTCTTCTTTCCAGTCTTCCCATGCCATGCTTCATGGCACCTAGTTCTCATAAACACATCATCCAGGAAGCTTGCCCTTCAATCTGTTACTAGTACTTGAAGATACCATGTCACCATATACTTGCATATATTTTAAATACAGTTCCTTTTAAACAGATGAATACCTTTTTCAAGGGGTTGAAATATGGGTCAAAGTAATCCTACTACTTGCCTGGCCTCATTCGCACTGAAAAAATGTAATCCGCATGATATGGCATTTACAGACATGGTTGTCTTGTGCTACAAAAGTTAATGCATTTACTGGTATATGGTCTATGGATGTAAACAAGATTGTGTTTAAAAAAATATGGTTTCCCTCCTGTAAAAAGCACCATAAAAAATACCATACTTCTGGTTTCATATAACCTTTCTTCTTTCATCCCTGTGTTTTTCCTTTTTCCCATTTCCAGAAAGATGAGGTATACCTTAATTTGGTTCTGGACTATGTTCCTGAAACAGTATACAGAGTTGCCAGACACTATAGTCGGGCCAAGCAGACACTCCCAATGATATTTGTGAAGGTAGGTAAAATGAAACGATAACCTAGATGGTTGGTTGCTTGGTTGTGACATCAGACATAGGGCAGCAACCAGGTTTAGATGTTTGCTGGTAGAAATGGGTCTGCTAATGCCCATTCTTTCTAATGGCGGCCTCTTGCACCCTGTGCAGTGTTGCTCTGGAGAGCTCCTTGGCAATGGAGGCACTTGGCTGGGGAGAGCGCTGCTACTGCAAAGGGGAAGCTCAGGTGTACCACACGACTGCCCTGTTCTTGAAAGGAAGTGCAGGCTTGTCTAAGTGAGGGTTGATTTAGACATGCTGTTGTATCTACATGAGATTTCATAGCATACCTTTTTCAAGGGGTATTGCACATGGTGAGGGAAGTGTACAGATGATACTCGTATGTTTTTATTTATGCAGACGGTTGGGCTAGATGACCCTTCTGGTCCTTTCCAACTCTACAATTCTATGATTCTGTTAGGTTGCTAGGGGTTACTACCCCTGCTTTCCAGCCCATCTCCCACCTGCCAACCCATTTCCCCCTCCCTATACACCTTACCAAACTTTTATGTAGTCCCCCCCCCCTTGCTGCATTTTAAAATACAAACTTCTCTTTATCACAGCAACAGCTGTGGCGGCGGCAGCCATGTTGGGGAGGGAAGAGGAGACTTTATCTCCTTCGTTCCCCTTACTTTTGCAAGCAGTGGCAGCAACAAAGGGTGTATGGGAAGGTTGGAAAATTAAGCCCAACACTGATTCTCCAATCTGAAAGCGGTGCAGGGCTGCCTTCCCTTTTCCATCTCAGTCTGCTGCGGTTGTGAAGCTGAAGGCTGGCTTAGCCAGCCTACTTGTCCGGCATGCCGATCCCCTCATTGGCCTGGGCCAGGGATGTCCTGCCTCTGTCTTCCTCCTCCTCTGCCTCCGAGCTGCTGTAATGGCCCAGTAGCTTTGAGAGTCTAGTTCAGGCATGTCCAGAGTCCGTTTCGGGGGCCTAATCCGTCCCGTCGGTCGGTTTAATCCGGCCCCTGTGGCAGTTTTTCCTGGGGTAAAATAATAAAAAAGGTTAACTCCTTTGGTCGGCCTTCACGGCCCTTCACTTCATCAAATCTGGCCCTCTTTGAAAAAAGCTTCAACGCCACTGGTCTAGTTGGTCATCATGCTGTAGTTTGCAGCACTACCCAGTGGTGGCCCCATGAACTGCAGCGTGGCGACATTCTTACAGTTTTATTACTTATATAGGTATACAACCCATATGCCAAAATGGCTTCCATTTGCCATCTCCAGTGGGTTTCCAGCTTATATAGCAAAGTGCCAAAAAACTAGAAAGGCTGTTTCTTGCAATATCTTGGAAGTACTGATAAAAAAACAAAAATGACAAGGACAATTTTAGATATTGAGCAGGAATAGCTTTGTTGATTCTGTCCTGATGAATAGCTTCTGCTTGACATGTCCTGGCATGTGTTTGGACAATAAATTAATTGAAATATCTTTAGCACTTGCGTTTTTAATAGCACACCATTAGCGTTACTGTTGCCTGTAACTCTTACAGTACACGGTTCTTAGTTCAGAAGCTGGATTAATAATAATAATAATAATAATAATAATAATAATAATAATAATGCAGCCTGCTCCTCACTTGGCCTTCCTGTCTGCTCTGACTGAGGCTTCATAGCCTTCACCTTTTCCCTGGGCAGTTCCTTAGAAGGAGCAGATTCCACTCCTCTGCCCCAATGACCCAGATGGAATAAAATTTCTTCGAATTTAGTAAGTGGCCTAATAGAGGCGAACAAACTGGAGAAAGACACTGCTGCTGCCACCCCCCACCCCGATCCTCATTGTGTTTAAAGGGTGTGGATTATGTATACAGTGGTGCCTCGCAAGACGAACGCCTCGCAAAACGAAAAACTCGCAAGACGAAAGAGTTTTCCATTTTGGAGGTGCTTCGCAAAACGAATTTCCCTATGGGCTTGCTTCGCAAGAAGAAAGCCCATAGGGAAATCTCCGCTGGCCTTCAGAAGAGGTCCTGGACCTCTTCTGAAGGCCGGCGGGGGGCAAGTCTTTGCTCCCCACGCCTGCCTTCCCGGGATAGTGGAGAAGCGCAGCGCGTTTCTCCGCTATCCCGATGGCTTTTGAAGGCAGGCGGGGGGGAGCAAAGACTTTGGCCCACCGCCGGCCTTCAGAAGAGGTCCTGGACCTCTTCTGAAGGCCGGCGGGGGGCCAAAGTCTTTGCTCCCCCCGCCGGCCTTCCCGGGACAGCGGAGACTTCTCCGCTGTCCCGGGCGATCTGAAAATGCTGGCGGGCGGCAGCGAACGCTGCCGCCCGCCAGCATTTTCAGATCGCCCCGGGACAGCGGAGAAGTCCTTGCCCCCCCCCCCCAGCCTTCAGAAGAGGTCGGGGGACAGACTGTCCCCGGACCTGGTCTGAAGGCGGTTTCCCTAGGAACGCATTGATTGATTTTCAATGCATTCCTATGGGAAACCGTGCTTCGCAAGACGAAAAACTCGCAAGAAGAAAAAACTTGCGGAACGAATTAATTTCGTCTTGCGAGGCACCACTGTAGATAGTAGAACAGAAAGAGCTAGATTAAAAACCAGCAAAATCCATAGATATTTTTATTGTAACATACTCTGTTCTACTGTCCCCTTCTTATGTGCCATTCCAGTAATAAAACAAAGCTGTTATATTAGAAATGTGGTGTAATATAATGATAATGCAGAAGGACCCACCTCTTGTTTATTTTATGTTAGTAAAAGCAAGGTAAAGCAAGATGATGATGATGATGATGATGATACGCCACCTGGCTGGGTTTCCCCAGCCGCTCTGGGCAGCTTCCAACAAAGATAAAAAATAGATTAAAATGTCACACGTTAAAAACTTCCCTGAACAGGGCTACCTTCAGATGTCTTCTAAATGTCAGATAATGTCAGATAAGCGATTCCACGTTTGAATTCTTAAATGCTCTCAGGTAGATGCCATCTAGACTTGGTGACATAAGAAGAGCCTGCAGGATCAGGCCAATGGCTCATCCAGTCCAGTATCCTGTTCTCATAGTGGCCAACCAGAGGCCTGTGGGAAACCCACAGGCAAGACTTCAGCACAAGATTAGACAAGACAATATGTTATGATAGTTTTTACTTGGTCAGTAAGGATGGGGAACCCTTTTGGCTCAGCAGGCCAGATAGTTATCTCCCCCCCCCCCCCCGGCTAACTTTGACAGATGTTTGGTACCATCCACCTGTCAGTCAGGTTGGCTCATGGGTTTGGGGGAAAGACTCTTCTCTGCCAACATATTGCCCACAGGGAACATGCTGGCAAAGCAGCACTCAGCAGAATTGAACCCTGCCCATGACCCAGTGGCACCAGCTGTTTAACAGGTATGCCTGGTTTGGAGGAAATGGTTTGGCTCATTGGCCAGAAGTACAAGGACTTTGTCCCTTGTCTCTACAATTTGCCTCAGTTTCTTCAAAAGTTCAGGTGCATGGAGTCGCCCTTTATCTTCCATTGTAAAGACAGATGCAGATAAGCCATTCAGTTTCTTCTCACTCTGCTTCTCCTCCTTTTGCACAACTTTAACTCTTTTCATCCTATGATCCAGCCGGCTCCCTGGCCAGTCTCCTGCTACTCATGTATTTAAAGATTTTTGTCGTTGTTTATTCTATTTTTAGCAACGCACTGCTCAGTCTTTTATTTTACTTATGTATCCTTTGTTGTCTGCTTAAATTTCTTTTGCTAAAAGAGGAAGTTTCCATTTCTGGAGTTAAACGTGACTGTGTTTGATTTTCTTGGCAGTTGTCCACTTACATATATGTTGAATTTGTTTGTACTGTGGTCACTTTTCCCGGCCGGTTCAAAAGCACAGCTTCTGTGTGTCTGCGTGCCACTTAAAATTAAGTTCAGGGCTGGCTTCCCTCTGGTTGGTTCCATGACCAGCTCATCTGTGGCACAGTATTTAAGGATATTTAGACATTTTACCTCTTCGTCATGCCTGGAATTGTCCTCTATGTGCGAATAATTGAAGCCACCCATTAGTAGGTGAAATTTAAATTCAAATATCAGGATTTAAATACAATATAAATGTAATATAAATACAAATAAAATATAAATTTAAATATCAGGATGGAATGGTTCCATGGAGTTCAGAAGTTGCAATTATGGATTTGAGTAAAACTTAAACAAGCTTATTGTATATCTACCTCTTTCATTTCTCTCTTATATTTTAATGGTAGTAGATCTTGCACCCCTGTTTCACATTTAGGACAGATAAAATAAAAATCAGATAATTAGTTAGGAATTTGAAAAGGGGATGGATCCCTGGTTTAGTCACTAGTCTGCTTCCCATTTGCTGACTGCAAAACTAGAGTATGCAACTCTCCTTGGAGGTCTTTGGACGCTCTTGGTGTGGCTTGAGCCAAATGGCTTTTCTTCCCTATGTCTCCGCAGGTAACAAACAACTAATAAGTCTAATTGGTAAGAAATATTGTCCCGTAGCTCTGGAAGAGAGTGAAAGACCCCTCCTATTAGAGAGGCACGGTATTTGTAGGGACTCCAATAAGTTTTTTTGAATGTATTTTGACCCAGTTCTCAGATGACTATCACCACAGTAGAGCTCCATAAAAGAGCTGAGCTCTGTAACTCAATTGTGTGCGAGAGCTCGCCCTTCGTAATGCCTCTCTCACTTGTCTTCACTTTCTGGATATCATAGAGTCCATATGTGGTCCAAGAAATACTGTATAGAACAGTAACCCAAGGTATTTAATACTCTTTACCCATTCTGGAGTTTGACCATCCGATAACTGACTCTTTTGTGTAGACTTCTTTTCAGAGACTAAGATGGAGCAGTCTTTTATCAACAATGACATTATTCAGTTTCAGTCATAGCTTGTCTCTGGGGGAGCAAATCAAACGCTGCCATAGAATCTGAAATATAACTTGTTCATAATAGATACTAAGCTAATTGTTCTATAATTGTCTCCATTGTCAGCTGGGCCTTTCTTAAAAAATACTTTTGTATTTCCTGTACCCTTCGATTTTCATTCTTGTTTCTTGCATGTAAATATTTTCTCAGCTTTCCACAGTACTTGTTTCCATAAAATTTGAAATAGTATTCAGCTTTTCTCTATTTTTATAAATGAGGAGGAAGTGTTAAACCTCTTTGGATTTGATACGGAGTAGTGTTAATTAGTTTAATTGATAAAATAACTGATGAACTATAATTTGCTATTGTCTAATCTTTCTAATAATTTTATACTTCTATTTTTTATTCTGCTACTGTTTTGATCGTTTCTATTATTAAGCTGCTTTGAATTCTGAAGTGGAAGACAAGTGTGAAAGAAAAAAATAAAACACAGAATACATTTATTATGAAAAAAAGGACAGTGTTTGGACATTACATCAAAGTGTTGATTTTAACCATATTTTTAGTTGTCAAGCATTATAGAAAAGTTAGTACGTTAAACCTCCTGCCACGTTTTAGTATGGGAGATAATATTTATTTTAAAATCTCTTATTTATGTTCCAGTTATACATGTACCAACTATTCCGAAGTTTAGCCTATATCCATTCCTTTGGAATATGCCATCGGGATATAAAACCACAAAATCTTTTGCTGGACCCCGACACAGCTGTCCTAAAACTTTGTGATTTTGGAAGGTAAGGGTCTCTGGCAAAAAAGTGGGGGGGGGGGCGGGACAGTGGTGTTTATCCTGAGCTCCTTTTCAGTAGTTGTGGTTATTCTGGCTTGCATGACGAGGCCGCTGCCACTTATAACAGTATTACACTTCATTTTGGAAATGAGCAAAGTGTGCGTGAGATTGCCTCTGCGTTAAATTTTCCATGGCTGAGTCATGTCGGATAGGTATGTATATTGAAGTTTATGGTGAAGCAACAGCTAGGCCATTTTGTACCACACATTAAGTCTCGTCGCAATAAATACATTAGTCTTGTGGCAAATGTGGTCAAAGAAAATCTGTCTGAAAGTAAATATTTTAAAGACAGGCAAACTACACAGCGTCATTATTGTTACAGCACAGAAGTGAAGGGACGCAGGGCCAATATCTGCTTTGCTCAGATGCCAGTCGTCTCTCTCCAGCGGCTGTCACTTGGCAGCAGCCATTCATCAGGCTGCAGTAGAGGATGGAAGAGCACTTCTGCAGGGCCACTTCATTGCCACGGCTGGGAGTGCAACATTTGACTACCCCTCCTCTTGACCCCAGCAGGTCATCAGATGGACTTTAGTGCCTAATGGAGTAGTTGAAATTTGTAAGACTTGACAGCATAAGGACATTTCTAGTCCAATACAGAACAATAGAAGAATTAATGATTTAAGTGTCTGGGGAATTCATTATTTTATTTTATTTGAACAATTTCTATACTGCTTAACTACAATAGTCTCTAAGCATTTTAAGGGTTTTTTAAATTAATAGAAAAACCTTGAACCTGGCCTGGTAATGTACGGGCAGCCGGTACATTTGAGCGCTGCAGACATTTGTGAGATATTTTAGTGTATTTTTGGTTTCTATGGAAGCCGCCCAGACTGGCTGGGGAAACCCAGCCAGATGGGCGGGGTACAAATAATAAATTATTATTATTATTATTATTATTATTATTATTATTATTATTATTGAGCGCTCCAGACTTTTAAGCGCTGCAGTTATGCTCTGGCGATGGTCTGTCCCCATCAGTAGCCTAGCTGTGGTGTGTCTTGTGGGCATGGGAACTACCAACCCAGAGTGTCTCTTTGTTTCCAAGGTTTAAGCTCAGTTTATTGGCCCTAATCCAGTCCAGTAGTGCACCTAGAGAACGGCCCAGATTATGTAAAACCCCTTGTGACTCAGGTGTTATGGCAAAGTAGAGCAGTGGTGACACTTTGCCCCCAATTCCTAAGGACTTCATCCATAGACCTTATATAGCTTTAAACAGCATTGGGGACAAGATTGTACCTTGTACATTGTATTGCAAAGGCCAGGAAGCTAAAACACAGTGAATGTGTTTCATGATGTCTTAACTCCCTCTGTCTGTTGAATATGATAGCAGTGGTATCCTTTTCTGAATTAGATTCATAATGAGACAGTATATTTTGATAACACAGCTGTCATGCTGTTGTTAAAGATCTTGGGCCTTTTCTGTAGTTCGGATCCTGTGGTTCTGTTGGCCCTGATCCTAAACATCTGTGCCTTCTCCCAGACTTTGGGAAAGTGAAAAGGTATAATGCAACAGGAGGTCTACGTAGTGAAGAGCTGCAAATGAAGGTTCATCTTAAAGCAAAATAACATTTGTATGTTTAATTGCACTGCATGTTTTTGTTTTAAAAAATAACGTCTTCCTTTTTCTTTCCTCATGTCTAGTGCAAAACAGCTAGTTCGTGGAGAGCCCAATGTCTCTTATATCTGCTCTCGGTACTACAGGGCACCAGAGTTGATCTTTGGAGCTACAGATTATACCTCCAGTATAGGTATGTCTGTATTTATTTTTAAAATATTTATGTTTTATGTGATCAGAATGGTAGACTACACAATCACAACTATCCTGAAATACAACAACAACGAAACCGCTTTAAAACTTCATGTTGAGGAGCTATTGTGGAACTCTGCACTTCCATCCCCCCCAAAGCTACAGTTCAAATGGATAGCCGGTATTTGCAATGAATGGTAGGTGACCCATGCTGTTCCATTATAAAACCAACCTGAAAATCAAGATAAAAGATTCTCATCTGCTATATTTTCAGCATCCTGTTAAATGGTGCTGAGGCAAATTCTAGTATTCAGGACCTTCCACCTCTATTTCTGTGTGACATCGTGGCATTTTCTGATCCTTTTTTTTTTTTGCCATATCAACAATGCCACCTTTGTTTATTTCTGCAGGATGCAAGCTATGCTTTGTAGTGAGATAGCCCAACTATAAAAGGCATAAAGGTTACCCAAAGTCTGCTGCAGGGAAGTTTATGGCACCAGACCCTGGACTGGCAGAGAGATTATTGGATTGATTAATTGCATATTTTACAAATCCTGCCAGCCCTCCAGTGAGCTGAGGGCAATGTACATGGCCTTTCTCCCTCAGTTCTTATCCTTGCAGCAACACTGTTAGGTAATTAGACTGAGAAATAGCGATGGTGGTCCACAATTATCCAGTGACCTTCATGGATGCTTGAGGATTTGAATCTGGGTCTCTCAGTATAAATCCAGTTTGCTACCATGTTGCATTTAAAATGAGACATTTCTACCACAGTTCTAGAACAAGCAGAAATAAAAGAAGCAGAATGTCAGCCATGAGCCACCCATTATTTATTACATAAGTGAAATCTTCAGTTTTCTAGCTGATATGTTAGCTTATGTGGTCACCTGAAAATGCATAGTTCCAGTTAATGAGTCCATTGCCTTATCATTGCTGTTTCCTGAATCATTTTCAGCATGCCACATCAAGCATTCTCTGAACCCTTTCCAGCATAGCAGGATCATTCTTCTAAGGCATACTGCTAGCTGAGGCTGATGGGAGTTGTAGTCCAAAACATCTGGAAGGCACCAGATTGGGGACGGCTTTTCTAACCTATACCTGGGACTGAAGCAGAGTACTCTACATGCGATCTTGTCAGTATTGGTAGAGCAGCACTGTTCTTTCTGAAATATTGGAAACTAGGCTTCTTTTCTTGCAGCCAAAAAAGTGACTTTGGCTTTCTTTGCCACAATACCATATTGTGTGCAGACAAGACAATAGTGTGCAGTTGTCTTCTTTGGGCTATGCTGATTTGTCCTTCCTTGTGAACTAGAAGCCAGAATGCACAGTGCCTTCCTCCTCTTTTGAGATTTTAGTTTTACATTGTATATGTAAACATTTTATTGATTGATGGATTGATTTATATTACATTTATATTCCACTTTTCCTCCAAGGAGCTCAAAGTGACATACATAGTTCTCCTCCCTGATTTTATTCTCACAAAACCCCTGTGAGGCAGGTTAGGCTGAGAGTGTGTACCTGTCCCAAGGTAACCCAGTGAGCTTCCTGATGGTGTGGGCATTTGAACTGTGGCTTTCCAGGTCCTAGTCCAACACTCTAACCAATAATGGCTCTGTAATATTGAGTTATATTTTGTTACTAAAAACACATTTTTAAAAGAACCGCACATGTTGAAGTTACCAGGGAAGAGCATTGGGATGTTGTTGGAGAGGAAGGTGTTGAGCCAAGGCCTCAAGGTCTGAAATGAGAGGGAATGTGAGCAGCAGTATGGAGATGCAAATGGAAATATCTCTTGAATAGAATGAATTTCATATTAGAGGAGGGGTGTGTGGAAACTGGCAAAATCTGAAAAGAACACCGGCACCGTCTGACTGAGTTACTTTTGTATATAATTTTGCTTTGCAAGTTTTGACCTGGTACAGATTCATAGAAGGTACCTTTTGTATGAACATTGTCGGTGCTTCTCTGCAGCGGCCTCAATGCTTACCTGGTAAAGTAAGCCTTACTGTTCTGTTTCTATTTCTATTTATACTGTGCGTGTATATGTGTGTGTGCGTGTGTGCGCGCGCGCATATATATATATATATAGAGAGAGAGAAAATGGATCTATGTAACCCCCAAGATCTTCCTATGTTTCTCCCCCCCTTCCCCAGATGTTTGGTCTGCAGGCTGTGTATTGGCAGAGCTGTTGCTAGGACAACCAATTTTTCCAGGCGACAGTGGTGTAGATCAGTTGGTGGAAATAATCAAGGTATGAGGGGGTTTTATTATTATTTGGGCATCATTTTAAATTGGAAATGAAATAATAGTAATTTTAATGTAACTTTGGTTTCTATAAAACCCTCCTTATATTTAAAAGTAAATGTGATACTGGCTTTTATTTTCTAGGTAAGTAAATAAGTCATTTTTACCCCTTCTGCACATAGGGCACTCAGAGTTGATTCACTACATTAGAAATGCAAGAAACCCATTTTGTGAATCTTTCTACCATGAAAATCAGGATATGAATAACCTAAATAAGTAATAAATATAAAACAGAAAACGTATCTAAAAGTGCAAAAATACGTGTTGGAATCACTACCAAATGGCCAGACATAATGATTCCTGCTCCCCACACCGCTCACAATGTTCATTGCTCAGTAATTGTGACACGATCCAGTAGCAAGTAGTCTTCCCTAGCTGTGGAAAGGAGTGAAATCTTCTGATTATTTGTGAAGCAGGGGTATTTGCTGCGACTCAGAAGTTTCCTTCAATGTATTTTGACCCAATTCTAAGTTGGTTGTGTATCCCCGCAATCCAACTTCAAAAACCAGAGCCCTGTAACTTACATGTGATAGATATCAGGGCCGGAGAAGTTGTCAAAAGGAATTTTATTCCTGGAATTGAGGAACGTAGAGGATAAGTTGTGAAACTAGGTCGGCTTATATCAGCGACAAGGGGTGGTTTTCAATCTGTGATTGACAGAACAAAATCGTTCTCCACAAAATTCAATGGTCAAACCTATATAAATGCACACAGATATATCGTTCTCATGCAGACAAAATGTTCAGTTCATCATATTCAGTTTAGTTCTTCATTTAGATCTCTTGGTGTATATCCAATGAAATTCATTCTGTAGGAGTTTCTGCTACAGCTGTTGTCCTTCAGTGTTCATCTTCTCTTGACAGCAAAATTTTAAGTCTTAACGTGTCCACACGTAGACATGTGTAGACGTGTAGACACGTAGAACATGCTGTGTGCTTTGGCTCCTTATACAACTTATGTGCTTGCAAATGCAGCTCTGAATAGGTCTCGTAGAATATACATTCTGCCATTGAGTTGCTGTGATCAGATGCTGCCGATAGGGCTGTATCCCCTGAAAGGCAATGTTTTTTAACGGAGCTGGACACAAATCATCCGTCACTCACACCATGAGGAGGAAAAAAAGGGCATTTCTTATATAGAATGTACTCATATGAAGGTTCTTCTTTTTGTTGGTAGTAAAATAAAGTATGTTTAAGGTAGCACTTGGCTTATCTAAAGTGCATTTTGTACAAAATTATCTAAGTGCTTCAGAGATGGTCTGCATCATGTTAATTATGGTGCATAGTCCTACATACATTTGAATTAATTATGTGATCGGTACTCCAGGGAATAGTAAGAGATACAGCCAGTGATTAAAATGTAAACTTGGCCGCAGTTGGAGTGATCACTAGATGTGCAGTTCCTGTTTGCATCCATTCCTTTTACTATAAGTGCCTCGTGCTACAGATGTTGGCTGCAATAGCTATATTGTTTCAAGGTGCTAATAGACCACATTTTCTGTTTTCTAGGTCCTTGGAACTCCTACAAGAGAACAGATTAGAGAAATGAATCCAAACTACACTGAATTTAAATTTCCCCAGATTAAGGCACATCCATGGACTAAGGTGAGAGCCTGTTTGAAATAGTAGTGGGTGCCTGGAGAGGATACGCTGAGGTCCATACATTAATCTTTACAAGTTAATGGGCAAACCAAGGCACTATTACTCAGTGGTCCTATAAATGTTAATGCGCGTATTTTAACCATGTTCACAATAGTATTTTTGTTACTGTAACTGGAAGACACTTCCAGTCAGGTGGGGTGAAACACATCTTTCTCTTTTCAACTGCACCTTCCTTTACATCCCACCCCTCCTACGTATGTACTGGGAATCCAACCCTTTATTCTTCATAGCCAACTCGTGTGTGTGTGTGTGTGTGTGTGTGTGTGTGTGAAGTCTTGTGTAAATATGGAAGTTTCAGGATGCCTTATTACTTGATTAGCTTCACCCTGTTTAACAGGAGATTCAGCTGGTGAATATTGATAGGGTTTTAGCTGAAACAAAGTAACTGAGGAACAAGAGGGAGGCTGCAGTATGCTCAGGTTAACCCCAGGGCTTGTAGACATACGAAACATCTTTAGGAATTATTTTTTTAAGGGTTCCCCCCCCCAAAAAAAAGCCCACTGAGGGTTAAGAATGCTCATTGTTGCTCTGGAAAGCTGAGTGTTTTTGGAGGGGGTGAAAGAAAACTGAGGTGTGTAGGGAGAGAAAGAAAAGTATTGACTGGATTCCTCCACAGTAGCACTTCACTATACAAAATTTGGTGATGTTATTATACCACATTTGTCATGAATGTTCTGGCTATTAATCAAAAAGAAAAATGAATAGAGATCCTTATCGTTCATGTTTATAGCTGTTGTCCACACCAATAAGGAGACAAGCAGGGCCTGATGTATTGTGAACCTATATGATTCTCTTTCTTTAGGTGAGCGATAGAATTAAAATAGAATCATTTCCTGCCTCACAGAGAAGTATCACAGTACAATTGTAAACAAGCAAAAAACATACACCCACACACCTCTTAGTACTTGGTTCTCTGTAAAGTGCCAGAAACCAATGTGAGCTTCTCTTCGGCTCACTTAGAGCCGGGTGGGGAGAAGCAAGTTCTGCAGTTGCCTCATCTCTGCTGTGGATGCCAGGGCAAGCTTTTCTCCCCCTTGCCACATTATTCTTCTGGAGGGAAGGATTGCAGCTGTGAATGGGACAGAGTGTGTTTTCCTCCATATATTTAGTCCTCGGACAACTTAAGCTTAGACATGTCCTCTTAACTGAGAGGGTCTTGCTGAAATCAATTTTGAGGAGAAATTGGAGGGAGAGGTGATGGGTAGACAGCAGGGTTGCAATTCCAGTGACCCTTGGATTATATTCATCTCCATGATCCATATCAATCCAGAATTAGGGCAGAATACAGAAGAGAAATCACTTGTGTTGTGGTGGTTTACCATCTGCAACAAAGGTTCTAGGGATTGTACGCTATATGGTTGCTAGAAGCTGTCAGTATTCAGGCTTCACACTCTGATAGTTCCACTCCTGTCTGAGCAAAATTGAGGGCAATATTGAGTGACTGTTGTTCTACCCAATAGTATTTAATTCTTTTGAAATTTGTGGCTGCTGGAAGAGACAAGCACGTTTTGGGATGTGACATTATGAGTATGCTGAAGACGCCCAACTCTGTTTTTCATTTTCATCTAATCCAGATAGTGAGGGTTTCTTGAATGCCTTTTATTGGCTGGATGGGGGCAATTCAATTGACTTAAGAATTCAGGCAAGGTAGAAATGTTGATGCTTAAGAGGTCAGCTCATTTGGGGACAAACAGGCTCTGTGCTTTCAGTGGGATTATTTTCTCCGTGAAAGAGCTCCTGAAGTGTGAACTGGTTGCACCCTGTCCTCACTAAAAAATGATTTCATGACAATTATCCAACACGTTGTCCGTGAAGCCATCCTTGGTAGATAGTTTGTGAGGCTCAAGGTGGGTACAGGAAACATGTAGCAGGTTCAGTTCAAGGCACGACAATTTTACTTTTAAAGCCCTTAATGGCCCGCTTAATTTTATCTTCAGGTCAGTAGGTGGAGTCTTACTCCATGTTTCCTCTGTTACTGTGACTAGAGCACTGAGAGTTCATTGCTATAATTGCTGCCATAACAATTTAGAAGCCTTCTTTGTAGATTTCTGGTAATTTTTGTTGCACAGGGCAATTTTAAAAACAAACATGAAAATATAATAGAGAGAAAGGAGAAAAAACAAACAGTTGACTTTGATAATACAAATATTACATCAATCCTAATTTAAATGTATAGATTAATATAAGCAGTTCCTATGTCCAAATAGTTATAAGCCATGTGCTCAGATAAAGGGTAGAGATCTTCAGACCACTGAGTGGTACATAGTGGATGTTTAGCCTTCTAACCTTGCAATATAAGTCTTTTGGTCACCAAAAGGCTCACAGAATTCACTTTTGTTGTCCATCTGTTAGTCACCACACCTCAAGGATATAATTTAAGAGTGTGTGATCATCTGCAAATATCCCAGGCAACTTTAACAATAGTTTCTGGCCAGAAAGAAGACACCATACGACCATGACCACATTGTATGCCTCAAAATTTTTTTTTCAGTGTTACATCATTTCTTCCTATAAAGGCATGGTGGAGTCCAGCATACCAGAAACATCGTGTTCTGTTGACTCAGTTTTGGCTAAAAATTAAAGAAACAGTCAACTAGATGATAAAGCAGTGTTTCATTAATAGAATGAATAGAACACTCTATTAGTTTTCTGTGAAGATCCAGTTATTTATTCCAGCAAAAATAGGAGACATTAAGGCACTCAAAGCTGATATTTCCTAAATAGACACTAAAAGGAGCTGTAGTTGAAGATACCGTGATTCAGCTCTAGCGGTAAGTGGCAGCTAGACCGCAAAATTGAAAATGGCAAATGTTCTCAATCTGATGCTGTTAACTGGTATCTGGCTGTCAACCCAATTCTTTCACAAAGGACTTCCTCTTTATTTTCACATCCAAATTACCCCATAAAGTTAATGTAAGAATGAGCATATGGAAGTGTAACTGAAAAGACATTCTACACATAGGAATCTTACTGGGTCGCAGAGGGAGCCAATGAAGTAAATGAACTGATAAATCCACAATCCAGGAGGGCATAAGGTTGGGGGAGACAGTAGCAAAGGGAGGCACCATTGGAACAAGCCCACCTGCTAGACCGATAAGGATGCCTTGCTTGGCGGAAATAGGAGTTCATCCAAGAAAGTCTGAACGCTGGTTGAACTGGTCGGGTCAGAACCAAAGTATTCCCTCAGATGACCATGAATCCAGAGTTCTTCTCATTAGAAAGGTCTCTGACCAGTTGCAGGGTTACCTCTGCTTCCTCCTCCCTACCCCTAGTTTTAGGTTAGGGAAATTGAGGTCCTGTGGCCCTCGGATAACTCTGTGGTCCTAGGGCTTGTATTGTCGAAAACAGATTAATTATTAAGACTCCCAGTAAAAACAAAACAAAAATTATCCCAGTCCACAGGGTTTAGGTTCCAGGTAAGTAATTATTGGCCACCCCTAGAAAGTGTTCTAGCTCCTCTTGGAGTATTTAGTGTGGTGCATGGAAGGTAATTATTTACATTTTTCCTGGCATGTTTTATTTTCACCAGAATGTTTGGCCTTTCAGCTACTTATTTTATTTGCTGTTGTGTTCCTTGATCTTATTGTTGCAATGACTGTTTTGTTGACTTTAGTTGTTGTTCACAACCTTGGGTATCTCACTCAAAAGGTGGGGTAGAAATGTTTTAAATAAATAAATAAATAGGCTACACCTCAGCCTCTCGTTTTGTAGGTTGGGTAACCTTTGTGTTCTTTAGAAAACAAAGTGTGCAAGACTACTGCCACTATGGATTTTTAGCTGCAGGGTGCCTCCCTCCCTCTTCTTAATAGCTGTTATTGTCTAGTCATATAACAGGCACTTCCTTTAGGTTGCCCCACTACCTGAGAGAGAAAGCAAACGAGGTGCCTTCGCACCCTTGCATTCCTCTTCAGGACCCACTTCTTGACATCATGATGTCTCTCCCTGCAATGTTTCAACAATCTGCATTCACCTGCTGCTTCATTCTTCGCCGCTTGGGATTCCTCTGAAAACAGACAGTTGCTACTTCCCATCATATGCATTTGTGGAGACCTTGCCTTCCTCAAAGCAAGTGACAAACCTTCATTGCATCGGGTCAAAATTCATTTGGCCCATTCATGCAGTCCCAAAGGCTGTATTTGATGGCTGGAACCATGTAGAGCAGAAAGCATGTTCTTTTTTCCTATGTTTTCTGCCACCTGCAGAACAAAAGTTCATATCTCTGCAGGAGAGATGCAAAAGTTTCATTTTGGGTGTCACACAGATGTGTCCTTAGAACTCCTTAGTCCTGCCACTAGGAGAAGGCTGCCTCTGGCAGCTGATTTTGGGGGTGTAATGAAAGGGCAGCAAATTGTTAGTTATATTATTGTTTTTGCTTCTGGGAAGCGGGAGGAGGATTTTCTGTCTCAGGTGCCAAAATAACTTGGTTGGTGGTTCACCTTAGCAGAATGTCTTGGGCCAGCCCTGCATACATTGATTCAACAGCACAGTATTTTGTTTCAGCCACGTCTTATTACATGCTCCCACTTCTCCAGATTGGTGGATACTGGTGGGTGTGTATGAGATATGAGATTGGTGGATACTGGTGGGTGTGTATGAGAGAGAGGGAGGCGGGGAGAAGGAGGAAGGGGGGAGTTAGCCACACTTTCTCCACAGGCTCCTGGAGGACAGCCCTTATGGTGGGAATGGCTCCTCTCCTCTGACTGGACAGGCAGGGTCACATGTAGATCCTTTCTGGGCGAGGAAGTCACCCCACGCTTTCTGCTTACAGCCTACTGCCCCAAGATGGGCTGAGTAGCATTCCATACGGTTTTGAATAGTCAGTTCCTTTTAAATAAAAACAGACTTTGGTTTACAGTCATACCTGGTTGCGAACACTGTGGGTTTCACACCGCGCCAAAACTGGAAGCACTGGAACGGGTTACTTCCGGGTTTCAGCGCATGCTCAGAAGTGCTAAATTTCGCTTTGCGCATGTGCAGAAGCACCGAATCGCGTCACAAGTGTGCGCAGACGTGGCGCTGTGGGTTGCGAACGAGCCTCCCGCACGAATCACGTTCGCAACGCAAGGTATGACTGTATAAGCTTGTGTGACTGCTTATATGAAAATGCCCTGCTCTGGGTGTCAACTCTCTGAGCTTCTGAGGGTAGCGGAGAGCTACAAGAGGGCCCCTTATGTCCGTCCTCAGAATTGATTGGGCCACAGAAGTTGCATGAAGTCAGAAACAGGACCAGCGGCCACATTTCCCTTTACTCAGGGAGACCCCTTTGCAAAATGTATGCATGTCGGTGGGGAGGGGGTGGAATTTTTTTGCTTTCAGGAAGCATGGGAAAGGTGTAGCAGTTTCTTCTCTCCTGCATTTTGTTGTGCATGATGTAGCTCTCTTCTACTCTTCGTGTGTGTGTGTGTGTGTGTGTGTGTGCATGCATGCACATATGTGTGCACAACTGTCAGGTACATGAGTTTGGAGCTGGAGGAGTTTGCTTCATCTCAGGACCCATGATGGCACTGATTCAGCCCTGATGAAACATTGACAAGTGGAGCTGTTGTACAAATAATAGGGGAAGAGGAAAAAAATCACCTTTTTTCATTAATGAATGTTTTGAGTTGTTCCCCTGCTTTTCAAGCATAAGTTCTGCTTTGAATCAGTGGATCACAATAATTTAGAAAGTACTTCTTTCTAAATTATTGTGATCCACTGTTTCAAAACAGAATTTAGAAACTTGTCATCTCTACTTTCTGCCCAACCAATTCATTTAAGATTACTTGAATTATATTTGATAATTTATAAAATAGTCCAAAACAACTTACATGGTGATAATAGCATCTCTTCATTCTTAACTTTTCATTCCAGTAATGGAGGGGAAGGAAAATGGAAGTGGAATATCATGGAATTGAGACTATGGTTGGCTTGAGCGCTGAACAGGGCTACTCCACACAGGAACATTTTGTTGCAGGGCCCACATGCATATATGCATTTTTCAGTGTGGTTTCCTCTGTGAAAATTCTTTAACTAATCAAGCAAGTCTTCCTAAAATAGTACTTTATCTGTGACCATGATAACATATGTTAGTGAACAAGTGAGATAATATTTAAAAGTTACTTGAAAAGTTCCTATCAGTGTTCACATGTTTTATTTTAGTTTTTGTTTTCTGCGTGTGGCTTTCCTGTGCATTTTATCTGGCCGTATTTAGTCTGCATACTAAAGGTTAGTCTGCCCAATTGCATTCTCTTTTGTGCTCTTAGCTTTTCCTTTCCTTCACCAAGACTTATTTTAGATTGCAATAGATTTCACTGTGACGGGCCGGTTTTCAGACCGAGTGCTAAATTTTAGTCCGCAGACTAAAATATAATCCGCGGATTATTTGCCCCAGAAATTCCCTCACTGAAAACTACATTAAACACAGTAACCATGATGCTTAAAACATAATAGTGAGGACGGTTCACAGCTAACAGCGTACTCTGCCACCTGCCCTTTTGCACCTAGGCACAATAGAACGCTGAAACCACCCCCAGCTTGCAATGCGGCCCATTGTGCTTAAGTGTTGGCAACCTGTATTATCGACCACTTGACCTGTAACTGTGACAGTCCCTTGCTTTTAATGTTTGTTGTTTGTATGCTTCTATGTAGTTCTTGGTGGGTGAATAAGGCAGTAGAACAGGTTGCAGTAAGTAAGAAGAGTTAAACAATGGTAGTGTGTTTCTTTCATTATCAGTGTGCGCTTGTAAAAGAAAAGAAAAAAACCAAATCCTCCCCCCCCCCTTTTAAATGGCCATGAGGGCATAAGGAAGGAAGCCGCAGTAAAGGGGCAGGGGGAGTTAAGATCTTACCAGCACTTCTGAAATGTCCACTTCCTGAAGCATCCTAAAGAGATATCTGCCAAAAAAAGCTAAACACTAAAAATCCATTGGCGGGGAAGTCAATCCAAAATGAAGAATAATCCGCGGTGGCCTGATACACACATAGCTTATAGAAATTTAAAATAGTTATTTTTAGTACTGAATCTTAAAGATCTTTATTACATGCGTGGTTTCAAAAACACCTCTCATCTTGTGCTTTTGGGACAAAGAGGAGGGGAACAAAAGAGTAGTCTGTACATGAGAGCATGTCTCATGTTTTTCCCCATGTCTGTGGAAATCTATCTCCAAGACTGGGAAGAAGACTGCAGTTTAATATTGAAAATTCAGTATAATTTTACTTCTACATAGACATTTGATTTCATCTTTTTGTTACTTTTTACTAAAGTCACTGGCATTGGAACATGCATTTAAAATAAAATGTTTCTATACTATGCCTCACCCTTGCAAAATCATTTTTTTTAAAAGTTGGACTTGCTGCTGTGGAGACTGATGTTTAAAGGTTCAAATTGTATTAAACATTTAATATTTCCCCATCACCATGGATTTCTGATAATATTGGATATATTTTTCCTTGCTGGACTATTCTTTTGGATTGACTCCCCCTGTTTGGATTATTTCACTGCATTATCATCTTTAGGACTCGTCAGGAACAGGACATTTCACCTCGGGAGTACGGGTATGTACATAAATATTTTTTCATATCATCAGGTTTATTGTTGGAGGAGGAGAGGCAAAAATGAGGATGGAAGAGTTGACACCAAGCAGCCAGACTTGAGGTCACTGAGCCAAACGTTCTCTCTCTCTAAACGTTTTCCAGTTTTTAGCTGCTAGTTTCTTGCGGGGGTTGGGCTTTCAATTTTCTGGCATTGTTAATGGAGTACATTCTGTATCAAATTACTTTTTCCAAGTCCCAGCAGAGAAAGGGCAACCTGATCTTCATGAGGACCTGCAGTTAGAGTGGAAGCTAGAATACATGCTGCAGTACATTATAAGACATATTAAGTGTGAATAGCTTTTGCTTACTCATGGAAGGAGTGAAAGATAGAGTCAGCCTGAGTCTTGCTAGACAAGCAAAGAAAGAAAGAATCGTTCCACAGTTAGCAGTTCATCTAAAGATAGTAATGAAGAAAAATACAAAGCATCATTTTAGTTTAAAGGAGGCAAGTATACCTAAAGCCTTTCAACCTTAGATTGAATTTCCACCTGATTTCATATGGTGGTGGGGTACAGTTTTATTTGACAAGCTCTAGGACAATATTTGGGGTTCATAAAATTTGGGGAAAGTTTTGGTTTAATGTATATTCAGATTTGAATGTGGGATTTTCAGTAACTTGATGAATTATGTATCTGGAAAAAAGAATTTGAACTTCTTTAATGGAGATGATTTCCCCAAAATTTATGAGATGAAACGTGGTTTTTAAAATTTATCGTGCTTCAACAACTCGGTCATGACCCCACAACTTGGTCTTGCCACAATCACAGATGGACAACACAGCCATTTTCTCTTACTTGTGGCAGTGAAATTGTTTCTAGGATGGGTAACCTGAGGCCCTCCAGATATTTTGCTGTTGGACTCCATCCCTCATCAGTTCCATCCAAAACAGCCAGTGAGCAGGGATAGTGTGAGCTGTAGTCCCACGTCACCTGGGCCACAAATTCCCCATCCCTGTTGTAAGTGAAGGGGACACCCAGTAAAAATGTAAAAGATAAACCCACGTCACAGGTTGCACTTAAAAGTAGCTCCAAGAAGTATGTCAGGGCACAGGTGCCACTGTCTCTTATTCAGGAGTTGCTGCCAGAGTAGCACCAGGAAAGCCAGCTGCAGTAGCTTCTCATTACCTCTCCTAACCCAGCAAGAGGAGAAGTGCTGAGTTTTCAGAGGTGTTTTGTGAGGTTGCTTAGCCCTTTCCTTTTCTCCCTCTGCAGCTGGGTTCTGAAACTAGAACTAAGCACAAATTCAGTTTAGGGTGGGGGAGACAAGTGAGCTTGTGTTCATGACATTTGCAAGAGGGAATAGTTAAACATTCCTTCCCCTGTTGATTCTCCCAGACCAGTTTTCCCTCCTCTACATTGATACTACATTGATGTGTGTGTAGTTTTGATTTTTAAGAGTAAAGAAAAACTATGGCTGTGAAACATGGTAATTTCTTCCTGGGTTGAAAAGAGCACCCCTGCATCGAACACACGTGGGGAGAGGACTTGCTTTGGCTTCTCTCTTGGCCTGAGCAGGCTAGAGCAGGAGAGGGGCTAATATCATGGTCTGTTTTAGAGGTCCACAGGATTCCTTTCAGACTATGGTATTACTACGTATTCCCACAGTTGTCGCAGGCATGAAAGTAAGCCGCAGCCTGGTTCAGTCTAATAGTTCTTGCAACATCTGGGCACTGCAGAAGAGTTTTGCTTATGTGATCGTTTGCCTACCTTAACTTAATTCTTGTCTTTTAATTCTTCAGCTTTTTTACTTTCCCTCACATATGTAAACTAGCTTTCTGTACGAACTCAGAACTCTTGATAAATCCCACCAATAGCCTATACCATTATTACTGATGAGGAGATTCTTGACGCAGTTTATGTTCTGCTGAATTTAAATATCTTCTCTTCAAAATCTGTTTGAGCAGATTTGCAGTTGATTTTGCATGTGGTATATGCTATTGCTTTGGGGTTTGGTCCAACTTTACATGCGTGGGAATCCGTTCCCTCGGTGGGGTTTCTCCTTCCTCTCTTCCCGCTAGCAGCCTTCCATGCACCCAAAAATCTGCTCCAGAGGATTGAGTATCGGATTTTGGGTGTGTGCAGGGATGGGGAAGAAGGGGAACCAAAAGTCTCATTGCAAAAGCAGGTTTCCACTGTGCAAGTGAGCTGCCACAACTGAATCTCATCCTTTGTGTTTTGTGAGTTGGATTTGCCAGTTTTTGTCCCACCCTTGTCTCAAGATTTTACACATACTGTTTGCTCATGACCTGTATTGCACCTGTAGCGTAGGTGAAAGAAAATGCTTAAGGAACCTGTGAATGTGTGGTTATTTAATTTTTATGTGTGTGAGAGAGGAGAAGGTAGATGGAGTGCAACAGTGGTGACAAAAGACTGATTGTGAATAGTAGAAATATATGCTGTTTGACCTGACCGCCAAAGGCAAATGTCTGAGAGAAAAACTAGCTGGCAATACTCCCAAACGCCTAAAATTTGGAAGTTATCCTAATTAATTACCGTATTTTTCGTCCTATAGGGTGCACCGGCCGATAGGACGCACCTCGTTTTTTGGGGGGGGAAATGAATAAAAAAAAATTATTCCCCCCCCCCAGCCACGGCTGCCGCCCCAAGCCTTGCGCACACCTGCCTGAAGCACGGGGCACCCTCCGGAGGGCTCCGCGTGCTTCGGGCGGCAGGCTGCCGCCCCAAGCCTCGCGCGCCCGTCGGGACCTCCCGCCGGGCGCGCAAGGCTTGCAGATGCCCGAAGCACGGGGAGCCCTCTGGAGGGCTCCCCGTGCTTCGGGCGACAGGTTGCTGCGCCAAGCCTCGCGCGCTCGGCGGGACCTTCCACCGGGCGCGCAAGGCTTGCGGACACTCGCCGGGGCTGCAGGCTGCTGCCCGCAAGCCTTGTGAGCCCGCGGGAACTCCCGCTGGGCTTGCAAGGCTTGCAGATAGCTTCCTGAAGCCTGGAGAGCGAGAGGGGTCGGTGCACACCGATGCCTGCGTTCGCCCCATAGGACGCACACACATTTCCCCTTCATTTTTGGAGGGGAAAAAGTGCGTCCTATGGGGCGAAAAATACGGTACTTGCTGTGTATTATTAAAGGATAAACCAAAACTATGAGACCTGATCAGTGTCCCTACCAGTCAGCATAAATCCACACCGAGTACAAAATCAGTTGGTTGCTTAAAAGATGGAAATCTTTAAAAGTTTTGCTTTCAGTAAATGCTTCAGAATGTGGTCTTCAGAAAATCCTGCTCATTTGCTTTTCTCTCTCCTCCAACCCATATGCATGGCTGACTGCATTCCTGTTATGTTTGGAATGGATTATTTCTCTCTTCCTAAAAGTTCTTCTCAGCTGTGTCTTGTGTTCCCCCCACCCTGTGACCTTGTAACTTCACCTTAGTACAACAACCTTCCTTGCACTTAACCATTCAACCCTAGAAGCTTGATTAAGCTTCAGTACTCTATAAGCTAATGTCTCATTCCTACTCTGAGCGGTTTAGTTCCTCAGATTCTCCGTCCTTCAACGACAAGAGCAAAGAAGAGTATTGACGGACTGTCCCTCTTGTTCTGCCGCAGGTCTTCCGGCCCCGCACTCCACCAGAAGCAATAGCGCTATGTAGCCGTCTGCTGGAATATACCCCCACGGCACGCCTGACTCCGCTGGAAGCGTGCGCACACTCTTTCTTTGATGAATTACGGGACCCAAACATCAAATTACCGAGTGGGCGAGAGAAACCTGCACTCTTTAACTTCACCACTCAAGGTAGTCTGGGAGCATGAAGGAAGATTGTGTGTCCGCAGTTTCTTATGGCACAAAGATGGCATCATCTCAAATAGTGGTCAGAAGGGGTGGATAGAAAGGTTGGGCAGCTGGAAAGAGTGGGAATATTTCAAAGCGTGAACTGGGTTGAGAAGGTGTAGAGAAAGGGTTAAAAAAGTCCGAGGGAGAGACTTCTTTACCCCTCAGTCAATTGGGCTTGATTGAAGAAAGGCTGTTTGACATAGATACGCATCCGTAATCTCAATAGGCTGGTGCTCCTGTGTCATGATTGCCATTGTTACTGGGACATTCAATTCCTAGTTAGTCATAGGTGAAATTGCTTGTTAGATAGAAGATTGAAATATTCTTGGAAGAATAGAGACCACTGCTCATGTTCACATTTTTACCAGGAATTGTATTTAATAAGCTAATTGAGAATGTAACTTAGAACATCCAGGAGTCCAGATTTAGGGGATCAGCTGAAATGCAGGCTAAGGAAGTATGTTTTCGCAGTTGCCTTGCACATGTTTTCAAGAACTGTACAATTGTTAGGGGTTGTAAAACAGAAGCATAATTTGTGGCCTGTATTGTTCAGATTCTTTGGAAAGATGGCTGCAACCCAATTACAATTACTCATATGCATTTTGGTTAACATAGGGTTGCCATACGTTTGGATTTGCCCATGTCGGCAGGGCTGTTTTCCCATAAAAATAGCTCAAAAACAGCATTTTTCGTCTTGCAATTTTGCCAAACAGCTTTGCAAAAAAGAAGAAGCAGCTCAACAATTTATGGCAACTATAGTTAACATATCAATTTAATTTGCACATGGTTAAAAGAGATCTGAAGCAAGAAGCATATTTTCTTTGATAGGATGCTCTGTGTCAAAGCGGCCATTGGAAGAGGCATTTACGCTTGCATGTGAGAGAAGATAATATTTGCCATCTGCTCTCTTTATATTGGAAATAATTTTTTAAAATAAAATGTAACCTGTTTAATCAGCAGTACCTTTAACATTTATTTTTATTAATGTTAATTAATTAATTTAAAGTTTTTTTTTTAAAAAATCTAGCCAGTTAATAATATCGCCGCCCTATTTGAAGATACTCTTTTCTATGTTAAAGTCAGTGAAAGGGCCATGGCCACTTGTCAGGTTTCGAGAGGGTGCTGAGGGTGCTGGGGTGGTATTTTCCAAGCGCACAAATGCTTCTGCTCTTGAGACGCACCTTTTCTGCCTGGAAAGCATTTGCTCCACTCTGGGTTATGGCACTTCCTTTCCTAGTTGCATTGGTAACAGTAAATGCTGCCAGTTCCTCTTGACCCGAGACCCACCATGCCAGCTTCCATTTCTGCATATATGAAAGTAACCACAACACTGCTCTGAACAGGATGTTTAATTTGCCTTATCTCAGGACTGAATTACTTGAGGCAGTTCAAACTAATATTGTTAAAATCATTGGTATGTCTTGGATTATTTCTGCTGTTCTGTAAATGGCAGGCTGGAGGGGAAATTAATGGTTGTATTCAACATAGTGTAAGCCTGGCGCAGAGCCTAGGACTTGCCGATCAGGTCGGCAGTTCAAATCCCCATGACGGGGTGAGCTCCCGCTGCTCGGTCCCTGCTCCTGCCCACCTAGCAGTTCGAAAGCACCTCAAAGTGCAAGTAGATAAATAGGTGCCACTCCAGCGGGAAGGTCAATGGCGTTTCCGTGCGCTGCTCTGGTTCGCCAGAAGCGGCTTGGTCATGCTGGCCACATGACCCGGAAGCTGTATGCCAGCTCCCTCGGCCAATAAAGCGAGATGAGCGCTGCAACACCAGAGTCGGCCACGACTGGACCTAATGGTCAGGGGTCCCTTTACCTTTACCTTTACTAAGCCTGTCATTAGAGGAAGTATTTCCACTTATGCAAAGGGACTCCCTTGCCTCTTCCCCCCACCCATGTGCCCCTTAAATCTATTATTGGGGTTCCCCCAACTTTACAGAGATTGGGGGAGAGGGGCTGAAGAGACCTGTTGTGCAAATGGACACCCTTGCACAAATGGGATGCGTTAGTTGGCTACGTCCCAGGCAAGCAGGCAGGATGTTGTGGCTCAGTTTTATCTGGAGGTGCTTTAGCAAGAACATATTCGGCTCTCAAAAAAACTGCCATTGCCACTCTGACTGCTGCTTAAGTCGATGGTTACAGAGGCCATCTCTGAACAGAATGGCTGGGGGGACCCTGCCAGATGGGCAGGGTATAAGTAATAAATTATTATTATTACTATAAGAGCATTCTCGCCAGTATTACACACTTGTGAGAAACAGAATGCCCTTCCGCTGGCCCCAAGTATGTAGAATTTTACTGTGCAGTAGGTTGTCTTATGTTGGTTTCCTGAAGCAAATGTGCTAGTAAACTGACAGTACAGTATCTGTTTTTCCTTTTTGTTTTGTTACCTATTTTATATGTAAATTTTCACTCTACTTTCCATCCCTCAAAAATGTTTGACAGAAAGTTTAATCTCACATGATATCTGTACTAATAGAATAGCTGCAATTCAAAACACATTCTGCAGCAATCACTGTTGGGAAATGCAGTTTGGGGCAGGTGGGGGGAATATAAGGGCAGCTTGCGCTGTGGGTTAAACCACAGAGCCTAGGACTTGCCAATCAGAAGGTTGGTAGTTCAAATCCCCGCAACGGGGTGAGCTCCCGTTGCTCAGTCCCTGCTCCTGCCATCCTAGCAGTTCGAAAGCACCTCAAAGTGCAAGTAGATAAATAGGTATCGCTCTGGCGGGAAGGTAAACGGCGTTTCCATGCACTGCTCTGGTTCGCCAGAAGCGGCTTAGTCCTGCTGGCCACATGACCCGGAAGCTGTATGCCGGCTCCCTTGGCCAATAAAGTGAGATGAGCGCCACAACCCCAGAGTCTGCCACAACTGGACCTAATGGTCAGGGGTCCCTTTACCTTTAGTAGGGCACATGTAGGAATTTTTAAAAATGCCTAGTTTAAAAAGTCGTACCTGAAAGACAAATTGGAAGTCCCCAGGGAGGGGGATAGGAGCAGTGATGTACCAGGAAAAATAGGGATAGTTTGGGCCTAGGTCATTTGCCCATGAATATTGGGGCATTTAGTCTCTATGAGTTGTTAGAGATAGAGGAGAGTGCAGTTAGCCATTTAGACAGTCAGAACTGTTTTGATCTGGCTGGCTACCAGAAGAGAGATTGTGATTGACTTCAAAAGTAAGTAATCCAGAAATCACACACCCCCCCCTTCCAGGGGATCTGTAGCCCTTGTGTCCTTCTTGCCCAAGGAGTCCCTGTATGGAGAAAAGGATGGATGGAGGGGACCTCCTGGCTTCTCCTCCCCACCATCTTATTGGGAAGCCCCTTCTTCTCATCTTTGGTCTCCACCAGGGCATTCTTCAGGCCAGAGTGGTCCAAGCCTGCAGCCCTCGGGGACTTTTTGGGTGGCCCTTGGCAACATTCAAGAAAAAAACACCATAAAGCCTTTTTTAAAAATTGTTAATGAAAGCACATACTTCTGTGTAATGGATTTGTTTAATAATTAAATCTATTAAATCTAGTGTGTATTTAATTACATATATTTAATTACATATATTAATTGTGTATATTAACTAATATTAAATACACTTTTTTTTAATAAATGGAGATTTAATTCAGTGTGCGGCCCATGGGTTCTTTACAAATAAAAATCAAATACAATAAAACTCCTGGTATAAAGCATCATTAGAAACTAAACAACATAACTGAAATAGAAGCCGCCACCACAGCCTGTAACATCTACCAAATCCAGCCTTGACAAACGTCCACCTATAAACCTCACTATCAAGCATTCCCACCAACCATATCCATAACACAGCTAAGCCCCAGCCAACCATTTTTCACCAAATGAATGTGGGTCTACAAAAATAAATCACTGGCAGCATTAAAGATAATTTACAGCCCGCTAATTCAGCCTCCACCTCCATCTGGGGCAGCCCAGTATCAAATCAACAGCAACATGTAACTGTTCTACAATTCATCTGTTACATTTTGACCAGTATAAATAGACATAAAATTCTGATTTGCGGTCCTGATTTATTGCCCTTTTTTGGGGATACTTTGAATAATTTTTGAAAAATACTTTATTAAGAGAAAACGTATGTATTACAAAACAAAATGAGAACAAATATAGGTGACATAGAGCTAAATCGTGAAGCATAGTAATAAGCTGCAGCATTTGATCATGATAATTTTATGTATGAGTTCATTTTTAATATATATTTAATATATATTGATATGAAGATGCAAATTACTAAGTTTTAAATTACATTTCTGCTATAATTTTACTTTTTGTAAAGGCCTGTCCGTATAAAAAGGTATTCAAGAGACACCTGAAAGTCAAAAGTGAGGGCAGCTGCCAAATTTCTGTTGGAACAATGTTCCACAGCATGGGACTGGCGATATTAAGCACTGACTTTTAGTTGAAGCCAGCCAGGCCTCTGCAACACAGGGGACAATTAGCAGCACTCTTCTGGGTGATCTCATAGAATTGCAGAGGTGGAAGGGACCACCAGGGCCATCGAACCAAACTGCCTGCAGAAATAAAAACAAACGAGTGTCATCTGTACACTTTCCTCACCAGATGCAACCATCTGTGAAAACCCATGCAGATACAACAGCATGTCTAAATCAACCCTCACTTAGACAAGCCTGCACTTCCTTTCAAGAACAGGGCAGTCGTATGGTACACCTGAGCTTCCCCTTTGCAGTAGCAGCGCTCTCCCCAGCCAAGTGCCTCCATTGCCAAGGAGCTCTCCAGAGCAACACTGCACAGTGTGCAAGAGGCGGCCATTAGAAAGAATGGGCATTAGCAGACCCATTTCTACCAGCAAACATCTAAACCTGGTTGCTGCCCTATGTCTGATGTCACAACCAAGCAACCAACCATCTAGGTTATCGTTTCATTTTACCTACCTTCACAAATATCATTGGGAGTGTCTGCTTGGCCCGACTATAGTGTCTGGCAACTCTGTATACTGTTTCAGGAACATAGTCCAGAACCAAATTAAGGTATACCTCATCTTCCCTCCATTGGTCAAACTGTGATATAATTGCTCTTAAGGTATCCTGGGCACAGGATCACTGCAAGAACCTTGACTCTGGCCCAGTACCATCTGAGCAGCCAGTGCAGATGTTTTAGTTCAGTATAGGTGTCACACACCGTTGTATGTCTGCCCCCCACCAGCAGTCCAGCTGCTGCATTCTGCAGCAGATACTGCTTCTGGACCAGGCCCAAGGGCAGCCCCAGATACAGCACATTGCAGTAATCCGGTCTCGAGGTTAAAGATGCATGGACTACAGTGGCCAAGTGATCCTGGTCTAGATATTGCTATAGTTGGGGTACCAGACATAGCTGGCAATAGGCAGTCCCAGCCACAGTGGAGGATGTTAAGAATGCAGTCACAAGTAGTCATTAAGCAATTATAATACTCTTTTGAAACTCACATTCCAGGGGCATGTCTGTAGCAGTTCATTTTTGTACTCTAGCTGAAATAGTACTAATAACGACAGTTTCTTTTAGGGATTTGGAAGGTAGAGTGATTGCAATATAAGACCAGCTGCTTCAATCTCATAGTTCATACTCACTTCCCTTCAACATTATTGGTGTGATTTAGTGGTGTAATCGTACTAATCATTTTGCTTGTTTGTTTTAAATAGCTCACAATTCCAGGAGCAGGGTGTGTGGGTGTAGAAATGCACAAATACACAGTCTGTACAAAAACAACAAGGGGGAAATTTAAAAGAAATGCAGTATAGGCAATTTGGCAGACGTCATGGCAGAGAAATACCTTTTCAACAGAAAAGAAGATGCAAAGGATGACAGTCTTTCCCCAGTGAAGTTGTCTGAGGAGTTTCCAACTGTGGGAAAGCCTGTTAGAATCATAGATTCTTAGCAACACATGGCCATGTGGCTGATGTGGGATAGGAGAGACCGTGAAGCGACCGGCAGAGGCTCCCTGTGGGCTGGCTGTGAATACTCTCTTCTTCAACTTCCTTCTAGAACTGTCAAGTAATCCGTCTCTGGCTTCGACCCTCATACCTGCTCATGCTCGGAATCAAGCAGCTGCTTCAACCCCGACAAATGTTCCAGCAGCCTCAGGTGAGACTTTCTTCATGCCTGCCACGTTTTTGCTTGCAAAACTATTCCACCTCCCCCCCCCCAACTGTCTTCCCTGACATGGTGTGTCCTCAGTTACTGATCATATCTTGTTTGCGGACTGAAAAGAAAAAAATAGCAGCCAATACCAATTGTGTTTGCTAGATTGATTTCCATTTCAGACATGGGGTGAATAAGGGAACACCAGCAATTTCCACTCCAGATTTCCAATTTCATCAGCATTCTGCAACACCCATTCTTAAAACAAATCCCAAGCTGGGCAGAATCAGATACTGGGACAATGCAGCCTGAGGATGGTGACAGGTTTCTTAGAGAGGTGCGGGCCACCACATGTGTGCAGGATCCTTGCCCTTCCTGGCTCATGAAAGCAGCCGAGGAAGACTAACCAAGTGGGTAAGGGTGGCGATTGAATACGTTCAGCAAAGCAGGGTTGCAGCCTGCCATAAAGAGGCAGTGATAAGACCTCTGCTGAAAAAGCCCTCCCTGAACCCCACAGTTTTGTATAATGACTGGCCAGTCCCCAATATTCCATTCTTGGGCACGGTGCTGGAGTGTGTGGCCGCTTCTCAGCTCCAAGCTTTTCTGAATGAGACAGATCATCCATATCCATTTAATACTGGCTCCAGCCATGATTATGGGACAGAAAAAGCATTGGTTGTGTTAGTGGATGACCTACACCAGGAGCCAGACAGCAGGAGTTGGTTCTCCTGGACTTTCGATACCATTGGCCACGGTTTCTCTGGGATGGGATTTGGAGGCCTTGTTTTATGGTGCTTGTATAATCTTATTGTGATTATTTATGTCTTGTATATGCATACCTCCCTATATCCGTAGATCTCAGGGTTGTTCACAACGTAAAATTACAATGTAATAAACACAAAATACATAACAAAAATAAGAGCAAAGACAACCTGATAATCCCCCCTTCCGCAACACATTTTGAAGGGTATCAGATGTCAATCAGCCAAAGGCCCAGTTAAAGAGGAACATTGTCACCTGGCGCCTAAAGAAGGTGCCAGCCAAACCTCCCTGGAGAGAGAATTCCACAAAGAGGGAGCCATTGCAGAAAAGGCCTGCTCTCATATTGCCACCCTCTGGAGCGCTTGAGGAGGGGCACAAAGAAGGGCCTGGTAGGCTCATAAGGAGAGAGGCAGTCCTTGAGGGATGGTGCTCCTGAGCCGCTTAGTCCTAGGGGAGGTGCTGCTGTGGGTCTTCTGTTTGCTGCTCTTAACCTGAGGTGTCCCTCGGGGTCTGTCCTGCCCCAATGCTATTTAACATTGGCAGGATGCCTCCAGGAGAGGTGGTCCAGAGTTTTGGGGGTTGCTGCCACCATTCCATCTCTCCTTTCCATCTAAATATGACGAAGCTGGTTTGGTGTTAGTAACGGACTGGAGGAGGGTGAAAAAATTGAAGGTCGTGGTCAGTTGAAAGGCAGATCAGGGAATGGAGATTCATTATGTGCTGGAGGGGGTTACACTCCCTGAAAAACTCAGGTTCGCAGCTTGGGAGTACTCATAGATTGAACCCTTAATGGCCATAAGCACATTTGCACATTTAAAACTAGTGCACTGCTCCTGTTCCTGGAGATGTCTGCTCTGGCCATGATGCCCTAGTTTGGATTCCTGCAATGACCTGTATGTGTGGCGGCCTTTGAAAAGTGTTTGGAAACTTCAGCTGGTCCAAGATGCTGCAGCCAGTTTGCTCCCTAGAGCTAATTACAGGGAGAATAGAAGCACTGTCACAGCAGCTCCACAGGGTACCAGTCCATTACTGGTTATGATCTATAAAGCCCTATTCAACTTGAGTCCAGGGTATCTGAAGGACCTCATCTCTTATATGACCCTGCTTGGACTGAGATGTGCCGGGTCATCTCTCTTGAAGAAGGAACACAATTGGTAAAAATACTGCAAGCTCCTGAATGCTACTTCAGTCTCCAGCAGCAGAGCTAGATTAAACAGCACCAACAAACTGCAGAACAGGTTCTTCAGGGGCAATGCGATGAATACCACATCCCTAGATTGCATTGACCAATCTAATTCAGTTTTCTACAACAGTACCTGAACCTCTGTTTGTTAGCACTCATGCAGACGACTTATTGGCTCCAGGTGTTTGTTCAGGGTGTTTATGGTTATACCTGGATCCGATGAATAAGAGAGGAAAAATAAAATTGATACCAGCCAACTCAAAACCCAAGTTAGAAATAAAAATGAGCGGGTAACCAGAACTACATACAGGATTCCCAATCTTGCTATGTCACTGATTTGATGCATAAAAGGGCATTACAATGCTATATTTTCAATCTCTTTCTCAATAAACCCTAACAAACAGTTTGTCCTTTTCACTGCTGATGCATAACAAGTCAAGTTTTAATAGCAGTAGCTGCTATGGTCCCAACATCTCTTTCCTGGATAATAGGCACTAGTTCAAAATGTATATGAAATAAGCATTTGTTTGCTTCAGTGGTTCACCATTTTACACTTCTTGCCACTTCGTTCACTATTTGTTCAGCATAGAGGCGCCGTTTTGGCGCATTCTGGTTGCTTGGAATTTTATCATCCTCTGTGCTTTGGTGTCTTCTGTAAACTTAAATACTTAGCTACCTAAGGCTGTTTCCCCAAAACCACACCCAGCTGCCCTGCACCTGACATCAGACACACAGCTGCCAGCGAATAATTGGGAACCTTAAAGTGCACTCCCAACCATTCATTTGCTGCTGCTGCTGCTGCTTCTTCTTCTTCTTCTTCTTCTTCTTCTTCTTCTTCTTCTTCTTCTTCTTCTTCTTCTTCTTCCACCCTGCCAATCTTTGCCTAAACATTCAGGAGCATACCGTTGTATGTTGGGCCAATTTCAGATTCATCAGAGAATGAAAAATGTATTGGTAATCTATAGCTGACTGTGGAATCTGGATTATGTTCTGCATTTATTGACTCATCCTTTTTTCCTACTTGGGTATTTATATGACTGTTAAAAATGTTAAAGAGCTACTTAATTATATTACACAAAGTGAAGTGTGTGTCCCCCTATTATTTTTCTAGTTTGATCTAATGGATAGCCTTTTGGTAGAGATGGCTCTCGCTTACATCAAATTGTCTCAGAAATACTTTATCCAGAAATCAGTGGGCAAAACTAATTCATTATTGAGCAAAATATGAATTCATGTGCTTCAACCCTCTTACCAACTGCCCCCCTCCAAAGCGAGTGCAGTGGCAGCAACAGCTGTCCTTGTTGCTAGAAGAGGAAAAGAAGGTGATGTCTGCTGGTAATGTAGTTCTCCCAAGGACTCCTGCAATGACAGCAGGTTTTGTGAATGCCAAGCAGAACTTGCAAAGTACAGAAGTGCTTGGGTTTTCTTTGCTAAATAGTGGGTGCGCAGCCCTCCTCCGCAACTGCAATTTAGCAGAAGAAAAGCAGAGCTCCACCAGCACATAAGGCGTATGTTTCAAGCAAAATAAAGCTTTCCCATTGTAGTAGACTTTAGGAGAACTACACCATCCAGCAGAAAGTGGATTCCCCACTCCTCTGGAAGAGAGAGAGAGATCAGGTCAACCTTCTTTCTTTCTTTTTAGCAGCACCAACCAGAGAATGAGAATTTGGGTACTTGCACAGCTATTGTCTTCTGTAAAGATGGCTCACCAAGTACCTGACAGCCCCATCACAGTAAAGTTCACAGCATTGCTACACCTCCCACTTTTTTCAGATAGCAGTAGCTACCAAATAGAGCAACTCACGAACATCAGATACTACAGGTCTATGCGAGTGGCTTGATTTACGGCAGTCCAACATTTTTCTTTTTTTGATATAATATTTTGTAATTGCTTTGATTTGCACCATTATAGACCACACTTCCTTTCCCTCTTGCTGTGTATTATTATGGACTCCGTAAATCACACACCTGTATCCTATACCTTTTAATAGGAATTGTGACAGCCTTTCAAAATAACTAATCTTTTATTTCTTTTTTCTGAACCCTGTTTTTATTGTCTACTGAATTCAGGAGAGGAGTTGGGGAAAAGGAGCAGAGTGGGCTCTCAATACTTTTCTAACTCTGTAGAATTAAATAGTGTCACCTCTTAGCATCCTGTTTATTTGTGTCTGTTTATCAATCAAGTGTTTTAATACCTGTTCATCAGTAAATTATTTTCAAAAGATGTTGTGTATGTGAGGCCTAAACCTCAGCTATTTGGTAAAGAACCATGATTGGCCAAGGTTTATTAGTCAAATGGGTTTTATGCGAGGAACTGCCCCAGATATAGCCAGGCATCACTGTAACACGCTGCCACCTTTGCCTTCCGATATTGATTGGTTCCTCTTGATTTATCAGTACCTCACAATCTGCTGGCTGTGTTCACGAGAAAAGGGGCAGAGATGTTTTTTTCCTGCTTTCCCAACCCTTCAGTGTATGGCATGTGAAACCTGTTCTTGGCACCAGGCCCTGCCATTGCTTTCCCAGAGCCATGACTTTTGGGGCATGTCCAGCTGTAGTTGAACCAAATAGTCTGATCTAGGCCTCAGCCATCTTTGCCTGGTTGCTGGAACTCACAAGGATTAAAAGTGCAAACAACCCTCCCAATATCCCCAGCACACCAACTCCTCTCAGACCTTTGCATGCTGAGCTGTTGTGCATGTTCTGCCAAATAAATCAGAAGTCTCCACAGGATCAGAATCCCTGCCTTACCAGGATTCCTGATGATGTGGAAGCAGAAGCCTTGTTCAGGGACTTCATATCGAAAGGGAGCCAGCAAACATTGGGGGCTGAGGTGAGGCTTAGGTCTGCTCTTCTACACACTTGTAACTCTCCTGCCAGAAGAGGACTCTCTTGTTTTCCAGGTACCAAACAGGCCCTTTTTAAAAGTGCCCAATTTCTGGCTGCCATTCAGGTGTCTCTCCCCTTGCCACAGCTGCCTGAAGAGGCCTGCCCGCACGCAGCAGGTTTCCAATCTTTAACCGGTGTCTTTGCTTTCTTTTGCGGTGTTTGCAGATGCCAATGCAGGAGATCGAGTTCAGACCAATAATGTAGCTTCAGCATCAGCCTCCAACTCCACCTGAACTGGTCACAAGCAGCAACCTGTACAGGAACAATCGCCAGTAATTTTGAGTCTTGCTCTGCAACGCTGGTCACATTTGGAAAGAAAATTTAAAAAGAGGAAAAAAACCCTGTTCATTATAGTGTTCAATTTTTTTTTTTTATTGTTGTTCTTATTTAACCTTGTAAAATAGAAATTCAAACCAGTTTCATTGTGTGCTCACTCTGCTGCGGGCCCTTTGGGGCAGGGGAAGAGGTGGGTGGGAAGAGGGGAAGTGGAGCAACAGAACACACCAGTGTCTCTTCCCAGGACAATCTTCTAATTTCAAACAATTGCTGTTGTGTACTTTAGAATCAGGAATCTTATCTCATGCCCTCCCACAACAGAAAGGAGAACCCTCATTCTGCTGAAGCTCCTTTTTTTAAGCCTTGTATTTTTAAGTGAAGTTTCAACTTTTGGTGTAGTGCACAACTTGAATTTGGTTGGGAGCTTAGCAGGAGTTGCTCACCGTGAATAACATACACAGGAGACCTTAACTATCTTTGAGTTGGGATGAGGAGGAAGGAAAATGTGAGGTCTAAAATACACTGAATTGCCAAAGCCAGGGGAGGGGTGGGGGGTGGGGGGATTGCTGTATGAATAACGCTTAAGGGCAAATCTTGATCTTAAATTCCGTTCTAGCATTGGAGAATTCTGCAGATATGTATGTTACATATACACACACAGACTATCGGCTTGAATGAAAAATGCTCATTCACCTACCTTAAAGATCCCTGAACATGAAAGGTTCTGTAAAGCACAAAAGAGCCCATAGTTAGTCACTTGCATTCTTCCACAGGTGGGAGCAAGTGTACCCTCCCTCCAGGTGCAGAAAAGAGGCAGGAAACCAGTGGAGAGGTACTTCTGCACCTTGCCCACCTTCTTTTTTAAACTCTAAACTGGCTTCTTTCTCAAAGAAGCAAACAGGAAAACAATGCCAGGGTTTATAACGTGAATGGACGTAAACCTCCATTGCAATTAGAGCTTTCAAATCGACACATTATTTTTAGGTGATTCTAAAATCCAAATCTAGAATTTGTGTTTAATTTCACCTTTTTTTTTAAAGCTTCCTTCTTTCTAATCTTTATTTATTGATCTTCCACGGTTGCTGTTGTGATGCTTTCACAATGGTAGTGTATTAATGAGTAGACAAATCAGTTTACTTGCTCTTGCTGACTTATAGAAAGCTAAGTGTGTGTGTATATATGCACATATACATATACATATATATATATTATAAATATATACATAGATACAGTGCTGCTTTTTATTTTTTAATCTATAATTGGTCTGACTGAAGCAGAAATGCCTGTTTCTAGTGTCTGTGTTCTGGGTTATTTTGTAGTGGCAAAAAGTCAAGTCTCTCTGTTTTTGAAGCGAAAGCAATACTTCTTGAAAGGCGTTAGGGAAGTTGCGAGAAGGAATGCCATTGCTGCCGGAGCAACCGAGACAGGCTCTTTATGTCTGGCTTTGAGAGATGCGCTCACCTAGCCTTACACTCCTTCAAATGAATCTCAGTCATCTTGGTGCTTGTGAGAGTTTATTTCGTTGTTGAATCTTCTGAAACATGATTTGCTGATTTGGCCCGGGGGAAACACAGCATTATGCAGATGCAGCCACCGGAAGGCAACAGGGCCTCCTCTTTCTTCTCACGTTTATGAAGCTGGGTCTGAGAGTCTAATCTGATTAAAGGTGCTTTTCAAGGAGGGAGCTGTTGGGCTGTCTCAAAAAAGGATGAAGAGAAAGTTCAGATACATGGTTATTACAATAGCTTCAAGGGGAATGGGTGTGGAACCCATATTTGTTTAAACACTCCAGTTTTCTATAAATGAGCCTATGGCGAATGAGAGGCCTGGAAGGGGATCTTGCTGCAGGAAAGGAGCCTATAGGTGTCTTCCATGTTGATTTATAGCCCTCACGATCAGAGCTCTTGAGACACTTGAACAAGCAGGAGGATGACATAGAGAAAACTCAGTTTGCAGTCAGGAGAGCAGGACAGTCTAGGCTCAGGAGAGAGATGGTGTCTTAGGATTTGCATTACTTTCTGTTAGTTTGAGGCTAGCAGGGAAGAAGAATGAAAAGCGTTAATTATTTTTTTAAAAAAATTGTTTTGTGTGTGTATGTGTGTGTTTATGTGTAAACTGAGATCCTGATGGTTTTACTTTCTCGAGGATCATGGCGGGACTGCAGACAAAATTTTATACAAATCTAGATCCAGGTGTTTCAATACCATTTTTGTAAATAAACAAGACAAAAGCTCCTCACCAAATTCAAGTTTGTACATTAGTTGTTCTTAAAATTTTGAGTTGTATTGCTTTGTATGTAAATATGTGGACCCAGGAACTGCTGTTAATGAGCAAAACGTTACCATTCAGGGCAGTTAAATCTGTTTTAATAATCAGACAAAATGTAGACGAGCTTTTTAAAGCCATATAGTTTTAACTCTGTACAGTAGATAACCGGCCTGTATTATTGTAACAATAACTCTAGCGATGTATAGTATATCTATATAGTTTGGAGTGCCTTTGCTTCCATAATTTTTTTTATTTTATTTTATTCCTTTTTTTGTACCAGATGTCTCACACATGGAAATCTTTGTTTCCCTTCTTTGAGTTATTTCATGTCAGTAGTATAATGAAAAAGAAAATTCATTCATTTTTTTATTTTTTACTTCAAACTATGGCTTTGTTCGTAGGCGTTTAAAAGTTTCTCTCCCTTGCCCACAATAGCAGTGACCGGTTTCATTTTACGTTTGCTATCTTGGCATCTAAGTGGCAAGTTTACATTTTGCTCGTCTTTTCCCAGTACGTTTGTCCAGAGTTACTTGTAGACAACAGCTTCTAGCTAGGAGCTTTAGTTTAGTCTTTGTTTCTGTAGAGGCAAAATAGGGCTTTGCAAAGAAGCTGTCATGGAATGGGGGTGGGGGCAGCAGGGGGGGTGGAAGAATTGGGGTCTCACTCACACATCCTTTCTGCTTTTTTTGGCCAGAGATTAATCTGTGGTATTGAGAGTCTGTAGTTGTAGATTATCACTTGCCCTCCCTCTCACCCCGAAGTTTTATTTTCTTATGGAAGTCATTTTGAAGTTGACCTTAATTTCTGTGCCCCGCGCAAAGGCCTTGCTTTGAAAACTCTGCTCACTTGTGTGTTTGACCTTGTTAGTATTCCACGTGAGATTCTCTTCTTCGGTGGCAAAATGCTGAACTTTTTATCAAACCAAAGGTTGCTGTTTTGTTTTTGGCTTTTTGTAATCATCTTGTGTTCATTCCGGTAAGGCAGAGGCTGCACTTTTTCTGGTGACACAAAGGTCAGTGATAGCATTTTGTTTCTGACAGTCCACTCCGAAGTCTGTTTTTGTGGCTTGTTTTTAAATGAAGTACTTTAATGGTCTCTTGATCTATCCTTTGTCTGCATTGCATGTCCCTGAGATGGCATTAACAATATTCTGTGTCCCCAGCTGAAAGTCAATCAAGACACTCTCTTAATTTTGAAGTCCCTTCCTTTAAACAAAGGGGTGTGTGGAATCAACAAAGATTACTCTGAAGTCATCTAACTGATACTTGAGCATATACTTCTTTTTATAAATAAGCCAAGTGATGGTGAATGTCCGTAATTAGTATTAATTTGAAATGTTCCCAGATTAGTAATGCTTCTTAAGAAATGCTACCAATAAACTATTATCCATTATAAATCCCAGCCACTAGAGGTCAAAGCCAGTAATGAAAAGCACAGTTTAGTATGTAACCCAGGACCTACATTTGCCAGGTGTATACATCAGAAAGCCTTTGAATTCCCAATATTTCTATAGAGGCTAATTTCTTGCTTCATTTGTGACAAGGCAATAAAAGCAAAATGAAAAGGCGTAATAAAGACTTGTACCTAAAGGGTTAGCTTGAGATACATATTTTCCTTCCTTGTGTTGTTTGTTCTTGGTTTTTTGGAAAAAAACAATTTATATATATAAATGAACGTTTATATATATAAATAATATGCTTGCCTGTAAAATTTGCGTTTGTTACTATGTTGCTGATAGATCACTTGGGCTTGTGCACACAATTACCGTGATCACTTCCATCTTAAAAGCAGAAAATCTAAAATCTATATATAATGGACTGTGGGGTTGTATACAAACTATTGCATACACGTACAAAGCTGTCTTGATTCAAAGAAGAAGCAAAACATGTATAACATTATTACTACTTGAATGCCTCTGTGACTGATTAATTTTTTCATTTTAAATATAAACTTTTTTGTGGAGAGTATGCTTAATGTTTCATTATTTTGCCTCCTCCCTTCTGCTCCTTTGTAAATACATTTTGTTCTGTGTGACTTGGTTCGGAAATAGTTAACTGGTACTGTAATTTGCATTAAATAAAAAGTAGGTTAGCCTGGACATGAAATTTAAAAATACAAAGTGTGTGGTCTTTATTTCAAAACTCTTGGAACTTTTCTGTATCCCACCTCCATTAAAAGTCTCTTCTTCTGCTCCTATTCACCTTTTTCCAGAACTGCTCCTCACCCACCCAACCAGGGGGGTTTGACTCTTTATATAATAAACACAGGGAGCTAGCATGTTTTCTTAAATGGTCTGTATTAATCTGTGATACTTTTGCAAGAGATAACAGCTTCTGTCTTCCACCAAACCATTTGATTTGATGGAAAGGAAGAGGAACCCTTTGACAGTTATCATCCTAGATGACCCTACTTTATCTGCAAGATGTGCTGAGACATATTATAATGCACTTCCTTTCTTTGAGCCCCTGAGTAAATCTGGTGATGGTGTGAAGAGTTTATAATAACCATGTCTTGTGGGGCTGTTCCTCCAACAAATCGGCACGTTGCTATCTCTGAGCTGGGTTTCAGTCCTGGATAATGTATGTATTCAATGTGATGTCTGTTTGCGCAAAAGAAAATTTCTTTTTCAAGCCGAATGACTGGTCAGATCTATTCTGTTACTATACTAAAAGGCTAGATGCAAGGTCATGTGACTACTGCTTCAATAAATTAAAAAAATATATTGCAAAAAAGACTCCTCTTCATTTTTATTAATCATACACGCAACAGCCAGGTTGGGGCAGAGCAGAGGTTGTGGGAAGACGGTTGAAGTCATCCTGGGAGGCTGGCACTTCTCGTTTTCAGTTCTTGGATAGCCAATAAGAAGAGTCCATCTTGGGGGAGGGAGGTGGCAGCCAACCCTACATTGCTTCTGATTTTCTCCCTGTTGCTTCACCTTCCCACCCCTACCCCGCATCTGTTTGCCCTGGCTCTCCCACAACTGTTGCGTTCTCTGCCCATATCCTCCATCTGGCTCACAGGCAGATCTGGAGAGGAGATGCATTAGGAGGAGGTGTTACTCCTTCTTCGTAGACCATCGAGGCCAAAAGGTGTGGACTCCTCCAACCCAAAGGACACTCAACCATTTCATCCCTCAATGCACAGCAGTCCGTGGTTACACAACAAGGTGATACTCCTTGAAAAGAACAGAAAACCCAAGGTGTGGGAGGTTCAAGTGCCAGCCAGCCTGCCTTCAGAAAGCCTTGAAGTTTCAGCAGTTGTCCCTGAGTGTGTCATGGCAAGCGATGCCCATTGTGAGCTTTCCACAAGCTCCTTTTTGCTGCGCCTTGCGCCCTGCTACCCTGAGCTGGCCATGCCTAGGACCTTGGACTAGTCTTACCTTCCTATGCCCTATCTTCAGGAAATGGCCCCTGTCCTATGAGCAACTGTCGCAGTGTCAACCCAGTCATTCCTTGGACCAAAGCTGGAAGATGACAGTGCAGCAATATGTTCCAGCCCTGACTTCTTTTACTCCGTCTCTTCTTGTGTGCCCTATTCTTGTTCTGTCTTTCACAAGAACATCCCCTTCTTCTGCAGATTCCTTACTTGCTTGTCTCTCTCTCTCTCTGGTTTCCTTTGCCCAAGTCTTTCCAAGGCTGCTGGAGCTTGAAGAGGAGACAAAGAGAGGTTGTAGGGCTTCTCTGCAAGAACTTCCCTCTAGTCCCAGAGTTTTGGTAGTTGGGCGTGATTTATTCTATGATGAGAAGATACAAGACTTCCAAACTCTCCTGTGTGCTGTCTTTTCCCCACAGCTGCAAAAAACCCAGCCCTAACCCTAAGCTTAAGGGTGGGAAATGTATGTTTTTTTGAAGTATCTCTCTAATTGTTCTGCTTTTCTTGCAAAACTCTTATTTTTCTTGCTGCCAATTGGATTTCAAGATTTTACCGCTGCAGTCTATGAAAATATTTAAAAAATTATTCTGCTGTTGCTCTCGGTTTGTTTGATATGGTACACACAAGGATGTTTTAGAAAGAAAGGAGGGCACAATGCAAAAAATGGGGGGAAGACCTCAGAGGTGCATATTAGTCCCAGGTGCTTCAAGCCTTTTGGTGGTTCCTCAGGGGCAACTAGAAAAGCAATAGATACAAACCATCAGCAATGAATAATGAGAATTGTAAAACTCATTGTAAAAAATACACATCATTATGAAACAATGTGCAAGAGTTTGCATAATGGGTCTTAAACATGAAAACACCTCATTAATGAAACTTCATCCGATTTCTCCTAAAGAATCCCTATATAGTCGTACCTCTACTTACGTATCCCTCTGGATACAGAATCTTCGGGTTACGCCGGCCACGGCAAACCCGAAAGTGTATACTTCCAGGTTTCTGCGCATGCGCAGAAGTGCACCTCTATGACATTTTTGGGATGCGAACGGACCCCTGGAACAAATTAAGTTCATATCCAGAGGGTCCACTGTAATACTATAAACATCAGATTTATGGCCCAATTAGACACTATCGATTCACACAGAGACATACAAATTCGAACTTAATAAAAAATACTCAACTTACAACAGCTGAATTCTCTTGGAAACATATCTGTAACCCTGATCAAATAGTTCTCACAAAATCTGTTAAAAATCCAACCCAAGGGCACGCTTCATATTAGCTATGTAATGACAACTAACCCTTTGCATTCTTTCCTGCAAGTAAGCGCCATTGACCACAGTAGGACTGAGCCAACATGCATAGAAATAGACTACGTATCCATTCAAAGGACAACTGTTTTCCACACTATTTCAGAATTTCTGAGACATCACTGGAGTCCAGGGCAAGCTTTCTTGCCCCTGGGTAAGAAACGAAAAAGTTCTTTGACCAAATTTGGGGGGGGGGGGGAGGCAGAGAGACATATGGAAGCATCACTCTGAAAATGGGCAAGAAAAAAATTCCCAGGCAAGTATCGGCAACCACCAACAAAAGCCCACCCCACCCCCAACTTTGCTGCAGGTACATCCACTCTGCTTGCTAACTGATGGAACAGAGAAAAGCAAACAATTCAAGTGACGGCTACAAAGAAAGGCCAAAGCTTCCCTGAAACCAACCTTCCCCCCCCCAAAAAAAAGCCCCAGGGTGGGCCTTCTTGTGCACAGGTGGGACCATGATGCCTCATGAGCAGGACTGGGAAGGAACACAATTCTAAGCATACCTTATTTCTTTTCCGTTTCTTCACTGCCTGAGGGGTCTGTACCATCACCTTCAGGTGGCATTTCAGGCTCTGTTTGACTGTCAGGAATCTGTGGCTCATGCGGCTCATGGGGTTCATGCAGCTCGTGGGGTTCATGGGGCTCAGGAGCGCCTTGTTCTTCAGCTGCTGCAGGAGGCAGATCTGCACTCGGGATTGCTAGCTGAGAAAGTTCGACACCAGTGGCCAGTTGGAGCTCAAAGAGCTGTCCCACGGTCGTCTCTGTAGTCCCATGAATGATCTGATGAGCTGCGTGAATGTGCTTCCTCTGGGACTGTCTCACTGTGCAGGAGAAAGTGGTAGATCCAAGGCAGGCCAGCAATGAGAATGGTGCATTGGGCTCCCTCATCTCCCACATCATTCTCTTAACTCGGCAGGAGACACTTCCTGACCAAGGGGCCAGCCTCCGCTCAGCTAAGTCAGCCATGGTGTTTCAGAACAAAGGGCAACTCTGGCAAGCAAGAGCTGCTACCATCCCAGCAGAGACTCAGGTGGCTTGCCAAGTCCACCCTTTGAGAGACTCCTGTGACACAGAAATAAAACTCTGCCAGACCTGGCTCCCACACTCATTTCAGAACAAGGACGGGAAAATGCACCCTGGATTACATTTGAAGAAACAGAGGCCCCCAGGGGAGGGCCTTCTAAAGGTGGCAGAGAGCTATGCAAAGGAGATCTCAAAGGAATTAGAGCAAAATAATTAAAAATGGCAAAGGCAGAGGACACTCCTATACAGGAATCCCCCACTGCCTTCTAGGACGGTAGTGGAGGAAGGGGGCAGGCATGGAAAGGCTCACACTGCAGCAGGAGCCTCTTCTTTTAAAAGGAAAAAAAACATATCCAAAATTTATGGTAAGACACAAAGGTAAAGGCCCCCTGGACGGTTAAGTCCAGTCAAAGGCAACTATGGGGTTGTGGTGCTCATCTCGCTTTCAGGCCAAGGGAGCCGGCGTTGGTACACAGACAGCTTTCCGGGTCATTTGGCCAGCATGACTAAGCCGCTTCTGGCACAATGGGACACCGTGACGGAAACCAGAGTGCACGGAAACACCGTTTACCTTCCCGCCACAGTGGTACCTATTTATCTACTTGCACTGGCGTGCTTTCAAACTGCTAGGTTGGCAGCAGCTGAGACAGAGCAACGGGAACTCACTGTTGCGGGGATTTGAACCGCCAACCTTCTGATTGATAAGCCCAAGAGACTCGGTGGTTTAGACCACAGTGCCACCCACATCCCCTTTTAAGACATAAGTAATCTCGGGAGATAAACAAGCTGTTCACACTTCCTACCTTTCTCCTTGATGGCCATTTTCCTCACTTCGGGGATCAGGAAACTATAAACCAGCTCGGCCACAATTTCTTCAGACTGAAGATGTGTTCGACTAAAGAGGAGATCATTTGTACAAAAGGTTATATTTTTGTCATTATCTTCATTTCCTCTCTCATCCCAATTCCTCCGCTCTTTTTTGTTTCACATCAGGAGGGTTGTTTGTTTTTTTTAAAAAGAGAAACAGTAATATTTGTGCACGTTCTGTCAGTGAGGACACTTCCTACATGATGGGAAGGGGCGTCAGACCAGATCTGACAGGAGCGGGGTAATACCTCACTTCCACACCATGATCAGGATGGGCGCTACTCCAGAGGAACGGGAGGACCTGCATTTGCTCTCTGTCTTTCAGGAAACAGGAGCAATGCAGGATCCAGGGCAAATGGAGGAAGGAGAGGCATCTCACTGGTGTGAAAAATATATAATAAAATATATACGAGCTGCATGCCCAAGTTGGAACAACTCTGTACAAAGGAATATACACAAACTTAAAAAGTTTGCAATATGGTACAAAAACCACAGGTGGCCACAGAGAACTGCTGTTCACGTCACACTCACAGTGAAATACTTTTTAAATCTAGCTTCTTCCTAGGTTAGATGGCCATTTCAAATCTTTTTTTTTTAGCATCTGCTAGGCTTTAAGGGTCACAGCATCTCACACAGATAGCTGAATTAGTCTGTTGCAACAACATCAGGAGAGTGTCTTGTGGCACCTCAAAGAACAACAGATTTACTGTGACATACACTTTTATGAAGTGCACTTTATTGGCAAAAGGGGCTCTAGTCCACAAACCTTTATGCCACAATAAAATCTACCCATTGAGCAATCCGCAGGGAACCAAAATATTACACTTTGCATGTAGTCGGCAGGATACGAACCTGCACAAAAATGGTTAAGACTTTAAGGTGCCACAATACTTTATATTGCGATATATGCTGCTGTTCCCTTGAGAATATACCGTGTTTCCATTTCATAAGCGATGTCGTTGATTTCCACAGCCACTCTTTGAATCTCTTCTCTAGCCTGTTCGTCAGCCGTAGTCTCCATGCTCTCCAGGATGACATCTTCCAGGTAGGAGTCAACTGTACTCTGGTGCACCTTGACAACCTGGAAACAGCCCCAAGCAGAATATCCTTCTTAGCACCATCTCCTATGATGAGGGAGCACAAATCATGTATAGGTTGGGTGCTTCCACACTAGGACCTTTGTATACCATTTTACAGTGTGTTCAAATGATGTTTCCAAATTGAAGACTTCCAGTATTTTCTGCATTTCATGCCCCCTATCTTGCAACCCCCCTAAAAAAAGATTTGTAGTGACTTTTAAATCCTACAATGCAATTGTATCAGGTGCCTGTCCAAAGGGGGGGGGGCTATGAAGGCTTTTCACATCTTGTACCTTTAAATGAAACACATTCGCTTTGCTGGCTGCACTTGTTTTATTGATTCTGGCTGATGGATTAGTGTGTAATTCCCCATTAAATAGCCTTTTTCTGAACTGCCTCATTTCAGCTTATTTCTTGGAGGGGTAGGGGGAGATTCTTTAGCTACCGATCTCTTCCCCTTTTTAGTTGGTGCCGCACCCCAAAGACATTGACATGTGTCAATTAATGGGCTGTTCAATGATAAATTTCTCAAAAATCTGCCAGCCCCAGGATCAACTGGAAGCAACAAGAAGAGCTGACTGGCAAGCAATATACTTTTAAGTTGCCAATAACCTCTGCTGAATGGAACTTACTTCTGAGTAGGCATTTCAGAAGCTCTTGGCCGGCGGGGGGAGGGGGGAGGCATTTCTAGTTAAAATAGCACTAGATTAAATGCTGTGTAGAATCACAGTTTTAATCACAATTCCAATTTATTGTGGAAAAGCAACGCCTCTCCAGCACTAAAGGGCTCTATTGTGGAAGGGACTGATGCGATTCCAACTGTTGTTGCTGTTTAGTCGTTTAGTGGTGTCCGCCTCTTTGTGACCCCCTGGACCAGAGCACGCCAGGCACTCCTGTCTTCCACTGCCTCCCGCAGTTTGGTCAAACACATGCTGGTAGCTTCGAGAACACTGTCCCACCATCTCGTCCTCCGTCGTCCCCTTCTCCTTGTGCCCTCCATCTTTCCCAACATCAGGGTCTTTTCCAGGGAGTCTTCTCTTCTCATGAGGTGGCCAAAGTCTTGGAGCCTCAGTTTCAGGATCTGTCCTTCCAGGGAGCACTCAGGGCTGATTTCCTTAAGAATGGATGCGTTTGATCTTCTTGCAGTCCATGGGACTCTCAAGAGTCTCCTCCAGCACCAGAATTCAAAAGCATCAATTCCTCGGCGATCAGCCTTCTTGATGGTCCAGCTCTCACTTCTATACATCACTACTGGGAAAACCATGGCTTTAACTATACGGACCTTTGTTAGCAAGGTGATGTCTCTGCTCAGTATCTTAAAAAGCAGAGACATCACCTTGCAATTCCAACTATTGCTTTCCTATAGCCAGTCCAATACATTTGCTACCTGAGGCCAAGATGGTGGTGGTTCTTCATTTCCAACACACACAAGCTCACTTCAATATACGCAATGGGATAGGCTCCTCCTCTGCACATGAGGTGGCAGACTAGGTTAGGGGCCTTCGGAGAGGCTGTATGGCTTGCCCAGTTCTGACCTCCAAGAGAGGAAGATGTTGAGGGGAGAGGCTCAGGAGGAGTGAGCTGGGAGCTTCCACTGCGCCTCCCCTCCCAGAGCATCTGCCACCTGAAGACTTTGCCTCACTTGGCCTAATGATCATTGCCAGCCAACCCAAGCTGGGAGGAAGGGTGAGATATAAGAATAAATAACACAAAGCTCGCGTTTGTGTGACTAACTTATCTATCTGCAGATTTAGTTTAGCACATATACGTTCAGCCCAAGGATCAGCTGTCAGGTATGCAGAATGGCCAGAGTTTACTCCAAAGTATGGAATGGGTACTCTGTGACAGAATCTAGACATTATTATGATCATTTATTGAATTTATATACCGCCCTATACCCGGAGGTCTTAGGGCGGTTCACAGAAAATATCACAATACAGCCATACGTCATGTTACGTTTGCTTCAGGTTGAGCATTTTCAGGTTGTGTTCCGCGGTGACCCGGAAGTACCAGAATGGGTTACTTCCGGGTTTTGCCGCTCGCGCATGCGCAGAAGCGGCGAATCATGACCCATGCTTGCGCAAATGCGCAGACGCAAGTTGTGTTCTTTTCAGGGTTGCGAACGGGCCTCCGGAACAGATCCCGTTCGCAACCAGAGGTACCACTGTATATAAAATAAAAACAATAACACCCTCCCCCTCAAAAAAGAGCCACATTTTAAAAGGATGTCAATCAGGTCAACCAAAGGCCTGGTTAAAAAGGAACGTTTTTGCCTGGCGCTTAAAGGAGTATAATGAAGGCGCCAGGTGAACAGCATTCCACAGACAGGGAGCCGCTGCAGAAAAGGCCCCGTTCTCGTGTTGCCACCCTCTGGGCCTCTCAAGGAGGAGGCACAAGAAGAAGGGCCTCAGAAGGTGATCTCAGGGTACATGTCGAATACTGGGATGAAACACAATGATAAAAAGTATGCTATCTATGCTCCCTTGACTGTGAGAGCCCTGCACATCCCCACAGCAGTCTAGCTCCCTCTTACCCTGCAGAAACAGTCCTCTACAAATAATTCCCACAGGGCTAGCACACTTGACTCAGTTTACTTACTGTGCAGGTATCAGGACAAACTTAAAGCCCCATGACTGGGACTGCAGTCCCCCCACATACCTGTCTAAAGATCTCATCTTCCTCACGCCTGCGCCGCTCCTCCACCTGCCGGCGGCCGCTCTCCTCGGCTTCCCGAATTCGGCGTTGCCTTTCAGCAAGCATAGCAAAAGCGTGGATCCTCCGTTCGTCCTGGAGCCGAATCAGCTCTTTGGAGAGGAAGTCTAGCATGTTGGAGAGGGCTCTCCCTTCCACCCGAGCCAAGTGCTTTTCCATGAGAGACATCTAAATACAACACGGAAGAATTATTCTCCGTTCTATAAAACAAGTTACTTTTTCCACAGGAAATGAGCTCCAGGCCTGAGCATTTGAACCCAGCCTTGAAAAGACTATGCATGCTATTTCCGGAGACGTGAACGTAATCTGGAACAGTGTGCTGCTGCTGCTGCTGCACTGAGATAGGCAACGTGGTGCCCTCCAGATGTTGCAGGGCTGCAATTCCCACACTAGTTGGTGGTTTGGAGCTGATGGGAGTTGGGAGTTCAAGTACACCTGCAGGGCGGGGGTCATGGACTGGTTGGACACAGGAATGGTGGGAGCAAACAGCTGGAGAACCCCCAAAGGAAGAAGGGATCCATTTCACAGGTACTACTGGCAAGCCAGGTGTCCCCCATCTTATATTTGTGCAGCTAGTTGTTTCTGCCCAAGTGCAGAATCTAGACATTTGTCCCTAGTGACATTCATTTTGTTAGCTTGAGCCCAGTTCTCCAATCTGCTAAGGTCATTTTGAAACCCAGTTCTGCCTTCTACAGCATCAGCTACCCCTCCCCGTTTGGCGTCAACTGCAAATTTGATGAGCAACCCCTCAATTCCTTCATCCAAGTTGTTTAGAAAGATGTTGAACAACAATGGGCCCAGGAGAGAACCTGCAGTGAACCACTTGTCACTTTTTTCCAGGATGATGAGGAACCTTTAATGAGCACTCTTTGGGTTTGGTCAGGCAACTAGCTGCAAAGCCACCTAACAGCTACCTCCTCAGTCGGCACAAGTTGCCTAAAGTAATGACTCCAATGACTGGCTAACCCAGCCATCTTGTTCCTCTGTGTAACCCTAGCATACAAAACTCTGGGTAAGCCCTATCTTGAACAAAGCACCCACTATGAAATTGTATTCCTCCCTCAGATGACCAAATGCCATCTTGCATCATAAGCTTCTGTTGCACACATTGTTGTAGGAGACAGAAGGGAAAGACTTTAAACAAGATACTGGTCAACTGCCTCTATGTTTATGGCCAAACCTTGTGTTCATGCAGATCCCGTTGCCTCTGCAAGGCCAACGTCACTTGCTTCTCCGCCTTCTTCAACAGCTGCCCATCCTCCTGAAGCGCATGAGTGGTGCGCAACTCGCGGATCAGTTCCAGTCGCTTTTCCTTCCCTTCAAACATCTGTCAGGAAGTCAGAGGGAAGGAAGGAATGAAGATGCCGCTTCCCTGAATGTTCTCTCCCACCAAACTTTATTGTTGTCATCTCATTTTTTAAAATATAAATTACCTTAGTTTTTACATGGTTTTATAAACAAACAGAACAAGTAAAATACAAATAAAACATAAATATAGCCACCTACTCCCTCATAAGAGAATCATTTCTCCAGGTAGAGAAGCAACCTATGTTAAAGAACCAGGCTATGCTTGACAACACAGGGAAACAAATCTGAATTTATGGGGAGTGTTCTGTTTCCCCTTCAGAGTCACAATGTCTTTAAAGAAAGGGAACAATATATCGGGAAAGGAATCACACTTGCTTTTCATGTATTTGACAAGTTAATTTTTGCAGAACCATTAATTTCCACACTTTGATTATCCACTCCAGAGAAGCAGGGTGGGGATCCTGATCTTGACTGTGAGAAATAAACCAGGAAAGAAGATCCTGGTGTGCAGACAAGGGGCGACCAGGTCTGACACTGGGCAAAGCACAGTGGTGGTCTTTATCAACACAGCTATGTGAAATATTCCCAGAACGCAAGCAGGAAGAGAGCCCTTGCCCTCAGCTCCCGCTTACAGGCTTCTCAGAGGCATTGGCTGACCACTGTAAGAACAGGATGCTGGACTAGGTGGGTCATTAGCCTGATCCAACCAGGCTCCTCTTCTATTTATAATGAATTTCTCCCTAGCAACTGACTCAAGTGTGTCCTAAATAGATATGTGAGGTCAAGGGATTCATTTTCTCTAAAGCCCAGCAAGGCACCTGAATAACTTAAAAACCCACTTGAATCTAGCCCAAAGAAGGTACCACTTGCTTGGGGGAAGAAATATCATCATTCCAAAACAAAATAAAGGAGGATGGTTGAGCCGTCTTCTTATTTCTCCTCCTCCCTGGACTGCAGGCTTACTTACATCTTTATTAAAGATCCACCCAAGCTCTGTTCCAAGTGCAGCCACCCATCCCACACACCCCAATTTCTCCTTTCTCCCAAGATTCTTGTGCTGGCCTATCAGCACCTTTCTCTCATTATTTTGTTTTTAATCTGCCACTAGATGCTTAAGAAAAGAAAAACCAAGAGAATACCATATTCTGGATAGCTCTGCCTCGGATTAAGCTCTGCAGTGTAATCACAGCTAGTTCCCGCTCTTCTTCAATCTGCAAAAGACAAGAAGAGTTTGCCATTGCCAACTGCTTTGTTGCAGGAAGACACTCAGGAAAGGACATCGCTGAATGATCTGTACAATATTACCTAGATTTCTGAGAATGTGGCTCACATTTATTGACTTTAATCCCTGTATACCAGCCTAGTTTGTATACAGATATGGGGGGGGGGGCAGAAGGGAAGCATAGCAATGGAAAGATTGGGGCATTCAGATTTTTAAAGCACAAATCTACTCCAAGGATGCTTAGGATCTGTAGAGGATCAGGAGATCAGGAAGACTCTAGCATATCCTTCAAGTGTCTCAACTTTCCTGGGACATCCCGGACTTACAGAAGCCACCCCAGCTTCTGATTTGATCCCAGAATGTCCCATTTCCCCACTCCAGTGCTGCTGCCCAGCTCAGGGAGGACGGTGAGCAAGCACTTGCAGGGGCCTCCACTCTTGTGCAAGTCACTTTCTCTCCTTCTTTCCCGGACCACCATCACCTTGTCAGGTTGTGCCCCTGCCTGCCTTTGACCTTCCACTTGATTCTGAGCTCTCCAACCCTCTATTGTGCCTTGGAACTTGACCTTCTGCCTGGTCTGATTCGGCCCTTGTCTCTGACCCTTGTCTGCCTGTCATTATTTCTACCTGTTGCCTTTCTGATCTTCCTCCCCCCACACCAAAACTGCAGCCTGCCTTGGAGATAGGCCAAGGCCCCTCAGAGGGTCAGAAATATTCCACCTACCAGTGAAGGCACTTCCAGTGTTGGAGTGGGAGGACGAGCGGGGATCTTGGATATCTTCTCAAGGAAACGAAGTGGTTTATGCGGCTCCTTAACCTTTTTCTTTCTGTCTTGCAGTATCTGGAAAAGAAGTTAGTAGTATCAGAGGAACTAGGCCTAAGTGACCCGAAGAGCATCTCTTCACCATTTTTCTTTTGCAGGAGTACAAAACATTTATAACACCTGGTCCATGTTTTACGTTGGCAATATTTATTTCATGTATTTTCCCAATCTGCTAGAAAGTAATGGGATAATGAAGGGAGGCTGGGAAGGAGAAGAGAATGAAGAAGGATGATATGAAGGTAAAAGGATCAACAGAAGTTGAATAGCAGCCTGCAACCTCTAAAAATAGGTGGCACGCTTTCTCCTCAGCACAGGCACGCCAGGTTCCACCCAGGATTGTGGGGGCCCAGTGTGTGTGTGTATGTGATGTCATGCACCTGCATGACGTCACATGTCGCTGCCGCAGTGGGAGGGCAGATGGAACGCCCTGTCGCAGCACACAACACGTTTGGTCGCCCGGCCAGGGACTCACAGTAAAAAGGGCTAGCGACGCAGCCACCTTCCTCTTTTCGCCTTTTTCCATTTTCTCCTTTCGGACCCCTCTGCTGGCTCTTAGCTAGCAGCACAAGGCTTATCCTTCCACATGGCTCATCCTTACAGGCCTAGCTCAGACTTCTTTTCTCTATAAATGTAACTGTAACTACAAGATAAAGCCTGCCTTCAGGATACTACTATGAACTGAATGTAAGTAAACTTTACCATTACTTTTAAAGAAGACTGCCGTGTTGTTATTATTTTTAAGAGGGAAATAAAGGGGATATTTACCAGGAACAATCCAGACTGGGCAAGCCAGACTGGATTGCTTAACTGAGATGATTCTCACGAATCCATCAACTAGCTTCCTGAAATGTACAAGGGAATGTGCTCTGCTCCTTGCTCACTAGCTTGAGTCAGGAGGGATAATATTTAATCAATACATCCTCTCCTACTTTCCACAACATTCCTTGACACCCAAGATGGCGCCTCTGCCTCAGCACACAGTTTCCTTGCCTAGAATGGCCAAAAGCTGGTATTCAGGAAGCAAAGTAAGAGACAGATTTCAGGTAGGAAGAGTTGCAATGGCCTCACATAAAGCACTGTACCTGGTAAACCTGTGCCAGTTCCAATTCTAGTCTAGCCGACCGTTTAATAAACCCATCCCTAGTGGTGGTTTTCCTTTTGGGAGCTTCAGTTCGGGGCTGAGTGACGGAGGCAGGAAGAGATGCCTCCAGCTCAAGTAATCCTAGGAAAGAGAGAATGCAAGCATTGGGGTGGGGCGGAAGCGGAAGCGGAGGAAGAAGAGAGAAACTGGAATTGTGATGAAAGAGAATGACTCACTTTGATCCAATGATCAGGCACAGAGATTACAACAGAGCACATGAAACTGACCTTCCCCCGAACAGAAAGGAGATGAAGTCTGCATGTCCTTTGTAGCTTACATGTGTCCAGGAAAAGGGAAAACGGACTAGAAGATTTCCTTAGCATGACTGACCTTGATAGGTGTTGAGAAAGGGGTTCTTCACTATGAAACGGTCGGCTCTATTGTCTGGAAAGTAGCCAATTCTTGATAGAGGAGCATAAGGCTGTGAATCAAATTCAGTGTAGTCCCTGATGACATTTCTTTTATCCAGTTTTCCTTCCACATTTTTCCCCTTGGCTATCAGTCTTCGGATTGCTGAGAAGGAATTTCAGACAAGATGCACATCTAAATGAAAATCTGTATCAGCTTTCCGTAGCTTGGGAAAGCAGACAGTGGTGTAGACTTTCTACTCCATTACCATTTCCTTTACCTTTTATATGTTCATGCTGAATTTTTTTAATTTTTTCTTCTTTTTCTTGCATGAGGTTAAACCAGTGAGCATCCAAGCGAGTAACCATCAGTTCATTGCGGTTCTCTTCCCTTTTCCTCAGCAGAGCCTTTAAGAGTTCTAGTCTAACTTCTTGCAATCTTCAAAAAAAAAGAATAGGAAAAGAAGAGGGTTCAACAGATCTCAAACACTACTGCCATCCTTATATGGATCAGGCTTCCTCAACCTCGGCCCTCCAGATGATTTGAGACTACAATTCCCATCATCCCTGACCACTGATCCTGCTAGCTAGGGATCATGGGGGTTGTAGGCCAAAAACATCTGGAGGGCCGAGGTTGAGGAAGCCTGATTTAGATGATTTACCTATAACAAATGTTTCTCTTTTTTTGTTCCAAATATCCAGTGCACATTTTTATCATGCACCTTTTATAATGGCTTGCAGAACCAATGAGCCAATAAAATAAATGCAGCCTGCCAGCTGTGTATGGTGGCCACTCCCACAAACATTTCCCGCTAATTAAAAAGAAGCAGCTGGTTGTCAAGAGCCTATGAGGTCTTTTCTAGAGGTGGCAGGCCTGAAATTTCATTTTGGCAAATCAGATATGATGTTTTTTAATATTCCACTGGGGGAACAGTCTAGGACAATGAGGTTTTTCAAATCCTGGTACGCCATACCAAACTTAGGTCTCTAGGGTTCATGGTGACAAAGAAACTAAATCAACTAACTATGGCCCAGTTTGGAAACTAATCTCTAGGGACACCTGCACATGGAGGACCATTAACTTATCCATCATGGATACGATGATGATAATGATGATACTAATAATAATTTATTATTTATACCCCGCCCATCTGGCTGGGTTTTCCCAGCCACTCTGCGCAGCTCCCAACAGAATATTAAAAACACGGTAAGACATCAAACATTAAAAACTTCCCTAAACTGGGTTTCCTTCAGATGTCTTCTAAAAGTCAGATAGTTGTTTATTTCCTCGACATCTGATGGGAGGGCGTTCCACAGGGTGGGTGCTACTACAGAGAAGGCCCTGCCTGGTTCCCTGTAACTTGGCTTCTCACAGGGAGGGAACCACCAGAAGGCCCTCGGCACTGGATCTCAGTGTCCAGGCTGAACGATGGGGGTGGAGACGCTCCTTCAGGTATACTGGACTGAGGCCGTTTAGGGCTTTCAAGGTCAGCACCAACATTTTGAATTGTGGTCAAAGCGATGGTCTCCTGAAGTTACTGTTTCTGTTCAGAACCTGTTTGGGTTGCTTGTTTTGAACTTGAGCAGAGATTCCTTGAGACCATGGGCTACAAAAACAGGAAGGTGAAAATTAAACACTTACTCCTCTATTTCTACTTCCCGGAAGGCCCACTCTTTCCTCTCCATTTCCTCCATCATCCTCCGCCGCTTTGCAATCTGTGTCGCATCGCTGAGGGGGGGGAGCGTTGCCTCCCAGGCACGTTTTTCTCGGGCTCGTTCAATCACTTCCACTTCTGCCTGGGTTGCTGGAAGGCCCCGTCCTTCAAAGGGCAGGAAACAATAAGAGGGTATAGCTTATTTTTTACGAATGTGATATAATTTATAAACCACAGTGCAAAAACCTGCCTAAACGGAAGTACGAAAAACACATACACTTCTGAGGTGGCCATACGCCGGTGTTTTTTAAAAGTGACTAAACTGCAGATGCTCATATTACAGTAATCATGAGAAGACTGAGATTTCTCCTGCAGAACTTGGCCAATAAAATAGAGAGGCTGCTTGGTCATCGCTTGTACATAGTTGGGATAACAGAAGATGCGAGCATATTTTCTGCTGCTGTAATGTTAATTAAGACAAATGCAATTTGCACTTTCTGCTGCCCTTCTGTACTGCTGCTGCTTTGATCTGGCACCAGACGAAAACATTTTATTCAGTCAGGCTTTTTAGAATCATAGAATCATAGAGTTGGAAGAGACCACAAGGGCCATCGAGTCCAACCCCCTGCCAAGCAGGAAACACCATCAGAGCACTCCTGACATATGGTTGTCAAGCCTCTGCTTAAAGACCTCCAAAGAAGGAGACTCTACCACACTCCTTGGCAGCAAATTCCACTGTCGAACAGCTCTTACTGTCAGGAAGTTCTTCCTAATGTTTAGGTGGAATCTTCTTTCTTGTAGTTTGGATCCATTGCTCCGTGTCCGCTTCTCTGGAGCAGCAGAAAACAACCTTTCTCCCTCCTCTATGTGACATCCTTTTATATATTTGAACATGGCTATCATATCACCCCTTAACCTCCTTTTCTCCAGGCTAAACATGCCCAGCTCCCTTAGCCGTTCCTCATAAGGCATCGTTTCCAGGCCTTTGACCATTTTGGTTGCCCTTTTAATTAGGCATTAACTCTGGGTTGTAAATTGTTTAATGCTAACTCTGTTATAAAGAACGTTGTTGTTCCATAGCTGTCTTTTATTGTTATTAATTATTATACACTGTACTTTTAATAGTGTTTTGTTGTAAGCTGCCCAGGAAATATAAATATAAATATTATAAATATAAATACTGTATAAATGTGCTACTGGGCAGATGGGGCTTGTCAGTCTGGGACAAACAGCTGATCTAGAAGAAGGAAATCTCTGACCCTAAATGCCCACTGACTTGCAGGATACCTTCAGAAGAAAAGGCTGAGGAGTCAACCCTCCACAAATCCAGGGCAGAGTCCGTAAGACAGTTCCCGTGCTTTTTTTCTGGGGGGACGCAGGGGGACGCTTAACAATGTGTGAATCTAATGGGAGATTTGGAAGTAATGGAAGTTACCTGAGCCGTCAGCTGTGTAATATGAGGTAATGCATATCCTTTGTACTTTTGTCCATTTACTGAATTAATTTTCCCCGATTTGAACTATAAAATGGTGATTTTCTTGAATCAAAGTGAGAGTACCCCTAAACTTTTTTTTTTAAGGAAAAAAAGAACTGGACGGCACCTTATACGCTTCCTTTCAGCAACTCCTGTAGTCAAGCTGGTGCCAAACATATTGTTCTGCTTTTCATTGGACCACGTCAGCAAGGCCAAGATGGGGGTCTTGTCCTCTGGGCAGCCCAGAACCTCCAGACACACTGCCCAGACTTGCACCACAGTGAGGTCACTGCTAACACAGCAGTTTGCTTCATCCCTGGAGGCACACGCCATTGTCTCTCCAGGCAGATGGACGCCAACAGCCATTTCTGCTACTGGTATTTTTCGGGATTTGGTTTTGTTAGTGAAAGGTTTGTAAGCTAGATGCGTATTTTTTCTGGTTGTTCTTATTTATAAATATCTATATATTGCCGTTTCACTTACTGTTTCTGTAAGCTGTCTTGACCATAATTATGAGGAAGCAGTATACAAATAAACATAACAAGAATAACAAAAACATTTGGAGGAACTTTCTATTGTGGCACAATACTATGGTTCACATCCAACTAAAATTAATAGCTCTTAAGTTCCACTGAAATCAGTGGGACAAAGTACTAATCTTCCTTTAGCCACTAGCACAGGCAGGAATAAGAAACCTTAAATTCTTAACAAGTTAAAATCCATGTACAATGCAAAAGATTTAGCTTTTTCTGCATTACTAGAACTACTAAAAACCTGCTGAGCCTAACTGAGGAATTTATAACCAACTCAAATGCTCTGGTAATAGATCAGGGAACTGGGTCCATTTCGTCTGTGGAATGTGGGAGCAAACCCATCTTCTAAAATTCAGGAAATTGTCTCTTTGCTTCATGCAAGTCGGAAAGAGCCCTCATATAATCACCAGCCCTTTGCTCAACTCACCCCAGGTCAGCGTAACAAGGGTCAGGAGCTCAGGGATGGAACCGGGAGGCACCACATATTCAGGGCTGTAGGGATCTGTCTGAGCTTCACCATCCCGATAATCCGTCTGTGTACCCACGCTTCGTGAAATGAGGTAAGATGGCTTGTCCCTGGATTTCACCTTGTCAATGTATGCCTCTGGCCTAAAAAGAAAAGGAGAGCAAAACAATACATTTCAAAATGTTTTCACTCACTTAAAAGGAAATTAAGGTCATTGTTGTTGTTTTTAAAAAACTTTATTTTTTTTATTAAATTAGACCATAGTTATTGAATTTTTTGTTGTTTTTACAACCAAGCGGTATATAAATTTTATGAAACAAACTATTTTTTGATTGCCTTGTTTATCGCATGTTTATATTACCAATGTACAGCGATATCTCAGTTTTCGAACGTCTCCGCTGACGAACATTTCGGTTTTCGAACGCCGCAAACCCAGAAGTAAATTCTTCGGTTTTCGATTATGCCTCAGAAGTCAAACATGCCACACAGCTTCCGTATTGAGTTTTCTGTACTGAAGTTTCGGGTTTTGTATGTTTTGGAACTCAAACCATCTTCTGGAATGGATTACTTTCGAAAACCGAGGTACGACTGTACAATGTCCTCAAAACAATCTTGTGAGGTAGTTTCTCTGAGTGAGACAGTTTCCCACAACCTCTTACCCTCCAGATGCTTTTGGGGGGGCTACAACTCTCCTTCAGCCCCAGCCAGCAGGGCCAATGGCTGGAGAAGATGGGCATTGTAGTCCCAAACATCTGGTGAGTATCAGCTTGGGGAAAGCTGGCATGAGAGTACCCAAGTGCAGCTAAGCAGAGATTTGAACCCAGGTCTCTATGGTCACAGTCCCACACTCTCGGCATTGTACCACACTGACAATCTGTTGAGACCTAAGGTTCTTTTTGTTTGCTATACAACATTTACAGTCATAATATAGTATGAAACTCTCTGGGTGTCCCACTGTGGCTTTTCCAGGAAGTGCTACCTGAAACTATAATAGCAAAAACACCCTTTCAGCAGTTAATGAAGTGAGCACAACTCCCTCCCACCCCACCCCCCAAATTACCCGAAGTCCCCACCCCACAGTAATTTGCTTTCTAATCTGTCAAGGTATAACTGGACCTGTGAACTGGGGTGGCATCTGCATGCATTTCACAGGGTCATTCTAGGGATTGGGAAGTCTATGTTTCCCTCCTTATCTTTGCCAACCATTTAGTCAGTCAACCAACCAATGATCAGATAACTAAGAACAGCCAACCCTCTCCTACGGGGGAAAGTTTCTTCCTTTCTTTCTTTTTTTGGACTTTTCAATACTAGAAACATCAGCTTCTTGAAAAACAACGGGATCACCATGTGAGAACAAACTTAGGCCAGCATATCATTACTTACTTGGACATTGCATAGACAACATTTAGTGGCATTGGCTTATGAAATGGGATGAAAGGTCTGAAAAGAGAGAAAAGTGAGTTTAGGCAAACTCAGGGAAGGAAACAAGCAGAACATTTCCTCATTTAGCACAGCTCTCCTAGGCTGTCTGGTCCGTTAGCAAGCTTATTATTTAGCTACCTTGCAGTTGTAATGGACACTTTTCAGTCACTGTTCTCATATTTAGAGGTAGGATATTGCTTAAGATGCCTTTGAGGGCCAATTTGTGGCCCTCCATGCCTTTCTATCTCGCCCATGAGACTCTCCCAGCCCTGCCCCCGCTCAGTCTGCACCCTCAGCAAGTCCTGCTCTGTGCCCTCCTGGCTGCAACATGTCCTCAAACTCTGGTGATGCCTCTTCCTTGCCTGGAAGGAGACATGGGGTGTCTAACATGATATAGATTACAAGAGGTGCTTCTTGTGATTGACAGCCTTCACACACACATGAAATCAAACAATATGATCAAGACACTCCCATGCCTTGGGAAACTGAAAGACAGAAATGTCCTTTCCACATATTTTGGTGGAATACTCATTTATCTGATAAAAACACGTATTGCAACCGAGTATGATTTGCTCTGTTCAGTTCCCACCGTTCAAAATACTTCCAGCGATTCCTCCCACCAACATCAGGATCTTCATATTCAATTCTTGGAATCTGAAGTGACGGTTGAGATCTAATTTTAAAAAAGAAGGTGTGGTAAGAAACTGATGTCTCCTGCTAAAATACAATGTACAAATTGGGCACCTGCCTAAGGATCTCCTAGAGGGAGAGTTGTTCCAGACTCCCTTGGTTATTATGTAGATCATTTTCAATGGGACTTTTGGCCCAAAGTTGGGATGGAACCTGCCCTGGTCACCCAGAGGTGGTCAGAGATGTGTCTCAAGATGCACAGAGGAAGCATGGCACTCTTGATTGTCCTGGACTTCTCTGGGTGTGCGAAACACTTTTTAAAAGGCACTACTTCTTTCTAGAGGGATGTGGGTGGCGCTGTGGTCTAAACCACAGAGCCTCTTGGGCTTGCCGATCAGAAGGTCAGCGGTTCAAATCCCCGCGACAGGGTGAGCTCCCGTTGCTTGGTCCCTGCTCCTGCCCACCTAGCAGTTCAAAAGCACGTCAAAGTGCAAGTAGATAAATAGGTACCGCTCCGGCAGGAAAGTAAACAGCATTTCCATGCGCTGCTCTGGTTTTGCCAGAAGCGGCTTAGTCATGCTGGCCACATGACCGGGAAAAACTGTCTGTGGACAAACATCAGCTGCCCTTGGCCAGTAAAGCGAGATGAGCACTGCAACCCCAGAGTCGTTCGCGACTGGACTTAACTGTCAGGGTCCTTTACCTTTTTTTAAAATAAAACTTCTTTCCCGAGGGTAGACCTCAGAAAGCAGCCCCTATCAGGACCCACAGAATTCTTTCTTTTCCCTCATGCTTTTCACTATCTATTCTAGCTGAAATTATTGGGTAAAGATGCACAGAGATTGAAGCTACGGAACCAACATTATGCTAGTGACACCTAGTGCCCTCTCACACTTACATCATATTCAGAGAGGCAGCAGAAACACTAAACTTTGTCACTTGTGGCTGAAATGGAAATCAATCCAGGCAAGAATGAAGTGCTGGTATTTAGTGTCCTTCAGTCTTGAAATTAGGTGTGCAGCATGTTATGGGGTTTGACTCCCTGTTAATAGGGATGGAGAACCTGTGGTTTAGCCAATGTTGGACTACAACTCCTATCATCCCTGACCATTGGCTGGAGCTGATGGGACTTGCAGCCCAACAGCATCTGACAGGTCCATAGTTTCCCCACACCTGGCCTAAAAAGTTAAGGGTCTGCCCTTGAATTGGCACTAATTACAGAAGCAGTAACAAGCAGTACCTTTTATCGGTTTCAGCAGGTTTGCCAGCTATACCCTTTCCGAAATAGGCCAGATCTCACCAGAGTCATTCTCACTCTTGTTACCTCCAGGTTGGATTACTATAATGCATTCTCTGTGGGACAGTCAGAAACCTCAACCACTGACATCTTCCCTTTGGTCTGAAGTTGTTACACTACAAGTCAATGTCATCAGTTTCAGGCTAGACCAATGATTGGTCTGTCTTGGTATTAAGAAGATTCCTCTGTTTCCATTGCTTTAAATATTGCATATCTAGCTTTCTTGGGTTTTCCGTCCAAATGAGGCAGGATGAAAAATGAAGCAGGATCCTTAACAAGGGCTGTCAGGGCTGTGAAACTGGTGAGAAACGCTTCTGTGCTGCACTACATACATTGCAGTAAAATATACTGTGCATGAAAAGTATAATGTAATATATTATGTCCTCGTGCTCTATGACCTCAGCTTTGAAATTACGCCATTTGGTTATATCTTCATTTGGCCATTTCCTAGAGCCACCGTCTGAAAAGTTTTGCTGTACGCGAAGTTTGTGATCATGGCAAAGAGATGGGTAGTCTGACCATCATCAGCACTGAAGCGAATGAGCCACACCAATAAATTAAATTAAAGTAAAAAGTGGTTCTTTGTTTCCGCAGCCATATTTTAGCTGGAATTAGGGCTAAGCTACATTAAGGCCAAGGGCTGACCTACTTTGTGGGGAAATGTAACTAAGGCTAAACAGTCGTTTTAAAAAACATTTACAACTCCGGAGGGCCCTTACCTAGCAAGCTTCTGAAGAGCCTCAATGCGCCGTTCCGCCCTTCCTCTCCATCTTCGGTCAATGAATGGGGGAACAGGGTTTATTTCTTCTAATTGCATAGAGTATGGTGGATAGTGAATCAGGTTACTGAACATGGTTTTAAATGCTGGCACTTTCCTCTTTTTTATATGGAAAAAAGATAGAAAAGGCAAATATTGTAGGTAAATATATGGAGAATAACATCACAAGAGCTAGTATTTGTGTGGAAACATAAATATTGGAAAATAACCAGGATCTTGAGCTCATCTGCTACCGCTGACCACTTGACAGATGGGCAGGGCTGTCTACTTGTCAACCACTGGATGCCAGCTTTAATGGACAGATTTGAAAGCCCTCTAACTGTGCTTCCAGTTCCTCCTTTGCCTTGAACAAAAAAAGTCCCTTTGCAAATGGGCTTGAATCAAGCAGTCTGGCTTCAAATCAAGCAGTGGCTGCAAAGGAAAAACGTTCCTTTGCATCCCTGGCCTGGTCAGAGCTGCAAAACCTTTTGAATCAAGAAGCTGGTGCTTTTTAAATTAGTGCCTTTTTCTTCTCCCTTTTAGTCATAGCTTTCCTATGCCTAACTTCTTAGATAATTCTAACAGACACAAGGCTGCACTGATGAGAGAGGACTTTCCAGGATACAAACAATTGTTTCTGGAAATTCTCTCCCTGGCAATGTATAGTAGACAAATAAACACATTCACTGCCAAGCCTTACCAATGTGTATCCACAGAGAATCAACTGCCACTTTTAGGTTTACACTATAAATCACAAAGGAATCTGAAAAGAAATGTTTCACAGTAGCCATGGGCAGTTACTGCCTTTATTTAAAGTCCATGTAATTATTCCAAAATCTTTCTGTAACAATTTTATATATAAAGAGTTATATAGTTCCAGTGTCCCTCAGTGTTAGCAGGTTGGCAGCCTTTGCTGGTGCAATTCTCTCCTGCCAGCACTGATCCAAAATCTGTGGGTGGGCAAAATGATACACATCAGTACTGGTGTCATGTATAGATAATGCCCTGTCTTTAAAGCTGTTTCTCTGCTTATGAAGTATATTTCCAATTTCAGCTCTCAGCAAATATATTTTTTAATTTTTTAAAAATAATTTTACTAGTTTTTTTTACACAAAATTTGACAATATTCAATTCACTTTCAGTATAATAATTTCTTGCATTTTGACTTCCCATCCTTACATCTCTATTCCTGTTGTGCTTCTTTATCTGCTGCCATAACTGCCATTTATATTCTACTGCATTATAACTTATATTTATCACTGATTTATTCTACTTACCTTGCCTATTATTCAAATCCTGCTCACAATTGCATTTGGCTGTAGTTTTTTCCTCTAACAGTCCGAAAAGAACCTCTACTCTTCAACAAAGATCTCATCTTTTTGACCTCTTATTTTTGCTGCCAGCTTCGCCATCTCTGCATAGTCCATTAACTTGAAAAGCCATTCAGCAAATGTATTTTGTATAGAAATATGAGAGTACAGTTCTGCAAGAACTGTTTAAAGACTGTAACCACCTACCATTTCATCGTGAAGCAGATGAGACTGGACTGTTGCTTGTGCATGGTCTCTCTCACTTGAAAGTGTATATAATGGATCTAAAACACATATACAGTAAATAGAAACATTTTCATTAAACTTATGAATGAATATTAGGCTGAGTGATAACGGTTAGGGCCTTTCCCCTTCCTCCCAGCTATTCTTTCACTTTGAAACTGGTGACTCAGATGAAACATTGCTACCAACGAGTGCTTACAGTGCCTCAGCGCAGACACCAAGACTGACTCAACTAGCCTTGGCAATGGTAGGGCTCACCTGGAGTCTGGAGAGCAAAGTGCTGACCCCTGATTTGCCCTGCACTTCATGGCAGCCTCTTTTCTTCACCCTTTCCGTGTCACGTCTGCCATGGAACATGAAGAGGCGTGCACCTTTTAGCCCCTCCTAGTTTCCTTGTGGCACATCTGGCTGGTGGGGGGAACGTTGTTTCTAATAGTTGAACCGGGTTAAGCACTGGGTTTGTTTTATGTGACACTCCTGGTCAAATTTTTGTTTCACTTCCCATTGTTTTCCTATTTTTAGAGAGGTGCACTTAGTGTGTCCCTTGCTGTGTAAGCACTATGGTGTTTAAGGGCCGGGAAGGGGGGAGCTATACATCTAAACAAAATAAAGTAAGATTGGGGAATATAGTGGGTTTAAGTTCCCTTTTCCAGCAACCCCACGGGCAGGGGGAGAGGATCAGACGGGGATGCCACAATAAAAAGGTGGTGATGCTGTTTACAGCACTCATGTTGGGTGCGTGTGTGTCCAGCCGAAGAAACAGCTGTGAGTGTGGGGAGGACCTTTTCCCATTCTTTGGGCCCCTTAGAAAAATAAACAAACCTGCTATACCTGGAGCTGCTTGTCGAGTGTGCAGCTGAATGGGGCACAGCTGTGGGCAGCCTGCGGAAGTGCCATCCACCTTGGGCTTGCTCACATAAAGGAAGTCTAGAGTGAGAAACTAGGGTGATGTCTGCCGTTTCCACAAACTCTTCTTGTTGAGAGACTTTTAAGGGTGAGCTGAGAGTTTGTTTGGACCTGGGTGAGAACCCAGAGGTTGAGAGATGTTTCAGAAGGAAAATAAATATATATATGTGTGTGTGTGTGTGTAACTTGGTATTAATGTAACATTTTAAAATGTAATAGTTTACTTAAGTTTTCATTTGCTTCAGTTTTTTGTACACCAATTAGAGAAATATATTAAGCAGTATAGAAATTAAATCAATCCATCAAATCAGATGTGCTACCACAATAAAAAAAAGGTTGAAAGGAAATATCATAATTTTCCTGCTTATTTGGATGAGGAGCGCTGTTGAAAGGCTGTGATATAAAAAACAGATAAATAATATTGATTACTGCTTTCATCAACCACATCGGTGAGGGAACGGTAAGAGCTGACTGTCAAAATGTGTCAAAGCGTCAGAAAAACTGGTGGAAATAATAGCTTCCCAAATGACTTTTACGGGGGGGGGGGGCAATAACAGGATAACTATAGGGGAAATAAAATCTCATGCCAACTTGCATTTCCAGGAATCACATTGGGGATGGGGAGTGAAATGCCTAAACATAGTAAAACAGGTACATAGTTACCTGTGCAAATTGATGTTTGCAGCCAACACATTAGAGCAGAGGTGTAAAGGTAGCAAGAAAAAAACACAAATTCCACTTTGCAGCACTCACCTAGGGCAGCGGGTGGTAGCGGTAAAGACCAACGTGATCTAACATGAGTTACAACGATGGATTGAAATATCATTGGTGACGACTTTTTTTTTTAAGCTGGAAATGAATATGATCTCCTGCCTTCTGCACTCACTGGAAGGGAGGGTATAATCCACCTTTATTACGGCACGTTGTGGTTCTGTGTGCCTGTTGTGGGTGCTGCTCCCATGAAGCACCACTTGGAATATCTTTATGGGGGTGCTTTAGTCTTAATTCTATTCATGTTTAATTGTATTTTCAAATGATCATTCCCCTCGCCCACGTTTTTAGCTGTTCTTATTTTTATCTGTACAGTAAACTGCTTGGGAGTCCCTTTCAGGGGGGGAAGCAGGGTATTAAAATAACAACAACAACAACAACAACAACAGTGCCACTTCCTGTGCTGTCTTTATAGTAATTATCTATGTTTTTAATGTATTTCCATGTTTAATTTTGGTGTTTTTTTTTTAAAAAACGAGCTTGCCTCCCTCCCTCCCCCCCAATGCTCTGTTTTTAGCTCATCTTATTTTTATCTGTAAACGGCTTGTGAGTCCCTGTGTCTGGGGGGGAAGCAGGGTATAAAAAATATTATTATTAATAATAATAATAACAACAATGCCACTTCCTGCGCTGTCTTTACAGTAATGATCTGTGTTCTCAGCGTATCTCCGTCTTTAATTGTGAGTTCAAGGCGATCGCGCCCCCCCCCCGCTCTCTTTCCAGCTGCTCTTCTGCTTGTCCGCCCGGAGTCCCGCGAGGGAGAAGGCGGAAGGCGGCCTCGACCCCCGGGCGCCCCTTCCCCGCGCAGCCCCCGCCAATCACCGTAGAGGAAGTCGAAGGCCCGGCTGGGCGCCACGGCCCTCCGGTAGCGAGCCCCGGGGGGCGCCGCCGCCGCCGCCCGACCCACCGTCACCGAGCGGCTCATCTCGGCGCTGCTGCCAGGCCCAAGCCGTCGCCATGGCAACGCCGGGACTCGGCGGGGAGGGGCGCGGAGCCCCAGAGATAGGAAAAGGACAGAGGAGCCCGCGCTCTTTCCCCCCACAATAATATTTCTTATTTTCCATACATAAACAGAAGAGAAGAAAAAGTTAACAATAATAAAGGAAAAAGAATGAAACGGAGAAAAGAAAAAAAATATAAAACATAAAAGAAAACAAATCACCACATAAACTAAAACTTAATTAATTAAAATCCATCTTCATAAACATATTATTTGACTTCCTCAAATCTCTTCCATCTGAGTTTCTTAGTAATTACGGTATATATAGCAGTTTCCAATATCATTATTTCATAAAACCATATCACACTCATAATCATATTTCCTAACTTTTCTTATTGTACATTTTCTTATTTATTTATTTAATCCTAGGCCTAATTGATTCTTTCAAGTGATTACATATCTTTAATATTACAATATTTATTCAAATAGTCTTTAAATTTCTTCCAGTCTTCTTGGTGTTTCTCCTCTTCTTTCTGGTCGCGGAGCTTGCACTCTTTAGAAAGAGTTGAGGAGGAAGGTGCTTACCCCTCACTGCAGACGGTGACAGCAGCCGCAAAATTAAAAGACGCCTGCTTCTTGGGAGATAAACAATGACCAACCTAGACAGCATCTTAAAAAGCAGAGACATCACCTTGCCAACAAAGGTATAGTTCAAGCCATGGTTTTCCCAGTAGTGATGTATGGAAGTGAGAGCTGGACCATCAAGAAGGCTGATCGCCGAAGAATGGATGCTTTTGAATTCTGGTGCTGGAGGAGACTCTTGAGAGTCCCATGGACTGCAAGAAGATCAAACGTATCCATTCTTAAGGAAATCAGCCCTGAGTGCTCACTGGAAGGACAGATTGTGAAGCTGAGGCTCCAATACTTTGGCCACCTCATGAGAAGAGAAGACTCCCTGGAAAAGACCCTGATGTTGGGAAAGATGGAGGGCGCAAGGAGAAGGGGGCGACAGAGGGCGAGATGGTGGGACAGTGTTCTCAAAGCTACCAGCATGAGGGAGGCAGTGGAAGACAGGAGGGCCTGGCGTGCTCTGGTCATGGGGTCACGAAGAGGCGGACACGACTAAACGACTAAACAACAGCAACAAATTTTTGTCCATGCCGGGTTGCTCAACCATTGCTGCTGTGTCCTTTTTTTTAGCAGATCAAGATGATCTGGTGGTAGCAAAAACTGCAATATTTTTTTGGGAGGGCAATGCAGGCAATTACTTGATTATTGATGTAAACCCTCAAAATGTATTTTCTATAGTTAAGTTTTTACCTCTGTCTTCAGTGCGTTTTATTTTGTTTTATTGCTATGGCTAGTGGCTGATGCAAATAAGGATTCTTCTGAAGTGTAGAGTAGCCTATCTCGACCTTAGAGCCCAAGGTTGTTGGACTACAACCCCTATCATCCCTGACACACGGCCCTTCCTGCTAGGGATGATGGGAGTTGTAGTCCAACAACGTACTGGGACCCCAAAGTTTGAGAAAGGATGCTCTTCTAAGGAAGGATGTGTGTGCGCACCCTGCCCCTCTTCTCAATAACCTGGGAAGCTGATGCGATGCTTTGCTGCATGCAAATTAAAAGGAGTGCAAAGCTTCTTCACGGAGTTGTGGCCGCAGGCAGACTGACCAGATGGGCCTTTGTTGCAACCCAATGGCAATTTTGTATCATGGGTTTGTGGGGGTTTTTTCCTGCTCAGCCTCCTTTGCAACTCTAAGCTTGTGGAACTTCATCCCTAGGGAGACCCGGGTTGCCTGACAGTTTCCCCCCTCTTTTTTACAAAGCGATGTTTAGGACATCAGATATACAGTGGTACCTTGGGTTAAGAACTGAATTCGTTCTGGGGGTCTGTTCTTAACCTGAAGCACCACTTTAGCTAATGGGGCCTCCCGCTGCCGCTGCGCGATTTCTGTTCTCATCCTGAAGCAAAGTTCTTAACCCAAGGTACTATTTCTGGGTTAGTGGAGTCTGTAACCTGAAGCATCTGTAACCCGAGGTACCACTGTAATGCTTGTATCCATGTGTTGCTTAGTGCATTTGTCTTCCAATAGTGGGTCAGGTCTTGATCATATCAGAGACACCGCTGCTAATTTCTCTTTGGGTTTTTCCTTTTTCTTTTAGGAGAGGACAGGCAAGGAGTCCAGAATTCCCTCAGCTTTTAAGTTTGCATTTGTTCGCATAGCACCGTCAGTGCGCATGGGACTTCACAGAAGAGTCCTGCCTTGCAGGGGTTGGACTAGATGACCCTTGTTGCCCCTTCCACCTCCACCACTCTATGAATCTATGAAGACAAGAGGGCAGGCCGCTTGTTCTGAAGAGCTTGCAGTGCCAGATTTAGTAACTGTGTCAGAAAGCATTTTGGAGCGTGATACTTTTCTTCTTTCTTTTTTGGGGTTTGCTAAATATTGTGCTTTATTATTCCATTCAAAACCAACACACAAACTCTGCTTCTCGCTGAAGTTGTTGCCCCTTCGTCTGCCTCCTTTTATCCTTATCTTTTTCCTTTCTTTGGAGCCTGATACTGTCATTCCTGCGTGACACGGCCTCTCTTTAAAAAAGAAAAGAAAGTGGGCATGAACGGGGTGGGTGGATAAAAAACAAACCCCTTCTTGCAGCTGCAATATTAAATGCGGGACCTGATCCTGAAAAGCTTGAAGACTGCAGGCCGGCTCAGCCTGTTTCTATCTCCTCTCCATCCCCCCTTTGGCCGAGCTGCAAACCAAGGCGATGGAGCTGTCGTGTTTTTTTGTTTTATTTTATTTTGCTGCAATAAACCCTCGCGCAGTTCGAGAAGCCACGTCCTCCCACCTCTCTCATTTCGGGTCTTTGTCCGCTCTGCGGCGCGCGCGCAGGCGCACTCCCATCGACACCCCCTCGCTCGGCGTCCAATGGCGAGCCGAGTGTGGCGGAAGGGGCGGCGGAAGTGCGTGGGGCGGGGAGGCGCAGGGACGCCCGGCGCCGGGGCGAGCGTGCGTGCGTCTTTCTGCGCCTGCGCGACTGAGCAGCCATGTCGACCGTGGCCCCTCGCGACTCGCCGGCTCTCGCGTCCCCCGAGCAGAAGCCTCCGCCCTCCCTCAAGCCCTGCTGCGCCTGCCCGGAGACCAAGCGGGCGCGCGACGCCTGGTGGGTGCCGGGGGCCGGAACGGGGGGGGGGCTTCAGCGTGGCCCCTGGAAGACTAAGCCCGGGTGCCTCGGGGGCCACAGGGGACCCGCCACCACAGAGATATTTATTTATATATATTATTACAGTGGCACCTCGGGTTAAGAACTTAATTCGCTCCGGAGGTCCGTTCTTAACCTGAAACTGTTCTTAACCTGAAGCACCACTTTGGCTAATGAAGCCTCGATTTCTGTTCTCATCCTGAAGCAAAGTTCTTAACCTGAAGCACTATTTCTGGGTTAGTAACCTGTCTGTAACCTGAAGCGTCCGTAACCCGAGGTACCACTGTATTTATACGCCGCCCATCTGGCTGAGTTTCCCCGGCCACTCTGGTTGGCTCACAATCGAGTGTTAAAAAGAATAGAGCAGAGGAGACCTGTAGCTCTCCTCCTCCTCCTCCTCCTCCTCCCAAAAGGCGCCTGGGCTTCTGGATGATTACATAATTACACACGTGCAAAGTGAGCAGAAGGAGGAAGCGGAGCCCCTGCTGGAAATGGCAGCCTCCCACCCACTTCCTCCTTTTCTGTTGGGTGGACTCGCCTTGTGCGTTAGTGCCTTGGTGTGAGAATCCTAGAATTGCAGAGTTGGAAGGGACCCAGGACGCGGGTGGCGCTGTGGCTTAAACCACAGAGCCTAGGACTTGCCGATCAGAAGGTTGGTGGTTCGAATCCCCTCCCGTTGCTCAGTCCCTGCTCCTGCCAACCTAGCAGTTTGAAAGCACCTCATAGTGCAAGTAGATAAATAGGTACCACTCCAGCGGGAAGGTAAAAGGGCGATTTTGTGCGCTGCTCTGGTTCGCCAGAAGTGGCATAGTCATCCTGGCCACATGACCCGGAAGCTGTACGCCGGCTCCCTCAGCCAGTAAAGCGAGATGAACGCCGCAACCCCAGAGTCATCCGCGACTGGACCTAACGGTCAGGGGTCCCTTGACCTTGACCTTTAAGGGACCCAGAGGGTACAGAGCTTTCCAAACTTTTCATGTCAGCAAGACACTTTTCTAGACACGCATCTTTTCACAACACAGTAATTCGGTTTTACTAGCAAACTGAGGTCAAACTTGTCATTGAAATTCTACTTGATATCGATCCAGAACAGATTCCAATGTATAGTTAGCAGAGTAAAAACTTAAAACACGTTGCAGGAGTCCCCAAAAATAGGCCAGAGGCAATTAATATTTCATCCAGCAGATCTTTACTGCTCCTGAAGGCAACTGAGCATAATGGCCACAAATCCAGTACATTCAGGATTGGCACTGTTCGTAAGAGATCCAGTTGCAGCAGACTTCACTTAAACTTACAAATAACTTGTAACGAGTCTAAACCTTAACACTAAGCATACTATGTACGGAACACCACACCAGAAGGAAAACAGACAGAGAAAGTGAAACCCAGGCTCCTTCTGGCCCTACTTTTATACAGTATTACCTCGGGTTACATACGCTTCAGCTTACAGATGCTTCAGCTTACAGACTCCACTAACCCAGAAATAGTACCTTGGGTTAAGAACTTTGCTTCAGGATGAGAACAGAAATCGCACGGCAGCAGCGGGGGGGCCCATTAGCTAAAGTGGTGCTTCAGGGTAAGAAGAAGAAGAAGAGTTTGGATTTGATATCCCGCTTTATCACTACTGTCAGAGGCTCAGGAGCAGAAGAGCAGGGGAGAGAGCAAATAGAGAGCGGAGGAGAGGAATCAGAGGGGAGCGTAGGGGAATATGACAGTGGACCGAGAGATTCCATGAGCTTCTCCCAGGAGGGGGCGCCTATGGTAAGGGCGAGGCGAATCCCAGAGGGGACGATCCATAAACAAGGAACCAGAGGGGAGTCCCAAAGGAGTAGCGGAGGAGTAGGGCCAGTTCCCTCACCAGAGCACAGTGGGGGGGAAGAGTCACGTGAGTCAGGACCAGCTTCTCCTCCATCGGGGAGTGGGGAGACGGAGGGAAGGCCAGGTCCAGCTAGCCTCCCCGAAAGGGGGAGCAGTGACACAAGTGTAACGGTCAGAAGGAAAGTGGGAGGCTGCGCGCGCGCGCCAAGTTCAAATGTGGAGGAGCGCGGGACAGCAGAAAACCCGGATTGGGAGCCAGGTCCTAAAGCCCGAAAGAGGGGAGGGGAGGAGTCGGGAGAATCAGCGTCAGAAGAATCTCGGAGGGCTGAGACTCCGACTAGCAGAAGGACCCAGAGAAAGAAGGAACAGAGGAAGAGGTGGAGTAAGGCTAGAATCTTAAGCTGGTGTCAGGGGGGAGGAGATTCAGATGGGACTTCTACGGTCTGATGGATAGATGTAGCGTTGCGCGCTGCGCGTCTGGAAATGAGACTGAACTTCAATAAAGACCTTTTAACTTGAGCAAGAAGCAGCGTTGGTCTTGTGTGAGCTGGGACCTTGGGCAGCGCTGACAACTACCCAAAGGAGTCTCCAAGCGGCCAACATTCTCCTTTCCCTGTGAGGTGAGTGGGGCTGAGAGACTTCAGAGAAGTGTGACTGGCCCAAGGTCACCCAGCGGCTGTATGTGGAGGAGCGGAGACGCGAACCCGGTTCCCCAGATTACGAGTCCACCGCTCTAACCACTACACCACACTGGCTCTGTGAACAGTTTCTGTGAAAGAACAGTTTCAGGTTAAGAACGGACCTCCGGAACGAATTAAGTACTTAACCCGAGGTACCACTGTAGTCAGCATGGCTTTGACAGAAGAGATAACAGAACCACTTTAAGCTAGCTGTACTTAGCTTCTCGGAAGGAATAATCCAGTTGTGAACCTTCTGCTTGTTTCTTTCACACAGAGAAGCTTCCAGAACCCTCTTGAATTAAGTAGAATATGAAAGATCTCTACATATCAGATCGATACTTTCTGCGCTAAGAAATGCAAACTGACAAAACGAACCTCTTTCCAGCCCCGGGGGGTGGAGTGTGGGGGGTGCTCACTTGACACACCTACACGCTGCAGTTGACACACGAATGTGTCGCGGCACACAGTTTGGAAAGCTCTGATCTACTCCAACCCCTGCAGTGCAGGAATATGTAGCTGTCCCATACAGGGATTTCCCAACCCTTCTATTTCCATCCTTTCTGAGTAGCTAGTGGTAATGCTTCAGTGGAAAAACACCTCTGGGGAAAAGGGTTAGGAAGCCTCTTTGACCCCTGTTCTCCTCTCTTCACATCAAAACATCAGCCACTGCATTTTGTAAAACAAAAAAGACAGTTTACATGATTCTTTTTAACCAACAACATGCAGCTTTCCTGTAACCTTACCAGAAAGGTGATCTGAATGGGACGCAAATTGCAACCATTCATTCCTTTGGAGGAAGGAAGCATAATCTGAAAACGCAGGTGGAGTACAGTTGGACATTTGTACCAAAGAGTGCAGTCAATTCCAGGCTAGTCTTCCTCAGCGCTGATCAAGTCAGCTACCTAATTTGTGAAATTGCTTAATTGGGGAATTTTGTCTTGCAGCATCATCGAAAAAGGAGAAGAACACTGTGGTGCTCTTATTGAGGCCCACAAGGAGTGCATGAGAGCCTTGGGTTTTAAGATATGAACAAGATGAAGCACACATCTGAATGTTTGGAAGGTAAATGGATGTCCTCTTGCAACGGTGCCATTTTTCAGGGGAAATGCATGCTGGGAGCTGTCAAGGTGAGGGACGCGGGTGGCACTGTAGGTTAAACCGGGATGGTAAACGGCGTTTCCGTGTGCTTCTCTGGTTCGCCAGAAGCAGCTTAGTCATCCTGGCCACATGACCCAGAAGCTGTACGCCGGCTCCCTCAGCCAATAAAGCGAGATGAGCGCCGCAACCCCAGAGTCGGCCATGACTGGACGTAGCGGTCAGAGGTCCCTTTACCTTTATGCAGCTTCTTAGTAGCTTAGTAGCTTTCAATACTATTAACCATGGTAACGTTCAGGGTGAGACATGGGTGGAACTGTGGTCTAAACCACAGAGCCTAGGACTTGCCGATCAGAAGGTCGGCGGTCCGAATCCCGCTTTATCACTACCCTAAGGAGTCTCAAAGGGACACGGGTGGCGCTGTGGGTTAAACCACAGAGCCTAGGACTTGCCGATCAAAAGGTCAGCAGTTCGAATCCCCACGACGGGGTGAGCTCCCGTTGCTCGGTCCCTGCTCCTGCCAACCTAGCGGTTCGAAAGCACCTCAAAGTGCAAGTAGATAAATAGGTACCGCTCCGGCGGGAAGGTAAACAGCGTTTCCGTGCGCTGCTCTGGTTCGCCAGAAGCGGCTTAGTCATCCTGGCCACATGACCCGGAAGCTGTACGCCGGCTCCCTTGGCCAATAAAGCGAGATGAGTGCCGCAACCCCAGAGTCGGCCACGACTGGACCTAATGGTCGGGGGTCCCTTTACCTTAGCTGTCAAGGTAACACTGCTACAGCAGTTTAATCCCTCTGGGGGGAATTGCAACTCTCCAGAACTCGACCTACTTAATTCAACCGTGGTGTGTGGATTTGCAGTTCTTTCCCAGCAAGCATTACCACTGCATTTGTGACTTGTGTGGAAGATGGAGATTGTTGTGTGATGTCAAGGACATCAGTTGGTTAGAGCTTGTGATATCTACAACACTTCTGTAGGTCTACTCCCCCTTTAAATTTTGTAATATATTGTGGCACTGCTTTTTTTTTATTTAAAGTTTTTATAGAGTCTCAGAATTTGTTCTGCCACAGCAGCAGGAGTGCTCAGCTACCGTTTTCATTGCTGTCCTCTGTCCCCACATTTTCTAACAGGGCCATATGTCCATTGTGTAAAAACATTAAAAAGATCATGAATATAACTTCCCACTTCTCTGGAGCAACTCTGTAACAAAATGTAATATTGTCGATGTAGAAATGCCATATAAATACTGTTTTGTCTGCTGTGCTATTCAGGGTTCAGGAAAAGATAATATATACTACATTCAGGAATGAATTATGATAATATATACAATGAAGTGTACCTAGAACAAGTTGCTCTGACTACTGGCAATGACACAGGGCCCAGTATACCTGAAGGAGCGTCTCCACTCCCATCGTTCTGCCTGGACACTGAGGTCCAGCTCTGAGGGCCTTCTGGCGGTTCCCTCCTTGCGAGAAGCGAGGTTGCAGGGAACCAGACAGAGGGCCTTCTCGGTAGTGGCACCCAGCCTGAGGAAAGCCCTCCCATCAGATGTCAAGGAAATAAACAACTATCTGACTTTTAGAAGACATCTGAAGGCAGCCCTGCTTAGGGAAGTTTTTAATGTCTGGGGGTTTCTTCTTCTTCTTCTTCTTCTTCTTCTTCTTCTTCTTCTTCTTCTTCTTCGTCTCCTTCTTCTTCTTCTTCTTCTTCGTCTCCTTCTTCTTCTTCTTCTTCTTCTTCTTCGTCTCCTTCTTCTTCTTCTTCTTCTTCTTCTTCTTCTTCTTCTTCTTCATCATCATCATCATCATCATCATCATCATCATTTCTGTTGTGAGCTGCCCAGAGTGGCTGGGGAAACCCAGCCAGATGGGTGGGGTAATAATAATAATAATAATAATAATAATAATAATAATAATAATAATAATAATAGTGTAACAGCATTAAACTAAATGCAGTGTTTGAACACTACACTGAAACCATGAGGTTTCTCTGGAGAATGATGATAATGATGAGAGGCCAGGGTGGAGTTGTGGCTCAGGTGTTGGACCTAGAAGATGAGGGTTCAAATCCATGCTCAACCATGAAGCCCACTGGGTGACTTTGGGCCAGTCACTTTTTCTCTGCCCAGCCTACCTCACAAGGCTGTTGTGAGAATAAAATGGAGAGGGGGAGAAGTGTCTGTGCCACTTTAGAGCTCTTTGAATGTGGTAAGGTAAAGGTAAAGGGACCCCTGACAGTTAGGTCCAGTTGTGACCGACTCTGGGGTTGCGGCGCTCATCTCGCTTTATTGGCTGAGGGAGGCGGAGTACAGCTTCCGGGTCATGTGGCCAGCATGACTAAGCCGCTTCTGGTGAACCAGAGCAGCGCACGGAAACGCCGTTTACCTTCCCGCCAGAGCAGTGCCTATTTATCTACTTGCACTTTGAGGTGCTTTCGAACTGCTAGGTTGGCAGGAGCAGGGACTGAGCAACGGGAGCTCACCCCGTCGCGGGGATTCAAACCAACAACCTGATCGGCAAGCCCTAGGCTCTGTATTTTAACCCACAGCGCCACCCGCGTCCCACTTGAATGTGGTATCTGAATGTAATAATAAAACAAACAAGGGGTCATTACCATGATAATACCTTTTAACATAGTAAACTTGGCCTTGCAGATTTAGGCTTGTAAAGAATTTAAAGCAGGAAGTTTAGAGTAAATAAACTTCCTTTTATAATGTATTGTTTGAACACCAAAACATGATGAGAGAGGCCTTTCATAAGTACTGTGAGTATACTTTACCAAACACCTTAAAAATCGTTGGGCAAAAATGTCAATGTGTCTACTTTGTATGCCTGACAAAAGCAAGCATTGGGTGACTGATGCTTTTAGATTTGTAACATGCCAGGAGGTAGATTTTGTTAAATTTAAGAGAAATTTAGCACTGGAACAAGTTGCACTCTCCTTCCTTGGATAGGCTTCTGCTAGGTATGCTTTGGGTACAAACATTCTGTCGAAAGTTTGTAGTATATGGTCCATTGTGTTAACCTTCCAGGTCCAGTAAGTCTTCAAAGTCACTGTGGTTAAGTAAAACCGCCAGTTCTGTGGTGGCAGATAGTGGCGATGATGGTAGACATAAAATAACTACAAATAAGGCATAAATTAGTCCTTGCTATGTTTTATTTGCAGGTATTGCTTTCATTAACTTTCCAACATAAGTGTTAGAGGAACATCATTGCTAATAGATGAGATATATAGCTAAAACTGCTTCTTATTGTACCTTTTCTCCCTTTTCCCTCTAGGTGATTTGCTGTTGAAATATTAGTTTGGGGACTTTACTCTTCATGGCTGCTTGAACACGGGTGTTTATTTATCAGAAGATGAATTTATTGGGGAAAAATACGATGGATTCTAAAATCAGAGGAGTGTGTTGCGTTACAGTCTTCTTCCACGGCTGGATCCTGCCTAAGTAATAATATGAGAGATTCTCCTGAATAAACGTTTTAACATTCTCATTTGAGCACAACAAAACTGGCTCCTGTATGATGCAGTTGTATCTGGGAAACTATGTCACCACCCTCCCATGTATTCACTGGAATTAAATATGCTAAATCAATAAAAACAAAGTTTGCTGAATTCAGAGATGCTGTTGGATTGGGCAAGTATGTGTGCACGTACTCAAGTTTCCACTGCAATCTGCCAAGCTCCTTTTTCAGCAGAGGTCAAAATCAGTTTGTAGATTTGCTGTATGTAGGCTACCCAGCTTGGTAGATGGACATAATAATATTTTGTGTGTGAAAAATATAATTCATGGGTTCCAGCATTGTGTAACTTACCTCTCTGGAGAAGGGGCTGCTGTAGTAAATCCATAGCAAAGCTGCACACATGTCAACTGAGTAGTTGGGTGGTGAAGCTGGGTTGGTTGGTTGGTTGGTTTTCTTTTATTTGTTAGATTTGTATTTAATCTTTCTGTCAGGGCTTTCAGGGTAAGATGCAAAGCTTTCCAAGTGACCTTATATTGAAGTGCAGGACAGGTCCTGGCCTGTGTCAAGTTTGTGGATGGAATTATTTTGTTAATAAAGAAATAAAATGAAAGCTGCCTCTGACACCTTCAGACTCTGATGCATGTATAACAGAAAAAAGACACTTGAAGACATTCCAGTTCTTGTAAACTTCAGAAAATACTAGTCTACTCAATATTACTGAATCAGAATTAGCTCAATATAACATTTGTTTTTCTCCTTAACTGAGAGCAGCTGCATGATGGAGTTCTGTTTTCTGTGGAATCGCATCCACTGGTAGTGTTGCTTTAGCAAAATGTGCTCCTACAAGTTGAGGCGCCAGATTTTTATTGGTCTTTCACCACCTCCCCTTTGCAGTGTCCTTGTCATATCCTATTATATCTAGAGGGTCAAACAGCTTTTGGGGTGGTGCATGGGTGTTAAAAATCAGTAGGGGGGGGTCACTAAAAATCTGGTACCCAACTTACAAGAGGAAAACTATTTTTTGCTCAGACAAAGGCACCATGGATACAACCAGTGTTGTTTTTTTTCTTAAAAATGTTTAGGGGTACTCTCATTTTCACTCAAGAAAATCACCATTTTATAGCTCAAATTGGGAACCATAAATACAGTAAATGGACAAAAGTACAAAGATTCACAAAATGTTTAGGGGTATGCCTACTCCTGTGTCCCCCCAGAAAAAAAGCACTGGGTGCAACTGTTGACTTCTGCATTCTGATATGTTTTCTGTATTCTCCACTAGTATTTTTCCTTGAAGGCTGATAATAGATTAGAATTTCTAACTCTCACACAAAGGCCTTATGTATGGAAATCCTAAATTCTGAAATTAGAATAAATTATTAGGACAATCTTATATTTATTTTAAGTTTATATTAAGGATTGAGCGAGCAAGTAATACCTTTGGTTTAACTTTTTTGTCTGGCATTCCGTTTGTTGGTGTGCACATTCAGGACTCCATTCTGTGTTTCAAGCCCAGGACTCCGATTTGACCCTAATTGTTTGATGCTACCTTTTATCCAAAGATCCCAGGATGGTCAACATTAAAAACATAATTTATGCCTCATAAAAATAACAACGTAATACACACCATAATAATAAAACAACAGTTCCACCCACCCACCCCACACATTGAACAGGCCATAGAATATTTAATGGCTGAAGGCTTGGAGAAGGACAAATGTTTGCCTGGAGCCTAAAGACATTTAATGATGGCGCCAGACGAGCCTCGAGAAAGAGCCACCACAGAAAAGGCCTGTTCTCCTGTCACCCTCCAAATCTCTCAGGGAGGGGGACACAGAGACGGGACTCGGGTGACAAGTGCAGGGTCTGGGGCGGTTCATGTGGGAGGAGGTTTGTCCTTCAGGTCTTGTCTTGAGTCATGGAAGGCTTCATTGGTCAGCACCAGCACTTTGAATTGGGCCCTATGTACCTGAGAGCCAGTGTGGTGTAGTGGTTAGAGCGGTGGACTCGTAATCTGGGGAACCGGGTTCGCGTCTCCGCTCCCCCACATGCAGCTGCTGGGTGACCTTGGGCCAGTCACACTTCTCTGAAGTCTCTCAGCCCCACTCACCTCACAGAGTGGTTGTTGGGGAGGAGGAAGGGAAAGGAGATTGTGAGCTGCTTTGAGACTCCTTAAAGGTAAAGGGACCCCTGACCATTAGATCAGTCATGAGCGACTCTGGGGTTGCGGCGCTCATCTTGCTATATTGGCCGAGGGAGCCAGCGTACAGCTTCTGGGTCATGTGGCCAGCATGACTAAGCCGCTTCTGGCGAACCAGAGCAGCGCATGGAAACGCCGTTTACCTTCCTGCTGGAGTGGTACCTATTTATCTACTGGCACTTGGTGCTTTCAAACTGCTAGGTTGGCAGAAGCTGGGGCCGAACAACGGGAGCTCACCCCGTCGTGGGGATTCGAACTGCTGACCTTTTGATCGGCAAGTCCTAGGCTCTGTGGTTTAACCCACAGCGCCACCCGTGTCCCTTTGAGACTCCTTAGGGTAGTGATAAAGCGGGATATCAAATCCAAACTCTTCTCCTCTTCTGTTCCCAAGGAGGCCAGGCAAGATTAAACACACTTCAGATGTTCTGAGAATATTGAGATCTTTGCACCCAAAACTTACTTTGGATAACTTAAATCTGCAAGGACATGTTATCTTGTGGTGTGTGAGGGGTCTTTTGTCCCTCTTGATGAAAGGGTCAACCTGATATTTTGTATTCAGTGACACAAAACGATTATCTTTAAGGTGTGCACCAACCATGATTTCTTTAGGACATTGTTTTGCATTTCAAACTCTTAAAACTCCAGTCCTCGCATACTGCCACTTGTTTTCAAGGAAGCCAAGAAAAATGTGAAGTATCTGCTCAGAAGTGTGAGATCAGTTTAACTCTGCTGGTTTTACAGGGTGATTTGAGGTCTGAATACCATCTTAATCCTGGGTTCCTTGTTGCCTGATAGTTCTTTCCACTTCACATAAAATCATAAATGAAAATGCCTTATAGTAGGATGGCCAGCTTTTTTTTTCTTGGGGATCACTCTATTTTGAAAGAAAGGGGAAAGACTATATTTTACTCCATTTTGAATGGAATAATTTCCATCTCTTTCTGTTTCCCCCCTCCCTGCCCAATGCAGTATTTACACATAAATCTGCTCACATTCCTGCTCAGAAAAACTACCGGTATATTGATAATTAAGGTAAGGCTTGCCTGACATTGCTTTGTGACAGCAGCTCAGCTGTCAAGAGGGCATGGTCTTCCTGTCTCACTGAGAGAGACATGAATGCTTGTCTCCCTCAGACCCCCGTACTCCAGAGCTTTCGAAACTTTTCACGTCGGTGATACACTTTTTAGACATGCTTCAGTTCGTGACACAGTAATTCAGTTTTACTAGCAAAAGGGAGGTTAAAACAACCCATTTCCAGCCCCGGGAGGAGCGCCGGGGGCATTCACACAACACACCTGCACACTAAAGCCGACACACTAAAATGTCACGACACAAATTTGGAAAGCTCTGCCGTACTCTCTTTCTCTGCAGTCAGACCCAGCACAATGGTGGCTTTAAGATCGGTAGCATAATTTTAAAAGTGGAAAGTCCGCCCCACCGCGTCTGTTGTGTCATTCTAGTGGCTGAAAAATAGGAATCAAACTGGAAGGAAGTAGTTCTGGGGAACACCAACCAAGAAATGGGAACGTGAAGCAGCTGTTCTTTTGACATAACACTGTTAAAGGTCAAGCAAACTTCCTTCGTTGACCACTCCAGTCTTCTGTCCGAATCATTTATAAAATTGGCAGCCTCAAAATATTGCAGCTTGTTTGACCAGACTCTGATTCACAGCTTCTGTCTAATTTTTAAAATCCCAGCTGTCACCACTTCCCTAGGATACTGTGGTCTACAGCCAACACCCCCCCTTCCTAAAATCCTACCTTATCTTGTTTTCTGTGGCTTGCAGTTCATGATAGAGGAAATTCCTCCCCCCGCCTTGTGATATGAGAGAGGATTTGTTCTGCCAAGCAAGCTCTGGGAACAGACTGAAAGCATCTACACAGACAATACTACGTGTAATCTAGTTCTCTGGGTTATGTTAAGTGGCAATCGCCCGGCTGGCCTCTCTTCGCCTCTCAGCCTCTGCTTCTTGGATTTCAATTCCAAACATGGTTATCTATTTGGGGTCGCTCTTCTTTCCACGGCCGGGTGCTATACATTCCAAATTAAACACAAGTACCCTCCGCTGCTCCCTTCCCCGCCCTGGCTGCTGCTCTTTCACTGAGTCTATTTTCATTTTCTCACACGGCCAGCAAGGGAGCAAGCCACAGGCAACTCTTCCCACCTCTTCTTCCAGGGAGTTATCAAACTGAAAGGCGTCGCTTCCTTTGAGATTGAATTTCTGGTGCTTTTGCAAGTTGGTGCAGCTGATTGGTATGATACTGGACTCCTGCAAACCAGATTTGGTCTTCCACTTTGTAGGAAGGGGTTGCTGGGGGTGTTTGGTGCAAACGCATTAATAATTTTGAAAATGTTCTGGGGACCCACAGGCTGAGAACGGCTGCTCTAAGACATAGCTACTGTTCAGCTCCAGTTCTAGGAACTGGTTTTACAAGTTCTTCAGTATAATTTTTCAAGACATATTGGTGCAGAGGTTAGGACACAAGGAAAATGAGTACAAACAGCACCCTCTTGGATCGGATTGTTTTCTACCCAATTTTATGTGAGGGATGGAAGCAGTATATGGAAGGAGCGATCTATCACCTTGCTGGCTTCCTCCTCCTCCTGGGATTCATGGGAGGAAGTGGAACGGTTGGCTCCATCTTCATCTTTGGCTTCTTGACCGCTGGTTTCTTCTGCGCTGCGCTCTGGGGCTGGCTAGAGGCTTGTGGACTGGACATCTTCATCTGGAACATGCTCTTAGTTCTGATCTGTCTGCTTCAGTTGGCTCACCTAGTTTACCAACTCCGTCAACACGCCTTCCCTGAAGAATTCGACATGCTCTACAAGCAAGTGTGCCAGCCTCTGCAAGTGCCACCTCAGGTCTACAAAGAAATCGTCAAGTGTTGTGAGGAACAGGTTTTGCCCCTGGCCAAAGACCAGAACTATGCTGTGGAGGGCAAGACCTCAATTGATCGTCTGTCATTCTTGTTGTCTGGCAGGTAGGCCTCACCTTCCCCTGACAATATTTTTTCTTGGCGTTAGAAAACTGACCCAACTGGTGCTTTTGAAAAACAGATGGAGTGGCATGAAAAACAAACAAACCCATGCATTCTCTGAGTTTCTTTTGGCCGAGTTCTCACATAGGTGGTAAAACCTGTGTCTTGGCTGTATCACTTTACTCTGCATTTGAGGACTCAACTCATGTGATGGAATACCTCCTTCTTGTCATTTTTTCCAAAAAGACCTTGTATGCCACTGAGAAGACTAGGTTAGAACTTCCTCTCTGATCTAGTTTTCTTAATGGAGGGCTCCTTATGTGTGTATGTATGAAGAAGAAGCATTCCATCCCATACCCTCCAACATTTATCCAATGAAAATAAGGACGTTCTATTCCAAAATAATAATAATATTATTATTGATACCCTGCCCATCTGACTGGGTTGCCCCAGCCACTCTGGGCAGCTTCCAACATATATAAAAACACAGTAAAAAAGTAAACATTAAAAAACTTCCCTATGCAGGCCTGCCTTCAGATGTCTTCTAAAGGTTGTATAGTTACTTATCTCCATGGCTCGGGGGTCACATAACTCTATACTTTCCAACATTTCTCTGATGGAAATAGGGACATTCCGGGATCAAATCAGAAACCGGGATGTCTTCTGTAAATCCAGGACTGTCTCTGGAAAATAGGAACACTTGGAGGTTCTGAAGTCCCAGCTTGTGTGCTGAAGTTGTGCAGCCCAGCTTTACCTTCTTACAGATTTAGGCTTTTTTTTTTTAACCTTCTAAACATGGCTATCCATGGGAAAAGGGGAAGGAGGGTGGGGGCTTAAGGACCCCATCCATAATGCTTTTCTGTTGCAAATGGTCTCCTCCTGAGTGTGCTTTGCAGTACTGTGGAGCTAAAGTTGCACATGGGTCTGAAGTCATGTAATTTGGCCCTCAGCATTTAGGGAGAGAGGTGTACTGTAAAATTAAGGTCATGGCTCCTTGCAAGTGAATCCTTGTTTTCAGGTAAGGTTACCTGACAAAGCAGATAACGCAGCTGGCAAACAACAATGATGCTTCAGCTTCTCAAAGGATTTTTTTAAAAAATACAAGCTTTAAATGTGGCAGCTGAAGGTTGGTTCAGGGTTTGTTTGTATGGTGGGGAACAGTTACCGTAATTGGGTTGTATCTATTCCATTCTTTTCTGTCATATGTTGGTGAAGTTTGAGGTGTTCCACACTCAAGGGATCTGGAATTTTACATTAGAAAAATATTTCTACCGTGGTCCAGGTTTTACCTAGTTTGCTTGATTTGTTGGCTTGTTTTAGTTTATGCTGTGATGCAGAATTTGGAGAACTGTTTTGCAGTTGTCACAACCTGGAGGAATTAGGGTTGGGGCACATAAAACGTAAGGGAAAGGAGATGGCTGTACAAAGGGTGGGAAGGGGATTTGCAATCTGTATTGGCCACTGAGCTATAGTTCCCTTCTCTTCCTGCTTGCGTGTTCCATCAAAAGCCCCCAACAACAGAAAAACAAAACAGACATGTTTCCTGGTATAGAGCCTGAAACTTGCTTAGATAATCAGAAATGAAGAGTCCGTGGCCAGTTTTTGCACCAAAGACCATACTGTCCCATCAGGGGGAAAAGGCGGTGTATAAATATAGAATACAGTGGTACCTCGGGTTACAGACACTTCAGGTTAAATACACCAATAACCCAGAAATAGTACCTCAGGTTAAGAACTTTGCTTCAGGATGAGAACAGAAATCGTGCTCCGGCGGCGCAGCGGCAGCAGGAGGCCCCATTAGCTAAAGTGGTGCTTCAGGTTAAGAACAGTTTCAGGTTAAGAACAGACCTCTGGAACGAATTAAGTTCTTAACCCGAGGTACCACTGTAATATAGAATAATAATTGCCGTTATCACACAATTCTCAATGCAGCCTTTAATCTTGTAAAATGTGATATGCATAGATGATACTGTATTAAATGATGATGATAATGATGCAATTGCCTAAGCGGAACTTGAGCTACTCTGCCTGTTTGCTGATGCAAATTATCCACAATTGGTGCCATCTATCGCTGTCTATCCTGCGCTGTACACACGTGCTGCTTATAATAAGCATGCACCCTGCTTCCAGGGGTTGTTTTGGCCTTTTCTTTTTGGGTTTTATGCAGAAATTTCGGTTCCTATCTTTATCAAGTGATATTTTGCTGCGCAACTCGTGTCGAAAACCATTCACTCCATTTGGAGTGGTTCTTTTGAAGCTCTTTCCCTCCTCTTTCTGTTTTTGCAACCCTGAGAGACGTGTCGGGGACCCCTCACCCCACCCACCCACTCCGGAGCTATTTAAGACCTGTATGCTCTCTGGGAAGGCCTAAGAGAAACTCAGGCCTGGAACCAAATGCCTATCAGCTCCTGAAGTTGGCCTGATAATATTTTGTACCAGGACGTCCAAATTCCCATCGGAGAAATGTTGGAGGGTATGCATTTGTTAGGATAGGTTAATATTTTATATTATAAACTGCCTTGACTGCCTTAATGCAAAGGTGGGATGTGAATGCAATAAATAAATGCATATTTTTTAAAAAATGTTTGCACAACTGCATGAGGACCACTTACCTGCTCCCACAGATACCTGCCAGACCATTTCCCCCGTGCCCCTACCGTCAGATGCGAGGCCAGCGGCATAAGAGTAATTTCTGTTGAGATCCACCTTGGGGTGGGGGCAGGTATTATCATGCACTGTATAAACTTTGGGAAGAATTTTTAAAAAATGAATCTGCTTTAAAATATGTCTTTTTCCTCCCCCCTGCCCCAATTAGGGTTAGAGTAAGCCAGGACGGACAATTTCTACATTATGTCTTCCCATATCAATTCCTGGATTCCCCAGAGTGGGAGTCACTGCCCCCTTCGGAAGAGGGAACATTTCAGGTAACCTCACAGAACGCAATTGCATCTTTGGGGTTTTTTGAGATTGTGTGTTGTGTGTATGGTGGCTTTTGTTTGTTTGTTTACTTTCTGGGTCAGAATCATATAACAACAAGAACAACAACTTATTTATATGCCACCCATCTGACTGGGTTCCCCCAGCCATTCTGGGCAACTTCCAACAAATTAAAACACAGTGAGGCATCAAACATTAAAAACTTCCCTATATCGGGCTGCCTTCAGATGTCTTCTAAAAGTCAGATACAGTCAAACCTTGGTTGTCAAACATAATCTGTCCTGGAAGCCCGTTCCAGGCTTCCAAAACGTTCTGACAACTGATTTATGGCTTCTGATCAGTTGCAAGATCTTCCTGCACTCAGCAGAAGCCACATTGGATGTTCGGCTTCCAAGAAATGTTTGAAAACCAGAGCATTTACTTCCGGGTTTTCGGCATTCGGGAGCTGAATCGTTCAAAAACGGGGCCGTTTGGGAGCCAAGGTTTGACTGTAGTTATTTATTTCCTTGACATCTGATGGGAGGGTGTAATAGAGGCAAAGAACTGCTCTAGTCATTCTCTGCACTCAATAAATCTTTGGGCTTGTTTCTTAGTAATCCAACCTCTACCCCACTGATGCCACATAGCAAGCTGCATACAAATCGTACCTCGGAAGTCGAACAGAATCCGTTCCGGAAGTCCGTTCGACTTCTGAAATGTTTGGAAACCAAAGCGCGGCTTCTGATCGGCTGCAGGAAGCTCCCGTCAGACGTTCGGCTTCCAAAAGAACATTCGAAAACCAGAATATTCACTTCTGGTTTTCGATCTTTCAGGAGCTGGAACGTTTGACTCCCAATGCGTTCAGGAGCCTGGGCACGACTGTACTTTGAAAGCGAGGAGACTTTCAAAAGCAGTGTCTGTGGTGATCTATGGAGATCTGCCGTTAATCAAAAGAAAGGTGAAAATCCAAACTGGGGATGCTTAAAATAGCTGTTTGGATCTCCAAAGCAACTGGATCCCCAAAGCCCAAGGGTTGGGATTCAAAGCTGAGGTGTCCTGGGTGCAGCTTGCCTTTAAATTCTCTTGAGACCAGCTGTAGACGTTTGAAATAGCCATGACATTCCAGAGGAAAGCTGACTTTGGGGTTAACGTCTTCATTATTATGGGACATCCATGTCACAGTATTTTTAACACTGGACAACTCCAGATGCCATAAGATTGCTCTATCAAAAAATTCTTTTAAAACACACAGTAAGCCCTCCCCAAATCGCCCAAGTACAATTCCTGCACAATGTTTGGAGTGAATGGTGCCGTCCTGTGTCTGAGGTCCTTTTAAGAATTCAGTCAGGATCTGTGACACGGTAAGAGTTTTGTCGTCTGGGCTGATAAATGGACTGTTCACTATACTCAATGGGACTGTGATGGCCTGCAGGAAACTTTAAAATAGAACGCACGGTGACAGGCTGTGGAAAAATCTCAAATATCCATTCCTGTATGGAGTGCCCAGCAGCTGCCTCTGAGGCGAACGTCTTCATGGAATAGCTGTGCTACCAAAATTAAGGGGGATGTAGATAAGATATGGGACACATATTTAGGAAGAAAGGAGGTGGCAAATTTGGGCCCTTTCCAGAATGCTTCAAGTCTTGGCTGTCTGTGAATGCATAGGCTGCAATGGTCTTTGATGCTTGCCGTTTTCCAAATTCATGGGCTCAACATCGCAGACATCATACCGTACTTCTTTTGTACGTTCTGTACTGTTTTGTTGCTGCCTAAACTAAAAATGTGACATACATTATATTTCCTCAATTTTCTTTTTCTAACCAAAAAACAGCCATGGGAGGCTCTGAAGAACACGTGTGTGTGTGTGTGTGTGTGTGTGTGTGTGTGTGTGAAGTTTCTCTCTCTCCCTCCCCCCCCCCTCTCTCTCTCTCTCTCTCTCACACACACACACACACACACACACACACACACACACACACACACACACTTTAACCCATTCCCTTCTGGATATTTTTCTGCTCATAATCAACATTTTCTCTGTGTGTGCTTTTTAAAAACAACAAGAACAGGGAGACAGTTTGGCAGCTTGTCACATCTCTAATTTTGCCCTCAGGCTCGTAAACTGGCTGAAATTTCCTTAAAGCATCAGATTATTTTTAAAGCCTGAGGCTGTATCAAGGAAACAAGCACAGTAGTGTTCCTCTTGCTTCCCTTAGAAGCCAATCCTTTTTCCTATTGGAATAACATTATATGACTTCACTATAAGCTTACCAAGTTTTCTAATGGGCTGGAAAATGCTGCTTGGAAAATGGGTTTCTCATCCCCTGAAGTCTTTCAGAGCTCCCTTAGGAAAGCGATCCTATCCTGGCTCCCCTCAGTGAGGAGGCCGAAGCAACTGCTTGCTTGGCAGCAGCCTTAAATATCAGACTCAAGGACATGGCGTGTCGCCTGTCCATGTTCTGCTTCCCAAGCCACCATTCCTTGGGTCTTGGCCAAGGAGATTCCTGGACCCAGGGAGGCCTCTGGGATAACGTGGCTGAGCTCTGGCCATCCTGCACATGCCAACGTCTCATTTACCCACTCCAGTGAATGAAATCCTGTGTACATTTCAAAAGTCTGGGGAAACACACATCTTTTCTCTCTTGCCAGAGTTTTACATTTCCCCAAACCTGTAAAAACAAAAGCAGCAGCTCTCATTTAAATGATTTCAGATAAAATACAGGAACGGTGTTGTTGGGTGTCAGAGAGAATTGGCACCATACGGTGGTTTGCGATATTTGCACCTGTGCAAGCATAACGCACACAGTGGAGGCAAATGTTATTCATTACATTTATCGGAGGCCTCATCACCAAACTTCTCTTGGCAATAAACAAATTAAACAACCTATCATTGCGAATCTAAGAAAAGGTCTAACAAAAATCCTAAAAACTGTAAGAAATTATGTCCGAGCAGAGTTTGTACATACAGTTCAGCCACATATTATTAAGCTGTGGTTGAAACTTGTCTGTATGAACTCTGCTAGAACATATGATTATGGATTTTAGGATTTGTTGTGTAGCTATTTGCAGAGCGGCAGAGAGCATCTTTGTGATGTCAAAACACCTCCTAAAATCACGGTGAGATTCAGAGATTAAAATGTTAATGTCCACTATTTCATAATTTTAAGTAATTTTTGAAGATTCTGAAAATAAAAAGAACTTCACCTGGCACCAAAAATACATTATGGTTGATGACAGGTAAGCCTCTTGAGAAGAACATTCCACAGTAGTCTGCATTTGTGTGTCACTGTTAAAAAGGTCCTCTTCTGTGTCAGCATCTCCCATATATCTGATTGTGAGGATACTTGAAGGAGAGTCTCAGCTGATAATCATGGGGCACAAGGTAGATACATCTGAGAAGAGGTTATCTTTCAGGTACTAAGGCGTTTTATAGTAAAAAACACTCCTACAGTACAGTACAAACTTTTCCTGGCATATTTATTGTAAAATCTCCTTTCCAAAAACATTTGAATTCAAAAGCAATATAAACACCCTCTCATTAATCTGGAGCCCTCATACATTTTTTGCACTGGGGGATGTTACGTACTGAAGTTCTCACCCTGGGCCAGCAGGGGGATACTGTAGATAGTTTTCACTCAGGTCCACATATGCAAATAAGGGATTGAAAGTGATGTTCAGTGATTGGATAGTTACAGAAAGTGGTTACAGTTGCGTTGTAGTGGAGCTCTATATAAGCAGGCTGGCTGAACCCTTCATTTCAGTTCTGTTCTGGCCTGTGAATAAACAAGAGCTGTTTGAAGAATGGCTCTGTCGTCTGATATGTTCACCCACAACTTAACAGGGACAGTATTGCAGCAGAAGTTCGGTTTTTTTCCACACTCGATAAAAAGGTCTGATGTAGCCACCTCTCCTCTCTCCTTCCCTCTGCAGGTAACGCTGACAGCAGAGACTGACTGTAGCTTCATCACTTGGCAAAGGAAGGATCTCTACTTGCTCCTGGCCAAAGAGCGCTATATTGCCCGCCTCTTCTCAGTCCTCCTTGGCTTTGACATCTCAGAGAAACTGTATGCCCTGAATGAGAAGCTTTTTGCTAAATTCGGCTTGCGGTTTGACATCCGCCTTCCCAGCCTCTACCACGTCCTGGGACCTGCCTCTTCTGACATGGAGCTGGAGAAAGAACCAGAGGAAAGCGAGGGTCCAGCAGCACCCTCGGGCCTTTTGCCCACCTTTGTCCAGACAGCTCCTGCGGCCCCTTGCACTGTGTCTCCTCCTGCCCCTCCTGCCCATCTCAGGAGACCTCGGCCTGACAGTGACCTGTCTGGTGAGGATTCTACCAGTCTTGTATTGGAAGATTTTGCTGAGTTGACAGGGTCCTTTATGGACTATTTGAGCGAAGGGGAATATATGAAGTGAGGGCACTTCTAACATGGGCACACATCACCCTGTGTAAGTAAGTACTCTTTGTGACGTTAGGAAGAAACACAACTGTGTGTGCTGGGAGGTGGTGTTTGATGTGTCCAGCATGCTGTGCACACCATTGTGCTGGTTTTCCTTGCAGGATGTGAAGGACGCCCATCTAGACTCCCAAAGGCTAGTCTGAGTCCTCCTTACAGCATGAAGTAGTGTCAGGCTTTGGGGAATTGGCCTCCTCCCCCATGGCAGTAACAAAAGATCAAACGAAAGGAGCGTCTTACCAGTTAGAATCTTTAATAATCATAGTGAGAGAACAAAGAGCGCGTCTCCTAGAAATGGCGGTGCTCCCAATTAAGGGTCACTCCTCCCCCTTCGTCCCTATTAATCTACGCCACTCCTACGTCTTGTAACCTGAGCTTGTCACTTCTGCGTTTTCAGTTCTAACACTTTCTGAGCTCTCCATGTCCTTGGAGAAGGGGGGTGAATGCTGTCCAGAAACTGTGAATCTGTTAACTCTCTCTCTTCTAATGTTTCTTCTGCTAGCTGTTCCCCATCCAGTATTTCCCAGCTTCTGCCTTCTGAACTATGCCCCTCTGCAAACCACTATTCCAAATCTATACTGTCCTCCTGCTCTTGGGAAGATTCAGGTGGAGGGGGAGGCTCCCACCATTCCTTCTCAGTGCAGGCCTCCTCAGCACTGGCCCTGGCAAGTAGCCCCCATCCAAGCAGCTTCAAATGTGAGGTTTGAGCCTCAGGCCTGCCTGGATGTTATACCTGCTAGATATGTAGGTTCAGCATAAGCTTTCAAAGCCAGTTCAAGAAGTTGCAAATTAGGACCTGACAAAGTGTTGTTATTTATGGACCTTAAGGTCCTCCGCGGGGCAGACCAGGAGAGGCGGTCCCGTAGGTACGAGGGTCCTAGTTTTGAAACGTTCGAAAACCGAAGACTCAACAGCTGACAGCTAGGCCTCCGGATCTTGCACATAGTGGAAGCCACGTGGCATGTTCGACTTCTGAGGCTTGTTCAAAAACCGAAGAATTTACTTCTGTGTTTACAGCATTCATAAACCAAAATGTTTGTCAACGGAGACGTTCGAAAACCGAGGTACCACTGTATCTCCTTGATGGTTCTCCCAGGCAATTTCCTGAGCACAGGTTTGGCTCAATCCCAGCATCTGGCCAATTTCAATACTCCAAGCACTGATTAAACGCCAACATTTACTAGATCCACAAATTATGGGTGTATTGCACCCATAAACTCTGGAACCCACAAACGCATAACAATGTGGATAAAAAGTTCTAACGAGAATGACAATATGTTTTTGTCCTGCAGCTTCTGGAAGCCTCCTGAGGAGTAATCGCCAGGCCTCTGCAGAAAGACGAGCCCCTCTGGCTCCTACGCAGACCCCAGAACTCTAGAGAAAGAGTTTGGACTCTCAAAGACGTCACCATATGGTCACTCATGGCTGATCATAATGGGGCTCATTACTTGTGTGTCGACACGTGGATTGCACCAGCACCAGCATGGCGCACTTGGAAGTGCATGCATGAGACTGAAGTGTGATGTTGGAACACTTCCCACAGATTGTTGAGCTGCAGTGGCACCAGGCTCTTTCTGATTGTCTGTATTCTTGAGCACTTGCCGTACGGTTCTGCTGTGAGGTGAATTAAACGTCTGGGAAATGGTATCTATAGCTAATGAATGGAATTTGCTCTCTGTTGAGGGGCTGTTGAGTAGTCTTCTATTGCAAAACATATTAGGAGGGAATTACAGTGGCACCTTGGGTTAAGAACTTAATTCGTTCTTGAGGTCCGTTTTTAACATGAAACTCAATCAATCTTTATTATGGTCCAGAGACCCAACAAATCGTTACAAAGCAATACACAATTCATCCAGCCTACCTCCAGGTTAAACAAGCATCTTTTTCAGAATATAGGGATCATTGGTTCTTGCAGCCACCGATAAAAACTTTGCCACTGCTAATGTTCTAGTGTTTGGTCTTCCAATAGGAACCTGACATAGTGAGCCTCTGATTTTCCCGGGAAAGGTACCAGCAAGGGTAATATCAGTTCAGCCCTGGCTTGCTCATATTTTGCACAGTGCAACAAAATATGTTTTATGGAATCGATGTCTTGAGCACACGAGCAAAGACTGTCCTGGTAGGGAACTCCTTTTAACCTGCCATCCAACACTGCAGAAAAAGCTACCTCTATTGGTCTGGCACCCCCCCAACTGTATTACCTGGGTTATGAAGGGGCCCTAAAGACTTTAAAGCAAAGATTATGGGATAATGCACACAGTGACTTGCGATCTTGATCACACGCAGTCTGTAGTCTGCTGGCAGCAGGAGTACAATATGGGCATGTCTTTAAGCTAACATCTTACATTAAAAACCTGAAACTGTTCTTAACCTGAAGCATCACTTTAGCTAATGGGGCCTCCTGCTGCCACCGTGCGATTTCTGTTCTCATCCTGAAGCAAAGTTCTTAACCCGAGGTAATATTTCTGGGTTAGCGGAGTCTGTAGCCTGAAGTGTCTGTGACCTGAAGCGTCTGTAACCCAAGGTACCACTGTATTCTCTTCTTCATGTCTTCCGATCTGGCTGACGAAGGATAAACGCTGCCTAGCTGGAACTGAAATTTAAGAGGGGGTGGTTGGAAGGAGGAAGTCATAACCTACGTATATGACTGACTTTTCTTGCAGTAGAGTGACTTTTACCTCAACTGGGGGTACAAACAGAGGCGGAGCTAGCTGCTCCGGCACCCATGCTGTGCACTCGGGGGGGGGGGCAGGGTCAGCGACTCATGGGGAGTGCTGCCTGCGGCGAGCAGTGAGTGTCCCAGGGGGGTGCCGCCCACGGCGAGTGTCCCTGGGGGGCAGCGATGTCACCCCCCCGGTCAGGGATGACACCCAGGGTGGGCCGCACACACCACCCACCCCTTCCTCCCCCAGTGGGTACAAACTGGTAGTTTGGGAATTGATGGCTCTGTAAACAGGGTGCAGGAGAACAGAATGTAGATGTGAGCCAAAGGGCGACTCCAGGGCAATTCAAGAACATTGAGGGAAACTGTTAGGATAAAGTTTGAATCGGAGAGTTCAGCTGCACTCTAGATGCTGCATCCGGAAACAAGATCTGACATGGCCAAAGGCCAGGGATGTTGGCAGTTGTAAGCAGAAGAACTGCTCAACTGGATCAGGCCAAAGGCACATTTAGTCCAACATCCTGTTCTCATGGTGGCCAATCAGATGCTTCTATGAGATAGGAAGCTCACAATCCCCACTTGGGATTCCCAAAATGATATTCAGGAGCCTGCTGGCTCCAACTGGAAGCAGAACATAGTCATTATGCCTTGCAGCCACGGATAGCTCCATCCTGCATGGATTTGCCTACTCCTCTTGTAAAGGATTCTGGTGCTGGAGGAGACTCTTGAGAGTCCCCTGGACTGCAAGAAGATCCAACCTCTCCATTCTGAAGGAAATCAGCCCTGAGTGCTCACTGGAAGGACAGATCCTGAAGCTGAGGCTCCAAGACTTTGGCCACCTCATGAGAAGAGAAGACTCCCTGGAAAAGACCCTGATGTTGGGAAAGATGGAGGGCACAAGGAGAAGGGGACGACAGAGGACAAGATGGTGGGACAGTGTTCTTGAAGCTACCAGCATGAGTTTGACCAAATTGCAGGAGGCAGTGGAAGACAGGAGTGCCTGGCGTGCTCTAGTCCAGGGGGTCACGAAGAGGCGGACACGACTAAACAACTAAACAACAACAACAACTTTTAAAGCCATCCACTGTGGAAACCATTATTGCATCTTGTGGGAGCAAATTGACTATGCACTGCGTAAATAAGGATTTTCTTTTGTCCAACATCCAGCTTCATTGGACGGGGCCAAGTCCTAATGTTATGAGAAAGAGAGAACCTCTCTCTATCCACTTTCCCCAAACCATGCACAGGTGGCGCTGTGGTCTAAACCACCGAGCATCTTGGGCTTGCCGATCAGAAGGTCGGCGGTTCAAATCCCTGCGATAGGGTGAGCTCCCGTTGCTCTGTCCTAGCTCCTGCCAACCTAGCAGTTTGAAAGCAGCCCAGTGCAAGTAGATAAATAGGTACCACTGCGGTGGGAAGGTAAATGGCATTTCTGTGCACTCTGGCTTCTGTCACAGTGTCCCATTGCGCCAAAAAGTGGTTTAGTCATGCTGGCTACATGACCCGGAAAGCTGTCTGTGGACAAACGCCGGCTCCCTCGGCCTGAAAGCGAAATGAGCACTGCAACCTCATAGTCACCTTTGACTGGACTTAACTTTCCAGGGGTCCTTTACCTTTTACCTTACCTTGCATCATGTCCCGCTTTACATTTTCTCTAAATTAAAAAGGCCCCCAAATTGCAATCTTTCCTCGTAGGGGAGTTGCTCCAGCCCCTCAGTCATTTTGGTTGTCCTTGTTTGAACCTTTTCCAGCTCCATATCCTTTTTGAGGCAAGACAACCAGAACTAGACACAGTATTCCAGGTGCGACTGCATCATAGATTTTTATAATGGCATTATGATACTGGCAGTTTTATTTCAATGACTGCGTCACAGAATTCACCTTGTTTCACAGCTACCACTCAGTGACACAACATTTTTGTTGACTATCACAACTTTCTTTCCTTGCCAATTCAGGCACCCTAAATGCAGTGCTTCTCCCCGATGGTATGCCACAGTATAGAACCTATACTATATAAACCACACAATCCTCTTCCTTTTGTTATGTTTTATTATTGACTCAGTAAATCACATAGTTGTATCCAGTGCTTTTTTTTCTGGGGGTACTCAAGGGTACGCAGTACTGGCATATTTTTTCTAGAAGAAAAGCACTGGCTGTATCCTATATTTCTTTATTGGGAGTTATGACGATTTTTTTTTTTAAATTTTAAAGCATGCAATCCTTTTTCCTTCTTACCACTTTGAATAATCTGATGTCATAATACATAATTTACGTGCTGCTTGCTTTGACATGTTAGGAAAGCATAACAGCTGCAGCAGAAGCTACAAACAGAATATCAAAGGAGACTATTAGCATCAGTGAATACCTGAGGGAAGAATAAAATCTTCCTCTCGCAGGGAGCTTCAGGATAACAGCACTACGAAACATCAAGCAAAGCAACATGTAAAGAACACAACATTAATTATGTCTAATCTACGGACAAGAATGTGCTGTGAACAAATGCACCTCACATTTGCTTCAAAGAATTCCATTCCTAAACACTGAGGGAACACGGGAACTGAGAGAATTTCTGTATCTGCATCCACTTAGTTCCCCAACAACTGGGCTTCTATCACATTTCTTATTTTAGAATATGTGCCTCCCCCCTTAGGACTCTTCTTGTTATCTCTTAGCTCAGTTGTGCTCGTCACAGGCAACGGTGAGGCCACGTAGAAGTGGGTTGTTTCGTGTCAGAGTCAGCAGCTGAGGGAGACAGAATATCTCCTTGCTGTAAAAGAAAAAGACTGAAGTTAAAGGATGCTAACAAATCCAGTGATAGGGTTGGGAGGCTTTTTGGTAAAGGTATATTAAATCAGCCAGCATGGTGACTAGAAGATTAGACAACAGCTCTCATCGTACAACTTTCATTGGCCCTTTTGAGAATTGCAGTCCAACATCTGCAGCACATCCAGCTGGTTACCCACTGCACATCTGTCCTGCGCAAGTCCAGAGCCACAGGGCCTCGGGCCTCGGACCGGCCCACCCATGAGGCAAGGGGAAGCGGCCACCTCAGGATTGTCCAGGCTGTTTTGTCAGCCTTCATTTTCATTTCATTTCACTTTTAATTTGCATACCTCTTTTCTATATTAGTCTAGAAAAGGTGATTTACAAGCTGAAGAAACAACAAAACAGGCAGCAAAGATCACGCACCTTATGATAATCTGATCCAATGCCCAAAAGTCATAATACAAACATAACTTTAAAATATACAACTTGTATCAAATAAAGCAATATTCAATTGGAATATAATAGTAAACAGTAGAATTATACGTCAGCCAATAAGGAACAGTTTACACTTAACGATTACAATAAAGAATTACTAGACTATAATCAATAAAAATAATGGAAGGTCACAATGCATAAAATACCGCAAAACATCCAAAACCATGTAAAAGGGTGGGACATGCAAGGCAGCTGTAGTGACAGGTCTCGGTTTTATATTACCAGTTTCTTCCACACAAGTGGGCATTGTTTGGCCTTTGAGAGCAACCCCTAATGAAAAGGGAAGAAATCCCTCACGTTAACCTCTTGATTGTCTGCGTGGACCCCAAACACCACAAAATAAAGACAAAAAGGCTTTCCATTCCTCACTCGGTAAAATTCCCTTGCCGGTTGAGGCCTTAGCAATCATGCATCTTGGTTACCTGGTGTCGACAGGCAGGGGAGCAGTACAGAACTGGCCCCAAACAGGAGCCTCCTCTTTATTCCTCCTCCAGGTCTTGTGACGGTACTGCAGCATCACGCTCTTCATCTGGCACAGCGGGGCAGAGTGGGTCAAGAGGCCTCTGCCTAAGGTCTGCTGCTTGGGTCTGCGAAACACAGCAAGGGGATGCGAGGGAGCAACAGGGAATTTTTGTGCATGCAGGATAAATGTGTGGGTTTTCTTTGCTCACCCAAACTTTAAGGTGTTCACAGACAATCCTTCACATGCCCCATTCACATATTTTGGGAATAATAATAATTTTTTATTTATACCCCGCCCATCTGGCTGGGTTTTCCCAGCCACTCTGGGCTGCTCCCAACAGAATATTAAAAACATGACAAGATCAAACTTTAAAAACTTCCCTAAACAGGGTTGCCTTCAGATGTCTTCTAAACATCAGATGGTTGTTTATTTCTTTAACATCTGATGGGAGGGCATTCTACAGGGCGGGTGCCACCACCGAGAAGGCCCTCTGCCTAGTTCCCTGTAGCTTCACTTCTTGCACCGATTGAAGGAACCGCCAGAAGGCCCTCGGAGCTGGACCTCAGTGTCCACACAATATTACCAGCCTTCTGTAAACAGCTCATGTTTGCCCAGCTGTTGTTCCATGTTTCCCCCCCATTCCATTTGCCCCAGGGGTGCCCAAACTTTTTTCAAAGAGGGCCAGATTTGATGAAGTGAACATGTGTGAGGGCCGACCACAGGGGCCGGACTGAACCCGCTGGTGGGCTGGATTAGGCCCCCAAAAAGGGCTGTGGACATGCCTGATTTACGCCCCCCCCCGAGCCCACTAGGAAATAGTAGCATAAACTCTACCAGTGTGTATGCCCTAGATTTCTACTTCCCAGTCCTTTGATGGGTGTGTAGTCTTTTGCACATGCAATGAGATTCTGGGAGGTTAATCCCTGCACCTCTTCACGTCCTTCCTGGGTGCACCTTCACCATTACATTTCCCTCAGAACCCATTTGTTGGTTTATTTCTTTGTATGTATTTGCGTGTCCCTTCCTCTTTCTTTGACTGTTTAGAGTTTCCTAAGCTTTACAAAAGGGAAGAGTAAAAAAAAAAAAAGGGAGGTGGGGGAGTAGCAAGGTTTCCTCCCGGGTGCAAAAAGAGGGTCAAATTGCCCAAGATTATTTCCTAGCATGTTTGGGAAGTCCCATCACCTTCCCTTTCGGTAAAATAAGAGAAGTTGCTCCACAATCTTTTTGCTCTGTCAGGTTTAGCATAGTAAACAAGCCTGCAAGGCTGGCAGCTGAAGAGCTCTTCTCTCTTGTGGCAGAAAGAACAAAGGAGTCAGATGACAAGCCTCCTGCAGGAAAGAGGGGTGTTGCTTGCCTTCCCTCAACAATCTTTATATATATATATATTACACACATTAACAACAACAACAATTTACAGTCCCATGTTTACAGCTCTAAGCAAGAGAGGCCAATTATCCAAGGGGTGGAATGAAAGAATGGTGGCCCCAATAATCAAGAACGACAACAAGAGAGTCTTGTGAAGATTCTTAGGCTGCAATCCTGTACACACTCACCTTGGAGTAAGTCACATTGGACTTAATGGGCTTTACTTTTGAACAACCATGCATAGGATTGCACGGTCAGCTAAGCAAATCTTGAAAGAAAAAGGGGACAGAGAGAATCGTGAGAAGCACATCATAATTGTCCGTTGTTACTTACATGGTGATGCTGGTGCTGAATGAGGAGTTGCTGCTGAGAAAGGCGATCTCAATGTTGGTGTCCGAAGTCCTCCTCGTCTGCAGGCGAAATTCTACCAGGCTATGATACACTAGGCAACAGAGATCACGTTTGGGGCAAAAAGCACTGAATATCTTTAGACTCCGGCTTTAACAGAAGATGGCTGCTATATCTTTTGCAAAGCCATCCATAATTTACCCCTCTTCAAACCATTTAACTGCTCCTTTGTTAAAGGTTAGAGTTAGGGTTAGGAACTGACATAATCCACGGCTCTGGATGCATTTTACAGATTTTTCAGAGCTGGTTCCTCAGCATCAGAGACCTTAACACTACAGACTGAACTTTTCTATCTCTGACCATGAACAGTTTTTACTGGAGCCAATTCACACATTCAATTCCAGCCATCAAGTGTAGAGAAATCAATTCCCGCAGCCAGCATTAGTGAAGCAGTCGCCCCCACGAGCCCCTTTCAGATCTTTCAATCGTACATGCTACATGTGCCGGGGGGAGCAGGATCATAGCAGCTGTTCCCACTCCTGACCTACACATTTATCTGAAGATGTGCACAGATCAGGGGTTGCCAGCATGGAATCAGCATGACTGAGTGTACCTCTTATGGTCTCAGTAAATATACCCTCCAAATCCATAATGCATTAGACTGTTTGCTCCTCCTGCTTAATTCCTGTTTTTATTGGCTCAGCCTCTCCTATGGTGAACATGCCCCCTTCAACCTACCCACACTTCATTGGATTCTAGGACAGGACACCTGTTTTAATTTCCATTCTGAACAGAAAAGAGGTGCAAATAGCATCTATCTGTAAGTATGGCAATGGCTGGCATAGGTTTTTTCCCTTTGGGGGACCAATGGGAAGGGGATGCCCCCACGTTTTGTGGCCCCATCTATTTTTCTTTTCTTTTAAGATGTGGAAGCCATTTTCTTTTATGCTACACCCTCTCGCCTGCCATTTTGTGTTAGGCCATGGCACTGTGGCAGCCATTTTGTACGACTAACACCCAATGCGCTTTCCTCAAAATTCCAGATGTGCTCGCTCTGGCCCCCCAAAGATTGGTAATAGATCATGGCATTGTGCTCCACCCATGCCCTACAAGTTTATTGGATAGTCTGCACAAAGCCTAGATATGTGCTCTGGGTGTCTAGAGGTCTCCCATGTGACTGAAAAAACACAGCTCCCAATCATATGGAGAGAGATGCGCATGTGCAAGTTCCATGCAGGCCTTCAAACAAATGTGCACAAGTCAGATGTGTGAGAACAGTGCGTGAGAGCCCATTCCCTACACTACATCTGTAAGGGGCTCCCTGTGGGATTTTGATATTCTCTGCTGTTGCCTTGAAATATCAAGAAAATCTCAGCCCTCGGGATGCACTCACCACAGTATGGTGCTGATGCAGCTGTGGTCAGGTAAACCTTTACCTCTGTCGATAGTTTCCCCACATGGACTCCTCCATTGTCTAGCAGTCCTAAAACAAGAATAAATGAAGTTTCTAGTCCTTATGTCAGTGAAGTATGTGAGAGGAAGGCTGAATAAGATACCCAGCAGTCAAGGGGGAAATTTTCATTCCTCAGCATAGCATAGCTAGCAGATGTAGAATATATGTGAAATGAGAAAATACATCTCTCTTGTTTTGCTTATTGTGCATGGGTATACAAACTGTCAAACGCATCTCTTAGAAGAACTTGGGTTTAGGGTATTTGGTTTGAGAGAAAGAAACAGAGTCTTTGCAGACATGTGCGCTGTATCTCTGTATGCGTCACGATGGGTGGGGTATAAACAAACAAATAAATAAATCATCACCATCACCACTGAAGATATTTCTGTAACTTTGTGTTAAGCATAAGCAAGATCAGAATCTAGATCACAAAACAAGACCTCTCTAGCCTCGTTTCTCAGACATCCCGTCTTTGGTGATTTTATTTTCCATTGTCTGAGCAAAGAGAAGGAATGAGAACAAAGCAGTTTTGTTACTAAGAGACTGTTATGGCCACATTTGCAGCTCAGGGCAGCACACATGAATTTCCTCTCATTTTATCCTCAAAACAACCCTCTGAAGTAAGGAGATGGACCAAACGGGGACCACTGAGCTTCGTGGATCCGCTGGGAATTGTGGCCAGGTCTCCTCAGCATAGCACAAGACTGGCTCACGGAGGAAGTATAAGTAAAAGCTTCAAAAATACCAATTGGGAGCAGGGGAGGTGTTTTGCTACTCCTCTGGTGTTAGCTGTCACCACAAGTAAGAGACTGTTTGCTTGAGTTGACACCCGGCACCTTGCCAAGGGTTGCCTCCTGGTCCAAACCAGAAAGGTCTGTGATTAGTAAAGCAAAAACCAGCACAGAGCCTAAGGCCTGGCTGCTTCTTTGGAGATGAGGAAGTGGTGAACTCTTTCCTCTGAACAACTTTTCCGCAATGTGAAGCAACCAATCTCTCTCACACAGAGAGACCTGCTGGTAGCTCTGCGAAGAAAAACAAAAACACCCCAAGAACAGTATATCTGAAGGAGCGTCTCCACCCCCATCGTTCAGCCCAGACACTGAGGTCTAGCACCGAGGGCCTTCTGGCAGTTCCTTCCCTGCGAGAAGCCAAGTTACAGGGAACCAGGCAGAGGGCCTTCTCGGTGGTGGCGCCCACCCTGTGGAATGCCCTCCCAACAGATGTCAAGGACATAAACAACTAATGTCCTAAATGGCCAATGGCTTCCAGTATACCTGAAAGAGCGTCTCCACCCCCATCATTCAGCCTGGACACTGAGGTCCAGTGCCGAGGGCCTTCTGGCGGTTCCCTCGTTGCGAGAAGTGAGGTTGCAGGGAATCAGACAAGGCCTTCTCTGTAGTGACACCCGCCCTGTGGAACGCCCTCCCATCAGATGTCGAGGAAATAAACAACTATCTGACTTTTAGAAGACATCTGAAGGCCAGTGGCGTAGCGTGGGGGGTGCAGGGGGGGCCGGCCGCACCGGGCGCAACATCTGGGGGTTAGGGTTAGGGGGCACAAATCCACGAGTTAGGGGGCGCAAATCCACGGGTTAGGGGGCGCAAATTACTTGCCTTGCCCCGGGTGCTGACAACCCACGCTACGCCACTGCTGAAGGCAGCCCTGTTTAGGGAAGCTTTTAATGTTTGATGTATTACAGTATTTTAATTTTTTTGGAAGCTGCCCAGAGTGGCTGGGGAAGCCCAGCCAGATGGGCGAGGTATAAATAATAAATTATTATTATTATTATTATTATTATTATTATTATTATTACAGCACCTGTACCTGCGTTTCCCCCTCTCCTTACAGACCTAAGAGCAGCTGGGGTGGGGGGTGGGAGGTCTGGTTCTCTCCAAGCCTTTAACCAGAGAAGGGATCAGGTATTTCCCATTCCAACACCTGCCCAGCCTTAGTCGGAAGGGATGTAGTAGGAAATGGTAGGAAATAACTCATCCCTGTGATATCTCTGTGGCGACCAGAGTGTGGGAAAGCCAAGTGGTAGTAAAAACCAGAGAAACTCTGGCTTGAGCTCAGTATAGAGTACAAGGCAAGACAAGTGGCTTTTTACTTGAGGGGATATCAGGAAGACAAGGACAGTTGTAGCTCGGAAGTCAAACGGAATCCGTTCTGGAAGTCCATTCGACTTCCAAAACATTCAGAACCCAAAGTGCGACTTCTGATTGGCTTCAGGAAGCTCCTGCAGCCAATTGGAAGCCACAGAAGCCCCGTCAGACGTTTGGCTTCCAAAAGAACATTCGAAAACTGGAACACTCACTTCCGGTTTCCGATCATTTGAGAGCAGGAACTCCCAAGGCGTTTGGGAGCCGAGGTACGACTGTACTTCATTTTGGGTCTCTTTTATACATGAATGCCTACGGTACAGATAAAGGCACACAAATTGGATCTCCAGACCACTAAATGTGGATCCCAAACTGGACTGCAGTTCTAGATCTGATTATCGGTCACCTCAAATTCTGCCATGTGCGCAGGCAGGCAGTTCATGGGTACCAAACACACTCACTTTGGCTCACCTGTGTCGCAGCTCAGGAGGGGGAGATCACCTGGCTGGGTTACCTGTCTCATGTTTCCCCTCCTCTGCCGCTTGAGAGGATGGCCACCAAGGGGGGGGGGGCAAGGGCTGACTTTTCTCACTCTGCATGGCGTCAAAGAAGCCCGCTTCATAACCCATGCTTTGAGACTTGTTTAGCAACTAACCATTTAAACCAGAATTTCTGATTTGCAGGCATTGCGGAGAATATTTAACTCTGAAAGGATTCCCCGCAGACCTCTTTCTCCTGGCCACACAGGATGCAGGAGGGTGTGAGCCTGGTGCTGCTTTGCTGAGGCTGATTCATAGTGTCAAGCAAAGCAACTTACGAAACCATCGATTCGGGCTATTTAATCTTGCATCCTGCCATTCAGAGTTTATGCCTGCAATTCCGTCTATTTCCTACCTGTGTAGAAATTACAACATGATTGTTAAGGATAGTAAGACTTCAGCTCCACTCCTGACAGTCAAGACTGGATCCCTGGCACCTCTCCTACACTCAAAATTTCCAGCCAAATTCCGGATTTCTGGATCCCCCTGCATGCCTGATGCCGCTTCTAATTCATCCAAGAGTCAAGCTGGGGAACATACCTATTGTTGGGCAGGAGAGGGGGAAAGGGTTAAAACAGTCCAAGCAGTGGCCAGTTAAGAAATCCTTGTAACTCGTGCAAGGGAAAGCCATCATGGGGCAGGGGTCAGTCAAGGCGCTGATGTAGAAATGCACCGATCTCATATGGTCGCAGATCAGGTAGTTATAGCCTGAAGAAGAGAAAAACAGCATATGAAATGAGGCAAGCACTCCTGATTATCAACTCAGCGGGTGGAATAGCATTTCTCACCTTTGGCAAAGACTGTGCACCCAGAAGCACTGGGTTGCCATACGTCTGGGAAAACCCAGACATGTCCTCTTTTCGGGGGCCAACACGCCCATCAGGGCGGATTTTTACATTTTAAAGGAAATGTCTGGGGTGTTTTCAGATTTTGGGGGGCTTGGAATCCACCCAGAGTAGAATTGTTGTTGTTGTTACAACAGAAAGTGTCAAAAATATTTATAGGAATCTGATCTCAATGTAAACATCAGCATAAATACATGGAGCACCATATGGGGTGAAATATAATTTAAGGCTATATCAGCCCATATTATTTTACCACTTAGTTACGTTTCTCTAAATAAGTATCAGAGAAAATTCAATAAAACTAGTGCACATATAACACACCAGTTAAGCTATGAAACTCAATCCCGCGTGTCGTGGAGAGTCTCTACAACAATTAACTTTAACTACCTTTGGCTTTTTAGAGATTTAAGATGTACGGGTATTTCTCTTTCTGCTTAGTTTCAATGTATCCATGTGGGGTTTATTATCTATTTGTTTGCCCTGGGCAACAAGATAAAGTGACCAACAAATTTAATAAAAACGAAATAATAAATTGAGGAACTTGCTACCATGGGTTGTATTCATGGCTAAGTGAATATGGACATCAGTGCAAAGATTTCTGCCTTTGTGGATCCTGCTGCCTGAGGCAGCCGCCTCACCTTGCCTTGTGGGTGGGCCGGCCCAGCTGGCAAACCTGCTACTACTTTGACAGCACTCACTGGAATGAGAGAGAGGGGCAAAAGCAGGACTTGAATAGAGGGACCTCCTGATATAGTCTACCTCCATTTCATTGAAAACTTGCCATGATAAATGGTTAGGAGTGATGAATGGCAATGAAAAGCAGCTTCTATTAGTAAGCTTACCAGATGATATAAAACGGGGACATCCAGGCTGATCTCTGCCACCATTGACATAGTAATCAATGTGGCCAACAGGTATCCGGATACCAAAATCTGAAAGAAGACCTGAGTTAGGATTGCACTTCTATCTTGCATTCAAAATATTCCATCTGGATATTCAGGGCAAAGTCCCAGTTAGAAGGGTTGACCACAAATGGAAAATCCATTAACCTAATTCACAAAACCTTTGTGTGTGTGTACACGCATGTGCGCGCGCGCACGCACACACACACACATATGGGAGAGGAAGAGATCTTATCATAAGAAAACCTGGTGTGCTCTGGTCCAGGGGGTCACGAAGAGTCGGACACGACTAAACGATTAAACAACAACAAAACAATGTGGTGCAAATCTATAAAATAGACTTTTTATTACAATTTGTAGACTTTAGTAATGTTAATATAAATGCTAAATATAGCAAAGGGAAAGTATTAGCACCCAGAAATTAATAACATACACTAACAAAGCACACACTAACAGTCACCCAGCAGTTGTTTATAACTATTCTTAACTGATCATTTTATTGTTTTAACCATTTTGCAAAGTGATCTGAGGTTTTATTGCACCCACATTGTATGTTTATCTTGTGAAATAATAATAATAATAATAAAGCTTAAATACAGTAGTGCAATTCACTGTTGTGTGCCAGCCAGAATGGGAGAAAGACTACTCGTATAGGGAAAAAGGCACTGTTATATGTACCCCAATCTCTGAGTGGTGAGAGATTTCAGGGTTGTGAGAGCATATCATGGGTTTGATTTCACTGGGATGCAGGTCACTGGTTTCTTTATGATATATGGCTTTAATTACACACACATATAAGCTGGAGGGTTTCACAGCATTAACACTCCAGCCAAACTTATCTCCCAGTTAGCTTTCTTTGTACTCAGCGCAGAGAACAAATCTAGCCTCTCTGTGGCTTCCCAGCTCCAGGTGAGACTAGATAAAGGCCAGCCCTTGCTCTCCTACCTATAAGAGGACATGTTCTCCAGTCAGGCAAGCAGGTGGAGGAACGACCTGCCCTCTCCTTCTCAAAGCATCACTGGCTTCTATGGCAAGACACTTGTACTTGAACAACATTTTAGACATGTAAAAAGGACTTAGCCGGGGGCATTAACTGGTTCAACCACTTCAGCAGTTCCTTCTACTACAGGCTACCATCTTACAGATATAAAATAATAGGCTTTGAAGGGACCTAGAGATATCTCCATCTCTCCCCTTTGCTTATTTTATATTATAAGCTCCTTGAGAACAGGGGTTTGCCTACATTTGCCTGTGGAACTCTGTAAGGCACAACATATACAGTCGTACCTTGGAAGTCGAATCGAATCTGTTCCGGAAGTCGTTTCGACTTCTCAAACGTTCGGAAACCAAGGTGCGACTTCTGATTGGAACTTCCTGCAGCCAATCGGAAGCCGCATCAGACGTTCAAGTTCCAAAGAACACTCACTTCAGGTTTGTGGCGTTTGGGAGCCAAAACGTTAAACTCGCAATGCATTCAGGATCCGAGACACGACTGTACTGATGGCAGTCACAAAAAGTGAGCAGCCAAATTATCTTCTCCTGGCCAGGAATAGAGAGTGGTAGGGACAAGATTCACAAAGTGGCCACCTTGATTAGAGAGCTTGGACCTCCTGCACGTTCACCACTGCAGGAAGCAGGGTGTTTTGGTTGGTATCTTCATGAAACTCGGCTCCAGCTCCCCACACTGCAGAAGGAGGGGCCAACAAAGGGCTTGGGAAGCCTCATGGGCTTGGCCAATGCAAGTAACGTACTGTCTGCATCCGTGTGAATGGCTTCCACAAAGACAGCATCTCCCGGATCTAGGCGCTCTTCGCGGCTGGCCTTGGTATACTTGGGCCCTGCAGGATCCAGACCTGGAATATGGAGGAAAAACAGAGTACTACTATGCTCTGGGAAGTCTGTGGCTAGGGCTGGATTCTAGACACACCAAAGAGGCGATTCAGTTCAACGCGTGGTAAACTCATACAGGGAAATCCGGTAGGGAAAGATGGGACTCCACAGCGCCATCTAGTGTCACAGTGTTATATTGCACATACAACGCATATAAAACACTTTTTCTTTACCAATCTGGTCCTTGATCTCTCAACTACAGTGGTACCTCGGGTTAAGTACTTAATTTGTTCCGGAGGTCCGTTCTGAACCTGAAACTGTTCTTACCTGAAGCACCACTTTAGCTAATGGGACCGCCACGATCTCTTCACTTCCTCCTGACCTCCCTTCCAGATATGCTTGCCCACTCGCTACCCTGCTTTCAGCAAGTCAATATGTCTAGCTCCAGCTTATATGGGTGGGGGTACAGATTGTGATGACTCCGTGATGCAGGGACGGGCGGAGAGATTCTGCAAACTCTCAGAGGTCTTTGCTACAAAGTCCCCCACCTTTGGAAACTTTCTGGCTGAAATATACTCAGAGTCGAGAGTGGATTTCATGCTCTTTATTCAGCTCATAGTGGTGAGGAGGAATGGAAGTCCCCTCAGAGTATCTGCTTTATATACATTATTTACACAATGGGAGCACATGATTGACTAATTCCGGAATTCTCCTGTAGGCCAATCAGGTTGTGGATTCACTTCCATCTTGGAGCTGGATTGGGTGGCCCCTGCAGACCAATCATACTGCTGCATTGTTCTAGGACCAATCAGACTGCTGCATTCTGAATCCTATTGTTCTAGGACCAATCAGGCTGCTGTATTCTGAATCCTATTGTTCTAGGACCAATCAGACTGCTGCATTTTGGATCCTATTCAACTCAGTACATAACACTGGCCCTGTTTGCTCCCGCCCCTCGATGCTGGAGTAGCCTGGGCGCCCTCAGTAGCTTCCCACCCCATGCAAGAGGCCTCTCTCTAGGCTCAGGGCTGATCACTAGATGAGAGCAGAGGGCAGCCCCGGAGCTCTGAGGTTTCAGTGGTTGGACCAGAAGAGCCAAAAGATGCCCCCATCTTGGCCAAACCTGAATAGGCTTCGAGAGGAACAGGAGCAATGGCGCCCCCTCAGCCCGGCCTCCATTTTGCTTGCCTCCCGCTGGGCCACCTTCCAGGGGCCACCACATAATTTTGCTGCCCTCCTAAAATGCCCCCTGAGGAGTGTGCCCCCTTTTACGTCCCCCTCCAGACGTGGCCCTGGTGAGAGAAATTATAAATATAGCGACTAGAGAGCCCTGGGTGAAATATGCCCAGAGTCAGATTTCCGCTAGCACCCTGGGTTCAGCAACTTGGGCGTTCAAAGGAGGAAAAGGTTTTGATGTTGTGCAAAGTGTGTAATTGCAGTTCCTTCCTCTGCAGGAAGATCTACTGCAAGAAAGACAAAAGCAGACCAGAAAATGTCTCAGGAGAGGTGCACTGATGCTCCTTCCAAACATGTAAAGGTTTGTAAATCTCTCTTTGCCTCATCTCGCCCCTCAGGCATACATATTGCGGCTTTAAGTTCTATGTACTGAGCCCCAGCTCAGCAGGTCTCTAGCTCAGCCAAAGTGCCCTTGCAGCAGTTTAGCCCAAGAATCAGACTCTCTTATGGATCCTGGATTTTTTGGCTTGTGCTATAATCCTCAACATTTTGTAGTGGCTATTAAACATCTGTGTGCATCCTACATTTTTCTCAACATCAACTTTTTTTCTTAATACACTGTGCCAAATACTTTAGCTATTCCAATTAATTCTATAAATATTGAACTAAAGAGGCATCAATATCCCTTCCAGCCCTTGATTTTGTGAATGTGTTTGTGTGTGTGTGTGATTTTTATTAATTTTTCTGTTTTACAATTTAAAACACTTGTTTTACATCCTTAAGATATCAATGACTTTCCTTCTTCTCTTTCCATGGTTCATTTTACATATCATAAGTCCCTGCATATTTTACAAAAACTATACCATTCAGTATTCCATTATTACATCCATCAAAATTGTTGAATTTATCCTTACCTCTCTCGCCCTGACCTAGCCACTGTGATCCACGCGACGGTCACCTCCAGACTGGATTATTGTAACTCGCTCTACGTGGGGCTGCCCTTAAGACTGACCCAGAAACTCCAGCGGGTGCAGAATGCCGCGGCGAGACTCCTTACGGGGTCTTCGCTGCGAGACCACATTCATCCGGTGCTATACCAACTGCACTGGCTCCCGGTGGAGTACAGGATCAGGTTTAAGGTGCTGGTTTTAACCTTTAAAGCCCTATATGGCCTAGGACCCTCGTACCTACGGGACCGCCTCTCCTGGTATGTCCCACAGAGGAATTTACGGTCTTCAAATAAAAACATCTTGAAGGTCCCAGGCCACAGAGAAGTTAGGCTGGCCTCAACTAGAGCCAGGGCTTTTTCGGCTGTGGCTCCGACCTGGTGGAACGCTCTGTCGCAAGAGACCAGGGCCCTGCGGGACTTGACATCTTTCCGCAGGGCCTGCAAGACAGAGCTGTTCCGCCAGGCCTTTGGCCAGGGCGCAGCCTGACTCCCTCCATCGGCAATCTTCGCGGAGCTCTGGCCCAATGGTGGCCAGTGGCTTGATTTGAATTAATTTTATAATGAATGATTTTAGAGTGTTGTTTGTGCTGTACTTTTGTACTGTTTTATTGTTGTTAGCCGCCCTGAGCCCGGCTTCTGCCGGGGAGGGCGGGATATAAATAAAATTTATTATTATTATTATTATTAATTCTGCCAGTGTTTTCAGCTGTATACAATTATTTCCCATATATTCAATATATTTCCCATATATTCCCATATATTCAATAAACGTTTTCCAATCTTTTTTCAACACGTTCTTCTTGTTCTCTTATTCTGTATGTGAAGTCTGTGAGTTGTGCATAATCTGTCAACTTGTCTTTCTTCTTGGGACCTCACTCATTTTCTGTTTTTGGGCTAACCAAACATGGGCTACAGTGGGAACATACATAAATAATCTCAAAAAAGGTTTAAGAGGTTATCCAGCCCTTGATTTTTGATTGTGGATATGTCAAACTAGTCAAACCAGTAGGATAGCTAGAAATCACCTCGATAGATGTAATGGCAAAGTGGCCAAGAATCCTTCATTTCAGATTTCCCCCCCCATGGGCTAATATAGACGTTTTCGCTTTTTATTCTCCTTACCAGTAATCCTTCCCAGTCGGCCTTCAAAGAAATGGCCTACCAAACCCCCGGCATGGGCTCCAAGGCTCACCCCAATAAGGTGGATGGATTTCTCAGGCACTCCCAAGTCCTGAAAAGTTAGGATGAAGAGGATTAATTGACGCAATTTCGTCATTTTTCTTCCCTAAAGCCCTCCAGAGGTTCCGGTAGATCTCATCACTGCTGCCTTCCCTTTGTCTTGCAAGCCTTTTGGTTGGATGGTCACTCGCAACAGCTCCCCACATGTACAGCACATAGGAAAGCATCAGAAGAGGGGCTGGTTAGAAAGCAAATCTATCAGTGGCATAGCATGTGTTGCTAGCACCCCGGGCAAGGCAAGGATTGCTCCTCCTAACCTCCTTGCAGGCGTTGTGCAGGAGGCAACAAGGGAGCTTCGCTGTGCCCCTGCGGTGGCCACTCCTCATGGAGGCCGCTTGCCAGTTGCTGCGTTCACCCGCTCAGCGAGCTCCTGCTGGGAGCATCAGCTGGTATTCCTGGGCAGGCTTGGTGGCGTCCCAGCTGCACCAGAGCCACAGCTGCAGCAGGCCTAGGAGGAGGAGGGTGGTGGAGAGCTGGCCAAGGCACCAAGCACAGCCCTCCCTGGCCATCTCTCCTCGGCCGCACAAGGACAGGTGCCAGCCGATCCCAGCTGAGTGGGCAGCTCTCCTCTCCGTGCTCCCGCCACGGGGTGCATGCTTTTCTGGCCAGCAGCAGTTCTGCGTGTGGCAGGCGTCCCTTCACTGGCCGTGAGGAGAAGGAGGCACCGTTGCAGCCCTCAAGATCCAGGCCGCGTGTGACTTGCCTCCCAGCGGCTCTGGAAGGCAGCAGCCACACGAGGGAGCCTGTCGTGGGGGCGCTGGGTTGTGCCCTGTCAGAATTTTGTCCCCGGGGCCACGGCCCCCCTTGCCCCACCCTGCTATGCCACTGGAGGCTATAGAATGAAAAGTTGAAGAGGAAGAAAGGAAGAGAAGGAAGAGAGGAAATGGACACACTGAGAGAGAGGAAAAGGAGAAGTCCCCTAGGGCTTCTGTTGAGCTTTCTAGCCCCTCTGCTTCACACTCATGCATGCACACACACAGACACACACACAAATAGTCCACTCCTTTCCTTCCTATCAAGTCTCCAGCTGAACCCAGAAGTCTCTCATCCCTCCTCTGTGGGAAAAGGATCAGTTTTGGGCTTTAAAGAATGTTAGAAAGAGAGAATAAAAGGGTCAATATTTTTGAAAGTCATAACAGTTAACCAGGAACAGAGAGGAAGGGGATGAGTGGGGAAGCTGTTAGAGGAATAAATGAATATGAAAGGAGTGTGGAGCAGAGATGGAAACTGGCAGGTTGCAGGTGGGAATAGGACACAAACTTAGTATTAGAGGAGAAGAAATGACAGGAGATGAGTAAAAAGGTTGTGGGGTTTTTTTGAGAAGCATGGAGGGGGAGGGAAAATATAAACTAAAATCTTCTCAGAACTTAGAGCCTCTGGACCTGCAGATTCCTTCTATAATAGGGAGTCTGAGACAATGTCTTTACCCAGCTTAGGGAATGCTGAAGTGTGGAACACCCTGAGGTGGCAAAGAGTTTAACAACTTTCAGGGAGGGATTAGATATATAGAGAAAATTATGTCTGTAATTGCCAGTTGATTATGCTCCTCTCCACTCCCATTTTGTAGCTGGTTGGCCCATTTCAGTGAAACCCCCCAAACTCAGAAATACATTTCCACCTACCAGCAACTTGCGAATAAAATTGGCTATTTCTAGTGCCAACTTCATCACATTTTCCACTGCGGCATAATAGGCTGCTGTGCTGCCGTGGACCCAGTCGACAGCAATCACGTTGGCTTGGGTGGCCTGCAGCAAGGCCTTAATCAGCCCGTCTATCCAGGAGGGCTTTGTCCCCAGGACCCTGAGAAGACAGAAGCAAGGGAAGAAGGCAGGAGCTCATGCAATGCTGACTTTTGCACTGGGGGGGCTGGAGCACTGCACCCCCCAAAGTGGGAGAAGCCTGAATTCCAGCAGATAACTGTGTTTCGTTTTGCATATTGTTTGTGGAAGTACAAATTAGGGAGTTTCACAAGCTATTAAAATGTGAACCGAACCAAACTCTTCCGGCATCCCTAGTTGCTGCACATGCTTCTTGAACATGCAGCCAGCAGAATACAATGGGTGAGCACATTGGCGAGAAGGCAGCGCCAGCTTGTAACATGCAAGGGGGTTCATATGAAAACCCCGACTGCTAGGTTTTCGATGGCTGGTCTTGTGCTTCACCTTGGGCCATCGAAAGTCCCCACACAAATGGAAAAGCTGTAAACAAGGAAAATGGCTGCCACTTAATCTAACTTTAGCTTGAGCATCCATTTTTTTAAATGTTTGTACCTGAAACCATGGATTATTACTTTGGTTCCCAAGGTGGCATTGAAACTGGAGTTCTGCAGGTCCTCCCGTGTGGAGAGCAGCTGTCCACAGCTGGGGTTGGAAGAGGAGAACAGGAGAAACTGAACTTTGAGACTGCTGCCGCGCAATAAGCTTGCAGACTGGAAATCGGTGCATGCTTGGCTTCTTGTAATATTTTCAGACCCTGAAATGAGATGTAAGCAAAGTACGCACAGCCAGCTGTTATGTAACAAAAACACTAAATAAAACTTGTGTGGCATTATTAAATGGTGCTTCAAACACCAAGGATCCGTTTCCACAGTTTGCATAGCTTCTCTGAAGCTTCCCACATCCCATCTCTTTAACTATGCACAAGAAAAGTTGTTGAAAGTCTTAGAGACAACTTTGGAGAAATCGTTTTTGTCTGGACTCTTCTGGGAAAGTGAAGATTTCAGCCTAGATTCTGATCTTATTTGGCCAACACTGGGGTGGCGGGAGGACTTCTATAGAAAATTTATGCTGTGAAACCTTCAGACTGCCCCTCCAATGCTACTCTCTCCTCAAGGATACAATAATATGTCAGGGGATCAAACAGGCCACCCCACCCCACCCCAAAATCACAACCTCAACATTCCATGGCTCAGCTTCCCTCTGCACAGGTAAGAAAAGCTACTGCATGCAAGACCCTGGTGGGGTGTTTTGAATAAATCTCATTTTTAATCAATCTTATTTTTTTGCTTTCAAACTGAGAGGTGCAAGGGCCACCCAGGTTTGGTTTTAGATGATGATGGTGATGATCTACTGTTGGTATTAGATAACAGAATCTGACAAAAGAAATAATATTAATCTTCATTTTCTTTGTATTTTTACCTTTCCCCCACCCATTTCTTCTCAAGTAAATAGTCCATCTCCTTTTCAAACTCTGTTTGCCCAACTGCACAAAGCTTAGTTCCCAGCGCACATATTTTCCCACTGCACAAAATGTTTCTGGCCCTGCAGCAGAACAGATCCTGAGGGGGCCAGGTTGCCGCCCTTTGCTTTACTGCAGCCTGTCTCCTTTAACCTGCGCTACTTGGGCCTGCAAAAAAAGAGGAGTACTGAGCATATGATTGAGAGCTCAGCTGGAGAGATCACCAGTTGTGCACCTTTATCTCAACCCACCTGCACGTTCTGCATGCCTTCGTTTGCATTACTGTTTGCTGAGCTCACTGTCAAAATGCACCATGGTCAGAGGCATCCTGGCTCTCTCCACTTCTGCCATTCAAACTCCTGCCAGTATCTTCCTTACCTGCACCAACAAAGATGAAAAGCAGTCGTACCATGATCGTTAAGGCAGGACATCTCCTTGGGTCAGTAACCATCTTCCCTGTTGGGTCCTTCGTGGTTGTAGTAGATGAACGGGTGTGTGAGCTAAAGCCCAGTGGATCAGTTTGGGGTCTTGGTTAATGGTCAACAGGCACTGAGGCTTGGGACACTAGCAGCTCCTTTCCCCTTTGCAACAATCGGTTGAATCCAGGCGTCAGCTCAGCAGGAGGAGTTCCAAGTGCTGTTTTCTATGCATTTCAATGACCCCTCTGTTCAGACCGCTGGACAAACACTGGTGAATCAAAGCCACACAACCATCTGGCAGAGAGTCAAAGCACTGTTTACTAACTCTGTTTCAAAAGATAGGGATGGAATGAAGCTGTTGATTGGCGGCCTCAGATCAATGGCAAGAGGCTGCGCAGAAGACGCTGCAAAGTCTATCTCCAAGGGCACTTTGTACCCAGTGAATTAATTTCTCAAGCTGCTGCTCTGCCTTACATCTGAAAGTAACAAATGCCCAATTTAGGCAAAGGATTGATTGCCCTGAAGGTACAACACCAGAATTTGCCCTTCTAGGATTGTGTCAGGCAATTAGGATTCCCTGCAATGTGTGAAGGACTGCAGCTGAGGAAATATTAATGTTTTGAACCTCGGATAGCTCTCTCGTCTGTCCCCTCGTGTCTGCCTGTGTTATTTATTGGTGGGTGGGGGTAAATAAAACTAGGCATCATAGGAGCCATCTCCTAGGGGCCGTGGGGGCTTTGGCCCCCTCTATGAAATATTTGAGGGGGCCGGGCCCCCACAAAGATGATGTGCATTCCCATTCAAATGGTGTGTGTGTGTGTACTGCGCCATGTGATCAGTTATGTGGGGGACCCCCACAATAATTTATTCAAGTTGGCACCCCTGCTAGGTATGTTTTTGTTTGCCTTAGTTAGCAGCTCAAAATTTCATTGCACAACAAGGGGTTCTGTGTACAGTGGTACCTCGGGTTACATACGCTTCAGGTTACATATGCTTCAGGTTAGACTCTGCTAATCCAGAAATAGTACCTTGGGTTAAGAACTTTGCTTCAGGATAAGAACAGAAATTGTGCTCCGGCAGCGTGGCAGCAGTGGGAGGCCCCATTAGCTAAAGTGGTGCTTCAGGTTAAGAACAGATTCAGGTTAAGTATGGACATCCGGAACGAATTAAGTACTTAATCTGAGGTACCACTGTATTGGGGACCGCCTTATGTCAAGATGCACTTCTATACTGTTTGCATTTTTAGTGTTTTTGTGATGACCAAAGGTTTCTAACAAATAAACTTGGCTAGCTGCTGACTCCCTGTGCTGCTCTGCTCTCTCTCATTCTCTCCATGCCATCCTTCCTTCCAGTTTTTGGGTGCGCTGGTCTCAGAGCAGGCTGGCAGGGGAGGTGGGGAAACCCAGCTGAGGGATGGAGTTGCAAGAAGCATCGATAACTGGAGAAAGAGTGAAGCCCCCATGCTGCCAGGGGCACAGATCCTTCCTGCTCCACTGTTCTATGAGTCTATGCCCAGCATGCCCAACCGCCCCTGCCGGCAGCATGCCTGGTGGCTGTGTGGAGGGACGCCATGAGCATGCTGGCGCATGGGCCTAGGGCTCATCCCTGCAAAGAGGAATCCTGGACCCGCCACGTTTCCCTGTGGTGGATTAGAGCATGGCAGCTCTTCCTGTGCTTCAGTTTTCTTTGCATCATGCACTTGAGTCCTGGCCTTGAAATCATTATCCTCCCTTAGTTTGCCAGCACTCCCATCACCGCCATTAAATTAGGGGGTTTCCAGTATGGGGAGCATCTGCTAAGGGGAGTAAATCCAGTCTAAAATCCCACCTTAAGGGAGGCACATTGTGCTTCCCTTTCTTTGAAGGCGTGTGGTGATGTTTCACAGGGGCCACCTAGCACCACACACACACACCCACACCCACACACCCGGCTCCCATTCACTCAAAGGGAAAGATGCAGCATTCACAAAAAGCATTTAATCTGCTTAAAACAGCTTTCTGGGGCAGAAGTGCTGAAGTGCTGCGCCAAACAGCCGCGCCAAAGCCCATTTCCTTCGCGAATGTGCACAAGCGAGAGAGCAAGAGGGGGGGGCGGGGGCGGGACGGGATTTCCAGTGATTCCACCTGCAAGATCCCAATAGCGAGGAGGGTCCTCCCTTCTCTCTCTGAAATGAAACTGGGTCGGAAATGGGAGGGGGCCCAATGGAATAAAGGCGTGGCTCACCCCCCCATATGAATGGCGACGCCCCTCTTTTATGTGGGCTCCAAGGGCCCCCTGGCCTTGCCTCCCGCGCCTCAGCCCGCCTCCTGAGGCGGAGAGTTCCGCAGGCCGCCCCGGCGGGGCGCGAGGCATTCCGCCTCCTCTCGGGGCCCCGAACCTTCCCTGGCCGGCGAGGGCGGTTCCCTTTGGCTTTGGTTCCTCTGGGCCATGGCGGGGCCCCGGGGCGGGAGGCCGCTGGCGGTGCTGCTTCTGGCGGCGCTGCTCCGGGCGAGAGGCCCCCTCGGCTGCTCCGCCGCCCCGTCGGGTAAGCGGCTCCTCAGAGCCAACGGCGGCGGCAGCCACGCGGCCCGCTCTCGAGTCAGGCCGGGCGGGGACGGGGAGCCGGGCTCGGCCCCTCTGCCCTTCCCGCGCCTCCTCCGGGCGGCCTCCCTTGGCGAGAGACGGGAGCAAAGGCCCGTCGGGGGGGAACCCAAGTCGCCCTTGGCTCCGGCAAAGGTTCCTCGCGGGGTGGGGAAAGGGAAGCGCCGTCCAGATCAGACAGAGGCAGCCAGAGGGGATGGTTCCCTCGCGGGAGGCTGCCTGCTCTGGACGGGCTTCCTCTGAGGAGCAGCTTCCCGGCCGGGGCCTCCTGGATCCTCGTCCTGGGGGCCCAACGGCGCCCCGATCCGGACAGGGGGCACCGAACTACTCTTGTCTATGCTCTGCTTCAAAAAAGGCAAAGGGCCCCTGACTGTTGAGTCCAGTTGCGGATGACTCTGGGGTTGCGCCCTCATCTCGCTCTATAGGCTGAGGGAGCCGGCGTTCCTCCGCAGACAGTTTTTCTGGGTCATGTGGCCAGCAGGACTAAGCCGCTTCTGGCAAACCAGAGCAGCGCACGGAAACACCGTTTACCTTCCCGCCGGAGTGGTACCTATTGATCTACGTGCACTTTTTGGCATGCTCTCAAACTGCTCAGTTGGCAGGAGTTGGAACTGAGCAATGGGAGCTCACCCTGTCCCGTTGCGGGGATTCGAACCGCCAATCTTCTGACTGGCAAGCTTGAGACATAGCTGTCAACTTTCAGATTTGAAAATAAGGGATCAGCAGCCTCGAAAATAAGGGATCAGCAGCCTCCCCTGTCCCAGGGACAGTCTACGGGATATCCAACAATCCGGGATAGCAGTGGGAAACAGCACTGGAATAAGGGAATTCCCCGCAAAAAAAAGGGAAGGTTGACAGCTGTGGCTTGAGAGGGTCAGTGGTTTAGACCACAGTGCCACCCGCGTCCCTACTTTATGCTCTGGTTGGATTACTGCAATGCCTTCTACGAAGGGCTGCCTCTGAAGACAGTTGGGAAACTTCAGCTAGTGCAGAATTCAGCGGCCAGGTGGCTCACCGGAGCAAGACGGGTTGAGCATCTTACACCGGTCCTGGTCCGACTGCACTGGGCCAGGTTGCTCCCCGGATCAGTTTGAGCATCTTACACCAGTCCTGGTCCGACTGCACTGGCTACCAATTAGTTTCTGGGCCCAGCGCAGTCCGCAATCCCTCAAGGACCGCTTCTTTCCGTATGAACCTAGCCAGACCCTGAGAGCATCTTCGAAGGCCCTTCTTTGGGTGCCTCCTCCTCGCGAGGTCTAGAGAGTGGCAACACGAGAACAGGCCTTCTCTTATCTGGATTGAGCTTCAGTCTGTTGGCTCTCATCCAGTCCATTACGGAGGCAAGGCACTGGTCCAGCACTTCCTCTGCCTCGCCTGCAGATGTCAAGGAGAAATAGAGCAGAGTCTCATCCGTTTACTTCCTCTCTGCAGGAGAGCTACGGTCACCTCTTTTAATCTGCCGTGTTGACAATAACAGCATCCAGGTGTTCTGCATGCCAGGCTTCCAGCATCCACCTGTGACCTACCACTGGGAATTAAAAAATACATTTCTTTCTGACCAGCCTGTGGTCAGCATTAAGGGAAGCCTAAACCCTTCTGAGCAAATCACATGTACCATAACCACCGCCAATTCAAATGCCAGCACATCCATCAGTGTGCAAAAGTGTTACCTGTCAGGTAAGTGTTTATCCCGTTGGCCTTTATCATTGTTTCCCACCATTTTCCTTCAGGGTGCATAAGGTGGCACAGCAGGCTGGGTCAAGCTGGTATAAGAGGCCCAGGCTAGATATACAATGTAGGGCCCATCTCATTCATCTTTACCAAAGGGCCCCCCTTTGCCACTGCCATGGGGACCTGGAGTTGGCCACCCTCAAAACCATAGGCCCCTGCCAGTTGGCCCCCCTGGCTGCCTCCAGGCTCTGGCCTGGTGCTGCCCATGATTCTGGCCCTCCACATGTAATTCCCACAACAAACCTGCGAGGTAGATTGGGCTGAGAGGCCATGACTGGTCCAAGGTCAGGGCTGGGTGGGGATTTGAATCTGGGTCTCCCAGGTCCTAGTCTGACACTGCTGCACAACACTGGCTCTTTAAGGAACTTTTAAACTTCCCTTCATTAGTGAATACAGGTTGCTATTCAGCAAGATATGTAAAGATACATTTCATATATATACACACACACACACACACACACACACACACACATATATACACACACACACACACACACACACATATGCATACACACACACACACACACACACACACACACATATACACACACACACACACACACACACACATATGCATACACACACACACACACACACACACACACATATACACACACATACATATACACACATACACACACACACACAACAACAACAACACCACCACCGCCGCAGGGAAGCACCATCAGTTACCTGCTTCAGACGTCTCTTCGCCTAGGTTTTCCCTGCTCATTAAGATGGGCCCTGTCTTTTTGTATTTTACAATACTTTATTGCATGTTTACTGCAGTTTTCAATAGTTTATTGTATATTTGTAATGTCTTTTTCACATACTGCTTCAGGTTGTGTGTGTGTGTGTATAGGAATGGCCTTAAATAACAATATAAAATCAAACACTAACAAATATCCAACAATAGTCTGCGCTGGTGGGTCAGAACCCCCAGACTGCAGCCTAACCCACGATGGGTTACACCAGTAGGGCAACATTTATTTTTATTTTTAAGTAAGAAAGTTGAGGGGAAAGTCCATAAATGTCATGGTTTCTCCCTCAAATTCCTGGGAATTATAGTTTGGTATCTGCATTAATAATTCTGTTAGAGACCCATCCCTCAACCATCAACCTTCCCAGGGGTTCGTTGGGAAGAAGATATATCCAAAGAAAGAGGGAAAAGGAGCAAAACAGAGTGTGCATGAGACAGATTGAGAAAGAAGTACAAATGCAGTAAAAAAAATTAAAACTAGGTTGCCTTTTGCATGTAGGGATTAAAGGTGGGTTCTTGGTCTTCTACCTTTATACCAATGTTCGGCAAGAAAATTCAGCTGAACATTTTTGCATTGAAGGTGTTGAGTGTTTGGGTTTGTTCTCCTCTGCATCCAAAAACATTGACCTGATCCATGAAATCAATCCAAAAGTATTGATTTGAGATGGCTCTTTTTTAACCTGTTGTTTTCAAATTTTTTTTCTAAGGAGTTACTGCTAACGGAAGAAATAGACGCATCACTCGAGTGCTGTTCATAATCTGTGTCATCATCATGGTGGTAGTAAGCTGGTTCCTCCTGTATAGAAAATGTACGTCTGTTCTTTATGGACTAACTTCTACATGCTATATAACATGCCTTTTAAAAAGTTCTGTTTGAAGCCCATGGAACGAAACACCTACAAAATATATACGGGGCAATATATTTATTAGCATGGCCAGTGTGAAGCATCCTGGCAGAGAGCTTTTGATTTGCACGTAATTTCCCTTCTTTGGTGTATATAGGAACGTAAGAGGAGCCCTGCAGGATCAGGCCAATGGCCCATCTAGTCCAGCATCCTGTTCTCACAGTGGCCAACTAGATACCCCGTCTTACATGGGGGTTACTTTCCAGGGATAGTGCTTAAAGCCCAAATCACATATAGTCAAAACAACCCCTTGGAATGCCCCTGCGGGAGCAATCTGACCTTCTGGAGCCAGCGCACTGAACTGGCCTCACCCAACACCTCAAGCAAGACCAAGAACTTAAAAGCTCTTTCTCCGTTGGGAAGACCCTGCACACAAAAAAACACTTTTAAGCTGTCCGGCTTCCATGCATTTAATTTGTGTGAGTTCAGCCTGCTGGCCATCAACAGCAGAAAGTTGAAATTGCATAGGTTAAACACACGCAAGTTGCAAGTTGAATGTACTCTTTATAGTCCTTTTTATCAGCAGTCATTTTATCCCCTGCTTCGTTTTTATTTTCTATTGCCTTGATTTTAAAAGGTGACAGATTCTACTTCCCCTGGCAAGGCAAAATAGTTTGTAGTTGCCTGTTAATATACCATGGTACCTTGGTTCTCAAATTGAATCTGTTCTGGAAGTCCGTTCCAAAGCCAAAGGGACGCGGGTGGCGCTGTGGGTTAAACCAGAGAGCCTAGGCCTTGCCAATCAGAAGGTCGCAGTTTGAATCCCTGCGACAAGGTGAGCTCCCATTGCTCGGTCCCTGCTCCTGCCAACCTAGCAGTTCGAAAGCACACCAAAGTGCAAGTAGATAAATAGGTACCGCTCCGGCGGGAAGGTAAACGGCGTTTCAGTGCACTGCTCTGGTTCGCCAGAAGCGGCTTAGTCCTGCTGGCCACATGACCCGGAAGCTGTACGCCGGCTCCCTCGGCCAGTAAAGCGAGATGAGCACCACAACCCCAGAGTCGGCCACGACTGGACCTAATGGTCAGGGGTCCCTTTACCTTTACCTTGGTTCTCAAACTTAATCTGTTCCAGAAGTCTGTTCCAAAACCAAAGCATTCCAAAACCAAGGCGCGCTTTCCCATAGAAAGTAATGCAAAATGGATTAATCCGTTATAGTCTTTTAAAAACAACCCCTCAAACAGCAATTTAACATGAATTTTACTATCTAACGAGACCATTGATCCATAAAACGAAAGCAATAAACAATGTACTGCAGTCACACAATCAATCATTCAGTAGCTGAACTGGGTTCCACACACTCACAAAAACCAAAAGAGCCACAAAAACAAAAAGGCAAAATAAATAGCAAAACCAGACAGACTTCAGTGTAACACTCAAAACGGAAGTGTGGCACTCAAATCGGAAGCGTAATACTCAAAATGGAGCATGTTCGACTAACGGAAAAAGTTCGCAAACCGGAACACGTACTTCCGGGTTTGCAGTGTTTGGGTTCCAAGTTGTTTGAGTACCAAGGCGTTTGAGAACTTTGAGAACCAAGGTACCACTGTATCCATTTAGTCATTGCCTTCCACAGCATGAAGACTCAGGATGGGTGACAATTAAAAGAGAATATAATATTCTATCTATCTATTCTATCAGCATGCAGCACTTCTGAGCTTGGCCGCTTTGAGCCTGGTTTTTGTTTGTAAAACTTTGGTTGTGTCTCCATGATCCTGCAGATGTTGATGTCAACTCCCATCAGCCCCAGTCAACATGGAGAGTAGTCAGGGGCTGGATCTATACTCGCCTTTTAAATATTATTAAACATCAGTCCCATTTGGTTTCACTTCGTTTCCTTTCCACAACTTCTATCCGGTTTATAATAACTAGTTGCTCTGCAGTGCCCCCTCGTGTCACATTTTAATAACGCATGATTAATGTTCTAAGCTAAATTTAATATGACCCTTACATTTTGAAACATTTTCTTAACCCTTTCCTAACATTATAAACCATGAATGTAGATGCGCCCAGGGAATAAAGGGAGTTGAAATCCAACATTATCTGGAGTGCCACAGTTTCTTCACCTCTGTTTTAAAGCAGGAGACTGAAATGTTCACAGAAGGTTAAAAATAAAATGCTTGAAACTAGGCTTTATTTCACCCATGTCAAAGTCCCAGTTTGGCACAGACACACCCCACACATTTGTGTACAGACAGACACATCTCAAAAGGAAGAACAAAGAAACAGTGTGGTCACTCAGAGGAGAAGATGGTGAAATGCAAACAGGGGACACAGAAAAGGCTGAACTCCTCAATGCCTTCTTTGCCTCAGTCTTCTCCGATAAAGAAAACAATGCCCGACCTGAAGAATTTGGAGCAAAGGTTTCAGCAGAGGAAACACAGCCCAGAATAACTAAGGAGATAGTACAAGAATACTTGGCTAGTTTAGATGTATTCAAGTCTCCAGGGCCAGATGAACTGCATCCAAGAGTATTAAAAGAACTGGCAGATGTGATCTCAGAACCACTGGCAGTCATCTTTGAGAATTCCTGGAAAACAGGCGAAGTCCCGGCAGACTGGAGGAGGGCAAATGTTGTCCCTATTTTCAAAAAGGGGAAAAGAGAGGACCCAAATAATTACCGCCCAGTCAGTCTGACATCAATACCAGGGAAGATTCTGGAGCAGATCATTAAGCAAACAGTCTGTGAGCACCTAGAAAGGAATGCTGTGATCACCAATTTCTGAAAAATAAGTCATGTCAGACTAACCTGATCTCGTTTTTTGACAGAATTACAAGCCTGGTAGATGATGAGAACGCAGTGGATGTAGCCTACCTTGATTTCAGCAAGGCATTTGACAAGGTGCCCCATGATATTCTTGTAAAGAAGCTGGTAAAATGCGGTCTTGACTATGCTACCACTCAGTGGATTTGTAACTGGCTGACTGACCGAACCCAAAGGGTGCTCTTCATCCTGGAGAAGAGTGACTAGTGGGGTGCCACAGGGTTCTGTCTTGGGCCCGGTCTTATTCAACATCTTTATCAACGACTTGGATGATGGACTCAAGGGCATCCTGATCAAATTTGCAGATGACACCAAACTGGGAGGGGTGGCTAACACCCCAGAGGACAGGATCACACTTCAAAACGACCTTGACAGATTAGAGAACTGGGCCAAAACAAACAAGATGAATTTTAACAGGGAGAAATGTAAAGTATTGCACTTGGGCAAAAAAAATGAGAGGCACAAATACAAGATGGGTGACACCTGGCTTGAGAGCAGTACATGTGAAAAGGATCTAGGAGTCTTGGTGGACCACAAACTTGACATGAGCCAACAGTGTGACGCGGCAGCTAAAAAAGCCAATGCAATTCTGGGCTGCATCAATAGGAGTATAGCATCTAGATCAAGGGAAGTAATAGTGCCACTGTATTCTGCTCTGGTCAGACCTCACCTGGAGTACTGTGTCCAGTTCTGGGCACCACAGTTCAAGAAGGACACTGACAAACTGGAACGTGTCCAGAGGAGGGCAACCAAAATGGTCAAAGGCCTGGAAACGATGCCTTATGAGGAACGGCTAAGGGAGCTGGGCATGTTTAGCCTGGAGAAGAGGAGGTTAAGGGGTGATATGATAGCCATGTTCAAATATATAAAAGGATGTCACATAGAGGAGGGAGAAAGGTTGTTTTCTGCTGCTCCAGAGAAGCGGACACGGAGCAATGGATCCAAACTACAAGAAAGTAGATTCCACCTAAACATTAGGAAGAACTTCCTGACAGTAAGAGCTGTTTGACAGTGGAATTTGCTGCCAAGGAGTGTGGTGGAGTCTCCTTCTTTGGAGGTCTTTAAGCAGAGGCTTGACAACCATATGTCAGGAGTGCTCTGATGGTGTTTCCTGCTTGGCAGGGGGTTGGACTCGATGGCCCTTGTGGTCTCTTCCAACTCTAGGATTCTATGATTCTATGAACACATTTGTTTGCAAAGGGCATAAAAAGCTGGTTTGAACAGGGACATAGTAGTTCATATGAACAGGGCAAAACAGCCTTAAAACGTGTCCAAAGCTATTTCAGTTTTTGCAACTGAGACATACAGCACAATAACTGCAGATAAAATATGGCCCAAGGGGCCAAAACGACATGGACCACAACCTTGCCAGCTGCACCGGAGAGCCCAAAACCCCATTAGCGTTTTTATTTGAAAAGGTCTTATGCCATGAGCTTGTTGAGGAAAGGCGGACTATAGATCTATAGTCTATAGGACTATGCAGTCAATCTTGGTTGTCGAACGTAATCCGTTCCAGAAGACCATTTGACTTCTGAAATGTTTGACAACCGAAAACTGAAAGCGGAAACCTCATTACAATAGGGAAACTCAAAACGGAAGCTGCATAGGATGTTCGGTTTCCAAAAATCGTTCGAAAACCGGAGCAGTTGCTTCTGGGTTTTTGGCGTTTGGGAGCCAAAACATTCCAAAGCGGAGGTGTTCGGGAACTGAGGTTTGAGTGTATGCAATTATATAAATGCCCTACTGCCTTTTAAAATAATTATTACAGCAAAGCCTAAAAGAGGATTCAGTCTTCAACACTACTTTAATTACAAATGATTTTAATATGTGTTTTAGTAACCCGTCTTTCTTCCAACATCCTTACTATCATCTTACGCACCTCTTTATGAGCCTTTTGTTCTTGCTGTGGGGTATTTTTAATGCTCCATACAGACCTCTCCTGAGAACGTTGGCAAGCTGGAAGATGTGTGGAACCACAGGGAGGATTCAGCTGTTGTGGTTGGGGTTCTGCTTTAAAAATTGCACTTTGAGCCACTTCTTCGTGTGTTAGCGGCCCAGAAAAAAGGCAGTTGCACATGCCTAAATGTGCAGTTGTACACCTCTCTTTCTGGAACCACCCCTTCCCAAATGTCCCCCCCAGCAGAAAATATATGTCAGGCAGTGGTGGTGGGGGGTGATTTTGAGTGGGGAAAATGCCCTGAAAGGGAAAGGATCCTCTGCTGCTGCTCCAATCAAATTTGCAGTCTCTTGAGATTGCTCTTCATTAATCTGTTCTGTAACACCAGCCTGGCCTTAAGCATAGTTTCATAAAAATGTATTCTTGTTGCTCTCTGTTTCAGCAGCTCTTGCAGCGGAAAGATGAAAACAACCCTCATTGGAGCAAAGGGGGAGAACCGGTGTGTAGAAGAAGGAATTTGACAGCACAGCTGATTTCTTTAGCTCCTGTTCTCTGCTTTTGACTCACATCTGGAATAATCATTTCATGAATCCATTGTATGGATTTTGTTTATTATATATTATTGATCCAGCGGGATCCACTTTCACCTCTTCCAAGGTGTTCATTCTTTTGCACTGAAATTTCAAAGATGAGAAGACATTTTGCCAAGTGGCTGCTCATATTTGATGCCGTGAGCTGGGTTTTTATTTTATTCTATTGCCAATATTTACTTTAACGAAGTTGCAAGAAATTGGTAAGCAGGAATAGAACAAGTTAGCGCTATTGAGATTCTTACAATTACAATTGGCTGTTGTTTAAGGAGAATTAGACGTGTGCCGGTGCATGCTCCTGATTTTCCTTAATTTCCATAAATACGTACAAAATATGCAGAATTGCCTTCTTAATGGCGTATATTTTTTCCTCTCCTGCATGACTTGGTTGCATCCCTCTCCAGTGTCTTAGGTGACAAGATTTCTTCAAGATTTGTCAAAGCACATTGGAATAGAACTGTTTGCACCCAAAAGCACTGAGAGAGTCTTGCAGCACCTTAAAGGGCATTTATTGTGGCATAGCCTTTGGGGGACTGTAGACCACTTCGTCAGATGTGCAGAATGTTATTTAGAGATAGAGATATATATGTTAGGGGTAATGTGCACATTTCCCAGCCGATACCCATAATATCCAGCAGGTTTTGGGGAATAGCTCAGGTGACCTTCATACATTCTGCTTGCTTGGTTGTTTTTTAATCTCTTAATTCAGAAGTGCAGGCTGCCGTCCCTCAGGCTGCTTTTGACTGCCTAATTCTGCATCGATCACAGCCACTGAGCACTGGCAGAAAGGCTGGAGCTCCAGATAAAGATTTGTTTTCTTGGTGCAGGTGCAGATATTTTTATTTATTTACATTTTTAAATTTATATGCTTTATTTAATGACTTACAGGCATTACCGTGTGCCATTCAAACTCTAAAATATAATGCAAGTATTAGTAAAAATATCATTGTATTATTAGATATTCCTACAATATCTTTAACACCAGACCTTTCACTTCACAGTTGCATTTCATTGGTTGTATGTCATCATCTTTTGAAAAACTTATGTTAAATATCATTCTGTTTTTCTTAAATATCGGAATTCTCTCTGAGATCTCAATTCCAAATAAGACCTTTTGCTTATGAAAATGTATAAATTTGTTTCCTTTATAGCAGCAAGCAGTCTTCTGGCATTTACGCTGTTATACCTAAGTTTTTAAAAATTATTATTAAAAAACCATATATAAGATTGTTGGATTCTATTGATTCATTTCCTCCCTAATCTTTTTATATGGGTGTATCATCCCAAGATAATGTTATAACTTTCAGCTGTTCTCTTTCTTAATTCTTGCTCTCTTAGAAGCTAACTCTGTTCAAAGATTTGCTGTAATTAATATATACAATATTTGCATTTGATATATTCTGATTTTCAAATAGCATTTCCTCAACAATCGTTATTGCCGTTTGCCAGTACGGTTTAGCCTTCCTACACTTGTATCGCATGTGAAAAAAAATCTACTTTAGGGGACAATTTTCACCAGGATCGTGGAAGGTTTAAAAGTCTTTTCCCTACGATCACCTCCCTGCTGCTCAGCTGAGTGGGGAAAAGGAGTACAGAGGGGGGGGGGGTATTCTTTTGCCACATGAGATTAGGCAGTGAGTCAGAAGTGGCCAGGATGTCATAGACCTCCCAGTTCTGAACTAGAAATTGAAAAGAAGGGCATGTTTTCAATGCATACCAGCCAGATAACAACAACAACAACAACAACAACAACAATAGTAATAATAATAATAATAAATTTTGTTTATATCCCGCCCTCCCCAGCTGAAGCCGGGCTCAGGGCGGCTAACAACAATAAAATAGTGCAACATTCTAAAAACATTATAAAAATTAATTAATTATGTGCTGAATGCCCTGTGCAAGAGCTGAGATAGGCACATTTCCCAAAGCCTGTTGGTGATGAGGCATACTGTCTGAAGAGTGTCCAGAATGCCGAGATACGTACTCAACAACCCTCCCAAACTTCCTGGGGATTATTATCCATGGATGCTTTAGTCGAGGTTCCTTCCTTGCAGGGGGTTGGGCTAGATGACCCTCAGGGTCTCTTCCAACTTTACATTCATGATTCTATCTATGTATCCAGGAAATGTGCAGAATTTCTTATGTAAGCCTCCTGGTCAAAGAGATAAAATGTTTATGTTTCTTAGATATACCAGTTCTTAACGTTTTAAACTAAAGCTGGAGTGCTGGTGTGGCTTAGATCTATTCAAAACATCTCTTTCTCTGGGTGGTTTAGAATAAGGCCTTTCTCTCTGCACCTGACTCCTGAGAGGTGTTTAAGTTTTGAAAAGCTGATTTAATTTGTATTTATACTTCTTGTCACCTGCTCAGGAGATGAAGGGCAAGATATAAGTCTGAAAAATAAAATGCCTTATATTTTTAAGGTATGTAACAACACAATGTATGTAAATGCTTTGAACACTCAAAGGTGCAACTAAAATGTACAGTGGTACCGCTAGATGCGAACGGGATCCGTTCCGGAGCCCCGTTCGCATCTAGAAGCAAACGTAACTAGTGATGGCACGTCTGCGCACGCATGCGTCGCTTTTTGCCACTTCTGCACATGCATGTGACGTCATTTTGAGCGTCTGCGCATGCGCAAGCGGCAAAACCCAGAAGTAACGCGCTCCATTACTTCCGGGTTGCCGCGGAGCGCAACTCAAACGCGCTCATCCCGAAGCACATTCAACCCGAGGTATGACTGTACAGTAATACCTTGGTTCTCAAACTTAATCCGTTCCGGGAGTCCGTTTGACTCCTGAAACCTTGGTTCGAAAACCAAGGCGCAGCTTCTGAATGGCTGCAGGAGCTTCTTGCACTCCAGCAGAAGCCGCATCAGACATTTAGCTTCCAAAAAACTTTCACAAACTGGAACACTTACTTCTAGGTTTGTGGCGTTCGGGAGCTAATTTGTTTGGCATCTAAGCCGTTCGAGAACCAAGGTATTACTGTACTAAGTTTGGGGTGTGTGTGTTTGTTTTCATCTTCTTAAATTTTAATCAAAAGCTGTTTTGTACCAAACGCTAAAATAAACTCCTACAGTCATTTTTGAAGTAGTTCTCTTACTCACACTTGTTCTTGTGGCAACAACGCTTCATTCTGGGAAATGAAACCAAAGAGCCACACTCCGAAACCCCAGGACTGCTGGCGGGGCAAGAGATCACACTAAGAATGTGCCGGGCCAACAAGAGGGTTAAACTGCTCTTGAGTCTTAAAGCTTGACAAGAGGGAGCATGTGCTCTTCATTTAAGGAAAAAAAAATTAAGAACGGAATATGTGCAAGAGGGACCCAAAACAAATGTTGCAGCATATCTGCAGCCCCTAACGCGAACGCTCCTGTGGCGGAAATGAAGTTTTTCTTTAAAGAAAGGAAAAAGAACATGCATGACATGGCGGGATTTTTAATCTCACAGCACAAGATGCCACCCCCCCAATGCTCCACGAGACAAGAAGCTATTCTATTAAGGGCTCAAGAAGTCATTTCCTCCCCCTGTTCCGTCTCCTCTTTTAAAAGCAAAACTTTCAGTGCTCCATGACTTGGGCATCGTAATTACAGGCTTAAAACTCAGCTTGGTTATTCCCAGGACTTTTTTTTTTCCAGCCGGAATTTGCCGGAACTTGTTTCCAGCACCTCTTTTTCTAGAAAAAATAGCTCTGCTTGTTCCTTTTCTCAGTTCAGAGTGAAGCTGTTGGGGGGGGTGTGCATCAAAATACAGCATTTCATAAAACAGCAAAATAAAAATGAACAGTTAAGCGATTCACGCCCAGGCTCTGTTTCCAGTGGCCAAATCCCAGCTACATGTTCGGGAAATTCTGGATGTATGGCAGCCCTATCCTAGGACCTGGCAAGAGAAATGCAGGATAGATGTCGTCTGATGTCTCTACACTGCTTCCCAGTGCTGTGGAGACCAGGAGCTTGCAGGCTGCTGCTTATTAAAAAGTGTAGGAACTCTGAGCCAACCCTTAGTGGGGGAAGAAAACTACCGTTATCTCGTTTTGTTTTGCGTTTACATGGCAGGCAGGAGCCAGAAAGACGCCTGCAGAGGTTGAGCAAAATCCTCACTTGGTTATACCAGATGTGAAATCTTGATTTTGAATGATGTCTATACTTATTTAACAGCTCACTAGGAGTCCATCTAGTATATAGCATGATACAAGGAGCGGCACAACAGACCCGAAACTTTAAACCCAACAAGGCCCACCTTGGTCAACTGGTGTCACTGTTTCCTCGTTGCTTGGAAACTGATGCTGTTTCCCCATTACAGTACTAAGGACACAGTAGAATAGTGACACTAGGCTATGATCTGTCTAATGTAACTGGACAAATATTTGTCAGCCTGACACGAAAACAAGTGTCCTTTGGCACTATTATAGTAATTATTCTATATTTATTTATACCACTGCCTTTTTCCCTGACGGGGACTCAAAGCAGCTTACAGGTAAAAATAAAACGCTGGTTTCATAATTTGTTGGAAGTCGCCCAGAGTGGCTGGGGCAACCCGGTCAGATGGGCAAAATATAAATAACAACAGGATAAAAATAATTGTTTAAAAGCATTAAGAGAATTAAAACTGCATCTACGATATATTAAAAACAAATTATTATTGATAATAATATTGTACAATCACACCGAAAACAGCACAGCGCTAGCCCTTTTATTATGTCCTCTCAAGGCAAATCTAAAAAAAAGTAGTATAAACACCGACAACTGGGAAACACTGGCCTGCAAGAACAGCCATTACCAAAGGTTTTGAAGACACTCGAACTCAGGACAGAAGGGAGAAACGCGCTAAGAGGAAGGCATGCTTGGCAAACCCTCAGCGTGATCAACTCCTGCCCAGAAACCTACGTCTCCACTGCGGAAGGACGTGTGGATCCAGAATTGGCCTCCACAATCACAGACTCACTTTTAAAACCATGTTTATGGAAGACGTTCTTACTCTGTTAAGTGGGATCGCCAAAGAAGAAAAATTAAAAGTAATCAGTTCCCCAAAGCCTTTTGGAACAAGAAGGTCTGCCTGCCCAGCCAGGAGGAAGCTAGTCTAGCTTCTCTGGGGAATAAGTTCTGAAGTCTGGGAGCAGCCACCGGTGGAAGGCCCCACGCCCCACTTTTTAGACAACGCTCAACTGCCCTCAACCTTCTGTAGGTCCAGAACTCATGGAAGGAAAGGTCTCCAAGGGAACAGGCATGGCACATAGCATTCACCAGGTGGCTCCCTCTGCAAAGAATTGCAGCACTGGCACCATTCTCAGATCAGAGTCATTGTGAGCACACACCATAGAACTCTGCCAGCTTCAATGGGGCTGAGAAACCTGAAGAACTTTGAAACCGCTGCATGGAATTTCACCAAGCTGAGGGTACCTTGCCTTCTTTGCCAAGCCTGAATGAAGTACATCAATAATTTCCACCAAAATTGGAAAGAAATATGCAAATTAACAAAAGGGAGTAGAAGGGCATATGGGTGGCAGTTTTTATTGTGCTGCAGGCATATTTATAGACCTTATCAGGTAGCTCATGTATGCCAAGTTATTAAATCAACAGGTGTCCTTTTTAGAAGCAATGGAGATCTGGCACTTATCACGAGAGAAGCCTTCTTGCTGTTTGCCTTAAATAATTTTATTTTTTCCTTAATAAATAAACTTTTGTTTATTCTATCTACTCAGCTGCTCTCAATGTTCTCTATATCATAAAAACCCACACAGGTAGTTTTCAAAAACCCTACATTTCTCTTTGTTATGAATATATTTCTATTTACATAGGTATTCCCTTGAGAATGTAGAAATCACAATGTGCTTTTGGTGGTTCTGTTTAACTTTGGAGCTGATGAGGTTCTATTAGAAGGAGAAACTGGAAACTCAGGACAAAATAATGTCATCTTGACCTGGTTATTTCAGGACTTGGGCCAACCCGAATTGTGAGTTTTGTAGCATTTGGTGCTTGCATAAGACAATTTCTCCCCCTTTCTCACTGTCACACAGTGCTAAAGGACTTGGCTTTGGGGCTGAATATTCACACTTTATTACTACATAGCTGGAGAGCTTCTTAATCTCGTGGCATGCATCCCCCTGAACCCACCTGCAGGATACTTGCCCCCAAGCTGTTGGGGGATCAAGCACACTAATTCCCTTTCTATCTCCCTCTATCTTTCATCGGCAAACTGACATTGTTGGCATTCCAGGGCTCTACTGCCCTCGGCCATCCATCCCCTCAATTGCAACACTCACAAGTGCCTTATTTGAGAATCTGCTTAAAAGCCTCTTGGCTAAACGTGGGGTGTACGCAGATCTGAAAGGGCCACAAACCAACCAAAAGGTATGCTGAAGCGTTTGCTAAAACAGTAAAAGCACCTACAGCTTATCAAGTAGTGGGTGGACAAAGCAGACGGCACAGAGATTTCTCCAAGTGGTTCTTTATAGTAAGCTGGAACTGAACTGAACTGAACAGCTCAGCCCAGGGTTTCCCACCTAAAGTAACTGAGGTGGACCTGAGTGAAAACTATATACAGTGGCACCTCGGGTTAAGAACTTACGATAATTCATTCTGGAGGTCCATTCTTAACCTGAAACTGTTCTTAACCTGAAGCACCACTTTAGCTAATGGGGCCTCCTGCTGCCGCCGCTGCACAATTTCTGTTCTCATCCTGAAGCAAAGTTCTTAAGCCGAGGTACAATTTCTGGGTTAGCGGAGTCTGTAACCTGAAGCGTCTGTAACCTGAGGTACCACTGTACCCAATACCCCTGTTGGGCAGGGTGAGCACTTCAAGACATAGCACAGCTGTTGTTACTAACTCAGAGAAGGTTTGGGAGCCTTCAAGCTTCGAAGAGGTCCACAGTTTAACCTCGGAGGATGCTGAGCCATGGCTCAATGCCACGACGGCTGAACTTGATTCCTTAGAGAAGAACAAGACATGGGAACCAGTTCCAGGCCTGCCAAGGCCACAAAAGCTTTACCAAGTTCAGTTATTGCAAAAGTTTTCCAGTGTTCGTTTTATGCATTTTTAAAAATAACCGTGGTATTTAACAATAATATCTTATGTCCTTTAGAGGAGAAATTGTGAATTTTAGAATTTTAAATACCCGTCATCATCATTATTTTATTTATAACACTTTTCCACTTTCTTCTACTTGTGAGGGTGGGAGATGGGGAGGAGCCTCACAAGTGGAGGAGCCGAGGGCCACTCTTCATCGAAATCTGGCCCTCCCCACCCCAATACCTGGCAACTGTATGTTGGAGAGTCTAACACACCTGGAATCGCCATGAGCCAAGAATTGCCAAAAAGGGCTTCCTGCTCATGGGGAGCAAGTCTAAGCAGCTTGTAAGCTAAGGGCAGATCTCTTTTGGTTTGCTGGTGCTGTTTGATGAAGGCTAGTTAGGTCTGAAATAAGTTATGAGCTCAGACAGTTGAGCATTGGACTCAGGATTTTGTGGGTTCAAGGCCCGCGTTGCGGGGGAAAGATCACCCAAGGGAGTTCATGGCTGAGCGGGGATTTCGGGGGTATGTACTGGAATCTGGATTTTCATCATGTATGGGATGTGGGTCAAAGAGAAGAGAAAAGAAGAGAAAAGTATATTAGCAGATGGTGAGGTGAATAATGTAGGTTTCAGTAGAAGTCAAATTGTAGCAGAATGGAAACAGTGCTGCTTGCAACGAATACGAGATAGGATGGAAATGGCTGCCTTCTTGCATCTCTTGTGCAGATACATGGCAAGATTGTCTTGCCGGTGCCTCTGCTCCAAGCCTAACATTGCACCAGCCCTCAAATATACCAACACAGGATGTCAGTATTCGCTGTTGATACAATGCCACAATGTTTGCAGAGTAAAGCAAACACAACGATAGGCCTCTGTTTCAAGGAACCTGCCTTCTTAAAACCAGACGGCAGGTGGAGGTAGCCACAGAAGGAGGGGTTAGAAGCACAAGACACAAATAACTACTCCAAATTGTAGGAGCATTCAAGCAAGCTGCACAATTTCCTCTGCTACACAAGCCTTAAAGGGACAGGAGCAGCCCTGTTCTCTTTTGCATTCTGCCGCTCTGCTCTTGTGGCATTCTTGCGGAGCCGGCTGAGAGCAAGGGGAATGCTTACTGCCGTCACTCTAGTGTGGTGTGTTGTAAACAGAAATTGCCCTTTTCCCTTATGGGGTATCCAAGAGCCCGTATAGAGTCCTTACACGGGTTCCCTATTGGTAGGAGAAGATAACAGAGGCCAACCAGAGAATATTGAGAAGCAAAGCAGCTCGTAAGCCTGATCTTTATCGATCTGTTGCACCGGAGAGGAGGAACCCAGAACAATGGCGCACAAGGCCTTATAAAGACTTTTGAAATTGCCACCCTGTAGATCAAGACCACCCCCAGAAACATCATACATACATCACAGAAGGGGTGTAGCTCAAGACCACCACCCCAGATACATCATACCTACATCACAGAAAAGGCGGTCTACAGCAGAAATCTGAGTGCTTTGTTTACCTCCTGTCTGGCAGGTTACCTGTTGAATGGTCACTTGATTGGATTGCCTGGGGAGCCTGGCCAGTCTTTTGTAATGATCAATACTTAGTTCCTGAGCCAGGTCACAGGCTCACACCCTATTCATATCTTAAATGTGCCCTTAAGACAGGATTTGTGAGGAAAGAGACAATGGGGAGGTTTCCCACTTTGACCTTGCAGAGAAAACATTTACTCAGTTTAGGAATCAAAATGGTTCCAGGTCGGTCTTGCTGTGCTGATCTATGAATGGGCTTGGTTGGTACATTTATGAACATTACCATATATCTAAGACCATAAACTTCCTATCACAGGTGCAACTGAAGAGGAAAAATGAAGGCAAGCAGCCACAGAATATGGCCATGCTCAGAGGCATAATGGCAAGGAGCTCTATCGGCACCCCCTACCAGGAAAAAATCTGATAAGTAACTGAGGAATGTTCCTGGAGGATTTTCCCACCACCTCCTAGGATGGCGCACCTCTGCCCACACCACACATTTGAAGCACATTTATACCAACCACATTAACAAGTCATGGCTTTCTCCAAAGAATCCTGGGAACAGTAACTCGCCCCTCACAGAGCTAGAATTCCCAGCACCCTTGACAAAACGCCATTCCCAGGATGATTCGGGGGAAAGCTGTGCGCCTGGAATGCAGTGTGCGGATGCGACCTAAGAGGGGCAAAAATGTTGTTCCTAACCCCCCCTCCAAGTACTGCTGAGGGGGTTTCTCTTTGCAGATTACAAGTGGGGTGGGAGGAGGGTATTTCAGCTTCCTTTGCAGAGCTGGGGGGAACTTGGGTGCCTTGGGCTGTCCTGCACCGGACACTTGGCTTCAAGGGCTCCGCGAAATCCTGCTCAGAGCCCCACCTAACACGGAAAGGTTTCAGGCATGGGGAAGTCCCACAGGCCTCAAATGCCCAGGTCAGAGTGCATATGTGTGGCCAAGGAGTGGGAGATCTCTCTTCTCTGGACGGCATCCCAGTCAACATGTGCACAGGAAAGCTCTAAACTCAGCAGATCACTGGGTGATCAGATACAACTGTGGCCGTAATCCGGGTCGTGAACAGAACCATTTGACAGAACCACGGAAACCTTCAGGGCAGAGTTGTCTTTGTGTGTGTGTGTGTGAGAGAGAGAGAGAGAGAGAGAGGGTTGTGAGACCTGAGGGCAGAGATTCTGTGCGGTGCTGATTTTTCCCGGAATCTGCTTTTCTGCTCCAGGCAGCCATTAATCTAATATTAAGCCCCTTAACCTTTCTAATTGTTCTCTTTCAGTGTCAGCTGGTTGCTTATTAACCTTTCAATCTCTTCTATAATGCGGTTACTGCTGACTCCGGTTAGTCCTGGCTCCACAGACATATTACCTCCAGCAGCGAATTGTTTGTCCTCGTACTTGCCTGCCTTTTTTCCTTTTAATAATAATAATTGTCCCTAAGAGGCCGGTCTGAGCCGGGATGACTGGGTCGGCCTCTATAAATAGCCTCTTATTAACCTTGCTTTCTTTGTAGATGAGGCTTCCTTGGTACACTTTGCTGCATCCCATCTTAATAACATAAGCAGGACCTGCAGGATCAGGCCAGTGGTCCATCTAGTCCAGTGTCCTTTTCCTCCCAGTGGCCAACCAGATGCCTCTGGCAAACCAGCAAGCAGGATTTGAACCCAATACCCCCCACCCCCACCCCCAGGGTCCAGCAACGAGTATCCAGAGACATGGCAGCCTCTACCTGTGAAGGCAGATCATAGTCAACTTGGCTAGTAGCCACGGATCGCCCTTTCTTCCATGAAGTTGCCTAATCCTCTTTTAAAGCCATCTTTAGGTTGGTGACCATCCCTGCCCCTCGTGGAAGCGAGTTCCATAGTTCAACAATGTGCTGCAGGAAGAAGGACTTTATTTTCTCTTTCCTGAAACAACATTTGGCTTCACGGGATGCCCAGCCTATAACACTCTGTGTTAAGGGATACGTATAAGGTATACTTGTAAGTATAGATGCCATGCACAATATGATGAAACAGTCTTTCTTTATGCAGGTGGCGCTCTGGTCTAAACCGCTGAGCTTCTTGGGCTTGCCGATCAGAAGGTTGGCGGTTCGAATCCTCACGACGGGGTGAACTCCCGTTGCTTGGTCCCAGCTCCTGCCAACCTTGCAGTTCAAAAGCACATCAGTGCAAGTAGATAAATAGGTACTGCTGCAGTGGGAAGGTAAACAGTGTTTCTGTGCGCTCTGGTTTCCGTCAGAGTGTTCTGTTGCACCGGTTTACTCATGCTGGCCACATGACCTGGAAAACTGTCTGTGGACAAATGCTGGCTCCCTTGGCCTGAAAGTGAGATGGGCACAGCACCCCATAGTTGCCTTTGACTGGACTTAACCATCCAGGGGTCCCTTACCTTTACCTTTTTACCTAGCACATGTAATGGCACCCCCATCGTTCTGCCCGGACGCTGAGGTCCAGCTCCCAGGGCCTTCTGGTGGTTCCCTCAATGGGAGGAGTGAAGCTACAGGGAACCAGGCAGATGGTCTTCTTGGTGGTGGCGCCCGCCCTGTGGAACACCTTCCCGTCAGATGTCAAGGAGATAAGTAACTATGCAATCTTTAGAAGACATCTGAAGGCAACCCTGTATAGGAAGCCTTTTGGTGTGTTATGTTTTATTATGTTTTTATATATGTTGGAAGCTGCCCAGTCAGATGGGCAGCAGGGCACACATATTATTATTATTATTAATTGCCTTGAGGCCTAAATGATTGGAATTTATCTTAATGATCCATTCTAGTTCATATTTATCTGCCAGCTATGGATAACACTGCATGCATTTGATGAAGTGGGCTCTGGGTCATGGAAGTTATGCCACAATAAATCTGTTCAGTCTCTAATGTGCCCCAGGACTCTTTGATGTTCTTCAGCAATACATGGCCACTCCTCTGGACGATGCTATGAACCATAGGACTTCAATATCCAGGGTCCCTGCAGCCGGACTCCTCGCCTTTGTGATGTTTCCATTCCAAATTGGGGAGGAGCTCCCAGTTCCTTTGCTGCAGTCAGACATCAACCAGCCTGATCGCGTCGGAGTCTTTGAACAGCAACAATGCCGCCTCTGTCCTCCCAGATTAGCAGCTGAGCCGGAGCCGGGCTGGAGTCAGGTGCCCTTTGCTCTGAGCCGCAGTCTGCACAAAAAGAGCGGCTGCCCCTCTCTCCCCCGCTTCCCTAGTTGTTGCTGCCATTGTGTATTTGCCAACAAGGTTCAGTCTCCTTGAAGTTCATCATCTGCGGCTTAGACTTGCATTAGACGGGTGAGGGAGGATGTAAGGCTCAAGGTGAGGTCTGCTAATAGGGTTTGAACCAAGGCCAGAAGACACCAGAAGTTTCCCTAGCAGCTCCTTCTTCTGTCCCAAGGCAGCCTGCTGCTTGCACCAGCCCCCTCCCCGAAATTCATATGCATAAAGGTAAAGGTAAAGGGACCCCTGACCATTAGGTCCAGTCGTGACCAACTCTGGGGTTGCAGCGCTCATCTCGCTTTACTGGCCAAGGGAGCCGGAGTACAGCTTCTGGGTCATGTGGCCAGCATGACTAAGCCGCTTCTGGAGAACCAGAGCAGCACACGGAAACACCATTTACCTTCCCACCGGAGTGGTACCTATTTATCTACTTGCACTTGACGTGCTTTCGAACTGCTAGGTTGGCAGGAGCAGGGACTGAGCAACGGGAGCTCACCCTGTCACGGGGATTTGAACCACTGACCTTCTGATCAGCAAGCCCTAGGCTCTGTGGTTTAACCCACAGCGCCACCCGCATCCCTGCCCATAATCCTGCCCATATTGTTGCTGGCGTCCATCTGTCTCAAGAGAAAATGAAGTGCACCTCCAGGGATGCAGTCAAACTGCTGCATTAGCAGTACTGAAGTGACCACCCTGGGGAGCAAGGCTGGGCGGTGTGTAGGGAGGTCCTGGGCTGCCCAAACGACAAGACCCTCCCCCCTCAGCCTCTGATATGAACCAAAGGAAAGCAGAGCAATACATTTGGCACCAGCTTGGCTGCAGGAGTTGTCGGAAGGAGGCGTACAAGACACCATCCTCCAGATTTGTGTAGGATTTACTCCTTAGCCTTTTCCCCAAAGATGTCCCTCAAGGCAGCAGAGGCTTAGGATCAGAGTCTTCCTTCTCCTAGAGAGGCTCCCTTCTCAGGTTGATGAGCCCCATCCCTCCACAGCAGAAGCCACTTTCTAGACCATTGGACCCCCATTTGGTCTCCTCGGCTCGATCCACTGGAGTCTGTTTTCACATGCAGGGGAAGTCCCTGACTCCCTCACCTGGCTTAGCAGGCCAGTCAAAGCTGTTTCCCAGGGTGTCGCCGCAGTCACATGCTGGCAGCTTCTAGGAGCCACAGGTGGGGGCAGAGTGCAGGGTGGGGACCAAAGGTGGACAACCTACCCCAGATGGAGCATGATGTGTCTTCCATCAGAGGTACTACCCCTCCCCAATCACCCCATACATCCTAACCCTAGAAATGTTGTTGTTTCGTCATTTAGTCGTGTCCGACTCTTCGTGACCCCCTGGACCAGAGCACGCCAGGCACTCCTGTCTTCCACTGCCTCCCGCAGTTTGGTCAGACTCATGTTTGTAGCTTTGAGAACACTGTCCCACCATCTCGTCCTCTGCTGTCCCCTTCTCCTTGTGCCCTCCATCTTTCCCAACATCAGGGACTTTTCCAGGGAGTCTTCTCTTCTCATGAGGTGGCCAAAGTCTTGGAGCCTCAGCTTCAGGATCTGTCCTTCCACTGAGCGCTCAGGGCTGATTTCCTTAAAACCCTTGAAATACTGTGATAATATAAGCATGGCAGTTGTGATGCCTTTAAAAAGCAGAAGGGAACACTGCACTAAGAGCTGATTCACCTGTGCAAGAGAGACTATATCCCACAGGTAGGCACTCTGTGGAATGCCCTCCTCCTGCCAGCCCTGTCATGTCCCTGCCCAGTCATGCAGGATGCGTCTGTTTTCCTGCATCTCCTTTATGGAGACACACCACAGAATGTGGACCACATGTGCTGGGCCTTTATACTAGCGTCACATCTACACCACATGCTGAAAGCACTTTTAACGCAGATTTAAAGCACATGGCTTTGCCCAAGAATCCTGGGAACTGTAGCTGACTCCTCCCAGAGCAGCCGTTCCCAACATTGTTAACAAACTACAGTTCCCAGGATAATTCACAGCGGGAGCCATGTGTTTGAAATGTGCTTTAAATGTGCGGTGTGGATAGGACCTATCTCCCATCCTTAAGCTAAAGGCCCTGTAGTGATTGGCCCTTGCACACTTGGTTCTGACCAAACTAAGCCTCCTAGGACACATCAGATGGTTTCATTTGGTCCGAATCGAGTATCCGCTTCCAGAGTTAACACTAAATACATTATTTCTGGTAAACGAGGCACCATAGCCGCCAGAGGGACATGAATATTTGCGTCCTGGGCTTTTGAGACTCGTCTACCCATGTGCTGTCTGAAACCAAAGGGGGGCGTTGGTTGACAGATGTGAAATACTTTTCAGCTCTCCTCCCCCCACTCTTTCAAAAGGCATGTGAGGAGGGGCCCAAACTTGTCACATCACTGCCTGTGCATGTTTTTGATGGGAATGGCTCTCTTCTTTATTATTTGATCAGCTAGCCAATCCCCATCCTCCGTTCCACCTCTGAGCAGGTCACCCGTCAAGCAAGACCAGGAGACCACCTCAGCTGGCAGGATCTACATTGGCAGCAGATGTCAACCTTTATTCCCCACTTATTCCTGATGTAGATTTTCACTCAGTTTTTCTTCCCTGGTGTGGAGAGCTACATTTTGGGGTTCGCCTCAGGCGTCAATATGCCTCTGAGTGCAGACCCTCCAAGTGTCCCTCTTTTCCAGGGACAGTCCCAGATTTACAGAAGCAGTCCCAGTTTCTGATTTGATCCCGGAATGATCCCCTTAGGATGTCCATATTTTCACTGGAGAAATGTTGGAGGGTATGCGAGCGCAACTTTGAAACAAGGAAAAGGCTTGTCTGCAGGATATAATCAAAGATGCTTTCAAAAGATCCCACTGAACACTGGCTACTGAAGAATTTAAGGCAGGGGTAGGCAAACTAAGGCCCGAGGGCTGGATCCGGCCCAATCGCCTTCTCAATCCAGCCCGTAGACGGTCCAGGAATCAGCGTGTTTTTACATGAGTAGAATGTGTCCTTTTATTTAAAATGCATCTCTGGGTTATTTGTGGGGATAGGAATTTATTCTTTTTTTCCCCAAAATATAGTCCAGCCCCCACAAGGTCTGAGGGACAGTGGACCGGCCCAAGGCTGGAAAAGGTTGCTGACCCCTGATTTAAGCGCAGTACTACTGTTATGTACAACAGCCAGCCAGCCTTGCTCCTTCTTTCCAGTATGGAAATAATGACTTGAAACAGATAAATCGTAATCAAGTAAATGGTAATCAAGTAACTTCTCCTAACGAATCAGCTGAGGAGCCACTGCCCCTTTCCAAAGCTAAGAGAGGCTCTGGACGCCTCCAAAGGTTCAAAGCTTTATGGCACTTCCTGGCACCTGTGACTTTTTTTTATGACTTCTGGAAACTGATTAACCTGGCAGCCTCAGCCTCCAAAAGGTAATGTTCCTGCAGCAGTTAAACATTTACCCACCTGATGATGTGACACGAAGAACAAAAAGTTCAGAGAGGTGTGTAACCTCCCTGTTTGAAATGAACTTTCCCCTTTCTCGCGGAAAAGTAAAAATAGCCCTATAGACCATTGTCTGCATCGCCCTAGGATCCCACCAGCTGGATCTTGCCTTCCTTGTTGGGCGAGAAGTCAAACCCTGCCGCTCACAAGGCCAAAGTACACTGTGAAGGAACAGAAAGTGCTGCATTCCACATTAGCAGCTATTCCTAGCTTCAGAAGAATCTGTGTGCAGAGAACACTCTACAATACTTCAAGATTTCAAGGAAGTGTGTAGCCGCTGCATCCGTACCAACTCTGTTTAAGCCTTTTAAGGACTGGTAGTGAAAAGCTGCAAACGACAGGCTGTGAAACATGCAAAATGCATGCCCTTCAACATTTCTTCAGTGAAAATTGGGACTTTGCATTAAATAATAATAAGTATGTTTCCAAGCACAGTTCAAAGTGTTGGTGCTGACCTTTAAAGCCTTAAATAGCCTCGGTCCAGTATACCTGAAGGAGCTTCTTCACCCCCCATCGTTCTGCCTGGACACTGAGGTCCAGCTCCGAGGGCCTTCTGGCGGCTCCCTCATTGCGAGAAGCAAAGCTACAGGGAACCAGGCAGAGGGCCTTCTCAGTAGTGGCACCTGTCCTGTGGAACACCCTCCCATCAGATGCCAAGGAAATAAACAACTATCTGACTTTTAGAAGACATCTGAAGGCAGCCCTGTTTAGGGAAGTTTTTTATGTTTGATTTTTTATCATGTTTTAATATTCTGTTGGGAGCTGCCCAGAGTAGCTGGGGAGACCCAGTCAGATTGGGGAGGGGGTATGAATAAGAATAAGAATTAACTATCTATACCACACCCATCTGACTGGGTTGTCCCAACCACTCTGGGTGGCTTCTAACATATATAAAAACATTAAAACTTAAAAAAATTCCCTAGACAGGGCTGCTTTCAGATGGCTCAGGGGGTCAGAGAACTCTATACTCTCCAACATTTCTCCGATGAAATTAGGGATGCCCTGGCCTAAGGGAAAGCGGGACATTCCAGGATCAAATCAGAAACCGTAAATCCGGGACCGTCCCTTGAAAATAGGGACACTGGAAGGGCCCGAGGATGTTTGCATGAAGAGGCATACTGAAGCAAGGGGTTTGGACTAGATGACCCTTTGGGTCCCTTCCAACAATGCGATGATTCTGAGAAACCCAGACCAGAGTGGTTTGCTTAGCCTGCTTTGATGCTGTTGGTCTCTTGAAACACTGACCAGGCCTTAGCCTGCAGAAAGACAAAGCTTCTCAAAGGCTTTGGTGTCATCAATAAAAGCAATAAATCAATAAAATAGAGTGGATTTGGAAATGGATAAAGAGGTTGCCTTTGGGTGCTGGAATATCTGTAACTCAGGAGCCCTGTGATTGCGGCATGTTAAGACGTTGACTGGAATGAGGCTGAAGGTTTAAGGAAAGCAGTTTGAATGTGGGGAAGAGGAATGCCAAAACAAGGGAGACAGTTTTAAAATGAAAGATGGAGCAGCAACTATGCTGTACATAAAAAAAGAAGAAGAGTTTGCAGCAGCCGAGTTGCTTCAATGCGTTAAGAGGCAAATTCTTGGTGCTTCTGTTGCCCTGATATCTGTGGAACATTTCAGCATTTGCAGCTCATCCAAATTCCATGACGCGGCTGAGGAAGAAATAGCCTGTCATCACCCAGGAGGTGGAGGCTTCAGCCACGCATTCCTTCCAGGGCGACTTTATCACACACAGGAAAAGAAAAGAAAGGGAGCGGTGACTAACTGGGGGAGGGCGGCTGGAATGAAAGTGGGCTTTGGCTGACAGAGAGGTCACTCGCGGGTTGGGTTGCTGGTGTGACAGGGGCCTATTCCAGGATTTGGAGCTTTTTTAGCAACAAAACTGTCATGCCTTCACAGAGTCCTCTTTGGCAGGCTGTCTTTGCTCCTGGTGAACAAACAAAGTTTCATCATCATGGCCAGAACTGAGTAGCACAACTAAAAACAAGAAGTAGCCCTTTGGCAGGTAAAAAGGTAAAGGACCCCGGACAGTTAAGTCCAGTTGCGAATGACTCTGGGGTCACGACGCTCATCTCGCTTTATTGACCGAGGGAGGCGACGTTTGTCCGCAGACAGTTTTTCCGGGTCATGTGGCCAGCATGACTAAGCCGCTTCTGGCGAACCAGAGCAGCACATGGAAATGCTGTTTACCTTCCCGCAGGAGCGGTACCTATTTATCTACTTGCACTTTGATGTTCTTTCAAACTGCTAGGTTGGCAGGAGCAGGGACTGAGCAACAGGAGCTCATCCCGTCACGGGGATTCGAACTGCCGACCTTCTGACTGGCAAGCCCAAGAGGCTCAGTGGTTTAGACCACAGCGCCACCCGTGTCCCTCCCTTTGGCAGAGTCTGGGTTTATTCCTTCCTGGGGCTGTGTCAATGTGTTCCTGTGTGCGCATTGACAAACCTGAGTGCTTTCGATTTTATACCACTGAAATCTGTCTCAGTGTGTGGTGCTTGGGGATGTATTCATGTTGTGTCCTGTTGTCCCCTCCCCTCAAGGAATACCTCCCCACCCACCATAATTTAGGGGAACCCAAGGTCTTTTGCGGGTATGTGCACAGGTATTTGTTTTGACCCTCCTCCACGAAAATAGCTGTTCACTTGGCCGTTTTCCTATGTCATGAAGGCTGAAATTTCAATTCAAGATATTAACTGATATGCATGAAATTTCAGATATAGCTATATAATCCCTAGTGTAGTAAAATAAGACCTTTGGAGCAGGCATTTTCAAAAAAAAAGTTTTTTATGAACCGTCCTAGCTTTATGAATCATATAAAATCAACCTCTTTGCCAAGTTCCTCCATTCCAACGCCATTTTGCCCTTGGAAAAAGGACTCTTTCTCCTGCCAGTTTCCCAAGCTTGAAGACATGTGTACACTCCAGGAAATGCCCAGAGGTGAGAATTGCTCCAGACATGCAAAGGAAGTTCTGTTGTACTTTGGGTGGTGGGTACTTAAGACATGTTTGCCTATGCTAATCTTATACTTGGGTGTTGCCCTGACACATCTGTCTATGCTAATATTGTGTGACCCTCCCCTCTTGTGACATGTTAGTGATGTAGCAATGATGTATTGATGATGCTGTGCAAACTGTATTCTGGGATATGGTGGGAAAGTTTTAAAAGTCAATGTCTCCCCCTGCTCTGGGTTCACTTGCTGCTGATGAACCTGTTGCGCAACAAGAAAGGATCTCAGTCTACTGTTTTGCTCCAAATTGCTTGTCTGGAATTTCCTTCTTTTACTGACTGCAGGGACTGCGGGGAACTTGTACCCTGAGGAGCTGGGCTCTTGAGAAGTCTCTCAACCCGGAATTTTCCTTAACAAAGACAAAATGGAAGCAGGGGGTGTGGCGATAGATGGCGCCCAGTCAAATGCTACCATGAATGTAAAAAAAGCTGACTCACACAATGTGCTACAGTTGGTAATATGTTGTTTTACACTGGATATTCTTCCCTTTATCGGATTATCTATGGTTTGAGGAAATCATAATTTAGCAGGGGGAAATGTGGGCTGCCACTTGGATGAGAAGGATGTTATAGCGGCGCTGAGGGGAAAACAAAGACACAAACCGCTTCAAATCCACATTAAATTCCAGTGCGGATGAGCCCTAGTAGCCACTGGTAGCTTAATCTATGAACAATATGTTGATCACATCTAGAAGTTTAACTATATGCTTTGTGTAGAAGTGTTTCCTGTTGTCTGTACTGACTCAGGCGTCTAGTGTTTTGAGAGAGATAAAAGGTACCTCCATTCACTTTCTTTACATCATTATTTATTTTCTAAACCTTTATATCCCCCCCCCTTTTCCTAAACCAAAAAGCCCCAAACATTTCCATCTTTGTAGGAAGAGGCTTCATAGCTCAGGAGTGATTTGAACCTGAGCGCCTTTGGTCCAAGGCCAATATCCACCAGTCACTGCACCCGGCTGGGCATCAGACCTTGACTTCCTGCGCCCCCCACCCCACCCCCAGATTCAAACTGAGCACCCAAGTCACTGGGGCAAAGCATGCAGAGCTCATCAATGAAAGCAAGGGTGCCTCTTTTCTCCAGATTGCTTTGCGTCACCAAAGGCTTCTGCTTGCGGTCCTCCAGAGCCCCTCTGAATGAAATATTGAAGCTGCAATCATTGACAGGGAAGCTCAGTTACTCATTATCTCCTTCGTATTTGGTCCTCGGGCAGCACTGGGGGAAATGTGTCCAGGAGGACGTGAGAACCTTCCTGTTTTCCATCTCTGCTCAGCATTTCTTTGCTCTGGGACTCTTTGTACTTTTGCCACTCCTTCTGCCTGACTGAGTAACCAGATTACACTCTCATAAAGAGCAACCGACTGGGGAAACCAAGGGGATGTGATTCTGGGTCGAGAGGAATTTGCTTATCAACAGGTGCATTACTGAATGTTTATGAGGAAGCCTCTGGATTCCCAAGGCGGACTTGTCCTCCCCTTCCTTCTCTTCTCTGCTTGGTTATGGGGACTTTCTCTGCCCAGCAGGTTGGGAGGTGTCTGCCTTGCAAGGAGAAGAGGACAGTCTGGAGAAGATCTGGACAGGTCATCTATGGTGTTCAGGAATAATAGTAATAATAATAATAATAATAATAATAATAATAATAATAATAACAACAACAACAACAATAATAATTTATTTATACCCCGCCCATCTGGCTGAGTTTCCCCAGCCACTCTGGGCGGCTTCCAACAAAACACTAAAATACAATTACCTATTAAACATTAAAAGCTTCCCTAAACAGGGCTGCCTTCAGATGTCTTCTAAAAGTTTGGTAGTTATTTTTCTCTTTGACGTCTGGTGGGAGGGCGTTCCAAGGGCGGGTGCCACCACCAAGAAGGCCCTCTGCCTGGTTCCCTGTAACTTGGCTTCTCGCAGTGAGGGAACCGCCAGAAGGCCCTTGGCACTGGACCTCAGTGTCCGGGCTTTGGGAAGCCCTTTTTGCTGGGGTGGGGTGGGGATCATGAGCCTACTGAATTCAGTGAGATCTCCACCACTGATTCAGAAGGATTAGAAATACACTTCTAAAGTCAATTAAGGACAGGATCCTGGGATTGAGTTTATAATTATCTGCTCACTTGAATTATGTTGTAAGTGATTAGACCACGGTGAGGAACTTTTTTTTCAAGAGACCACATTCCTTCATGGGAAATCTTACAGGGGGGTCATATCGATGGAGGGAGGGAGCAAGATATCTTTGTACAGTTGGCTACATTCTCGGCATGCAAAAGTCAGAGGAGCCTGCACCTCCTCACACCGTTCCCCATCTTCCATTCAGTTAAGCAAGAGGCATCATCACATCAGAACCAATCCAAGTGTTGGTGCTGACATTTAAAGCCTTAAATAGCCTCGGCCCAGTATACCTGAAGGAGCGTCTCCACCCCCATCGTCCAGCCCGGACGCTCAGGTCCAGCTCAGAGGGCCTCCTGGCAGTTCCCTCCCTGCGAGAAGCCAAGTTACAGGGAACCAGGCAGAGGGCCTTCTCGGTGGTGGCGCCCACCCTGTGGAACGCCCTCCCACCAGATGTCAAAGAGAACAACAACCACCAGACTTTTAGAAGACGTCTGAAGGCAGCCCTGTTTAGGGAAGCTTTTAATATTTGATGCATTATTGTATTTTAATATTTTGTTGCAAGCCACCCAGAATGGCTGGGGAAGCCCAGCCAGATGGGCGGGGTATAAATAATAAATTATTATTATTATTATTATTATTACCTAAGATGTGCCTGCTGGCTCAGGCCAATGGCCGTCTAATCCAGCATCCTGCTTTCACAGCAGCCAACCAGATGTCTGGGAAACCCAGAATCAAGATCAGAGCCCAAGAGGATCCTCCCCTCTTGTGATTTCCAGCAACTGGTGTTCAGAATTACTGCCTCTGACCGGGAAGGCAAAGCAGAGCCATCACGGCTGGGAGACATCAGTAGCCCTTTCCTCCATGACATTTTCTGATGCTCTTTTAAAGCCACCTAGTTTGGTGACCATCTTCTGTAAAAGCGAGAAACTGAGCCTTTAATGCAGCGTTGCCCAAACTTGCGTCTCCAGCTGTTTTCGGACTATAACTCCCTTCATCCCTAGCTAGCAGGACCAGTGGTCAGGGATGATGGGAATTGTAGTCCAAAAACAGGAGACCCAAGTTTGGGAAATTCTGCTTTAGTGTCATCACACCATTCCTGTGAAATACTCTGCTAACAGAGGTCCAGACTTAGCGCCTTCTGCACTAACTTTTAAAGGCCCACTGAAAACTTTTTGATTCTACCAGGCCTGTGCAGCGAATTAAGACCATATTCCCACGGGGGCTTAGTGATGCTTGTTTTTAATTTCTTTTTATTTTTTTATGCTCTCCTTCTATGGTTTCATTTTTTAATGTTGTAAATCACTTTGATGTTTTGCGATTTAGTGGTATAGACGCACCTTTGTAAACATGTAAGGAATGAATGAATGCAATTCAGCATAAACAAGTGTAAAGTGATGCACATCAGGACACACACACACACACACACACACACACACACACACACACACAGAGTGGTAGCTTGGTTCTCGAATTTAATCCGTTCTGGGAGTCCGTTTGACTCCCAGAACCGTTCGAAAACCAAAGCACGGCTTCCAATTGGCTGTGTCGGACTTTCGGCTTCCAAAAAACATTTGCAAATCGGAACACTTACTTCAGGGTTTGTGGCGTTCGGGAGCCGATTTGTTCGGGAGCCAAGTCTTTCAACAACCAAGCCTTTCAACAACCAATATATATATAATCTTAATTTCACCTATACCAGGGTCTGGTCCAAAAATGGGTTTTTTTGTGGGGTGGAGGAGATGTTCCCAAAAAACATTAGCTCAACAACTTTGTCCTGATTTTCACTTTGGGGAATATGGCAACCCTACCTATACTCCACTGGGAGTCTGAACTGGCAGTGAGTGACCAGGATGAGGCCTTGGGGCCATAGTGATTGATCCCGATCCTGTGAGCAGCTGCGGTAGAAGTTGAATTCCCTCTGAGGAAGGGAAAATAAAACTATGGGTCTCATAATGCGTTCACATGACTCTACGGTGCGAGCAAACCTGAAATCTTGCGCTGGTGCTGTGTAGAAATCACTAGGGCTCAGGGATGTCTCCGCATTCATTTCCGCCTGCAGACGCCTTATATAAAGCAACAAGACATGGATTGCCCTGACAGTGTGCCCTCGGTTCCCTCTTTGTCTGCTGAGATTGGGAAGAAACTCAATACCGAAGTTAAGCAGAGTTTCCTTTGCTCGGATTCACATTTCATGTGCTCGGAGTTCGGCACACGATCCCCTGGAAGGGACCGTGATACCTTGAATCTGGTATCAGCTCCGCGCTTGTCACCTGCCTCCGGTTGCAGCTCTGCGCAGGCGGCAGCTGCCTGCTGGATGATAACAAGCCCAGATAGGCCTTGGCTTTGTGTTGCTCTGAGGAGGTCAGTCCCGGTATCTGTTACTTGCCAGCTCAGTGCACAGCCAGGGCCAGGCTGGGTTGGGCGGGGGAGAGCATGCTTCACGCAGGAAGGAGGTGGTGCGGAGCAGGAGGCCAAGTCATCTGATCCATAATTGATTTATTCTTCTAAAATGTACTCTTGTGGCATGTCAATGAACAGCTTGACGGAGGTAAGGAAAAGAACAGAGGCCTTTGTCCACCTAGCAGGAACAAAGGGCTGCCTATGAGCTCGTGGGCGAGAGTCTGACCCAGCAGAGATCAGCTGGCCTTGGCTTCCTGCTCTGCAATTATTCAAGGCTCAGCACCAGGCAAAAAGACGGAAGGATTCCAAAATGCTCTGGGTCTCAGAGATGCGTGGGCCGATTCCCAGTGAAGATACAGTGGAACCTCGGTTCCTGAACGCCTCCCTTGTCATACGTTTCAGTTCTCGAACGCCAAAGACCAGGAAGTAAATGCTTCTGTTTTCTTTTTTTTATATGTAAGATATTTATTAAGATTTTTTAAGGTGTTACAATAAAGTGAAAAAGAAAAGAAAACAGATAAATAACAAAAATACAAAATAAGAATAATTAAAAACACATAAATTTTCCTTTGCTTATTTTCCTTTAACTTGTTTCCCGGACCTCTTCATACCTCCCTTTTTTGTATTCCACCACAAATTGTTGGTTCAGCAAATCCTTACCATTATATTATTACCTATTTATAATCCTTTTTTCATGTTCTCTTAAAGCATTACAGCTGGAAACCACTTAATTTCAATCCAACATCATTCTAACATTCATTAATTTTACAATATTTCTGTAGATAATCTTTAAATTTCTTCCAATCTTCTTCCACCGACTCTTCTCCCTGGTCTCGGATTCTGCCGGTCATTTCTGCCAATCCCATATAGTCCATCACCTTCATCTGCCATTCTTCCAGAGTGGGTAGATCTTGTGTCTTCCAATACTTTGCAATAAGTATTCTTGCTGCTGTTGTAGCGTACATAAAAAAAGTTCTGTCCTTCTTTGGCACCAATTGGCCGACAATGCCCAGAAGAAAGGCCTCTGGTTTCTTCAGGAAGGTATATTTAAATACCTTTTTCATTTCATTATAGATCATTTCCCAGAAAGCCTTAATTCTTGGGCACGTCCACCAAAGGTGAAAGAATGTACCTTCAGTTTCTTTGTATTTCCAACATTTATTATCGGGCAAATGATATATTTTTGCAAGCTTGACTGGGGTCATGTACCACCTGTATATCATTTTCATAATATTCTCTCTTAAGGCATTGCATGCCGTGAATTTCATACCTGTGGTCCACAACTGTTCCCAGTCAGCAAACATAATGCTATGTCCAACATCTTGTGCCCATTTAATCATAGCAGATTTCACCGTTTCATCCTGAGTATTCCATTTCAACAGCAAGTTATACATCTTTGACAAAATCTTAGTTTTGGGTTCTAACAGTTCTGTTTCTAATTTTGATTTTTCTACCTGGAAGCCAATTTTCTTATCCAAATTATATGCCTCCATTATCTGATAATAATGAAGCCAATCTCGCACTTTGTTTTTTAGTTTCTCAAAGCTCTGCAGTTTTAGTCTATCTCCCTCTTGATGGGAAGCCGTGCCTCAGTTTTCAAACGTTTCGGAAGCCAAATGGGCTTCCAGAACGGATTTCGTTTGAGAACAGAGGTACCACTGTATACAGAAAGTGTCTTCTCGTGATTCTGTGATTCCTTTCAGCTTTTCCTCACTTTCCCCCACATCTTAACTTATAGCCTTTTGGGGAGATATTGGGAATGCTATCTGAAAAATTTCTTTTGACAGTCATCCCTAGGTTTCTTCCAAGTTACAGCTTCTCCCATAGATCTGTAGATGCTATATGTATGTAAATGCCATACACATGGATGCAAAATGACGCCCCCCCCCTCGATCAGTCGTAACCAGTTAGCAAGCAAATACAGTTATTGAAAGGTATTGGTGCTTGCAAAAGAAAAAGAAAAAACACACCTCACTATTTATTTAGAGGTTTCTGACTCATGCTATTCAAGGCAATAAACAATTTTAAAAGCACGATTTCATATAAAAACAGGCATAAAACATAACCTTTTAAAAATCTGCGAAAGGAAGTTGGAAGAGAACTCAAGGCAACTTTGAAATCCAGCCCTAAATTGCTTAGTAATTCAAGATAGCTAATGGATGCAACAGAAGGGGTCAGATTCCAAGAAGGAGGGGCGGGGGGAGAGAGATCGGCCTACTGTAAGCGGGCAACTATAAAGTCCAAAAGGACAGGAGGGTTTGTTTGCACTTAACCTTGAATTAGATAGCACTTTGCTAATAGCAGGGCCTGCCTGAGCTCACCCCTCCTTACCTCAAAGGCGGTCTGTGTAGGAAGAATTCACCTATAGCAGCTGTCACCTGTCAAGGGGCCAAATGTGTGCCGAGACATGGAAAGCGGTGTGATGTAGAATGGAGAAGCCCACCTCCTGCTGATGAGCTAGTAAGGGTGTAAGACAGCAGCGTGTTGCTACCTTTGCTACCAGGGCCGGCCCACCCATGAGGCAAGGTGAGGCAACTGCCTCAGGCGGCAGGATCGGCAGGGGCAGCAGTTCCGGCCTCCAAGAGGCTGCTGCTGTGGTGGCAACAGCTGCTGCGGTATACCTGAGGCCAGATCTGCTGCTTCCATGCCACCTCTGCAGTGGCCTCTTGGCAAAAAGAAGGCACCGCTAGTCGCCTCCCATCTCTAGGGATGAAATGGCGGGGGCTGCCCTCTGGGGTCTCCTGAGCTCTGCCCCCACCTGATGCGGTTCAGAGCAGGGCTGTTCCCCACCCCGCCCACAACCACCTTTGATTCCCACTTGAACCATCAGGTTCCCCCCATTCCTGCTTGTTCCCAATGGAGGTCTCCACTCACCCCTCCCTTCTCTGGCTGGGGCCATTTTGCAATTTGCCTCATGTGCCAGAATGTCTTGGGCTGGTCCTGGCATTAAAGGTAAAGGTACCCCTGACCGTTAGGGTCCAGTTGCGGACGACTCTGGGGTTGCGGCGCTCATCTCACTTTCAGGCCGAGGGAGCCGGCGTTTGTCTGCAGACAGCTTCCTGTTCATGTGGCCAGCATGACTAAGCCGCTTCTGGCGAATCAGAGCAGCGCACGGAAACGCCATTTACCTTCCCGCCAGAGCGGTACCTACTTATCTACTTGCACTTTGACGTGCTTTCAAACTGCTAGGTTGGCAGGACCTGGGACTAAGCAATGGGAGCTCACCCCGTTGCGGGGATTCGAACCACCAACCTTCTGATTGGCAAGGGTCTTTCAGAGTCTCAATTCCAATGTATTGGTTTTTTTCTGTCTCCGTACTTTGGGGAGAGGAGTGGGTTGGAAATATTGTTACTGTTGCTTTCTTGGTTTTGTTATACTTGAAAATCAATTAAAAACATACAGTTGTACCTTGGTTTTCGAACAGCTTAGTTCTCGAACGTTTTGGTTCCCGAACGCTGCAAACCCAGAAGTGTCAGTTCCAGTTTGCGAACTATTTTTGGAAGCCAAACACCCAATGGGGCTTCCGTGGCTTCCAATTGGAGCTTTCTGCAGCCAATCAGAAGCCGCGCTTTGGTTTCTGACCGTTTTGGAAGTCGAACGGACTTCCAGAACGGATTCCGCTTGACTTCCAAGGTATGACTGAATGTTTTGAGGAACACACGGTTCAGGAGCTCCTGTTTAAGGCTCTAACCAGCCTGCAACAAGAGTCATGTAGCAGCATGGGTGACTCTTCCTTGTGAGCGCCACGTACCTGCCCCCCCAAACACAGCTGGGATGGAAATCTCAGACTGGGGGGACCTTTGTACTCTAGCCAGGCCGTGCCCTCTTCAAGTGCTTTTCCCTGACTGAACTGTGATAATACCTCTGGCTTGCCAGGATGCACAATGGAGAGATAAGGGTGGAGGGGGTGGAGGAATCTCTGGAAGTTTGCCCAGACGGAATGCAGCCTGCTGTAAGAAGCGGAAAGTCAAATCCAATTTGCCGCCTGCTTCTCTTGGCTCTGGCCCTCTCACAATCAGCGTGCTTTGCGGTTCTCAGGATGAAGAGAGATTGCCTACCCAAGCCATACATGGAAACAAAACCTCTGAATGCTCTACGGTGGAGGAGGAAGGGGTTTCATGAAAGTGAGGGAAGTTTCCCCTTCCCCCTTCCGAATCCTCCATACAGTGCAACCTCGTGGCACTCATTCTTCTCTCTGGCACACCAATACCCCCCCTCCAATTAATCAACTGGGAATTACAACACAACTCTGTTTTCCCCCTTCTCAATGCCCTGTGAACTCACAGATCTGCTGGGCCATTTTGGAGTATTCTTTTCTGCTTTAATTTTACAAACTAATCTACTTCTGCCCAGTTTCCCAGCTGCACAGGAACCACTGTCTTTTTTTTGTGTGCACCCTGATTTCATTCCAAACCAGAACCCAAGTTTGGCATTTGGAAGTGTATCCTTAGCATCTAACAGGAGCGAGTAACTGATCCCTATCTGAGCATGTGAGTAAGGGAAATCTCATGTGCGTGGGCCAATCTGCACTCTTCCTATCAGTCTACATTCTTCCCAATCGCTGCTTTTTCTCCTGGCTCATTTCGATGTGCCCTGTCAATGAGGAAAAGGGGACACGGAAGGCAGAAGAGCAACCTCACCAGGATTTTCAAGAGAGCAGGGCGGCAGCAGCTCAAGGAACACCTCCAGGCAAAATGAAAGCCAAAACAGGTGACAGGCTTTACCTGGACAGACATGAATTGGATTAGTGTCAAACCTTGGCTCCCAAACGCCTCCGTTTTGGAACGTTTCGGCTCCCAAACGCTGAAAACCCGGAAGTCAATGTTCCGGTTTTTGAACCTTTTTCGAAAGCTGAACGTCCGACACGGCACCCGCTTGTGTGCAGGAAGATTCTGCAACCACTTGGAAGCCAGCGCCTCGGCTGTCAAACATTTTGGAAGCCAAATGGGCTTCTGGAACGGATTACGTTCGACAACCGAGGTTTAACTGAATATGGTCAGGATCATTTGTTTCCAAAACGCTGTGATGACGACACCAAACAGGCAACGTGTGTCAGAGTTTTGGGCCACCCCTTTCAGTGGCTTTGCCCACTCTGCCCGAAGCCTTGGCTTCTTAATGAATGTGTCCCATGCTGGCTGCCGCAGCACCCGTTTTGCACTTGTGCACAATTACCAGGAGCAAAGACACAAACATCCTCTTATGATCCATCTTTATTTGTAAAAGTCCAGATATAAAATCTCATTGTTTCTTACAAAAACAAAAAGGCACATTTAAAAACTACTCCCGCCTTCCACTCTCACCCCTGGACTCTGGTGGGCACTCCCCTCCCTCCCCCATTCCATGCTTCTTCTAGCCCTCGGCCAATCGCTTCCACCCTACAAGGGTTCCATCTTCCTGCATTCCAGAAGCTCACACAGCGGAGAAGTGTCAGAGTGCAACCAAATCTGGCCAGTAGAATTCTAGTAGTAGGTTTCCTTTTCCACCCAGCCTACAGAGAAAGAAGGAAAAAAGATCCACATCAAGCTGGGTTTCTTCTTTCTCAAGTTTGCTGCAAGTCCTCAACATCAGATGCAAAAAGTTAACCTATTCTTCTATCTAATGCCTCTGACCGATGTTAATAGTTGTAAACTATTATGCCTACAATCCAAGCCCCAGAACATCACCTTGAGGGCTTTTTCTCCATCTTGGCTATGAAATAAGGTAGCGGAATCCACATTTAATCCACCCAACGAACCCCTCCAAAATTGTAAAAATGCTTGCAGCATCTATGCATGGACTGTACTGCTTACTGGCCAATGCTAAATTACTTTGAGTGCCTCATATAACAGCCCCCCTCACGCTGCCAGACCACCACCACGCAATGTATGCACACCACGCAATAATAACGTTGCCAGATTGCAGACTCTTACCTCCAGGGCTGCGTCTGATGATGAGTTTTCTCACTTCATCATACACAAAGATGAGGAGAGAGTAGGGGAAGGCACAGAACCACCATGTTGGTCTGCAAGATAAGAGTTCCAGTTTTAATACATACTTGTATGAGGTTTAGATGAAGTCTTCAAAAACAAGTGCTAACGTACAATTTAGGATAATCCCAGGTCTTTAAAAACAACAATGACTCAGTCAAGGAATTAAGAGTGGTAGAAATTACAGCAAGACCAACCACAGCAACAGGGGCAAAGCTCAGATAATGATCGGCTTCAGGCCAGCTGGTTTCCTACTTACTTGAGCGGATACATCCGCAAAGCAACATCCATTCCGGGGCAGTAAGAGAGGAAAGCAGCCAGGGCCGTTTCTTCAAAGAGACCAAATATCAAGATCTTGTTCCTGTGGAAGTTTTAAGGAAAGTTAGCCCTCGAAGAGGTAAACCTTTCTTCACAACCCTGGTTTCCGAGTGGAAATGAGCACAACCTACAGGGCTCAAGTTTTTATATTTACACTTTACGTTTACTTTTTTCACCCTTTCCTCTAAGGCGGTGTTTCCCAAACTTGGGTCTCCATCTTTTTTTCTTTTGGACTACAATTCCCATCATCTCTCACCACTGGTCCTGCTAGCTAGGGATGATGGGAGTTGTAGTCCAAAACCAGCTGGAGATCCAGGTTTGGGAAACACTGCTCTAAGGTAAGCCTACCCTGTGGGGTTTGTTGTGATTGGAAAAAAGAGAAGGGCAGAACCAGGGGTACTACCCGATAAGGCTGAAAGTCAGTGACTCTGACCCAGAATCCCTCAGGGAGACATGGCTGCATAGGGATTTGAACCCTGGTCTCTCAGGTCCTAGACCAACACACCAACCACTCCAACACTGGCTTGGTTTGGCAACCTGGTTTCCATTTCACATGCAATCGGGCACACACTGCGTTCAGCATCGGCAGCACAGAGCTATTCCCATTTCAATCTCAATCTATTTTTGTCTCTCCCGAAAGGCTCAAAAGCCAACACACAAAAACTAGCTGCTGGGAAAGGGGGGTTGTTGGCAACCCACGACTCACTTCATTCCTTGCTGGAAAACAGAATTCCTTCTGGTCTTGCAGATAACCAAGTCTGCCCACTGCACCACCACGATGCTAACGAAGAAAGCTGTGTGGCAAGTAAACTCCACAATTTTCCTTTGCTCGTAAGTCTAAGGGATTAAAGCAGAAGAGAGACTGTTTTCGAACTTCGTCCTTCCTACTTGTGGCCATCCATAATGCAGCTAACGTAACTCTTTAACAGTCCTCTTAAGCTCTCTGAAAACTCACCCACTGCTGTCCGTAACTATCCTCCACATCATTGATCCACCGATCATCCCACGACACTCTAATCCCCAGCAGGGTGGACGGCAAGAAGCCGTTCTCTGCAAGGATCACGAAGTAGGTGAAGAAGCCTCCCAGGGCCTGGATCATTCCTATGCAGGAGGAGCGGGAAGACGGGGAATTAGTTCACCATGGGCAACTGCTAGAAAACAACGCTTTGAATTGAGAAACACCTGGGACACCCATGCGGAGGCCTCCTTTCAGCCAATCTTCAAGATAAGAAAGTGAAGCCACACCTGTGCTACAAAAGCTCCAGTTGCCTTTGCACTGAGCTACTGCTCTGATGATCTCAATGTAGGCAGAGCACACAAAGGCTACGTCAGCTATCCCCATTCTCAACTGAGACTTCGCTGTGCCCCACCAGGTCTGCAGCACAAGAATGCACACCTTCTAAATTTCTGGCCATGCCTGCTTTCTTCATCATCCTCTGCACTTGAGGACCAGCTGTAGAGGAGCCAGCTGCTTCTAAATTAACACTTCTGAACTGTGTAAGTTAAGACTACCAGGAAGTTTGCAGCTCTATGTGATTCCGCCCTCCCTCCTCCCACATTATACAGTCATACCTCGGAAGCCGAACGCCTTGGGAGTCGAATGCTTTCGCTCTCGAACGCTGCAAACCCGGGAGTGTGTGTGTGTGTTCCGGTTTGCAAACGTTCTTTGGAAGGTGAACATCAGGCTCTGCTTCCAACTGTGTGCAGGAAGCTCCTGCAACCAATCGGAAGCCGCGCCTTGGTTGTTGAATGTTTTTGGGAGTCGAACAGGCTTCCAGAATGGATTCTCTTCGACAACCAAGGTAGGACTGTATATTTTAAGCTCCTAACTGGCTAAAGTAAGATTACACAAAGCAGTCACCTCCCAGTAGCAGGTCATGTGTGAGGGTCCCTCCCCGCTGAAACAACCTCTTTCCAGTTTTGACTATGGCCCCCTCTGCCCCCTTTCCTCCCTTGCTCAGGATACAGCAATCGTCCACACACTGCCAGAAATGGCACAGGGGAAAGGCTAAGCTGCAGGTCCACACCCCAAGCCCTCCATTGTACTGTGCCAAAAGTTGGATCTCCCACTTCTCCCACATGTAGGAAGATTTCATGCGCCTTGACTGTATGGACCCCTCAAACAGCTTCCAACAATACGGAAGGGCCAAATTCCACCGTATGCAAGCTGCAGTCAGTCCACCTCTGCGCCAGCCAACTGCTTCCTTACCGATCTGACCGTAAGCCATGCTGATCAACCTTTCATTCACCAGTTTGTCTGTCTTGGGGTTTCGGGGCTGCCTCTTCATGATGTCGCTTTCTGCCTGCTCATACGCCAGAGAGATGGCAGGAACCTTGGGAGGGAGAGAGCATTAGATATAACTTCACAAGTTTCATTTCCTGCATGAATCTGTCTTGCCCATGCCAAAATAATGGTAAAAATACAAGGGGTTTGGGGAGAGGGGGAAAATCAGTCTTCCTAAGCAAGCATTTTAGAAGACCTGTGCAATATGAACAAACACCTCAGGAAGGATGTAGGCTTTGGGTGCAAAAGTGCTACCAAAGTTTTAACAAATAATAAACTACACCGCCTACCAAGTCAGTCTCAAGGCAGTGAACAATACATTTTAGAAATATAACATCCACATTGGACTCAGTCCCCTGCTCTGCACTGATAACCAGATCTCCACAGGCTGCAGCACTAAGGCAGCCTCATCTGGGATAGGCAGGGGATGAGGCTGTTAATGTCAGGGTCATGGGTTCGAATCCCACGTTGGGTGAAAAAAAATTCTGCATTGCAGAGGGTTGGACTAGATGATCGTCATGGTCGCTTCCAACTCTACAGTTCTGTGGTTAGTTGATTGTAAAGATCGACTAGAGCAAGAGGGAGGAGTATGCTCCTTCAAGTAACTTGGCTTCTTCAAGTTGTTTAGGGCTTTACAGGTCAGAACCAAAACCTTATTTATGGCAGAAATAAATAAAAAGATGACTTACTAACCATATCAGTCCCCAAGTCAATACACAGGATGGTGACTGTACCCAGAGGCAGGGGAATGTTTGCAATGATGAAGATGAGGAAAGGCGTGATTTCAGGGATGTTACTGGTCAAGGTGTAGGCAATGGACTTCTTCAGGTTATCAAAAATCAGGCGGCCTGAGACAAAGGAAAGGGGAAGAAAAGGACTGTCTTCACAAGGTCCCCAGGACTAACGTCCACACAAGCCACATAGACAACAGGTTTCATTTCACACTGATGTAGATAGGAAAGAAATCACCTCAGCAGACTAAACTTAACTGAAAGCAAAAAATAATCTAGTGCTGAGGAACAGGAGCTGATTCCACTTTGGTGGCCAGCATTCAAGTCCAAGGAAGCTTTCAGCACACGCACACACACGCACACACAAATGTGGAGCCCCAGGTATTGAAAGTTTGTGGACACCTGGAATTTGACATGGGATGGGAGGAAGGAAAGGGAAGCGCTCTGCTCCTTGCATTCAGAACACCAAACCAGCCACAGGAAGGAGGAACTCACCTTCCTCGACCCCAGTAACAATGGAGGCAAAGTTGTCGTCCAGCAGAATCATGTCAGCTGCCTGTTTGGAGACATCAGAGCCGGCGATACCCATGGCAACGCCAATGTCCGCCTTCTTCAAAGCAGGGGAGTCATTCACACCGTCTCCTGTGACAGCTACAATGGCACCCTGGAAGGAGAAGAGGGGAAGGAAAAGGACCTTCAGTTCCCAGATCCAAGCTGCGCACACATTGGATTAAGCTGGAATAGCCCCTTTTCTCCCCCCACTGGGCTTCACCCCCAACCCAGTTTAGCACCATTAGCTTGAATGAGGGTCCCCTGGGCTTACCTGGCGCTGGCAGCCTTCCACAATGATGAGCTTCTGCTGAGGAGAAGTTCTGGCAAAGACTATTTCTGTGTGGTGCCTCAGGATATCATCTAGCTGCTCACTGGTCATGTCCTTCAAATCGGAGCCGTGAATGACACAGGCTTTGGCATCTCTGGGATTTAAAAGAAGAGAGTTTTGAGAACTCCTAAACGTTACACCAAATCCTGCCCCTTCCCCCTCCAATGTGGGCCTGCTATACTTCCAGACTGACTCTCAACCAGACCTGGGCTGCTAATCATGTTCATGGTTTCAGTGAAGAGTCCACTTGGAAGACCAAAGTGGCAAAATGCAATATTCTCGTATAAATCTACATGGCGCCTTAACACTCTGGGCACCTTATACCTCAAGGGCTAGCCAATCCCTTGTATATGCCTGCCTGAACATTGAGTCAATGGTGGTAGTCCCCAATGGATGAGTCATGGTTCATATCCACCAGGAACTGATGGGCGGGGTATAAATAATAAATTATTATTATTCTTCAGTATTATGGGCTCAACTTCTGGCTGACTTCAGCAGGCTCCTCCCTGTTGAACTTCCAGTGCCTTCAGAAGACTTATTACAGACACAGCTTGGAAGTCCATTCAACTTCCAAGGCATGGCTTCCGATTGGCTGCAGGAAGCTCCTGCAGAAGCCCAGCAGGACGTTCAACTTCCAAAAGAATGTTCAAAAACCGGAACAATCACTTCTGGTTTTCGGTCGTTCGGGAGCCGAGGTACGACTGTATTATTCCAGAAGGCATTTTAACCAAAGCCTGATTTTGCAATTTTCACTGAATTTTATGTTTTCTGTATTGTATTTCTTACACACCACTTGCATGACGATTGTAGCTGAGAGGTGTGTGTGTGTGTATAATTTTATTTAAAATAAAAAGATGAAGTCAGCTCAATTGAGAGATGAAGCTGCAACACAGCTTGCCCAACATGCTGTTTACCAGTTTTCTTCACATATCTCTTAACACAGATACTTGCTGTTCAAATTCTGGAATTTACAAGGCGACTGGCAGGACCCCCCACCCTCCCTGAGACAAGCTCTACGGTCCGTTTCCAGCCAGACGGCTTCTCAGTACCTGGGGTTGACCTGGTTGACTGGGATGTTGAGGCGAAGAGCAATGTCTTCCACAGTCTCGTTGCCCTCAGAGATTATGCCAACACCCTTGGCAATGGCTTTAGCTGTGATTGGATGATCGCCTGTCACCATAATAACCTGGAACGCAAAACGGGGCAACATCAGTCTGTGGCAGCTAGAAACAAGATGGAGGGAACCCATCTCTTCAAAGTGCCCCTGTCCCTGAGCAGAGAGGCTAGTGTTGCAGCAGTTTATTCAAGAGGTAGGACCACCACCAGCAACCATGTTTTCACACTTGCTTTCGAGATGGAAAAGAAGTTGACAGCTTTCCCTGGACTGAACCTTCCTCGGCACACAAATAAAGCCCCTTTTCTGTGTTCTTGGGTGTTGTGGATTTGCTATTTTAGAGTGGCGGGGAGAAGTGGCTCACCTTTATTCCAGCACTTCTGCATTTGCCCACGGCGTCGGGCACAGCAGCACGAGGAGGGTCAATCATAGAAATCAACCCAACAAAGCAGAGATTCTCTACCGGGAAGTTGACTTCATCCGTGTCGAACTGGAAGCCTTCTGGGAACTGCTCATCGGGAAGAGCCAGGTGGCAAAAGCCTGCCGACAAATCCAATTGAAATGATTTCACATGCTCTCTTATGAGGGGAGCAGGTGCTGAGCCTGGCTATTTTGATTGCTAAGATGCCCAACAACATTTGAGAAACCCTTGTGGAATCCGGCGTTTGGTCTCTTGGGGAAGCGAGTGGAAAGTATTATTCAGAGAGAACCGGATTCTCTCCTTCTGTGTGAGGCTGCAGCAAGCATTGAAAGCTTACAACAAACAAAACCTGACCAACGTTTCACGTCATAATCTATACCAAGCTACAGAGCCCAGCATGCGTTGCTCTCTTTCACTCAAACGATTTGCAAGTGTGATTTCTTGGCTGCACTAAAGCAAGTACATTATTCTAAGACAGACCTGGAAAAGAGTCCACAGAACACCTTACCTAGCACTCTCTCCCCCAGGCCTCCTAACTCCAGGTAGGCATTCTGAAACGCATCTTTAGCTTCCTCATCCAAGGGCTGCTCTTTCCCATGGATCAGGATGGTGCTGCAACGGTCCAGGATTCGCTCTGGGGCTCCTTTCATCACAAGCAGGTACCGCGATTCCGATGTGTTTGCATTATTGTGGATTGAAAGCTGCATTAGAAAAGCGTTAGAAAATTGATTTTGGGGGTAGCGTGGTTCGGAACACACTACAAAGTTCTACACAGCCTCAAACATCTACAAAGCCGCATCCTGACTGGCATGGAACGAAAACCGCACCAGAGTTAAATACAGAACCAACCTAGCTGTCAGGGCAGATGTCAGGAGCAGTAACTCACAAGGTATGAGTGAAGTTAACTCTTCATTCAAAGAAACAAAACATCTCGGCCTCCCCCCACATTCTTCCAGAGCACTCTGAGACTGATGCCTTCTCTGTCTCCGCTCTGCGCTCTTCATCCCTCTGTGGGTTCTGGGAGATCAGGGAGGTGGGGAGTTGGACACAGCAGGAGGGGGAGACCCCCTGGCTTTTTCATCTCTCCCTCTTGGCCCCGGTCCTCTGCCTCTGATTCTGGGCTGCTCCCTGCCTCTTCCTGCTCACTACACTCTGTTGCCTCTTCAGCTTCCCTTGGGTGCCTCCCCCCCCCCCACTCCTCGGCACCTGGCCAGTTCATGACATCAGCCCAAAGTGAAAAGTTGCCACGTTTGATATAACAGCTACAGTTTACGTGAAATGTGGTGGGCGTTTTGTGAATACCACGTTCTTACCTGGTATTTGTTGGTCGAGTTGAACGGTATCTCCACCACCTTGGGGTTTTTCTCTCGCAGTTCCCTGACTGACCCACAGCAGAGTTCAATGCATTTGAGCAGCGCTGATTCAGAGGCATCCCCTGCCACGGACCTCTGAGAAACAAGAGAGGGGTTCACAGTGAGTAGGTGATGAAGCCCTTGAAGATGAACCTCCCTCCTTTCCGATTTCCCCATTCTTTAAGGTAACCCAGTGGCCAAAATAGAGGAAGTTGCTTTACACACAGTCAGTACTTTGGTCCATCTGGCTCAGTATTGTCTGCATTGAAAGCGAGGAGCATTGAGAAGTCAGACAGAAGACTTTCCTGAGCCCCATCAGGAGATGCTGCTGGGGACCGAATTTGGGAGTGTGCAGAGCACATGCTACGCCCCTGAGACACAGGCCTCTCACCAGGTTTCTCTTCAATAGGGATACAACCTTTTTAGAGGAAGGGACTACTTCCGAAATGGTGACACAACAGAATGTATTGAGCACAGCTGCTGCCCATCAGGGAAATAAACTGGAGATACTCAGAAATAAGTTAAATTTGCTCTGCTGGTAAAAAGAACACCTATCCAGTGATGGCCAAACTTGGCTCTCCAGCTGTTTTGGGACTACGATTCCCATCATCCTTGACCACTGGTCCTGTTAGTTAGGGATGATGGGAGTTGTAGTCCCAAAACAGCTGGGGGGCCGAGTTTGGCCATCACTGACCTATACCTAAAACCAGCCCTGCATAAGCAAGGTCAACACAGACCAGCAGCTTGATGATGATAATAATAATTTCCTGGCCTTGCTGCTCTCCCAGAATTGCAAAAGGAAAAAAAGGTGAGGACGTTTTCAAACATTTCACAGACTGATCAGTATGGCAAGCACAGATTGTACAAGATTATTTAAATCACACATCTGCGCTATTACGTTCTTTCTATTCCTAAGTTAGCGTAGGCCTCCTTCAGTTTACTTTTTTGTTGTTACAGCAATCCAGTGCTTCTGGGCCATAGAAGAATCCACAGAAATGTCCACTGACAACTTGAGAATAAAGAAAGGTTGCCATTCTGGCCCTGGAGGTGCTGCAGAGCTGCCTCTGCCTTGGCAGAAGCCTGTTACCCCCCCGACTGCATCCTCTTTTCTGAGGCTTTCGCACGGAGGGTCAAGCGGAAGCAGTGAGCAGCCCCTGTGGTGAAGCCGGGGGATGAACTCACCTTCAGAATGGGAAGGTTTTCCTGGCCGGCCTGAAACACAGCCCGGTTGCAGAGTCCAGCCACCTTGGATAAAGCCGTCCAGGTGGGAGACGTCTTGTCGAAAGAGGCACCTGTGGAGGGGGGAAGCAGCAGGGATGTTGTCAGACACAAAACCAGATGATTGGCTTTCTCCCATTCCCCCCCAGCCCCATTTGTCACTAAGTGTGAATTCGTGCATACAACAACTGCGCAAATCTCCTGTGCATGCTGGCAATTATGGATGGTCCGCACAATACTAAAGTGGCAGCTTAGGCCCAGCCTGGGAGATGCCACTAACTGAAGCACGAATCTCAGGACTTCTGGGTATATTATATAGAGAGTGTGCTGAATAACGGCTGGTTTTTATTCATTTTTTCAAAGGCAGCATGGGCTTTCTAAACACAGTAAATTAATCTAGAATCCAGCTTTCTTGTGATTACACAGCCAAGAATGCTCCTTCAGTCAGGCTTTGAATGTGTTTCTCTTTGGCTACACTGGGAACACAGAAACGATTTCATGCAATGGTAAGAGCTTCTGTTGTAGAGCCTTATTAACACTTTGGGGGGGGGCATGCTGATTTACGTGTTTTGACTACCAGCAAGAGGCAGCCGTACCACAGAGCTTATTTATTAGATGGAGAGAGCAGCCAGCTTACCACTTTGGTTTTCTGTGGTGTCGGCCTCATGGATTTGGTTATCAAACCACATGTGAGCAACCGTCATGCGGTTCTGAGTCAAGGTGCCAGTTTTGTCAGAGCAGATTGTCGAGGTGGAGCCCAGAGTTTCCACAGCTTCCAGGTTCTTCACCAGACAATTCTTACGGGCCATGCGCTTGGCAGTTAATGTCAGACAAACCTGGAGAATGACAAAGAGAAAGGCTTGCATACAACTACCAAGGAAGAGGGGCAATTTGGCTCTGGAAAGCAGGTGGCCGCCCATCTCTGCAGCAGTTCCCAAATAATAATAATAATAATAATAATAATAATAATTATTATTATTATTATTATTATTATTATTTATACCCTGCCCATCCGGCTGGGTTTCCCCAGCCACTCTAGGTGGCTTCCAACAGAGTATCAAAATACAATAATCTATTGAACATTAAAAGCTTCCCTAACAGGGCTGCCTTAAGATGTCTTCTAAAAGTCTGGTAGTTGTTTATTTCCTAGACATCTGATGGGAGGGTGTTCCACAGGGTGGGCACCACTACCAAGAAAGCCCTCTGCCTGGTTCCTTGTAACCTCAATTCTTGCAGTGAGGGAACCGCCAGAAGGCCCTCGGTGCTGGACCTCAGTGTCCCAGCTGAACGATGGGGGTGGAGACGCTCCTTCAGGTATACTGGACTGAGGCCACTTAGGGCTTTAAAGGTCAGCACCAACACTTTGAATTGTGCTTGGAAAAGTACTGGGAGCCAGTGTAGGTCTTTCAAGACCGGCATTATGTGGTCTCGGCGGCCGCTCCCAGTCACCAGTCTAGCTGCCGCAATCTGGATTAGTTGTAGTTTCCGGGTCACCTTCAAAGGTAGCCCCACATAGAGCGCATTGAAGTAGTCCAAGCGAGAGATAACCAGAGCATGCACCACTCTGGCGAGACAGTCTGCAGGCAGGAACGGTCTCAATCTGCATACCAGATGGAGCTGGGAGACAGCTGCCCTGGACACAGATTTGACCTGTGCCTCCATGGACAGCTGTGAGTCCAGAATGACTCCCAGGCTGCGCACCTGGTCCTTCAGGGGCACAGTTACCCCATTCAGGACCAGGGAGTCCCCCACACCTGCCTGCATCCTGTCCCCCCAAAACAGTACTTCTGTCTTGTCAGGATTCAACCTCATTCTGTTAGCCACCATCCATCCTCCAACAGCCTCCAGACACTCACACAGGACCTTCACCGGTTCTGATTTGAAAGAGAGGCAGAGCTGGGCATCATCCAGATATCAGCACTGACTTACTGTGACTGTAGCCAGCAGCCCCTCGGGGACGTTGGCCACGATGATGCCAATGAGAAAGATAACCGCCTCCAGCCAAGTGTACTCAAGGATCAGTGAGAGGATGAAGAAGGAAACGCCAAGGAAGACGGCCACGCCAGTGATGATGTGGATGAAGTGCTCAATCTCAATAGAAATGGGCGTCTGCCCCCCTTCCAGTCCGGAAGCCAACGAAGCAATGCGGCCCATGACCGTCCGATCGCCAGTGTTGATGACGACACCACGGGCTGTGCCTGGAAAACAGTGGCAAAGTTTTAGCAGCCAAGTCTGCGGGCGTGGGAAAAACAACAACATGTATTTGTTCACTCTGTGTAAACGCAGTTCTGCATGTTAAGGTGGCACTGTAAGTTTGATGTAAGCAAACTAGATACTCTCACTGTCATCAAGAATGGTGGCATATGGGTTTTCACAAGAGGAACTTTATCAAGTAAACTTTCTTAGAAAAGATGCTGTTTGAGAAGCTTCACTGTGCATAGCTTCATAAAGCAGCTGGCAGCCCCTACCCACAATTAAAAATATATATATTATTATTATTACCCTGCCCATCTGGCTGGGTTTCCCCAGCTACTCTGGGCAGCTTACAGCACATAAACTATCATAAAACATCAGACATTAAAAATTTCCTGTTACAGGGCTGCCTTCAGATGTCTTTTAAAAGTCAGAGAGTTGTTTATTTCCTTGACATCTGATGGGAGGGCATTCCACAGGGCGGGTGCCACTACTGAGAAGGCCCTCTGCCTGGTTCCTTGTAACCTCACTTCTTGCAGTGAGGGAACCGCTAGAAGGCCCCCGCAACTGGACCTCAGCATCCGGGCTGAATGATGGAGGTGGAGACGCTCCTTCAGGTATACTGGGCCAAGGACATTTAGGGCTTTAGAGGTCAGCATCAACACTTTGAATTGTGCTTGGAAACGTACTGAGAGCCAATGTAGGTCTTTCAGGACCTGCGTTATGTGGTCTTGGCAGCCACTCTCAGTCCCCATCTAGCTGCTGCATTCTGGATTAGTTGTAGTTTCCGGGTCACATTCAAAGGTAGCCCCACAGAGAGCGCATTGAAGTAGTCCAAGTGGGAGCTAACCAGAGCATGCACCACTCTGGTGAGACAGTCTGCAGGCAGATAGGGTCTCAGCCTGCGTACCAGGTGGAGCTGGGAGACAGCTGCCCTGGACACAGAATTGACCTGCACCTCCGTGGACAGCTGTGAGTCCAAAATGACTCCCAGGCTGCGTGCCTGATTCTTCAGGGGCACAGTTACCCCATTCAGGACCAGGGAGTCCCCCACACCCGCCCGCCCCGTCCCCCCAAAACAGTACTTCTGTCTTGTCAGGATTCAACCTCATCCTGTTAGCCACCATCCATCCTCCAACCGCCTCCAGACACTCACCCATGTCACCTTCGCCTACCCCCTACTCCCCAAAGGGCAAGGTGCTGCACCTTCTTGACAAGCTGATGACAAAACAAATGTGGCTACGAAAATATTGGGGGCAGTTTGGGCAGAAATGTGACCATTCTCCGATTCTGGCTAAGATATGGATGGAGTTGGGATTCCCTTTGTCTGAAAGTGATCACTGTTCTGAGAGAACACAAATGCAAGGTTTTTGGCCGCACAAATTATCATCTGCCAGCATCATGGGCTAACAGAAAAGGCAGCTAATCAAGAGCTCCCCTTGTTCTGAAGGACCCATCACTTCTAGAACTCCTCACACTTCAATGCTCTGCTGGTTCATTTGATCATAAATTCCAAAGTGGGTATTACCTTCAACACAGTTGGTAGAGAAGAAAGCGATATTTCTAGTCTCCAGTGGATTCTCATTTGTGAAGTCTGGAGACCTGGTCTGGGGCTCCGATTCACCCGTGAGGGATGAGTTGTCCACCTGTGCGAGGAAGCATGTTGTTGAGAAAATGCACGAGAAATTGCACCCTTGTGGCAGGCCTGGTTACTCTGCAGGCTGCATCTCGGTCCCTGAAGTCTCACTGCATGCACAGACATACCTTACAACCATGAGCTGAAATAATCCTCAGATCAGCTGGGACTCGGTCACCTCCCTTCACCTCCACCAGGTCGCCAACAACCACCCCTTCAGCATTGATGCTCATCTTCTCCCCATTTCGGATCACTAGAGCTTGCTGCAAGAAGAAGAAGAAACAACACAACTTTCAACTTTACACCTGCCAACACCCATGCGTTGGATCAGCCCCTTCGCCTACCCGTGTCTCGAGACAGATGTATGAACAACAACAACCACCAAAAGCTGAACAAGCAGCGCTTACGTACCTGAGGCACCATGTTTTTGAAGGACTCCATGATCTTTGAACTCTTGGCTTCTTGGTAGTAAGAGAAGCAGCCAGTTATGATGACGACAGCAGAAAGAACAACCCCAAGGTACAACTGAAAGAAGATGCACACACTGCATTAGTTTTAGGCGAGAACCCGTGTCTTTTTTGAGTGACAAATCCTTCAATTCCCAAACAGTGGGCCTGGGGTCATAACATTAGTTGTATTCAGCATGGGGGCAAGTCAGTCACTTTGTCAGCAGTATGTCTCATCCTGTCCCATAACCCGGATAATAAGGTGACAGTGGAGGAATAAACAAAAGGGGAAAAGGAAAAACAAGAGGAAGTTCAAAGCATTTTCCAGGTCACAGGGAAAAAAAGACCAGCAACATGATGCAGACTGCCACTGGTAGATCACTTTACAAGAAGTGTTTGAAACAAAGTAGGCCGTAACACCAGTTAAGGCGTTAGAAACAACATTGTTAGAAAACAATGGAACTATGAAAGGCAGATATTGGATCAGACATAATGGGGAAACATGCTAATGAACACAAACCAAGAATTTAAAAGCTTACTACAAGCTCCTTCACATGATGGGAATCAATACTTCGAGTTGTGTCTGAATTGGGTCATATGGTTTAGATTCAAGTCAAACCTGCCATGCAGCTTAATGCCATAGCGAAGCCTCCCCAATTCATATTCATTCTCTCTCTCCCCCCCCCACACATTTATTAACTCACATTATCATTATTTGGTTCTTCCTCTGTCGCTGCTTGAATACCATATGCCAGAAAACAAAGAATAGCTCCAATCCACAGCAGAAGCGAGAAGCCCCCAAATAGCTGCCGACAGAATTTAACCCATTCTGGGGTGGTGGGAGGCGGAGTGAGCGAGTTGGGGCCATCCCGAGCCAGGATCTCTTGGGCGCGTGCAGGAGTCAGACCCTAAACACAGAGGTGGTGGAAGAAGAGACATTTTACAGCATCTCCCCTAAGGAACATCAAAGCAGGCTTTCCATTCCAACTACTGATTGTTTCTGAAATGCAATCGCCGCCGCCGCCGCCACTAGGCAATCTCTCTCTTGCTGGCCTTTCCTAAAAAGCTAGCTAGCTTGTTCCCTTATTGGAGATGGATTGGCTCCACTCTGAGAGACTTCCAAGTAGAGCTGTCATCTAATCAATTAACACTTCCTAAATTTGCAAAGGACAAAACAACTGAAGGAGGCAGAGCATAGTTTGCCTTTAAATGGTTTGCGTATATTTTCATGAGCAGCTAACAGGACCAGCAAAAGCCCTATGGCTTCCAACATCCCAGACCATGAGCCATGCTGTCTGGGGCTGGTGACAGCACAGCTATAGGAAGGCAGTGTTGGCAACCCTGGTATATGCAGGTGCCGTCTTAAAACAGACATTCTTGTGAGAGGGAAAGGGAAATGCCTTTGCCAAGATGGCGCCAGTCACCAGCAGGTTTTTTTTATAATTACTGATCCTAGAAGGGTTGTATCCAGCTACATCATACTCAAGAGCAGACTCACTGCTATCAATGGACTAAAATCAGTCATGACTAACTTGTTCATTGATTTCAATGGCCTGCTACAAGTACAGGTGGCAACCATTTTTGGCATGTCCCACTGATGCGTAATTGCTGACGAGCGGGTTCTTTTGGACCAGGAAGAAGGCGGAATGGGGGTGTGTGTAACACTTCTACATGCTCCGCCGCTGTGCTTGGGGGCCAGGAAAGCAATCCCTGCGTGAAATGGTCGCTACCGGTATGAAATAGCCTGATACATTCCAACACTAATACCGTATTTTTCCCGTGTATAAGACAAAAAAAAAAAAAAAGGTTTAAAATTGGGGCTCGTCTTATACACAGGTAGTGCTGAGAGGTGTTTTCTTAATTTGGAGTCCCCCCAAAATTTGGAGTCTTATACATGGGAGCATCTTATACACAGAAAAATATGGTAACTTTTTAAAAATGAGAGGATGAGCCCCGTTTAATTGCAGGTGGCTTTTTAAAAAGTGAAAATAAAGAGATTAAAGACCACAGCCCTTTAATCAAGCTTCCATTATTCTATCTCTTCCAAGCATGAAACAGCCCCAGCACAATTTTCCAGCATCGTTCGAGAAATCCCATGGCTCTTAAAAAAAATTTATAGCAGAATGTAAATGGCAGTGAGGCAAACAACTGCTAAATCTCAGAAACCATTCAGGAAATGGGGAGGTAACAACTTCTGAGTGGGACAGTCCAGTGTAGAAAGACTAGGCGCATTCAAATTGTGGCTAAAACATTAAGCATGAAGAAATTTCTTATTCACCAGGAGGGCTCTTTAGAAGGTTATTGCAAACCAGAATTGGGGGGCTGGGGGGGGGAGCACTCCATAGCTGGCCACCTTACCCGGCTGAGGTCTGTACCATATTTCCGATGAAGTTCATCCAGGCTGAGTTTGTGATCATCCTGCAAAGCAAAGCGAAGATTAGCAAGGCATAGGTGGTGATTTTATTTCACCCAAGAAATTCAGAAATTCTATGCCATGCAATTAACTTATGCAAAACACATTACCCCCAAAATGGTGACAACTGTTTCTAGCTTAAGTTTCATATTGAATGGGGTTTATATGTGGTAAACAGTACAAGCAGACATTCCAAACTGAAAAAACGGGAGAGGAAGGCAGGGAGGTCATGGTGGGCTGTAGCTTCCAAACTGCTAGTCTAAACTGAAAAGCAAAATAATAATACTAGATATGACTAGATATTTCTCTCTCTCTTTGGTGGGGATCCTAATGAAAACAGCAGGTTAAAAAAAATCAGAACAGTGTTTCTTAAACTTGAGTCCTCATCCGTTGTTGGACTACAACTCCCATCATCCCTGCCCACTGGTCCTGCTAGGTAGGGATGATGGGAGTTGTAGTCCAACAACGGATGGGGACCCAAGGGTGGGAAACAGCCCCTTTTAGGTTTGCTTAGCTTGTTATTTAAAACGCCTTTGTTAACAACCAATGTGTTTTACAGGCTGAAACCATGTATGGTTACTTAGAGGTTAAGTCCCACTGAGTTCAGATGAGATATACTCCCAAGAAGGCATGCAAAGGACTACGTAGGACTATCCAGTTGTATCCACTTGAGAATCCAGCTGTGCAACATCCTGGTTTTCCGAAACGCTTCTAGAGTGAAAGGCTAGTGGAGAAGACAATTCAACACAATGAGGAACCCAATCTGTGGCGATGAAGGTGACAAAACAGCAATGCTTCACCACCACTGAATCTTTAGAAAGCTGTCCAACAAAGCTTTTCTGAGTAGCTTTGCTTGCTCCAGCTCAGGCCCACAGGGAGCAATCCAAGAGCCCTTGGGAGGCCTGCTGTGGCGACTTTGCCAGACATTTCGAAGATAAAATCACTCCTATTGATCAGATCTCAAGTCCTACTTTCTAACAGCCAGCTGGGGATGTCATTAAAGCGTTGAGTCTAATTTGGGGGTGGGGATCTGTTTCAACTGCTGTTGCTTAAGGATAAATTACTTGGGAGGAATCAGGCTTACTGCTTGTGTACTCAGCCCTTGTCTATGGAGGACTAAACCTAGGAGAAGAGGACCGACTCTGGATCCAGGAGGTAATTAACGTCTACATGAAAAAGGAAGTAGCCCCAGCAGGCTTTAAGGAGGTGGCAGCAGCAGCAGCACATCTCCTTAAAAACCTTCTTAGGCCTCAGACGACTATGGTACCTGTTGTCCAGTCACTAATAGCCTCTTTTGGGGCTCGGTGCTTGAACAGATATACCAAAGATGGGGTCTCTTGGGAAACTCATAGTACTAAACCTCATTCCAGTCTGGCTCCAGACTAGGTTATGACACAGAAACCTCTCTGGTTCTCCTAACAAGCATTTGTCTACAGACAGCTTTCAGGGTCATGCGGCCAGCACGACTAAACCGCTTCTGGCACAACAGGACACCATGACGGAAACCAGAGCATGGAAACGCTGTTTACCTTCCTGCCGCGGCGGCACCTATTTATCTACTTGCACTGGTGTGCTTTCAAACTGATAGGTTGGCAGGAGCTGGGACAGAGCAACAGGAGCTCACCCCGTCGCGGGGATCCGAACCGCTAACGTTTTGATCAGCAAGCCCAAGAGGCTCAGTGGTTTAGACCACAGCGCCACTTGCGTATATTAAAATATATATTATAATTTACAATATACAAGAGAGAGAGAAACTGTATTTTGATGCCGGCACAACTACCAGATTTTATTTTTTTTAAAAAGAGGGTTGTGGGAAGAACAGAGCAACTGTCAGAGGAATGAGAGGCTTGAAATTTTAGGCAAGAGGACAATTTATAGAAGGTTATGGCACCACAGCAACTAGGCAAAACACTGCGCCTCACACTACTTTGTTACAAATTTGTTCCCAAATTTATTCCCCAAAATATATGATAGCTAGCCAATAAAGCCCAGGAAAGTGAATGAAGCTTGAATCTTATAGCTAAGTTCAGAGCAGGAAACAGGGCACATAACTGAAATTTAGGAAACCATCTTTGGAAAGTCTGAAAGGCCAACTCTTGCTTCATGAGCTGAGTCAACCCCACCTCTAGATGTCAAAAAAAGGTCCTTACCAGTGAAACTTCCTTTTTCAGTTCATCCATATCCTTTTCCTTCTTCCCCTTTTTCTTCTTGGCTCCATGCTCAGATGTAGCCGCAGGCTCATACTTGTCACGTCCAGTCTGTAAGAAAAGTCAGAAATCATTTGCCTTGCAATGAAACAGTCCATCCAGCTTCGTCATGTCAAATTCTGACCCGCCCCAGCGCCTTGAGCAAAGCGCCTTCACACCTCTGCTGCCAGGTACACCTGAACTGGTGAAATAACGTGCAGCAATTAAATGTGGAACCTGACCAGGGCAGATAAAAACCAATGATTTTTAAAAACATATATTTTTTAAAAATCTTTTTTTCTTTAAATTGGATTTTTAAAATAAAATGCTTTTGGAGGAAAAATATTTCTAAAGATAGCTTTCTATTTAAGTTACATTATAGTCCAAAGGCTATTTATCAGGAAATAAGGACTTGTTTTAAGTTTTTCATGTGTGCTAAAACTCAGTTAATTGTTTAACAACATCAGTTAACAAACATGGATACACATGCTATAATGTTATTGTTTCAGTTAAATAAATTGTTTAAATTGTTATTCAGGAAATGATTATTTTTCTCCTTGCAATAAAGTACAGCAGAAAAGTTGTCCAAATATAAACAGTTAACCTATTAAACCTCACAATAATTTCATAATTATCTGTCAATGTATTTCTAATAGTATAACCAAATCAGTAATTTTTGAGATAACTGTAAAAACTACTCTGAAATTTTTTTATTCCGAAAATGAAACCTTTATCTGGTTGTAAATATTAAGATTATACCAGCAGGAATGAGTCTTTCTGTAAAAAAAAAGTAGAAGATTTAAATCAAGTCTTACTGACTAGCGATTTAAATCAAATCCACCCTGAACCTGACAGATACAAAATGCTCTCTACCTTTCAGTTATAGGTCTCTCCATCAAAGAGAAATTAAGACCTGTCTGTAAGAATATTAGAAGCAATTATTGTGGGGACACTTGAATTCTCCCAAGCGCTAAAGCCTATTGAACATAGCTGGATTTACTTCTGAGTGAACCAAATTGCGCTGTAGGCAACACAAAAGCAACCATCACAGGGGCCAGAATTGTAACAATGACTTCTACCAGCTGTTTGCGGTGCACTTTGAGAGGTTTACAATTAGGTACAATTAAAAGCCATTTACAAATTTGAAATCCAAGTGGCAAGGGCAATGAATGAAAGCCTAAGATTCCACATAAAACCCCAATTTAACTGAATTTTAAAAAGGGAGACAAGCACATCTCTCACGGCAGATATTATTTAACAAATATACTGAGAGAACTCCTGGCCAATGAATCACACTCACAGGGACTCACTGCGAACTAAAAAACCCCTCCCATTTAGAAACTACCAGAGACTGAGTAAAAGCACAATGGCTCAGGTCTTAGAGGTTCAAAGTGGATTTGCACTAAGCCTGATATGGTTTATGTCAGAACTGATAGGCCATAGTTACGTCCATCCATCTGCTTGCAGGAGCTGCTGCATCTTTGATATTGATATTGATAATGAATTCATCAAGTTAACCTTTACAAGGATGGAAAACAAAAGCAGGCAACCTCCAAGACCATTTGTTTCAGCTCAAGTGGCAACTGTTCATCTGGAAGCTCAAACCATGATTTATGTTCTGAACTATGGTTAGTACAAAAGGTAAAGGGACCCCTGACCATTAGGTCCAGTCGTGACCGACTCTGGGGTTGTGGCGCTCATCTCGCTTTATTGGCCGAGGGAGCCGGCAGACAGCTTCCAGGTCATGTGGCCAGCATGACTAAGCCGCTTCTGGCGAACCAGAGCAGCGCACGGAAAGGCCTTTTACCTTCCCGCCGGAGCGGTACCTATTTATCTACTTGCACTTTTTGGTGAGCTTTCGAACTGCTAGGTTGGCAGGAGCAGGGACCGAGCAACGGGAGTTCACCCCGTCACAGGGATTCGAACAGCTGACCTTCTGATCGGCAAGTCCGAGGCTCTGCGGTTTAGACCACAGCTCCACCCGCATCCCTCTTGGTTAGTACAAACCATAGTTTAAATATGGTGCCTGAGTTGAGCCAATGTGAGCATGATTCTTTTTCACATTGCAGCAAGCCCCCTGTACGATATGTGCACTTGCATTGTCAGTCACACTGCAGGAAACCGGAAACATTCTTTAGAAACACGACATTCTGCATCCCGACTAATTCTGTTAAGAGCGTGGTCGTTTCTAAGAACATCCCATACGAGTCTTATCACAAGTTTAGCACAATCCATCCATTTCATGCTGCCACATCGTGGAACTGTTAGAAAGCTTTTTCCAAGGATTTATGGACTGGATAAACAATCTGACCATGTTTGGAGATAACAATGAGCCAGGATTCCTCGCTTGAGGAATTATGGCTTGCTTAAACCGTCACGGGAACAAGCAGCATGCAAGTGTGTACAGCCTGTTTGCTCCCACACTCCTCCTTCCTTCACACAAAGGGCAAATTGAAACAGGAATGGTTCCAGTGATCAAGCCAGGGTTTGTAAGCCGACAACAAACTCTGGATAAAGTAAGCACAAAACAACCACCACCAAAGAGCCTTCTAGGTCCAGAGACGACATGCCAAACGTCAACACCAAAGGATGGAGGCTTCTTAACTTAGTTAAGTGGGAAGCTAATACAATTCTCCTCCATCCTGCTTTTGTACTCAAAATATTCATCACCAGTATAATGAAGCCTGCATGGGGAACTTTTGCACAGAAACACCTTTTTAATATATGGGGGAAAGATGGTGATGCAAAGTGTCATTTCAACTACTTCACCTCTTGTCCGACAGTGGAGACCCAGCTCCCCAATCTTCCATCCACTTTGGGATACTAGGATGAGCACATGGAGAATCTCGTTCTACAAATAGAGAGATTCAATTAATGGTTCCAGTTCCAAGCAAGCAATTCAAAGGGGAGCCCCGAGAAGCTGGAAGTCTGAAACAGAGATTCAAGCTGCGCTCTTGTGAACACTTGCCTGGGAGTGAGCCCTTAGGAACTCCATGGGGCTTCCTGTACGCGTATAGGCCTGCAACGTCAATTTGGCACACCATTGCAATTATAATTGTTTTAAGCCACCCTGTACTAACTGTGCACATTTATAAGGTAGTAAATATAAATAAATACATCTGGATGCTGTACTTGCTGTCTTGTCTGACTGGATAAACTAGGCCAAGCTTTTCAATCAAGCTGACAGGAATAAACAGTGATAACCTGTTGATGTTAACTTGGGGGAAGTTTTATGCTTTTACCACAGCCCCTTTGGAGTTCATACAATTGGCAATATAGCTAAAGGCAAGCAGAGGCCAGAAGGCTACTGACAGAATTACGAGCTCCACATGTTGATTCTCTCAAAGTACCTAAAATCCTATGTAATTAAAGAATCAAAGAGTATTTTCCTCATACTTTTACAGTTCACTCAGGGCTCTGTTATAAAACTACAGGCTGCTTTTAATAAATGCAGTGGAGCTTTATCTGTGCAGAAGATGAAGCTGAGCTGAAAATGCTCAACATACTTCATATTTTCCCTTCTCTTTTTTTTTTAAAAAATGGGGGAGGTGGAAACAGTGAAGTCACTTAGGAAGGAAGAAAAAAAAACCCCTGTAGTGCCATTGTCAGAAAAAAACAAAACCCACTTCACCTCTTCCAGTCTCTTTGCTTTAAATAGCATTGAAATGCAAGAAATCTTAGATTAACAGCAGATAAGCCATACCAGAGACTGCTTGACACAGGCTGGCTTTCACTGCCCCTTCCGTTTCCAGCTCAAAAGGAAGTACAGCTTATAAAATCATAAAGAGGGTACTGAACACAAGCCCAGCTTTATTATTTCCATGCCCTCATTTCAAAAGTGGCTTGCACCCCCCCACCCCGCAATCCAGTTCACATGCCTGGAAAATTCTGGAATCCCCCCCCCCGCCCCATTTCTTTGTGAATTGCTGAAGTGGACTTAAGTGCTCTGCAGATTACATGCCAGGGCCAGCCAATTCATTCTGTCAGCCTCTCTCTGAGGCAGAGAGCAGAAAGAGCAGAAAACACACACTTCCTGCTATATATATATATATATATGTGTGTGTGTGTGTGTGCGCGCGCGTGTGTGTGTGTGTGTGTGCGCGCGCGTAGCATGGCGATGTCAGAATTTGGGCAATACCAACTTGCTTCCTCTCACCACTCACTCTGTTTGGAATATTGGGCACAATGAGATATAATGGATCAACAAGGTTAAGGCCTCAGAAATCCGCTTGGTTCTGGTAAATATACAGAACTCCAGGAAGTGCAAAGCTGAGCAGAAAAGAGAGGCTAGGATGTAACAGGTCAGGCAGAAGGGCTGCGCATTCATGCAGGTGAGAAAGGGAGATGGAGCCAATACAAAACAACAAGTATCACCCACTGGTGTTATTCAGATAGACAGGGAAAACAAAGGCAGAAGGCTAATAATGTTTCCATTTATGATGCAAATAACGACAGCAAAGCATCTTTCCAAGCAGTTTGAACAATCGAGTCTCTCAGAACAATCAGCATTTCAACAGGGATGATTTAAGCCACGGATACTGAAGGAGGCACTTAGTCATAGTAGATCTGTGACGTAAACTGAAATATTCTCCTATATACACACATATGATTATGAAATTCTTTCTGCACAAAGTAAAAATAGTTCTCTGTCAAAGATTATGCTAAGAACTTGTACAGTGGACGGTCGGGTTGTGAACGTGATCTGTGCGGGATGCACGTTCGCAACACACAGCGTTTGCAACACGTGTGGGTTGCGATTTGGAGCTTCTGCACATGCATGACCGCCAAAACCCAGAAGTAACCTGTTCAGGTACTTCCAGGTTTCGGCAGTCCGTAACCCGCAAAAACGCAACCTGAAGCGGCTGTAACCCGAGGCATGACTGTATTGTTTAAAGCAATACTAAACTGTTTACACTTTTGAAAAAGCTAAATATTGTCGAAACGCCCAGTGTTCAGATGTTGCGGTCTTACACATACTTAGCTGACTGCAAGCCGCCATTCATTCAATGGGATTACTTCAGAGTACAGGATTACATTGCAAGTCATGTTGGCTAGATATACAGAAGATGAAATATATAATGAAGAACATTATGCTTAGACATGAGGCGCAGCACAGTGAAGATGCTATGCCGTAAGCCAAGAGTTCTCAGCCTCAGCCTCTCATCTGCAATACAAAGTGGGTTGGTGTAAGAAGACTTATTAAGTGAAAAACAAGGATACTGGTGCTGCCTTCAGAAAGCAACATTTTTCTTCCTCCCTCCTTTCTGGGCTGTCTTTTGTAAATATGCCAAGAGCTTCTCCATATTTTGAGCCTTGTGCAACTAGAACTGCTTGTGCCATATCCCAAATGTAAGACAAAGCTGAGGGTTAGATAAGTAGGAGCGCTGCTCTTTTCAATCTGGACAAGATAAAAGCCAGAGTACATAAAACAAAGTCCCTGGGAATCTGCTCTGCTATTATAGTGACATCATTAAAACAGCATCTCAAGGGCAGCTGGAGCTACTGTTTCTGTGGCTGCAGGAACAGAACAATGCTTATCTTCCTAAGGCAACTCTCCCCACCTCAATCGCCATCTGGGATAATCAGTGCACCCCACAAGGGAAGTCGGACGCTGGCTGCTCTGGAAAGCCCAAACTGGCTAAGGCAACCAGCCGCCACCCCAATTTCTGATCTATTATTGCTTGAGAATGGCTACTGAAGGGAGTCTGAGAAACAACTGGATACTAGGAATCTGTGAAGAAAAAGGGACAGTGTGTACTACTTAGTATCTCTAAAAAGTCAAGATAAACCGCCCACACTCGACACACAAACAATTACAGTGGTACCTCGGTTTAAGAACAGCCCTGTTTACGAACGATTCGGTTTACGAACTCTGCAAAACCAGAAGTAGTGTCTCGGTTTGTGAACTTTACCTCGGTCTAAGAACGGAATTTGAACTGTGAAAGGGCACCGGCGGCAGAAGGCCTAATTAGGGAGAGCGCGCCTTGGTTCAAGAACGGTTTCGGTTTAAGTACGGACTTCCAGAACGGATTAAGATTTTAAACTGAGGTACCACTGTATTTGCAGTTTTGGTTGCTTCCCACCCAGGTTTGCAGGCAAGGTACGTCAAAGGAGACAGCTATTTCTTTGGCTTAGGGGAGACCCAGTTCTCACCCTGCACTCCGGGGCTGCCTACTTTTATCACCTAGAAAGCCTTTTTCAAGAGGAGTGAGCCCACTGCTTATGGAAGTGGTTCTCAAAGAGAGTGGAAGGGGAGGATGGCAAGTGTGGTGGGGAAATTCAAGGGAAAACAAAGGAGCATTTGCCAGGGTTCAGCCAGTGTGAAAGCAATGTTGCTGCACACTTGTTTTCATCAGTTTGGACGTGGATTGAGCTTCTGCACTGAGGCTAGAGCTCTATGAAGGGGCCAGCGGCTGCCTTCTGAGGAACCTGTGCCAACCCACCTCAATGTTTTAGTCACCCAGCAAAGGGAGAATTCGAACTGGATCCAGATGCCCCATCACCCAGCAATGGAAGGTTCACCAGTGGCCCTCCTTCTCCCAGCTGCCCCAAACAGGGGCCTCTGAAGGACCATATTGCTCTGTGCAAGAAGAAGCAGAAACAGCTTCTTCTAAAAGGAACAAAACCCCAACGTATTTCTTTTTATTTAAATAGTGCTTATTGGTGTAATGATCTTACATTAACCACTTTGTGAGGCCCCCCTGAAAATCAGTAATATAAACCTTAAATGAACATACAATTTATGTGGAAGAAGCAGTATATCCTCCAACCACTAGACAATCCTACCCAATTTGGCTACTATGCCGAGTCCACACTTAAAATTGATCTCCAACTTTGCTTCTTCTTAGACAAACCATATTTTGCTTTGCTTTAGATCTCTACCTTGTAGGGGATCATAATCTCCATTAGTGCTAGAAATAGATCTGAATAATTGCTGGCTTTTGTATTTCACAGAGCTGTCATCCCATCTTTGTTTCCCTATCCTTCTGGGAAAACTCAAGATCTATTGTGCTAGGCACAAACATAGTCAGTCTACAAAGAGTTTCCTTAACGTGAGGGCTGCCACTTACTGTACACAGGACTTGAGCCAAGCCCTTTTTTTCTCTTTCACCGTTCAGCCAATGGAAAAGTTCTGTGAAACTCAAAGAATAGCTCACTATTTATATATACATTTCAGTTGGTCCCAATACTGCTCTGTTTGCACCCATCTCTAAGCAGTGTTTCAGACAGGAGGATGTTGACAGCAGCCAGGCCAGTAGTATAAATGCAGAACTACAACTCTGTTTCTGTAAATTCATTCAAGGAGTTCCAGAACTGGATTCCGGAAAAACAACCGGACAGCAACTGCCTCTCTCACTTGACCATTTCAGGGAAAGACTGGCTAGTTAGGTAAGTTGCTCTCTCGCTTCAAGTCTGGCATTCCTTATATGGGGCATTATTGCCGGGATGAACCAAGCCAATGTTCTGTTTCCAAGACAAGGGATGGACTTCTCCAAAGAGCATACATAGCTAACAAGAGGCTGGCTTGATCTGAATGGACTACTGGGGCGTGAGGATGAAATAATTATGCCCTGATTGACAGCTATACCACAATCTGCACCCTCCCCAGCCCTCGTCTTGCTTGTTCCCTCACCCTGGAAAACATGAGGCCAAACCCATGTGCCTGACATGACCGACTCCCTTTTCCTGGGATTTTCCATCCCTAACTAATCCACCAAGTCTGGTATATTTCAAGGAGTTATTTGAATCCTGTTGTATTTCAAGTAATATTCAAGCAGTGGCCATGCTGGTGGAGGAAATCTGCCACGGGTTGGGAAAGCTCACTGTGACATGTTTAGTCCTGGAACTGAGGAAAGAGGCGGATCTCGCCCCCTTCTCCTCCTTGAAGGTCTTAGATACACACACCATTTCTTACGTATCAGTCATGCCGCTTATTTCAGTTGGAAGCTTTTCATGAACAGGTTTTCTCAAGTCAACTCACTGGCTCACCTGCTGCTTGAAGAGCCTCTCTCAGAGGCCATCCTGAGAGCCTGCTCCCTCCTCACTAGTCCTACCATTCTGAACTTTGGAGCATACAGGAGCTGTGCAAGAGACTTGCTGCTTTGGCCTATTCCAAATTTCAGCATGATGAAAGACATCTTCTTCCTGTCCTCAAATATTCTCTCGCAGGCACAGTGCCCTTGGGGAAAGTTAGGAGTCACTGGTGCCCATCTCACAGACTGGCTAATAAAGCCAATTCAAGATGGGTTCCGGAGTGAGTCACAGTCATGCTTATTTATTACATTTCTATCCTGTCATTCCTCCCAGAGGAGCCAAAACGGCATATTTAGCAGATCATAGTCATTGGCCGTAAGCCTCTGTGCACAGCAAGCTTTAGTTGCAACTGGTGGCACACCCCAGCAACTGTTGTATTTCTCTGTGCAGAAATGGAAAACAACCTGCATGTTGCTACACAAGGGAACAATTAACTGGATTCAGAGCAAGGTCATAGAATTGTAGAGTTGGGAGGGACCATGAGGATCATCTAGTCCAACCCCTGCAATGCAGGAATCTTCTGCCCACCACGGGGCTTGAACCCATAACCTTGAGATTACGAGTTTCATGCTCTACCTACTGAGCTATCCCTCAGTCTATAGCAAGTATATGAATGCTTCTCATGAAATCTATATTTACTTGTTCCAAGCATTTTCACGTCATTAATTTTTTTAAAAATGTAAGTACAAGAGTTATAAACATACACACATTTTGCTCCTACCTACTCAGGTTTCTGAAAGTAAACCAAGTCCAAAATGGGCCAAGAACATCAACTCCAAATCCACAACTGCCTAAGCTCAGAATCCAAAACAATCTAGGGTCACAAGGAAATCAATTATTGTGGGTGCTCAAATTTTTGCTCCCACCTTTTGCTATCGCAGCTCTGGCTAGAGCCACAATGCATTCTGTTGTGGAAGGGAACCCAACCGCGAGACTGTGCACGGTTTTTGAAGGTCAGCATTGGAAAAGGGGAAAGAGCAATTTTGTGAGTTCCTGGTATGTGGGAAAGGAAAACAGTAGCAGTACAGTAAATTTCCACACTGGCATGTCATGAATCCCATAAAAATGCTTGCGACATCCACACGATTATAGAAGTGATAACCAGTCTCATCTCTCCAGGGGCTGCAGGGTTGGGGGGGTGTTTCTGGACTGCTGAACACCCCAGTTTTAATCTCAGATAATACTACTGGTACGATATAATACAAGTCCAAAGCCTTTTGAGACAATAAAAATTCTCAGAAGAAGTCAGCAGACCTTGATGGGGCAATGGAAAAATTTGCCCTCTCCTCCTGACAAGACCCGTAGCTCGGATAGTACAGAAGTCTTTAGGAGAGCCCTAAAGTTCTGGAAATTAAAAGGAAACACACACTGTGGACATTGGCAAAACTCTTTAATCACTGTTGTACTCTGAATTTTGCTCCATAAGCATAAATTTGAAGGATTAAACGGGATCTTAAAATGTGAATGCTATCAGACTTTTAAAAAATAATTTTTCCGTTTCATGCATAAATGCCACAAATAACAAAAAAACTCAGATCCCTTCAGGATATCCATGTTTGGTGTGGATAAAGGGATCTATAGTACAAAGCAACCACAGTTACCCCAGTGCTGGATAGTTCATCTCTACATACATCCAGCAATGGTGAAAGAAGCAACAGCCAACCTGGGAACTTCACGCAGTTCTTAAACCGAAAATGGCGTCCGGAAGAAGAAAATGTGTGCAGGCTAATAGACACAACTGCAGTTGGAATAGGAGCCCCTGTTAACATCCACAGTAATACTCTGGAGTGTAAGCAAGTTAAATCTTGAAGCTATACTAGAATCTCCGGTTACATAAACACCGAATCCAAAGGTATACCCTGCTCAAAAAAGTAACAAAACAGGTTTGAGTAATTTTCCATTTTTCTTGTGTTGAAATATCAGAGTCACTGTGAACGGTGTGGAAGGGTGTTTTGTTTTTTTACCTCCGACTCCGAGCGACTCTTCTGAATCTGAGATTCCTCTGTGGTTTGCTTAATGAAGCCAGTGCTAACAAGGAGAATTCCCAGACTGCAGAATCTCAGCTTTGTTTGCTTTAACATAGCGAAGGCAAAAAACAGACAGCGCTCAATCAAAGCTATTTTTCCTGTTTTTGGCAATTAAGGTTGCAACTCCATGGCTGCAAATGGCACTGAACTGAACTAGCCGTTACTGGTCAAAGCCAGTTCAGACCGAAGCTTGCCACCAGCACCCCCATCTTAAAACTAGTTTGTGTTGGGAGACGGCCAACATACATCCAGGACTGCAGAGCGAGCGGCAGAACAGCTTGCGACTCTGCTAAGAATTTTACAGACAAACCTCTGCACTGTGATCTCCCTTTACCCTCAGTAGCTCCCTTTGCTGCAAGAAAACAGGAGAACCATCAGGTGTGCTCACTACCTCAACCATGCAGTTAACATACTTTCAAGAGAGCGGCCCTGGCTGTAGGGCACGGGAGGGAAGAAAAGGCAGCAGTCTCACTTACAAGGCACCACACCCCAATGAACCCTGAAAGGTTTGCTTCTGGAGTTAAACATCTTCAGGGTTGTACTGGAAAGGGCAAGAAGGCCGAAGCCTCAAGCAAACAGGCTATAAATTGCAGTTCCAGGATTCCTGCATTGCAAGGGGTGGTGGTGCACAAAATGACCCTCAGGACCTTTTCCAACTCTACATTTCTATGAAAAGCAACCCAAAATATTCCCTCTCTACGAAAAAAGGGCCAGTGCGAAGCCAAGTGATGTGATCATCCTTTACATCCAGCAGGAAAAGGGAAGTTACTAGGGAGGAGATCAGCTAAATGAATGGCATGGCTGACTGGGGCACTAAACGAAAGCTACCCAAAGGCACACGGTGTGCTAATGGTACAGACTACCGAGAGCCATGCAAACTTTATTGCCCGACTGCATCAAGCTGTAGGATCTTGTCACTCAGATGTTTCCACAATTAGGCAACAGCCTCTCCTGTTTCCACTTGTCCCGCCCGCTTAATTAGCCATTTTAATTAACCATCCTGCAAAACTTAGACCCTGAGGCCTCTACAGAAGTACAGTTAAGGAAAACTACTTTCAAATTGAGCACATGAAGGGTATTTCAACTTGAGACGGGGGGCGCTGTCACATTAGGACTCGGGTTCAAGCCCCTGATTCAGCCATTAAGGCTCACTGGGTGACGTGGGGCAAATCCCCCCTTTCTTCCTAACCTGCCTTGCAGGCCAAGGGTAAAATGGCAGAACTTAAATCCTTGGAGAAAAGGCAGAATAAGCATTTTATCTAATACACACATAATCAAACCGGAGACTTTCAGGCCTAAATAGACCAGGGCTCATCACTTTTAACATGGGATAACTCCCCCCACCGCCCGGTCTTCCATTTCTAGCTGTTTTTCTAGGCACGGCCTCTAAAAAGAAAAACCTCCCAGACTTTGGAAAGTTTTTAGTAGATATTAAGAGGAAAGCACTACAGGCCTGGGAAGGTCAACCTGATTTCCAGTGCCGCCCGAAGCCACAAGCCGGAGGGACCTGGGGCCACTTCCACTTTCTGTCATGTCGACGGCCTCTCACATGAGGGACCTCCTGCCCCAAAGTGGTTGCCCAATATTTAAAAACCCAGACCATTTTAAAATTCATGCCGGCAATTCCCTTCCCTTTCTCGGATCTCCTCTAAGCTGGTGTAGAAAGAGGCAGGTAGAAGCCACAGGAAAAGAGAAAGATAACAGCATGTCTGCCCCAGGCCTCCTCCTCCTCTCAGTCCTTTTCACCTGAAGCGCTGATAACCCATTTTGTAACTCTGCAATTGCCCAGAAAATGGCTCCCTTCTCCCTCCAGGCAGCAGCCAGCCCAGGAGCCCCGGGAAGGAAGGAAGGGCCCTTCTTCTCTGGGGGAGAAGCTCCCCTCGGAAGAGCAGCAGGGGAGCGGCAGGTTCAAACATCTCGCTCCCGCGCCTGCAGGTGGGCTCTCGCCTGAAACTCCCCCGCTCCTGAACCCAGCGCCTGCCAGGCCGGGAAACGGGGCGAGGAGAGGACGGAGGGGCAGCCGGGCGAGGAGGAAGATGCCCAGGGAAAGAGCCCCAAGGCGAGCTAAGCTGCCCCAACGGGAGAGCAGGAGCCCCGGTGGCCCCAGGTGCGCTCTCCTCATTCGGACCATTGATGAGCCTCGCTCCTAAAAACCCAATAAAAAGTTATTCCAGAACGAAAAACGAGGCTCCTCTTTGGGGGTCAGAAGGAGAAGCCTCCTTGAGGGGGGCCAGTTTTTCGTTTCTCCGCTTGACAAAGCGCCGCCCGCGCCCGCCCCTCGGTTCCCCTGAGTGCGACCCCCGCCTCGGCCAAGGGGCCAAGCCTCCCTCGCGCGCCCCGCTCCGCCGCGCGCCTCCCCCGGAGCCGCTGCCCTGCCCGCCTCGCCGCCCGCCTGCGCCTCTTCCCCCGCCGGCAGGCCAGGCGCCCGGCTCCCTGCTCGCTCCCGGGGCCGAGGACGGAGCCCCGCCGGCGGGAGCGGGAAGGCGCTTGGCTGGGCGGCGCCGGCGGCCCCCGTCTCTCGCCGGGCTCGCTCACCCCTCGGCCCATGGCGGCGCGGCTGCCACGTGTGCGCTCCCTCGCTCCCTCCCTCGCTGGCTGGCTGGCTGGCTGGCTCGCTCTCCGGCTGCTCGGGGTCTCCGCTCGGGGTGCCGCCGACGAAGCCTGTGGTGCCGCGCTCAGGCCGAGTGGGCGAGGCGCCTCTTCCGCGCCAGCTAAAGCCGCGCGCCGCCCCGCCGCCCCGCCCTCCGCCCGGCCGGGAAGGGGCGGAGAGAGGGGGAGAGGGAGAAGGGGCGGCCCGGCAGGGAGAAGAGCGTCCCCCGCGGCCCGAGGCTCCTGGGCGCCCGCGCTTCTCCCTCCGCGCCGGACTCCGGATCGGGCTCCCAGGTACCAACTTCGGGCCGGGCAACTTGTGGCGCTTTCATGCGCTCCCCCGCCAATCCTATATGCAGTATTTCTTTCTCTTTTCTGTAGTGCGAGTGTAGAGTTCTTGCTTTTTGTGGCAGAAATGCGATCTTGCAGCAGCCTGGTGTTTCCGGTGCTGCTGCAGCGTCAGGGCCAAACTGCCTGGCCAGCACATGTCTCAATTGGATGTATTGCCATTGTGTTTCCCTGGTTAATCCCTACTTGACTTGCAAAGTCTTATATTCCACAAATTTGTAATTTTCACGTGGCCAGCACAGTGGTACCTCAGGTTACATACACTTCAGGTTTGAGACGCTTCAGGTTACAGACTCCGCTAACCCAGAAATGGTGCTTCAGGTTAAGAACTTTGCTTCAGGGTGAGAACAGAAATCACGTGGCCCCATTAGCTAAAGTGGTACCTCTGGTTAAGAACAGTTTCAGATTAAGAACGGAACTCTGGAACGAATTAAGTACTTAACCTGAGGTACCACTGTAGAGTTATCTAACCTCCTTCACCCTCCATCCTAAATACAGTTATTTGGATGTAGGCAGACACATCCAGCCAGGCCAAACTAGCTCTGGGAGCGGCTGCCCGGCTCAAAGGCCGTTCACTTTTCTGGAAGAGAGTCAAACTGGGCCGGCAGGCTTCTGATCTAATGATTCTGCTGACACAAATGTTACAAGATTGAGGAAGCCTCTAAATGGTGGGGGGTGCGGGGTGGGGGGTGAAGCCAAACCTCTGCACTGGCTGCACCCCAGTGGCCTCCCCGATGCCCAGGCCTGGGCAGGGTGTCTGGAGGTCCTGGGCTGCCCAGACGACAAGACCCTCCCCCCTCAGCCTCTGATACGAACCAAAGGAAATCAGAGCCGTATGTTTGGCACCAGCTTGGCTGCCGGAGTTGCCAGATGGAAGCCTACAAGGCACCATCCAACCGTCTTAGGGACTCCGCTCCAGATTGGTGTTGGGTTTGCTCAACCTTTTCTTCTCCAAAGGCATCCCACCAGCCAGCCAAGGCGGCTTAGGACCAGAGTTTTTCAGAGTTGGCTCCCTTCCCAGGTGGATGAGCCCCACCTGTCCCTCACTTCCCTCTACAATACGGGCAGAAACCACGTTCTTGACTCTTGAACCCGCTATGGTTCTTAGCCGCTCAATCTGCCAGAGCCAGGGCCTGAGCGAGGGGTTGAGACCCCTCAACTACCCTCACCTGGCTTAGCAGGTCAGTCAAAGCTGCTTCCCAGGGTGTCGCCGCAGTCGCCTGCTGGCAGCTTCTAGGAGCCACAGGTGGGAGCTGAGTGCCGGGTGGGGACCAAAGGTGGACAACCATGATGTGTCTTCCATCAGAGGTGCTACCCCTCCCCAATCACCCCATTCATCCTAACCCTAGAAATACTGTGATAATATCAGCATGGCACTTGTGATGCCTTTTAGTGACCAGGTGAGGAGACGGGACACCACTGGAGCTGGCCTTGCTTCTTGAGGCGATGGGTGGAATCGCTGGGCAAAACCAGAAACCCAAAGTAACCTGCAGGAGAAAAAATAAAATTGCTCCCAAGGTTCTCAGGAAATGGGCAGCAAAAATTCTTTTCTTGGTTAGTTGAAGATTGAAATAAAGGCCCAAGGCTTTTCTAAACGAGGTTGTTTAGAGAGAGAAAGCAAAGAAGCGCAGCTGGTTTTGATTAGCCGTGGGCACCTGCAACTGCTTCAAAAAGCAGAAGACAGCCAGTGAGCCCCAAACAGACACTGAAAACAAACGACTTCATCAGCAGACATCCTGCAAGCAGCACCCAATGTGCCTGCCTCAAAAGGAAAGGAAAATATCCAGGTACAGCATGAGAACATCCCAACTGAAAATAATGAGGCAGCTGCCCTTACTGTACAAGCTGAGCAGCAGGGAAACCTGGATAGCGATGGGGGTGTACAGTGGGACCTCGGGTTACAGACGCTTCAGGTTACAGGCTCCGCTAACCCAGTAATAGTACCTCGGGTTCAGAACTTTGCTTCAGGATGAGAACAGAAATCGTGCTCCAGCGGCGCAGCAGCAGCAGGAGCCCCAAACAGCCCCATTAGCTAAAGTGGTGCTTCAGGTTAAGAACAGTTTCAGGTTAAGAATGGACCTCTGGAACGAGTTAAGTTCTTAACCCGAGGTGCCACTGTCGTTTCATCAGTTTGCATGCTAGATGCCATTTTGGATCAAGATGGAGGACCAAAACATGACTTTGACAGGAATTCACCTGGTATTTGGTGTCATGGGTCCAAACTCACAAATGACAGTATCCATTTAAAAATCACAATATCTGTTGGTTTCTAAAAATTTACAGGATGAATCTGTTCCTTGTTACGAGATGTGGGCAAAAAAATATATACCAAAGAAATACACCTGTCACTGTGTGACATATGCAACTGAACTATTCCTTGCTATTAAAATGGCCATTCTTACAGCACTTTCCCTCCAAATTACAATGAACACAACTGAATGATCCTTGAGCACTTTGAGCAGAGTGAAGATCTGGTTATGTCCAAGGGCAAGTGAAGTTTGCTTGTTGGACTGCTGTTGAATGAATCCATTTATTTCGGTCACTGACCAGAGTGTGGGCTGTTCTTTGTTGAGTGTCAATACAGAAAAGTTGAAGACCTTTCCCAAGGAAATTTTTATAAAGATGTATTGACCATTTTGGCTAAGACCTTTGAAAGACTCCAGTTTGTGTCTAAAGAATGGTCTGTTTTGTAATATATTGTCCTTTGTGTTACAGACAGACAAGCATGAACAGAAAAAAGTCTGACTGGTTTCAGACCTTATGACTGGCATTCACCACAGCCAAGGTAGATTCTGTGTAAAATGTTTTTAATTTACAAATTTATAATTTGATTTAGAGTCCTACAGTATTGTTGAAGTTACATATCTTTCTGTTACTATTAAATGGACAAATCAATCAATCTGTTAGAAGATAGTTCTGAAACGCATAATCCCTGGAGATAGATAGATGATAGATAGATAGATAGATAGATAGATAGATAGATAGATAGATAGATAGATATATTGCAGGAAATTGTTCAAGGACAAAGCTATGCAATGTATATCAAGAAAGTATTTTGGAATAAATTTGGAGAAAAGTGCTGGCAAATGTAGCACAGGTTTGATGAGGGTTGCCATACATCCAGAATTTCCCAGACATATCCAGAATACTGTAGTTGGAAGTAGTGTCCAGGTGGAAATAGCTAAAATGTCCAGGAAAATCCAGATGTACGGCAACACATGTCAGCAGTGTCGTTTTTGGCAACTTTCCTTTAAAACTCTTTTTGTGTGCTCAGCAACTTTGGGCAAAAGTAAAAAAACCACACACAACTGAACAACTTTGCCCAAAAATCCTCAACAACTTTTCTGCCCGGATTTTCACTGTTTGAAAGATGACAACCCTAGGTTTGATAAACAAATTTAATCTTCCAGAATGGAGTCTGTTACACAAAAGATACAGGTAAATTTCCAGGATGAGCGGGGCTGCAGCAGTGGAAGGAACCAGAAGGAAGGAACAGGAACATCAGCTTGTGGGTTGTGTGTACATGAGAGGGGTGCTGTCGTTGTTGCCTGTGTGTTATTCGAACTGGAATAGCGTGGTTTGTGTCTGCACGTGCTGCTGTCTGTATGAAAGCTGGGGAAGGATGCATGTATGGGAACGAAAGGAGAGGGATTGTGGGGAGGGGGGCTAAGGGAGATTTCCGTTGTAGTAGCATGTGGTTTGGCTCACTTAGATGATCTGCACTCGTGTGTTTTACGATCCCTGCAGTCTCTCACAACAATAGGCCATATTCCAGAGTTTTGATAAGACACTGTCTCATCTTTAGCCCGTCCCCCTGGAGTAGTATTTAGAAAAGAACAATGGGCTGCATTATATATTCACCACACTTGGACCACACTGGACAAGCGATAAAGATAATAATAAAAACATTGATGTAATGGTTACAGAGATAATATGTGAGACGTACCGCAGAGCTACAATTAAGTCTGCTGACATGAAATTAGGCAGATTTTCTTTAAGAACAAAACACAAATACATTCTACAATCACAACCCCTCCAGTTTAAGATTCTTCTTTTAAAAAAATAGAATCATTTTTATTATTTTTTTACTGGATTTTCAGAGCACAGAGAAAATCCAAAGAGAAAACAGGCAAACTCTGCTTTGAGAGTGAGGTCGTGTGGCAGCTCTGCTGATGGAGAGGTCTCCAGGGTCGGGGAGAGAAAGAGCCGCCCAGCTGCCGGGATGTGGTACGAGATCTTGCCTGGCTTGGGCCTCATGTACGTGTGCCTGGTCATCCCTGGCGTGAGCACCGCCTACATCCACAGATACACCAATGGGGGCAAGGAGAAGAGAATCGCCCGGAACACCTATCAGTGGTACCTGCTGGAGAGAGACAAGCGAGTGTCTGGAGTAAATCGCTACTATGACTCTAAGGGTTTGGAGAACATTAAGTGAAACCGCAGTACAGTGAAAGCAACTTAATAAACATGCATTTGACAAAGTGTGGAGCATATTGATCGTAATCTCGAGAGGACAGTAAGATTCTAATACTGCACCAATAAAATTGCAATAAAGAAATAAAATACAAAAAAAGGAGAAAACAGGCATCTGTGATACAGGTAAAAAACATCAAAACACAACAGTAAGGGAAGAGAGGTTACATCAAAATAGCTAGCTAGATCAGGGGTCAGCAACCTTTTTCAGCAGGGGGCCGGTCCACTGTCCCTCAGACCTAGGGGGCGGACGCCGGACTATATTTTGAAAAAAATAATGAATGAATTCCCACCCCCACAAATAACCCAGAGATGCATTTTAAATAAAAGCACACATTCTACTCATGTAAAAACATGCGGATTCCTGGCCGGATTTAGACGGCAATTGGGCTGGATCCGGCCCCCGGGCCTTAGTTTGCCTACTCATGAGCTAGATCATAGACAGATCCAGAGATCCATATTTCAAGGGGAGCTGCTGAAAGTTGTTGCAAGTGGTGTTGGTTGGCATGTGCAACGAAGTTCCACTATAGAGCAGGACCCGCCCTGGTGACGGAGGCCAGATCTGCTGCCCCTGTAGATTGTGCTGCCTGAGGCCGTCGCCTGGGTGCTGGCCCTGCCATGCGGAGTGAAAAGTGTCAGGTTTACCAGTGCCCGGCAGAGCTTGAAGATGACATATATTTATAGAAATGGCCATAACCTAAATGTGTTAATGCCATATTCAGAGGTCCAAGTCTTCTAAAAGTTTTCCTCTTCTGTACGATGGTTAATTGAGCAGTTACTGTTTTTAAAAAATCAGAAGATCTTTAAATAATATATCAACGTTGTTTCCTTTGAAAATGGAGAGAAGGGTCAGTTGTGGTGACATTTCATTTTGTCCTCGTATGATTATTGCAATTTCTTTAAATGCTATGGACCAGAATTCACCAACTCTGGAACATTCCCATCATAAGGGAAAGTGGGTATTTTGGCCTCCACAGCTGCACCAATGATCAGGTTCACATCAGATATGAATACAAGAGATTTGAACTGTTCCATCTATGGCATGGGCATAGCCAAGGGGCGACAGGGGGGCAGCTGCGCCCCCCTAAATCAATAAAAATCTAGTTTCTCCTCCCACCCCACCCCCAACAAAAGCCTGCCTCCCCTTACAAAAATCCTGGCTATGCCCATGATCTATGGCCCAAAAAAATTAATGTGATTTCCCTGGCATGAGCAGAAATAGATTTCATCTGTTTATCTCCCTGTATTTTTCCTATTCCTTAACCTGCAGGTATCGTGCAGCTTCGTCCCACGCAGATTTCAGCCCTGTGAATGGTCACAGGACAGTGCATGTTTTGTGAACCACCATGCGCTCTTCAGATGAAGGGTGGTATATAAATTTAAGAAATAATGGTGACAATGTTTTTCAAAATAACTTTTACACTTGTTTTGTTAAATCAGGTTGCTTTGGCAAATTAAGTACAAAGCATAAATCTTGTTAGAGTTTACACACACACACACACACACACACACACACACACACACAGCTTTTAATATTTTATACAGAGAAACAGAATATAAATATATTGAAGAAATAAAAAAGGAAATAAAGACCAGGAGGCTTCATGGAAGACAATAAAGGAAATGTGTTTAATCAGATGACTAAATGGTGTGTGGGACTCTGATACACATATACTGCCTCAATCTCTATTGTCTATTCTGTTAGGTCACATTGGCTAATAAACTAGAGAAATAATGAAACAGTCCAGAAATATTACTTTTGTTTCCTTCCTGTTACCTCACCATTCATTTGAAGATCTTCTATATTTAAAAATCTATGTTGCACCAAAGTCAGGCAGCAGAAGTACTGAAGCTGAAATGAGATCCAATGAATAATCTATATGAATTAGGTTCAATGGCAATAAAAATATTTGTCTTTTTCAAAGGGTAATTTGCTTATGGAAGACACAGAAAACAAAAAAGTGATTATGTGTAACTGGATTGCCATTGACCTTCCAGCTGTTAATTATGGCTCTCACACCCTCTGCTGGCTTGTTTTGTGGTTTTAATGAGATCACCGGAAGAAAAGAGCCTCTGATTCCATTAAAGGGGAACTATTTTGTCATACTGTTTCAAAGCAATGTGAAACCACCAGGGAAAGCAAAAGAAAGAAATATGCAGTAGTGGAAGTGGCTAAATGCAAATGGACAGGTATTAAGTACCAGGAAATAACATTCCACTATTTCTAAGTCGAAATAAAAAAATTGCCCAGTAGCACCTTAGAGACCAACTAAGTCTGTTCTGGGTATAAGCTTTCATGTGCATGCACACTTCTTCAGATACACTGAAACAGAAGTCGCCAGGCCCTTCTATATAGTGGGAGGGTGGGGTGGGGTTTTTCTCAGAAGGCTAGTAGGACATGGGGGATTGACTCAATGGGTATGGTAAACCTGTTGATGACTGTTAACGACTGCAATTAGTCCTACAGGAAAAAGCAAGGGATAGTGTGCAGATGACCAAAAATAGTTTTAGCATATGTAATGAGACAAGAATCCAATATCTCTATTCAGACCAGGTCTCTCCATAGCTTTCAGTTTAGTAATAAGTAATTCAGCAAGTTCTCTTTCAAGTCTATTTCTGAAATTCTTTTATAATAAGACAGCTGCTTTGAGATCCTGTATTGAATGTCCTGGGAGACTGAAGTGTCCTCCTACTGGATTCTCTGTCCTGTGAGGTTAGGTTGCCAACTTCTGAATCAACTCACATAGCTTCCCCATTAACAGCAATTTCGCTCACAAGAATTAGCAAATGATAATGCTGGACTCTGTGCCAGGAAATACCTTAATGATTTTGGCAAAACTGTTTGTGGGGAAATTGAGCCTCATTTGCTTAACTCCAGTTAATGCATGAAGGGGTTAAGACCACAGAGTAAGCAGTCATCCCAGACTGATCCAGGTCACGCCCCCTCACCTTGGGACAAGAGTTAGCAAAGCTCTTTGTTCATTCTCTTTTCCACCAGGTAATCAAGGAGCAACCAGCCTAGATGGCCGCATGGCTTTAGCAAAGCCGTTTTTGTGTTTCTATACAAAAAAATTAGAAACATTCTGTCTACCATGTGAACTCCATGTGTGGAAAAGTTCTGAACCTGGTTGCTCCCGGCTCAGACTGTGTGCATGGCTTACAAGTCATGTTTGTGTTTCTAGACCAATAATTTAGGAACATTTTACCAATTTTTGTAAGCCAAGTTTTGCTGCCTGTGTTTTCTTGCTGCTGCATGGAAAAACACATGAATCTGACCTTTGTAAGTAAATTAAGTTTTTAACTTGCCAAATGTGCTCTTTCAATGCTAAGGGAAATAACGGGAAACATTGGAAAGGAACTTAAAAGGGGATATTTTAAGGGTCTAACAGGCTGTATTTCCACACTTGTGTTTTGTTATTCCACGCTACCTGTTTTGTGATTTTAAATCTACTGGGTCTCTCTCACCAAAGAATCCTTGCCCCAAACCTAGATCTAGGCATCCTGGAAATTATTATTTTATTCTTTAACCAAACACTTAAAAAAACAACCCCACACTCTTAAAGGTCCAGAGGGAGGAAAGACTGGTTGGTGTTTTGTTTGTTTGTTGTTTAGCCAGGTGGCAACTCTTGCCTTCCCCTGAGGCAGCTGCAGCACCACCATCCGGGGACTCCTTAAGACCAAGGGCTCGCCCACACTTCTGTGTTTGATTCTGGTCCTGCTTACTCCTTTTTCTGAAATAACTGTAGCCAGCAGGACTCTTAATGAAAAAGAATGACTCTCTGTCAGGCTCGGGGAATCAGGTCCCTCCCACGGTGGCAGCCCAGAATCAGAGAAGCGTTAAAAAGCAATTTATTCAATAATTACAGAGAACAGTGAAGGAATGTATCCTTCCTAATAATGGTGTCGCTCCAAGTAAAGTCCCACCCCTCTACGTCCCCCTTATTGGACGTCACTCCTGCATCAGTTAATCTGAGCTTTCTGCCTCTGAGCTCTCTAATACCCGCAATGCCCGCCTGGTCTTGGAGGGAGGGGGGTCAGGAACGCTTTCCAAGGACACTGAATCTGTCAGCTGCCTGCCCCCCTGGTGCTTCTCCTCCTTCCTGCTCTTCCTCTTCCAGTCTTTCCCAGCTTCTGCCCTCTGCAGCCTCTGAACTATGCCCTTCTGCAAACCACTCTTCTAAATCTATACTGTCCTCCTGTTTTTGTTTCAGGAGAAGTGGGGCAGCCCCCACCATTCCTCTTCAGTCCAGTCCCTTATATCCGTGGGGCAGTGCAATGGGATAAAGCGGAGTGGCAGTGAGGCCTGGCAGCAAAGGCACACTAGTGTGGGCAATCTGGTGCTCCTGCCTCTGCACCTGCCCAACTCCTGCCCTGCCCTGCTAAGCAGAAGGGATGCCACTTCTGGGCGCCTGGCTTCCTAGTGGCACCCCGTCAGCTGCTCTTGCCTTGAGCAGCCAATGTCCTGCTCCTGCTGCCGCAATTGGCCTTCTCCTTTTCCTAAAACTATTGTTGTCAGCCTTGCTCTCGCGGCACGAGGGGCTCAGGGGGCACCCAGGCTCCTGCCAGGAGCGGTGTCACTGCCATTTACCAGGACGGGCAAGAGTGGCAGGGAGCTCATGCCAATGCAGGTGCACGGCTGGAGCAAATCCGTTGCTCCTGCTGGGGTTTAGGAATTAGGTTTATTCTGCTTTGCGGTTTATTGTAGCGCATAATAGCCTCTGACTCAGCAGTAATAAATTCTGTCTTGATCCTCTCTAATTAAGTAAAATACTAGTGTCCTGTGCTGAATCATAGATTCAAGGTGCCAACAGCACTTTAATTTTCTAAATTATTGTACTCCATAGATCACTTAGAAAGAAGTGTTTTAAAGCTGAACGCTCATCATCTTCCCCCCACAGTTGTCCTAATCGAACATTTCCCAAGCTTCAGGGAGTTGAAGCCTGCTCCCCACCCACAAATTCAAACTGAAGGTACAATTCACTCTGGCACCTCAAATAATGCATTTGCTATACAGTCAAACCTCGGTTGTCAAATGTAACCTGTTATGGAAGCCCGTTCAGTTTCTGAAATGTTCAACAACCGAGGCATGGCTTCCTGCACTCAGCGGAAGCGGTGTCGGACGTTCAGCTTCCGAAAAACATTTGAAAACCGGAGCATTTACTTCCAGGTTTTTGGCGTTTGGGAGCCAAAACAGGATCCGAGGTTTGACTGTACAGAAATAAGGCTTGTGTCCCTGGAAGTGATCAGCTGCCACGGAAACGTGTCTTGTCACAAGAAAACAGAGGCCTTGTGACGTGACGCATTTGTAATTTAATCAGCCATTGGTAAGAAGGAAATTAAAGTAGATGATAAAATTACCTGGAATTACTTTCTGAATGAAGAGCAGCAGCATGATCTAGCAAGCCAAAGGATCCCTAGTTAGGCAGCAATCATAGTCCTCGTCTCGCCCACTGGATGAATTTTGTCATCTGTGGGTATAGCAGAACAACTCTGACTTGCAGAGTCGGAGTCAGTTTAAATTGTTGTTTTGTAAAGCAAACACACATTGTTAAAAGAGAGAAGAAAGGAATAATTGTATTGCTGTACCTTTTCTTAGTTATGTATTATGTATTATCTATTATGTATTATGTATTATGTATTATGGGATGCGGGTGGCGCTGTGGTCTAAACCACTGAGCCTCTTGGGCTTGCCAATCAGAAGGTTGGTGGTTCAAATCCCCACAATGGGATGAGCTCCCGTTACTCTGTCTCAACTCCTGCCAATTTAGCAGTTCGAAAGCACTAAGTGCAAGTAGATAAAAAGGTACCCCTGTGGCAGGAAGGTAAACGGCATTTCCGTGTGCTTTGGGTTCTGTCACGGTGTCCCATTGTGCCAGAAAGCGGTTTAGTCATGCTGGCCAAATGATCTGGAAAGCTGTCTGTGGACAAACACCAACTCCCTCGGCCTGAAAGCGAGATGAACACCGCAACCCCATAGTAACCTTTGGCCAGACTTAACCGTCCAGGGCTCCTTTACCCTTTTCTATTTCTGTATTCTATGACTAATAAATCAATACACCATTTATAATCTGTAAAACAACATTAACAAAATAGCAGTCAAAAAATAAATTAAGCACTGTTAAGTTCATACTCACCACACCCAACCAATTTATAATCTTTCACTCTATTCAGCTCATTAAAACACACATACACATAATACCCGTGGCAGCAACAATATATTCATATGAAATATGTCATCATGTGAACTGATTTCTTGGGTCCTTTTCATCTTAAAGGACCTTTGGGCAACAGTAACGCAGACAGACATAGGAACAATTAAAATATTGGGCCACACCTCATTTTGAGTTTGAGTGGGTCTGCGCCAAAGTCTTATAAATCGTATTTCAACCCTGGTTTCCTTGCTGATGTGGTGCCCAGGGAACAACTAAAACCAGCACAAACCTTTTATTTCAAATAAAACGCTTTATCCCAAACTAGCGTTGCAGTTATATGGGATGCTATAAATCCAGTATTCTGGGGACATTGCATCAGCGAGGCTGGGAAGCATAAGGAGAGAGGCAGCAGGAGGCAGCTTCACTCTTGGCTGAGATCTTGGGGCTTGATAGAGCATTTCAACAATCTGGTTCTGTTCACACTCAAAACAAGCAGAATTGCAGCTCTTGGAAACGGCATGGAGGCATCAGGCACTGGCGCATTTGCATAGCACACTTTTCTTCTAGCTCATGCCTTAAAGAAGCAGCGTTTGGAAAACACGACTCAGACATTTGTAATTCAAAGGGGGAACTTTGTTAGTACCTGTACTGTTGAATATTTGCATACCGTCCTGATCTAGATGCATCTGGAATGCAAATAGCAACAGTCCACGATTCCGCAGTACTTGCATCTTGCTCATTTTGCACTGAGCCAGTTTGAAATACAAAATCACCACATTATTTGGGAAGAGGGTGTTGGGATGTTTTAAGAAAAATGTTCTTGGGGGAAGGAAGGGATGTTACAAAACTGAGTCTTACCCTCCCATTCTTTTCAAATATGACCATGAGCCAAAGTCCTCTGTCATTTTAGCTAAAGCCCAATCGCAGCGTAAGGCAATATGCTATTTCAGATCTGCAGGCAGAAGCAGTTGAGCTCACTGATTCTCGGTCCTTCCTCATATGTGATCTGAGTGCTAGTAGCGCATGAAAATATAGTGAGACCGTTCCTGGAACGATGTCTCTCTCTGTGTGTGATGTTATGATGAATGTGCCACTGTAATCATAGCCTTGAGCTGGGATTTATTAAAATAATGATACAACACACACACCAGGCACCAGGAGTCATTTTCCCACATATGGGGTGTGGGGTGGGGGAGATTCAGATTGTATAGAAGAAGCAGTTGTTCTGTTTTCCTACCATAGGTGGCAGAATAATCAATAGCTATTGCAGGGATAGTCACTTTGTGAAGTCACATGTTCAGACAGTAGAGTACAGTGGTACCTCGGGTTACAGACGCTTCAGGTTAGAGACGCTTCAGGTTACAGACTCAGCTAACCCAGAAATGATACCTTGGGTTAAGAACTTTGCTTCAGGATGAGAACAGAAATTGTGCTCCCACATTGGGCAAAAAGATTCCTGCATTTTAGGAGCTTGGATCAGATGACTGTTGTAAACAAAATCTGCCCTTTTTCCTTTATGGGGTACCCAAGAGCCGTATAGAGTCCTTCAGTGGGTTCCCCATCAGTAGGAGAAACTAGCAGAGGCCAACCAGAAAATATTGAGAAGCAAAGCAGCTCGTAAGCCTGATCTTTCTTAGAACTGCTGCAACAGGGGGCAGGAGAGAGGAGGAGGACCCAGAACCAAGGTGGGCCAGCCCTTATGTAGACTTTTGAAAGTGCCCACCCTCAAACTCAAGACCACCCCCAGAAACATCATACATACATCACAGAAGGAGGTGGTCTCCAGCAGAAATACATCACGGGGAAGGTCTAAAACAGATTCCAGAGTGTGTTGTTTATCTCCTGTCTGCCAGGTTACCTGACTGCATTATCTAGGTTTTGGCCACTCTTTTGTTATTATAACTACAGTGGTACCTTGGGTTAAGAACTTAATTCGTTCTGGAGGTCCGTTCTAAACCTGAAACTGTTCTTAACCTGAAGCACCACTTTAGCTAATGGGGCCTCCTGCTGCCGCCGCACCGCAAAGCCCGATTTCTGTTCTGATCCTGAAGCAAAGTTCTTAACCCGAGGTAATATTTCTGGGTTAGCGGAGTCTGTAACCTGAAGCAACTGTAACCTGAAGCATCTGTAACCTGAAGCGTATGTAACCTGAGGTACCACTGTACTTAATTCCTGAATCCAGGTCACAGGCTCACCCTATTCATATCTTAAATGTGCCCTTAAGGCAGGAGTCGTGAGCACAGAGACAGTGGGGAGGTTTTTTCATTTCCTCCCTCCTTGCAGAGAAACATTTGGTCAGTTTGGGAGAGTGAAAATGGTTTCAGGACTGTCCTCCTGTACTGTTTCAGACATGTGGTCTATATATTTATGTAGGTGTTTGCCTTGTACATTTAATTTATGTATTTGAGACCTTAAATTCTTATAACACGACCCTCTGAAGGGTCTTGAGAAGCACATTCCAGGAGATGGATGGCTGCAGCTCATCTGCACTATTCCGTTTGCACATCAGCTGAAGAAATGGGACCTAAGGGAGATTTTGTAACATCATTCACATGGACAGCAGAGCAAGAGCGCGTCAGTCTGTCTCTAGAGGGATATTGTTGATGCACAGCAGAAAGACCAAAACTTCTTTGGCTAATCAAATTGCTAAAGATAATTTATGCCTTCTCATTTCAACGTAGCAACTGATTTTGTGATTGCAACAAAAATGATTAGGAGGGAGGAATGCACGTTTTTGGAAGCCTGGAAATAAATAACAGAGTTTCAATGAAATTGTGTGCAGTTGCAGTAGTGGGACAAAATGGAGCAGAAGGGCCTTGCTTACCTGCATTGCCAGTAACCATGAGGGGTGAGGCAGCTGAGAGGATAATCATGATAATATTAATTTATTATTTATACCCAGCCCATCTGGCTGGGTTTCTCCAAAATAATAATAATAATAATAATAATAATAATAATAATAATAATAATAATAATAATGTGATAGTACCACCCTGATCTGTTCCACAATGCCACTACTATGTAGCAGCTATGAGACTGAGCTGCAGACCAGAAAACTCTTCCTTCAGATATTGCCTCTGCTCTAAACTCAAGTCACTTTCTCTCGTCCTCACTGTCTCCATCAGTAATGACAGTGACCTACTTTGCAAGACTGTTGTACAGATTATGAGATAATATATGTTTAAGGCTTTGAACCCTTAAAAAGCACTGTGTAAATGGTAAGTTGTACAGTGGTACCTCGGGTTACATACGCTTCAGGTTACAGACTCTGCTAACCCAGAAATAGTACCTCGGGTTAAGAACATTGCTTCAGGATGAGAACAGAAATCGTGCTCCGGAGGCCCCATTAGCTAAAGTGGTACCTCAGGTTAAAAACAGTTTCAGGTTAAGAACGGACCTCTGGAATGAATTAAGTTCTTAACCCGAGGTACCACTGTATTATTAGGAATACAGTAGACCCCAGGCATGAATAGAGTAGACCAGCAAGTCCCAATGTATCAGGTGGGATTATGAAGACCCCTAGTTCTGGGTCTTGTCCCAAGGCAAGGAAGTGGGTTTGAGCAGCTGCGTCTCACTCCGCCAACAGTGGAAAACTCACTGTTGGTCTGGACACTTCAGCTGACTGGGAGCCAGCCGTTATCCCATCACAGTACTAAGCCATGAATCTGGTGTATGGAGACTTGCTGGTAACAGGGACCATCAGGCAGTTATTGTGTCTCTGTTGACCCAAATTGGTGGACTCCAGGCTTCCAATGACTGCAGGCTTCTTGTTATCTTTTTTCTGCTTTGTTTTCCATCTTCTGTTATCTGATACTCTGTAATCTCACAGGCAGCAAAGGTCCTGTTTTACCATTATCACACATGGTACATATTTTTGGGTAGGGAGGCGTCCATTTTAGCCATCTCCCTGAGGCCTTTTCGCCTAGCTAGTATTTCAGCGTCATCCTCTGTGCTAGAACTGACTGATGTCCAGCCCACAGCTGTTGACTCTGGCCACCAAGGGCACAGATGAAGCATTTGTTCTAATTTAACTGTTTTATGGTGTAGTTTCATCAAATGCTGAACATGCACCTCTTTATCCTTACCTTTGACACCTGAGGTACATATTTTTTGAACCACCCTGTTCTCTGGAGTGCAATCTGCTTTAACTGTTTTAATATTTTTAAATTCTTATAACCTGACCTGTGACCCCATGATGAAGGGCGGGAAAGAAAAATCCAGTTGTTGTTGTTACATAGGTGCACCAACAGTTACAATCTAATTAAGTCTGCTCCTAAATGAGTTTTGATTTGTTCCTCCCAGTGGTTGTTACTATAAACATATGTGAGAATGCAATGCCGCAAGAGAACGTTCACCGGCTTCCCACTATATCATCTCAACAAAGAGAAGTATACCTGTTTTATTCACTGATTTGATGGGTATGTTTTGGTGATCTTGAAAGCAGGGATAATTGCAGAAGCCTCACATTTGCTTAATCTGCTCCTGAGGCTGGGAAAGACCAGATACCAAAATACCAACCGCCACAATATTTTAGTAGTGAAAATGGCCGGGCTCAGTGGTTTTTTCTCCTTAAAAATAATGTTTAGGGGTCCTCTCATTTTCCTACTCTTATTGAAATACTGCCCCTCAATGAGGCCAAACTTAGATTCACAAAATGTTGAGGGGTGTGCGTACCCCTGCGTCCCCCCAGAAAAAAAGCCCTGGATGGGCTTGTTCGTAGTGGCTGTCTCACTACCACTGGGCGCGGAGTGCATCAGACAAGGGGCAGCAAAGTCTGTCCCCTTACCAGGGCCGGATTTAGGTTTGATGAGGCCAGAAATGTTTTCTATTTTATTTGTTTTTTATTTTATATTTTGGAAATGTACATCCAGTTTCTTTTCCTTTAATTTTTTGGGGGGCCCCCAAGAGAGTGGGCCCTAAGTTACAGCTTGTTTAGCTTATACATAAATCCGGCACTGCCCTTTACGACAACTTTTGGGGTATCAGTGGTTGCACACGGTTGTCTGAGCTGCCCCCCTGGGCTGCTTCTCTCACTGCCGTCATTTCCCCTCTCATTTTAATCAGCTCACAGCAGGTCATTCCTGCCAACAAACCGGCTTGCTAGTTCCTGCAGACGGGCTCCTCTCTGGCCCTTAGAAAGGAAGCAGGCAGAGATTTAGGGAGATGTTGGTGACAACATACTCTGCATCCGCCATGCTTAAAATATTATAGTCAGGAAATGGGGCTTAAACGTCTCTAATTAGAAGCAACTCAGCAGACCACTTAATGATTTTCCTGTTTGCTGTACCAGTCGTAATTCCACAGGATTCAAACTGTAATGCAATAGGATACTGTACAAGAAATGATAAAAGACACTTAAAAATCAATATGAAAATTCAGTGCTGTGGATGTGCCGTCTCCCATCTTCAACCACAAATCTACAGACACGCTGCGGACCACCTGATTGATGCTCACACGGACCACTGGTGGTCCATGGACCACCGTTTGGGAATCCCTGCGCTAGAGAAACCAGGGGCGCTGGCATTCCTGAACCTGTTTTGCTGCTCCTCTTGCTGCCTCTCTCTCCTCTTTCCCGCTGCTTGAAATCTTTACCTGCGGATGAGCTTTTGCCTCAGGCAGAGAGAAGTTCTCTCTCCTCTTGTCATATTTACGGCCTCCTGTTCAGAAAGGGCTGGGACACCAATTTGAAGTGCATGTTCCCAACCTCCCTGTTGCCAGGCAATCCTGGAGAGGCTTCTGCTTGTTCGTGCCGCTTCTGCTTTCAAGCGGCTCCAAGCAGTTCCAATCCGGTTTTTAAGCTTTTGCAGTTTAGAAGTTCATTTGCCAAGTGACCCAAAGCAGACAAGGTTAAGGCTCCCCAGATAACACGGAATCAGATTTCTTTCTCTTAACCGACATACCTTGCTGCTGGCAGCTTCTTTGATTTGATTACAAACCAAATTACAAATTGTTTGTTTGTTTTTAATCTCCCATTCTAAAAGGAGCATGGAAATGGATGTGCATCTCTGGGAGCCACAGGATGGGAGATTTCTCTTGTGCTCAAATCCTGCTTAAGGGTTCCCTCAGGCATCTGTCATGGATGAAGAAAAAGAAGAAGGGTTTGGATTTGATATCCCACTTTATCACTACCCAAAGGAGTCTCCAAGTGGCTCACATTCTCCTTTTCCTTCCTCCCCACAACAAACACCCTGTGAGGTGAGTGGGGCTGAGAGACTTCAGAGAAGTGTGATTAGCCCAAGGTCACCCAGCAGCTGCAGGTGGAGGAGCGGAGACGTGAACCCGGTTCACCAGATTACGAGTCCACCGCTCTAACCACTACACCACACCACTGGCTCCATGGATGCTTTAGCTAAGATTCCTACATTGCAGGGGGTTGGACTAGGTGACCCAAGGGATCCTTTCCAACACTAGAATTCTATGATTCTGTTATTTCATCTGCTTGGCCACTGTAAGAACAGGATGCTGGGAGATAGATAGATATAGATAGATATAGATAGATGATAGATAGATAGATAGATAGATAGATAGATAGATAGATATAGATGATAGATAGATAGATAGATAGATAGATGATAGATAGATAGATACCATATATATAAATATATATAATTGTTGCATCACAAACACACATGACACTAAAAGAATAAACTTAAAAAGAATATACAAGTACAAGTATGAATATAGATACAAATACTAAACAAATAATAAACATATAACCATATTTCACTTCTTGTTTTCTTCCAATTAACTTCCTTCATCCTCAACGTAGGTCTACTTTCATATTTAATAAACTGTTTCCTTCTCATTTTGTTTTTCCCTACTTTTCTTTCTATTTTAGACTTTTACACCTTAATTTGTTTTGCAAATGTTAATCAAAACAAGTCCAGGTATTAATTTGAGATCACTGCTTTTTAAGATAATCTCTATATTTTCCCCATTCCTTTTGAAATTTTTGTTTAGGCTGACCCCTAATTGCATCTGTCGTCGTCGTCTTCTTCTTCTTCTTCTTCTTCTTCTTCTTCTTCTTCTTCTTCTTCTTCTTCTTCTCCTTCTTCTTCTTCTTCTTCTCCTCCTTCTCCTCCTCCTCCTCCTCCTCCTCCTCCTCCTCCTCCTCCTCCTCCTTCTTCTTCTTCTTCTTCTTCTTCTTCTTCTTCTTCTTCTCCTCCTTCTCCTTCTCTTCCTCCTCCTCCTCCTCCTCCTCCTCCTCCTCCTCCTCCTCCTCCTCCTCCTCCTCCTTCTTCTTCTTCTTCTTCTTCTTCTTCTTCTTCTCCATCTTTGTGACAGCTGGACATATTTTCCAGCTTGCTTTGTACTGTTATGAGTTTGGGGGTCTTAATGTTAAAATCTAATCATGTATGGGTGCCAGACCCCTCTAATCCCTGGATCCAGCAAATGTTAAAATATAAAGCCAGGTCAGATTGAGGTGATTGCCTGGGTGATGAGCCATTAAGAGAACAAAGAAAAGGGGGTCTATGCTACAGGGTTTGTATTAGTGTTTTGGGGCTGTGATGTGAACTAGAGGAAAAGCAGCAAGGAACGAGAGAGAGAGAGAGAGAGAGAGAGAGAGAGAGAGAGAGAGAGAGAGGCGTGCTGGATCTCTGCTTGAATTCAAGGCTGTGGGAGAAGCAAGACTCTTTTGGGGTGTTGACGCTGTGAATCCATCCATCGAAGACTCAGGCTGCATATATGTGTAAATAAACCATATATCTTAAGGACACCACAGTTTCTGCTGTGCCTCATTTCCAAAAGTTAACCTCGAACCCTGGGTAAACACCTGGAACCTCCGGAATCTTGTGCCACTCAGAGATTTGGGTGGCGCAGAACAGTGTTTTCCTCAACTTGCTTTGCATGGTTGTGAGAGAGTCCCAAGAGATAACCCTTGTCTTAGTTTTTTCAGAGCAGCCTGGCATTCATAACCACCTTGATTTCTGCTTGTTTCGAATCAAACGGTTGGGATAATATTGAACAACAGGAAGGCAGAAGAGGGTTATCCACAAGACGCACTGTGTTGACAGAGAGCATAGTTAGATTGACTACATTTGTTTCAAAATCTGCACAGTTGGGATAAAATAGGAGTAGCAGATCAAAATACAGTCCATATTTTTTCTCTCTTGGTACTGAGGAATGTTCCCTATTATTAGACAGCAACAGTAGCAGCACCTCTCTCTATAATCAGGACTAGCAGGACATACCTGACTTCCAATTGTGAGCATAAGGTTGTCATGGACAGTTGTTTCTCCATCTTTGTGTTATATCACTTTTCACGTGACAGCCATTTTGTGTAATGCTACACCTGACTGAAGTCATCCTGTGTTGTGCCTCCTCTATGGCAGCCATTTTGTGCCTGGCACCACAGCACTCTCCCAAAATTCAGAATGTGCCCACTAGTCCAAAAAGGTTGGTTACCACTGCCTTATCCCAATAAATAGATACTTTCAGAACAACAAGCCTTGTAGAAGAAGAGGGATTGTGATCCTTGAACGATTGATGATTCTTACCATTTAACTCTCTAAAAGCAAGGCATTCAGGGGTTCGGAGTGAAAATAAAGATGAAATGGATCGTTCATTAGCTGGCCATTTCACAACCTATTTTGTTTTGCCATTATCCCTAGTCAAATGATTATGCGCAATCTGCTAAGTGTTTCCCTTTGCAGCAGAAAAAGAATGGCTGATTTAGCTAATGAAGACCTCGTTGCCCTTACAACCGTATATTATGTAGCAAGCTGGCAGTTTTGTTTTTACTGCAGCAGATTTTATTAAAAGGGACTCTTGGCAATTCAGCTTTATCCCACTCAGTTGCCACGTCACACGCTGAGGTGGGCTGGCCAGGCTGTTTAGGTGACGTTACACTGATGATGAATTCTGCACTTCCCAACATCATGAACAGCGCTGGATTTGCGTATAAGCTAAACAAGCTATAGCTTCGGGCTCCACTCTCTTGGGGCCCCCCCAAAACAATTAAAGGGGGAAAAATTGGACGTACATTTCCAAAATATAATATAAAAATAAAATAAAATCTAAATACAGCAACAGTGTTTTTGTTTTGTTTTTGTTTTGTTTTGTTTTGTGTTGTGTTGTGTTGTGTTGGCTCCTGTGATGTAAGTAATGGGCCCCGTCTGCTAGCCTGCACCCTAAAATATCCCTGGTTTGCTCATTTCTATATATAGGGTGCCTACATTCTGCACGGACTGGTTGCAGGGCAACATGTGCAAATGGCTTTAGATACCGGTACCTATTAGGTCTATAAATTACCATATAGCATATATTCAGCAACAATTTGTTGTTGACAAAGGACAGCTGGACATAGAAAGGGCCCCATTACCTTCAGGAGCTTAGGGCCTCATCCAACCTAAATCTGGCCCTGATCATGAAAGGGTCATCCAGACCTCCTCTTCAGGAGCAATGACATGCACAGTCTTGATTTTTTTTTTTAACTAGTGGCCAGATGCTGGTCGTTTTCAGCAAGTGATTCAGTAGCAAGAGAAGTGCCAAGCAAATAGAACAAGTTTGTTCTGAAGCCAGGAGTTTCTTTCGCTTTCTGAATAAAAACTTCAAAGCAAATTCCAAAACACAGTAGACCAAGGTAGCCTTTCCTGTACCTAGTGTAGCTCTGCTCTTCACGGCAAGATGGGGCAGGTCCCTACCCTGACGGGATTTTCTTTTGAGGAGACAAGTGGTGTAGATTACATTTGAACAGGAACAGTGGGCTCATCTCCTGAGAGGCACACTATTGTAACGGCGGCTTTATTTTATTTCTTAAGTTTGTGTACTGCCCTTCATCCGTAGATCTCAGGGCAGTTCACAACACAAAAATACAATATAAAAAACTGGATTGCCCAGTTGCCCAGGCTGTATCCTATGGATAAAATGTGTGAGGTCATCTGCATCAAGGGGATCCACTGAATGATTTTAACATCTTTCTTAAGATGCCACTAGTCTCCCTGCCTTGCAAGGAAACCAACCCAGGAACAGACCACGACAGAGAACATTAGTACAATATATGGAACTTGGAGATGAGGCTTCCACAGTTTGGGGGAGAGAGAGAGAGAGGTGCTGAGGCAGTGGTTTTTTGAGTAAGAATATGGGTGCTACAACTATGGTAGAGTATTCCTCTTTTATCTATCAAACGTTAGGGAGTCAAGGACCTGGTACCTCATTTTCTTCTTCTTCCCCTAGTACTGTAGTCACTACACCCTTCCATAATTTTGACTAAGCCAGGCTTCTGAGGGTATAGGAACAGAACGTCTTTTCAGTGTTGTGACTCAACTCTGGAAAATATGGAGTTGTGGTAATAGCAGAAAGTGGGGAGGTGCGGAGATCAAAATGAGCCAGACAGAACGGGATCCTTCTGCTCTTTTTAAAATAAGATATTGTACTAATGTGCATCTGAGTGTCTCAGTCTCTCCTTCCAAGCTAGCTCCAGCTCAAAGAGCTGCAATCGTGCCAAAGATAAGGTCTGGCATGCTAAATTGTTAGGAAAGGTAACTGGCACCATTAAATTTTACAACTGTGCTTTTAACAGCTGTTGGCAAATAGAAATTCAGCCGGGGAAATTGTCCCCTATCATTGCACCTGCATTTCAGTAAAAGCTTTGTCTGTTCTGCTGAATTTCTGCTTTTCTGAATTTTGCCTGTGACTAAGACACAGGAGCCGTTGCCAGATCAAAGTTGGCAGCCCGTGGTTGTGCAGCCTTCATGTTCCAGTGCCATGGAGCCGCCACCTTGGGCATGTCAGTTACAGCCAGCTTGAGAGCTGGTTCTCTGCCTTCCCACCATCTTCTGAGGCTTGCAGTTTATTTAATTACTATTTGTCCCGCTAGATTTGTCAGCAAGAATATACTTGATTAGGCTCAGAGAAAAATGCTAAGAAAAGGAGCAGCAGTCGTTATTTTAAAAAATAACCACATCACTGGGAAGTGTTTCTGTGCAAATGTGGAACTGTTTGTTCTTAATATGATGCAATTAAAAGATGGCCAATATTGGAAGACGGTTAGTGTGGCTTCTTGCAAGTTCAGCTGTGTCAATCCACATGGAGGTCCAAGCATGGTCTCTGTCTTCTTTCAGGCTAGCCCTCTTTTGAGTGTGGTTTTTAAAAGGCCACAAAGAATGAAATTGCGGTATGTGAAAAACTCTCATCAAATAGCTTTTATCCCTACCCTTGCAATATATTTGAAAGACATGTTGACCAATGATTGGAATTTATCATTACACCTTCTCCCATTTTGTGAGAGCCCTCTGCTTTAAACCATAAAGAAGGCTGATCGCCGAAGAATGGATGCTTTTGAATTCTGGTGCTGGAGGAGACTCTTGAGAGTCCCATGGACTGCAAGAAGATCCAACCTCTCCATTCTGAAGGAAATCAGCCCTGAGTGCTCACTGGAAGCACAGATCCTGAAGCTGAGGCTCCAAGACTTTGGCCACCTCATGAGAAGAGAAGACTCCCTGGAAAAGACCCTGATGTTGGAAAGATGGAGGGCACAAGGAGAAGGGGACGACAGAGGACGAGATGGTGGGACAGTGTTCTCGAAGCTACCAGCATGAGTTTGACCAAACTGCGGGAGGCAGTGGAAGACAGAAGTGCCTGGCGTGCTCTGGTCCAGGGGGTCACAAAGAGGCGGACACGACTAAACGACTAAATACAACAACAACATACCATGCTGTGAAGGCTTCCTCTCCCATATTTATACCTCTTGTCACTGACACTCAGGGCAGACATGAAAATTGGCTGTGGTTGAGCTTGTGCCAAGACATAACCCCTGCGAGGGTTTCACTGCAATTGGCAAATAATTAGAATAATTAGTGCCTGGCGTGCTCAGGTCCAGGGGAGTCACGAAGAGTGGGACATGACTAAACAACTAAACAACAACAACAACAAAGCAGGCATTCAGTCCCAATGTCCTTTGGTGAGTCTTTGACCCTCCTCAGCCAGGTCCTCATGGTTCTGAACTAGACTAGTTAGAGAACTGGTCACTCCAGCTTTATTCATCCATCCTGCAGCATAGCTGTGCTGGCATGAAACGGAAACGACAACTAATCCAGAATGCGGCAGCGAGACTGATGACTGGGAGTGGCCACCGGGACCATATAACACTGGTCCTAAAGAATCTTCGCTGGGTCCCAGTAAGTTTCCAGGCACAATTCTGACCTTTAAAGGTACTGACCTTTAAAGTCCTAAATGGTCCTGGCCCAGTATACCTGAAAGAGCGTCTCCACCCCCATCATTCAGCCCAGACATCAGTAAACAGACATAGGCTCTTGGCATGGGGCTGAAATTCTACAGCAATTGCCCCCTTTGGCTTTACCATAGGGATATGCACTGAAGGATTATTATGGGGAAAGATTGCAACATTGACTGTCGTGTGGAACCTGATTTAATTCTGCTTCCAGCTGACGGCAGCCCAGCAGTTTTGCAGAACTGCTAAAGAGACCCGAATGTGGAGAGAATCCATTGTAAAACTTCCTTTTTTGGAGTTTGGTATTTAGTTGGCAAAGGATGGCAAATATAATTGATTTGGATTTTATATTATAGTTTATTTCTTTGCTGCCTTTTGACCAAAATGGAAACACAAAGATTAAGCAAGACAATGAACTACAACTTTAAACCAAGTTTAAATGGCATCTTCAGTGGGAACATGCTTCCCCAGGCCTAAAAGCACAAAGGCAGCCTCCTCAGAATGCCAGGGGGGACAGTATTTGTTTCGTTGCACATCTTTGGGGTGGACGGCCCCATTTTCATTATATACCGTATTTTGAGCAGTACCATACCACTTTAACTAATAATCCAGTAAGGCTGTAGTTTGCTGAGGGCACTGAGAGCTCTTGAGAGGCCCCTATTCCCCTCACAAAGCTACAATGATCAGCTTTACGATCCCTCTGGGTATCATAGCTCTCTGAAGGTAATCACACGCCAAGCGGAGGTCTCCTGCTGAGATCAGATTAACCTTCAAAGAATGCTAGTCGTACAAACCATGAATCCCGTCTTACGGCAAACCCTGGTTAGTTGAGGAAGCCTGCTGCACAAGCCATGGGGCGAAGCTGACAGGGCCGGCCCACCCATGAGGCATGGTGAGGCAGTTGCCTCAGGCGGCAGGCTGGGTACAGCTGGGAAGCATGGCAGATCCACACCCCGAGGTGCGTGCCCCTCACCACCTTCTGGGCTTGTCGCCTGCCAACATTGCCTCTGCCCCGCTGCCCCCGCCTGCTCCTCTCTGGCCTCCTTCTGGGCATCGGGACTTCCCAGGGCTGCCTCCAGTTGCCTTGGGCAGAGGAAGAGGAGGAAACAACAGAGACAGAAGTGGAGGAGGAGGAGGCGGGGCACCATTTTCTCTTTTGCCTCAAGCAGCAAAATGTCGTGGACCCACCCTGGAACTTGACTTGTTACCAGAGTTTGTGGTGAGCCAGGCCAGCATTCTTTTGGGCAAAGGTGTGTGTGAGGGGGGTGGCACTGTGGTCTAAACCACTGAGCCTCTTGCGCTTACCAATCAGAAGGTCAGCAATTTGTATCTGCTCCCATTGCTCTGTTCCAGCTCCTGCCTACCTAGCACTTCAAAAGCATACCAACATGAGTAGATAAATAGGTACCACTGTGGCAGGAAGGTAAATCACGTTTCCATGCACTCTGGCACTCAGCAAGGTGTTCCATGCGCCAGAAGCAGTTTAGTCATGCTAGTCGGAAAGCCGTCTGCGGACAAACGCCGGCTCCCTCAGCCTGAAGCAAGATGAGCACCGCACCCCATAGTCAAGTTTGACTGGACTTAACCATCCAGGGGTCCTTTACCTTTTTAAACCTTCTCTCAAAACAACAGAAGGAGAGGAGAGGGGCAGGGAAGAGTACGCAGGGAACACTTTGTTCAGGCACACAGCAGGTCAGCCACATAGTGTTAAAGCACAATTTAGTTTTATGTGCAGTTCTAGAAACCTGACACGGGTGGCGCTGTGGGTTAAACCACAGAGCCTAGGACTTGCCAATCAGAAGGTCAGTGGTTCAAATCCCCGCGATGGGGTGAGCTCCCGTTGCTCGGTCCCTGCTCCTGCCAACCTAGCAGTTCGAAAGCACATCAAAGTGCAAGTAGATAAATAGGTACCGCTCTGGCGGGAAGGTAAACGGCGTTTCCGTGCGCTGCTCTGGTTCGCCAGAAGCGGCTTAGAATCAGAGAATCATAGAATCATAGAGTTGGAAGAGACCACAAGGGCCATCGAGTCCAACCCCCTGCCAAGCAGGAAACACCATCAGAGCACTCCTGACATATGGTTGTCAAGCCTCTGCTTAAAGACCTCCAAAGAAGGAGACTCCACCACACTCCTTGGCAGCAAATTCCACTGTCAAACAGCTCTTACTGTCAGGAAGTTCTTCCTAATGTTTAGGTGGAATCTTCTTTCTTGTAGTTTGGATCCATTGGTCCGTGTCCGCTTCTCTGGAGCAGCAGAAAACAACCTTTCTCCCTCCTCTATGTGACATCCTTTTATATATTTGAACATGGCTATCATATCACCCCTTAACCTCCTCTTCTCCAGGCTAAACATGCCCAGCTCCCTTAGCCGTTCCTCATAAGGCATCGTTTCCAGGCCTTTGACCATTTTGGTTGCCCTCCTCTGGACATGTTCCAGTTTGTCAGTGTCCTTCTTGAACTGTGGTGCCCAGAACTGGACACAGTACTCCAGGTGAGGCCTGACCAGAGCAGAATACAGGCTTAGTCCTGCTGGCCACATGACCCGGAAGCTGTACGCCGGCTCCCTCGGCCAATAAAGCGAGATGAGCGCCGCAACCCCAGAGTCGTCCACAACTGGACCTAATGTACAGGGGTCCCTTTACCTTTACCTAGAAACCTGAACAAATGCTGTAGGAAATGCCTGACCATTTCCTCCTCACCCCCCACGCAATTTACAAGTCATGATCTTCCGGGTGCCGTGGGCCAGTCCAGGCAGAGCTTTCCTGGTGGCAACAGAAGCCCTGGCTACGGGCAGGATAAGACCAAGTCACCTGCATTTTGCCAGCAAGGCACAAGCGCTGATGAACTGTGATTCCACTTTCTGCAGCAAAGACACCTCCTCCCTCTCACCTGCAAAACAAGACAAAACAAAAACCAACAGCTCCATTGCTTGAAGGCGGAAAACAACAACTTTAACCAGTCATTGGGAATGAGGGGAGTGCTTTCATCTCTAAAGGCTGCACTTCTTTGTGTGTGCTAAAAACAATAGCCTGGAAGGCCCTGGGGGAAGAGTGGAGCGTGGGAGTTTGCCAAACATGGGATGTTCTCAGAGCGGATGGCATTTGGTAGGCGTGCGTTGAAACAAAGGCTCACTCTTTTCCCATGTGAGATTTCTGTACACTCTTGGTGAGGGACTCCATAGTCAGTCTGGGGGTAATTTCGATTGCAAAACCTTTATCAAGTGTCCTCCGAGCCATTGGGGCAGCTACTGCAGGCTGCCATGGCACATTTCCTGACCCACCAGACGCCTGGTTTGCCGCTCTCTGTAAAAAAACGACAACAAACATTCAGATGGGGGGAAGCTGCTGCGGTCTTTGTTACAAGCAGTTCTCACCAAACTGGTCAATCCAGTTCATGCCCATAATTTAACTTTCCAGGCCATTTGCCAATACTGTGAGTCTTTTCAATATGCAAACTAATCTTGTGGTGGAAGCAGGCTGCTGCTGCTGCTTCTGCTGCCTCTCTGTCCCCCTCCCACCCATATCTACGTCTGGAGGGCTGCAATATGGCTGCTGCTAAGTACAGCCTCATGTGGGCAGCCGAGTATTCCTTTGGTGCCCAGGGTCTCAAAACCAGCAGGTGTACAGTGAAGAGATGTACAGATTGGAGCTGGGTGGAAGAGGTGCATTCACACTCTGCAAAAGTCCTATGCTGCCTGAACAGTGGGAGGGGGCCACTTCTGTGTCCATCATTACAGTGGTACTTCGGGTTAAGAAATTAATTCGTTCCGGAGGTCCGTTCTTAACCTGAAACCGTTCTTAACCTGAGGTACCACTTTAGCTAATGGGGCCTCCCGCTGCTGCCACCACACAATTTCTGTTCTCATCCTGAGGCAAAGTTCTTAACCCAAGGTACTACTTCCGAGTTAGACAAGACAGCACTTAGAGCAAGGAGTTCATTGAGGGGACGCAAGTAAAATGGCCGAATAACTTCGCTCTCTTGGCAACAGGGGCCTTGAAGACTTGAGTATGCACTTGAGAAAACACTGCAGCAGCTAGCCTTACTCAGTCACCTTTGACAACTAGGGTGGGGGAGAAAAATTCAATTCACTTTGCATTCGGAGGCAAATCTATCAGTTTTGCATGTTCTGAAACAATATGTGAACCACAACACAGCCATACTTTGAAATTTGCACTTTTGCGAATTTAGCAGTGTGGTTCTCCAACCAACCATCATTTACAAAAATGCATCTGTTAGGAGAAAGTGAGCATAAAAACGAACACATTAGTAAAAACTAATGCATTATATTGAGAGAAATTGCTTGCCCATATGTGCACATTAGTCAAAATGGCATAAAAATGTGTTTATTAGGAGAAATCTACACCAAAATGATGGTGAGATTTCATGAGGATTTTGTTTTTAAAAATCACAAATTGCTGCAGAAATGTTGTGGTACAGTTATGTTTTCAAAATGCGCCAAGTAATTCTGTGAGGTAAGTCACAGTTATCCCCACTTGGGGGGGGGAGGCTGCCCACAACCACATAGGAGGTCCCTGGACTCAGGTCTCCCTGATCCAAGCGCAAAACCCTCGTTTCTTAAGCCACTGGCTCATGTGTGATGCTGCCTTTCATGATGAACACAGTGCAAGCAAAAGTGTTTAAAAGGAAGGAGGCTCATTTCCCTCGCAGAAATCATATTTGCTATTCTCCACTTGGGAGTAAAAATGTCAGTAAGGGCAGATCACCTGGGCATGTTTTTCCGCTCCACTTACCAGACGTATAAAGTAAGCAAGCACTAAGTGTGGTGTATAGGCAGGAACATCCTCTCCTTTAGGGACAGAGGACTTTTGATCCCAAAGAGTCTCCTAGTCAAGAGGAGAGATTTAGGGGCAGGGAAGGAGAGGTTTGGTTCCTCCGATCACAGTAACTCTGTGGAATTCAATGCAGCTTCTTCCTCTGTTGCAAGTGAAGATTTGTTTATGGCTCGTTCTGTGTTTGTAACGCTACTAAGGGAACTGACAGAGTCTGTTCACTACGGAAAGCCCTCTTTGAACCCACCAGGGTCTGCATTTATAACTCTCTGGTTGCGTATCAGTACTGCAAGAGAAGCGCCGACAACTTTCATTTTTTAAAATAAATGATTCTTATTGGTTTTACATATAATCACATTACGTAACATCGTACCCTCTTATTTTATCTCTTTGTCTCAACTGAGCCTAACGATTTCCCTCCCTCCCGTCTGATGGGTTACAAAATTAAACTTTACATCTTTACATTTCACTTCATTTCCTATCCTTGTTGTATCATTCCCTAAAATATTATATTACTCAACCTGAATAGGTAGCAATTTCATCTTACAAATCTTCAGATAACCCTGCTAATGATGTTAATTGCTTACAGTTGTCTTTCAAATATAATATGAATTTGTTCCAGTCCTTTTGGAATGCTTGGTCTCGCAGGTTCGGGATTCTTCCCGAAAGTTTTGCCAGTTCTGTAAAGTCCATCAACTTCATCTGCCACTCTTCTTTTGTTGGTAACTCCTCTTGTTTCCATCTTTGGGCTAACAAAATTCTTGCCACAGTTCCTGTATATAAGAACATTTTTTTTATCTTGTCTCGGTATCTCTCTACCCACAATACCCAATAAGAAAGCTTCTGGTTTTTTAACAAATGTGTTTTTAAACATAAGCACCAGCAACTTTCAGCCCTGCTCCCAGCATACACACAACGCATTTCTGGAATACCGTATTTTTCGCCCTATAGGACGCACCTTTTCCCCTCCAAAAATGAAGGGGAAATGTGTGTGTGTCCTATGGGGTGAATGCAGGCTTTCGCTGAAGCCTGGAGAGCGAGAGGGGTCGGTGCGCACCGACCCCTCTTGCTCTCCAGGCTTCGCGCAGCTCTCCGCAAGCCGTGGGAGCCCATGCCAGGCTCCCGCGGCTTGCGGAGAGTTGCCTGCATGATGAAGCCTGGGCGCACTGAGCTCAGCGCGCCCAGGCTTCGCGCAGCTCTCCGCAAGGCGCAGGAGTCCGGCACCGGGCTCCCACGGCTTGCAGAGAGTTGCCTGTTCTGGGGGCTGGGATCGGGGGAAGCTCGGGCTTCCCCCACCCCAGCCCCGCACCTGGGGGGAAAAATAAATTTCCCCCCCTTTATTTCCCCCCCAAAAAACTAGGTGCGCCGTGTGGGACGGTGCGTCCTATAGGGCGAAAAATACGGTAACTATCTCCTGCTTTGCGGTGCCTGACTGGAAGTCAAGCCAAGAACTGAACTGACTGGGAAGGATGGGGCAAGAAAGAATTTCCATCATGGCAGCATCTTGAAGTTGCACGTGGCTGACGACATCTGGGATTAAAGCAGCCCCTGTTGTCCTCCGAAGTGTGGCACTCACTAGCACACACAACTGGCACAGATCTGCCTACAAGTTCCTCCAATACAGGGTGTGAGGCCTATTTCTCACTTACCACCTGCCGGGGATTTTTTTTTTTTAAAAAAAACTTTGTACAGCTAGAGAGACACAACACATAAATTATAAATACTTTGTGCCACCTGCTGCAACAACCATCTTCTGCTCTTTCTTTCAGCAACGGGATCATGTTCTCTAGCTGGACTTGATCTGAAGAAACTGGGAGGCGAGGAGGAATGTGATCCAATGCGTTCTGGAAAAGCAGCTTTCCATTTTAGCAGAATCCAAGAGTCGTGGAAGACCCAGCCCCCAAAGAGTGGCTGCTTGTTGGGCTTCCGTGGGCAGGCCCCCCCACATTTCGCCCGCCCGACCCTTCTCTCTGCTAGACCTTGACTCAGCCGGCCCTTGAAAAAAACAACTAGGAAAACCAAAACCCAGCCCTGCAAAGATTGTGATGTAAAAGTATAGTGATTTAATGTACTGAAATTGGGAATTCTTACACACATTACTGTATGTTTAGTTCTGCAGTGTTCCCCGGTAACTCTCATGCGCTTGGTTAACTTTGGTCACATGGGATATATTTTTATGACATTCTCCATTTTGTTTTGTGTGTGATGGACTCGCCTGCAATGGCTGCGTCTCCATGAACACTGAAGAAGAAGCCTTAGATAACTCTCTCCAAACGCAATAGAGGAGAGGCATGCTAATGTTTCTGTGCGAAATGTGCAGTCATACCTCATGTTATGTTTGCTTCAGGTTACGTTCTTTCATATTACGTCCTGTGGCGACTCGGAAGTACCAGAAAGGGTTACTTCTGGGTTTCGCCGCTCGCGCATGCGCAGAAGTGCAAAATGACGTCACACGCGTGCGCAGAAGTGGCGAATCGCAACCCGCGCGTGCAGAGACGCACCACTGCGGGTTGCTCTCTTTTCATGTTGCGAACGGGCCTCTGGAATGGATCCCGTTCGCAACCAGAGGTACCACTGTATGTGACAGAAAGAAGTACAGACGTTGATTTTCTCCCAAAGAAGCATTAAGGAGAAATCAGCTGGAAGGAGAAAGTGGAAACCTCTCAGAAGGACCTGCATGGCTTGGCTGGGTTATGTGCATAAGGCTGAGTGCAAGTACTGAAAGAGGGGGAAGCACAGTTTGCTTGAATGTTTAAGGAAGAAGCTGTAATCTTCTACCAGGAAAAACTCAGCCCATGCTTGGATGTGAATGTAAATACTTTGCATATATTCTTCTTTAGCTATATGTTCTGCTAGTAAAAGCTTTAGAATACTTGAACAAGTATTTGGACATTGTTCTAATTTCAAGAAAAGAGCCAGTATCGCACATGATTTGGCTTCCTGGCTGCAATTTACCTACCCTGCCAACCAAAACTGTGAAATTAGCTGAAACACGTTTCATATATCCAGCAGTGTTACACGCTTGTCCGCTGTGTCTACAGTTCCAGCTTCTAAGACAATCTCTCTGGATTCCTCAAGGTCAATGCTTCTTTCATTCACTTTCTGTTTGTTTTTGTATGGGGAGAAATGATTAGCATAAACAGAACCCGTCCTGGGAGAAGGACTCCCGCAGTCACCATTAGCTGTTGTTCTGACTTCACTTGTATAAATACTGAGCGCTGAATTCATAAACATTCAGATTTCTATTTTTGGAGTCGAAGGACTCATCTCCTCACAGAAACAGTGCAGGCCAGACGCTCCAAAAAATATATTCAACACAAGAGACTCTGCAGAAAGAGGCCTGGAAGATCCCATAGCGTTATGGCCATGTGGTCTGTAATTCAAAGGCAATAGACTTTCCTTCAAAAGAATGAGACCCTCCTGCTTCTTTTCCTGTATTAGCAATGTTCAAAAGTGACATGGTTAGATTAAAAGATTTTATTGCATCCCTTGTTAAAAATGCTTTCAGCTTTTAAGCTAATAAGCAAGGGTTGGAAAGCACAATGGGTCATGTTCGTCCTCCTTTCAGATAAGAGGGAAGCATAACCACACACTGAGAATGGTCGTGTCTGCAGATTGGATTACTGAGGCACAATGGGAGGAGACCTGGAGGAGTCAGGATCAGGGAAGCAGAAGCCCAAGGCCTGAAAGCTGGGAGAAGCCTCACAAGTTCTGTTCTCCTCCCCAAATCATCATCATCATCAACATCATTATTATTATTATTTACACACACCCATTTTCCCTGACAGGCACTCAAGATGGCGTACAGATGAAAATAAGATGAGCTAAAAACATAGAGAAAGCAATCTTTAAAAAAAACAGTTAACAATCCATGATTGTTAACAATCATATGATTCTAATCCTTTTCTGCAAGGATTTGGAGAAGAAGAATATAAAGTCACAAATGGCGAGATGGAGAATTATCTGGATATAACATTGATGGCGAGGGGGAAAAGCTTTGGGGAAACTTCAGTCCTGGCAGAGAGAAAGCTTTTTGCACACGATTTGGAGCGAATTCAGAGAATGATGGTACTAAATTTATGGTACTCTCTCTGGAAAAAGACTGGAGGAAAAACAAAAAATGGAAGATCCTAAAGGAGATCATGATACTGTACTATTGTAAACAAAACAGGAAATGGAAATATAACAGGAAATGGAATTTGAACATACAGAACTGGACATGAGCTAAACAATATAAATTATGGAATATTAGCCCAATATGTTAGTACAGTGGAGAGATTTTTAAATGGATATGGATAGAAGAATTTACTATCACTAGTATGGAGTGATGGTGGGAATCCGTTGAGGTAAAGTTAACAGAAAATAAAATATATGGTTGACATACACCAATAATAATAGCAATTAGGGAACCGCTCTTGGGCTTTCCATGGGAAAAAGAAATAAAAGAAATATTGTTTAACAGAAAATGGAGAAGGTGGATGTTAGCATGGGCTGAATGTTTTCTTTCTTTTTTTACAGTAGTAAGTATCCCACTGGTTCTCTAGAACAGGTAATAAATAAGATTAAGTTCTGTGCGTGAGAATCTGTCTGAGTGATATCTTTATTTTCTTTTATTTCACAGGTGAGAGGAGGGGTGTGTGTAAAAAGGTTGGTGAAAGAGTTAAACAAGCCAGATCGTGCTCTATGCTGTGGGAGGAGATTGATGATGTTCTGGGACACTGGCAAACATTATAAAGTCATGCCAAACCAGAGTAAATTTGTACTGTTCCATTTATCCACACAACGTTCTTAGTTTATTTGTCAATATTTCCACAGTACAGCTACTTACCAGACTGTTTTATACCAGTTGCTCACAGCTGCGCCAGAAAGATTCTTCCGATGCCCTGTAAAAGACAACTTTATAAGTTTCTTACTACATAAATCTGGATTAGTAGCTATGAACATGCTCAGTAAAAGCTGGTTCTGGGAAGAGGGATCTTGTACTCAACTCCTGCTTCTGGGTTTCCTGTGAGAACAGACTGCTGGACAAGATGGGCTTGATCCAGCAAGCTATTATTATTATTATTATTATTAATATTATTATACAGGATAATGGAAATGCCTGTGTCACCTTCTGGATAATCAAGCAAAGCTCTCCTAAAGAGAAAGCATTTTTTAACTCCACAGAATTGGCCAGGCGAGCCTCTCTAGGCAGGACATTCTGCAGGTAGGAAGCCATCATTGACCAAAGGCCTGTTCCTTTGCCTCCAGACAGAGGGCTCAGCCCCATTTCTGCTTGTCCTGCTGCTTCTCCTCTTGACTGCTGAATCAGAGCAAATGTCAATCATGCTTTCCATGGATTGATGTTTGCTCTGATTCAGCGTTCAAGTGGAAAACCACTTGGAGCCGTGCCTCAAAAGCATGGGACAAGTGGAAAACCACTCAGACCCCTTCTTCCTCGGCATGGCACAAGCACAGGTCTGGATAAGCCCCCAGTGCCTGGGAGAGCAAAAGAACTCAGAGCAGCCCTTTGGCCAATGATTTTAATGTCAAGGGAGGAGCCCTGGGGAAAAGGTGTTCTGAGCATTCTTACACCTGGCTGGACCAACATTCCCCGTGCATGTTCACTCTAGGCTAAGTTTACCAGATTTTTTTCAAAGAATCTGGGGACCCTTTTTTTATTTTTGAAAAGAGGAAAAAAATTAATTTTTAAAAAATATATTAAAATAAATAAATAAAGAAGTAATATCTTCTCTTCTGTGGTCTCCTCTGTCACGTGGCCTTCCTCTGGGCCTCAGCCCGCTCTCTTGGAGCACTAGCTGCCGTGGAGTGGGTCTGGGTCGCTCCTGGGTTCGGCCATGTGTCCTTGTTCTCCTGGTGCTCTAGTACCTCTCCTCCTCAGCGGCACAGCAAGGTCAGGGCTCCCCTCTTTTTTCTTCTTCCTCTTTCTCGCTCTTCCTTCTCCTCCTCTCCTCCTTCTCACTGTCTCAGCTCCGGGGGTTTTACTGGCCCTGCAGCGCCCCTGGGCAGTTGGCCAGATACTCTCGCTCCCGGCTCGATATGGGCTGTGGGAGGGGGGTCAGCGGTTCCCCCAGTTGATGCGCCAGGCGTCCCCGGTTCCCCTTCGGCAGGGGCAGTCTCAGCAGCCCGGAGCCAGCCTGGTAGCGCAGTTGGCTCTGGCTGGCTTCAGGAGCTGCTTGCTGTCGTGGCGTCCGCCATTTTGCCTCACCAGAAGTCCCCATATGATGTGTCTTGTGCCGTTGAACCAATCATGCAACATTCATTCCCTACTAATAAATCTGCAAAACTTAAAATATAAATCCGGGGACATTAAATGAAATCCGGGGACATTCTGGAGACAGATTTGTAAACCCGGGGACTGTCCCCGGGAAACGGGGACGTCTGGTAACCATACTCTAGGCAAACAGGAAATGTTGTACTTGACTGCTCCAGACGATCACATCCCACATTGGGGTGTTGTAATTACACACACAATTTGAATCACGTGAGGGTGAGTGGGGACCAGCATGTTTGCTCCACACCCCGCTGTTGACCTTGTCACCCTCCATCACTCTGAGGCAAGTATCTGCATCGGGGAGCCTGCTGAACTGTTGGAAGTGTTGCCCGGACCTCTCAACTTGCCTCCATCGTGGGCTGAGTGAGTTTCAGCTGCCCAACTCCCAACTCCCTCGCCCCAGAGGGCACCAGCAGGCTGTGGTGTCCAGTAAGGTAGAGCTGACCATCCGGGAAGACCAAAGGTGAGGGCAGCAAATCCCGCCTGAATTGTCACAGGGACACCGTGCTATTTCTGTTCCTGATAACCATACCTGAACATCACTTTTATGGCCATAATGTTTTGTAAGCCACTCTGAGAGCCTCCCTGGGGCTGTAAAGCATGCTGCAAGTATCCCAAATAAATAAATCTGCTGTAGGCTCCCATGCTCTTTGCAGCCCTGGAAGGTGAGGGTTTCTAAGCCATGGGGATATCAGTGCAGTCTCGCTCCCACATTCTCTCCTCATGGGAGTCGTGAGAGATGGACTTAGGATGTGACAGAATGTTGGGAACTGGCTTCATAGCAACGAACCCTGTGAGATACGGCTGAGACTGAGGCCTTTCTGCAGTCCAGATCATGCCTCAGCCAAGCCTTAGCTTTCTCCTCCTTTTTAGTCACAATAGGATAACATCCCAGCTTTGCATAACAACTGGTGTTGTTCACCACCTGGGAGTGAGAGCAGAGAGGGAAGCAGTTCTGGACAATACCATAGCAAACACTTTTTTTTTAAGGACTGGTTGCAAATGTTCTCTAGCAAAATTTGTGCATGTTACAGAATGCATCCCCACCCCAAGAATTTGTTCAAAATTTATTGTGGACAAGTATATGATTATGGTAAATGAGGTGTAAACTTTGTGTGTGTGTGCGCGCGCAGGATATGGCTCAATGAATACTTTTATTCTGGAGCAACTGGAGTACATGGTCTCCAACGAGCTTTTAAAGACACACATAAGGACTCTGTGGTGCAGGGCAGCCCTGCTGTGCATCTTGCGGGTGGGGGCAGTGAGGTCACATCAAGCCTGTCACAGAAAATATCCGATTTGTGCTAGCCCTCAAATGCATGAGTCTAACACAGCAGTGCCATCACAATTCATGCATGATCAGGCTGAAATTTTGTATTTTTCTAGAATACTGTAGCTTGGGCGACCATCAGCTTCACAGTGTACCTTGGGCATAGCGCATGAGCAATGGTGATTGTTCTTTCTCTCCCTTTCTCTCTCTCTCTCTCTCTGCTTACTGGCACTGAACAATTTGGCCGTGTGATGCCGACAATAGGCGGATGCCACTGCCCTTTCCAGTGAGGTTTCTGTTAGCACTGGCCTCCCCTGTTCTCCTGCCAAGAAAACCTTCCCCTGATTTAAGAAAGAGCCATTGTTCCGGGGAGGGCCCAGTGACCATTCCTGGGTTGCAGCAGATAATAACGGTAGTGATTTGCCTTTCATTACTGCAAAGCTAAAGGGCACCGGAGGACACACATAACCAGACATTTGTATAAGCAGCCCCAAAGTAGCTGAAGCTGTGGCTGCGCTTCAGAAGAGGACAACAACATATTGCACTAATGTGTACAATTTCTGCGACAAACCCTTCCTGGCAAATAACATGTTTGACCTTCTCTAATGACCTGTCATCTATGGGAACTTTCCAGACATCACATCAATAAACAAAGGCTACTTAGCCAAAGAGAACTGTAAAGATATAAAGCCCTACTCACATGAGCGGAGCAGTCAGCCAAATGTTCTCTCACAGATTGAGCTGGGCTGTGGCTTTGCCAGTTTTCTATTATTATTGTTTTTAAAAATATTTTACTGATATCCCCTCCCCCATGACACAAACAAGGAAGTTCTACAACCAACACCAATATGCATTCATCAGCAGATAAACAAGCATATAGCTAGAATAAATGCATGCAACATAAATAAGTCCTGATTGTTTCTGATGATGTTCTCTCCAGCATCTTTTCTATATTCTTTTTTACATTTCAAAAGACTGAAGTCTCCTCTACAAGTTTTAGCTTAAAATGACTTCATTGTTGCCTGTTTCTCCCCCGAAATTTCAACTGACTTAATTCCCCTTGTTTTGTGCATGTCACATTTTTCATGCATATATGATGGTTTCAAGTCAGCGCAGCCTGAATTCTTGCTCTCCTTTTGCTTCAGATTGCCTGGCAGCAAGAACTCACCTTCTAAAAGGCTGGGACTCACCACCACCAAAACAGAAACACATACGAAATCTCACGTGGGGGGATTCCCAGATCTCAGGAAGGTTGTGTAAGCATATAGTTATGCTTTTAATTGCCAGAATTCAAATACAGTGGAACCTTGGTTGTCAAACATAATCCATTCTGGAAGACCGTTCAACTTCTGAAACGTTCGACAACCGAGGCGCAATTGCCGGTCCTCAAAATCCATTGAAAAAATGAAGAAACGGGCCTCAGAAGCCATTTGACTTCCGAGGCGCATTCGAAAACGGAAGCATTCACTTCCAGGCTGTTGGCGGTTCGAAAGCTGAAACTTTCGACTTCTGAAGCGTCAAACGACTAAGGTTCTACCATACTAGCAAGAGGAGGAGAAGTTCAGGACGTAATCCTTCTTCTGACAGGAAATGCTGGATGGAGGGGGCGGGAAAACACAAAAAGTGAGAAGTTGAGGAGGGTCAGTTGGGGGGAAGTGAGAAATGTCCCTGTTTTCATCTGAGGAATGTTGGAGGGTATGCTATAACCACTACTGCCTTTCATCGCCACCCCCTACTTTGTCTTGCAGAATACAACTAGGCGAAAACTTCCATTCTGCAGGCAATTCACTTTCTGTATTGGATATAGACCAGAGCTCTCTCTTCAAGCATTCTGTAAGCATGTTAGCTAATCCTATGAGGAAAGGCCACACAGATGATCACACTAGATCCTACCCCCCCCAAAAAAAATTGTTGTTACACTCCACAAATAGTGGAGTGTACTATCTGAGGTGGGGAACTTGCTGAACCCATGGAAGATCCCTGAATGTATTAGAACCTGAGCAGACAGTTGCTCCCCAACTCCTGGAGGGTGACAGGAAATGGGGAACAAGACAGATGGTGAAAATCATGAATCAGGACCAAGCAGAGAAATAAACACCTTTCCTTATTCAAGTGCCCTTACAGTAATTATTCCAGAACAGAGGAAAGGGGGCCCATCCCTGCTTCTTTCCAACAATCAAAATGTTCAGCAATCCAACGAAACAGATTCTTCAAGTCGGGTGATCTTGAGTTTGCGCTCCAGGTCAGTTAGAAGTCGGAGGTTCAGAAGGTGACCCAAAGGAAGCTTGAATGCTGGGATCGGGGGAGGGGGAGAGAGATCTATATTTGGGGGACGGGGGGGACCAGGTTCGTTTCCCTCCTACACCATGTCAAGGCTAATTCTGGTTTCTGATGGTGAAACCCTTCTGGGTTTGGGCACCAGCTATTGTTGCACCAAACAGCAGGGCAGGAAGGAAGTTACAACATCATCTGAAGTGCTCAGATTTCCAAGGCGCTCCTCATGTTGTCAGGGTTCAGGGGAAATAAGTGTTCCGAATGCACAACATCTCAGTGAACATTGCGGCAATCCTGCCAGCCATGCAAGGTCAGAAATGGAGAGGAGATCAAGAAGGAGGTGCTTGTTTAAGGTCATCTGGTGAGTTCATGGTTTAGGCAAGATTTTTATCAGCACCGGTGTGCTTGGCCAGACCTGAGTTCTGGTGAGTTCCAACGAAACAAAAAGTCCTGCTCTTCCAACTCTACAAATCTATAATTTCTTGATTCTATCCACAGATATGAAAAGAGTGGTTTAAGTCATCAGAGAAGTGACAGCAAAGTTAAGAGCTCTCCTCCTTCTCTTGTAGTGCATCCCCCCTGAGCATCCCTTCGGACGCAGGCCTTTAAATATTATATCAACTGCAGTCTATTAAAGGGGTATCCCCCCCCGCCTATCTCACCTAATTTGTCCATCTTTTGGCCCTGGGCAAAATGCAGTTGCAGTTCCCCTGTCCCACCAGACTTTGCTGCAGATTGCCAAGGCAAGAGAATAATCTTTGTGCATGAAAATACAGGACCTCTCTCAGCCGCAGAGCTGCAGCCTCAGCATGGAGGCTAAGACAGAAGCATGTCTCCCACTGAGCCCTCTTCTCAGCCTGAGCTAGGAGTGAGGCGTATTTCAGTTTCCTGCATCTGTTTGCACAACCTTCCCCCTCCAGCTGGCTTTCCCCATCTGTCCTCTTTCACTTGCCACCTGGAGCCTCCATGCTGGTTGCACAAACATGCCGGTCGCGCCCATCAGTGTTGAGGTCAGCAGGGAGAAAACACAGCTGAGCTCTGCGAATTGCTCACAAGAGCCAAACTTGCACTCCTTCCAGCCACACAAACATGTTCACACTGCCTGCAGCTGCGCTTCTGCCCAGGTGCACATGTCCCCTCTGCTTGCCTGCTCAACGTGTTAAAACTGGTGAAAAGGCCGTCCAGCAAACGTACAAATCCTAAGGAACAAGACAAAAACATAGGAAGCGGAAGACAGGCAAGGCATTCATGAGCAAATGAATGATTTCATACCCTCCAACATTTAATAACAATATAATAATGAAAATTTATTATTTATACCCCGCCCATCTGGCTGGGTTTCCCCAGCCATTCTGGGCGGCTCCCAACAAAATATTAAAAACACCAAACATTAAAAACTTCCCTAAACAGGGCTACCTTCAGATGTCTTCTAAAAGTCAGATAGTTGTTTATTTCCTTGACATCTGGTGGGAGGGTGTTCCACAGGGCGGGTGCCACCACCGAGAAGGCCCTCTGCCTGGTTCCCTGTAACTTGGCTTCTCGCAGGGAGGGAACTGCCAAAAGGCCCTCAGAGCTGGACCTCAGTGTCCGGGCAGAACAATGAGGGTGGAGATGCTCCTTCAGGTATTCTGGGCCGAGGCTGTTTAGGGCTTTAAAGGTCAGTTGTTTTGTTTTAACTATTTTTTGTGTTACTATCCTGCATTTTTTTCATGTGAACTGCCCTAAAATCTTTGTATGAAGGGCAGTATATAAATTTAATAAATCAACCAACAACAACAACAACAATAATAATTTTAAATCAAATCAGCTAGCTCAGCTAGACCCTCTGGAGAGTCCGAAAGTGTCTCGTTCCCTGGTGATAAAATAGTGGTTCAGATAATCTGTATATTTATGTAACCATAAGCCCCAGTTCAGGGTGTTCCAGCAAAGGCACTTATTAAGTCCGTGGGATCGGAAGGGGAAGGCATGTTCTGGACTGCCCAAGCAGCAACTCTGTCTGGCATGGGCAAACTGCATGTAGAGGTGAGAGGGTTTGGAAGACAGTCAGAAATAAAATGCCTTAAGTACCTCCATGCAATTCCAGGCAAGCTGTACACACACAGCGTGGCAATTCCTGTCTAGACATGAAGAGGAAGCACAGGCTCAGACAAAGGCAGCCCAAATGATCCAGAGATGGAGCAATTCCCCCCGTGAGGAGGAAGGTTGCAGCATCTGGGGATTTTTAGTTTAGAGAAAAGGGTAAGATTCACAACTGTATAAATTTACGTGGCCTGGACAAAGTGGAAAGAAAGTTTTTCTCCCTCTCTCGCAACACCAGAACTCATGGATATCTGATGAGGTTGAATGTTAATAATAATAATAATTTTTATTTATACCCCGCCCTCCCCTGCCAGAGCCGGGCTCTGGGTGGCTAACACCAATAAAATAAAATTACAGTAAAAACATAATAGGGGAAAAAGAGAAGTTCGGCTCTCCTTGTGCAGACAAGGGAGCACCTAGGCACCAGCCGAAGTTGATGGAAACTGTTTCTAAACTGTATAGGAACTTATTCCTGTATGTTACTACAATGGCAAGAATGTTACTTGCCCCAAAATGGAAAGAAGCAGAAGTCCCAGCAAAGGAAGAACGGATACAAAAACTTATGGAATATGCAGAAATGGCAAAACTTACCAGAAGAATAAGAAATCAAGAGAACAAGGTTTTTTAAATAAAATAATGGAAATGGTTTGTTGAATATTTACAGATAAATTGTAAACAGATAAAAAACATTGGCAGGATAATTGTAATAACCTAGTTTCATAGGAGTATATATTTATATACTCTTATATACCCGAGACAGGGACGCGGGTGGCGCTGTTGGTTAAACCACAGGGCCTAGGGCTTGCCGATTAGAAGGTCGGCGGTTCGAATCCCCGTGACAGGGTGAGTTCCCATTGCTCGGTCCCTGCTCCTGCCAACCTAGCAATTCGAAAGCACATCAAAGTTCAAGTAGATAAATAGGTACCGCTCCAGCGGGAAGGTAAACGGCATTTCCGTGCGCTGCTCTGGTTCACCAGAAAGCGGCTTAGTCCTGCTGGCCACATGACCTGGAAGCTGTACGCCGGCTCCCTCAGCCAGTAAAGCGAGATGAGCGCTGCAACCCCAGAGTCAGTCACGACTGGACCTAATGGTCAGGGGTCCCTTTACCTTTACCTTTTATATACCCGAGACAGGCGAATGCTAATGACAATGACAGTCACACAGAGTAACACCTAGGCTCACTTGCACCATTGGCAAAGAGGTGCAATGGCACCTCCGGAACCGAGAGAGACCATGGACTAAAGAATTTGCTTTTCGTCACCTTTCAGTGATGTTTTAGTGTGATGCTTTAATTTGTTGGAAGCCACCCAGAGTGGCTGGGGCAACCCGTTAGATGGGTGGCATATAAAAGAAGAAGTTGTTGTTGTTTTCTCTCTTTCTCTTTGCCCCAAACACTTTAACAATGCACAGTTGCTTCCACACAACCCTTTAAACCACCACCAGACATCTTTTCAGGCCTTCTGAGCAAATAGGATCATATCTCCCTCCTTTTGCAATTCAGCTGTACATGAGAACTGCAGGGCTTGATCACCGAGTTTGGCTTAAAGTGTCAAATTCAAGATGTTTTGTTTACGATGACATAAAGGAGCTATTGCTCAAACAGGCTGCGTTCCAAGCAAAGGTCCTTCAAAGTACCTTCAGCTACACTTTGTTATCCTGCAGCCACAACCTCTGTGTCCTCATTTGACCCACACCTCTCGTCTGGGAACACGGAGCCAGTTACACACTAGACCTTTAAAGCACATTCAAAGCACACACACCACAAATGTCGGGGGAATGTCGGCACTGCAGTTGTTGAAGGCTGCTGGTCCTTTCTTTTATACATAACTTTGTTTTGCAAAATATACTTCAAGAAACAAGCGCAAACACAAAGCAAAACGCTCCTAAAATTGCACTGCTGTACTGTTATGGAAAGGAAAACAAAGATCTTTTGTGCAAAAGTCTTAGAACGCATTTTACGACAGTGGCAAAGCTCCCTGTTTCTAGGTAGTGGGCTAGATGCAGCATGGCTTTCTCAGTTATGGCATCTGGTATTAATGGACAAACTGACAACACCTGATGCACAGGAAATATCAGGCAGAAGAAAAGGAAAAAAAGAATCCAAGTCTTTTTAGGTCACATGACATGACCTTTCCATCTATGCAGCCCTGAATGAGCACAGAAATAGACCAACAACATGGAGACTTTGGGAATGATACTTTTATTTGATAAAAAATGACTGCTTTCGGTGATTTCATTTCTTATTGCTTTAATCTCTGTACTTCTGTGGGATGGGGGGGGAGGAAGGAGTAGAAGGGGGTTATGATCTCGTTTTTTTCTGTATTCTTATGATGTTATTATTATTTATGGCTGGCAATTGTAAACGTGTGAGGGTGCTGTGATATAAAAAGTCACACCCTTTGAAATTCTGCAATGAGCAAGTGCAGTGTTTTCATCAGAGTAAAATATGCCAGTCGCTTATCCTTTGGGGGGATTTTCACTCTAATACACACCTTTCTCCTACCTGCATTGATTGCTACTCATCACTTTTATCACACACCTGTCAAAAACTGAGATTATAGGTATGGAATAAGCAAGGTACTTTTCTGCCATTTCCGTCGCTTGCTGCTCCAGATATTCTCTAATTTAAAAGGCTACCTAATAACTGGAACAGAAATATGTAGAGAATTGAAATGCAACAGCAAAATCAAAGAAGGAACCATTTTTACCTGTGAGCTGACACACCTGGCTGCAGTGGACATTTGAAGCAGCCATTGCTTATTTTAATGTACGAATGCATACAATTCATAACTTGCTCATTCTCAACACCAAATCTGAGTTGTTGGGTGGTTGGGGTAGGAAACTGACTTTCCATTGACTGTGGCTGGATCTAGACACATCCAAGAAGCGCTTCAGAAAAATGTGTTGTAACCTTTATCATGAGAAACCGTGTTGGCAAAATTGGAACTCCACAGTGCCATCTGGTGCCACAGTCTTATATCCCATGTAAAACGCTTTTTCTTTACCAATCTAGCTGCATCCCATGTTTCCAATTGAAGCCCAGTAAATTGAGAATAACAGCACAGCCTGAGGAGGGGAGGGGAATCTACGATGGTTCAGTCCCACGTCCCACTCTTTAGAAGAGTGACTAGTGGGGTGCCACAGGGTTCTGTCTTGGGCCCGGTCTTATTCAACATCTTTATCAACGACTTGGATGATGGACTCAAGGGCATCCTGATCAAATTTGCAGATGACACCAAACTGGGAGGGGTGGCTAACACCCCAGAGGAGAGGATCACACTTCAAAACGACCTTGACAGATTAGAGAACTGGGCCAAAACAAACAAGATGAATTTTAACAGGGAGAAATGTAAAGTATTGCACTTGGGCAAAAAAAATGAGAGGCACAAATACAAGATGGGTGACACCTGGCTTGAGAGCACTACATGTGAAAAGGATCTAGGAGTCTTGGTTGACCACAAACTTGACATGAGCCAACAGTGTGACGCGGCAGCTAAAAAAGCCAATGCAATTCTGGGCTGCATCAATAGGAGTATAGCATCTAGATCAAGGGAAGTAATAGTGCCACTGTATTCTGCTCTGGTCAGACCTCACCTGGAGTACTGTGTCCAGTTCTGGGCACCACAGTTCAAGAAGGACATTGACAAACTGGAACGTGTCCAGAGGAGGGCAACCAAAATGGTCAAAGGCCTGGAAACGATGCCTTATGAGGAACGGCTAAGGGAGCTGGGCATGTTTAGCCTGGAGAAGAGGAGGTTAAGGGGTGATATGATAGCCATGTTCAAATATATAAAAGGATGTCACATAGAGGAGGGAGAAAGGTTGTTTTCTGCTGCTCCAGAGAAGCGGACACGGAGCAATGGATCCAAACTACAAGAAAGAAGATTCCACCTAAACATTAGGAAGAACTTCCTGACAGTAAGAGCTGTTCGACAGTGGAATTTGCTGCCAAGGAGTGTGGTGGAGTCTCCTTCTTTGGAGGTCTTTAAGCAGAGGCTTGACAACCATATGTCAGGAGTGCTCTGATGGTGTTTCCTGCTTGGCAGGGGGTTGGACTCGATGGCCCTTGTGGTCTCTTCCAACTCTATGATTCTATGATTCTATGATTCTATGATTCCTTCTGGACTGAACACAGCTCTGACTCATGCTGTCATCATCCACCATCATACAGTCAAACCTCGGAACTCGAACGGCTCATTTCTTGAACGTTTCGGCTCCTGAATGCTGAAAACCCGGAAGTGTCCCGGTTTTTGAACATTCCTCAGAAGTTGAATGGCTCCCCCCCCCCATTGACTTTGCAGCCGGTCCATTGATCCTCATTTTGGAAGCCGAACTGTCTTCTGGAATGGATTACATTCAAAAAATGAGGTTCCAATGTAATCAACTCAGCTGCAGCATTTTAATTTAGGTTGCTTTGGTTTTAGTGGAGCAAGCATCACTTTAAATCCCAGTGCTACGGTTTAACTGGGCTGACCTGAGCAAGGTTTTGCATTTCCTCCTGTCTTCATTGCCTTTAACGCCTGAATTCCCTCTTGCCCTTGGCAGAGTAAGTACAAAAACGACTCCTCTGCTCTTTAAGTCTCTTCCTGGTGTTGTCCTTGCTTGGCTTGGCAAGGGAGTGAGAGAGTGTGCGCATGCAAATCTGGATGCTCTTGCCTCATTCCTCGAGGCTTATTGAATCATCCGCTTCCGGGTATGAAGGGCCAAATTTCAGCTTACCTTTAGTGTATTAGTTTCATTGCCCCTGGGACTGACTCCAACCCAAGACAGAGAGCTCAAACCCGATTCTCTCTTCTCTTTTGTCCTTGAAGCAAACAGATCACGAGAAGCTCTTCTCTCTCTTTTTTTCAATAAATGATATTTATTAGAAGTTTCAAAAATTACAGAAAAAAGAAAAAAGAAAACAACAAAAAATTTAACAAAACATACATAACAATACATAAAAAAGGAAAAAAAGCATAAAAACCAATACAACAATAACAATAAAAAAAACACACATCCAATATTCATAGACTCATAGAATCATAGAGTTGGAAGAGACCACAAGGGCCATCGAGTCCAACCCCCTGCCAAGCAGGAAACACCATCAGAGCACTCCTGACATATGGTTGTCAAGCCTCTGCTTAAAGACCTCCAAAGAAGGAGACTCCACCACACTCCTTGGCAGAAAATTCCACTGTCAAACAGCTCTTACTGTCAGGAAGTTCTTCCTAATGCTTAGGTGGAATCTTCTTTCTTGTAGTTTGGATCCATTGCTCCGTGTCCGCTTCTCTGGAGCAGCAGAAAACAACCTTTCTCCCTATCTATTCCATATCTTTATCTTTCATTTACTTGTTTCATCGACCTCCTCACACCTCCCTTTTTGTATTCTAGTTTAGTTATTTGTTTCAGCAAATTCTTTCCATCTTTCTCAATTTTTATTGGGTAATTTGTCTTAACAGTCTAACCTGTTAATTAGCTCAGCAAATCCTTTCCATCTTTCACTATATTCTGTCATTCAATTTACCTTAATTTATTTTAACCTTATCTTACCATAAAATACCTTAAAGCTTAAAACTTAATATTTATTTGTACATAATTCCTTATATCATTTCTACTAAAGCCAAGTATTTTCATTCCAACATTTTTCCTAATGCTCATTAATTTTACACTAATTCCCAAAATAAATTTTTAATAATTTTCTTCCAATCTTCCTCCAACGTCTCTTCTTCCTGGTCTCGGGTTATGTCAGTCCTTACTGTCCATTCCATCTAGTCCATCAACCTGGTAATCTTATGTCCGAGGCTCTTAAGTCTTTTCCATGTCCCTTCTGCAGATCTTCTTCTTGTTTATACCTGCACTTTACCTTGTCTTTTGTTGATCTCTTTCTTAATTTCTTTCCTTTCTCATTGAGGAGTAGGTCTCGGGGATACTCCAACTCAAAAATATCTCCGTCTCTCCTCAGCAGATCAGCCCATTCCCCACAGTCAGCAGTCCAGAAAGTATTTAAAATCATGTTTCAAAGTCCCTCCAAAATTAAGGGCCCCCACAACTCCAGACCCCCCCTGGCCCACTCCAAATTCAGTCTTCAAGAACAGCGGCTTATGCTCCTGCAGGGCCTTGGGTCTCTCCATTTGTGTTACTTGAGGTTCAACAGCAACCTCCTCCATTATCTTCTGCATTTGCACTTGCCCTGTCAAAACAGGTTCCTGGGTTGGTTCCTGAATGGTTTCTGTGTAAATATTCGCTGTCTGTCCAAAATTTTTGACTGCAACAGTCATCAAATCCATCTTCTCATGCATCTGCTCCAACAAAGTGCTTGTCTTGCAAAAAGCAAGCACCAAAACTTCTTTCAAACACATTTTTATTCAAGGTCAGAGTCTGGTCCCACGATCCTAATCTCCACAGCTGTGAAATCCCCAGATCGACTCCAGCAACAATTTAACAAGCTCCCTCTAGAGGGAACAATTTCCATTTGTATCCATCTTTTGAGAGCAGGTCCAACAAAAGAGAATTACTTTCATTTTTCAATTTTTTTGTTTCTTTTAAATGCAAAAGGCAACATTGGAATCAATTTGTTTCTCTTCTTTAAATATCTGTCAAAAGACGTTCCATTCACAGTCAATGAACTTCCCCAAAAATCTCTGTCTCTGGCACCCTGTTCCCAGGTTTGAGACGGTGGAAATTTATCTTTCTTTACTCTCTCTCCTGCAGGCTTAAACAATCAAAATTCCCCCTCTTTACTCCTGCTTCCAAGAGGGGTTTTGGTGGTTAAAACTGGAGGAATTTTAGACCTTTATATACGACTTTCCAGACTTTAGCTTGCACAATTTTTGCTTGTCTATTTACAAAAGCGGAAGGCGGACTTCCTGTTTAGAACCTTCCCGCTTCAGTGCCAAATTAAAATGTTTCTTAATCCAATTTTCCGTTCTACTCACGGGTACTTGTTAGAGTCCAATTGTCCACAGGAAAAAGTCAGCGCTCTCCGGCAACGGCTGTGCGGCTTCACTCCGTAAAAATAGCGGTCGATTCAAAACACCGCGCCGCTCACCCCACGTCACTTCGGATCCCCGAAAAAGGGGTTTCCTTGCGAGTAGGGGAGGCGCTCCTGGTGTCAGCCGAATCCCACGTTCCCAGGCTTCCTCCGCCTGGGATTTTTGAAGGGTCTCCGCCTTCGCCGTGGCGGCAAGACCTGATTTTCGTGGAGCGGGTTCCTCTTGATCAGAGGAATTCCACCATTGCCGATGGCGCTAACCCGGAAGTCTCGAGAAGCTCTTGTCTCAAGCCCAGATCACAGTTCAGCATTCGGCTACCTGAGGGACGTTGTGTCCATTCTGTAATTCATAGGGCTGCTGAATTCTCTCACTGGAAGCTGGTTTTTTATACAGTGGTACCTCTGGTTACAGACGCTTCAGGTTGCAGACTCCGCTAACCTGGAAGTAGTACCTCGGGTTAAGAACTTTGCTTCAGGATGAGAAGAGAAATCATGTGGTGGCAGCAGCGGGAGGCCCCATTAGCTAAAGTGGTACCTCAGGTTAAGAACAGTTTCAGGTTAAGAATGGACCTCCAGAACGAATTAAGTTCTTAACCCGAGGTGCCACTGTAGTTAGGGTCTGTTTTTAGACCGAGCCCCCGCTTTGGGTCTTCATCTGGCACCTGCAGCACAAAAGGCCTCACATCACCTTTAACTCATGTTCCGACTGCATCCTTCCTGGATTGCGATTGCCCAACCACGGTTATCCCTACCCTGGTAACCATGGCTGGGCTACTGCTATCCAGGAAAGTAACATTCATTCTGGACTAGTGCAATGCATTTTATATGGCATTCCCGCTCTCCATTGGCTTGGATGACTACAACATTGTAGGATTTTTGCCAACTCCTTCTTATGCCAGGCCTTTGCAGGGTTTGCTTAGATTTACAGGATTTGCTTAGGACGGTTTGTTCCATGGAGTTGCTTAGAAATCATAGAGTTGGAAGGGACCCTAAGGATCATCTAGCAGTCCCACCCTCTGCAATGCAGGAATAGGCAGCCGTCCCATACGAGGATTGAACCTGCAACCTTGGCATTATCAGTGCTGAGTTCTAACCAACTGGGCTATCCACGCTTGTTCTTATTGCTATTTATAATTGCAGTATTGAACTGGTTTTTATCTAGATACTGGATAGCTCAGTTGGTTAGAGTGCGGTGCTGATAATGCCAAGGTCACAGGTTCAGTCCCTAGATGGGACAGTTGCATATTCCTGCATCGCAGGGGAAACTCTGGCCTGCGAGTGCTTCCATTGCAGAACAGCCTTGACCAAAGGTGTCATGGGCTTGGAAGATGCTCAAACTCAGGACAAAAGGGAGAAACGCGCTAAGAGAAAGGCACGCTTGCCAACCCCCCACCGTGATCAACTCCCCCCCCCCGAAACCTATGTCTCCACTGTGGAAGGATCCAGAATTGACCTCCACAGTCACTTATGCTAAAGGTAAAGGACCCCTGACAGTTAAGTCCAGTCGTGAACGACTCTGAGGTTGCGTTGCTCATCTCGCTTTACTGGCTGAGGGAGCCGGTGTTTGTCCGCAGACAGTTTTTCCGGGTCATGTGGCCAGCATGACTAAGCCACTTCTGGTGAACCAGAGCAGCGCATTGAAAACACCGTTTACCTTCCCGCCAGAGCAGTACCTATTTATCTACTTGCACTTTGAAGTGCTTTCAAACTGTGAGGTTGGCAGGAGCTGGGACCGAGCAACGGGAGCTCACCCCGTCACGGGGATTCGAACCGCCGACCTTCTGATCGGCAAGCCCAAGAGGCTCAGTGGTTTAGACTTATGGACCACTGTTAAAACCGTGTTTATGGAAGACAGCCTTACTCAGCTACTAGTGATCGCCAAAGAGAAAGAGAAGAGACAGTTCTATGATTCTATATATGGGATTTTATTGGTCGGTTGGAAACAACTCTGAGGACCCAGTAGGATGAAAAGTTGTCTGCAAGTATTGGAAACGAGCAAATAAAATAAAATGATGCTACTGTGGGGGAACTTGGCTCCATCTTTACCTCTCAGTTTAACCTAGGATTGCCTCATGCTGACTTTCTTGAGAGGGATGAGATCCAAATATGATACTGAGAATTAATTGATTAACTGTAGCAAAGGTCAGCAAAGGGTTGCATGGCTGGAAGGAGAACTATTTATTTTAGAAATGTAGGTACTGCCATGTCAGTCATCAGCTTTTCTTTTCTTTTTTCTCCTACATTTATGCAGTTGACACAATCTAGCAAATATTCACTCATTCCTGTCAATGGATACTGGAACATTTTACTTCCATAAAGTACAATAATTTATTGGAGAGCAGTACTTTCCTCTCCTCTTGAAAGATTAGTATATTTCTTTCACTGAACTTTGGAATGGGAGAAGAAATGCACGCGCATCATCTTTGGTCATCACCCTGTACATGGAACGGACACGGCAGAATATCCTGCAATAAAAGAAAAATTGGTAGCAGACCAAATTATTGTCCTTGTCACCCTGTTTATAGGACAGAACCTGTGAATCTACAGATAGATTCCAACAACGAAAAAGTGATTAAAGCTGCTTACTTAAGGCTCTTACATCTGTAAACATAGGATTGTGCTGTAAGGTATAGTTCACAAACACTTGTTCAAGCAAGCATTCCCAAGAATTCAGCACTCCCTTCCACAGAGATGGGGAAAGAGGGATACACCCTGCAGCAATTCATTTGATTCTGGAATTTGCAAAAGAAAAGAAAAGTGATTGTGAATATGCATCCAGGAATACAGATTACGCACTGAAGTTCAAGAGTGCCCTCAGGAAGTTCTCATGTGATCTTTCCCGAAGAAAAGAATCAGAAAACAGTGGTAATTCTCCACTAGAGAAGTTTGATGTTTGCCAGATAAAACAAGGAAAGATTTCTCAATATGCTCCGTGAATTGCAGAAGGCTCTTCAGGAACCACAAAGCTCTGCACTCGAAAGGTGGAGCCAGAATAATTTCCTGAATGATTTGGTACATTTCCACTGCTCAGCTGTAAGTGGGCAGGTATGTTTAAAATCAGTGTGGCACATCTCTTTTGGGTCCTAGCTGTAACCAGCCGTCAGTTTGGGCGGAATCAAATGGGCAGTCACTATGTTACAGCCTCTTAAAAGAATGTAATACTCTAACCAAATGGAAAACTGGATGTCTGTAGCCTTTGGGCAAACATTAAGCTGACCGTTAACACACCACCATCCTTTCTTCTTTGGATTTCCGTACAGTACAGTAGAGGAGTCACAGAATCACAGACTTGGAAGGAACCCTTCGAATCATCTAGTCCAGCCCTCTGGAAGACAGGAATTTGCAGCTGTCCCAAATGGGGATCAAACCTGCAACCCTGGCGTCATCAGCACCAACTGAGCTATCCAGGTTGACCTTTGACTAACTTGCTTGCTAAGCTGTGCAGAAATCCTTTTTTCATTTTGTTTGAATGCAAACATGCAGATCAGATCACTGTCGGAGGCTGGATGGATCATTGTTTTGACCCTATGATGAGGGTGTTACCCATCTCTTAACTGTGGTGCAGTTTTGGTGGTACTGATGACTTCCATTCTGTGCTTTGTAAGCACCTAGATGCATAGATTGAGGTATTGCAGGTGGAACCATGAAAGGTGGGGGCTCCTGTTGCCGTCGCTGAGCATTATATTTTCCCCGTCTCCAAATATAATATTCGGGAGTTAGAAGGAAGGCATAAGGAGACAGCATGCCATTGGGGAGCAGACTGGGCAGTGGGCAAGCAGCATCTTTATCCCCCCATGAGGAATACAATGCCAGATCTGCCTTGTTTCAGGAGCTCCTGAAATCTTCCCCTTGCAGGCAGGCATTCGCCTGTACTTGCTCCTAGAATAATTAGAACAAGATTGCTCAGCGATGTTACGGCACATCCATCAAGAGAGCTCTGTCCTGTGACTATTATTATAGCAGTGGAAGGGAAGGTGAACAACAGCAGCAACCCCATCTGCTCTCTTCCTCCCCCAACTGCCTCTCAAGGTAGACCAGCCATGTCAATCAATCAATCAGCCAACCTCCTTTATTGGCATAGTAAGAGTACATCGTATACATGGATTGGAACACGAAACATAGAAGGGGGTACTTTAGGATAAAACTGCCCAGATGTTGTGAGACCAGTCATGTCAAAGTTCCCAAGGCTGCCATCATACCCTGTTTGACCCTTTCACTTGGATGAAGGTCCTTTCTGGAACCCAAGGCAAATTCTTGAAGGAGGGGAGCAGCAATGGCAAAAGCTCAGTTATCCATCCCTGGGGAGCAACGTGGTTTTGCTGTTCTCTGGTTGGCCAGGGCTGTGTGAGATGTGCGTCTGCAAGTGGCCTGGGTACCTCTTGAATATGCCTCTGATGCAGTTTAGAAGGCACAGTTTAGAAGGGACGTGGGTGGCACTGTGGTCTAAACCACTGAACCTCTTGGGCTTGCTGATCAGAAGGTCGGTGGTTCAAATCCCCGCGACGGGGTGAGCTCCTGTTGCTCTGTCCCAGCTCCTGCCAACCTAGCAGTTCAAAAGCATCCCAGTGCAAGTAGATAAATAGTGTTTCCAGGCGCTCTGGCACCCGTCATGGTGTCCCGTTGTGCCAGAAGCGCATAACCCAGAAAGCTGTCTGTGGACAAACGCTGGCTCCCTCGGCCTGAAAGCGAGATGAGCGCCGCAACCCCATAATCGCCTTTGACTGGACTTAACCGTTCAGAGGTCCTTATATACGTTAGATTTTACTTCTTCTCTCTGCCCCTCATCCTGTGAACTCCCCCCCACCTTTGTACATTTGAAACAATTATTCGCTGGTTGGGCACGCTCCTGTTTTGCAATAAGCCCAGATATCCTTCCTCCAGTTTGTGAACTTTCTTGTCACTTCTCGCTTCTGCGGTTTTACAAAGAGCACAGCTACCTGCTACCCCTCCCCTCCCCTCACTGCAAGATCGTATCCCCCAGCTGCCACTAATATGCAGTGTTTATGCCACACTCCTGCTGTTGTGCGAAGGCCAGCAAAGCGGATGGAGCAATGCTAGGGCCCTTGCATAGCCGGGTGTCCCATAGCTGGGCCGGACGAGCTCCCTAGCTTGCAGTGACATAACAGCGCTGCAACAGAGCTGTTCCCTATAGCCTGTTACACCGTTCGTTTCTTTTACTTGGCAGGGAGGCCGAGAAATGTGAGCCGTCCGGGAGAGGACTTGCGTAACTGGCCTGCCCTGCCCATCCTGCATCCTTCGCGTTGAGCGATTGACCTGGAACAGATCGTGCCGCTGGCAGAGCTCGTTCTGCCCACGGACCAGAACACCCAACAGCAGCTCACATGTCAGGCTGGTGCCTTGCCATAACACAGGGCTGCTGGCTTGGCAAAGAGAAGGGGAGTGTCTGCGTTCCCTGCGGAGTGGAAGCCGTAGATACATGCAGCTGCCGCTCGGAAAAGGCTGAGCTGACTCCGACAACAGACTTTTTTTTGCTGCCTACAAATGTAAGCATTGCCTAGATTTGGCAAACCAGAGGCAGGCTTGGGAACAGCTGTCCCTTTACCTGATTGACCAGAACTTAACCGAAATGAATAACCCATCTGTAGGCTGTGAAATAGCCACAGGAGGAGGGAATAGCTCAGATGCTGAATTCAGGGTGCTCCATCCCCCTCCCCCCCTTTTAAAGTTGGACGGCTGGCTTTGGGAAGAGCCAGGTGTGCTCCTTGAGTCTAATCTGTTTGGACAGATTCCTCTGGTTTCTACACAACCAAAAAGCACAGTTAAGCCTTAGAATTGCTTCTGTCTTTGTTTTTTTCTTGCAACCATCAGTTCAGTTCTTCGGCTGCACCGAGGTTTTCGTACGCACAATACAGAAAACTAAGGAATTTAATTTTTGATATTGCTTTAAAATCTTTTACTAAGGTTTTGAGGCCTACTGACCAGGCTTTAGAAGTTACTGTACAACAAAAGAGCTCCTCAAACCAAATATCTTATTTAAACAGGAGGAGCCTTTGAATAGGTCTTAAAATGGTTTTTGGAAGTTAAGCTGAAACAGAGAAAAGGCTACTTGGAAATGTTATATTGAAAGGCAGAATAGAAACAGGACTTTTGAATACTGGACAGAATCTTTGGGTTGTGTCTTCAAGCAGAAAGGACAGTAGTTGAAAGGAGGGAATGATGCCCAGGAATTAATACTAGTGTCTTTGTTAGGTCTAGTTATTTATTATGGAAAGTTTTTCCCTAACTAACCTGGAGAACAATAAGCTTTCTGACATGTTTGCTTAAGGAAAGTGTCTCTGGGGCTGCCAGACTGAAGACTGTGCCAGACAAAGGCATGACTGATACGAAACTCAGGTGGGTACAATATGTTCAAATAGAGGATCTGCTTACTAATTCCATGGAGACAACTATGGATAAATGTTGAGGGAGACAGCAGGCTACTCAACGATTGTCAACTGTACCTTAGTTGCAGAAATTTATTTTAAAAAACTGTTCACAAAGCATTCACAGATATTATGAAAAAGGTGTCTCTTTTTGGATAGACCGACACATTTCTTTTTTAAAAAGAAGAGCTTTTACATTAAAAAAAAAAAAGCAAGGGAGATGCTAATGTTTCAAAGAACCACCCCTTCAATACTGACATATCCTTCTGAGCAAGTCTATTGCTCTCTGGATCAAGCCATACAACCAAAACAGCGTGGTTGAATGAATGAATGAATGAATGAACAAGGTTGAATTCTGTTTCCAGCGGAAAAAGGAAACGATTGTCAATTGTCAATCCACATCCACCGTACCCGATTTTGGCAGCCAAAAAAGCAGCAGAGCTTGAGAGGCGACTTTGGAGCTGAGGAACCATCAAAACACTTCCGCGGTTCTTTCCCCAAGTTCAACCACAGAACTTTCCTTTCCTTTCCCTCTACTTGCCCCTTGACATTCTCAGCATGTTAAGCTGACCTTGTGACAACACGTTGGTTGCAGTGTCTGTCGAGGGCTGTTTGACCATGTGCTGGGTGTTACCCAGACCTCCAGGGTGGGCCTGCAGTCTCCAGGTGGCAAGGGGGAGAGGGCGAGAGTATCTATCTATCTATCTATCTATCTATCTATCTATCTATCATCTCTATCTATCTATCTATCTATCTATCTATCTATCTATCATCATCTATCTATCTATCATCTATCTATCTATCTATCTATCTATCTATCTATCTATCTATCTATCTATCTATCTATCTCTATCTATCTATCTATCTATCTATCTATCATCTATCTATCTATCCATCTATCCATCTATCTATCTGTCTATCTATCTGGCTGTGCATGCAGCTTGCAAGATTCAGCCTGGCAGGAGCCAGCTGCAAATTATTGCATAGACTGGGGGAGGGGGGGTCCTGCCTTCATCTGCTCCATTCTCCCCTCTCCCAATTAATCTCCATCTCCAGGGCTTAGGGGTGGGAAGGAACACAAAGGGTGGGGGAATCACCAAGGGCTGCCCTTGTGAAATTATTCCTAGGCCTAAAGTTTGGACCCTTAAATCTCAGAGTCTGGGATGCTACCAATCTGGCAGACCTAACTGGGTGCCATATTATTTTGTGCAAGCCTTCAACTAACTCATCTGTCTTCCTCCCTCCCCATCTCTCATATGGAAGCATGATTCAGTTTATGGGAATTATATGGGAGGGGGCACATTTTCAAGAATGGAATTAATGATATATAACACACCCCTTAAGGTTTACAAATTGCTTCCAAGTTAGCCCTTGCAATCCTTTTTTTGCTGTGTTTTTATGGTTTGCTGTCAAACCATTGCGCTTTTTCTGACCTGATTTGTGACCCTTTAAAAAAGAATATTGTGCCATTTCAATGCCAGCCCTGCAGCTTCCTCTTTGTGGGTTCAGCCTGGTTCAAGGGAAAGTTCAGAATCGCCTCTTCATTAAGTCAATTTCTGTCTGTCCTTGAGGAGAGGTCAACTGCTTGCTTCCCCCCTCACCCTTTTTATAACAAAGTAAGGCCATTTCACTGTAAAAGAAATAAAAGAGTAAAACCAGAAGGAAATGCAACTGGTCTCCTGTCTGGAGGGTCGGTATGAAAACACTCAGGCACCAAACCACTTTGCATGTCAATTACAGGTGGCCAGGAATGCAAGGCCAGGTTGGGGGAGTTATGGAAGAAGCAAGTACTTATTAGCAATGCCAAAGCAGGAGCTGCCAGAGGCGAAATAAGGACATATCTGCATACAAATCAGTTCTAGCCTGAGTTATCCGGCCTCTTCAGGGTCTTCTCAGCTGACACACGTCTGCCATTTTGTGCTAGCTGGAGCTCAAGCACATCCTATGTTCTCATCGGGACTTCAGGTTTTAAATCCCAGAGAAGGCACACTTCTAGTCTCTCCAGGTGAAGCAAACTCTTTAAAGGGGCAAGAGACTGTGGATAGAGAGCCCTGCCCTGCCCAGCTCTCGCTCTCTCTCTATCCCCAGGGCTCCTAACTCACCTGCCTTCTTGCCTTCATGCCATCTCCTGCCCTGATGGGGGGCGGGGGGGGGGGAACCATTGCAGTAAATACACAAATATTCCACTGATAATAGTGATGATGATGACAGTAATAATAATACAACACACAAGACATTTGTTATTAGGCACAATGCATATTACTAGAAATGTTTCCGTTCCAATGCCATCTCACTCCTCACTGTCAGTGCTTGCTGTGGAAAAAAGACTGTTGCAGTCAATATACACATATTGCACTAAGAATAATATGACACACAGGATATTTGCTGTTATGCACAATGCATGTTACTTAAAAAGTTCCTAAGCACAAGTTTGGGATTCTTTTTGGCACACTGTTAGAGATGAGGGTGGATCAGTCCCTCTCAAGGAGGTCGCCTGTTACACGGGAACTTGAAGGCAAAAGAGGTCACCCTATCTGTAAAACCAGGCATAAACCTGGATTTTAATTCTATTATTATCACTATCATCATCATTGTTGATTTATTCCCTGCCCTTCAAGCTAAGGTTCTAGGATGGGTTACGGCATTAAAACCATATTAAAAACAACTTAAAACAAATTACAACCATAAAAATAAGGTGTGCGCTGAGAACAGTTGTTTGCTGTACAGCCTGGGTACAGGATTATCGCCACAGTGAGAGCTGGACTTTCCCATTCCTTTTTTTGGAAACCCACCTGTATAGCCTTTTCCACTTTTATTATTGATTAAAAGACCAGCCCCAGGAAGCTGCAGATGGCGGGAGGGCAGGCATCTTTCAAGTCAACTCCCTTCCCCTCAACTGCATTTCGACCAGCAGAATGTGGATTTTGCCACAGGATGAAAAGAAGCTCAGGGCAATTTTGAGGGGGGAAACAACCCCTCAGACAGAGGGGAATGAGCTGGTTCTCCTCTCCTGGTTCTCCCTAAGATCTGCAGCCTTTCATGGCTGTCCTTGCCAAAAATGGAAACAAGAAGTAAGAGGGAAAATGTGTACTTTTTGGTTTGAGATGAGTGAGCTGAAGCCACGTTCGTTGGAGCAGAATCCTCCTTTCAGAAGCCCCCTCAGGTCCAAATGGTGCCAGTCCCACTTTCCAGGCTAATATGTCACGGCGCTTGGGGTGCAACGCTTCCTGTACCGTTGCACCTGAGAAGAGGCCTTGGGAGCAAACCAGGAGGCCTAATAACTGAAATAGACAGATGAGTCTGAAAGAGCGGTTCAGCATAAAGAGCTCTTTCCATGAAACGGTGACTGTTTTGAAGTGGTCTTTCTTCAGCTGTGCTTCTGATACAAGCCGTGCCTTAATTTGTGTGACCTTGTCCGGCCCTGAAGTTCTCCCCTCCAGCTTTCTGGTTGTTTGGGGGGGGGGATTCGCCACGGCTTCCCCTTTAGCACACCCCTTCCCTTTCAAATTGCATTTCAACATTTGTACCGTGTGTGATTTTATCGCTTGACGTCAGTAGCAGGAGTTTTGCTTTCTGCCAGGGCAGCAAGAATGCAAAGACACGGCCACCATCTGGTGGCTACTGAAGGCAGCGCAATGTTTGGCGACTTTGACAGGGTTGCCAGACACAACGCTGTGTGAGTTTGCCAGATCAAACTTTCAGGAATAAGAATCACTTTGGAGTCACACTGGGTCTGAAATGAGGGATATTTATATCTTGTCTCTGGTACCTGATGTTTCCTCTCAAAATACAGTCGTACCTTGGTTGACGAGCGCCTTAGCAGTCAAACGTTTTGCCTCCCAAACGCCACAAACCCGGAAGTGAGTGTTCCGATTTGTGAACCTTCTTTTGGAAGCTGAACGTCTGGCGGGGCTTCCGTGGCTTCCAATTGGCTGCAGGAAGCTCCTGCAGCCAATCGGAAGCTACGCCTTGGAAGTCGAGCGGACTTCTGGAACGGATTCCGTTTGGCTTCCAAGCTACGACTCTACACATGTGATGCTGTCTCCACTTTCAAAGCCCCTTTCTACAAAGCCTTTGGCAAAACCCCTTAGATCTTCTCCCCTACTGGAACAAGTCCTAAACACATTGAACTAAACACATCTTCTTCTTCTTCTTGTCCTCCTTGCCTCCTTTCCTCTCCCTCTAGCAGAGCAGTCGCCAGCCATTTCAAGATTTGAGATACGGCTCATTTTCCAAAAAACCATGCTAACCCACAGCAACCCACCCTGGTAACATTCCCCCCACCATTTAAACCCACCCAGAGAAACTTTTCTATGCCCCTCACAAAAAAACTGAGCACCTCTGACTCTAATTTCAGGCTCACCTTTGTGTACTTTTGCACTCTAAGCAAAATTCAAAAATTGCATTTAAGTGTCTTGTGCATGTGGAAGAGATTTACATTGGCACCGAATCATCTGAAAGACATGTAAGCACTATGTCTAGATGCAGCTTTCAACTACCCTTCCCATGTGATATTTTACCATGTCACTTAATTCTTTTTTTTGCTATTGGAAGCAGTTCAGTGATTGGCTGGACTACAGCTTCATGCAATGGGGATCGTGGGACAGCGTTGGGGATGAATGTATGCCAGTTGTAAGAAAAAGCCTGAGCTGTTGAGAGTCCTGTATATATTTTTTAAACCTTGACCATTGTTTATTCATGCCATCGGCTGTCCACAAGTGTAACTAATTGAGGTAAAAACATTTTATTCTAGAATGCGCTCTATTGAACCATTAAAGGGTCTCTGGTTAAAAAAACCCTGAACATTGCGCAGAAAAATAAGTATCCCTTTGCCGTCAGGACTACTTCTGAATGCCACTGCAGGAAAGCTGGCAACATGGCAAGAACAAAGGCAGCACCAAACATGGGGAGCCTGTCTTCTCATTCACACACCCGAGGGCTCCATCCCATGTTACATTTGGCAGATATTGCGCTCTTTGCGAACACAAACTCAAACGAGCAACGCACGCCACTAGCTTCCAGACAAGATCATAACTGGCAGGCTTTCTGACTTGGATCCAGTTGCATGCATTGCCCAGCTGCATTTATGATGGTGCACTTTTCATTTATATATATTTCCTGCTGTCCATGCAGTCAGACATTGGTTATTCCTAAAAACAAGAGAAGGTAACCTTTGGGGGCAAGAAGGAAGGAAAACCGAAAGAAGCAATGGAGGTATTTAGCAACCAGCAAGTAAGGTTCATTCACCAACAGATCAAGGACTCTGACACACTCACACACCCCATCAGATTTTTCAAGATGCTCCCCAACTTTTTAGCGCACTGATAAATGCACAAAAGTCCTTTATCTTTCACCCCAATTTTGCTGACCAGGAGAAGCAAACTCTGGATCCAAATATGGCAAACTGCTTTCGAGCTTAGCCCACCTAGAGAAGGTACAAAACAGAAGTGGGCAGCACTCTGCCCATCCACTCTCCACAGGCTGAGTTTCTGCGAAAGAGGCTGGCTGGCTCCAGATCCAAAAGGTGAGACTTAAGCAAACTAATCACGGAGAGGCAGAAGACAGAAGAGTTTGCTCCCAGATGCCGGTCCGTTTGCCTCTATCCTCACTACTCACCACACGGAGGAACTAAGGAACAGGGCAAAACCTGGTTCAGGAGTCTGCTTGTCCATCTCTCTCAGTCCAGAGGAAGTGTAGGGTTCTCCAAGAAGACAGCCAGCTTGCCCGCTACCATATCCAGGTCGTTGGTGTTGGCATACTTCAGCAGGTTGGTGCCTTTGATGAAGTAATGCTTCAGGAAGTGCTGGCTCACACATTTGTGCAACTTGCGCACCATCCGCAGGAAGCCTTTGCGGAAGCAGGACCAGTCCTTGGAGCGAGGGTACTTCTCGCACGTCCAGAAAAGCACCATCTGCAGAAGACACAAATGAGGCACATTGAATTCAACAACGCAGGAAGTACGGGGTGGGGGTGGGGGGGTGGGATACAGTCTACATGGGATGGCTCCCAACCTTGAAGTCAATACAGTGGTACAAAGTTAAGTTTAGTCAAGCAGATGTATAAGAATAAATGCTTAATTATTAAGATACAAAAATACAATCTCCATAATAAAATTACAAAATAATAACAAGGAAGTCATGCACAGGCAAGAAATAGACACAGGCAAGAAATAAGCAGCAAAAAAAAGAAATGGATAAATGTTGGTACATAATGAAATGTGAAAATGTGAATTTACAAATATAATGTATATGTATCTGTCAGGGGCTCAGGAGCAGAAGCGCAGGGAAGAGAGGAAATGGAGAGCGAAGGGGAGGAATCCGAGGGCAGCGTAGGGGAATATGACAGTGACCCGAGAGATTCCATGAGCTTCTCCAGCGAATCAGAAGATTCCCAGAAGGGGGCGCCGATGGTCAGGGCAAGGGGGGTCCCAGGGGGGACGCACCAGAAACAAGGGGCCAGCGGGGACTCCCAAAGCAGCAGCGGGGGATCAGGACCAGCTCCCCCACCAGAGCGCAGTGGGGGGGAAGAGTCACATGTGTCAGGACCAGCCTCTCCTCCAGCGGGGAGAGAAGATGAGTCAGGGCTGACCACGCCTCCATTGGAAAGTGGGGGAACGGAGGGGAGGTCAGTTCCAGCTAGCCTCCCCGAAGGGGGGAGCAGTGACAGCAGCAGTGAAACGGTCAGAAGGAAGGTTGCAGGCTGGGCGCGCGCGCCAAGTTCAAATGTACAGGCGTGCGGGACAGCAGGAAACCCGGATTGGGAACCAGGTCCTAAAGCCAGCCGGAGGGAGGGGGAAGATTCAGGGGACTCAGCGTCAGAAGAGTCTAGGAAGGGCGAGACCCCGACGGACAGGCGGAACCAGAGGAGGAAAGAACAAAGGAAGAGGTGGAGCAAGGCTAGAGTCTTAAACTGGTGTCTGGGGGGAGGAGATTCAGACGGAGCTTCAGCGGTCTAGAGTTTGAGACGTAGGGCTGCACGCTGCGGCTGTGGAAGTGAAACTGAACTTCAATAAAGACTTTCGTACTTAACAACGAAGCGGCGTTGGTCCTTTGTGAGCTGGGACCTCGGGCAGCTCTGACAGTATCACTATGTAAATATTTCATATATGTATTGCAACATTAATAATAAATAAATAAATATTTTTTTAAAAGTAAATACAGTGGTACTTTGGTTCTCAAATGCCTTGGTACTCAAACAACTTGGAACCCAAACACTGCAAACCCGGAAGTAAGTGTTCTGGTTTGCGAATGCTTTTGAGTGCCACACTTCCGTTTTGAGTGTTACGCTGAGGTCTGTCTGTTTTTGCTATTTATTTTGCGTTTTTGATTTTGCGGCTGTCAGAGGCTCAGGAGCAGAAGCGCAGGGGAGAGAGCAAATAGAGAGCGGAAGAGAGGAATCAGAGGGGAGCGTAGGGGAATATGACAGTGACCCGAGAGATTCCATGAGCTTCTCCAGCGAATCAGAAGATTCCCAGAAGGGGGCGCCTATGGTAAGGGCAAGGGGGGTCCCAGGGGGGAGGCTCCAGAAACAAGGGGCCAGCGGGGACTCCCAAGGGAGCAGCGGAGGATCAGGACCAGTTCCCCCACCAGAGCACAGTGGGGGGGAAGAGTCACATGAGTCAGGACCAGCCTCTCCTCCAGCGGGGAGAGAAGATGAGTCAGGGGTAACCACGCCCCCATCGGGAAGTGGGGGAACGGAGGGAAGGCCAGGTCCAGCTAGCCTCCCCGAAAGAGGGAGCAGTGACACAAGTGTAACGGTCAGAAGGAAAGTGGGAGGCTGCGCGCGCGCGCCAAGTTCAAATGTGGAGGAGAGCGGGACAGCAGAAAACCCGGATTGGGAGCCAGGTCCAAAAGCCCGAAGGAGGGAGGGGGAAGAGTCAGGGGACTCAGCGTCAGAGGAGTCTAGGAGGGCTGAGACTCAGACTAGCAGGCGGACCCAGAGAAGGAAGGAACAGAGGAAGAGGTGGAGTAAGGCTAGAATCTTAAACTGGTGTCAGGGGGGAGGAGATTCAGATGGAGCTTCGACGGTCTAAGGTATAGACGTAGCGTTGCGCGTCTGGAAGTGAAACTGAACTTCAATAAAGACTTTTATACTAGAGAAAGAAGCAGCGTTGGTCTTGTGTGAGCTGGGACCTTGGGCAGCGCTGACAGCGGCTCTTTTTGTTTTGCTTTTGTGAGTGTGTGGAACCCAGTTCAGCTAGTGATTGACTGATTGTGTGACTGCAGTACATTGTTTATTGCTTTCATTTTATGGATCAATGGTCTTGTTAGATAGTAAAATTCATGTTAAATTGATGTTTTAGGGGTTGTTTTTAAAAGTCTGGAATGGATTAATCCATTTTGCATTACTTTCTGTGGGAAAGCGCATCTTGGTTTTGGAACGCTTTGGTTTTGGAACGGACTTCCGGAATGGATTAAGTTTGAGAAGCAAGGTGCCATGTAGTTTAGAAATGCTACAGCTTTCTTAGTGAAACTCACTGTTGCTCTGGCGTGAAAAGTAAGGTGCCTGCTGCATCTTCTTCTGCCTGATGCATTTGTTGCTGAAGTTGGAACCCCTGATACCCAGGAGAATTTGGGGTTTCCGGTATACCGGGGGGGGGGGACAGACAACAGCCTGGGGGGGGGTTGGCTTGGGCCTGGTTGCCAGAAAAACAAAGGGCAAGACCAGGCTTCCTCAAGCTTGGCCCTCCAAATGTTTTTGGCCTACACCTCCCATGATCCCTAGCTAGCAGGACCAGTGGTCAGGGATGATGGGAATTGTAGTCTCAAAACATCTGGAGGGCCAAGGATGAGGAAGCCTGGGCAAGACCATCTCCCACCCCCCAAATATCACAAACACAAAATCTGGGCCAAAAATGATTTCCCTGCAACTCACTAGCACGTCTCTGGCAAGTGCTAGTGTCTGGCCTACATAGTATATCTTCATGTTTATATGGAGTTGTTTCCATAACTGAAAGCCTAGAAACATACCAGAACGTTTAGAAACACCACAGCTGGTGTCTCCATCACACAAGCCTATTGTGTAATGTTTGGCCCTGTGTGGGTCTGCAGAAAGTGTCCCATCTAGAAGAGAGAACATGGGGGCTTGCTAGCACAAGTGAATTAGACGGCCTTCTTAATAATGGCATCCGGTCCGAGTAATGACCCGGATCAAGGGTGGAACACCCTTTTTCTGCATAGCTGCCAACTTACAGATTTGAAAATAAGGGACCAGCAGGCTCGAAAATAAGGGATCAGCAGCCAAAATAAGGGATTTTAGTCAACCAGCATCCAAACGAAGCCTCAAGCGGTGGTTCCCACAGCGCAGCAACCCGGCAAAGGGGATGCAGCAAGGAAAACCACCGTCACCTCGCCGCTGGGAAGCGCTGAGCAAAGGTGAGTCCCCAGGCAACACGGCTGATTTGATTGGCACAAGGCATGCAAGCTCCACCTCCCAGTCGTTCTTAGACTCCTTATTGGGTGAGCAATGCAGCCAAGCAACACAGTTGGAGCCTCCCTCCTCCCTGGCCAGCAGGGAGGGAGGGAGAGGGGCTGCTTCTTTTGAAACCCGGGAAATTTAAGGGACACCCATAAATAAGGGACAGCAGCGGGACATAGCGTGGGGATAAGGGACTTTCCCACCAAATAAGGGACAGTTGACAGCTATGTTTTTCTGTCAAGTGTCAGATTCCGTTGGGACTACTCTGTCAGAGGTCGATGGTGGATGGAGCCAGAGCAGAAAATGGCAGACTCTAGCAATTTCCTCTCTCTTTCCAACACAACCTTTTCCTCACCTCCTTCCCCACCCAGTAGGATCCTGTGGTGTGGAGAAGAGAGAGTCAGCTGCCTTCTGCTCTGTCCAGCCCTTAGCAAACCACAGGCAGTGAAGAAGCGTTAAGGAGCCAGTCCTCCAAAACATCTCCTCTTGTTTTGGGGTACAGATCTCTCCCCCCTTCCCAATGCCTCACTGGCTGCGCACACACCTGCAGGTGGAAGGCTGTGAGGACTGGCTTGTTTCCCGCACACCAGACATCTTCCTTCATCTGCCTCATAACCCGGAAGCACATCATGCGGCAACCGCCGTCCTCGTCGAGTCCCTGCATCAGGATGTGCTCAGCTCTCGCAAAGCTCAGGTACCAGTGGTAGTTGGAAGAGGCTAAGAGGTCAAAGCCAAAAGACTGCAGAAAAGAAGCAGAGCAAGTTGGGGAAGGAAAAGACGGGGGAGAGAAGGCAGAGGGCACCCCCCCACACAGCTGAGAGATTGGTTGAGCAGCTCCATAGGAGCAGCCTTCGCATTGTTCCAATCCATCAATTATCCCAAGGGTCCAGGGTGCTTACTAATACTCTGAAACAGATTGAAAGGCACAGAATTATGCAAATAAAACATATTAAAATATGCTAAATTAGAAGCAACATTTACATGCTTATCCCATTGCCTTCAATGGGATACCTACCTACGGGCTACTTTTATGGGCTACTTTTAAAATGAGGCTGCATTTTAAATTGCATTTTAACCTGTATTTTAAATTGGTTCCCCCCCCCCATTATGTTTTTATTGTAATTTTACTGGTGTTAGCCGCCCTGAGCCCGGCTCTGGTCGGGGAGGGCGGGGTATAAATAATAATTTTTTATTATTATTATTATTATTATTATTATTATTATTATTATTATTATTATTAACAGGATATCTAGAAGCTGTGTTAAGGCTTGGGCTTTGGGGACTCTCCAGCAACAGGAGGCTGGATGCATATGCGGAGAAGAGAACGTAAACGGCCCTTCACGTGCCACCATAGTTTTTAACTGGTCCAGATTAAGAAAACATGAGGCATATTTTAGCAGTCGAAAGGGAAAATATGGGAGAAGACACTGTCTAGAGCAGGGTTTTCCAAACTTGGGCCTCCAGCTGTTTTTGGACTACAATTCCCATCATCCCTGACCACTGGTCCTGCCAGCTAGGGATGATGGGAGGTGTAGTCCAAAAAACAGCTGAAGACACAAGTTTGGGAAACCTTGATCTAGTGTAGAGGGTCTTAAAAGCAATTGGTCAAGAGGGATCTGGAAGTTACAATCTTCCCCCAACGTAGTAGCATTAAATAGAAATGGTGCCCTCTTCATACTTTTGTGGGTTGTGTACATTGGCCACCTCTCCCTAGCAAGCAGAGGATTTGAAAATGACTCCTGTTTGTCTTCCCTTGCTTACAGGAATGTGCTGCAAGTCTCCACGGCCAGTTGGCACCAGACTCCTGTCTCCAGGCATGGCACACAGAAAGAGGACAGAGAAAAGTCCGTCCCCCCATCTTAACACGAGGGCTTGTGGGCATCCAATGAAGTGGGAAGTTCGAAGGTTCGGGACAGATAAGAGAAAACACTTCTTCACACAGCGCATAGTTAAACTATGGAACTCACTCCATAGTAGCGATGGCCACCAACCTGTACCCTCCAACATTTCTCTGATGAAAATAGGGACGTCCCATTCCATAATGATAATTTTACTATTTATACCCCACACATCTTGTTGTGTTGCCCCAGCCACTCCTGGCAGCTTCCAACATATATAAAAACATAAGAAAACGTTAATTTTTTTTAACCCTTCCCTATACAGGATTACCTTGAGACACCTTGAGGGCTGGATAACTCCATACCCTCCAACATTTCTCCAGTGAAAATAGGGGCATCCTCAGGAAAAGCGGGACATTCCGGGATCAAATCAGAAACCAGGAGGGCTTCTCTAAATCCAGGATGGCCCTTGGAGGGTCTCCCCGCCTAGATATATTTCATGAAGGAGGGGGCTATAGAAGGCTACTGGCCATAGTGACTATGCTCTGTCTCCACGGCTGGGGCAGTATTACTTCTGAACCCCAGAGCAGAATATTAGTTTTAACTGTTCAAATCATTATGGCCTAAATCATTGGTTCTCATTTATTTTATTTTATTGTGGGCCACACTTTCAGAATAAAAATTTGCTCCTGCCACACCGACTATTTTAGTGATAAGAAATACATCCTCTCCTGTCACACCAGGGTAGCGCACCGCACTCTGGGAACACCCCTGGCCTATATCCTGCTCTCTTACCCCTCCACATGCCCCTCTTTGCAAGATCGGCTTGGGGCTAAAATCACAGTCGCACCCTGGCCTGGTACCTTGACGCATTGCACTTTCTCCTGGCTAGGCCAGCGCTTGAAACATCGGGGCCACTTGATTTTCCGAGGCCAACAAGTTGGGATCTCAATCGCTGGAACCAGCTCAACCTCAACCTGGACGTCGGATGTCTCCACAGCAACATGGACCACCGGGCTGAAGCCTTCCAAAATGCTGACTCGCTCTGGGGGAAAGGCGTCCAAAGGGGATTTGTCAGCAGAAACTGGACTGCAGCAGATTCCTCGCCTGGCACAATTCTGCAGCCGGCATTTCCTCTTCCTATGCCCAATATTAGCTGGATTCTGACATTCATTAATTTCTTGGGTTTAGGGGCATTCCCCCCCCAAAAAAAATCCCTTATGACACTATGCTTCTGCCAGTCTGTATCTATAGTCACAAAGGCAGTTCAATTTCATTTCACTTTCAATTTGTATACCGCCTTTTTATATTTACTTGCACAAGGGGGTTTACAGCAACAAAATAAACAATCAAGAACACGCCCCTTACAATAATCTGGTCCAATACAGAGAGGCATAGCAAAATAGAACTTTTAAACAGAATGACTTATATAAAAGAAATTAATATTCAACAATCTATTAGAATATAATAGTACGCAATAAAATTAACTCTGAAAACATCAGCAAATAATAATTAAACAGAAATTCACTCTTAATGACAATAAATATGATCTAAACTATGATCATTAAAAATCACTGCAAGTCACAATGCAGATGATGATGATGGTGGTGGTGATGATGATTTGTGGTATGGTCTGTCATGAGGGCCAGGACCACGCTGCTGGTGTGTGCGTGTGTGTGTGTGTGGGTGGGTGGGTGTGGGTGTAGACCCGGCAGAAATATCTGTTAGAGGTTTGGGGAGGCCATGAGTGCCTGCGGTTGATTGTGGGAAAGTGCTACCCTGAGCCACTTCCTCTCGCACCTGCCCCAGTGAACTCACCCGTGAGATTGTGAGATACGATCGCTTTCTCCACAAGTTCTCGGAAGACAGCCAGGACCTTGGCAGGCACGAGGTCGCCCTCGATGTTCACATCTGCCTCGTGCCACTGCTGGAGGCTCTTGGAGAACTGCTCCGCTTCCAACCACTGCTGCAGCTCCTCCGGGTCCCTGACAGGGGACAGGAGCTTGGCTCCATGCGTCGTGTAGTAGCGCCAATGCCGTACCTGGCCTTCTTTGTACCCAGACAGGCCAAGCAAGGGGACGGTGATGAGGAACTGGCCAGGTGTTAAGACCTAGACAGATTCAGAAAGGTTGGAACAGGAAATGGCTAGGATGGCCAGGAAACTAGAACAGACTTTGGGCTTGTCCACACTTCCATGGGTCAGATCTGAATTAGAGGCTTCCTGATTCAAAGCGGAATGCAACCCTAAGCGTGCTTACTCAGAAGTAGATATGTTAAGTACTGGAGGCCTTGGTTACTTCACTACATCTGCTAACAGCGAGGAAATGATCTATCTCTCTATATAATAATAATGTCAGAATGCCAGCAAGCAATCCTCACTGGAAGATTGGCAGTGCCGTATCACTATCCTGGATTTGCATGAAGTCAGGTTGGGATAGGGAAGCAAAAGTGAAGGCAGGTTGCACAACAGCAATGGCCCCGGCAGAGGAGTGAGGGGCAGGCAAGACTGAAAGGGGAAAAGAGGCAGTTGAAAACAACAGAAGAGTTTTAATTAAAGCAGGGATTGAGTGAACTGAGAGGGAAATTGTTAAGTTGTGGGTGAACATATCAGACGACACAGCGATTCTTCAAACAGCTCTTGCTTATTCACAGGCCAGAACAGAACTGAACTGAAGGGTTCAGCCAGCCTGCTTATATAGAGCTCCACTACATCGCAACTGTAACCACTTTCTGTAATTATCCAATCACTGAATGTCACTTTCGATCCCTTATTTGCATATGTGGACCTGAGTGAAAACTATCTACAGTATCCCCCTGCTGGCCCAGGGTGAGAACTTCAGTACATAACAGAAATGGTGGTTTGAAACAACAGCAGGTGTTTGAGTAAAGTACTATGGAATATTTGAGGGCTTAACTTCCTTGGGGAAGTTTGAGCACAGTGAAAAGGGAGGGACACTGAAAAGCAAGAAAAGTGGCCATTTTAAACAACAGCAGAGGTCTGAATAAAACAAGGATGGGATTCCTCAGAAAGGAATTACAAGGCATAAGTACAGATGGAATTTATTGTTCATGTGCCATTGCAAAGAAGTCCCACGTGGCTTTAGTGGGGATGACAAATTCCGTGGTACGTAAAGCCCAGGGACTAGAATACGTCAAGCAAAATGTGAAGCCCCCTTCTTCAGGTGAGACTTCTCAGGCAGCAGGTGAATTAAAAGCATGACTTTGCGCTTTCACACATTTTGGGAGGTCTTGGCTAGGGAAGAGGTGAGTTGGGTAGTTGGTGGATTGAGAGTGGCGGTGATCAAGGGAGGAAGCAGACATGAGGGGACCCGGAGGGAACCTATGCAAGGTGTTTGTACCTGGATAGACGGGTGGAAGGGGCTCTTCCCCTGAAGCAGAGCTGACCACTTGGCCAGTAAGGCTGGCTGATCCTGAGAGGCAGCAAGGAAAGAAGCAGACAGAACAGATGCAGTAAAAGGCGATTAGTTGGCTAACTAAAAACGCAGCTGGTGTTAATGCAAATCCCTAGGCGGGGTGAAATCCAAAGAGATGCCCGCTTTGCAGCCTGGAGACGGAACTTCTTCAAAACACTCTGAAGCACACCTTGTCCAGTCCTTCGGGAAACAAGGAAAACACGGCATTGAGCTGGTTTCTTCCCTTGTGGGGTCTTTGCCTGCTATGTCAGTTCAGTCTCTTTCTACCTTCTCTGCCTGCAAGAGAGGTGAGTGGGGGGCCCAGGGCAGAGAGAGCGAGGCAGCAGGAACTGCAGTCATCTCCGCAGGTTTTGCAATGCTGAAAACCAGCTTGTGGCGGCAGCCTCACAACCTTCTCCAGCCTACTAAACTACGGTGTCCCCTTGTTGCAAGTGCCGTTTCTGAAAACGGGTATCAACCTCCAAGAACTGGAATGAGGAAAAAGTGAGGGAGAAGGGAGAAATGGTGCCACCACTCGTTGGCTCCCCCCTCGCCTTGCCACAAGGTCTGGAGACTTTTGGGGACATTTCGTTCCCTCCCCCCCCCCCCCGCCCCACAGCTTGCCACCTAGCCAAGACCTGATGGGTTTCCCAATTTCCATAAGTCATCTCAAGGGCGACCCTGCCAGCAACCTCTGAGGCGCCTGGTTAATGTCAAACTAACCTCGCCCCAAGCCAGGAATGTAGAAAGGGCACTTCAAAGGAGAACTATGGTCCCTGGGATTTTCGGCTACCCATATTGATCCCTGGGGCTGGGAATGATGATCATCAGTACTCACATGTTGCTAGTGTTTCAGTAGTCTGAACCAGCCTGCCTGATAAATAAGCCCTAACCCCCACCATTCTGAGTCTGCAGGTTCAGCCCCTTCTCACGGATGCATGTCAAATAAAGTGTTACCTGGATATCACCATTTGCTGCACCCTTCCTCTAAGCATTCACCTGGAGTTAACTTAGCTGTAAGGTTACTAAGGGATGTGGGTGGCGCTGTGGGTTAAACCACAGAGCCTAGGGCTTGCCGATCGGAAGGTCAGCGGTTCGAATCCCCGCGACGGGATGAGCTCCCGTTGCTTGGTCCCTGCTCCTGTCAACCCAGCAGTTCGAAAGCACGTCAAAGTGCAAGTAGATAAATAGGTACTGCTCTGACGGGGAGGTAAACGGCGTTTCCGTGCGCTGCTCTGGTTCACCAGAAGCGGCTTAGTCCTGCTGGCCACATGACCCGGAAGCTGTACGCCGGCTCCCTCAGCTAATGAAGCGAGATGAGCACCGCAACCCCAGAGTCGGCCACGACTGGACCTAATGGTCAGGGGTCCCTTTACCTTTACCTAAGGTTACTAATGGTAAGAACTATGTACACCGCTTTGAGCTCTTTGGGGGGAAAGTGGGATTCAAATACATTGAATTTAAAAAAACAACGAAGGCAAGTTTCTCTCAAAAAAAGTTTAGCTCTTCAGTGGTAGCTATTTAGTCAGTTGACAAGAACCATTGCTGATTTGCAGAAATTAAACATGTGCTCCCTAGGGCCTGCCTTCCAACCATTAAATATGAAACTGTGCCTTTCTCCAGATGCTTGCAAGAGTTATTAAAAAACTTCCTTTACAAAGGGTTGATGTTTTAGGGGTTTTACTTACTAAATAGAATGAGAACCTTTATCAAATCATGGAATTGCCAAGGTAGAAGGAATATTGAAGACCACCCTCTCCACATCTCCTTGCACAAAAGCTTGCCAGGCCCCACAACATCTCTTAGAAGAAAATGACCAGCCTATAATCACATCATTGCTACGCAGTGGCAGAAACAGACAAAACACTGATGTTTTTGTGCAGTCCACAGCATCTGAACATGCGAGATGAGGGAGGTCGTATTTTATTACAGCCTCTGAAATAGCGAGACCTGGAAGGGTCTGGGCAGCAAATAACCAACATGCAAGGCTACCAGATGGCATCTGTTGTGAGCAGCAGACTCCTAACCATATCTGCTCCTCCTGACCTTATCTGCTCCGTCTAACTAAGTAGGCTAAGTAGGACTGCAGCCTCAGACCTAAGTTACCATCACCTGTAGTATATCTCCTTCACTCTTTTCAGAAGCTCCCACTTTCTCTGGGACATAGCAGAACATCTCTATGGCCAAAGGCATCTGTGTATCACCAGTGGTACCATCCATTCTCTTCAATCAATTTCCACTGGCATTATGGTACACCCAGGGCAGATCTACGCTCACAGGTTATAACATCAAGGAAGGGTTAAGGAATGCTTTTCCTAACGCAGATGGATGGGCATGTTACGTTTTGCTTGTAACGTTAATAATACGTAATTGAAAGGTGACACCAAAGGGCGCTGCAGAGCAACCAGGAACTGGCAGCTGGGAAACTGAATTTGACAGGGAAAACAAGGTAAGGAATGTTTGAAATTTACCAGTCTGCCCTGTGACGTTTTAGAACGATCTATGTAATGTCGTTCTAATAAGGTTAAAAAGGTCTGCGGAGATCCAGCTCCAGTTTTAATAATTGCAAGGAAGTATGCCTCTGATTGTAACTGAAGGCTGAATACGAGTGGTAATAGAAACCCATTCAGGGGTATTGAGGATATGAACCGGAAACAATGAGATCATCCTGAGTTCCTGCCTCTTCCTGCCTCTTTTGGTTGTGCATCAGTCCTGGCTTCTGGTTTGCTCCTCAAATCCTGCCTTCTGGCTTGCCCTTTGGTTCTGAATTGCGCCTTCATTCCACGACTCCAGGTTGCCCACAAACTGCTTCCCACACAACCCAGACCTTCCACTGTCCTTTAAAGGTTGCAGAACTGTAGTTCAGAGCAAGAAGCCAGAGGCACCAGGTGTAGCTGTAATCCTGCAGTCTATAATGGACAGATGGTGCTCCCATGAGGAGGAGGGTCCAGAATCGCTCGTGGACTCAGTGCACTAATAATAATAATAATAATATAATAATAATAATAATATATTTATACCCCACCCATTTGGCTGGGTTTCCCCAACCACTCTGGGCGGCTTCCAACAAAATATGAAAAAAAAACCACATTAAAACAACAGTCATGAAAAACTTCCCTAAACAGTGCTGCCTTCAGATGTCTTCTAAAAGTCAGATAGATGCTTATTTCCTTGGCATCTGATGGGAGGGCGTTCCACAGGGCGGGCGCCACAACTGAGAAGGCCTGGTTAAAGCCAAAGACCCCCTGCACGCTTACCTTCATGTTTTCGTTATGAATCCCAGAGTTAGAAATCGCCTGGAAACGAGAATCCTTGTTGCTAATTTCGTTGGTAAGCCGTTGTATGATTTTTTGCACTTCATCCACGGTTTTGGCCACAGCTCGGTGCCTCAGGTCCACCTGCAGACAAAACCCAACATTCCTACTATATTGCTTCGGACCCCAGACTATATAGAATCAGAGAATTGTAGACCCGGAAGGGAGTGGTGGAGGAAGGGGGTGGGGAGGGCAGTCTGCTTCGGGTGCCAGCCCGGGGGGGGGGGGTTGATGTTGCTGCGGTCAGGCACCTCCCCCTTGGGGTGATCGCTCGGGCGGGCGCCACTCCATTGGGACGCCCCCAGGTACCAAAGCCCCTTCCTCCATGACTGCCGGAAGAGACCCCCAAGGGGCATCTAGTCCACAGCTTAACCAAACAAAGCTACTGAACCACAGACCTTCTGGAAGGCATATTATTTAGGTGAACCTTGCTGTGTGTGCATGTACACATGTATGTGAGTCTGCATGCAAATGACATGGGAATTCCAGTTCGGAGGGCGCTGTCCAGTTCAGTAGTTCTGCTAGTGGAAGGATTCTGTTTGTAGAACGGAACTTCCCTCCCCTCCCCAAATCTTTTGAGTTGGGGAAATATCTAAAGGGTTGTCCCCCTTTAGGTGTTATTTACACGGCAGAGCTTCCTATGCTTAATTCTGAGTTGTTGTTTAGTCGTGTCCGACTCTTTGTGACCCCCTGGACCAGAGCATGCCAGGCGCTCCTGTCTTCAATTATGAGTAGTTACACCCAAATTTACTGGATCTTACATTTACTCGGCTGGATCTTTGAATTCGTTTGTGTTCTTCATTGTGAAGCATCTAAAGCTATCACTTGAATTGCTTGGCCTTTTGTAAAAACGAAACAAAAAATTGACCCCCCCCTTTCCCTTCAAGGTTTATACACTTAGGTTACACTTCATGCACCTGACAAAGCAGACTTTTGCCCATGAAAGTGTCAGCTGCAATGAAATTATTATTATTATTATTATTTTGAATTTATATACCACCCGTCATCTGTAGATCTCACGGCAGTTCACATCATAAAATTACAATTTTTAGGCATTAAGAGGCTTCAGAACTCATCTTTATTGCCCTATATATCAAATTTCTGGCATCTATGAACTGTAGGAGCATCCATGCTTTTCAGACCTGTTTTTAATATACTCTAGTTGCCTGCTGCCCTCCAATTCAGGGTGGGGATTTTTGTAAAAAAACCAACAAGAACAGTGTTCCTTCCTTCTCAAGAGGTGTCTTCTCACTGGGGCGAAGTTTTGTTTGTTGATAATCCCTTATTACATTGTGTTGACTATACTTAATTATATCATGGGCAGGGTCAAAGTCAATTAGATTTCTTGTGCGACTATATAAAAAACAAGAAGAACAAGGTGTGCATCAAGAAATCAAGAAATCAGAAGGTGGGGGAAAACACAAACGAAAACACGAGGAAGAATGAAGCTGCTTCTCATATACAGATTCAAATATGTGTGGATGTAGAGTGTCTAATTTGATGGGGCAAAGTGGATTAACAGCTACATAATGCCCAAACATGGGCAAGCCCAAAGCGTCCTTCTGTTAATGCCCAGTTTGAGTAGTTACTGAGAAAATCAGGGCCAAATTAGACACGATAGCACAATATTTCCCACGTGTTTTGAAAAAGTAAGTGCAGCTGTGGACAGAAGATGTATTGGATCTGCAGGGCTTCTGGAAGGGGCTGAACCCTTTTCACTCTGCATTTTCCGCGTTAAGATCCTGCCTCTGCAGACGAGTTAATGAAGAAAGACTTCCTACAGTTAAGAAAATTTGAAGGAACCCCCCACCCCCCGCCAAATTACTCTAGCCATTCGTATCTCTCCATAGAGAGCACCTGCCCTGTTTGGCTCCAGCAGACAGAATAAAAACTACCACAGATCCTCTTGCATTTGTCCATAATGGTTTTACTGTAGATCCAAGATTGGGTACTTCAGAGCAGGAGACATTCCCGGGTTAGAGTTTGTTGATCCTTCCCAAAATTTCATTCAGTTGGTGCTTTACCTGGAAAGTTCTACCCAGTGCTTTTTTTCCTATTAAAAATGTTTAGGGGTCCTCTCATTTTCCTACTCATATTGAAATACTGCCCCTCAATGGGGCCAAACTTAGATTCACAAAATGTTTAGGGGTGTGCGTCCCCTGCATCCCCCCACTGAAAAAAAACACACTGGTTCTGCCTCATAAACATGAAAACAGAATTTGGAACCGCCACAATGTCCCTTACCTTATTCTGAATGTATTGTTCTACAGCTTCTTCTGCGAGGGGTTTCATGGCAAGGACTTGTCTTCAACGGATCTCCAAGGAAAATCCTTTGTGCCTGCAGGGTTTTCTTGACGCTGGCGCGGGGCAACAATCCCGGGGTTTCCACATGCGCTTTTCCTTGACTATTTCATTAGAAACCTTGTTTTTCCTGCATATGGAGAAGGAAAGCAAATCTTCTTTTTGTCCCGCATTACAGCACCCATGCGCAGCTTAGCACTTAAGGACATTCCCAGTCCGACCCCCTTTAAAAAGAAAAGGGGTTTGATTGTTTTCATTTTAAAAAATGCAAACAATCTTAACATGTGCAGACTTAAGAGTTTCAGAAAAAGCTAATCTTTTATGAAAAAGCAGCGCACTTTCTCAGCCATTGCTGACTGCCACAAGACACCTCCTTGCTCAGTCAAGCTCTCTTGCCCATATCCTCTGCAAAATAAATCATCTTCCACCTCCCCCCCCCCCCTGCAACGGAGCCCTTGGTTTTATACGCTTTGGCGTTGCAGTGCAAGGCCTCTGCTCCTTATCTCTCCTTTCTGCCTCCTTAGAGTATTGACTGTAAATGCCCCACCACTTGGGCCTTGCCTGCCAGCCGCTCGCCTTTCTTGACTGTAAACACAGACTAAGCCGCCTCTCGTTAGCTGCCAGCAGCCCAAACGAACAGAAGCGCACCCACCACAAATTGCTCAGGAAGGGAAAACAATTGATTGGGCTCTTTATCAATCGAAGCGGTTGTTTGTTTTTGCAAAAGCTTGCGTCAGAGGCGTGTGGTGCACAAGGCCAGAGATTCACTCCGAACAGTTGGGCTTGGCTTGGCAGCTTGCAGTCTCTTCCCTGGATAGTCTTGCAGGGCCACGAGGGACTGGGGAGACCTCAACATCTGCAAATAAAAAAGGATTAGCACACAGGGGGTTCCTGCAACTTTCATGCCTCAACCACCCAAGACATTTGGACGGGAGTTGGCCGTTCTGAAGGTGTCCCTAGCTCACTTCTGATGTTTTGGTCACGAGACAGATTGATGCGGGTTGCATGACTAAGGAAGATTGATATGCAGAGAATCCACTTTAGGGCTGAAAGTCAGATGCCTATCTTTCCAGCCTCTAAGACCAAGTCCTTCTGCCTCACCTGTGCTCTTTTCCTCCCACTGCTGAAAGCCACACACCCAAACCTTTGCCTCTCCGGACAAGATACATTTCTAGAGATACACTGCCAACCAGTGTCGACAATATTGAGCTAGATGGGTCAATGATCTGACTTGGTATAGGGGTGCTTCCTATGGAAAAAGGGACGTGGGTGGCGCTGTGGTCCAAACCACTGATCCTCTTGGGCTTGCCGATCAGAAGGTCGGCGGTTCAAATCCCCGCGACAGGGTCAGCTCCCGTTGCTCTGTCCCAGCTCCTGCCATCCTAGCAGTTCGAAAGCAGCCCAGTATGAGCAGATAAATAGGTACCGCTGCGGTGGGAAGGTAAACAGCGTGTGCTGTGGTTTCCGTCACGGTGTCCCGTTGCGCCAGAAGCGGCTTAGTCATGCTGGCCGCATGACCCGGAAAGCTGTCTGTGGACCAACGCTGGCTCCCTTGGCCTGAAAGCGAGATGAGCGCCGCAACCCCAGAGTCGCCTTGGACTTAACCTTCCAAAGGTCCTTTACCTTTACCTTTGGAAAAGACAGTATACCTGGCAAAAATGTGCAACAAAGGGGGGAAATGTATGGACTGTTATGGAATACCACGAAAGCCCAGGGTGTACTACCATTTCCTGCAACTTTGAAAAGATAACATAAGATTACTTTCAAGGCACCTTTGATGCCAAAGATCTAGGAACAGGATCACCACGATTTGCTAAACTGTAAAGTGTCAAGAGCACCTGTGTATAGAGGGGGGACTTGCATTGGGATCTTAGCATGGGGCGGAGGGGGTTGGGTTTAATTCTTTCATGCTGTTTTCCTTATTAAAATGCCTTCCCTAAGCTGTTGCCCCCCCCCCCCAAAGCTGGACAAGACAAACAGCTATTGTTGCCATTAACACTTAAAACAAAACAAAACCCCAGTAGATTCTGTTCACTGATGTTGCGTCTACTTTGGCTTTAAGGCATGAGAAAATGTAAGGAAGCGATTTCTGTAAGTCAAGCTCTTTAGCATGGTGGTATTTTGCCCTCTCTCCAGCGTAGATATAGCATTCTCACAACTTTTCAGGGTAGGCTGGAGACAGAATAGATGTCAAAAACCACCCTGTTTTTATTTTTTTATTCCCCCCCCCCGAAAGTGAGATGTGTTCCCTACAACAGAAACATATTGGGACACTTATCACCCCCATTCTCACCCCACTGTACTACTTAGCTTCTTTTAATTGTTAGGGGACTGAATTTTAAAGCCTTACAGGCTATTTTAATAACTTGAATTTTGGAGTTCTGACCACCCCTTACCAAAGACTGAGTTCTGTAACCAAAGGTTCTCTTCTTCAATTTTACTACACTGTGCAGTCTTCCGTCACGGAGTATGCACTTCATTCTATAAATAGCAAAGGAGCATGTTTGACCTGGCTATTTTGAGGATGTTCCGCACATCATTTTTTCTTTTTAATGATTGGATGAGTCACGGGATGGAGGCTTGCAAACAGAGAGAGCTTTACAATGTTGTTGCTAATTCGTTGTGACAGCAGCAAAGTCATGTACCAAAGCCTTCTTCATTGCTGCCGACGACGGTAGATCAATATTTGTCAGCTCCATCAACTGTGCCTCCAGTGCTTTTTGGTTTGTTTGTTTGTTTAAACAACACACCTAAATCTGCCCTATAGATTGTTACTGCTATGACAGTCTCAACCACAGTAAAAAGGTGAATTCTTCTCTGGAGTAAGACTTCTCCTGGGAGCCTTGCAAAGATTTTGGAGGTTGCAAAATTTATCTTCGGGCAGAACGATAAAGCTAAATGGGAAAGCGAGCTTAGATATAAAATAAAATGAGTTAATCCTAAATCTGTATTCAGAGAAAGAGAGCATGATTTCTTGCCACCGAGATGTAGACAAATGAAACTAGAACTGGAGTGTTGTTGTTGTTGTTAATAATAATAATAATAATTTATTACTTATACCCCACCCATCTGGCTGGGTTTCCCTAGCCACTCTGGGTGGCTTCCAACAGAATATTAAAAACACGATAAAACATCAGATATTAAAAACCTCCCTAAACAGGGCTGCCTTCAGATGTCTTCTAAAAGTCAGAGAGTTGTTTCTTTCCTAGACATCTGCTGGGAGGGCGTTCCACAGGGCAGGCACCACCACCAAGAAGGCCTCTGCCTGGTTCCCTGTAACCTCACTTCTCGCAGGGAGGGAACCGCCAGAAGGCCCTCGGAGCTGGACCTCAATGTCCGGGCAGAACGATGGGGATGGAGACGCTCCTTCAGATATACTGGACCGAGGCCGTTTAGGGCTTTAGAGGTCAGCACCAACACTTTGAATTGTGCTTGGAAACATACTGGGAGCCAACGTAGGTCTTTCAAGACCAGTGTTATATGGTCTCTTGTTATTTATTAAATTTGTATATTGCCCTTCATCAGAAGATCTCAGGGTGTTCCACAGCATAAAAGCACAAAATACATAATAAAAACAAGAACAAACCAAAACAAACCAACAACTTCCTCTCAGAAACACCTTGAAAAGGACATAGAATTTGAACATTTGAATGCTGCATGTTCAGAATGCTATTGCCGAGAGAGAACCTCTTTAGAGTTTTGTGACTGATCTCAGGCCACTAAGCAATACATGTCATTAAGGAAAGTTAACTGAGTCCTGCATAGGGCTGCCATAAGTCTGGGTTTTCTCGGACACGTCCGGGAATTGGGCAGGAAACTGGCGCCCGGGCAGATTATTGGTTTCTGGTTTGTCCAGGAAAACCATTCTGCTTCTTTTGCTATCCCTCAAAATTTAGAAACATAGGGGACCATATCATGGTTAGATTCATTTTTAAGGATTGTCCTCAGGGCCACCTTAGAGGCTTTGAGGGAAATGGCTTGCCTTCTCCCTTGTGGGCATCATCCCAGGGGCATCTCCCAGTCTGGGAGGGTCTTTTGACAAGATGTCCTCGTCAGTGGGCCAACAACTTGGTTTTGGGGGGAGATGTTCCCCCCCAAAGTTTTTGGGAATATGGCAACCCAAGATGACCAGCTAGTATTTGGAATCAAAGACAACAGCACCAAGAGAAGTTTGCTAGAAGATTGTGAGCTCACCTTGGAAAAGGTCCTTGGAATTTTCAAAACAGCTGAGTCAACAGAGCAGAGTATGCAACTATTATACAGCAGTATGCAAATATTACCCAATAGAAACCCAAGGAATTCTTTAAGCACCAGCTCACAAGACAATGCCAAAACCAAACAAAAACTTACCAAGCTCTTGATGGAGGCACACAAAGCAGGAAATTGTGCAATAAACCCAGCTGCTTTCATGAACTCATGCAATGGCCACACTATGGGAAATGTTTGCAAGAGACCACACCCCTTGGCAAGGGGCTGTGCATGAAATATTGCAGCAGAGAGGTTGTTCAGGAATCACTGAGCGCCAGTTGGATCTAGCCAGGACCCCAACTTGTATTGCCAATGAATCCCCCAGGTACTCTGCCTCCCCTTTGGCATATCTAGCTAAACTCGCAGTCCCTGAGCACCGGAGGACTTTGGCTTGATGTCATGCGCTCCCCTCGCCCTGTCCTTGAAGGCCGATACAGGAAGGTTGCCTATCTGGAGAGGCAATGCCCCTGGGACTCAGGACAAGTAGTAACAAGAGAGAATGTGCTTCCCCAGTGTCTTTTATTATAGAGACATTCGTACCAGCCTCATCTCCCCATCACTGCATAAGTACCCAGGGCACGCAGGACAATTCTATACCTCCCTGCTGCTTTCAGATACCAACCCTGCTACCACACACAGTGTTGCCAGATTCTGCACAGCAGCGCTCAAGATTCGACGGATGATGGCCTGTGCCACAAACTAGATACAGTGGTACCTCTGTTTGCGAATAGCTTAGTTCCCGAACAACTAGTAACCGGAACGCTGCAAACCCGGAAGTAGGTGTTCCGTTTTTTGAACTTTGCCTTGGAAGCCGAACGTGCTCCTGAGCTTCTGTTTTCACTGGTGCGCAGCTCATTTGAGTCCCCCCCCATCATAATTAAGTCTTTTCCCCTCCCGTTTTTAGGCTTGTGCAGCTAATTTAAGTCCCTCCCCATCGTAATTAAAGCCTTCCGTTTCTGATTGCAGTGTTCTGAGGTGATATTTGGTGCTCTTGTTCTTGCTATTTTTTGTGTTTTTGTTTGTGTGTCTTTTTCATTTTTGTGCCGGTTCGTTTTATGATTGATTGATTGATTGATTGACTGTGGAAATGGATAAAAGCCCTCCCCGGAATGATTATCATCAGTGCAGGTAAGAAATTGTTTTAATTTTTATTTTTATCATCTACAATACTGTCTTATTTCATAGTACAGAACATTGTCTATGGCTTTCATTTTATGGATCAATGGTCTTGTTAGATAGTAAAATTCATGTTAAATTGCTCTTTGAGGGGTAGTTTTTAAAAGTCTGGAATGGATTAACCTGTTTTGCATTACTTTCTATGGGAAAGTGCACCTTGGTTTTGGAACGCTTTGGTATTGGAACAGACTTCTGGAACCGATTAAGTTCGAGAACCAAGGTACCGCTGGATAATGAGCACTCATACTTGAGTGTTCTGGAGACTGATAGCTGTGGTCTTATATATACTAGCCTTTTGTGCTCTTCCACTTATGTCTGATGTTCCTAACCCTTCTTTTAATAATAATAATAATAATAATAAATTTTATTTATATCCCGTCCTCCCCAGCCGAAGCCGGGCTCAGGGCGCCTAACAACACTAAAATAGTGCAACATTCTAAAAACATTATAAAAATTAATTAAGATCAAAATTGATGGCAACCATACTAAAGTTTTGTAAAGATTGCCAAAGGAGGGAGTCAGGCTGCGCCCTGGCCAAAGGCCTGGTGGAACAGCTCTGTCTTGCAGGCCCTGCGGAAAGATGTCAAGTCCCGCAGGGCCCTAGTCTCTTGTGACAGAGCGTTCCACCAGATCGGAGCCGCAGCCGAGACAGCCCTGGCTCTAGTTGAGGCCAGCCTAACCTCTCTGTGGCCTGGGACCTTCAAGATGTTTTTATTTGAAGACCGTAAGTTCCTCTGTGGGGCATACCAGGAGAGGTGGTTCCGTAGGTACAAGGGTCCTAGGCCGTATAGGGCTTTAAAGGTCAAAACCAGCACCTTAAACCTGATCCTGCACTCCACCGGGAGCCAGTGCAGCTGGTATAGCACCGGATGAATGTGATCTCGCAGCGAAGACCCCGTAAGGAGTCTCGCCGTGGCATTCTGCACCCGCTGGAGTTTCTGGGTCAGTCTCAAGGGCAGCCCCACGTAGAGCGAGTTACAATAATCCAGTCTGGAGGTGACCGTCGCGTGGATCACAGTGGCTAGGTCAGGGCGAGAGAGGTAAGGAGCCAACTGCTTAGCTTGGTGGAGATGAAAAAATGCCGCCTTTGTTATAGCTGCAATCTGCGCCTCCATGGAAAGGGAGGTGTCGAAGATTACACCCAAACTCTTAACGGACGGTGCTCGCACTAACTGCACCCCCACAAGGGATGGGAGTTGCCCCCTCAATCCCATATCGTCCCGTCCCAGCCAGAGGACCTCTGTCTTCGAAGGATTTAACTTCAACCGGCTCCCACGTAACCATCCAGCCACAGCTTCCAAGCATCTGATCAGTGTGTCTGGGGCCGAGTCAGGATGGCCATCCATCAACAGATAGAGTTGGGTGTCATCGGCATACTGATGGCAGCCCAGCCCAAAACTCCGGACAAGCTGGGCGAGGGGGAGCATAAAGATGTTGAAAAGCATCAGGGAGAGTATTGCACCCTGTGGCACTCCACACACCAAGGAGTGGCGCAATGACAATTCCCCCCCAAGCGCCACCCTCTGTCCCCGACCAGAGAGAAACGAGCGCAGCCATTGAAGGACTGGGCCCTGGATCCCCACGTCGGCAAGGCGGTGGTCCAGGAGTTCGTGATCGACCATGTCGAAGGCTGCTGACAGGTCTAGAAGAATCAGCAGCCCCGACCCGCCTCGATCCAGCTGCCTGCGGAGATCATCTGTTAGGGTGACCAGGGCCGTCTCGGTCCCATGACCAGCGCGGAAGCTGGACTGGAATGGATCCAGAGCCGATTTTAGACTTTCTTAGGTTTTTTTTGGATTCTTATGGTCACACACACACACACACACACACAAACATATATATATTCTGTTTTAATTCCTTTTAGGGTTTTTAAAAACTTTTTTGTTAGATTTTAAATGATTTTTAAACTTGTTGCCTTGGACCTAGAAAGGAAAACACACTATAGGTTCTGCCACTTGCCAAGGGACCCCGGACCACTGGGACTGAACATACACATCCTGCCTCCCAGGAATAACTTAAAGACGAGGAGACTGTCTGGTCTCACCCATCTGAGAAATAAGCAACTCCATAAGCAATGGGAAGGAACACCCTGGACCCATCCATTGGCCAAAGGAACAAGAGCTATAAGCTGCCATGTAAACAAGGAAAGGGCAGACTGGCCTGAACCAAATATAAATGCTCTCCTATAACCTGGCTCTTGTGTACTGGCCTTGAAGAACTGATCCCACTCCTTTCCCATATAAGTGTAACTTGCTTTTTGAGAACCATTCTTTCCTTGTGTGTCTTTTGTAAGCCTGATGGCAGGGCTTCTCTCTTCCGCTGAGGGGAACTGCTTTGGGAGAAAATAATACACACATACATACAATAAAATTGTAAGGATGTTGTCACTGCAGGACACATGGCCGCCAGAGGTGGTGTTGCAAACTACCATGAGACAACAAAGTGGGCTCTCAGAGCTTTTGGGTCATCAAAACAGTGTCAGATCCTGAGAAAGACAAAGATGGAGCTGGGCGAGCACAGCTTCAAGTCCGGCTTATTCTTCTATATGCTTAGTTGTTTTATCTTTAACAATACTCTCCACCTGCTTTCCTAGGACAGACGTTAAACTAACCAGCCTATCATATACAGGATCCTCTCAGGCAGATCCCATTTGAAAAAACTGTGTTACATTGGTGACTCTCCAGTCCACAGGTATGAAGGCTGATCTGACACACAAGCTCAGCGATTTCACATTTGAGTTCTTTGAGAACTCTCAGGTGGCAATTTGTTGGTTTTTATTTTGTCTATTAGTGTTGATTCCCTCCTTATCAATCCCTATTCTGCTTATGGCAGAACTTGTGCCCTACCTGACGATCAGTTAACATTAGCCACATTAAGATTCTTACGATTTCAGAGTTTTAGTACAATTTTAATCCTGCAGTCAAGCTCCATCTTCTCCCTATAATATCTAAATTCTAAAGTATGCCAGCAAGTTCCTAGCTGTAGTTCTAGCCCTGCTGTGATGCTAAGCCAATTTTCTCATTTCAGTGGCTCTGGGCTGTTGCTAGCAGCAGTTTGCAGCACATCGAGGGGAAGGTATTGATTCACACTGACAGTTCTAGCTTCCCAAGCCCTTTGGGATGGTGTCACTCTAAATGGAACTGCTTTCTACCTCGTCATTCCTTGCAGGGATGGGTATAAATATCTGGTCTCAAAGAAATCACTCCTGGTGCTAGCAGCAGGCAGGTGGATAAATCAGCATAAAACTGGGTAGGCAATATTGCAGACGGCCTTGTTTTTATTGAGGTTTTGGAAGTGGGAAAAGAGGGAAAAGGCACAAAGTCAGTCAAACACACGATACACAGACTGTGCAAATCAAAGGCAGTTTTACAGCTTTAAACTGGCAAGGTGTTGCCCAATACAGGAAAATATCTTAAACCCTCAGGCTACAAGCCAAATCCTACACAAGTAAAATTGTCCTAATGAGTTTACATAGGTATGTAAAATTATAATCATACAGTTTTCAGAGATCATTAACATTTCCAACGGGGCAAAGGTTTCCCTAGTGAATTTCTGTTTTAATTCTACTATATTCTGTTATTATATGGGGCTGAAGCCAAATGATGCAAATAAATATTTTCAGGCAAGAGTGTCGCCTTTCTGAGAGATCAGAAGCTGACTTGAAAACAGGGTTGCTGCTCATGGTGTTGATTTTTGTGTCTGGGTCAAAAACCTGTTGAATGCAATGGAATAATGTATGTAAAGTTCTTTGGAAACAAAGCTCTCACAGATTGCATTCAACTTTCTTAAACTTTCTCTACACCCTACCCTGCTTCTTAGTTTTTAAAATTCAGCAATTAATATGGCAAATGTGAGGATGGGGAGCTGGGGAAACAAAACCAAAACACATCTGAACCAAGAGCATCCTCAACTGTGACACAAACATATTTAAAAGGACAGGACTAGCATGTATAGGAATGCAGTACATAGGAAGTTACACCTTTACCATTATAGAACAAGACGATGATTTTAGCAACCCACAAAATACATTTGATAGCAAGAGTCTCTTTTCACATGTGTTGAGAAGTGTACATGCCCATATGTTTCCTGTATTCAGTGCCCCAAATTCTGTATTAAGAAACATAACAGCATTTACCGTTCATAAAAGCACCTTCAGAATAAAATCTCTGCACTGGCTCCACAGACATCTTTGAATGAGTTACAATTAACATTTCTGAAGTGGAAAGAAGGAGAAGTTCCAACAAAAGAAGAATGGATTTGAAAGTTATTGGACTATGCTGAGATGGTGAAGTTGACAGCAAAAATAAAGAGATCGAAAAGATGAAATTTTTGTCAAAGAGTGGAGATTCTTTTTGGACTATTTAAGAAAAATTACAGTCAAATGAAATCGCGAGCAGGATTTGAATTCCAGGCAAGGGAAGGCGAAGAAATAAATTATTGTAATACAAGTTACAATATAACGGAAAATAAATGGTAGATATGGCAGCAGATAAAGGATTACAATAAGAGCATCACGGACGTAAGGAATTATTATATTGAATGTGAACTGAACAATGTCAAATTTTGTATAAAAAAACTAATAAAACATTATTTTAAAAAAACAATTAACATTTCTGAATAGCTTATCATTTAGGGTTAAGAATGGCAAGCTCTGGCGAAGTACAGTAGCTGCAGACTGAATCTGATCCCACCAGTCAATCTGATCCTACCCAGTCAAGCCCTTTCGTATATTGGCAAGGCGTCTTGTTTTGTTTTTTAAGTGCAGTACCATTTGTGTGACAAAACAGCAACTGATAGCATTTAATGCATCAAGTTCCTTAAATTGGTCCCTAAAATATATATATATTTGGGGTAACTTGAAGCAGCTGTGAGCTCCTAAATGAGTTTGCCCTTTAGCCACGTACTGAACATGGCCCCAAAGAAGCAAATTTATCAGTGACCGATTAAAGCAGACATTCCAGGGATTGATTTGGCTGTAACCAGTTTGAGCTTCCCCTCAAGAGCCAGCTCTGCACCTTGCTCTTCCAGTCAACTGTCCTGCTCCAGATTTGGCTAACATTAAGCCGTGGCTATATTAGATAGCCACACAATAAAAATGTACGGTAACTTTTTCGAGATCTCGACATTTATTTCTTTGGCTAGGTGCTGTCTGCAAAGTAATAAATCCTTCCAGAGACATTAAAGTGCTTATGAGAAAAAACAAACCTTCTCATTCCTCCCAGAGATTTCTCACCTTGAGGACTGGTTCATATATACAGTGGGACCGCAGTCACCAGAACTCCATTCAATGGGACTCTACAACAGTTTACCTATATCAGGTCTTATGAGGTCCTAAACATTGTGTACAGTTTTGTTTTTTAAGCAAGAGAAACCAAAGTTCATTTTCTTCTGTTAGATTTAATGAATTGGAACAGCCGTCTAAAAATAGTTAGGCTGGGAGAAGACACAGGTGGTCCTCCCTGAATCTCCCGTTCAGATGATGAAAGCAGCTGTGTTCCAGTAAGTTTCTCATATACAGTACTTTGTAAGAATGCCTCCAACGAAAAGGTTTAATGTCATCCAAAAGTGCTCCTCTCAAGACACGCAAAGCGAGGAAAGTGAGCACACACTCTTGTTTGGCCTGAGTGTGCTCCTTTCCACTAAGGCTCTCCTTCCTGGGCTTTGAAAAACTAGCAGAAAACCACCCACCTGCCAGTGGCCTGCCTTCTTCCGTCAAGACATTCCTTCCTGGCTTCCAGGCAAGGCATTCCATTTCCACTGTGCCAGATCATTTACTAATCCAGGCGTGTACATGTGTGTACACACACACACATGAATTTAGTATTTAAAGATGTATTATACGGCAACGCAAGCATTATCTTTAACTACTAAATGAAGCAAAAAAACGATCATTTGAGGATTTCAAAGTGCTCAATAGTAGCATCACTCCATCACTGATCATGATTTACCCATTTTAAAGGGTTTTTATATATTGGACCTGTTTTAGGCTCCCAATAACTTCTTTAAGCAGACTGTCTGTTTGAACTGATGAGGAAAGGTCAAATGACAAATCAGTTAAAAGAGGACCTGCACACAAGAAGGAAAACCTACGAATCCAGATTTTTTTTTGAATCTGCAAAAGCATTTCCCCTTACAGTGCAATTCTACGCACACTTAGCAAGGTGTGTCCCTCTAATTTCAACAGGATTTTATCCCTAGTAAGCATGCAGGCTTCCAAGTACTCTCCTTTCTGGAGTAGTCTGACCCTAGCACTCACTGCACTCTTAATGCAGCTTATCTTAATGAAAAGACAAAAGTTTCCGAGCACTTGGGGCCTTCGAAGCAGGATAGCACCACTTTTCAATTTCAGGAGGAGGGATTTTCTGAAAGACACTGTAAGGACAGTAAGGACAGCCTCATAGCAGTTTCTTGCTCTGACTGGGCTCCTGTCCCTGAAAAAAAGGGACAACTTTCATAAGCCTTTCTACTTTTCCAGCAACATTTCCCCCCCGTCTCCCCCGCCCTCCTGCTTTGTTAGGAGCAAATGGTTTTGAGCGAACCAAAGCCCATCAGCTACAGAAGGGGTGGGAGGGAGGAGAACTGTGTTGTGCCGACTGCCTGCTCCTTCTCCCTGTCCTTACAGTGTGTTTGCATATTGGGAGGAATATAAAGCTCAGAAATAGACCTCCCCACTAAAAGGAAACTATGATGGAAAATGCTGATGTATAAAATATTGTGAGCAGGGTGGGCAAAAGGAAAGTGGAATGCGTTGCTGTTCACTTGTCAATAGGTGCCCATGAAACACACACAAGCTCAGCCTAGCCTTCGAAACTGGAGCTAAGTCCTAGGCAAGAGTATTGCTTTCTCAACAGACACCAGGAAAATGTGCTTCTCCCAAAACCAAAACGCTACCTGGGAAAACCAAAATGCTAGCAGATCTTCTGCGACTTGAGTAAAAAGTGAAACAACCAAACATCAAGTCCCTGCCTAGGAACATGAATATCTTTAGACACAAAATGCAGTAGAAAAATGCCTTCTAGTCTGTGAGTCTGGATTAGTTAAAAAGAAGTTGATCCTGTGAAGACTGGTCCCTTTATAAAGTGGAGCATGAGCTTCAGTTAGTCTTGTAGAAACCTGCCAGCACAGATAGGCTTCCTACTGCTGTTTTACTTTCGGTAAAAACAATTTGGAGCAACTACCGTGGTTGGAAAAGATCTCCTAACCTAGACCATGTCTTCCAGTTTTTTGCCTCAAGATAGGAAACCAAAGAAGTATAGAAAGCACCAAGAACTGCTGGCCCAGATGCCATTTACATTGTTACCTAGTTAGTGTTAGGAACAGATCTGTTTCAAATGTGGAGCTTGGTTCAAAACGGAAGCTATCAGATCTTCACCAAGTTGAGAGAGGCAACGATACATGCTTCATATCTAGGTGCAATCTTGAATCTGTTAAGACTGAACCCACTGAACACGATGACTGCATGAGCAGTAGGAAACCTTTCAATGGACACACAACCACCCTTGTCTTGCAGTCACAGGTGGTGATTGGAAAGCTTTCAGGAGCTCCCATCTCAGGCCTCAAGTCTCTTCTCTCCCATTTAAATACAGGAGGGGAAAGGGAGCCGATGTAAGTATCAATATGCCTGAAGCACGGAGGAGATGGCACTGGGTGGATTACTGTGCAGCTCAAATTGCTCCTGTCTAAAGGGGAGGAAGAAATGTCTAGCGCTACACACAGCCACACACTTCTGGAAAAGGAAAAGCTTCCTTGTAAACACGAAGCTGTAGTCCCTTGACAAGTAGAAACCAAACACAGATTGAATCCAAATTAGCAGCACCTGCTAGACTTCCCTTCCATTTAACCAGCAAGACGCAATTGCTCCTACCGTTTTGTAAGGCAAGGGTAAGCCCTCCTTCACCAAAGGTATACATGACAAATGGCACTGAAATATCCAAAAGAGGCAACGTAACAGGTCAACAAAGGCAAGTTAAAATAAAAACTTTTAAAATGAAGTTGTGAATCCACCATTCCTGTGATTCAGTCGCCTTTTAAATCAGTTGGTCTGTATTACAGGTCTCTGCAGTCTTGCTCTATTATATAGAACCATGCCTGATCCCCTTTCTGCATTACCCCAAGATTAAAATCACACACAATGCAGAACCGCCAGGAATTGCATTGACAGCAAAATTGCCACATCTTGCAGTACTTCACATTTCGCCCACTAAATCGTTAACAGTGCCTCTCCACAATCAAGTTTCACCAGGGTAGCATAAAATCCAAGCTTAACAAACAGACCACTTCCAATAAGTCAAGGGAAAAACCTGCAATAGATGCAGAAGAGAGCTGGCTAAACATTGGAGCCGCTTTTAGGATTCACAAGTGCTGTCAGACAATGCGTATCCTGCAAATGCCTTACTTGTCTATAAATCAGCAGCAGTCTACATCTGCCAGAGCTGTCACTGACAAGCAGTCATCCTATTTGCAAGAGCTGTCAACGGTGTCCTACTTTTCTCCTAAAAGCAGACACAATAGTACGGTTCTTCTGCTCACTGATTGCTCCTGGCTTTTAAGCTTGTTCAGATAAAGCTGGCTGGATAATTCATAAAGGACACAGCATTTAACAGAAGTGTTTTATCCATCACTTGATCATTTGAGTCTCTTCATCAGCATCATAGAACTCTTCATCTTCACTTCCACTCCCAGCTGAACTATCGTGGTCAGACTAGAAGGAAAATGAGATTCTGATATCAGAGCTATCCTTCACCCAGTTTCGAATAAAATGTTTCAGATGTTTAATCTCAGCCTTGCAAGACTATTCACTAGGTCATTTTCAGTTTCCACCAAGCCCTTATAACCCAGCTTCAACCCAAACCTCCATATGGGATAATACAAAAGTGGATAATACTAAAGTTCCCCCACCCCCAAATCAAGGAGTGTATAAATCTTACAAAATAAAGCATAGTGAGTGTTTTCAGCACTCTATAACGAACATTAAAATGTCATTACTATCGCTGCAAACAGGACAACCTGGGCAACACGATTATGGCACCTTTGAGGCTCGCCTCTTATAATCAAGAATAAGAAGTCACTGACTTTTACAAAGCACAGAGCAGGGGAGTGACTGCATTTCTTCCTGAACTGGCTATCACTTTGTACTCTTAAGTCAAGGGAGAGAGGCGCTCAACCTATCCGGCACCACTGGTTTCCCCTTCCAAAACCTCCACAGCTCTGATCGACAATAAAGTGGCAGCCAAACCCTGCTGCCAGTCAATTTTGCTTCCTTCATCGCTGACGGAGGGCTTTGGGCTCGACCTTTCTGTTTCTTGTTGCTGGGTAGGACAGGACATTTGTAGACACAATAAGCATGCCAGAACACTGTTCCTTCATGGTGGCTGCTCCCCTTCCTCTAGGAAATGCTGTCTTCACGTGTTCAATAGCATGAGGGCCTCCTGTTGTTTCTCTCCAACTCAATATTCTGTTGTGGGGGGCCAAGGAGAAGAAAGAATAGGTAACAGTTGCTATCCTTTGAAATAAAGGAGGAAGCAGGCTCTGATCTAAAGCTGGCAGCCACAGAGAAAGTGGCTATTTGTCTGGGATGTAGTCAGTTGCCTAGCAGTTAACATATCTAAAAGGCACAACTAAATATTTAATATCTTCTCCTTGGAGCCCATCTGCAGTGGCAGATACTACATAACCCTAAAGAAGCTGGGACTTCCTATTCAACCTGACAGCTTTTGTAACAGGAGGGGAACTGGCAGAGGTTCATACCCGTGAGCTTTCCATTGTTTGCAGCGAAACAGCTTCATCTCCTAGCCGCCGATATGAGCAAACCTGTAGATCAGATATCGTCTCCAGCAGGGGGCTATTTAGGGTTTCTGGCAATAACAGACTCAGAAGACCAGCAAACAAGCCCGCCACACCAAACACAATAAATGGCAGAGACCCTTGCACAGATTTCTGTAAAAAAAGAAAAGAAAAGAAAGAACAAATATAAAAAACAGCAGCAGTAGTAGCTAGGGCTCAAATATGTTCATGTTAATTGTGAAATGACAGTGCAAGGACATAACAGCTATTCAACCTTCTTTCAGCTGTTCTGCACTGGCAAATCACACGTTGGGCCAGTTACAGGCTGCAACTGCGGCGAAACAACCACACACAACAGCATGAGAATTTGCAGCAACCCACTAGAGGAAGTCACATCTTCAACACATCTACTGGTCATGTGAAAAAGGTAAAGGACCCCCGACAGTTAAGTCCAGTCACAGACGACTCTGGGGTTGCAGCGCTTTACAGGCTGAGGGAGCCGGCGTTTGTCCGCAGACAATTTTTCCGGGTCATGTGGCCAGCATGACTAAGCCGCTTCTGGTGCAACGGAACACCGAAACCAGAGCAGCACACAGAAACACCATTTACCTTCCCGCTGGAGCAGTACCTATTTATCTACTTGTATTTTTTGGCGTGCTTTCGAACTGCTAGGTTGGCAGGAGCAGGGACCGAGCAACAGGAGCTCATCCCGTCACGGGGATTCGAACTGCCAACCTTCTGATCGGCAAGCCCAAGTGGCTCAGTGGTTTAGACCACAGTGCCACCCGCATCCCTCTTGGTCATGTGAACTGACCCCAAATTATGCATGCAGAGACAACAAAAATTGGGTAGTGCAAGAGCACAGTTACAAAAATAGAGTCTGGAGAGAGGGATAGTATGGAAGAGAGGGGAGACAGAAGAACCAGACTCAGACATCTATGCCCTAGCCACACCTGTCAGGGTCAAGGGTGGAAGGAACAGAACAACTCTCATGACAGACTATTACAAAAACTCTCTGAAGGAGCTCTGGCTCCCACGCTACTCTCACAAATATGAACAGGGAGAGGCAGTAGAACGGTCAATGAAGCAGCCACATTGGGGAGGGTGCGGGGCTCAACTGAGAGAGCACACGCTCTCACCAGTGTTTCCGGTTTCAAAAGATCTCAGATGGCAACATTCTTGAAGAGCTGCTGGCAAGCACAGCAGGGAGAACTTGACTAAAGAGGTCAATGGACTGAGCCTTTACAAAGTGGCTTTGTTCATCTATTTTCAACAGGTCCACCAGCTGCAGGTGGGCCACCTGAATGCTTAGGCAGCTCTGCATTGCCTTTTCCCTCCTCTATCCCTTTCTCACACACACATCTTTATTCACAGGAAACTATCACTACAGCTTTATCATGTGCAAGGGGAGTTTAGGACTCTTCAAAGTTGCATCAGCCAGCAAAAGTCATGTCTACCCCAAAGCCAACTGTCCCACGCACCTGGCAATTTTCAAGAATTCTGAACGTCAGAGTCATAGCCAAATTGGACCCATGCAAAATGTACTTTACATTTTGCTACTGTCCAGTTTGGGGGAAGATGTGGGTAAAAGAAGGAAAAATCGGTACAAACCAAAGACGGAACAAAAGGAGCGATGATCCCACCAATTCGGGAGAACATGGAACAGGCTCCCATTCCAACATTCCTGCGGGAAATAAAACAGTTACATTTACATGAAGCATTTTTCCTTAACTAATGTTGGCTTAGGACTACGCTTTCAAGTCCTGAAGAGTACCTGCAGATTGCTGAAAATATCTATTTAATAAGCCTGACAATACACAGCAATGGCGAGCACTGCCTGCCCAAGGGAAGTGGCCCCAGGTGGTTCTCTATGAGGCTACACAGCCCTCCTCACCCCTATGACTGTGGTACACTTCAATGGTGAGGGCTTTAGGCAACTTGTAAAGACATTACTTAGTCAAGCATTTGCTTAACTGACTGGAGGCAATGGTCTGTCACTCTTGTGGTGCTATGATGTACTTTTGATCTATTGCTGTGGTTTAGTTTTTTATATTGTATTATTATGCATTACCAATTTTTACATCCTGCTCTGGGATAATTTTAATGAAGATTGGGCTATAAATCACCTAAATAAATATATATATTATTGACTGAGGTGGATTCAAGGGAGGCTGAAGGAGAAATAGAATGAATTATTTTGTGCAGGGGTAGAATGTTGCCTGTTTTCTAATGAAAAATCTGCTTTAGATGGCTGTTCAACCTCCTGGCAGAGAAATTCTGCTCTGCCTGAATCCTTTGCCTCTGAAGACGGAGCCTAGCACAGAAAATGGTGCACAGAATGCCTCCCCCTTCCACATCAGTTACTCCCAAGTCACCACATATGGGATATAAGGATCATTCTCCTTTGAGTGCTGCTGAGCTTTCCAGAGGTTTTGCATGAGTTCTGCACATTCCCTGGCATGGAAGGACTCAAAAGTAGACTTGATAAGAGATACACCCCTGATGGCAGCAGGAATTGGCTTCCCAGTACAGTGGAAGCTGAAGCAGCTCCACCTGGTCTGGAGCAGAATGAATGAGTTTGCAGTGGAAGCTGCCAGTGGACGGCTCAGCCACAGAACTGGAAGGCGACTTTTTTGCTTAAGGCTGTTTGACCCGTGGGACACGCTGTGTCCTCCTCATCTTTTTTTAACAGCTCCTGCTTCTTGTGTGACCAACTGAGCCACAAGCAAAAAAGAAGCCATTTTTTAAAAAAAGGGAGAAGGCAGTAAAACAGAAGGAGAAAGTAGTTTGTCACTTTTTAAGGAAGAATAGCCAATGTTAAAATGAGGAGGGAAACTGAGTTCTAAGAGAGGTTGAACAGAAGCTCAGTCCTAGGCAAAGGCAAAGGAACATACTTGGGAGAAGCCTAGAGGATAGGATACAGCACAGAGAGTTAGTCACATGTTCCTTGCCTTCCTGGGTAGCAGAAGAGCTTAACACATTCCTTTCTGAATGCCTTCTTAATCCCAGAGAAACAACAAACTCCTTTAGCATTTCTGTATGGACCCCTCAGACTAAATAAGAAAGGTGTGGGATGTCTCATAACTGAAGCAGTCAAATATAACATTTCCTGTTGCCTAGAGTGGACACACAGGAGAATGTTGCTTCAGAAGGGAGGACTTCCTGTCATATCTGCTCTGGAGCCTCCTCCCCCTGTGTGTGACCAGGTAGATGGACGTGACCCTAGCAGACCCTACAAAAGGGCTAGCGACGCAGCCATCTTCCTCTTTTCACCTTTTACCATGTTCTACTTTCAGATTCCTCTGCTGGCTCTTAGCCAGCAGCACAAGGCTCATCCGTACTGGCAATGTGCAAGGGAAGGTGCTCTGCTCCTTGCTCACTAGCGTGAGTGAGGAGGGATAATATTCAATCAGTATATCCTCTCCTACTTTCCTCAACATTCCCACAAAAGGAAGCTAACATTCAAGTGGATTTCTTTGGCTAAACAGGGATGTTCACATTTAAATTTTGCATTTGGGAATGGGGAGAAGTCGAATCCTCATCTGCAAGCCCCTCAGGGAAAGGACCTGCAGTTATAGAGAGATACTGCAACCCACCCTAAAAACAAGGACCTATGAATTTAAACTGAGCGGTGCCTCCCAAGAAGAAGAAAAGTCAGGTGGTCTCATATAGACAAGAGAAGCCACCAAACTGAACCTGTCTTACCTGATCACTGTAGGATAAAGTTCTGACGTGTAGATGTAGACAATGTTAAATGCTGCACTGATTGTCAGTTTTCCCAGTAAAGACAATGAGCGGCTGTTTACAATGGCAAACACTCCTGTAGCTGTTGGGGGAGAAATGCAAAGCTTGTAAAGATGCTGTAGTAAGCAAGGATGGCCTTTTGGCTTTAGGTTGAAAGTTGACCCCCCCCTGCCCCCTTGCTAGGCAACAGAAAAACCAGCCTGTTCCCATTTTTCAAAGGAGGAGGAGTTTCAGGGAGCTTGTTTGAAAGAAAGCACACTCTGGTCAAACGGCCACCTGGCCTTGTACTGGGGAACTGAAGAGAAGCGCCATTTAATGTTGTGTTCACAGAAGAGGAACGGTTCCATTCATGGTGTCCAACTAAGATTTACTCAGAAGAGACCCAGTGAACATGACCAAGTCTTCTGCTGCGGGCTCAAAAGAAGACACTCTTAGAGAGGCTGGACTTGGAAATTAGATGGGGTACATTTTTAACTACTTCTCAAGCTTCTAAGACCAGTTATTTCTTGCGTGTCTGGTTGCCCAAGGCAAAACTCTCCACATAAGCAGCTGGAGATTGCTGCTCCCCTACAGATTTGAGAAAGCCTTCACTGCAAGCTGTTGGCATCCTGCAGTCTGCTCCATAGTTAAAAGAACAACACTTTTACCTTTCTTTTCTGGAAGAAACATGACGATAAGAGAGGCCAGTCCTCCCAGGAACAAAAAGGCTGCAAGCGTCCGTTTACGGCCAAACCTGAAGAACCGGAAAGAGAGAGACCAATGAAAATGCAAAGCAAGTAGAAAACAAGCTCCCTTCACATCCAGGGCTTCAGTGCAGGAAGCCTATTACTCTCCAGTCAACAAAGGTATTCCAGATTTGTGAAGAGAAGCAGAGATAAAAACAAATATCTCTTAGAATGTCAAAATCATCTCAGGCACCTATTACCCAAATTCCTAATTACCACTTGTCACCATCACCATCATCATCAGCAACAACAAAAATTGAACTCGGATTTCTTATTAGGTTTTGTTTTGTTTAGGTCTTAACTTGAAACACCCACGACGGGTGTTAAATTGGGAGAGCAAACCTAGGAAGACTTGTGCTGTCACCAATTACTATCGTTGGGAGTCATCATAAACCTACTAGATCTTCCATTCCCTTTGGAGCCCATTTATAGTAATTCCTCTATACCTGTGCATGAATGCTTCATGAGATACACTACTTCATGCACCATCATGTCAGGTTGTCATATCATGTGCCACATAATGCCAAGTGATGTGAAACACCATGTCATGTCACATCGTGAGATTCATCATGCAATATACCCCATGTGACGAGACACACCACAACACCACCTCAAGAGATATATGCATGCCACATACACAATATTTCAGTCTTTAAAGTGCTACAAAACCCTTTGTAGTGTTTCCTGCAATGGACTAACAAGGCTACCCCTCCGGAGCTTGACAAAAAAAGTTTTTCATGCACGTTGCATTCCTGCATGTATTGGTTTAATTTTTTATGCCCCATATCTTCTTATTCACCTTTCCTTGGGGATCAATCTCAATTATTTTCAAATGAAGAAATACAAGCACCTCCCACACTAGAGGAAAATAGTATAGCATTGCTTACTGCAGAAGAACAGAGTCAGGCTAAGTAGCACACACAGCAATGAAACTGATAACCATGAGAAAGATGACCAGGCTGGAGGGCTGATTACATGAATAGCATCTACCTAGGAGAAGGGGCATACGTGCACAGACCCGCAGAAGAGGGAATCTCTTGAGATGATTTCTTGCCTCCCCCTTCCTCTGGATGGGATGGGACAGGATCTTTCGAGATCTCTTCCTGCCACCTGCTTTTTCTAATTCTCTCCCTTCCCCCTTCTCACCAGGAGAGAGCCACAACCTCACCCACTGCCGCTGCCACTCAAAAGAAAGAAAGAAAGAAAGAAAGAAAGAAAGAGGTAAAAAAGAAAATTATCTAGCATTCCAACACTCACCATTTTTTGCCAATCAAGTAGATGCAGAGAGGGTATGCCGGAATCTCTATTAGCCCAGAAAGAGCCAGGTTGGCATAGACACTGCCACCCAGGTCACCCACATTGAGAGTAAGACCGTAATAGACCAAGCTGCATACGAACCTGTAGTGAGTAACAAGAAAGAGATGTAAAATGCAAAGTTGCTTCTTCTAGTTTTCTGCCTATAGAGTAGCTGTAACCTTGAACTCAGAGAAGGATGTTATGCTTTAGGCATGGAACTTATTGACTGGGGCTCCTCAATATTTATTTATATTTATTTATTTTTATTTATACCCTGCCCTCCACGGCCAAGACCAGGCTCAGGCAGGCTAACATCAGGTATGAAAACAATTGATTAAAATACAACTTAAAAACACGATTAAAATACTCCTTAAAATGCAGCCTCCTTTCAGTGGAAGCCCAGATCAAAAACTGTTTGGGGAGAGGAAACGTCAAATCTTCACCAAGGCCAACTATCCAGACTGGTCCTCCATGGGCCAGAAAAGCCAGGGAAGTCCCCAGAGAGGGGTTCCATCACAGAAGGAAAAGGAAAGAGGGGGAGGGTATCAGGCTGGCTCCAAGCCAAAGGCCAGGCGGAACAACTCTGTCTTACAGGCCCTGGGGAAAGAAATCAGATCCTGCAGGGCCCTGGTCTCAGGAGACAGAGCGTTCCACCAGGCCGGGGCCAGTGTTGAAAAGGCCCTGGCTCTGGTTGAGGCTAATCTGACTTCCTTAGGGCCTGGGACCTCTAGGGTGTTGCTATTTATGGACCTTAAGGTCCTCCGTGGGGCAGACCAGGAGAGGCAGTCCCATAGGTACGAGGGTCCTAGGCCGCAAAGGGCTTTAAAGGTCAAGCATAATATCAGCATTACAAATGCATGATCAGGGCAATATAAATACGAATTACATTTTGGCATTGGGTATCTAAAGCATTTCCAGGCAGGGTTTTTTGTTTTTTTAGATTATCAGGTACACTGAATCAGCACCCGGGGACCCTTGAGCGATCCTTGCTAGTCTAAATGACAGGCTTGAAAATGGCAGACCAGTGCAGCTAAAAGTCCAGAAAAAGCACACTAAACATCCACACACCCTGGCGCCTCCCTCCTTCCGTGTTCTCCAATTGCCTTCCATTGCATGCTTTCTTTACAAGCTCCAAAAGCCAACCTTTCCATTCAGATCACTGAACCTCCAAGTCTTATTTCTTTCATTAAACAAAACAAAAAAGGTTCTGCTTTGATCCAGACAACATAAACTACATTTGTACATGTCAGTGGTCTTCCAGCTATCTAACAAAGAGACATTACTCAAACTGTCTTGTAATATTTGTATTAAAATGTCAAGCCACATGGAAAATGTGCTCACAAAATGATTTTTACTCTACCATTCAAGGACCACTTGGTCTTTGTGTAATTATGTACTAAAATAATCCCACAGGCTCTGATCTTCGATATTCTACAGTTTTTTTGTTCTTGCAAAAAATATTTAAAACCATAAAACTCCAAATGGATTTTGCAGCCTGTTTTTTTAAAAAAGAGTTTGGGGCTGTAACAGCCACATATTTCCCCCCAGAAAGACAGAACATGCCTATCTTGTTGTATTTGAACAGTACAGTAGTAGCAATTTCAAAATCAGATCAAAAGATAGTGTAAGTACCAGATGAACATCATGATCAGAGTACGTCCCAAAAGGATCTTGTACCGGAACAGGTCCAGGATGCTACTGGTCTCTTTATAACTCCGTTCAGTAGGGAGTTTAAGTGAAAAAGTGCACTTTGGTTTGCGGTTCCTCTTTGCAATGAGGTAGAGGGAATCTTCAGCTTCACTCAGCCGTCCTTGTGAATACAACCAACGAGGTGATTCAGGAATGAATCTACAAAGGACAAAAAGAGAGAAAACATTCCCCAGATGGCGTTAGAGTCATTTGACTACTCAATATTGGCACTTCTGGTAAAAAAGAAAAAAGTACAATCATGAACAAGTTTTATACTGCAAATAGACTTCAATCTTTACTGCTTTGCACAGGGATAAACAAGACCAATTTTGTAGGACTGCAGCTCACAACTATGCACTGAATGCAGCCATGTTAAGCTAATTTAGGAAAATTCTGAATGTGCAAACGTAAACTTAATACAGAACTTGAAAAAGTAGTGTGAAAGCAGTGGTATGGAAAAGTATTGAGAATAGCAATTGACAATGACACAGTTCATCTCCCTATAATTCAAAATATGCATATTCTGTAATAACAATACAAATAATAAATTATCATTGTCATAATATTCTGTAATGAACATGTATTTTTATTTAAAAATTGTAGATCACATATATCAACATTCTCAGTCAGATGCTAAGATTCCTTTCTTCCCTTTTATTGTCAGTGGTATTTGGCCATATATAGACTGAACAAAATATATCCTTCAGTTCAGGACAAGAGTTGGAGATATAATATGTCACAAATGGATTTTTCATATGTTTTGGAGTTGCACAACAATTCAGGGATATTGGAACACAATTTTAATGTGATTTCAGAAGTATTAGAATATCAGATAACAATAAAGTTTTTGGATTATTAGGTAAGTTATTAAAAGGATGTAATTCTTGAAGACAATATGGAAGTAACAGTAAATTTATAATTTGCAGCAAAGATAAATATTGCAAAAGTCGGGGGGGGGCCTCATTCCCTTCCATTTCAGAATGTGTCAAAAGTATCTGGGATGCTGTGGTGTTATCTGTCAACATACTACATAAGAGAGGCAACACTATATGGATTTTTTAGAGTGCTGTGTAATGGTGATTGTGTTTTAGAACAAGTTTCAATAGAATATGCATATGTACAATTTATTTACATTATAGTAAAATGATTATTATTTTATTATACTTTTAGATTTAAGAGATTACTTCTTTCCTTTTTCAAGTATTTCTTTATTTCATAACCTATTATGAATATTTTGACCTACTTAAAGTATTTATGAATTAAACTATGCTTGTAATTACTTATATCTGCAGTAGAGCCTGAGCCTCTTTAATGCCAGGGCCACGGGTTCGAGCCCACATTGGGTGAAAGATTCCTGCATTGCAGGGGGTTGGACTAGATGACCCCCACTGCCCTTCCAACTCTACAATTCTATTATTTAATTCAGTCTGCAACCCTCTGCATACTTACCTTGGAGGAAACCCTGTTGAACATAATATAACTTATTTCTGAGTAAGTGTGTATAAAATTGCACTGTATTGAAAACCTTAAAACTAGTAGTATGGCCTTTGAAATGATTATTTGGGAAATACATTCTCCCTGAACCTTTAATTTGTCAAGCTACTCTGCACCCAATAAGACTAGAAACATTTTTGAAGAAGAAATTACGACATTTCAACTAGAGTCTGGATTGCACAGATGTATCTTGGGAAAGGCCTTCACATTATTTGCGTTTAGCATTCAGACTGCTGCTAATTTTTGAAGATTATAGGTGCCTATGGACTTCTATCCACTGTGCTATCATAAGCAAGGGAGCAACTTCAATTCACCAGGTATGAATTGCCTAAAGCCTCCTGCAATCAACCAAATAATGCTATGCAAAATAAAGCAAAACCACAAAGGGGAAATGTAAAACCTGGGTCTTGTACCAGGAATCACATTGCGCTCAAAGATTATGCATTGTTTGACCATGCTCTATCCTGCCACCAGCGCACTGAATGGCGGGTGTGCACTAGCACCCCCCCAAAACATACTTGGGCTTCTCCAGATAAAGTTACTGCAGCCTTATTGAAATCATCCATTTTTCATTGGTGCTTGAAGTTTTCAATTTGTACGAGACAAGCATGGGAAACACTTCCAGCCCGTAGGCCAAATTAGGCTGATGGAGGTCCTAATTTGGCCCACAAAGCCATTTCCCCCAAGCCACGCCCACTTGTCATCAGGTGTGGGGCAGCCACAGGTAAAGATGCCTTTGCAAAGGAACAGTGAGGGGCCTTCAAGTGCACTCCCTGTGCCTTTTAAATTTGGCGTCAAATGCAAACCCAACTGGAATCAGCCTCCCACATCCATCATCATAGCCCATGGAGGAACTCAGGATTCGGCCTGCAGGCTGAATCCCGTTCCTCACCTGCTCAGGTAATTTCATATGTAACACCGATGCAACCAAGACCGTTTGCTAAATACATCCAGTCACTCACTCTCTGTCTCTCTCACACATGTACCCTTTCAACTGAACTCTAAAAAGTAAAAAGTAATTTACTTTCAACAAGGAAAAGTCAGTTTTGGTGGACATGTACTTCCTACATCAATCAAGCACCTTCCCTACCACCCAAAATTCCAGAGCAGTTTTGCAACTGATTGTGAAACTTTTTCTCCTCATTTGAATGAATAAGCAAATTTATATGCATCATCAAAAAAAAGGGAAAGAAATAAGCAACTTGCTAGAAGCACAAGAGAGACAAGACTGAAAGCTGATGCAGTGCTCAACTTAAGGTGTGTGTCTGTATATTACAGATGTCAATGCCAGTTTATAATGTAGATGAAATGCCTCTTGCAAGCGCTCTTCAAATCCTACGTCTGTCTTCATCCTAACAGGTGTCCGCCTCTATGTAACTGAAAGCCTACTCTAAAGCAGTGGCTACAGATGACATTAGGGGAAAGAAGTCTGAAGCTTACAGCTTATGAAATCTTGGGACAGGTGGCAACTAACTTGGATGATCAGAACTTGGCAGAGTTTATCAGAACATAAAGGAAGGAAGACAAAGCAGGAAAAAGCCACACAATGGCTCTTAAAATGGTGGGAATCTGGCAAGGCAGCAACACTTCAAAGACAGATTTAGGGAGCAGTGTGGATAAAACTAACAAGACAAAAGGTGATGCTGTCGCACAAGGCCAAGGTCAACCCTATGCTGTGTGAAGAGGAGCAGTGCTGGCACAATTCTGCAGTATTCCTTTTATAATAATAATAATAATAATTTATTATTTATACCCCGCCCATCTGGCTGAGTTTCCCCAGCCACTCTGGGCGGCTCCCAATCAGTGTTAAAAACAGTACAGCATTACATATTAAAAACTTCCCTGAACAGGGCTGCCTTAAGATGTCTTCTGAATGTCAGGTAATTATTTATCTCTTTGACATCTGATGGGAGGGCGTTCCACAGGGCGGGCGCCACTACCGAGAAGGCCCTCTGTCTGGTTCCCTGTAACCTCACTTCTCGCAATGAGGGAACCGCCAGAAGGCCCTCGGCGCTGGATCTCAGTGTCCGGGCTGAACGATGGGGGTGGAGACGCTCCTTCAGGTATACAGGACCGAGGCCGTTTAGGGCTTTAAAGGTCAATACCAACACTTTGAATCGTGCTCGGAAACGTACTGGGAGCCAATGCAGATCTCTCAGAACCGGTGTTATGTGGTCCCGGCGGCCACTCCCAGTCACCAGTCTAGCTGCCGCATTCTGGATTAATTGCAGTTTCCGGGTCACCTTCAAAGGTAGCCCCACGTAGAGCGCGTTGCAGTAGTCCAAGCGTGAGATAACTAGAGCATGCACCACTCTGGCGAGACAGTTTGCGGGCAGGTAGGGTCTTAGCCTGCGTACCAGGTGGAGCTGGTAGACAGCTGCCCTGGACACAGAGTTAACCTGCGCCTCCATGGACAGCTGTGAGTCCAAAATGACTCCCAGGCTGCGCACCTGGTCCTTCAGGGGCACAGTTACCCCATTCAAGACCAGGGAATCCCCCACACCAACCCGCTCCCTGTCCCCCAAAAACAGTACTTCTGTCTTGTCAGGATTCAACCTCAATCTGTTAGCCGCCATCCATCCTCCAACCGCCTCCAGGCACTCACACAGGACCTTCACTGCCTTCATTGGTTCTGATTTAAAGGAGAGGTAGAGCTGGGTGTCATCTGCATACTGATGAACACCCAGTCCAAACCCCCTGATGATCTCTCCCAGCGGCTTCATATAGATATTAAAAAGCATGGGGGAGAGGACAGAACCCTGAGGCACCCCACAAGTGAGAGCCCAGGGGTCTGAACACTCATCCCCCACCACCACTTTCTGGACACGGCCCAGGAGGAAGGAGCGGAACCACTGTATGACAGTGCCCCCAGCTCCCAGCCCCTCTAGACGGTCCAGAAGGATGTTATGGTCGATGGTGTCAAAGGCCGCTGAGAGATCCAGCAGAACTAGGAAACAGCTCTCACCTTTGTCCCTAGCCCGCCGGAGATCATCAACCAGCGCGACCAAGGCAGTTTCAGTCCCATGGTGAGGCCTGAATCCTGATTGGAAGGGATCCAAATGGTCCGTTTCCTCCAGGCGTGCTTGGAGTTGTTCAGCAACCACCCGCTCAATCACCTTGCCCAAGAATGGCAGATTTGAGACCGGGCGATAGTTGGCCAAATTGGCCGGGTCTAAAGATGTTTTTTTAAGAAGCGGTTTAATGACCGCCTCTTTCAGCGGGTCTGGGAAGGCTCCCTCACAGAGGGAAGCATTCACCACCCCGCAGAGCCCATCGCCCAGCCCTTCCCGGCTTGCTTTTATCAGCCAGGATGGGCAAGGATCAAGGAGACAGGTGGTCGGTTTCACTTGTCCAAGCAGCCTGTCCACATCCTCGGAGGTAACAGATTGGAATTGATCCCATGTAACAGGACCAGACAGAACTCTAGCACTCTCCCGCCCTGGCCCTGCTCCCACGGTGGAGTCTACCTCCTTCTGAATCTGAGCGATTTTATCTGCAAAAAACTTGGCAAAAGCATTGCAGGAGATCTTGGGGTCCCTACCAGGCCCCGGTGGTACAGGTGGTTCCGATAGATTGCGAACCACCTGAAAAAGTCTCCTGCTGCTGTTTTCTGCAGATGCAATGGAGGCGGCGAAGAAGGCCCTCTTCGCCATCGCCATTGCCACTTGGTAGGCTCGACGTTGAGCTCTAACCCGTGTCCGGTCTGATTCAGAATGAGTTTTCCGCCACCGGCGCTCTAGCCGTCTCAACGATTGTTTCATCACCCTCAGCTCCGGGGAAAACCACGGGGCTGTCCGGGCTCCATGCAATCGGAGAGGGCGCTTCGGAGCCAGACAGTCAATAGCCCTGGTTAACTCCGCATTCCAGCGTGCCACCAGGGAATCAGCTGAAAGGCCATCAACTTGGGATAAAGCATCCCCTACCGCTCTCTGGAAGCCAATTGGATCCATTAAGTGGCGGGGGCGGACCATCCGAATCGGTCCCACCTCCCTGCAGAGGGGAAGGGTTGCGGAGAAGTCCAGTTGCACCAGGAAGTGATCTGACCATGGCACTTCTTTCGTTTCGCTTTTAGTTAGTGTCAGATCACCAACATCCATAGAGGTGAACACCAAGTCTAAGGCATGTCCACGGCTATGAGTTGGGCCAAACTTATTCAGGGATAGCCCCATGGAGGCCATGCTTTCCACGAAGTCCCGAGCGGCCCCTTGTAAGGTCGTGTCGGCATGGATGTTAAAATCCCCCAGGACAACCAAGCTAGGTGTCTCCAGGAGCATATCCGCCACGACCTGAAGCAGCTCGGGCAGGGAATCCTTGGTGCAGCGGGGAGGTCGGTACACCAGTAGGAATCCTGTACTGCCCCTATTGCCCAACTTCCAGAACATGCACTCAGAAAACTGGGTCTTCCCAATAGGACGCCTGGTGCAGACTAATGACTTCCTAAAAATCACTGCAACCCCCCCTCCCCGCCCACATGACCTGGGTTGCTGTGCGTAAGAGAAACCTGGTGGGCAAGCAGCGGCAAGGACAGGCCCATCTGCTTCATCCAACCAGGTCTCTGTCACACATGCCAGGTCAAATCCTCCATCCACAATCAGGTCGTGGATGGCAGTGGTTTTATTCATCATTGACCTGGCATTGCACAGCAACACTTTCAGGTCATGTGGGTTTCCCTTGCTGATTGCTGTATCCTTCCGGTCAGGACCAGACCTGGAGGCAGGGATAGTCCTCAAACAACGACTAAACCAGCCTCCTCGGTAATGACATGGTCTGGTCTTAGCATAACTCCTCCTCCTGCCCGTGATCACTGAGATCGGGTGTCCCAATACATCCCCCCCTGTGGAACCTGCCCCACCCAATCTATTGGCTGAGGCCCACTCCCAGGCAGCCATGACCCTTCCCCTTAAAAAGCAAAATACAAACTATATAATAATTTAACAGAATAATAATAATAATAATAAAACAAAACAGAACAGAACAAAACAAAACAAAACAAGAAACAATAGTGCTGACTAAATGCTTATCCCACCCCAAGCAAAAATAAAATAATGAAATAATATAATATTATAAAAAACAACAACCACCATTTAAGGTGCTGCAAATTAAAAGCGGTTAAAACATTTACAACCATTTTGTCCATTGCTGCCGGTAGCTGCTCAGGCATCTAAACTGTAGTGGTAGTGCAGGCCCCGCCCCCTAGGCCGGATGGAGTTGGCAGGAGAGGGAGCGGTCCTCCCAAACACTCACGCGCGCAGCAGCAGCTGTGTCCCGGAGGTCTCTGTCAGGCCTCTTACGCTGTGGCAGTGGGTGCAGGCCCCGCCCCCTAGGCCGGGTGGAGTTGGCAGAAAGGGAGCGGTCCTCCCAAACACTCACGCGCGCAGCAGCAGCAGCAGCCGTGTCCCGGAGGTCTCTCTGTCAGGCCTCTTATGCTGTGGCAGTGGGTGCAGGCCCCGCCCCCTAGGCCGGATGGAGTTGGCAGGAGAGGGAGCGGTCCTCCCAAACACTCACGCGCGCAGCAGCTGTGTCCCGGAGGTCTCTCTCAGGCCTCTTACGCTGTGGCAGTGGGTGCAGGCCCCGCCCCCTCGGCCGGGTGGAGTTGGCAGAAAGGGAGCGGTCCTCCCAAACACTCACGCGCGCAGCAGCAGCAGCAGCCGTGTCCCGGAGGTCTCTCTGTCAGGCCTCTTATGCTGTGGCAGTGGGTGCAGGCCCCGCCCCCTAGGCCGGATGGAGTTGGCAGGAGAGGGAGCGGTCCTCCCAAACACTCACGCGCGCAGCAGCAGCAGCAGCACTGCTAAAACCACATCCTGAATCTTTGTGTTCAGTTCTGGGGAGCACACGTCAAGACAGACACTGAAAAGGATTCTAAGGACTGTTAAGATGAAAGAGTCTAGAAATATCCTATGAGAAGAGGCTAAATCTATGTCCAGGCTTAGAGAAAGTAGGATCAGGGAAAGCAGAAATCAAACAGCTTAAAATACTTTAAAGGGGTGCAAGAAAGAGAGATAACTACTACTTCTATTCAGCGATAAGTGATTTTCAGACCTTTTCATGAACACCACCAGAACAATTTTAAGGTAGGTAACTTACAGAGACAGGAGGAAGACTACTGTTCCCTCCAGGTTAACCACAACTGCTAGAATTCTCCAGGAGCGAATGAGATATCCTAGCAAAGCATACTGGGCAATTCCCACAGCAAAGAAGAGGCCACCAACTGATCCTAACATAAGGCAGACAGGGAAAAAAGAGTTATTGACCATTTAATGATGCTTGCTAACACAAAACAGACAGGCAAAGAAGGCTACCTGAACAAAGATGCAAAGATAAAGATAATTTAAGATGGAAAGAGAAGACAAATTATGCTACAACCTGTTCTTAAAATCACTATTTGTGAGGTCAACAACTTTGCGGGTGACATGACATGAGCAGAACTGGACTGAGAATTTTAGGCAGTGTAACACGTGATCTATTAGGTATGTTATCCTCATCCTACAGAGGCTAAAGTTTGTGCTAGTATTTTAAATGTGTAAGAATCAGAATGCTTAGCATTTTACAACAGAAAATTTGCAGAGCTTTGTGGCTGAAGGATCAATCGTATGCATACAGGGAACACAAACTACTTCACACGTTACAGTTGGAGGATACACCATGCAAGCTTTTTTTTTTAATATTCTGTCTATAAACTGATGGAAGCAAGAGCAAGTCTCAGCTTCCAACAAAAGCATGTGTGCACATGGTAATCAATCAATCAATTAATCAATGGCTGGATGCATACAGATTACCTGGATGTGCCCGTCAATCTCACAATGTATAAAGCAGTTCTCAAACATGAATTAAAATTTGGATTTGCTGCCAGATTATTATTTTTCAAGCTTTTAATATAAAGATCAGTAATTAAATGTTGTACCTGCCAAAGCCCAATAAGCAGTGCCCACACATTCGTTCAGGAGGACAAAAGCCACTAATGACATCCCACCATTCATTACTCCCACCAAGAAGCGAGAGACTGCAAAGAACTCGTAGGAAGGGGAGAATCCATTAGCAACAGCAAACAAAATGTCAAGGGCAAAACCTGGAAGGCAAAGAAAAATTTCCTTCAGAACATCTCCCAAGAAATAAATGATGCTTGTTGTTTTTCCCCCTTTTCCCAAAGTTAGCCACTGTGGACACAGTGCAATATTTTAATGCAGTTCTGCTTGGTTGCTCAAGGAAGCACATGTAGTGTTTCTTAATGAAAACTATAGCTGACCGTATCTTACACAAAAGTTCTCTCTACATATGATAGGATACGCTGTCTGGTTCGCTTTATGGAAAAGACACACCTGATGGAGGGAATCATGTTTTACAATTATCCTCTCTCGTTTTAAAAATCAGCAGCTCCCATATCTTTAAATGGATTCTAATTCTGCAATGAATAGTGCATATGATTATCCCATTTTAATAGCCAGCTGCTATCAGGCTTTCCTAGTGGCCATTTTAAAGGCAATTATTTACATTGGGCTTGCCAGGGCTTTAGGAGCCAGCAGCAACAGCCAAAATATCTGAGCCAGGGTGAGGAATGTTGCCATCGTGTCCCCACAGCCCTTTTTGCTGCTTGGGGGCTGCTAAGGAGAGAAAGATGGAGCAGCTGAGGCAACACTTAAGATCAGCAGCCCAGGCAAAGGCAAACCTTGCCTCTTGTAACTGTCATCTGTTGTTAGATGTTCCTGGTGCCAGGGTGTGTGTTATACCAAAACTGGTAACTATGTTTGTGAGCCTTCAGTTAGAGAGGGTGAACTAATCCCATGTTATCGTTTAAATTTCTTGGATTCATGTGTGAGTAAGAAGGCAAGCTACAAATATTTCGGATAACAAATAAATATCCAGAATATTTGAGTAACAGGAATTTAGCTGTTTTATTTGCTTCCGACAAGTAGGTTAGAACTATAGGGCTGCAAGTATATGGACAGCTTTGCAGTTTCTCTTCACAATGCAGATCAGACTGAGCCACAAAACTGCAACAAACTACTGCAGATCACCACGACCATCTGAAGTTCTTGAAGTAAGGAGCACACATTACCGGAAAAGAAAAGCAGCACAGTGCAAAGCACCACAAGGTCACTAGCCAATTTGACACAAGGGAGGATTCCCCAAAATCCAAATGGGACAACTGGGCCCCAATTAAAACCCATTCATGGATTCTTTTCACAAGAAATTTAAAAAACTCTTATTATCAGCCCATACTGCCCCCTCTCTCTAAAACCGTCTCCAATGTCCCAGAAGGCGACCAAACCCTACAAATTGTGGAAAGAGAAAGCTATCATGAGATTCCCAATATCTGAAGTGTAGTCTATAGAGTACTCAAATTCATGGCTTTCCTTTAAAATACCTGGACAGAGCAGAGAATACAACTATGCTAAGAAAGACAGAGGGTTTTCCCTTCATCTTTTTCTGATGACAGCTTACCTACAAGGTAGACTTTCTTCCGTCCAAAACGATCTGAGAGCTGTCCACAAGCAATCACTCCAACAAACACACCACTGAAGAAAAACGAACTAGCAGCACTGATCTTGTATGATGTGTTGCCAATTAAAAACCACTAGGGGGAGAAAAAAGCAGAGTTAGGCAGAATCCAAGAGAAGGCAAGAGCTTCTTTTTAAAATCCATAAATTATCTTTAACATTATCATGCACCTAACAACTAGCACCCAACAAAAAGTTATTTCCTATTGTAAATAAAAAGTACTTTTCTCTCCTTACTGATTTATATCTATAGGTAACATTGCATATTTATTGTCCATGTACAACATACAGAAGCTAAACAGGAGTGGCAAAACTTCCGAAGAAAGGCCAATATTGAGATGCTTCAAGTTTAAGATGCATCTCTTAAAAGATCACAGTACATATTAGGTGTATTTCTGTACAATGGATAAATGGCAAATGTAACACTCTGGGGTAATTGGCAAAAGCATTTCCTGAAGGCATACTCATTATTTTGTTGACTTGTTACTGGCTAATATCGCAATTCCAGTGCATGAACTTAATCCATTAAGGTGGGGGCTTTGCAATCTTGTTAATAGGACATGTCTTTTGAGAATGAGTATGTGTAGCACCTCCATTGCCAAAACCTGCAAACAGACATACACTTCATAATTTAGCTTCAGTGCTGATCTTCTCAGAAAGAGTGATATGTTTCAGCCACAGTTCTTCTTAGAAATTAATACTTCACAAATGCTACAAACCATATCCTTTGAAGTATGGAATGAACTTATGCAATGCTTGTTCTGAAACAGACTTGGTGAGGAAGTAGATTGTGCTACACTCAAGTTACCATTCAAGCACAGCACTGTTCATGAACCCAGTAAAGAAATGATGGTCTTATTCTTCTTTATGGAGTCATAAACTAGTTCCTCCCCTTTAAGCACACACACACACGATTTCCAGAGAGGTAGTCATGCTAGGTGTTTTTGCAGGAACAACCTTAAAGGCTAGCACATTTATTATAGTATAAGCTTATATGGACTCCAGTCCACTGCATCAAATGAATTAATCTGGTGGTTTTTAGAAAAGTCCCAGATGCCAGTATCCACAGGACTGGGTATGTTCATCTGATCACAGCTAGACAAAATGTTTACGAATGGATCATAACACTTATTTTTGAAAAATTGTAAGAGTTACATTTGGGTAAGACTTTACTTTGAACCAACTAGAATGTGACAAAAATAGTGAGCAAACCTTTAACTCTTATTTTGCCTGGACCCTAAGCAAAATGGCAGGGCAGTGGGAGAGGAAGAGATTAATATTGCAGCCCAAAAGGCTGTGGTCTGTAGCAATCTCCATTTGGGAATGCAGGAAATTCATTTGTTCATCACATTTATATCCCATCTTTCCCAAGGAACCCAGTGTTGTATCCACATAGTTCTATCCACCCATATTTTATCCTTAAAACAACCCTGTGAGTAGGCTAGGCTGACAGTGGCTGGCCCAAGGTCACCCAGGGAACTTCTTGGCTAAGTAGGATTTCAGCCCAGGTTCACAGATTTAATTAGTCTCTGCTAAGTGCAAGACAGAATTTTGGCTGCACCATGTTCTCTGACCTCTTCCTTCCCATTTTGCTTGTGTTGCTCAGCCTGATTAAGAGAGCTGCGAAAAAGCTTGTTCACTGTTTTGGGACATCTTACTTGGTGCATCTTACATTACTGTAGAATTTGGATTTTCTCTCTCTAATGGATCACCTACAATTTTGTAGCAATAATTTAGAAGATTAAGTGCCAAGATCCCCACAACAATCTTGGCTCAATTACCTCAGAGGCTATTGATGTAAAGTTGCTGCTAAAGTGTATGTGTTTCTGAACTTCACTCCCATTGGCCGTCAGGAGCCACTTCCCAAAAGTTCTTTCTTCGCTAGCCGACTCATTACTATGGCTTTTATTTGCAGAGGTCCCTTCAAGGTCCCAGTGGTAAGGAGGTGTTGCCCCCACTAGCGCAATGAGGACTGCTTCACTGGCCACATAGAGCTGAAACAATGAGAAGTAGAATCAAAATCAATGCCAGAACAAACAAGAACTTCCAGACATTTAAATAACAAATATCCTTGATCATATCTACACAATAGCTCAGAGGTTATTTGCCGTTTAGAATGAGAATTGTCAGTATTTCAGGTTTATCTTTACATACTTCAGCTTTGGAAATGTTTCTCCCACCTTGTCCATTCATAGCAATAGATCCTATGAATGCTCTTTTTGCTTGGCTATACAACCCCTTTGCAATAACCATAATTCCAGGGTCCATCTACACTTCCATTTGTCCTGTGATTTCAAGTCACAGGTCCAAGAGGGGTCTTTATTTGTTCCGCTGCCTTTCTCAGGAAAACCTGCTGTTTTACTGCTGAATTGGAACAAACCCAATTGATTCTGGTTCCGATTCAACAGTAAACAAGAGGTTTTCCTGGGGGAAGCAGTGGGGAAAAGAAGAACCTCTTGAAATGATGGAACAGAAATGTGCGCAGGCCCCCAGTTTCATCCAAACCAAGAAACTATTGTTAGCAGCTTCAAAACAAGTCCAGATATGAAACCAATTGCAAAGTATGGTGAAGAAAGTGTTAAGTGCACACATTCCAGTCCTCTTCTCTAAATACGCATTTGCCAAAGTAATGCATTGCCCCACTTGCACCCAATAAATCTGTCTAGTAGAGATATGAAACAGGGGCTTCCTGATTCACAGCCCAGCATCTTAGCCTCTGTGTCACTGTACACATATCTGTGAAATTTAGATCATGCCACCTGAAGAACCAATAGTCCCGTTTGCTTAAAAGAATTTCTCTACTACTACAACATAATTCAAAGTTCTTTCATACAAAATAAGTTTTCTCCAAGAAAAAAACACACACGTCGAAATGAGTTATAAGCTAAACAAACTTGTTTCTAGTCAACAAAGATTTTTGTGAATGCACTGAAATAGTACAGACCAGACACAAGCTTACAATCTGAAGGCGAAGTAGGCCTTCTCAGTCATGAGTATCCAAGTGGTCTTCGAGAAAGCCAAGATCAGAATGGAATGATTTCCTGGGATCCATAATTTTTGGCTGGCTAAAATTGTGCTTGGCAGAATGATTCCTCCTCAGGGAAAAATCTCCAGGTCCAACTTTAGGACTGAGAAGGGTGTTGAAGGCTTGTTGACATGGCCATGAGTGGCTGAGCTGCTCCAGGGCACCTACGGCAGCCACCACCTCACTCCCCAGCTCCAGAGCCAGCACAGCTGGCAGTGTTTTATTGGTCTGGCTGCTTAGCAGCAGAGCTTAGCTCCACACTCAGTATATGGAGGCTTCCTGGGTCCGGCTGTTGGGTTTGGCAAAGCTCAGCCTACAAGAGCCACAGCATCTTCAGCTTTCCTCACCCAAGGGGCCAAACCCAATTCTGCAGCTGCAAGGTTGGAGAATGGCTTGCCATGGGCAGCAAAAAAAATGGAGGTGCCTGTCTGTTTCCAATTACAGTTTTGAAGGGTAGTTTCCAATTCACCTTTGGGCTTTGTGTGACAGCCACGATCTACACAAGAACACTCACCCAGTGGCGGAAGAAGAGGAGTGCGGGGGGAGCACACCGCCCCTGGCAGCGCGATACTGGTGGGGTGCCATTGTGGCTGCGCCCCCCCACGCTGGGTGCCCTGCCCCCGCAGGTGATGTGCCATGCCCCCGGGATGCGCGCCAGCCCCGCCCCGCCTGCTCTCCACCTGCCCCCCCCCGGTGCCAGAGCATGAAGCTCTGCCACTGCACTCACCACCACCAAAGTGACTCTCCTTGAGGCGAAACTGTCCAAGCGACTGTTGCCCTTAGGGCTACCCATCTACTTGGTGCGGGGCCAGCCTAATACATTTTGGCACCACGGGCAAACCACAAAATAGGACTCACCCCCCCACACGCACCAGGGAAGAAGGGGTGAGTGAAGATCTACATTAGAGAAAAAGAGGGGGGATCAAATCAACCTCCCCTGAAGGTTGAAATGGGAATCAAAGGCCATTGTTGGAAGGGGGTGCGCTGAATCCTGCCAGGGAGGTGCAAAGCCCAGGAGACCCCCGAGAGCAGCCCCCACTATTTATTTATTTATTCCTTACATTTATATACCACCTTTTCCTCCTCCAAGGAGCTCAAGGTGCTGCCCATGGCTCTCCTCCTCCCTGTTTCACCCTCACAACAAACAGTCCCGTGAGGGAGGTTAGGCTGAGACACCCAGCGAGCTTCATGGCGGAACGGGAGATTCGAACTCGGGTCTCCAAGGTCGTAGCCCAACACTCTAACCATTTGGGGCTCAGGGGTGGGAGGAGACCAGCAGCACCTCCTTTTCCCCATGAGGCCACGGTAGAGGTGGGTGTTATTGTTGTGATTATTCCTTGCTAAATTTGCACACTGCCCTTCCTCCAAAGATCACAAGGCGGCTCACAACATAAAAAGACAAAACGAAAACACAGGACACATAATAAAACACAGGCAAAAGCAACAGAAACTAATCACCCCCCCCCACCCCAGAGGCACGTTTAAAAGGCTACAGCAGTCCGGGGTCTGGTTGAAGGGAAACATTTCCAGCTGGTGCCTAAAGGTAGGCAAGGAAGGTGCCAGGTCAGCCTCCCTGGGGAAAGCATGGGGGGGGCACCAAGCAGGCGGCGGATCCTGGAGGAGCATCTCCACCCCCATCCTTCAGCCCGGACACTGAGGTCCAGCTCCGAGGGCCTTCTGGCGGTTCCCTCATTGCGAGAAGTGAGGTTACAGGGAACCAGGCAGAGGGCCTTCTCGGTGGTGGCGCCCGCCCTGAGGGGAAACCCAGTTTAGGGAAGCTTTCTATCCCCGTCCGGCTTCTTCACCTGGAGCAGCGCGGCGAGCAAGACGCAGAGCCAGACCTGGAAGGGCCCCATCTGGCCCACCTGAGGGAAGGCCTCCTCCACCTCCATGACTGGGGCTCCGGCCGGGGAGGCGGCGGCGGCGGCGGGTCTCCTGGCGGCGAGAAGCGCATCCCGCTGGCCGGCGCCGCGCTGACAGGAGAAGCGCCGCCCGAGTGCGCATGTGCGAGGAAGGGAGCGCGCCGTCCGCCCGGAGACCCGACTTCCTGATTACGGCCGGCGCCGGCCCCATTTAGACATCCGGGGCTTTAAGGCGGAGCTGTGATTGGGCAAGGCCGCGAGGTGCTCCCGCCCTCCTCCCAAAGTCCCCGCCCGCCGGAATCCGGCTGCGTCGCGGCGTCTTCTCTTCCGGCGGAGTTGAGCGGAAGTTCTAACTGGACCCGGAAGACGCGGCAGGAGTTCGTAGATCTAGGTTTGGGCGGGGAAGCGGAGACGGAGGCGAAACCGGGCGGGCAAAAAAATTCGCGGCGAACCTTCGGACTCATTTTAATTCTGTATCTCCATATACACAATAATTATATATATGTGTGTGTGTGTGTGCATTTTTAAAAATAATATATAAAACATTCGTTTCTACCCCGCCTTTTTCTCAGACAGAAACTCGAGGCGGCTTGCAATAAAATGACACAGAGATCAAATTCATCCCTTTTGTCTCCTTCCTGGTTTCATTAACCATTAAAAACCAAACCATTAAAAATGCTAACCATTCTAATATAATAATAATAATAATAATAATAATAATAATAATAATAATTAAATAGATATGGGAATTCATGCTTTCAGCGCAGCTGTGGGTTGGACGGCAGAGTTTCCCTCGCCCTCAAACAAACCAAGAAGGGAGTTTGTAACTGGCTGGATTTATTTGGAGCCGGGCTGGGCAAGACTTCAGGACCGCCAGATGGTCCACATCATGTTTTCCTGGCATCTCCCGAGAGAAGTTGCTCCTGCCAGCCAGAGCCAGATGCAACAGGCCTGCCACTGGAAATAAAGACGGGGGCTCATTTCTCACCTCGTTCTGAGACTACCAATCTCTTTTCTCTTTTAGAACTGAAGTGGACTTCCAGTCTTTCCTCCCAGGTCCATTCCGGATAGTTTAGTTTTGTTTTTCTTTTTCATTTCAGCAGACTGATTTAGCGGTGCACCTCAGATGAGTGTTCATTGTCGGATCAGTGCTGGCATCAAAATGTCAGCCTGTATTCCTCAGCATCCCCTAAATCCAGATTTACTTTTTCCACAGGAAAACTCGACTGTGCGCACATTCATTTAAAGTGTATTAGAAGCACATCCTTTTCCTCCAAGATTTCTGAGGGCTGTAGTTTCCCCTTTGCAGACACACAGTTCCCCGTAACCCGTCACAGACTACAAAGCCTCTTAGGAGGGGAAGGAATGTGTTTTAAAGGTATACTGCATGGACACCTGCCACCAATAACCTTTTTGTGGTTTCTGAAAGACCCACTAAGCCCCCAGCTGGAAACATCTACAGGTCACATCCAGACCATACATTTGAAGTAATGCCCTCCATTTTGACAGTACAGTGGTACCTTGGGTTACAGACGCTTCAGGTTAAATCCGCTTCAGGTTACAGACTCCGCTAACCCAGAAATAGTGCTGCAGGTTAAGAACTTTGCTTCAGGATGAGAACAGAAATCGCAGTGGCAGCGGGAGGCCCCATTAGCTAAAGTGGTGCTTCAGTTTAAGAACAGATTCAGGTTAAGAACGGACCTCCGGAACGAATTAAGTTCTTAACCCGAGGTACCACTGTAATGCGACCTTCCCCCAGATAATCCTTAGTTTCTTAAGGACGCTTGGAACTGTAGCTCTGTGTGGGGACTCTGGTTTTTTTAGCTAATATCACATATTTGTAGAAACTAGAAAGCGGCAGCTTTTTGGTGATGTTATAGCACGCAACATCACTTGGAATTAACAGCATAAGAAGGATCATACCAAATGCTCATCTAGTGAAACATCCTATTCTTTTTTAAAAAATTATACTTTTCAAGTTTATCCATTTTACGAATTTTAAAATCATTTTGACATTTCAAAACTTGACTTCCTTTCCCCTCTTTCTGCAGTTCCTTAAATTTATTTTTAATATCTTCTGCATATCCAAATCAATTTAATTTGCTCATTACAACAAAATGTATTTTGAATTCATTTCTTATCACATCATTCGCAGGTAGCGATCATGACATTTTCAAGGGTTCTGGCCTACTACAAATGGCACTTCCAGTATGGTAGGCTAGGTTTAAGTTAATATATGTACATAAACAGCAGTTCTTGTCAATAGATTGTGGGGGGATGCAGGGAGCCCAATCCATATTCAGTGAACCAGCCCCAGGAAATCCTAGGATTATAGAATTGTAGAGTTGGAAGGGACATTGGGGATCATCTAGTCTAACCCCTGTAATTAAGGAATATGCAGCTGTCCCATCTGGGGATAAAACCTGCAACCTTGACGTTATCAGCACCACAACCAATGGAGCTATCCAGGCTGATTATCCTCTTGGCATCTCTGGTTCCAACCCTTGTCTCTGTCCTCTTTGGGGTCCTTCTGCCAGGCAGGCTGATTGCTGATGTAACGTCTACCCACCAGGTAGTCCTTGGGCTAGCAGACGGGTTTAAACTGCGAGGGGTTTCTTCTTCTTCTTCTTCTTCTTCTTCTTCTTCTTCTTCTTCTTCTTCTTCTTCTTCTTTGCAAATCTCCAGCATATTGGAGGTTTGGATTGTACTGATAGCTCATTTCCATATGGCCAGTGGGGGTTGCTTTTTCAAACTCCACCTGCCCCCAGACAAATACTTAATACGCCACCCCTCTTCTCCTCCACTGTAAGACCATACCTCATATTAGGGATGCTTTGCTTTTTTGCTTTCTAAATTCATCAGACTCACCTTCAAACGTAGAGTGTTTTATGTGATGAACAGCATTCCGCACACCGGCTCCTAGACACTAGTTTAGGACAATCCACTGATTTAATATGGAGCACATAACAGCCATCAAGTCGAGTTTCATGAGCGAAGTAAACCTGCATGCTTCAATAATATTAACATGCCCTACTCCTGACTATGTCATAAATTTGCTGTAGGATATAAATTCAGCGCCTGACATTCTAAAAGGATTTGGCATTTGTAACTGGTTCATTGGGCTCAGCACCTGAGGCTCGGCGAAAGCAGGAGTTTCAGAGAGTGCATCTCCGATGCCTTTAACGATTGTATTTATTAGACTGAATTGTGTTGATGAGGCAAAAGATGCTTCAGGAGAGATGAGGGAAGCCGAGGTGTGAAGAGAGGCAGCTGAGTTCCCTTGAGCCTCCTGGTAACTAACACATGCAGCGTGGCCTTTGGGTGATTGCAGGGGCAAGACGGGCAAAAATAATTCTCAGAGTGACAAAAGGGTAATGATTAAGGCTTGCATGGCTATGAACATTCCCCATGGCCATTGCGGTGGTCTTACCATGCTCTTATAAAAATAACTCCACCATCACTATGGCCCCACTAGTTCTGAGAATGTGTCTCGTATATGCTCACAAGGGCTCACAGGGCAGGGCTGCCACTCAGGAGTGCGAAGGTTACAATGGATCAAAAATCAAGGCCCTGGAATTAATTGAGGTTAGTAAACACAACTGGACACAGCTGGATGAATCTTTGGAGGGGGAGTTCAATGTTGCATGAAAGGCTGGAGTTGGCTGCAGTACTGCAGGACTGATAAATGGTCTCTCCCTGTGGATTCCTGGATGGGGAGGCACACTTTCTCAGAAAAGCACCCCACAATTGGGAGGTTTTTAGTGAGTGAGGGTAGGGGAAGAGAAATAAAACTATTTATTCATTTGCTGGCTGGGGACCCTACTACTAGGGACGCGGGTGACGCTGTGGTCTAAACCACTGAGCCTCTTGGGCTTGCTGGTTGGAAGGTTGGTGGTTCGAATCCCCGTGACGGGGTGAGCTCCCATTGCTCTGTCCCAGCTTCTGCCAACCTAGCAGTTTGAAAGCACACCAGTGCAAGTAGATAAATAGGTATCGCTGTGGCGGGAAGGTAAACAGCGTTTCTGTGTGCTCTGGTTTCCGTCACAGTGTCCCATTTCACCAGAAGCAGTTTAGTCATGCTGCCCACATGACCCGAAAAGCTGTCTGTGGACAAATGCCGGCTCCCTCGGCCTGAAAGCAAGAGGAGCACTGCAACCCCATAGTTGCCTTCGACTGGACTTAACTGTCCAGGAGTCCTTTATGTTTACCTTTACTAGTACAGTGGTACCTCAGGTTACAGACGCTTCAGGTTACAGACTCCGCTCATCCAGAAATAGTACCTCAGGTTAAGAACTTTGCTTCAGGATGAGAACAGCAATCGTGCTCCGGTGGCGCAGCAGCGGCGGGAGGCCCCATTAGCTGAAGTGGTGCTTCAGGTTAAGAACAGTTTCAGGTTAAGAATGGACCTCCAGAACGAATTAAGTTCTTAACCAGAGGTACCACTGTATTCAGTAGGGTCAAAGAAGTCTTCAAAGCAGCTGCTATATCAGAAGAATTTATTGGAAGTGATAGTGGGTCAGGTAAGAATGAAAAAAAAGAGCTGGCTAAACCCACGTAAATTTCCTTCACTTAGCACAAGTTCTAGTACATATTTTATCCACATAAAAGGAGGTACTGTTATGTTACCAAATTTCCCTGGGTAATAGTGTGGTAGCTCTTCCCTTCAGCACCAGTACTGATGCTGGTTGCGCCAGCTGGCCAGCTATGGATGAGGGATACGTTCAATTCACACTTCAAGGCAAACTTCCCTAATCCACACTTTACAGAACAAAATGTGAACCGAAACACAGCCACCCTTTCAAAGTCACTCTTTGAATTTTGCAGTTCAATTCCCCAACCGGCTAACGCGTACAAAACTGAACCAGCGAAAATCACACACAGAATACATTATATCAGCAAGAATCACTTTGCAAAAGAAAGTGTATATTTAGCAAAATTGCATACGTAAATGTGTGTTTATTAGGACAAATTTGTACTAAAATGCTTGTGAATTTTCGTGAGTTTTTTGGTTTTTTAAAAAAACCACATCGCAAGCTGATGTGAAAATGTGAAGAACTCAACTTAAGAGTGGGTGGGGTGGGGAGGGTAGCCTGACTGGTCCAGCGCCCAAGGAGTCTTCTGCTTCCAAGCCTGGATATGTCAGGGACTGGGCAGAGGACCCTGGAGAGGGGCTGATGTCTGGGCTGGGTGCAGGGGGAGTGGGGGAGATGCCTCCCCAACCTGACCCTTCCAGGGAGAAAAGAGGGGTGGAGATTCACTCAGGGCAGCGCCATTATCCAAGAGGCTGGGCTCTAGAGCCTCTCTCTGTAAAGTTTGAAATAAAAAAGGACTGCAAGAAACTTTTCCTTGCCTTTATAATTTCCTGGGCAACCAGCCGGGAGCCACCAACAGGATGCAATTTTCAGGCATGTCACACAAAGCAACATTCTGAAAAAGACACCCTCTCTCCAATTCAGTTTCTGAAGTTTAACATAATTAATATGGAGGAAAAGAGAATCTTTCGGAAGCCATTACATGAGAACAGAAAGTCTTTGGAGAAGAAGAATTATGGGCATTTCTCCAGCTCCGTTTTTTGCTAGCACTTGGCAAGAATGTCACTAGGCCACTCGTATATGTTTCTCACATGACATGAATAGCAGAAATAAGTACTCCTTGGTTGTTCACTGCTTTGGCGTTCTAATTGCTGTCCCAAATTAAGCAAGTTTTGCTTTCCAATTATCTGTAAACAAAGTCGAACAACAGTTACAGAACTCTTTGGGGACAGTAAGGCAGAAGCAGGAATATTAGTTTAGTCAAAGGAAATTGCTTTAATTGGAATAATTATAATTTGGCCTTTAAAGACCCTTTCCAAAATAACTGTTGGTATTTGGGGGGGTTCTTATATTGCATTTGGGAAGAAGGACATACTTCATAAAGTCAGCTATACAGGTGGACTGCTAGGGGAAAATACAACAAAGGAACAAGGAAGTGAAGGAACTTTGCCCAGGGTGTAACCAGGCCCACAGCTCTGTTCTTCTCACTTACCTGTTTAAATACCCACCCACTATCACTTACAATAATTTTTTCTGATATAGGATACCTGCGAAATGATTAATGTAGCTTTGCTGGTGTTCATTGCAGAATGAATAAATATTTAATACATTCAGGGGAGGGAATTAAAATCAGAGTTTTAAACATTCATTTTTTAATGTCATCATATTACTTAGAACAGTTATTTAAAATGATGTCTGAATGTTCCAACAAATATATTAAAGAGTGCACATATTATATCTTAAATTGAATTCATGACCCCTTAGCAATAGATTAAAGACTGCTTTTCTGGGAAAGAACAAACTAGAGTATCCTTTTTTGTTTTAATTGCATTCTGTACATTGCCTTGACTTGAGGCGTGTGCAAAGGTGACATACAAATAAACAAAGTATTGTTTTAGTGTTGTGCAATTATGAATATTAAGGCTGCAATCTTACCCACACTTACCCGGGAGTAAGCCCCATTGACCTCTGTGGGACTTACTTGTGAGTCGACAAATAAGATTACTCCAATCTCTTCTCAGTGCAATATCTGCAACAGCAGCATCCCTAAGAAATTATTGCCCAGCCTCTGTTTTAAGAGCCCACTACTTCCTGAGACATCCTGCTCCATATCAGAGAGCTCTTACTGTTAGGAAGCTTCTCTTAATACTTAGATGAAATCTGCTTCCCTGACATTCCTGCTATTGGTTCTAGTCTTGTCCGTGGGACCAACACAGGACAAATCAACTCGATCTTCTGCACATGACAGCCCTTAAAATATCTGAGGGCTGCCATCCTGGGAAGGTGACTTGTCTTGGGGGCCTGCAGAGTAATATTGCCAGCACCTCTCAGTAGCAAGTGGTAAGAGAGAGTTTGTGAACAGAATCAAGGCAGGCACAGCCAGTGGCATAACATGGGTTGCCAGTGCCCGGGACCACGTGGAGGGGGAGGGAGGGAAACGGACAGAGCACTTCCTAATGGCATCCATGTCACCCAGGAGATGGCAGCCACAGAGATAAGGGAAAAAAGAGTTGTTCCATTGTCTGGAGAGGTCACTTCCTGGTTCATATGGAGAAGCTGTTTTCTACAAAGCCCAGTGATGGAAGCTCCCAATTGTATTGAAACAGCACCTGGTGCTGAAATTTTGCGCCCCTAACAATTTTGCGCCCGGGACAACTGCCCCTTTGGACCCCTCCATGCTATGTCACTGGGCACAGCCCATTCAAAGAAGGGTGGACCTGCCTCCCTTTTGCTCACAATAGTGCCAATATTCTTGCTCCATTTCTTATGACACTTGTAATCTTGAGTTTCTTAGGACACTTGTAATCTTGAGTAGGTATGAATAAAACAAGTTCCCATCATCAGAGGGATATAGTACTGATATATTTCCTGCTGGTCCTGTCTTCTGCAAGAGGAGGGACTGCTCTTCTGCTTGCTGACTGAGAAGGCCAGGCTCCTATTAGTCATACCAGGCCTGGTCTCATACCACCAGGTCATCTCTCAGCAGCTGATGTTGTGCAACCCTATGCACATATGCAGCTGAAGGCTTCAGCATGCGCGGTCCCAGGTAGTTTGCCAAGCCTGGGACCACGAGACTCTTGGCTTGAGTTCTGTAGTCCCTGATATTAATAATTCTGTGCAAAATTGTGTGGCATTTTGTTTTGTGTGCATGTGGGTAGGTGACTGGGAGCCTGTCTTGTGTCAGCAGGAGTATTCTTGTTTTCTTTGCAAGGAGTTTAATTACAAACCGATCCGTCTTTTCAAAATATTAACAACCTGGCATAGTGCAGTGAAAGCAGATGCATGGGGCTGAGAAGAGAGAAGCTAAATCCCAAATCCACCAGGCAAGCTGTGACCTGGGATTTTGGACATGGAAAGGCAGGACAGATGGAAAGTTAGCACGGAAAGGTTCTCCCAGTAGCCTAGTGCCCATCAAACTCTGTGGAGTGAGTGCAAAGATGCTCTTGGCCTCCTATAAAGGCTTGGGCCTGGAACAGGCCAGCTGGTGGGCTAAGTGAAGAACAGCACTCTGTGCCAAGCAGGTGTTCGTTATGGAGATTGGCAGGGAGATGCTGCTGGAGCCCAGAACCACCTGAGCTCTTAACAAGAAGAGAGGAGCCCAGCCAGAAGACGTGGCTGCAAAAGCAAAATTAGTCTTTCTGTTTGTGGAGGGTACTCTCCAACGGTTTGGCTTTGCTCCCAAAGGTACGCTCCTCCATTTTCTCTGGAGAACAATGGATGCCAGCAGAAAGGATCTCCTTGTTGAATGGAAGGTGACCTTGAAAGGGAAGAGGGTGGCAGGTGACAGATGGAGAAGCTCTTTGTAGTACTCAAGGTCCATGGAGGTCATGGAAATTGCACACTCACCTTGATAGCAGGCTACCAACTGGGGGACAGAAAAGACGCAGATCTGAGAAGACTTGAGCACCAACCTCACAGGACACTGGGCTGAACCTGACAGCAGGCCTTGTTGCCCATTTCTAGAGACAATTCTACAATAAACAAGCCAGATCAGTGGGTAACAAAGGCTCAGGCTGCACACACATTAGTAGTTACTCTGACAGCAGTGTGCTTCCACTGCTGGTGTTTGAAGCTGTTTACACATGACATTAGCCACAGTCCATATTGTGGGAAGGTTGAAGATAGTAGGAGAGGATATATTGATTAAATATTATTCTTCCTCACTCACGCTAGTGAGTCATGTAGCAGAGCAGATTTCCTTGTACATTGCAGGAAGCAAGTTGATGGATTCGTGAGAATCATTTGAGTTAAGCAATTCAGTCTGGCTTGTCCAGATTGGATTGTTCCTGGTAAATCCCCTTTAGTTCTCTCTTAAAAACAGTTTTCTTTTCAAAGTAATGGTAAAGTTTACTTACATTCAGTTCACAGTATGGTCCTGAAGGCAGGCTTTATCTTGTTGTTATTGTTACAGAGAAAAGTGTGGGTTCATCCTCTGTGAGGGATGAGCCCATGTGTGGCTGGCTGGCTGATAGCCTGCAGACAGCAAAAGGCAAAATGTAGAGAAGGCATCAAGAGAGCAGCATAAGAGCATCAAGAGTCTATCAAGAAAATCAAGAGTAAGAAGAAGATGGCTGTATAACTAGCCCTTTATAGGGTTGGCAGGGTCACGCCCATCTACCTGGTCACATGCAGGGAGACGATGCTCCAGACCAGGTGTGACAGGAGCAACATTCCCCTGTGTGTCCACTCTGGGCAAACAGGAAATGTTGTATTTGACTGCTTCAGTGATGTTACATCCTACATATATCTATGCTGCAGTTTATTGAGAACTATGATACAGTCTCATCTTGGGTGGGGTGCAGTTCCAAGAGTTCCATGTATACACAAAAACATGTATACAGTGGTACCTCGGGTTAAGAACTTAATTCGTTCTGGAGGTCTGTTCTTAACCTGAAACTGTTCTTAACCTGAAGCACCACTTTAGCTAATGGGGCCTCCCACTGCCGCCGCCGCCGCTATGCGATTTCTGTTCTCATCCTGAAGCAAAGTTCTTAACCTGAGGTACTATTTCTGGGTTAGCGGAGTCTGTAACCTGAAGCATCTGTTACCTGAGGTACCACTGTACTCAAACTGCTCGCTTCATACTACCAAGGCAGAGAGCATGAAAGCTGTTAAATATATTTCGGCACATTAAAAAAACCAAAAACCTCAATATATGTAGAAATGTGAAGGCCAAATTAGACATTGCTTCAAATGCATCTTTGAATCCCTATCATACATATATATATATGTATGGTGTGTGTGGAGGGTGTCATATATATATATATATATATATATATATATATATATATATATGGGGTGTGTGTGGAGGGTGTCATTTCGTAACAGGCCTGGAGAGAAAAGGGAGCGTTTGGCTCTTTTTCTCCCCATGCCATTTTCCGGTGGAAAATCCCCCCACCAAGCTGCTATTTGCTGCCAATGACACATGACTGGAATTAGAGAGGTTCCTAAGGTTGCAAGACTGGAAAATGGAAATGGGTTTAGCAGCACCTGCTCTCTTTCCCTCCTGACTGGGGGCTTCTCTCCGTCAGCTCGTGACATGGAAGACGCACATTTATTCAATGAGAATCAATGCTCTGGCTGGGCCTTCCCAAACTTGCCACGTTCAGGCACAATACGATGACATTGACAGCAGCTCCTGTTTGCTTCCTTCAAATAAATTGCCTATCTCATTCTCCTGATGGGGTGAAAGGAGGACTGGTGAAATGCAGGGATGTAAGTTTGGAAGGTGAAATGAGAGCAGCTGAATTATCAAATGTACTTGAGTTTACTGAGTAGATTAACTCTTCTGCTGTAACTGAATCAACCAACTAATAGATTAATTTTTTCAGCAATTCAGTCCTCTCCTCAGCAGAAAATGGCCCTTTCCCCCTTCCTCTGCTTCTATCTCCTCAACGCATTGCCCATGATCCCATTGCTCATCTGTTGAGGTATGTAAAGGCGGAAGAACCACAATCCTGCATTTCCTACTAGACGTGTGTCTTGGCTTACTGGCTGCTATTGTGAAGCAGACTTCATATGCCATACCAATATTTTTAGACACCTAAAAAGGTTTGTGTGCCTCGGACTATGTGTACCAAATTGCAGCTTTTACCGGTTAACAATCCTGGTGAGTCTACACATCTAAACCATAAACCTGACCTCCTTTGTTCTCATTCTTCTGAAGAGTAAATAATACAAAGCTAGAATCCCAGAAGGAGAAACCTTTTGTCTCTCAGGTTCCATGCAAAGGATAGCCACAAAGCTGCCCTGACAATGTTTAACCTTCAACGATTCTTAATATAGTTTTGCTTATTCATATAAATCTAGAGAGAGGGAGGCCAGAAGCGCCTTCCTTTCCTTTGTTAATGTCTTTATGAATGCAATTAGCTCTTCATTCACGCTCCTTTGTTTCTTGATCCCATTATGAGGTGGCTTACTAGTGTGCTTCTCCCAGGAGAGGCAAAAGCAGCATGTAGCGTTTTGTCTGTCTCTGTGGCTGAGCACTGACAAACTCAATTTGCAAGAGGCACAATGAGCTGCTGCAGTTTGTCCATGGCTGTGACATGGACAAATAGCTTTGGGTTCATGTACCTTGGGTTAACACACCTGCTACATAACTGAAGGAAGACTGAGTAGGAAATTAGCCTGATTTTCATGTAATGCCACATGTTCACCATGAATACAATGAGCAATATGTTGGTTCAAGGAAAAAATAAGTATAAAAAGAGCATTCCTAGATGCCAAGGTCCAAGTTTGGAGCAAGTACTCTTTGGTGAGAGAACTCCAGTAGAGATTTAAAGTCACAAAATATGCAGCAAGGCATAGCATGGAAAAAATACTGTTGGACCTTTAAAATATACTCTTCCAAGTTCCTTCCAAAGTTTCCCTCTTCCCCAGCATAGAAAATGACCACACATTTAGTAAGCTAAAAATTGTTTACTTACAAACCCTTCAAAGGTCAGATTCATGCACTTTTCCATACAGCATTCGCAAAAAGTTGCACAGGCAGTAAAATTTTGGTACAGGATGGCTTGCGGTCTGAGCTGGAGCAATCAGCTCAAGCCTCTTCACACACTGAGCTCAGGTGGTCTGGGAAAGAACAATAGGACTGATTACCTCGTTCCTCCCAAGGTGAGGTAAAGTGGACAAAGCTCAGCCTGGCAGAACATCATACTCTATGGCAGGCATCCCCAAATTCGGCCCTCCAGCAGTTTTGGGACTACAATTCCCATCATCCTTGACCACTGGCCCTGTTAGCCAGGGATGATGGGAGTTGTAGTCCCAAAACAACTGGAGGGCCGAGTTTGGGGATGCCTGCTCTATGGTATTAACCTCTTCTTCAGTTAATTAGATTTAAGCATGTTGTTTATATGAGGCTGGTTTCCCCACACAACATATTCATTATTTTAGGTTCCTGTTCCTTTGCATATAATAGTTCTATGTTCGTTTTCCAAACAGAATGTAATTTTTAAAAAAGAGAATGTTGACGGTTCTAGTATCTGCTGAACAAAGTGACACCGGCGAAAAATTTCCTCCTCTGATCCCTTTTCTACTCTTTCTGTACAATTCACTGGCTTCAGCAGAATCATTCCTCCATCTCTAGGCCTCAGCAGATGAGTAAAATGTCCCTTTTATTGTTTTTATAAATAGCTCCCAGCTCCTTCACTTTGCCACACTCTTTTATGTCCAGGAAATAGAACCCAAGGTGAGGCTTTGTAGTTGAAGGGGGCAAAGCTCTGCAGAAAGAGGCAGAGTTTGTTCCGGATGGTTTCCATTGTATTGGAGAAGGTGAATGGGCTGCAAGCTGGGACATAGTCGAGGGGCAAACCAGCCCTTTGCCTCCAGGCACTGATGCCAGGAGTTTGTGCAAAATGCAGTCCCATCTCCCTTTTCACCAGTCACAAGTCAGGGAAGAAGGCCTCAGGGAATATCTACATCAGGATCAAGGTGGGTGGAGAGAGAAGAAACACTGACATAGGGATCTGCTGCCCTGGGTGGACCCTGCCGCCCGAGGCGGTTGCCTCAACTTACCTCATGTGTGTGCCGGCCCTGCTGACCTGTGTCTCCATTTCCCCAGCAACATAAAAGGCAATGCATAACATGATATCATTGCATGTGGTGTTTCCTCTGAAACTGCTCCAATTTATTTGGCAACTCCTTTGAGAGAGCAGATAAACAGAGCGCGCAATGACGTTGGGTCATGTGTTTCTTTTACTAGGGAGATAGATGGAGGTGGCGTCAGGTAGAATGCAGGTTGTTCATCGTCAGGCGGTTTTGATAACACCTTGTAGTTAGCTCCCAAGTTAGACAGATGATTTGTTTTTGAACATATTTGTTGTTTAGTCATTTAGTTGTTTCCGACTCTTCGTGACCCCCTGGACCAGAACACGCCAGGCACTCCTGTCTTCCACTGCCTCCCGCAGTTTGGTCAAACTCATGTTCGTAGCTTCGAGAACACTGTCCAACCATCTCGTCCTGTGTCGTCCTCTTCTCCTTGTGCCCTCCATCTTTCCCAACATCAGGGTCTTTCCCAGGGAGTCTTCTCTTCTCATGAGGTCGCCAAAGTCTTGGAGCCTCAGCTTCAGGATCTGTCCTTCCAGTGAGCACTCAGGGCTGATTTCCTTCAGAATGGAGGAATTTGATCTTCCTGCAGTCCATGGGACTCTCAAGAGTCTCCTCCAGCACCATAATTCAAAACATCAATTCTTCGGCGATCAGTACTCTTTATGGTCCAGCTCTCACTTCCATACATCACTACTGGAAAAACCATAGCTTTAACTATACAGACCTTTGTCAGCAAGGTGATATCTCTGCTTTTTAAGATGCTGTCTAGGTTTGTCATCATTTTTCTCCCAAGAAGCAGGCGTCTTTTAATTTCATGACTGCTGTCACCATCTACACACCTAGTAAACAGTGGAAGTAAGGTTTGGTTCGTAATTGGGAGCTCAGTAAGTGCCAGTTGAAGAAAAGGGCTGTGCTTGGTGTCAGAGAGCAAGGACTCAGCTAGAATGATAAAGAAAAAGTTATTTATATCAGGCCTAGGCAAACTCGCCCCTCCAGATGTTTTAGGACTACAACTCCCCTCATCCCTGAATACTGGTCCTGTTAGCTAGGGATGATGGGAGTTGTAGTCCCAAAACACCTGGAAGGCCAAGTTTGCCTATGTCTGATTTATATGCATTGTATGTGTGATATATCATTGTGCCACCAGATGGCGTCAAGGAGTCCCGTTTTCCTCTACCGGTTTTCCCTGTTTAAATTTACAACGCTTTAAACTGAAGCGCTTCTTTGATGTGTCTAGATCCAGCCCAAATATCTCTTACTCACTTGCATCCAGCGCAAGAACATTGCTCTTTCCCCCTTAACAATCTCAATATATTTTATTCTTTATCCCTGTATTGAGGGCTCCTCTTTCCTCCAGCAAAAATATACCTAATGCAATGAGAACTTTTGCTGGGAAAGGTGGATGATTTTGAGCACTGGCATAAGCGAGAAGGCCGAGAGGAAAACAAGACTGCCCCCGTTGGCTTCTAGCTTCTCATCTTGAGATTTAATTCCTTCTCCTGAAAAGTGCAAGGAAGCGAAATCTTTGAAACGTCGGGTCAAGCAGCGAGCTTTCCTAAGAGATGCAATTGCAGTTGCAATCTTGTCAAGCTGCTGTTGTACGAATGTCAGAGCGCACAAATTAGCAGAGGAATCCTTTCATTGTGTGGTCTAGTCATTCTCTTGCCTTCAGGCTCCCACCTGAGAAGCTGGGGTTGGGCGGGGGGGACGGGACAGTGTTGAAAAATGGCCCCCTCCCTCTGATCTGTCCCATGGACAATTTGCTAGTAGTTAATGAAGGGCAATAGGAAGTGCTAGGTTTCCCCCCCCCCTTCCCAATGTTGATAATTTCCCTCTAATGTCTAATCGTCTAATCATTCTAAGATTCTGCTCTCTTAATATGGAGGCATGAAAATGATCCACCAGGTCAGGAAAATACGGCAGATTATTCTCTTGTCCTGAGGGCTCTGTGTCCCTTGTGGCTCCATTTTCGTACATCTCCTGGAGCCACGACAATGGCAAAGGATGTGGAACATCGGTAGAAGCGTGCGTTTCAAACCCTTGGCCATTGTCACAGCTCCGCGCCTGTGATTTTGAGGAAGACATTAATGGGTAAAAATGTGATGGCAGAGGTTTGATTTCTCTTCATTCCTCCCAGGAACCGTCTGACAGCCCCAGGCCTGAGCATGTGTCTCTCTTCCCAACTACTCTGTCACCCTGGTAACCATGGAGACCATGACGATCGATTAGATGCCATCTGATCTCGGCCTCGTAAAAAAAAAAGAAGACAAGCCACATGCACACACAAAACAGGCAGCAGATGGCAGCCAGGCCACAGGCCCATCTCCAGAGACGGAGGCGGGAGGGGGAGATGGGGAGAAGCAAAGATCATGAGCCTGTGGCAGGGAGAAGGGAAGAGGAGGAGAAGGAGAAAGGAGCAGAGAACAAAGAGAAGGGTGGAGGGGAGGGAGAAGAAACAACCACAAAGGAAGATTAGGAGAGAAGAGGGCGGGGAGCACCCGGGTCTCAGGCCAGCCATGGTCTGCCAGGGTGCCCAGTTTGGCCTGCAAAGCTGGTTTATCCACACACAACCACGCCCACTGGGTGATGCCAGCTGAAGGGTGGCAGGAAGAGGGTGCAACCACATAACACCGGTCCTGAGAGATCTGCGTTGGCTCCCAGGACGTTTCTGAGCACAATTCAAAGTGTTGGTGCTGACCTTTAAAACCCTAAATGGCCTCGGTCCTGTATACCTGAAGGAGCGTCTCCACCTCCATCATTCAGCCCGGACACTGAGGTCCAGCTCTGAGGGCCTTTTGGCGGTTCCCTCCCTGCGAGAAGTGAGGTTATAGGGAACCGAAAGGCAGAGGGCCTTCTCGGTAGTGGCACCCGCCCTGTGGAACGCCCTCCTGTCAGATGTCAAGGAAATAAACAACTACCTGACTTTTAGAAGACATCTGAAGGCAGCCCTGCTTAGGGACGTTTATAATGCTGTATTGTTTTTAACATTCAATTGGAAGCCGCCCAGAGTGGCTGGGGAAACTCAGCCAGATGGGCGGGGTATAAATTATTATTATTATTATTATTATTATTATTATTATTATTAATTATATAAGCTGGGTGCTGCTCCACCAGCATGTGCCTTATGGCTGTCCCTCCACTTGTGATGTCAGACGATTGGCAAGTGAGTGGCGTTGCTGCCACTAAAGTTGGCCTGTGAACCCCACACATAGACTATGTAGAAGAGAAGCATTGCCACCCCACCCCACCCCCAACTCACCATGCCCCCTCCATCTCTTTCCCCCTATTCTTCCTAATGTAACACTAGTGTCTCAGCAAATGAAACTGATCTGTGGAAAATGTAACTTTAAAAAGAGATATTGCACATACTTTTGTAAACAAATAAATCTTTAATAAAAAATACGCTAAAAAATAAAATAAATAAAGTTGGCCTGTGGGGGAAGGAGAGAGAAAGGTCTAGCACACCCAGCTAAAAAAGGTTATGCACCCCAGGATAGAAGGACCCCAGGTAAAAGTAAAAGAAGAAGACGTCTCTGGTATGCGTACATCACTGCAGGTTATCTGGCACTTTTCAATCTGGGCCAATGCACATAATAGGGTGAAAACCTCTGTCCACAGGAATTTGGCCATGTGCAAAGTAAAACACTAAAGGAGAAGCAGGCTAATGTCTCAGGCAGGGCCGGATTTCGATGAAGAGTGGCCCTCGGTTCCTCCACTTGTGAGGCCCCTCACCCTCACAAGTAGAAGAAAATGGAAGAGTGTTATAAACAAAACTGAGTGAAGCCAAGGATGAGGGAGGGTGGGTATTTAAAATTATACAATTCATAATTTCTCTTCTAAAGGACATAAGATATTATTGTTAAATACCATAGTGATTTTTTAAAAATGCATAAAATACTGAAAAACTTCCACCACATCTGGAATGTGTGCCTTCACTCTTAGTGAGCTTTCTTTAATCTAGGGGCCAAAGTGGACATCATCTCAAGGCTTTTCTGTGAGGAATTCTAGGTGTGGGTATTCCAAGGGAGCAGAAAATACATTTTATGTATGTGATGACAGCCTCACGGATGCTACTAGCCCAGAGATGGAAAGAAGACAAAGTCCCTACCAGAGAAGAAGGGCAAATTAAACAGTTGGACCATGCTGAAATGGCAAAACTGAACGGAAAGCTCAGGAACCAAGAAGAACAGAACTTTAACAAAGAATGGGAAAAATTTATAATTTATCTTGGAGACCACTGTAAGCAGATGAAAACATTAGCAGGACTGCAGTAACACTTGTAATGTACCAAATATTATGGAGAAAATGGAGTGACCTGAAATATGGGCTATTGAACAATATGCAGTTGAAAAGGTTAATAATAGGACCCTGGGAAAGGAAGGGGTAAGTCCAGAGATTCGGAGGAATCTTTAAATATGGATGTATATGGTTGTATTGTTATAATTTTATATTTGTAAAACCACATAAAAATTATTATTTTAAAAAACACAAAGTAGACATCATCTTTCTTTCCATTGCAGATAACAGATGTCGCCCCACCCCCGCCCTCCTGCGATCTGAATCAGGATTGCTGTAGATGGCAGATAATTCTCCACTACTCCTCTCCAAGGTCCCAGGTCCAGGGTCCCATGCCTGCTATTTACTCTAAAAATACTTTTTAAAAATGCAAATGCTAATTGTGTGAGTGGTGTCATGTCCAGCTGTGTCCAGAGGAAGAACACAGCTCGCCACCCCACATCTCAAGATCCTCAGGCTTCATGGGGTTACAGGCAAAACGCCTAATGAAACTTGACAGTTTTACAGAATTCAGGTTAACTCTCCTCCCTTTGAGGTGCAAATCATTTCGGAAAAAGAATATTTCTATACAGTTTTTTTAATGTATGTAGGGTACTTTTTCTGTTTTATTATTTTCTTTCTAAAACACCTGCTGGGTTCAGTTTAGGTGCATAATAATACTAATGGCAGCAATGTTCCATTAATTTTTGGTTACTTGGTTAAAAACGACAGTATTTAGATTTAACATTTTCAAAGGTACCCCAATTAATCAGACAACAGACAAATGATTTTCTATTAAACTCATTACAAAAACTGTAGGAAACAGGTGACATCGTGGAAGAGGCATCGCTCCTTCTCTTGCCCATAGTGGGGAATGCCTGTTCTAAGATGGTGCTTGCTAGCATAGTTACAACAGATGAAATACTGTTTTTTCTCGCTTTAGAACTTTTGTATTCAAAAGAACATGCATGCAGATGCCATCTATTTATTAACTAAAACTGATACAATTAGTAGTAAGATTTCTTTACTCAGTTGACAGCCGTTGTTGTTGCTGTTGTTGTTATATCATAGAGTACTATGTCTTTTATTTTTTACTCAAGCATAAATGTACATGATGCTAAAGCGGATAATGTAAGCATAAGGAGATCTTTGGCTCCATCTCCTCCTTCTCCTCCTTCAGCCAACAGCACATTCACAAACACCCTTTCCCTGATCACCTACTTGTTTTCCTGTCTTCCAAGGAAAGTTTCGAATAATTGGCTTTAAACCCTTTGCTCTGTTAAACTCCTTTACAGATTCTGTTCAAGATATTTAATACATACGCTAGCTCCCTTTTTGATATAATAATTTTTCTGGATCTCTGGGTATGTTGATCCTTGGGGGGGCCAAATTCTGGAGTGCTTCCAGCTTTCGGCATCAAAAGTTCCCCAGAAGAGTGTCTGGGAATTGCATGTTGAGAATGCCAGGCTTGCATGCAAGCTACACAGTTGTCATCATGACACTTCCTGAGTGGAAAACTTGCTCCGGGAGGGAAGAGAGAGGCAGCTTCCTGACATCACCTCGATGCTGGAACCAATTTCCCCAGAGCCCAAACAAACCTGAAGAGAATGTTGTACAACTGGGCAAAATGAGGTGTGTGCACTTGCACAGGAGTCCCACTGCTCAGATTATATACATTGGTATCCATCCGCTGATAAACACAGCGCGTATTTCCCACGGGCAAGACGAAGAGAATGCATGCAGAGCTACAACTGTGCATTGTTTCCCAGCTGGAAAGAACAGTGGCTGGTGGCTCTCTTAGCTGCCAGTCCCAAGTTTATAAAGCCAAGAGAGGCACCTGGAAAAGTTCGGTGGGCAGCAGGTAGCAGAAGAAGGGTGGGCTAAGCATGGATACGATGGATACTTGCAAACACTGGTGCTTGGCAAGAACATCTGGAATGCAGATGTCATTATGGCATAAAACAGCTGTTCCTTTTCCTTCCAGCACGTTTTTAATTCTTGATGTAATTATTTTATTCCATTTCAAGTGGATTTTCAGTTACAGCAATTTGGAACTTTGTTCAAGAGGGTCCAATCAATATATTTCCAAAACAAGCCGGATTGCTGCCATGAGACTTGTGATCATTTGGGTCATTTTTCTTTGGGCAAAAGTCATTCTTCTCATGATTCCTCTCATTTATTATTTGTTTGTTTAACAGGTTTATAGGCTGCCTTTCATAGGTCAGAATAAACAACAGAACCCAAAATAGAAATGTAAGACATGTCAGGAGGTATAGATTATCAAGAAGGATCTAGGCTTCCAAGATCTGACATAGCCTTAAGATTTCAATTTAAATAAAAAATATATTGCTCAGAATCCCATATCAAAAGCACATGGAGAAAAAGCATAGTTGGAAAAAAGGTGGCCCAGAAGCAGGGCCGGCTCACCCATGAGGCAAGCTGAGGCAACTGTCTCAGGCGGCAGGACCCACAGGGGCAGCAGATCTGGCTCCAAGGGAAGCCTCATCCGCACTGCTGTAGTGGTACCATTGACAGCTGGGGCATTCTCTTTGAAGGCTGGATCCGTCCCCTCCTTGGCAGTCCCCCAATACTGCCTGTGTGCAAGGGAGGGCTGATAAAAGTAAGGAAGGGGGGGAAGGAGTGAGATGAAAATGGGGGTGCAAATGAGGTTGCAAAGATGGAATGAGGGTGAAGATGAAAGCAGGGGCATGAAAGGATCTGAACAGCTCTGTCTTGCAGGCCCTGGGGAAAGATGTCAAGTCCCGCAGGGCCCTAGTCTCTTGTGACAGAGTGTTCTACCAAGTCAGGGCCAGTGCTGAAAAGGCCCTGGCCCTAGCTGAGACCAATCTAACCCCTTGCGATGTACATTTCCAAAATATAAGATAAAAAGCAAATAGAATAAAACCTACATACAGCAACAGTGTTTTGTGTTGTGTTGGCTCCTATGGTGTAAGTAATGGGCCCCGCCTGCTAGCCTGCTCCCTCAAATATCACTGGTTTGCTCATTTCTATATATAGGGTGCCTACATTCTGCATGGACTGGTTGCATGGCAACATGTGCAAAGGGCTTTCGATACCTATTAGGTCCATAAATTACCTTATAGCATATATTCAACACAAAAAACAGTGACAATTTGTTGTTGACAAAGGACAGCTGGACATAGAAAGGGCCCCATTACCTTCAGGAGCTTAGGGCCTCATCAAACCTAAATCCGGCCCTGGGGATGGGCAATACATTGATATATTGTGCGAAATCACTTTGAAGTCCATTTTGTGATATAGGTTTCATAATTTGTCACCTGGCAATATATTGCGAATCATGATGTGTGTGTGTGCTATGCAAAAATCACAATGCAGGAAAAACCATGACGCCACATAGCTCCAACCTTGTTTCAGACGTCAGGAAGTTATCGCAATGTTGAAAACCAGATACTGTATTGCCCAGCCCTAGCGCTGAGCAGCTGCAATGTGTGGGAGGAGGAAGATTCAGCAAGTTGCCATAGGGGTTGTTTGTGTGCAAGGGGGAATTGCACAGAAGGAGGAGGGTGGAGGCGAAAATAGGGGTGCAACATGGGCTGCAGAATAGAAGAGAGGTGGCTTCAGAAATGGGGCTGGTTAGGTGAAAAGCGAGCTCCGTACAGGGGACACTCGGGTTGCAAACGTGATCCGTGTGGGATGCACGTTCGCAACCCGCAGCGGCGCCTCTGCGCACCCATGGGTTGCAATTCGGCACTTCTGTGCATGCGCAAAGCGCGATTTAGGGCTTCTGCACATGTGCGACCACCAAAACCCGGAAGTAACCCGTTCTGGTACTTCTGGGTTTTGGCAGTCCGTAACCCCAAAAAACGCAACCTGAAGCATCTGTAACCCGAGGTATGACTGTAGTTGCCTGGGGTGGGAATGGGAATGTGAAACTCTGGGGCAAATGGCAGGGGGCTCGACAAGCAGGTGCACGGCCCCTAGTTGTTGTTGTTGTTCTTATATTTCCAGCTCAATTATACTGTCTTTAGGAATTAAACAGATGCCGATGCTTTGCAAAATATCTCATTCCATTTCATAGCTAAACAAACAGACACGTCAACAAAGTTTTCACCAGTCTAATGAAGAGGCAAAGCAAACTAGCACAGAATGAAAATAGAAACCCCGCAGGGACAAAAGGATTAGTTCTGGTAACATTTTATTTTAACAGGGCGCCTCCATTTCACATTAACCATGCGGTAATATATTCAGATGATACGGGAGAAGTGTCATGAAACACTGGAAAGCTTTGATGTCAGAAGCTATTACAATCCTCCCGGAAGCCTGTCTGCAACTGTGTCAAAAATGTCACTAGTGGTAGATGCTGGACTAGGGATGCAGCCCAAACTGCTAGGTGCCTCTAGAGAGGAACAGCTCCTAGCACTCTCCAGTCATCATTTCCCCAGGGGGAGCTACATGCATAATTGCTGTTGACTTCCCACACTGTTGGGCAACAATGCCATTTATCTCTGTGTACATCCTGCTATGTTCTCTCCATGTCAGGTGCTGCAGGAATGGGATGTAAGCCGGGGATGAGCTTCATTGTCCCTGTTAGACGTCCTGCTCCATGATTGCAGTCATGGGATTGTTGTCTATTGCAAGACGGTGTATGTTTTGACTTCACAGAGTGGGAAGTGATGGAGACAGGGTGTTTGTGTTCCTGTGTTCTGTGAAGTGGGACTATTGTCCTTTGTTCTTTTCTCTTTGCTGTCTGATGCTAGAGAGAGAGGGAGCCATGTTGCAGTGCTCCGTGTGTGTTTAGATGTAAATAAAGTAGATTAGCCAAAATGCTGAGTTGCTGTTACGCAACTGTGCAAACTCTGCGGATCCCTAAGTGTGCCGGTGTCTGTTGGCATCGGTCGTTGTGATGTTCGGGCTGAAGAAAGCTTTTGAAGCTCCCGAACGAATGACTAGGAGGGAGAGAACATGCCAGTTGGGCATGTGTCTCTGCCAGGGTCCTACTTGAGTGTAGGCTGGACTCCTGACAGTCCCTCCCTCCCTCCCTTGCCTTGTCTGCTGGCTCCTACCACCTTCTTCTCTGCACCCAAGCAATGTGTGCAGGTGCAGAAATACACCTATTGGCTCCTTTCCTTACATAGCAGCGCACATCCTTGGAGAAATAGGCACCGTGGCTCAGGGGTAAAACCAGCCCACTGGGCCGGCCTTCAGGCCACCTCCCCAAGTAAGGCAGCCTCCTGGCTTGCAGTCGTGCTGCCTTTCTCTCTTTTTTACCCGGACACCACCAAATATTTAAGTCACCTACGTTATTATAGTTGTTACAGAATCATAGACTCATGTAGAGTTGGAAGGGTCATCTCGACCAACCCTCCTGCAATGCAGGAACCACAGCTAAACATAAATTATGCCAATGAACACTAATGAGTCTATAATAATAATAATTTATTTCTTGTACTGACAGATTATTAAAAACTACACAATTCATCAGACATTAAAAGCTTCCCAAACCAGGGTTGCCTTCAGATGTCTATGGAAGGTTGTATAATTGCTTATCTATAATAATAATAATAATAATAATAATAATAATAAGCATTTGACTAGCATTTGATACATTGTTATTGCAATAACAATTTGGGGGGTGGAGGGAGATGAAGATTGCAACCTGCAGCCAGAACCTATGCATATTCCAAATGTGGCTGTGTAAAATGGAATCTCTCAACTTTTTAAAAAAAATAAAAACAATCCAAATGTAAAAACCAATAGAAATGTGTGTGTGTGTGTGTGTGTAGAAACAATAACAATTCCATATATGTATAAAAACAATAAAAACAATTGCACACATAAAAACAATTGCATACATAAAAACCAGACAACTGCATATGTAAAAGCAATTACAGTTCTTACATGATTTTATTAAATCAGAATTGTGGAAAGGGTAGGGTGGAGAGAACAAGCAAACTGTACATTGGGCAGTTGCAGTTCTGGGGTTGAGGACATCTCTTCTAGAAACAAAGAGGTTCAGGAAGCAATTAATTAAGTGGCTGATAATAGAGTCAGAAACAGAAGTAGGACTGGGGCTTTTTAAAAAAAGCCAAGGCAAACACTTGAGGGGAAAGAGTTGAGTTGCAAGCCCAACACAAAATGGCCCTGCGACTGGAAATGCAAGGTTCATAACAGAGAAAGGAAGCATCATCCACTATCTTCAAGGACAACTCCTCCACTGTGATGCCTCAGTAGTGCATCTTCCTAGCCTTGCCTGAAAAATGATTGTGCTGCTATTCTGCCCCTTAAATCCTTAGCAGATTTACTGCTGTTAGAAAAGCAGATGGAAGAAATAGTTGGGAAATGTCACAAATTGATGCCAATGTATTATGGACCCTTCATACAGTTTCACAAAAGGAGGTAAAGGGAGATTGCACCTTGAAGACTTCATCCGGACTCACCTGTGATCTGATTACTCCTTGTCTTTACCGCTGTGTGAAGCATGTGGTTGTGTGAACTGAGAGTCCAGTTGTGCAAATCAATCTCTGCTACAGTTCATGATGCCTTGTGGAAGCAGGCAGAGAAAGGGAAAAGCTATCAATCACGGGATGGTCTGGCACAATTCTCCACATCAAGAATGTTCCCTAGCTGGAAACAAGACAACCTGAGAACTTACTCGCTTCCATTCAGCCATAGGAGCTAACTCCTAGGGACCGAGGTCCCTTTGGCTCCCCCAACAAAATATTTTGAGGGGGCCGCCCCCGAAGTTGATGGGCATTGCCACTCAAATGGTGTGCGTGCGCAGCATTTTGTGATTGATTATGCAGGGCAGGGCTTACCTGGCGTACCCCCCCCCAATATTTTATTCAAGTTGGCACGCCTGCACTCAGCCCTGAAGCTGGAAGGGATCCCTCTCAAACAAAACTTATTACACACTAGCAATAGCTGCCAGGCAGGGCCGGCCCAATACATTTTGGCACCTGAGGCAAAATACAAAATTACTTTCAAATGCAGATGTTTCATACTGTTGCATACGACCCCAATCTCTGAGAGGGGTGAGATTCCAGGGACACCAGGAGCTTTACCCAGGGTTCATGTTTCCTTTGGGAAATGAGGCACATTGGAGACTGTGGTGTCTTTATGATATATGGTTCATTTACACATATCTACAACCTAAGCCTTCGATGGAGGGTTTCACTGCATAATCACCCCCAAGAGAGTCTCGTTTCTCCCATAGCTGCAGGCTTAAGTTCAAACAGAAATCAACCTTTGTGCTCTCTTTCTCCAGCCTGCCACATTTACCAGCCTGCAACCTTTTTTTCTCTACCTCACATCCCACCTAACTCTGAACTCTACTTCAAATTCTGCCTTTTTCTTCTAACTAACCCTGAATTAAGGGAGGGGCTGTCTGGCACAGAGATCCCTCTTTTTGGCTTTCCTAATGGTTCATCACCTTCCTTTTCTTCTCCCAATGGCCCATCACCTCAGGCGATTTCCTGAACACAATAAACTGTGTCCAGGGATTAGGACCCAGGCACCAGTTTAACTCTCCAAGCCTTGGTTAAATTCTAACACTTCCTGGACACAGGAATTTTGGGGAGCCTGGCACCCACAAACTCATAACACTACACACCACCCTGTCTTAACTGGAGAGGCTTTCTGCTATTACCTCACACCACAGCACAGAAATACTGCTGCTCAGTTGTTCAGTTTTGCTTTTTAAAATTTTATTTCTAACCCTTCCATTAGCAGTTGGTTTTGACCTGCACAAAACTGGCAGTGTCTCAAATATCATGGAGTACGTTGTTGCTGTTCCACTGCTGTATGTGGTCCATTGTTATAGCCTCAGAGTTGCACATGCCGTCCGGTGTGGCTGGCAGAACCTCTGTCAATGGAGAGGCACCAGAGTCGAGGCCTCTGGGGCATTTCCCCAGTGATGGTGGTGGGGCTGAGATGGGGTTGCCAGATGGCTCAGGAGCAGCTCCTGATGCTCAGCTGTGGGCCTGGGCAGCAAGAGTCTGGAGCAGCCCCTGGGGGCTGGCAGCAGGCTAGATGCCACATGTGAACTTGCCGGGTCTGGCGACTGGAGAAAGGTGGGCACACATGATAATTTGGCCATTTCTTTCTTTTTAGAGGTGCACGTGATCTGAATCTGTTGGATCTGGACCCCGAGTTGTCCCCTCTTGGAACTAGAAATGTGGACAGTTGGTAGCAGCTGCCCTTTGGGCTAAGATACGAGCACAGAAAAATTGCGTTTGTGCCCATCTTAAGCCTCAGCCAGCCAACGCCAGAGCAGAAGGAGGGCTGCTGGTTTACTTTGGGCGGCTGGAGAGAAAGGAGAGAAAGGGGAAGGAAGAGGGAAGGAAGGAATCAGAACAAGGCACAAGAAACACATGCAACTTTGACAAGGACCAAGAAATACACCCATGCAAGGGACCAAGCCCAACCCACAGCCAGCCCAACTGGGTGCATAAGCCCCAGCCATCATGCCCAATGGTCAGAGCTGATGAGAGCTGTAGCCAAAACATCCAGAAGGCACCAGTTTGAGGGAGATTGGGCGGCAGTGCTAGGTTTAAACTACAGAGATCATGTTTACATTCCCGCTCAGCTGCAAATCTGCTGAGTAAGCTTGGGCCTGTTGCTATTTTTCAACCTGGCCTACCTCACAAAGTTGTTGTGAGGCTAGCCGTTTATTTCAAGGGCTTCCACCTCCCATTTCAGCAGAGGCTTCTAAGTCGGCTGTCCCGAGAGAGGGTGGGGTGAGAATGTAATTGGCAATATTTGAAAAGCTTACCGACTGCCTTGAGTGCCAAGGCAGGCCAGCAATACACATAAACAAAGGACAAAAACAGTCAGTCCTCATGCAGCAATATTTCTAAACTGTTCCTTTTATTTTTATTTTTTTTACTTGGGCAGAGCGGGGACAGGACAAGCAAGACCCTGTGCAGTACAAAGATGGTTTGTTTAGTTAAAGGAACTAAAATAGGATGCCTGTGATCAGGGCTGGTGCTATCCTTAGGTGAACTAGGCAGCCACCTTGGGCACAAACCTCAAAGGTGTAGCACAGTGGTACATTCGTTCTTGACCTGAAACCGTTCTTAACCTGAAGAACCGCTTAAGCTAATGGGGCCTCCCACTGCTGCTACACCAACATGGCACGGTTTCTGTTCTCATCCTGAGGTAAAGTTCTTATCCCGAGGTACTACTTCCGGGTTAGCAGAGTCTGTAACCCGATGTGTTTGTAACCCGAGGTGTTTGTAACCTGAGGTACCACTGTACTGACCTTTGAGAGGCACAGTTTTATACAGATTACTTTGTGTAATATGCAGTGTTCGAAGCTCCCATTGTTCTAGGCGCATTTTGCATTTCATTAGCGCAAGCAGTACCTGAGCTCTGAAATCGTAGTACTGCGCCTACAATTTCAGATTAAAACTGCAGAGTGGAAGGAAAGGAGGAGCTTTTCCTGCCTGCCCACTTCCAGCTGCTCTCTGAAGACTGGAGAAGAGACCCTCTTGAGAATATTAGGGGGGTGGGCAGGGGAAACACTAGACCATGTGAAAAGTGAACATAATATTTTAGCTGCAGTTCATTCATTTTCAGCTTTGTATTCTTGTTATAAAAAAAAGTGCGCCTAGACATTCCGTTGTTGCGCCCATAACCTCGGTCTAAGGTCCATTTAGCTCCTAGTTTTCATATCTCAGTTTCTAACACTGGTTACAACTTTCTGATAATATTTTACTTTATATTCTGAATAATTTTATCAGTTCTGAAGTACTTTGTGCATTAGAATTGTTTTTTTTTAATGCATATTTGAAATGGAAAGACCACAGAGTTGATGGGAGGTTATGTAATATATATGCACATGGAAAGTGAAAAGGCACTTAATTTTAAACCTTACAGTCAGATCTTAATCTTATGTAGAAAATGAATTCATTTTTCTAGTGAGCTACAGCTGATTAAAAAAGGACCGTCTGGAGCTGAGTGCAGAAAGGCAGAAAAGGCTAAGGGGCAAGCAAACCGGGGGGGGGGGGTTTCTTCCCTGAATTACCTTTGTACACAGAAAGCACTTGAAAGCACAAGAATATGTGGCTATACTCTTGCTGAAAATAGGGATCTGGATGTGGTGCTCCTGCTACGAATTATATAAACTCTAAGACATACATTTCACTCATGGGAGATATTTCTGGAAACCACACAGAGGAAGAAGAGGATGTCAACAAAAGTGAAAATACTGCAAAGTCTGCAAAAGAAGATGCCATTGTACCAGATTTGAATTGCAGTGATCCTGCTCACTCCAGTGACAATTTTAAGCATCTTAGAATAAGGACCAGAGCAGATTGCATCACATAATTTTCCCAAAGACTCAAAAAAACAGAAGATTTTCTCCTATACACTACAAGAGAATACTAGCAAATGGTAAAGAAGTGTGCTGCCAATGGTTTGATATATTCAACCTCAAAATATGTGGCTTTTTGTTTTTGCTCTAAGTTGTTTGGCAAAAGAAAGAGAGCATCAGCCGTACCAGAAACCGGTTCAAAGATGCTTTGAAACCACTCAGATATTACCTTTGTTGCATATATGCTGCTTTAATAGAAATCTTTGACGACACAAACGTAAAGCGTTTATTTGAAAACACTTCCCAAATTGAAGCTAAGGCTCTTGCTGATGCAATTTGGAAATTCAAGTCTGTGGTATCCCTTGTTAGATGCTACAACACCCTTTTTGAAGACAATCTTACAAGCTAGCTACTACAAAATAAGGAAGCTAATTTAAATTCAGCTACAAGCCAACTGCAGGTGACCAAGAATTACATTGTGTGGGCTGCAGGTATGCTGAGGGTTTTCAACAAGTTTTGAGAGATGCCACTGAGATTGCAAAGGAGCTAGAAATACTGCCAGACTTCTGAGAGCAAGCGAGAAAAAGAGAGAAAGAAATGGCAGTCTGAGTATGAGAAGAGGCACTGCAAGGAGGTTTCTACTATGCTGTCTTAGACATGGCCATACCATCTGTTGAAGAGATATTCCAACAGCTACAACAATATAATTCCCTGTCAGGCTTCCTGTATGATAGATTAGATAGATAGATAGATGATAGATAGATAGATAGATAGATAGATAGATAGATAGATAGATAGATACATAGATAGATAGATGATAGATAGATGATAGACAAACAGACAGATCGATCTAGATCTAGATCTGTATGAGACCTACAGGCATAGGGCTGTATATAAATTTTAATAACAACAAAAATCTACTGAAGATGTACTTGAATTTGGAAAAACCTTTGATGCACAATGGAAGCAATGAAACTGATGCTGAAGATCTGTGCTGTGAACTTCTAGCAATAGCGTGAAGACTTCCAAAGTCTATGCAACCACAAGGAATACTTCTCTTCATACTGCAACAGTAACTCAAGGATAATGTTCCTAATGTTTCTGTTGCTCTAAGGATCCTTTTCACACCTCCAGTGTCAGTGGCAAATGGTGAACTCAATTTCTCAAGCTCAGACTTATAAAAAACTTACATATGCTCAACAATGTTGCAAAAGAGACAAGTTGGCTTGACAGCTATCTCAATGGAACATGCCCACCCAAGTATCAGCTCTTGACCCAAAGGAATTGGTGGCAAAAATTGCAAAGGAAGTGAGATGGTGATGTACCTGAAATTAAAACTTTTAAGAGACTTAAATTTTAACATCACAATTTACAAAATTATTCAGAATGATTTGTGTGCTAAAACATTTTCTTTTGTATTTGAGAAAGATAACCAAAGATCGTCGTATTACTTATTATTGCAATTTAATTTTTTTTTAGCAGTTTCAAGTTTTGTGCTTTTCTTTTCTTTTTCCCGACCAGACTTCAGGGCTGCACAAAACTTTTCTGCCCTCTAACAGAGAGGAATGGCCTCAGGGACTGCCAGCCCTGCCTTCTACATCCCAAGGCAGAGGCCTCACCCTGACTAATGCTAGAGACCTGCAGTGGTTGTTGATTTGCTACCAGATCACTGCAGATGGTGACAGCAGCCACGAAATTAAAAGACGCCTGCTTCTTGGGAGAAGGGCAATGACAGGCCTAGATAGCATCTTGAGAAGTAGAGACGTCACCTTGACAACAAAGGTCCGTATAGTTAAAGCCATGGTTTTCCCAGTAGTGATGTATGGAAGTGAGAGCTGGACCATAAAGAAGGCTGATCGCCGAAGAATTGATGCTTTTGAATTATGGTGCTGGAGAAGACTCTTGAGAGTCCCATGGACTGCAAGAAGATCAAACGCATCCATTCTGAAGGAAATCAGCCCTGAGTGCTCACTGGAAGGACAGATCGTGAAGCTGAGGCTCCAGTACTTTGGCCACCTCATGAGAAGAGAAGACTCCCTGGAGAAGACACTGATGCTGGGAAAGATGGAGGGCACAAGGAGAAGGGGGCGACAGAGGACGAGATGGTTGGATAGTGTTTTCAAGGTTACCAGCATGAGTTTGACCAAACTGCGGGAGGTAGTGGAGGACAGAGGTGCCTGGCGTGCTCTGGTCCATGGGGTCACGAAGAGTCGGACACGACTAAACGACTAAACAACAACAAGTTCAAGGTGTTACTATTAGCATATAAAGCCCGTAGCAACTTGGGATCAGTTTACCTGCGAGATCACCTTGCCCCACCTGTGCCCACTCAGCCACTTTGCCAGCGGAACTGGCACTCCTGCAGGTGCCACATAACAGCCACATTGGTCAGCATGCAACCATTTAGTGTGGCAGCACCTGCACATCGGAACTCTGTTGAGATCAAGCAGGTGCCTTCACTGTACTCTTTTTATTGCCTGCTAAAAACAGTCTTGTTTAGAGGAGCCCATCCAAACGCTTACAAAGTTGAGCTCATTTTAATGAGTTTTGGTATTTTTACTTGTGTATGTTTTAAAGTACGATTGCAAATTCTTGTTGATTTTGCAGTGTTATCTTTTTGTAATCCACTGGGAGGTGGTTGGGTGGGGGGGGTTGCAATCAAGAGGTTATAAATCTTAGGAAATAAAAACAAATACAACAGACACATTTCGCCAGAATGGATGGTCCTGCATGCTTGCCGAAGAAGGAGAAGAGGAAGAGGAAGAGGAAGAGGAAGAAGGCACTAGAGGGCACGACCTGAACCAGTGGATTCAAATGACAACAAATGATGAATTTCTTATAGCAAGAAATGTGGAACGGATTCCTTCCGAAGGCGTTAGGCTCTCCTTCGTTGGAGGTTTTCCAACAGAGCTTGGGTGGCCATCTTTCATTGGATTCTTTAGCAGGGGTTGGACTAGATGACCCTGGGACCCGTTCTGAATCTACATCAGCAACAACGTAGTGCTTAAGGTCAGGGGTGGCGAGGGTTCTGCTTCTTCTTGCAGAGGATGCTGGACTGCGGGGTTGGGCAGCTCTAGCAGCAAGGCGGGTGACAGCTCCACACACGCGAGCGCCCAGCGGAAGCCGAAGGTGCACGTGTGAATCCTCCTCGGTTCGCGCATCTCCATCTCTCCTCTCCCGCGGATGCTGCCCTCCGAGCGGCTGGCCGGCTGGCAATCTCGGGGCCCTGAAACTCCCACCCGGTGACAGATGTCAAGTCCAATTAAGCGACGCGCCTCTCGCTGGCAGTCCAATGGGATCGCCCATTGGGTAGCAACTTCGACGCGGCTGGGGGGGGACATGCCGGCGCCTCCTCCCTCCTGCGCCTTTATAGCTCGCCGCTTCTCCGGGACACGAATCCGCCGGAACCTGCAGGGGATCCCGACGCATCTCTCCACCCCCGGCCCACCCCCAGCCCCCTTACCGGAGAGGCCCGGCCCTCGGCTCCGGGGGGCCCTGTCTGCTTGGTGGGCTCCCTCCATCCGGAGCCCGGGAGCGATGCGCCCCAGACCTTGATGGGCAGCAAGGGGCCCCGCAGCCGGCCTGGGCTCCCTCCTTCCTCCCGCAGAAGGGCCAAGGCGGCGAGGGGAGGAAGGAGCACGAAGAGGCGTCGTCTGAACAAAAGCCCCGTCGGGCCCGTCGCCTTGCGCGCCCGCGGAGAGGACCGCGCTCTCCTTCCTCCTTAGCGCACCATCTCTTTTGTTGCGCGCCCCGGTTATGGCAGGAGGCGCCGGCTGAGCAGCCCCACTGGAAGCCTCGAGCCACAATTCGGCGTCCTCTGGCCTCAGAGAGACCTGCTTAGAGACCTGCGGAGGTGTCGTTCTCCCCCCCCGCATCTCCCCCCCAGCCCGGATGTTTTTGTTTTCTTCCCCCAGTGCATTTTATTTCTCGTTTGTTGACAGTTGCGCTCTCTTCCTCCATTTCTGCGAGGCGATGAAAACGATTCCGGTCTAGCGATAGGATTTATTTTTTATTTATTTTTCATATGTGGATCACTCCCCCCCCCCTCCTCTCTCTCTCTCTCCCCGTTTCTCCTTTTGTATTGTTTCATGTCCAAAGACTAAGATGAACCCCTTCTGGAATTTTATTTGAGGCGCGGGAAAAAGGGGGTCGGAGGCGTTGCAAGAAAGGGTGTCGTCAAGGCTCCTGCAAGGTAAAGTCCTTTAAAAAAATGTTCACGCGCACCAGGTGAGGCTTGCTGGGCAGGAACGGAAAACAGGGCGATGGCTCGGTTAGGCCGTAGGGATTTGCGTAAGACGATGCCTTAAAAATAAATTCAAAAATGATGATTATTATTATTTTAAAAAGGGTCTGAAGACCCGCGTTCCAGGGAGGCACCTTCCCTCGAGTCGCCAGCCTAAGTATATAGATTTACTTGGCAAGCAGAAATAAATGCCTTCGAAATCCAAGGCTCGCCCTTCCTTCCAGGCGACGAGTCGGGCAAACAAGGCTTCCAGCGCAGAACTTCGGCTCCGAAGCGGAGCCGAACACCCTCGACTTGTCACTAGCGTTCCAAAAACATTATTTTCCATTCGCGTTGTTCGTTTGCTTTTCAGCTGGACTATTATTTCCTTGTGAATATTAGTATTATTATTTTTAAATCTTAAACGCATTTTCCCCTGTCTTATATATTTTTTAAAAAACACCCGGTAGCAACTTCGGAGAGAAAGGCGTCGCCTCCCCTGTCCCCGAGATCTTCTCCAGGTTCAACCCCCGGAACCGGGGACAAAAGCAACACTTCCGTAATTGGCTCATTGTTTGCCAAACAACACCGGCGGGCTTTGGAGATCCTACGCAGCGCCAGGTTTCCAGGGCAGGCTGTTTCCCATCGCTCCCCGATATTTATTTCTACTGCTCTCCTTTAAATCCTTTGTAATAATAATGATTTCCTCTGGCATTAAACGGGAGGGGGACCTTTTAGATGATGATGATGATGATGATGATTTCGATTTATATGCCGCCTTTAAACCAGAGATCCCAGGGCGGTGTGTCATTTTTGGTAATCAAACGAAAACACTGAGCTTTGCAAAGCCTTGGCAATAATAATAATAATAATAATAATAATAATAATAATAATAATAATAATAATAATAATTAAAAAACAAACAAACAAACAAAAACAATTTAATTTATGCTTGTCCTCGTCCTCAGAGACCCTGTCCCCTCCCCATCACCTTTCCAGCTACTCAGGAACTTCACCCTGTCCCTCCCGTTTGCAGTGACCCCTCCCCTCCCCCCAAGTGCCCCCCGGGTCATTCTCTCCTGCTTGCCACTGTGTTGTTTTCTGAGATGCCCGCGTGTCCCTGGAAGTTCTCCCTGACAGATGGCAAGGCGCGCTCATTCCCTTGGCAAAGGCGCATCCCAGAACCGACGGGGCGATGGGTGGCGAGGGCCCTTCAGGATCCTCGCCCGGGGGCGCGCTCCGATCCCGAGCGAGGGCGGCTCCGGAAAGGCGCTTGCTCGGGCAACCGAGGTGGCCGGGGAGCCACTTGTGGGTTCGAGGAGGAGGGCTCGGGGCCGCTGGGGGCCGCTCTCCCTCCTCCTCCGACTCCAGCCTCTCATTAACGGGTCTTGGGATGGAAAGGGGCGCCGAGGGCCATCTACTCCACCCCCGGCAAGGCAGGAAGCTCCACTTGTGGTCCATTTGAGCGGACCCTGCTTAGCTTCGCAAGTGCACCTGATTGCTGCCCCGCACTTCGCTCACCTGCTAAGCAAACTAAATCTACCGGAGCCGAGAGAGTTAAAGTGCCCCTGAATTATACGTATTTGTATACCGCCTTTCATCTGAAGGTCACAGGGCGGTTTACAACATTGTTGTGGTATATGCATTTGAAAGCGGCGGGGCGGGGTGCTGCTTTGCCGCGGGGGGGCACAGATTGCAAAACAGGCCCCCCCTTCTTTGCAACATGTTAACATCCTTTGAACAGTCCCTCCCCCCGCCTGCTCCTACGCCTGCAAGGAAAACCACCGGACACTAAAACGAACAGGATCCTTAAACAAAAACGACACCCGGCGCTTTCTCCTCAAGGTTGCTGTTTTTAATGTGGTTGGATCCTCGCGTCGCCGGGCTGCAACTATTCCCGACGGTCGAAATCTTGATCTCGGACCTTGCATTGTCCGGTCCACTGTTAGGCGGTGACTCGAAAACGGATCGCCTTCGGGAGCTGAGATTCTCGCCAGGAGAGGAGGGCACTCCCTCCTTCCGATGCCTAACTAATAGTGCCCCACGTTGGCATTTGAACACTCCCATGTCCAGCAGGGGGGCCTTCGCCGACCTAAAAACCACATTCCTCGACGTTCACGGCGTTGGCATCCGCTACGAGGCGCAACAAACCCCAAAGAGCTCCCCAAATAGTCTGACTTTCCGTATTTCACCCCGAGGTCGGAATCGAGGCTGGGAGCGGGGCGGCCTTTTGAGTTCAGAAGGGGTCTCTCCTTAGCAACGGCAACGTAACTTTTGGATTTGGATTTAGAAAGCGGGAACACAAAACCAGTCTTACTTGCGTCCCTCCCACACACCCTTTACGTGGGAGCGAGTCCCTCTTTAAGACAGTTTCTATTACTTCCGAATAAACCTTGGTAGGCTAGCGCACCTCGAAACATTTAATGTCGATTCCGTGGTTTGGGAGCGGCCAGGGATCTATGGATTGGATTGCTAAGGCTATTGTTATTTTTCTTTTGCAAACGAAACATAAACGGAGCAGCGGGCTTTTTTGAGCGTGCCCGCGCAGCTATAAATTAAGACAAAGTGTATAAATCAGAATAGATAAGCACGATTAACTGCCCTGTTACATAGTGGGCCCAGCAAAAGGGGCTACAGAGCCCTTCCTTTAAGCTTTCTGTCCTTTCCTCCGCCCTCCCGCCTATGAAATGTTCCTGCATTGCAGGGGGTTGGACTGGATGACCCTCGGGGTCCCTCCCGATTCTGTGGAATTCTATGATTCTATGATATTGTTAATAAGCACCCGTTGATCAAGAAGCTGGATAAGGTTCCATCCCGCCCGCCCTCGATGTGTTGCCTGAATTGCTGAAAATGTTGCGCTGGCAGATCGGTATCGATAGCATAGTGATGTAAACGCAATTGTAAAAGAAAAGCAAAGTAAAAACGGCAATAATATTGCTTGTGTGTGAAAGAGAGAGAGACAGAGAGCGCGTGCGTTATGGTCAGTTCTTTGGGAGTTTGGGCAGCGCGGCCGTGGTGGCTAAAGAGACATAGCTCTGACTCTGGCTCAAAGCAGGTCCCTGCTTTGAATCTCGCTTCTCCTTTGGACTTAGATAGGTGGCCTAGACAAGGCCCCCCCCACGTCGCCCGCCCCGTTTGTAACTGCCTATGGACCAGTCGGGGGTCCTAGCAGCCCCCTGGAAGGAGAATGGCTCAAGGGTCGTTACGCAGCCCTCTGCACCGCCCAAAACGCTGCCCATATCTACATGCTGTTCTCTTGGTTGGCACCGTCTGTCTCAGGAGACCGTGGAAGAGTAGCGATAACAAGACCGGTCTCCCCATCGGAGGCCCTTCTTCGTGTGCCCCCTCTGTGAGAGGTCCAGAGGGGGGCAACAGAGGCAGATTTAGGGGGGCGCGACCACTGCGGGTCCTCAGTGGCGCCGCAAGGAAGAGGTAGAATGGAAGGTGAGAGGCGGGTGAGGGGCGCTAAATTTTGGCACCCCACAGGGTACGGCTGAAATTTGAGACCCCACCGGTAGCAACACCAGAAGGGGCCTTTTCTGAGGTGGGTCCTCGTTTGTGCAAAGCTCACCCCCAAGAAGGCTCGCCTGGCGCCTTCCTTACTCAGCGCCAGATTTACGGTGGCGCAGGTGGTTCTCCCGCACAGGGTGCCCAGCCAAGAGGGCACAAGATTGAGACGATTCATAGTTGCGAAGACCTATTTGGGGACACCAAATGTCGGCTTCACACCTGGCGCCATATTACGAAAAATTACCGAAGTCTGCCCTGTTCACCTTTAGGCACCAGCAAAAACGTTCCTCTTCAACCAAACCTTGGGCTGATTTACAGCCTATATGCTTTTAAATGCACTTGCGCGAGGGGGAGGGAGAGAATTCTTGGCATGTTTTTTCACGCTTTGTAATTTGATCTTGTATTTCTCTATTGGGAGCCACCCTGAGATCTTCGGGTGAAGGGCGCTCTACAAATTTAACAAACAAATATGGCAAGGGCTGCCATGGCGAAGTGCTTCGCCCACTTGGAAGTACTTCTATGCCCGCGTTAAGTCTTCTGCCTCCCAGCTGCCCTCGCCCAGAGCTTCCTGGGTCTCTTTGCCTGGTCCCTCTCCAGCTACTTTGGAGTCACAGTTGATGGAAACGGGATTCCTCCAATGCAAAGCTTGCACTGCAAAGCTTGCGCCAGTCGCAGTGAGGGCAGAGCCCAACCCCGTGGCTTTCAAGGGGTGTTGGCGCGCCCCACTGGTTTGGCCGGGAGATTGAAGGACAATCAAATAAACATTCAAACATTTCAGTGTAGCATGGTATGGTATCAAAAGAAATTTTATTTGCAGAATATGGATAGATCTGTTCTCAAAACGAGAGCAAAAGCTTCAAGAGATACTGATGACCATCTCGTAGTATAAATGAGATTGTCTAGCAAAAGAAAGCTCACACCTCTCATTGAGTTTGTATACATACTTTAGGTGCACATGGAAGAGGCTCGTTTCTAATTATACTTTGGGAATGTTCTTCAAGTTCTTATGAAGCTGCCTCGCTTTCTACTTTCTGGACGCCCCACAATTGTGTTATAAAGCAGTTGTCTTCTATCTTATAAATCAAGCATTGCTGGGAATTATTTCCTTTTGCTTACCAATGTATTTCTTCACCATAAGTCTGAGAAACCCTGGTTGACGCTTTGGCTCCCCAGGCTGCCGTCGAGGGTGAGGGGCTGGAGGTCCTCTTCTTTCTCGGCGTCGCTGCTGACGGTGCCTTCTCTTTTTGCCAGATGATGCTGAGCCCGGACCAGGCGCTGGACTCGGACCACCCGTCGTCGGCGCCGTCGGACCCGGAGTCCCTGGAGGCCAAAGGGCTTCGCAGCTGCTGCGCCTCGGACTTGGAGGCGCCCGACGGCGACGGGGCGGGAGGCGGCGGCGAGGGTCGCCCGGGGCCGCACCCTCAGCAGCCGCTGAGCCGCGAGGAGAAGCGCCGCCGGCGCCGCGCCACCGCCAAGTACCGCTCGGCGCACGCCACCCGGGAGCGCATCCGCGTCGAGGCCTTCAACCTGGCCTTCGCCGAGCTGCGCAAGCTGCTGCCCACGCTGCCGCCCGACAAGAAGCTCTCCAAGATCGAGATCCTGCGCCTGGCCATCTGCTACATCTCCTATCTCAACCACGTCCTCGACGTGTAGGACAGGCGCGCGCCTCCCTCCAGGGGCGGCGCCAGGCGGGGCCGAGAGGGCAAGAAACCCAGGGCCCGGGGTGGGGTTGACGGCGGTGGCAAGCCGGTAGGGGTCCCCCGAAGGCCCGAGGGCCCGTCCCAGGCTCCCCCGGCGCTTTGCAGAGGCGCTGCCCGCGCTGGAAGCCAAGCGCACCGTGCGCTCCGCGCGGCTTCCTGCGCCCCGAGGGCGCGCCTCTTCCTTCTGATCCCCGCCCTGAAGCAACTCCCCCGCTCCGTGGCAGGGTCCCAATTCAGCAAAGTGTTTAAGATCCCGACGGCAGCTTGGCGGGAGATCCCTTGGCTTTAAGCTCGTGCCTTAAAGGGCTTTCCTGAATCGGGCCCTAACAGAGAAACTTGAAATGGAACGGGTCCCTTCACCCGAGGGGGTTCCCAGGGTGGGTTGCCGCGTGCCAGTTTCCCCCTACCCACCGGGCAGCTCCCACTGCAGAAAGTGGAGATCTTCTTTTGGGGGGCGGGAGGAAACAAAACCCACAAAAGACCCTGAACTGTCCAAGTGCCCCTTTCTCTAGATCCAAAAAGTCTCGACTGCTTGCGACCTTAAAACATGTGATCCAGGAGTGCAGTTCAAAAGTAACTATTTATTTTTTATTTTGGGTTAGCAGAAGTAGAGTATTTTCCCCCGAGATTATTTTTTAAATTTTTGGGAGTGGTAAAGGTTTTGCGTTGAAGACTTTTGTGCCAACTGGTTTTCTATAGTCAAGTGTTTACATTTTCTTCTTCTGTGGAATAATTGTCTGACTTTGGAAGTGTTTGTTGGGAACCAGATTGTGGGTTTCGTTTTGCTCTGGGTTTATTGCACCACTTCCCCTGTTTCTAAGCGTATTTTATATATTCAGACTTTGTCCTTGAAAATTTATTTTGTGTGTGGAATCAAAACTAGCACTTCACTTGAAGTTTTTTTTTTTAATGTGTATGGTTATTCTGACTTGTAATTCTGTCTAAAAGGTATTTTGCAAACCATTTATAAGGGAAGTAGTTTTTGTTTGTTTGTCCGTACGTCTGTCCTTTTGTGAGCGTGTGTATATGTAAGTGTGTTTTTTACAGACTTTTTTGTTTTGTTCTTTTTAAGGGAAGAAACAGGACTACTTTCCTTTATGACAACCAAAAAAGTTGACAACCAGAAAATGTTTCATGCTCTTTTGCTGTGAATCTCTTAAAACAAAAGTATGTTTTAGAGAAAGAAAGAAAAAAAACCATCTGTTATCCAAAGATTTTAGTCTTTTTCAGGGTTTTTTGGTGTGTGTGTGTTGCTTTGTATAAGGCAATATTTTGTAGTGAAAATAGAAAATCTGGTTTCTATCGGAAGCGTTTTTCATATCTCTCATGAATGGTGCACTGTTTTGCATATAAATAAAATTATAAAGCAAAACTGGTTTCCCCCCAATGTTTTTAATTTTGGTTTGTTTCCCCCTCCCCTTAAGGCGAAACAAAAACAACACATCAGCTATTCCAAGCATACAATTCATTAAGAGTACCTTCCTTCTAAGCCACCTGAAATGTGTGGAACTTTTGCAGTAACCTCTATAATAGATAGTCCCACTGCACTCTGCACAGAGAAACAGGAAATCACTCTTGTTTGTCTGTGTTTAGATGGGTAGCCCTATAATACTGCATAAGTATTATGCATATAAAATAGTTTATTCCTTCCCACTGTATATATATATATGTATGATCCGTTGGAAATTAGATTGTCCTCTTATTTGATTATTATTAATACCCTTTTGCAGTGCAGTAGTGTGCACATCTACTGAGAAGTAAGTCCAATGGAGTTCTATGGGACTTACTCCCAGGTAAGTCAGATTGCAATTTTGATCTGTAGAGAAAAACGCAAAAGAGTGAAAACTAGATAGAATAAAATGGGACACTTGACTGCTGCTGCTGCTCTAAAGAATTGAGGTCTGAGTCTGATGTCCATTTGCCTGTTCTGGGAGCGAAAGGTACAAAAGTGAGAAGAGTAGGAAGAGAAACGCCTGGTAGGGCGCTTGTCATCTCTTTGGGTCAGCAAGATTTTCCTCTTATCTTTTGATTCTGCAAGGACATCTTTCAACGCCGCTTCTCCAAAAAGCTGACCGCCTGAAAAAGGTTCAGTGGAAAGGCTAACTTTAGAGGCAGCATCAGCGTTCCAGGACTTTAGCCACAGTCTAGCAGCTACCTGGGCTGCCATTGCTCTGGCTTCAAATTGCATGGAGTCCATGGAGCTTTAAAGGGTTTGGTAAGAATCTGGTAGTGTTGAGCTGGATCTTGGGGAGCAGATTGCAATAAATCCTCAAGCCAAACCATACATGCTTGAGCACATGAGGATGGTGCGCAGGCAGCTGAACAATAAGAATTTGGACATATTTGGCATTGTGTGTGACCCGGAGAGCACTAGTTTTATTCTGGTCTTGTTGGCGAAGAGAGGGATGGGATGTCCTTGGTTCAGCTCAGTCCCAGGAGGCAGCAGCCTGTCCTATGAGAACCCTGTCGGGATAATAGGTTTAACAAGCGCTTATAAAGATTACTAGGATAATGTATGTAAAGTGCATTATAGAAATGTTGAGTGTTATAATTCAGGAACAGTAGAGGTTCGAAAGATGGTACACACTGGGAAGAGACTGGGGCATCTGACAGACTTTTTTATTTTTATCTTTGGCTGCTGTCTATCTGCTGGAAACCTTACAAATAAACAGAGTAGAGCTGGGGTGGTACAAAGCCATGGGCTAGGGCAGTGCTTCCCCCCCTAAAAAAATGCTTAGGGGTGCTGTCATTTTCCTATTCATATTGAAATACTGCCCCTCAATGAGGCCAAACTTAGATTCATAAAATGTTTAGGGGTGTGCGTCCCCCTGCATCCCCCCCCCCAGAAAAAAGCGCTGCTCTAGGGGATTGCAATACTCAGCAAAGCCCTCCCATTTTTACCTGCTAGGCATTAGAAGGGTAGTGAGAAGGCAACTAAAGAGAAAGTAAAAAAGTCCCAAGTCCATGGTTACCTTTAAAGGTAAGAAGAAGCAAATAAGAACTTTGAAACAGAAGGAGGAAGCGAAGAGAAGAGGCAAAATTAGATCCACGTGCAGCTCTGAGATGAGCTCAAGAAGTGAAATGGGAAAACAAAAGCAGTTTACATATGAAATGGTTAAATACCATAAATTACAGTTTTTGGTAGGGCAAGTCGTTAGGGGGAGAGGAAGGGATTTCAATAAGTTTAAAACAAATGAAAAATTTAGCTTGAAAACAAGTGCAGGGACAGAAAAGAGTGAAATCAAAGATCAGCCTGTTGAGAAGAGTGAGAATTGAGAATATTGATGGAGAGAGAAATAAAATAGCATAGGGAATACTTAAATTGGAAGACATGGATTTGTTTGTTTCCCCCTGTATCGAGGTGGTGATCAGGTATATAGGAAAAAAGTAGCATTGGGAAGACATCTGGAGTTGTTAGACGACCCAGAAGGGCAGAAAGTATGAACTGACTAAATGACTATGAGGAAGAGTGCAAAGTGAAGGACTAAGAACAAAAGCTGGGGAGCAACTGATGTGGAGAGATCAGCCATATCAAAGGTTGCAAGGGAGCCAAGAGGAGTGAGAGAAGAAAGCAATTTACAAAGTGTAATTTTAGATGTGCAGAGAGGATGGAAAGCTGGAGTGGGTTGTGAGAGAACAACTCAAGAAGCGGGGCAGTAACTCGAGGTGTGTTAGTTGTGTAGCTTAAAAAGGATGTCTGAAGACCAATAGGCTGGTAGAAAGGAAAATGGGGGATGTCACAGGAAATTTCAAGAGTGTGCTGCTAGGAGGAAGAGTTTATTGAAGACCAAATGCAGGAGTAGAAGATCAATTGGCAGGGATTTTGCATGTCGGGGAAATGAGGTGTGGTGATCCAAGCGTGGAAAGAGATGAAGATAACTGGAAGCAGAAAAGAAGGGAGAAGACCAGGAGGTGATAAAGAAAGAGAAGGCTTATTAAAAGAGCAATTAGAGGATTCAGGCTCAGGAAGAGAGTTTGTACCAGTTGGCTAGCAGAAACTCAAGGGATGGTTTCTTCTAGGATGGACTTTGGTCTTTCAAATTTTGGCGGTGGCCTGAGCAGGGCCCAAATTTTGCAGCCCCCGTCTCTTGCCTTCTGTTCCGCCATAGTTGTGGTACCCTGCAATGCCCCCTTGGCTCAGCGCCCAGTGCGGAGGAACTAGTCAGACTGCTGTAAATACATCTCTGTTCCTTCGAAGAAAAAATAAAATCAAATTACATCTCATTCGTCTCAGTATGTATGCATGCCTTAGTTTGGTTTTGTATGTCATTGTTTTTCGTGGATGCATTTATTATATCTGGGGGTCAGAAGCTGGCCTGTCAGGAAGCCTGCAAAGAGGGTCTGAAGGCCACAGCCCAATCCCACTATTACCAGCAACTGATGCCGAGAGGTTTGCTGCTTGTGGAGGTTTCATTTAGTGTTCATGGCTAACTTGATAGCCTGTCCTCTGCGAATTTGTCACATTTCCCTTTAAAGGTGTCTAAGCTAATGACCACCACTCCATCTTGGATTGTGCAAATCTTTGTCTGCCCTGAGTCTAATGCACTGGGGAAAACTCTTCAAGGTCATTTCATGTGTTAGATTTTTCCTACATTAAAAAAACCACACCTTCAGCTGGGGATATGATTACACGAAACAGAATGGTAATGTATATAGTAGCCTAAATATAACTAAACCAAACTCTTTTTTACTATAGTGGTCTGTCATAGACATAATGTATACAGACATATAACAAGTACAAAGACAGCACCAATTCAAAATACTCCACATTATTAGAACAAAAGGAAAAAAATAAAGTTAAATCTGTTTAACAACACCAGCAAGCATTAAAGATCTTGTGATTATAGTGTTATTAAATAGCAAAAAATATTAAGCCAATGTACGCATGCGCCCACACATGTGAATGTGTTTTCATTTTTAAATATAGGGCAGGGCAGGGAGTTGGACTAATGACCTTCGGGGTCCCTTCCAACTCCACCGTTCTATGAGGAATACACCTAGTGACTCAGTTCTTTGGGATAAATAGCAACATTTATGAAGAACATGAAATTAGAAACTCAGGGAAAGCATTGAGAGATGACTGAGAAAACAATAGTATCCCGGGGGCTTGCAAATTCTTAAAGAAACAGGGATGTTTTCATCAAATGAAGAATTTAAAGACAAATGGATTTCAATTTTGCATAAATGTTCCATGGATCTCATGGTGTTATTGACTTGAAACCTCCAAACAATGAACTGAGCAGATCAAGGCAGAAATAAAAGGGATTAAGGGTGGATAATATAGCAGAAAGCCAGGAAGAAAAAAAAACCATGTAGATTGTCATGTATGATATGCTGTTTTTCTTTTGCTACATCTGTTTGGACCGGGCTACTGTGAATTGTGTTCCCATCCCATGCAGTGCTTCAAATACACTTTTCCCTCTCTTTGCTATAGAGACTATCTCCACATAGGGAACACATTACTTATGAAGTGCCTGTGAAATGTAATGAACTTAGTCCACTTTGCTATGTGAGACCAGGGTCTTCCTGGAGCCTCTCACAGGCAGGCCAGAGCTCCTTCAGCGGGACAGAACATTATCTGGAAAATGGCCCACTAATGCAATGCTGCGAGTGATTTTTAGTGTTGTGCCTCAATAATGCCTCTTGGATACAGTGGTGGTTGGGGGTCGTAGAGTCGGGACCACCAGTGTCATCTGGTCCAACGCTCTGTAATGCAGGAAGCTTTTGCCCAACATGGGCTCAAACCCACGACCTTGAGATTAAGGGTCTCATGCTCCAGCAGTTGAGCTATGCGGATGTAAACAGGACCCCAGGAGGAAATGCAAGAGATATGTCATAGAGTTTATATCGGGCAGCTGAAGATGACACTTCTTGCATCTGTTGAAAGAGGCTCCAGTCCACAAAAGCAATGCCACAATAAAATCAACTAAGCCTTTAAGGGGCAAAGTATGGCGCCACTCTCATTCTCTTCCAGTCATGCATTTTTTCCTTATTTTTCTTAAAGGAGAGTTTGCTGACTGTTTTGTGTGATTCTGGTTGGTTGCACTAAAGGTTTTTGCCCTCCTGCAGAGCTTGCATCTCCCTGCTAGACCAACTCTATGTAATATTATTATTACTGTATTATTTTGAGTACATACAGATTGTGATTTGGAAAATGGATGTGTACTTAATCCACTTCTTGGTTTCTGAGTGCATGTGTGAATGGTACTGAACTGCATGGACTCCTTCTTAGCGGGAGCACAACGGTGGCCTCTCAAGACCTGAGGAGTAATCTTGAGTATTTGATTCCCCAGCCCCATCTCTTTTGATGCTTTTATCTCTTGGTTGTTTGTTCTCTGCATACGCACATTTATTTCCCATGTTTTAGTGTCCTTGACTCTTTGTTCACTTAGAGTCTTTGTCTCCTCATTGTAAACGGCTCTGAGATACTTTCATACATGCCGAGCAGCCTATATAAGTTGGCGAAATAATAAATAAAGAAACATCTGGCAGGACAAAGTTAGTGGTTTCATGCATAACTGCAGTGATACAGTCAAAGGGCTCAGGCAATGGCAGCCGAATGAAGGTTTGCTGCTGCCAAATTCTTGTTCTGTAAATTGCTGCGAAGCCACCAAAGACTAGGATGAAAAGTCAAAAAGTAAAATAGCAGTATGCTATAGTGATATAGACCCAGTTGTGAAAAATGTAGAGTTGTGACTAGGTTAGGTTTGGGGCTCATTGCATGTGAAGTCTTTGGGGACCTTCCATTGATTTATCATGCTTTCAACCCTGTGCATACTCGTGAGGTGCATTTGTGCCAGCATGGCATAGGGTACCATGGGGCAACGGATGGGCGGTTCAAAACCATGCCTATTGGGACAGACGCACACGAGAGCTACAGCATCCTAAATGGCCTTGTGGATGTCACAAAGCCAGATGTATCAGTACCTCTCGATCTGCCTACTCCCTATATTTTGTAAGGCAGGGGTTGCCAACCTTTTTGCTTGGAGTGCCAGTCGCAAAATGGCTGCCATGGGGGCTTGAAATAACAGGAAATCACAGAAAGCGGAGGGGAAAACAGCACCTCTTTTGGACCCTAAGGATTCCTTCTGTGGTCTGGACAACACACTTACCATTTGCAGTTCTGACTTCACTCATTGGTTAAAAACAGTGATGGGCAGCAGTGACCAAGCTTGCTCATTTCACAGAAGTTGCTTGGAAGGGTAGCTGCACATTTTGCTTTATAACTTTCTTTCTTGGAGGGCTAGAGACTTTTAAAAAAAACAAAACAGGAAACCATGGAAGTTTACAGCCTGGGACTCCAGAGGCACCAGTGAAGGCCATCGTGGTTTGCGTGGTGCCCCTGGGCACTGGGTTGATGATTCCTGCTAAGGAGACTTATCCCAAGAGACTGGCAGCTTATAGGAGGACAAATTTCTCTCTGTGTCACTCACTAGGAGTGTGACCATTGCATTATATACCTGAAGGAGCGTCTCCACCCCCATCGTTCAGCCCAGACACTGAGGTCCAGCTCCAAGGCCCTTCTGACGATTCCCTCCATGCGAGAAGTGAGGTTACAGGGAACCAGGCAGAGGGCCTTTTTGGTAGTGGCACCCGCTCTGTGGAACGCCCTCCCACCAGATGTCAAGGAAATAAGCAACTATCTGTCTTTTAGAAGACATCTGAAGGCAACCCTGTTTAAGTTTTTTATGTTTGACGTTTTATTGTGTTTTTAATATTCTGTTGGCAGCTGTCCAGAGTGGATGGGGAAACCCAGCCAGGTGGGCGGGGTATAAATTATTATTATTATTATTATTATTATTATTATTATTATTATTATTATTTCCAGATCAAATGTAAAATTATACTGAATGGGGTCCACTTGGTCAGTTATCAACCGTTCCAAAACAAATGTAAAGCATGAATGATATGAACAGGAATCCCATTCAGGACTTCCATTGATACCCAGTTGTGCCATCGGGGTGAATAGCCTTGCCTGCCTCAGGTGCCTGCTTGGCAGCTTTCTCCTGGCAACTACCATTGTGTGTACCCACAATATGCTAGATGCTACATTATTCCAAGGCACAGCGAATAGATAAAATGAAAAATGCCACCAAAAATGGTTGCTGCCAAGTACAGGCTGCCATTTTGTATTTGGAGGATATCATTTCTCCCCTCCGCCCCCCAAGGCACTGGAGCCTCATTTTATTCACATAAAATGGCAGCCACTGGGCAGCAGGAGAAACCCTGTAGCCACTAACATCACAGCCAGTGCAAGTAGATAAATAAATACAGCAGTGCAAGTAGATAAATAGGTAGGTACTGCTGTGGCAGGAAGGTAAACAGCGTTTCCATGTGCTGCTCTGGGTTCAGTGTTCCATTGCGCCAGAAGCCGCTTAGTCATGCTGGCCACATGACCAGGAAAAGCTCTGCAGACAAACGCTGGCTCCCTCAGCCTGTAAAGCGAGATGAGCACCGCAACCCCAGACTCTGTGACTGGACTTAACCATCAGGGGTCCTTTACCTTTTTCAGTGACTGAAGAAGGATTTGAACGGGCGACTTCCTGGCTCCCAGCTCAGGCTGAGGACATACAATATGAGGACATACAATATGAGACATAATATATCCAGTCCCTGCTCAGCTTTTGCTCCTATCCCAAACTACTCATTTATCAAAGGTCATCATATATACGGTGTGTGTGTGTGTGTGTGTGTGTGTGTGTGTGTGTGTGTGTATAATTAGTTTTTTTAACATATCATTTTCAACCTCTCTCTCCTGCCAAACTCAAACCGTAAACATTCAGTACTATATGACAGAACTTTATTTCATATGCCAGTGCATCAGATGTGTCAAAATACAAGTCAGCCACGGACAGCAGAAATTTGGGTTACATAACTGGACTTTGTCCTTTAATTTTATTTTTATTCCCCCCCCCAAAGTGTCTATCATGATTTGTCTGTGACAACTTACCATTTTTATTGACTAGAGAGCCCTGGGTGTCAAGCAGTGTCTCTCCTGCAGGGGGATAGGGACCCCCATAAACAGGACATGCCTCCAGTCTTTCCCCTCTTAAGTATGGCTTTGTTGGGATGAAGGGAAGAATAATTCAACAAAGTTCTTCAGATAGTTTGGGAAAATACTGAAAAGGATTTCCATGGGCTTTGGTGGCTTTTTCTTATTTCTGCTCACGTGGAGGAGAAATGGGCCAGTTGAGTTTCATCTGGGAGCTACCCTGACGAGGGGTTTCCCCAGTGCATATCTATGAATAGATATTTCAGATTATCTCCTCTATTACAGTCTAGGTTTCTTACTGTCCCTTCAATAGGTTTTGCATCTTCCTATCCCTTCCTTCCTCCTTCCTTCCTTCCTTCCTTCCTTTGCCGAACTGTATAACCCTGTACCCAATTAATATAACCCTTTTGTGTCGTTTAAATACCAGGCACATTTCCCTCTGCTCTTTTATTCTCTGTCAACTGGAAGCCCCTTCTGCGTTTCCTTCCATTAAGAGCAGGATAAACCTCTCTCCTTCTCCTCCCTCCCCAGGATGGGGGCTTCAGATTTGTCTTTGGCTCTTTGCTGGTTTGGGATGAGCCCCTCTGAGCCCCTTGGGATGGAGGCAGGTGTTGCTTCAGTCGAGCGCATGCAACCAAATTACGGGCCCGTCTGTCACCTCCTTTGGGAGATGGAGGGGGAGGGGGAGGCCACACGACAGAGAAGAAAAGCTTCCTCATGGTGCGGATGGGAGAATGAAAACATGAGTCACTCCAGTCCCTGGCCAGCTTTCCACCCTAAAACAGGGATCGTCCTCGGAAATAGAAACATCATTAGTATAGAGAGAGAAGAAAATTCAGAAGCTGCTCTCAATGCTATTAGGTTAGCTCCATATCTTCCTTTCCTTCACCTTTGAATATCTCTGTATGTTGTCCATGAACGCTTATGCTGTAATAAATCCATTGAGGTGCTATAAGACTTGTGACATCTATGCTGGATGGCTAAATATCAGTGCTATTTTTTCTAGAAAAAGAGGTGCCAGAACTCTCCATGAACACCTCCCTTGTTCTCTCATAATGGCAATGGCGCCCACCTGAGAGGGTCAGAACTAAGTTTTGGCGAGTTCCGACTGAGAAAAAGGCCCTGTTAAATAATAAATCTGACCTAGGCAAGAATTCTATTCTGACTGACCCTGATAAATGGCAAAAGAAAACAGTTTTTAGCGGCACCTTTTTGTGCAATCAGCTTGTGGGTTCATCAGCATAAATTCAGGCAAGTCTTGTATGCACAGCCTAATGGTGACTTTCTGTGATACTTCGGCATTTGTGGGTGTTTTTTTAAGCCCTTAAAATGTGGGTGGGGTTGGTGTTTCTAAGAAACTTAACATTAAAACGCATCGGACTATTGCCTTTATAAAATGATATTTCACCCTTTTATCTGAGATTCAGTTTTTGACTTACCAATATATCACAAATCATGGTGTCTGTGCTATGCAAAAATCACTATGCAGGAAAAACCATGAGGCCAGCAAATGCATCTGCATAGCTCCATCCTTATTTCAGACATTGTGATATATCAGTATATCACGATGTTTAGCTGGTGATATATCATGATGTTGAAAGCCAGGTATCGCCCAGCCCTGGGCAGTTAAGTCCAGTCAAAGGCGACTGTGGGGTTGCAGCGCTCATCTTGCTTTCAGGCCGAAGGAGTTGGCGTTTGTCCACAGACAGCTTTCCGGATCATGTGGCCAGCATGACTAAACCGCTTCTGGCACAACGGGACACTGTGACGGAAGCCAGAGCACACGGAAACACCACTTACCTTCGCACCACAGCAGTACCTATTTATCCACTTGAACTGCCGTGCTTTCAAACCACTAGGTTGGCAGGAGCTGGGACAGAGCAATGGGAGCTCACTTCATCATGGGGATTCGAACCGCCGACCTTCTGATCGGCAAGCCCAAGAGGTTCAGTGGTTTAGACCACAGCGCCACCTGCGTCCCTATCCCACACATTGTACTGGGCACATGCAGACTTGGATATTGCCAACATAACAACTAGGAATGAATGCAATCCTGTGTTTTGCAGGATTGTTGACTTACCCTTTAGTTATATATATCCATGAAGATGTCTACAGGGTTAGTGACAAACCTTGATTTCTAAATTTACTGAATATTTTAAATGCATGATGATTAGAGAACTCTAGAGCACTCACTCTCTCACATCAGCATCTCTGAGACCATTCCTCGTGAGCAGGCCTTGCTCCTGTGCCAGTGGGTGCCCAGGGCGTGCCGACACTGAGGCCACCTGAGCCTCAAGCGACAGCAAAGGATCCAGGAGTATCCTCAAGCTTCACACCTGCTCCTTGTGAGGGAGTGTGACCCCACCAAGAGCAGGTACCATCCCATCCATCCACTGTGAAGATAAATTGTAGTCGAGGAGAATCACGAATGCCACCATAAGTTCCTGTTAAGACAGAAATGAAATGTTTTAATGGGGGGAGATTTAAATCATGAAAGACAACAAAGATAGCTGCAACAGAACAAATATCAGTAGGCAGAGCACCAAGTGTTCTGAATGTCACTCTTGATAAACATACACACCTGACAGAACTTTTTTACATGTGTTAAAGGAAACTGGGCTTACTTGTTTTGAGTGGTTCAACACAGAAGAGCTGGTCATGAGAAATTAGCAACATGAGCAAGCCAATTCTATTACTCCTGGATCCTTTGCTGTCGCTTGAGGCTCAGGTGGCCTCAGTGTCGGCACGCCCTGGGCACCCACTGGCACAGGAGCAAGGCCTGCTCACGAGGAATGGTCTCAGAGATGCTGATGTGAGAGAGTGAGTGCTCTAGAGTTCTCTAATCATCATGCATTTAAAATATTCAGTAAATTTAGAAATCAAGGTTTGTCACTAACCCTGTAGACATCTTCATGGATATATATAACTAAAGGGTAAGTCAACAATCCTGCAAAACACAGGATTGCATTCATTCCTAGTTGTTATGTTGGCAATATCCAAGTCTGCATGTGCCCAGTACAATGTGTGGGATAGGGACGCAGGTGGCAGCAATCCTCACTATGTCTAACCTGAAATAAGTCCTATTAAATTCAATGGTACTAACTCACATGTAAAGGGTTAATTTAACTGCTATTATATCGCCTCCCAAAACAGGAGTTAAAAGTATAAATTAAAGAAAAGCAAAACACAACCAACAGGCAATTTTAAGCATTCTTAAAAGCATACTTCAAACACCGCAAGTATGTATATTTTGGGCCAGACAAATGTAGCATACAACACTTTAGTTTAGAGAACTGAGTAAGCCAGCAACAAATAAGGGGCAAATGTGCCAGGAAGTCGCCAAAATATGACCATCAAATAGACACAGCTGCGCTGCAGAATGTGCCAATACTTAACCAGCATACAAGATCCTAATTAGACAGTAAGAGAGAGGAAAGCTCTTTTAAAACAAAAACCAAAACACACAAAGTGCAACATGGGACAACGAGGAAATAGTCTGGAGTGTGCTTCTCTGCTTTAACTGTGATGCTTTATAAACCACCAGGAAGGTTTTGAAAAATGGTCTACGTCAAGGGCAGTGGGGCTGGGAACAGGGCCTGAGCATCTTTAGGTGGAAAAAGCCAGGAGAAACAAAGGATTCTAGCATGCATCCACACAGCAATTGATTCCACACTGCATTTGAGCAGGGGTCAGCAAACTTTTTCAGGAGGGGGCCGGTCCACTGTCCCTCAGACCTTGTGGGGGGCCAGACTATATTGGGGGGGGGGAATGAACGAATTCCTATGCCCCACAAATAACCCAGAGATGCATTTTAAATAAAAGCACACATTCTACTCATGTAAAAATACGCTGATTCCCGGACTGTCTGCAGGCCGGATTGAGAAGGTGATTGGGCTGGATCCGGCCCCCGGGTCTTAGGTTGCCTACCCATGATCTAAACTGTCACATAATGTAAATAAATACGGCGAATTAATTTTGTGCGTTTTAACTGATGGATCCATCAATTAAATTGAATAGTTCAGAGCAGATTTATTTATTTATTTTAGATGATGCTGGCATCTTTTAGTCGGTATCACCAAGAAGGGGATATTCCCTTGTCTGGAAGAGTGTCATGTAAAAACAAAACAAAAACCCTCACTTTATTATTTTTAAAATGCATTGCAAAAATACATTGCCATCCAGTTAATTGAAGATGAGAAATGCCTCTTCTAAAATGAAGATTACCATTTGCATTTTTTTTTTACAGTATCTTGAACTAAGTGGGGTGGGGGAACTTTTCAGCGCAATGGGTCAGATGCTTAGCTCTGCCCCCACCCTCCACAGGCCAGTTTGACAGGTGGATGGCTCTGTCAATCAACTTGCATCACCATGACACCAGGAAACCTATTTTTCCTGTGCAGCTTGGCTTGAGTTGAAGGAAGATCCCAGCTGATCCAAGTTGAAGACACTGCTGATCAGTTGTTCAGCGCTCTCATCAAACCCCACTTGAAAACTGTAGAGTGCAGCCAATCCCAGCAGGGCTTTGATCAGGGGTCAGCTATGCTTGGGAGCTGCAGCCAGGAGCTGCCAATCCATTTGGGACAGATTTAATGCAAGCACCATTTCCCAAGGAACAGCCAGGAACACATTTCAAGGCTCCTGGTTGCTCCGTTGCAGCTGTGTCTGCCCCACATCTGATTTATATATTATGTCAGGAGGAGGAGGGGTGGAGGGAGCCTTGAGGAAAATTGCCTGCAGGGTCCCTGCCCATTTAGATGTACAGCCATTCAAATTCCAGTTCCCTAGTTTGCAAATGTGCTTACGAATTGAAGAAGAAATTAGGATCTACACTAGGAATCCTACAACCTGGTTTTTCTCAATGGTATTTATGGGGATACCTTTTTCTTATTTTAATTGTGGCATCCCCAGAGTTCTGCAAGCACACTTAAAACAAATACAATAACTTTAGGAGGCATTCAATTAATGACACAGCGGCCATGCCCTCCCAGAAACCATTAATGCCTTCGCTAAGAGGCCTTGCCTTAGCAGCAATGCTGCAGTATCTTGGAGTCCCTTCTCCCTTCATCTTCCTATTAAGAGTCCTTGCATAAAGCAGGGTTGATGTTCAAGTAAGCGGTTTGGCGTGATGACAAAAGTAAGCTATTTAAAAGCGGTCAGTTCAGAGGGGGTGGTGATGAGTAAGAGAATGTTCTGGATCCCAAAGGGACAAGACTATATCTTTCTTCACACCCTTTTGTTGTGCTGTTAATTATATTAATCTGGAACTTTGACCATGTACCAATTTATTGCACAATTTAAACCCCAGATCTGCCACAATGGGGAAGTTTGGATCCAGTGGGCTGTTGTGGCTGAGCTAGGTTGCACCAGCAGAAATTAAGCTGGCAGAACTGAAGCCTGCACAAACCTCAAAAAGGGATGTGGCAGGGATAGGATGGGAGAGGCAAGAGAAAAGAATCTGAGGAACACATTGCTAAAAACATCAAGACAAAAGCGACAAATTATTTAAACGCATTAGTTGTAGAGCAGTAATGGACGCCATTGGTGCACCTGCTATCTTGTGTGACAAGGAAGTCAATGATGTTCTAAAGGAGGAAAAGGAGATTGCAGAGAAGCTGGATAAATTCATTCCATCTCTCTTCACAGTGGAAAATACAGGGCAGATCCATGTGCCTAAACTAACTTTCACCTCCAAGTCAGAATATTTTGGGATCAATATTTCTGCTAGGCTATGTGGAGACTTATCAGGGCAGACAGATGTAAGACTCCCATCAAGTTTCTGGCAATATGGTTACATCCAGAAATAAAACTAATACAAGAACCTAATTGTAAAGAAATGGCAACAGAAATGGAGAAATATCTGGAAAAATGAAGACGCTATGCATTATCTTGGCTGGGCAGAATAGAAGTGATATCAAGATCACCTTACCTAAAATATTATTTTTATTAAGCACGCTCCCATTGGGAATAGAAAATTGCAGGTTAGCAGAATGTCATTATGAAATACATCTGTATGGACAAACTGCATAGAACTGCAAACAAAAATCTATATCGAAAAACAGACAAGGGAGGTTTCGGAGTTTCTAATATTATTAGCTATTATCAAGCCACAGAATTAGCCGCTGCTACTAAATGGTTTGAAATAGATAGTTTGACAACAGCAGAGAAAGATCTATATGGTTGACAGCTGTGGGAAATATTGTGGCACAGACCAGCAATGTTTATCTCTGATCTCAAATGCCTCCCCCCTACTAAATTTATTTTGAAAGTATGAAATAATCTCTCACCAAAACTGGCACTGGGTCTCTCAATCTTGACATCCATAGGAACATTTACAGTTAAGCAATTCTACCGGGCTATAAACTCATCTATTTGGTCTCAACTAAAGATTATGCATTTCAGCTAAAAGATGGTTATATCGTTTCATATACCCAAGTAACTATATTAATGAATCAAAATAAAACCTGAATTATTTCAATATATTCAATTTAGTCATGTTATAGAGTGAATAATAGCTAAATACCCCATCAGAACACTACATTTTAAAATATACTGGTTAGTGCTAATCCAGTGAGGGTATTCAGTAGAATATACTGATTTCTTTTGCTTTTAACTTATATTTTAAATTAAGATTTGATATTCACAAAAAGACTACAGCCGCTGAGACAGTGCTTGCTATCACCAATACAGAGCTGTAAGGTTATCAAACAGTAGAAGAGCGAAACTGAAATCAACAAATGAACAAATCAAACAGTAACAACTGCAGCGTTACAGTATGACAGACATGGCTCTCACAAGTGTAATGTTAAGTCCTTATCTAAGAAACAGATTAATTTCTGATATCATCCATTCTGCTGAAATTCACATATACCATATTGGCCCGAATATAAGCCACACCTTAAAAATTCAAGGGGGGGGGGAGAGAAAAAAGAAAATACCCGAAAATAAGCCACTCCCTCAAAATTCCGCAGGCACTCACACCTGTTCCGGTTTACTCTATGCCTGTTTCAGCAGTGATATCGTAAAAGCCCATTTTCGTAAGGTCATAAATTTAAGCCACACTTTAACTTTTCATGGCCAGAATTTTTTTTGGGGTGGGGGGAGTGAGGCTTATATTCAGGCCAATATGGTAAAAGAAAATGGGGAAAGATCTGAAATATGATAACCTGGATAGTGTGGACTTGGATTTTTAAGGTAATACCTAAAATGTTAATAAGCACACCTCTGAAAGGTAACTTTTTGAAATCTGTTTATCTTACACAGTGTAGAATATCCCACCGCTCAGAGATTGGGGCGGCGTGTAACAATGTGATTACCTGCAAAGTTTCACTACCGATTGCCTTGACACATCTTGTCTATGCAGCAATCCACTGGTTATGATGCAACAATGCAAATATCCCTACGCTAGCACATATTCATTGGCTTATTCCACAGTGCTGAGTGACAACAGTCATGATATGCTTTGCCTGCTAGCCAAATCAGAAGTGAGCTACTCGGGTTTTTCTCCAAGTTTCTTGATACTGTTGTCCTGGCTTCCCCTTCATATTAGGACCTCTCATCTTTGAAGTCTCTCTCCCTTCCCCTTGGCTAAGTTTCCTGCCAAGGAAAAAGTCGTACAGATTTCTCCTGACCGGGGTCAGCAAACTTTTTCAGTAGGGGGCTGGTCCACTGTCCCTCAGACCTTGTGGGGGGCCAGGCTATATTTTGAAAAATAAATAAATGATGCAAAAGCGTCATGAGCCCCAGTAGCTGCTTACCTGTGTCCTGCAAGCGGCAGAGGCTGGCAGTGGCGGCGGGACAATGAGCGGCGCGCAAAAGGGCTCTGGAGAGGGGCTGCTTAAAATGGCGGCCACTGAAGCGCTGCTGCTGCTGCTGCTGCTGCTGCTGGCACCAACAAAGCCCAGCCCCCTTCCTCCTCTAGGCAGGGCAGGGAGAAGCCAGGAGGAGGGAGGGAGGGAGGAGGCGCCGCCACCGCCACGTGAAGGAGAGGGAAAGAACGGACGCGCTGGCGATCCATGCAGCGGTTCCCGGACTGTCCGTGGGCTGGATCCAGAAGGCAATTGGGCCTGATCTGGCCCACAGACTTTAGTTTGCCGACCCAGGCTCCTGACTCTGCATTCGGGTCTCCACTGCAGGATGCTGCAGTTGTACTTTCACCAGCGGAAAAATCAACCTCAGAATGGGCGTTCCGCTTTATAATGACAAATCTATCCGTGGTGAATTGGTGAGAATGGTGGGCACAAATTAAGGGGAAATATCAGGTTTCTGAAACTTTAAACTTAGCTCAGCTGCAGCTCCTGCAACGTGGACAGGAGTCGGCAACCTAAGGCCCATGGGCCAGAAGTGGCCCACGGAGGCTGCTTAACCGGCCCACGAGTCGCCCCCGAACCGAGCCACCCACTCAGCGAGTCCCCATGCGCTGCACTAAACTGGCGCAGCACGGCATGGCGACTCTCTTCCGCGGCTCTGGAAATTGCTTCTGCGCAGGCACGATTTCCGGCATCTGGGCATGTACAGAAGTGATTTTTGGCACCGCGGACTTGCACAGACACAATTTCCGGCGTTGTGCTGCGCTGGTCTGGCCCACGGAGGATTTCCGCGGAAGTAATCTGGCCCGGTAAGCCTTGCAGACCCCTGAACTTGGGTATTATATCGGGCAATCCAGCCAAATGGGGTTTTTTGTGTGTGTCGTGTGGCAGGAAACTGCACCAACTGTCCTATTCTACACTAGCTACAGCTTCTGAACCAAGGCTGCCCCAAATAAAGTGAAGTACAATAATCTACTCTTACTATTCTTATTCTTATGATTAATTTCAATTCTATTCTTGTTTACATTTTAAATGAAAAAATGGCAAAGTGGTTTACAATGCACATTAAAACATCAAATAATAATAATAAGAAGAAGAGTTTGGATTTGATATCCCGCCTTTCACTCCCTTTAAGGAGTCTCAAAGCGGCTAACAATCTCCTTTCCCTTCCTCCCCCACAACAAACACTCTGTGAGGTGATTGAGGCTGAGAGATTTCAAAGAAGTGTGACTAGCCCAAGGTCACCCAGCAGCTGCATGTGGAGGAGCGGAGACACGAACCCGGTTCACCAGATTACGAGACTACAGCTCTTAACCACTACACCACACTGGCTCCAGAATAAAACATTGCAGAAGAAAGTCCAATGTTAAGTATACGTGCAAAGCAACATAATTAACAGGAAACTAAAATGTTACCTTAAAAGATTTCCAAACAAAACATTACAAAGGAGGCCAAGCACAGAATGTACATTTAATGCAGCAAAGTTAACCAAAACAATTATCTTTACATTTCAAAAAAAACATTGCTAACGGAAGGCAAAAATATGATGCACATTTAAAACAGCACAATTAGCAAGGTAGAGGCACTGTGGGTTAAACCACAGAGCCTAGGGCTTGCCAATCAGAAGGTTGGCGGTTCAAATCCCCGCGACGGGGTGAGCTCCCGTTGCTCGGTCCCTGCTCCTGCCAACCTAGCAGTTGGAAAGCACGTCAAAGTGCAAGTAGATAAATCGGTACCGCTCCGGCGGGAAGGTAAACGGCGTTTCCGTGCGCTGCTCTGGTTCGCCAGAAGCGGCTTAGTCATGCTGGCCACATGACCCAGAAGCTGTACGCCGGCTCCCTCGGCCAGTAAAGTGAGATGAGCGCCGCAACCCCAGAGTCATTCGCGACTGGACCTAATGGTCAGGGGTCCCTTTACCTTTTAACATTCTACAGTAAGCATATAAGCTGGTGGTGCCAATTGGGTGGTTCATGGCAGGTCGACGGATGTGGAAGCTCAGGCTCAATGACCTGGGTCTGCCAAGATGGTCTCTGGTTCTTCTCAGCAGCCTCAGCTTCTATAGCTGGAGTCAATCTGGATCCTGCCCTCCCAGGACTGGTGGGGAAAAGCCTGCAAGGCAGGGAGCAGGTCTTCCAGAACTTGCAGCCATACTAGTGTATGGACCACATCAGCTAAACTATATATATTCAGGAATGGTGTAGTAGGATCTGAAACAGGGAAAAGATGCTCCTTGCGGCTGAGGTCCATTGTGCCTCCAGCAACAATGACAGATCCGGAAGCAGCCCAGATTGAGATATTTCCTTGTCCTCAAACTCAGTGCAGGTTTGCATGCTCACAAGAGAGCTAGTCATTTTTTCAGGTGCCCCCAGCTTTGTTCTTTGCTGCCGATACACCTGAAAGGTGTGTCATGTGTGTAAGGGCGCTTGATCACATGCCTCTGTCTCCTCCCTTTGCTCTCTCTCCTGCTCTTGACATTTGGATTGTCAACTCCTGGGGACAGCGATCTGCTGTGCATCCTGACAGTATCACCACAACAACAATTCAACAAGCCGCAAATCGGCTGGCGGTAGAACACAAGATTTTAGTTGCTTTCAGTGTACTGACCTCACCAGGGTTTAGGCATACCCTGTTTGGAGGTCAGATTTTCCATGTGCAATATTTCTGCGTGGTATGACACGAACGGCCCCTCTCTTTTCCTCTCCCAGCTGCTTGCCCAAGCTTTCTGTGAGGAAGGAGAGGAATGATGCTTTGTCCCGTGTCTGGTGCATATTTTTTATTATTTGTGTTTTTAATATGCTCTGTATACAAGTTGTTCTTTCTCTTGCCTGGATAAAAGCGGCAGCACAGCTTGAAAGGGCTGCATGTGCTGAAATGTAGCCCAAGGATATGTGTTATTATCCCTCCCCTCTTGACCAGCAGGGTCTCGGCTCTCTCTCCCTTTCAGCCTTTTGTTTGAACAGATGGGATTGGGGAACAGAGGGAAAGAATAGCAGTCTCTTCTCATTAACTCTCCCAGTACACAAACAGAGAGCTGAGCACTGGGGACCCGGGAAACAGGCCGGCTTTCACTCCACACACAAATTGTGGCCATATGCACCCGTGTACAAAAGGAAGACACAAGATGCACAAAAAATAGACATTTACCTAAGGGGCCCTCTCTATTTTGATATCAAATAATAACCATTAATTTCATTCATGTTATTCAGCCCTATAACTCAAAAAACAACAAGACCATCTTGTTTTTATCGAACCTTAGCTGGAGAAAGTCCTAAACTATGGACTCAAATGATTTCTTGACGAGTGTGTTAAACATTCAGAGCTGTATCAGGAGGACTTGCCCAACCAAAAGAAGAATGTCAGAAATTATGGACAGACTATTCATCCAGGTTACCTTCCTTCTCTCCAAATGTGACCAGTTCCAGCTTCTTCCCAGATGAACACTAGTACCCATGAGATTGTGGACAATAGCCTGCCCTGAAGCATATTTCAGACCCTCCAAGTGTCCTGGATTTACAGAAGCTGTCCTGGTTTCTCATTTGATCCTGGAATGTCCCGCTTTTTCTTAGGACGTCCCTGCTTTCAGCAGAGAAAATGTTGGAGGGTATGGAGTTATGCGACCCCTGAGCCAAGGAGATAAGTACAACCTTTAGAAGACATCTGAAGGCAGCCCTGCATAGGGAAATTTTTTAATGTTTAATGTTTTATTGTTTTTATATATGTCGGAAGTCACCCAGAGTGACTGGAGCACTAATAATAATAATAATAATAATAATAATAATAATAATAATACAGTCATACCTTGCTTCTCAAATTTAATCTGTTCCGGGAGTCCATTCGATTGGCTGCAGGAGTTTCCAAAAGGTGTCCCCTGCCTTCAGCTAATTAGGACGAACCCTTTAATCGCAGAAATACTATTTTAGGTAGGAACATATTCTCAGAGGACTTATAATTAAGAAGGAGCATTGGCAGTTCTACATAGCTTGACAAAGGACTCAGCTACATTAATAAAGAAAAAGTGTTTTATATGCATTGTAACACTGTGACACCAGAGAGCGCTGTGGAGTCCCGTCTTTCACCAATGTGATTTCTGATTATGAAGTTTATGTGTTTTCCTGAAACGCTTTTTTGATGTGTCTAGAGATCCAGCCCCTGTTTACATTTATAATTAGCAGTAAGATGCAGATCACCTCCACCCTGTGCAACAGATAGACTAGTGGAGCTTCATTAACTAAAAATCCCAAAATTTGGGAACTCCTCTGAAGAATACTCAGCATGGGTGACACTGCAAAATACAGGGGTTTTTGCTGCAAAATGACTTCAAAACTTTGGCACAGGTTTGAAGGAGATTCCAAAATTTCAGGGTTCATAGTTAATGAAGCGAGGAGATTTGTACTCAGCAGAGAAAGGAAATGTAGGTGAGAGACAGGTCACATGTATGTTAGCTCTCAGTGACGATGTGAATTTTTCATTACACTTTGATTATTATTAGCAGTAGCAGTTTATGAATCATCCATTACATGTGTGTCAAGGTTATTTGCAAATGTAATGCAAACAGCTAGAAACAGTTTTTTAAAAGTAAATAAAAAAGTAACCCAACAGGTTCAAAAACATTGCAAAATGAACATCTAAGGCAATGACCTTCCCATCCATCTGTTAAGTTAAAGCTGGTCAAAAGAAAAATGCCTTTAATTGTTTCCGTTAAGATGAGATAGCAAAGCGGCTGTTGTATTGCAACAGGAATGCTGAAATCCCTCTTCTGAGTTCCTGCGGAGCAGATTCTGATGTTTCTGGGACTTGAAGGAAAACCTCTCCTGCAGAATGCAGTGACCCGCTGGGCATATAAGGGATCGGTTGATCTCTTGGGTAACCTAGTCCTGAGTTACACAGGGCCCTATAGGCCCGTACTAAAATCTTGACCTTGGCCCAGCAGCAGATTGGCAGCAAATGCAAATCCCACAAACAATGGCAGTTTGCCCCACAAGCTGCTGTGCTCTGTACCAGCTGCAGCCTCCGTATCAACCTCAAGAGTAGCCCCACAGAAAGCAGTAATCCAACTCTGAGGTTACCAATGCAAGGAAAACTGTGGTCCAGCTATACAAATCCAGGAATGGCTGTAGCTGACTTGCCAGCCAAAGCTGGTAAAAGGCACGGCCAGCAATGGAAGACATCGGGGCCTCCAGGAACAGGGCTGGATTTAGGGGCACCCCCAGATCATGAACCTGCTCCTTCAGGGAGAGGGTGACATCACCCAGGGCGGGCAACTTATCAACTTCCTGAAGTCCTCACCCACAGAGTCTGTGTCTTGCAAGGATTCAGAAAGTAGTATGTTGTGCATAGCTCACTTACGGAATTCACTGCCAGGTTTGGTGACAGCCACTAGTTTAGACGGCTTTTCAGATAATTCATGAGGTCTATCCATCAGCCCTGAGCGCTCACTGGAAGGACAGATCCTGAAGCTGAGGCTCCAATACTTTGGCCACCTCACGAGAAGAGAAGACTCCCTGGAAAAGACCCTGGTGTTGGGAAAGATGGAGGGCACAAGGAGAAGGGGGCGACAGAGGACGAGATGGTGGGACAGTGTTCTCGAAGCTACCAGCATGAGTTTGACCAAACTGCGGGAGGCAGTCGAAGACAGGAGTGCCTGGCGTGCTCTGGTCCAGGGGGTCATGAAGAGTCGGTCACGACTAAACAACAACATCCATTGCTCTTAGCTGCATGGCTGCTAAATTGTATATCCATGATGGCACTACAGGTTGTTAGGCAGCAAGACCGCAGGAGGGTTATTGCCCTTATGTGGCGTTGTGGGGCTTTCTGGAGGCATTTGGTTGGATGCTAAGCTAGATAGGCCTTTAATCTGATCCAGGAAGGCACTCCTGAGGTTCCTAGCTACCGTATTTTCCTGTGTATAAGATCCCACCACGTATAAAATGACCCATACTTTTTTTAGCCCAAAATGAAGAAATAATTAATTGCAACATTCCGTGTATAAGACGACACCCAATTTTAAACTTAAAAATTTTTTGGGGGAAATATAATATTATACACGGGAAAATACAGTATTTCCTTCTGCTAGTTCTCTGCCCAGCCACCCCAATGAAACTGAACAGAGGGACATTATGGCCTTTTAGTCTTCAAGGATCCTTCTTATATCATTGATTGTGATGTGTTAATGGCCCAGCTGGTATCAGTTAGCTGAACTGCTCTCCGATAGTTCATGTTCTTCAAAGGGCTTCTTGATGCCAATGACAATGCTTGAATCTTGTCTTCTCAGGACTTGTGGCCAATGCAACTGCTAATTTGATTTATATAGGGCTCCCTTTCAAAAATATTTTCAGCGGCAGGAAAATGTCAAAATAGGAATACGTCAGGCCGACCTGAGCAATTATGTTCCTGATCTGTTGTTTAACCTCATGGTTGAATTTGCATGCTGAAGAGCAGCAAAATGGATTCCTTGTAAAACCCTTTAGCATTTACACAAACGCTGTCTGTGTAAGCAAGGATGTCAAAGTATACAATTTTAGAGGAAAAGGTGTTTGGTACGGTCCAGGCCCTGAGACATTTCTCAGTAATGCTCCAGGGATAGTAGTTGGGAATCCAGTAAATTATTTCTAAAAGAATTATCAGATCGGTAATAAGCATGTCCATAGTGCTTTGGACGGTTCAAAGCACTTCTGATACATTAGCATAGTGATCCTTACCAACAAGCAGGACAGGTCAATGTTGTTGTTGCCCCATACAGGGGCAATAATATGAGGAGGGGGCTGAGACTGAGAGAATGACTTTCCAAAGGCCACCTACTGTGTTCATAGCAATTTATAGATTTGAATCAGGAGCTCCTAGATCTTCACTCAAACTCATAACATTAGTTTTCAATATTCTTTTACATTGCTTGACCCATACATTTGCCTTTGATTGGAGAAATGACTTTGGCACTCTAATTATTGGTGATCTTGTTAATTTCCACAGCTGTCTTTTAAAATTGCTTTAGGGACATGAGCTGATCGGCTCAGACCACTTGCCAGAAGCAGTAAAAAAATATTTCCTGAAAAGGAAAAAAATATATAGGGTGGGGATTCACCTGAGGAGTCCAACCAGCAGAAGCCATACAGAAGGACTTCGTCTTGCATAGTGGGGCTCTGCCCTTTCCCCCCACGTGCTCCCATAATTGGCTTGGGGGGGGACAACCCCCCAGAACAGTGTGCAGGGGAAGAAGAGGCAAATAGTTGAATCTAACAAGCTCAAATGCTTGTGCTGACGAAATGATCAGGAGAGAGTGATGTTGAATTCATCCCAGAGATACCTACTATAACAAATTTCCTGTAGGAGTCTACTCTCATTTCAGGACAAATTTCAGGACAATTGAATCAAGAAGGGCCCATTCAGTTCATTTTCCATTCATACAGAAGCTGACACAGAGGGAAATTAATGGGTTCCCATTTGTGAATAGGCGAGGACTACCTTCTATGGCAGCACGGGCTGTGGCTACATCTGCCTTCGATGGAGGCTCTGGGTGACTACCATTTTGTTGTCCCCAAAATGCCCCTTGGTAAAATAAAATGCCTGTTCCCCTGCAGGCAGCAGGAAAACACAAGTGGGGCGGCGGGGGGGAATGGAAAGAGTGATAAATGATTATAGTAAATCCACGATGTTTTAAACTGGGGGTATTGTTTTTGTTATTATGGTATGTATTTTTGTGTTTTTATGCTGTAAACCGCCCTGTGATATTCACAGAAAGGAGGTATAGACATTAAATAAATAAATAAACATACAAACAAACAAATAATTTTGTGAAACGAGATTCTAACATATAAACATGAAACAAATTGGGTTTTCAGTAATGAATGTAATCCCAAATTGAAAAAATAATAATCTTGCACACCCTTAACTTTCCGTGTTTATATGTTATTGTAGTAGCAATATGAGATTTCAATGTGAATTGCGTTTATTCATATAGCAGAGTTGAACAGCAACTGGATTACCTACCTGACAGAAGAACCTGGAGGCTAATTCACCACCAGGTAGCTGAAAAATGCCATGGATTTTCTCAAGCTGGGTATTTGGTTTTTGCAAAACTCCTCCTTAGCTGAATAAACTTTCCCTGTAACAAACTTTGTGGTCCCTTCAGCTTGAGCAGTTAACTCTAAATGTTTTGTGCAACATCTCTATCTAGTGACAGACAGAAGCAATTGCATCTTCTTTACATTCCCCCCCCTCCCCGATTTACCACCTGGTGACTTGAATCATCTTGAACCAGGGGGTGAAGTGAGTAAGTGTCTGTCAATAAAACTGCCCATAACTTTTCTCCTGGAAACACTTTGTTCAGATCAAATGAAAAGCAGCAGTTTTTCAGCAAGCCCATCTGGGCATAATTTCTAGATGCAAGAAATGGAGATTTGTTTCAACCAAACCTTTTAAAGTCTTGTGGAGATTTGTGTGCCTTGAAAAATACCAAAATCTAGCTGTTTGGGGCAGAATCTACAACCAGAGAAAGATTAGCATGTTCTTCTGTACTCCTGTGCTCTGCTAGCCAGGGGTCTGCGTGTTTCATTTCAGGTGTGGGATAAATCTGAGCTGCAGCCTGAAACCTGCTTGTCCCACCACTCTGGGCAGCTTCCAACATATATAAAAACATAATTAAACATTTTAAAAAAACTTCCCTATACAGGGCTGCCTTCAGATGTCTTCTAAAGGTTCCATAGTTAAGGTACTTATCTCCTTGGCTGTGTGTGTATGTGTGTCACATAACTCCATAACCGCCAACATTTCTCTGATGAAAATAGGAAAGTCCTAAGGAAAAGCGGGGCATCCTGGGATCAAATCAGAAACCGGGATGGCTTCTGTAAATGCAGGACTGCTTCTGGAAATAGGGACACTTGGAGGGTCTGTATAGCATTGTTATTTTAATCAGCGAACCACTTCAAAAGCTGGTAGGGCTACTAGCAGTGTAGCTTTGAAATAAATAGATCTGTTTATGGACAAGCACCCACCCTAAGCTCCATTGTCTGGAAAGGCAGGCTAGAAATGTAATAAACAAATACAGCCCATGTCACTTAAAATGTGTCTCTTTGGTTCAGTCCCACAAAAAAGCGGGGGTGGGGAGTGCGACAAATCCTCTTGGTTGCATCACTTTGGGGGTTGGGTTCTTCTTCATAAGAACATAGGGAGAGGGAGAGTCCAAGTTTGTATTTAGTTCAGCACCTAACAGCAGCCAAACATGTCTAGGGGAATTCTCCTTCATGGAGGCAAATTAGAATGCAGAAAATAAAACATCTCTTTGGAAAACCCCTAATTGCCTCCCGATAAATAATGGAGGTATTTTAAGGCCAGTTACCCACAAAGTCCATGTAGTTGCTTGTCCCCTTCTGAAACTCCAAGGGAGATGCGTGCGTTTTCTGTACAGCAGAGGCATCTCTGCGCATTCCTGCCCCTCCCCCCCTCCGCTATTCCCTTTCTCTCTCTGAGGCAAAGCAGAGTGCCAGCGAAGTCCCTCAATCGTGTCATATCTGTCCTTTTTATTCATTGCAGGGTCTATTTATAGCCCGAAACAACTGCTTCCTAAAAATGGAGTTCTTAATGACCCAGAAGCCGGGCCAAGCTATGTAAGGTATCCAGGGTTTGGTCTCCCAGCTTCTCCTGTCTGTCTTTTCGCCTTTGTCTTCCAACCAGGGTTGCTAGTTTGCTTCTCAGTGACCTCAATCTATCTAGACGGATTCATAGGGGAAGCTGAGGTGGCAGGAGGGGAGCAGATCAAGCTGGCACCCCGAGAGCTGGACCTCCACAGGCTCTGGAATTCCTCTTCCTTCCCCCAAGATAAACAAGAAACACCCAGAGATGAAAACAGCTTGCTGGCTCCTGGCAGTTTTTTACGTGCTCACTTGCTGCAGGGCAGAAGAAGGACTGGAATTCCCTACCTACGATGGGAAAGATCGGGTGATTGACCTGAGCGAGAAAAACTACAAGCAGGCCTTCAAGAAGTATGACATGGTCGGCGTGCTCCTTCATGAGCCTGTGGCATCCGACAAAATTTCGCAGAGGCGTTTTCAAATGACTGAGTTGGTGCTGGAGGTAAGTGTGGATTGCATGTCACGGTCACACTCTGCACCTTGGCGGGGGGGGGGGACACACCCAATTGGGGACCTCTAAAGAGGCCTTTGAAATATGCTTGAGTGTAGATTTGCACCTAAATCTTAACTTTTCCGGTCTGGAAGGCTTGTGCCAATGAACCTCCTCAAAGCTGTCAATGTTTCTGTGGGGCAAGGGCGCTGCCTCTGAGTTGCAGTAAGTGGGGAACATCAGAGCAATTCAACAAGATCACAAATGCAAGCTTGATAGGCTTTCATCCACTAGCCAAACTCTCGGAACGAATTTCCCAGTCACTTATGTTTAATCCAAGTGTTTCTTCCATCTGCATTCCAGTATCAAAGCCATTGTTCTGCCCCTGTCAGGAATCCGACCCAAGCAAGCCTCTGCTAAATCAAGCTGGAAAAAAAATATTCCATTACTTAGAAAGCCTCAGTCTGTGCTAGACGCCGGTTTGTTCTCTGCTGCCTGCTTTCAGATCTCTTCACCGTTTGCTGTTCATGTTTATTTATTGTCAAAACCTATTTCTGAGCCAAGAATGTGTTTAATGCTCTGGTGGTGAGAAGGTTCCACTATCAGGGAGCAAAACAAAATGCTATACTGGCTGCCAGAGGAATCCTATAAGTACAGTCATACCTCGGGTTACAGATGCTTCAGGTTGTGTGCTTTCGGGTTGCGCACCGCACAGAACCCAGAAGTACCGGAACGGGTTACTTCCAGGTTTTGGCACTCATGCATGCGCAGAAGTGCTAAATCGCGCTTTGTGCATGTGCAGAAGTGCTGAATCGCAACCCTCGTGTGCGCAGACGCGGCGCTGCGGGTTGCAAATGCTGCCGGTTGTGAATGTGCCTCCCGCACAGATCACATTTGCAAGCCGAGCGTCCACTGGAAAACATGTAAAGGACTGCAAGGCATAGTGGAGGGATACCTTTTGGCAATCTGATTCTCCTGAAATTGCCAAGCTAAGAATATTAGTTGGGAGGAAGAGATGCAGCCGTCCTACATTGCCCTGTTCCCAGCTAAAATCCCTACTGTGGCCTCCTCCTAGTGCTGCGTCTTGTGAACTTCTGTGGGTGTCTCAGAGCAAGGCAACTGTATGATATGAGAAGGAAGGAAGTCTTCTCCTAGCCTGTTCCCCTACTAATCACAGGTAGAGCAAATTCATGTTGACAGTGGCAACTTTTAGCATCTCCCACCTGCTGCAACCAGGTCATCTTCCTGCCACGGCTGCATGTTGCCTTCATGTCCACGCAGATGCCTTTGCAGGCTTGCATGCCAGAAACAAGTTGCATCCTCTCCCCTCGGAGATTTAATAGCAGGGGAACGAGAGCCCTGGCACATCCCCAAAGAAATCACATTGCCAAACCTTTTAATATGGCAGCCCAATAGGCAAAAATAGGGGGCCAAGAAGCATGGCAGAGACAGGGGCCGAATCACAGAGAGAGTTGGGAAATTTGTTCACGGAAATAGTTATGGCGAAGGGACTTGAGTGTGCCACAGTGTTGCTAGCCGTGGAGAGACTTGTTTGACGAATTGTAGCAAATTGTTTCCGTAAAGAGGGGTGAGGAATGAGCCCATGGTGCATCTCAACCAGCGAAAGACAGACTGTGGGCTTATCCACATTTACCTTTCCCCTGCTGTTTCGGGGCATAGTCTGAGGACCCTTGTTTTCGCTCCGGAGCTTTCTGAACGAAAACCTGCCCTTTAAAGCTCTGTCCCATTCTAAGGGATGCTCCATTCTTGGCTCACAGGGCTACTTTTCGACATTGTGTTGTTCTTTTTTTGAAGCAGGTTCTTGGGTGGCCTTTGTGCAATTACAGGTCTCGCTAGGCCTGGCAATCAGTCCATGGCATCAACATCATCATCATCATCATCATCATCATCATCATCATACCCCGCTCATATGGCTGAGTTACTCCAGCCACTCTGGGTGGCTCCCAATTAAAAATACAATAAAACATTAAACATTAAAAACTTCCCTAAACAGGGCTGCCTTCAGATGTCTTCTAAAAGTGAGATAGTTGTTTATTTCCTTGACATCTGATGGGAGGGTGTTCCACAGGGCGGGTGCCACTACCGAAAAGGCCCTCTGCCTGGTTCCACTTCTCACAGGGAGGGAACCACCAGAAGGCCCTCAGAGCTGGACCTCAGTGTCCGGGCAGAATGATGGGGGTGGAGACGCTCCTTCAGGTATACTTCAGGTATAATGAGAACAACTGAGGAGAGCGGAAGACCAGCATCTGTTGGATGAGGGTGTGCTAAGGCAGAGGGAACAGATTTCCTTGGGCTCACTAGCAAGCTTGACCCAGATGCCAGCAGTGCCAGATTTAGGACGGTGCGTTTGGTTCACCTGCACAAGGCACCGAGCCAAATGGGCATAAAATTGAGACGATTGATAATTGAGAAGATGGATTTGGGGGTGCCAAATGTTGACCTAGCGCAGGGCGCCATATTACGAAAGATTACCGACGTCTGCCCCTGATGCCAGCGTAGATCACTCTGATTTGACCCGCTCTAGGCAAATGGTGTGAAGAGCAGAGCAAAGCTTTCCTCAATTAATTCCTTTGGCCAAATCTGGGTACAGACTACAAACTGACTCTGCCCTGACATCCTTCATGTCAGGGCTCATCCACACTTGCCTTTCCTCTGCAAATTCCAGGCACAATCCGCACTTCAAAGCTCTGCGTCCAAGCACCCTTTTATTTTGCTCCAGAGCTTTCCCTATGAAAACTGGCTCTTTAGCGCTCATTCGGAGCAAACATCAATCCATAGAAAACCCAAATTGATGTTTGCTCTGATTGAGTGCTAAAGAGTGTTTTGGTTTTGGTTTTTGGCAGGGAAAGCTCCGGGGCATCTCCACCCCCCCAAAAAAAACCCACACTTGGACGTGGCTCTTTTAAATGCATATCTGCACCTGGAAAGAGCAAGGCAAAAAGTAAGTAAGCGTGGATAAGTCCTGTGTTCCTGTACTGGGTGGAGAGGAAAAGAAGTCCCTTTCTTCCTACCCAGCACACAAAATGCAAGCAGAGAAAAACAGGAAAGGAGTGGCTTCACCCATTTGTGACCTGACCCACAGCTGGCTTCTGCCCCACCCACCCACAGTATGTGGCCCCCACCAGATTACCCACCAAGGCCTTCAGCATAGAATAAGTTTCCCATCTCAGTTTTGAGATGATAGGTTATGGGGTGAGGGGTGGGGAGAGAGAGAGAGAGAGAGAGAGATGCACATCTTTGACTTTCCCCCCATTTCCAGGGAGGCAGAGGTGTCTGTTAAATCTCCCTCGGAGAGTATCTTCTCCAGTTACCTCACCAACAGGAGAGAGGTTTCTCTGCTCACGCTCCAGGAATTCAGTTTACAGGCATCTGGGACACACAATGGTGGGCTGATCTGCACACTGCCTCACAAAAGGTTTCATATAGTCTTACTAGGTCATATTTTTAGCTGGGCTGGGTGTTCCTAATTTTAGTGACCTTAAGCGAAAGGCATCCTGCAGCCCTGTGAACCTAGGGTGAGGCCATGTTGAACTCCAGAACTTATTCCTACGCCCTGTTACAAGTCTGGTAAAAGAAACAAATTGGATGGGTTGCAGCAATTGCAGTCTTTCCGATTTCGGTTTCCTTGCTGGCATTTGTAACTGGTATAGGATTTTTGGCTAGGGCTGCAATCTTTTGCACATGGTTGCGGGATGCAGTTCCATTAAACTCAGCAGGGCATTGTTGTTTAGTCGTTCAGTTGTGTCCGACTCTTTGTGACCCCTGGACCAGAGCATGCCAGGCACTCCTGTCTTCCACTGCCTCCTGCATTTTGGTCAAACTCATGTTAGGAGCTTTGAGAACACTGTCCAACCATCTCATCCTCTGTCATCCCCTTCTCCTTGTGCCCTCCATCTTTCCCAACATCAGGGTCTTTTCCAGGGAGTCTTCTCTTCTCATGAGGTGGCCACAATATTGGCGCCTCAGCTTCAGGTCCTTCCAGTGAGCACAGCAGGGCATACTTTTGAGTAAACGTGAATAGGATCATGCTACCTATATGACGCAGGCAGAGTGGTGCATCAGATACGTAGAGTTTAATATAAACTATCTTCCACTGACCTCCTAATCTCATTGGACATTCCATTGCTCTCAGAAGACAATGGAGGAGTGGGTCTTTGGGAATGAAGTCAAACTATTGGAAGGTTGCATTGCCTGCTGTGTCTGTAGAGACCAATACAGGAGAGGCATGTTTTGCTGGACTTAGGACATCATCATTTCAGCGGACACTGCGTTAGGCACAACCAACCACACATTCTGTTTTATATCCTTTCCTCACATAAATCCTAATTTTCATGTCAGAACGCATAAGGAGAGATTCCGTTGCATGCGATATGCACGTAACTTTCCAAGCTAACCAATTGCCACCTTCCCCAGTTGCTGGGACTTCAAAGCACACCAACGGACTGCTCAAAATCCATTTTGCAAATAGCCCACACCGCTCTTCCAAGTTGTGCCTGCAAATTAATAGCCTAATTCTCCTCGGAAAGAGCTCTCAGATTAAACCTGGCTGCGCTGCCCTTGCTTCTAACATTACAACAAAAGCCTGAACTGCTGTCAGTGAGCGCCATGAGCAGATTTAGTGGTAGACCCCCCCCCAAGAGGCTTCCAGCTGGCAGTTGTTATCTTCTTCAGCCTCCTGGTGCTTTCAGAGCACACTTGGGCTCGGGCTATTTATAACAAAGATTTAGGGCATGCTGCACTTTCACAAGAGCCATGCTATTGTATGACATTTCAGTAATCCCAAAGAGAAGGATCTGATAGAGTGAGGGCAGGGCCATCTTTAGCATATACGCCGCCTTCCTCTTTCTTGTGAGTGGAAAAGTGACCTTGGGTGTTCACAATCAATTAATTGAAATACATTCTAAAATCAATTCATTCTAAAATCAATTTAGAGTCAAATTAATGGCAACCATTGGGCTAGAGTTCCATGAGGATTACCAAAGGCCAAAGGCCTGGTGGAACAGCTCTGTCTTGCAGGCCCTGTGGAAAGATGTCAAGTCCCGCAGGGCCCTATTCTCTTGTGACAGAGCATTCCACCAGATCGGGGCCACGGCCAAAAAAGCCCTGGCTCTGGTTGACAAAATGTCTTTTTTCTTCTTTAATCAATTGCAAGGAAAACACTTGAAACCAAGTGTTGCCAAACAAGGGAGCAGATGGACAGCAGAGGAGCGAAAGAGAGACAGGCCTTTCTGGTGAAATTCAGCAGGGCTTGACTTTTGTTTTTCTCCTCTGCCTCATTGCCTGACCTGAATGCTTCCATTCCAGGCAGAGGTGTGTCACTTGAACACAATGGGAAGGTGAAAGCAAGCTGTCAGGCAAACCCCTTTCCGGGAGCTGCCACTTTGGGAATGTGTCTTGGCATGTGCTAAGACAGCAACCTGCCCCAAGTCCTGAGTTTATGCTCAGACTTCCCAGGTGTTGTGCTTAATGTGGGCGGAATTTTAAAAATCGGCCTATCTGCCTGCAAGTGTGGCCCTTTGCCAATTTTGCAAGGCCAGTTGCCATGTTCAAATGCTGATGCATTGAAGGGGGGATATGTTGTACATGTGTCACCAAAAGAAGAAGCCTTCCCAGGCTCTTGGGCCTGGAGTTGCAGGCTGCTGAGTTGCCTTGCACGCCAGTAACAGAGGAGAAATAGCAAGAGAACAGATTCCAACTGCAGGAGCAAAAGAGAGGTTTGACTTTACAACAAAACAAGGAGCAGTTAGTAGATTTACCTGTTGTAAAAATTACAGTTTTGAAGTGTAGGTGGGTTCCCACAAGGCAAGACACAGTGATAACAGCAAGAACCATTTTTGAACTAACAGAACTGGACAACAGAGGCAAAACAACTGCTTATATACATTTCTGAAGGCCTGGGCCACTCCCACTCCCAACGTGATTGGCTGTCTGAACTTCCAAGCTTCGAATCACAACTCAGAGTTTAAGGGCCAATGGCAGAGGCCCAAATCCTGAAATGTTCTGTGATTGGATATCATGTATCGAATCAGAACACAGGAGCTCAGAATCCTTAGTCCAGACTCAAGCTCAGGCAAACACAGACCACTGAATACATAACAAACTTCATAATTGTCAGAGGCTCAGGAGCAGAAGAGCAGGGGAGAGAGCAAATAGAGAGCGGAGGAGAGGAATCAGAGGGGAGCGTAGGGGAATATGACAGTGGACCGAGAGATTCCATGAGCTTCTCCAGCGAATCAGAAGATTCCCAGGAGGGGGCGCCTATGGTAAGGGCGAGGCGAGTCCCAGGGGGGACGATCCATAAACAAGGAACCAGAGGGGAGTCCCAAAGGAGTAGCGGAGGAGTAGGGCCAGTTCCCCCACCAGAGCACAGTGGGGGGGAAGAGTCACGTGAGTCAGGACCAGCTTCTCCTCCATCGGGGAGTGGGGAGACGGAGGGAAGGCCAGGTCCAGCTAGCCTCCCCGAAAGGGGGAGCAGTGACACAAGTGTAACGGTCAGAAGGAAAGTGGGAGGCTGCGCGCGCGCGCCAAGTTCAAATGTGGAGGAGCGCGGGACAGCAGAAAACCCGGATTGGGAGCCAGGTCCTAAAGCCCGAAAGAGGGGGGGGGGAAGAGTCGGGAGAATCAGAGTCAGAAGAATCTCGGAGGGCTGAGACTCCGACTAGCAGAAGGACCCAGAGAAAGAAGGAACAGAGGAAGAGGTGGAGTAAGGCTAGAATCTTAAGCTGGTGTCAGGGGGGAGGAGATTCAGATGGGACTTCTACGGTCTGATGGATAGATGTAGCGTTGCGCGCTGCGCGTCTGGAAATGAGATTGAACTTCAATAAAGACTTTTGAACTTGAGCAAGAAGCAGCGTTGGTCTTGTGTGAGCTGGGACCTTGGGCAGCGCTGACAATAATATATGTGGAACTTTTTAAATTCTTGAAACACTTTTTAAATGCCGAGTAAGGGCTTGTCCACATTGGAGTTTAATGTGGATTAAAATCTGCCTGTGGGCTTATGCATATTACTTTTCTTCTGCTCTTTCCAGGCAAGGTCTGTGTCAAGCACTTTTTTTCTTGCCCTGGAGCTGTCCCCCATGAAAACTTGCACCTTAAAGCTCAAACAGAGCAAACCCGAATCCGTGGGAAACCCGAATTGATGTTTATTCCGATCCAGTGCTAACAAATGTGCTGTTGTGGGGAAAGCATGGAGCAAAAGTAAAGACCCTGGGACACGGAGCTTTTAAGTGTGGACATGTGCCTGGAAAAAGCAGGGCAAAAGGTGAATGTGAACAATCCCTAAGTCTCCATTTATGGGGCTTTGTCTACATAACATCACTCTCAATCAACAATCTTTTTTTTTTTTTACTGGATTCACAGATAATCAAAACAACAACAACAACAGCAGGGGAATTGCATCAGTGTCGAGATCAGATGATATGCACTTATTTTTTCCCTCTGGGTAGATCTGGTTATTTTTCCAACTCTTTCCAACTCTTCTTTCCATGACCTCTACTTCCGTTTTGTCTCACATCTCTTTGGTGGCAGTTGGGTATACTTCCCACAACGGAGCAGACATGGTGTGGATGTGAAAGTCCAAATTTGCGCTGAAGGTAGGGTTGCCATGTGTCCTCTTTTTCCAGGACACGTCCTCTTTTTCCATTTGAGACAAATTCCATTTATTTGCTTTGAATGGCCCTCACAGCATCCTCTTTTTTTGCTTTTCAAATATGGCAACCCCACTGAAGGGCTCAATTGCAAATGTGCACAAATCAGAATCGCTGAGATCAAATTCAAACTGAAAATCTGTGGGTTCTCAGTGGGATCAACGTGTCCTGTTGATGACCCCAATTGTTACACTGAACCAAAGAGGTGGAGTCTGGCAATGGGTATCCAGATACAAAGGAGAGTAAGAGCCCTATACCTTCAGCAGATATGCAGAATTTCAGCAAGTGCAAAGGTGAGAAAAGCTTAGCTGCAAATTTTCTCCTTCTGCACAAAAATGAAAGTTACACAAGCTCCACTTCGTAACCCTCACAGGTCATGTCAGCTGCAAAGCACAGGTTATTGGGCATTGACAGGGTCCCTGGTTCCCATTTTATTTCAACCCATATTATACCAAGCCTTCCCAGCTGGATAAGAAAAACATTTTAATGGTGCTTTCGATGTGTATTTATATTGTTTTAAAGGCTATTTTAGCTGTTTTTATTGCATGATTGTAAATTACCTTGAATCTTATACGAAAGGCGATTCGTCAATTAATAAAACCATAATAATACCTCTGGCATTATTTTGGATATCATTTGGATATTTCCATCTATTATAGTAAAACTTCACTAGAGATCTTGGAACCAAATTAGGTAGTTTTCAGGTAGCATTTGCTCAAAATGCCTCAAACACAATAAAACACTGGGAACTATGTTGAAAATATAAAACGGGGTATAGAATATCAAAGGGACACTATTATAAAGCATCGATAACCCCCCTAGTTCTGGGTCTGGGGTAAGAGCAATTTGGGTGTCACCTTGCCTCAAAACGGGAAAATGTAGAAAAGAGGGGAATTATGAGAACCATGGGGAAAGGGCTCAAAAGATCTGACAGCAAGAACAAGTTTGCTTATGTAGTGAAAGCATGTTTACCCCATTCTTCATCTGGCTCTCAGGGCAGCTCATGGAAGATCAATAAGAAGCCCGACTGCCTCTGCCCTCAGGTTTAATCTGCAAGACACAATGGAAAAGGGATGAGGAGGACAGAAGAAAACAAGCAAACTCAGGCAATAGTTCTTAGAATTGCAGACTTCTTATAAATGGGCAGCTTTAATGGAAACAACTGAAGGAGAAGAGAAGCCCAATAAAACTGACCTCTCAACATAGCCAGTGTTTCCCCTGCTTCCCTCTGTAACCCATGACAAGTTGGTCAGGCCACTAAGAGTATATCAAAATTGAAAGGTGAGGGAATCACTCCCTTGCATTGCCCTGTACTTAGAACTTCTACATACCCTCCAACACTTCTCCAATGAAAATAGGTATGTCCTATTCAATTATTATTATTATTATTATTATTATTATTATTATTATTATTATCATCATTATTATTATACCCCGCCCAACGGAGACACAAACCCGGTTCCCCAGATTACGAGTCCACCGCTCTTAACCACTACACCACACTGGCTCTCAAAATGGCCAGCTCTGTCTTCTGCTCCATCAAATGTTATCTGTGGGATACTGGCCTGAGGAAGTTTGGACTGACAACCTTGTCTGTGTTTTCCTTCAGCTCGCTGCACAGGTCCTAGAAGAGAAAGGCATTGGTTTTGGATTAGTGGATTCCAAGAAAGATGCCAAACTTGCCAAAAAGCTGGGTAAGTGTGATCTGTTTATAATGCTGAAGATAATCATGAGTGAATGTTGAGGGGATTACAGTGTCACATATCCAGTGACCAAAGTCAAATTACGATTCGCAGAGCAGCCAATGTTCTGCTGGGTTTTTACACATTACCACCAGCGCCTAGGTTTACCTTGCCAGGGCCCTGATCCAACAAGATGCACTGCAGGGGCCATCTGGCCTCAGGCTGGCTGCAATGAGGCCCTTGCCCAAATTTCACTCTAGAGCAGTTGATGAATTCAGTCTTTCATATGCAATTGTTCCAATGATACCAGCGTGAACGAAACAGCCCTTGACAACAATGACATGACTACGCTGGAGCAAAGTTAAAGCTGCTGCACTTCTGTGGTAGTTTATAAGGACTGTGCGGGTACTTAAAAATAGGTACGGCACTCAAAGGTGAGAGCCGCCAGTAGCAGGGGACAAAGCCTGAAGGAGGAACAGAAAGTGATGGAGAGGAGGCAGAAGACGGAGATTGTTGGAAAGGCTTGGAGCAGGACCTGTAAGAAACTACCATATTTTTCGCTCCATAAGACACACTTTTTTCTTCCTAAAAAGTAAGGGGAAATGTCTGTGCGTCTTATGGAGCGAATGCGTGGTCCCTGGAGCCGAATTGCCCAGGCGTGAAAAGCAGATCACGCTCTTTTTTTTTGAAAGAGGGAAGGGGGTGTTGAAACAAAGCCGCTGATTGGCAAGCGATCGGGAGGGAGATAAGGCTGCCAGTCAAGCATGTGTCTCTTCCAGGGTCCTACTCGAGTGTAGGACAAGCTCCTGACAGTTTCATTGCACAAGTGGAAATCCTTGTGCTGATAGAATGAGATAGCTTCAGACCGCCCAGAGATGTTTTATTGTCTAGCAAGAGGGAAAGGACCAGGAGGAACTGAGTGCAACACTCTGAAATATTTAAACAGTTAAAAGGAATATTTGCTGTATACGGTGACCCTGGAGAAAATGGAACTGTTGGAGGGTATGCTGTCTGAATCTTTTCAACTCCAGTCTCAGGACTGAGGGCTCATCCAAACTTTTGTTTGTCCTATGATTTATTTTGCCGGGCAGAGCAGCAGGAGAAGAAAAGAACTTAGAAGTCACAGGACAAATAGGAGAAATTGTGGGACAAATGGCAGTGTGGATGAGCCCCGACTGTCCTTTGTTCTGTTTCAGATGCAGATATTGCTGACACCACCTCCAGCCAAGGAAGGCTGTTCACCTTCTAGAATGGTCTCCAGCTAACATCACACAGCAGATTCTTAATAGACCCAGTGTGACCATTTTAGCAGGCTCTTTTTCTACATCATCCAGTTTTACAGCTATAAAATCACAGGGCTGGAAGGAACCTCACCAGCCCATTTAGTCTAACTGCAAAGTCGTTGCTCTCTCTGTATGCCCGTTCTCCAGGTCTGGATGAAGAAGGGAGCCTGTACATCTTTAAGGAGGATCACATCATCGAGTTTGATGGGCAAATGGCTGCAGACGTCTTGGTTGAATTCCTCCTAGATGTAAGTACAAACAAAACCAGAACTGGCCCAATAAATTCTCCCACATTTATAGTTGAAATAATGTATTGGTGTTAGTGCTCTTTGCAACTTATGTGGTACCTTATTCTTGGTCTCCGGGCAAATGTAATATATAAGCCATAAATTGCGAATGGAAACACGCTTTGTCTAAAAAGGACTGTTCTCAACGCTGTCTCCTTTTTTCTCCAATACTATTCAAGTGGAAATTTTGAACTCTTGTTTTGTTCCAAGCATGACCACTACCCAAGACTGCAATCCTATGCACATTTAATTGGGAGTAAACTTCACTATATATCATAGGACTTATTTTTTAATAGTTGTGCATTAGATTGGACTGCATGGCCACAAATTGTAACACTAGAAAGTTAGCCCACACACGGTTACTCCTGAGTGAACTTGTTTAGGATTATGATGCAATAATACCTGTTATTTCTGACATATTCCCTAAATGCTGATTCTGAAGATTTTAATATGCAGACAATGCCATTGAATCAGCTCTTGTAGAGCCACATCCTCAGTACCTAGTTTGTATACAGCAATCTTCCCTGATCTGTTTTGGACTATAATGCCCATCACTCCAAGCCAGCATAACTGGCCAGACAGATGGGCATTATAGTCTAAAATATCCGGCCAGTACTCAATACTATGGAGCCGAGTGAATAATCCCAGATGGCATATGGAGAAATAGTCCCACTTGATGAGACACTTTTTACTACAAAAATTACATTAGTAAAAGAAAACAGCATTTTGAATGCTTTACAAACATGCAACACCAGATGGTGCTGGGGAGCAAAAATAAAACAACTATGTTATTTTCCATAGTGTTTTTCCCCTTTTGTTATAATGATTTAATTTCTGACTTATTTATAGTGTGTTTTTTCCCCTGTTTGTAGATCCACCCTTTGTTTCATATCAGGCAGTAAGCACCCCATTTACATTGCTAATAAGTTGTTGACCAAATTCTTTCTTCATGGCAGCTGATGGAAGACCCAGTAGAGATCATCAACAGCAAATTGGAGCTGCAGGCCTTTGACCACATGGAAGAAGAGACCAAACTCATTGGCTACTTCAAAGGAGAAGACTCAGAACGTAGGTTTGGTTGGGGGATTCATAGATCTTGGCGTTTCCAATCCAAATTCTGCAGCAAGATAGACAGACTTGCTTAAGGGAGCTCTGTCCGCCTTGCTACTGAATTGGTCTTGTGATACAATTCCCGTGTTCTGTTCAGCATGTTAACGGAAAACCGAAAGAGGTCACAAAATGTGTGCAGTGGAGATGGAATGCAAGGGGGTGGGCGGTGCTCTTGCTCCCTCAGCACATCCAAAAGTCTGAGCAGATCCTAAGCGTGCAGGCTTACACACAGAAGGAAAGTTTCTCATCCCCTCCTGCCTCCGCAGACTCCTGCATCCCTCAAGAAGACATCCCAGAAGGATGGGGTCCTTCTGAAGAATGTGGGATGGAGTGCAGGGCAGGGGCTGTCCTTACATGAACTTCCTGAACCATTCTTAGTCTCCAAGCTTAATTTGGGGTGATTAGAGCCACGCCCTCTGTATAAGTAGCCCCTTGTGCCCCTTTATACGTTTTTCGGGAGAGCGTCTCTCACCCTCGTGAGGCATTTAACTTTTCAGTTCAAGCCATAGCTGGGCAGCCCTGTTTAGGGAAGTTTTTAATATTATGCTGGGAGCTGCCCAGATGGGCGGGCTATAAATAGTAATATTATTATTATTATTATTATTATTATTATTATTATTATTATTATTGTTGTTGTTGTTATTGTTATTGTTATTATTATTAAACTTTTCAGTTCAAGCTGCAGCTAGGTTGCCACCTCCATGAACCTCTCCTAACTACGTAATATTTTCACTTTCCCATTCACTGCAAAAGCTAGAGAGAGAAAACGCATGTGAGCTCTTGCAAATCCACAACATGGATTCCTTAAACTTTGGAGCTGGATGCATGTGGTTTTCAAATGAGAATAATATAGACAAATAAATCTCATTTTAAAGGGTTCTCTGTGCTTTTGAAAAGTGATATTTTAACTCATGTCCCGTTTCATATTATGAGAATAGCTTGATTTTGTGTTTTCCCCTCTTTCCCACTTATTCTGTGAGGAAAGAGGGGCTCCGTAATGGCAGAATCAGGCCAGGCTGCATAGCACAGCAGCAGCAGCAAGGCTGGAAATGCAGGGTTGGTTTCTAGACTGACTACCGTGGGAGTTATTTTTCATCCAGCTTTCAGAAACTGATGCCAGTGCATGTGTTAATCTTCATTTAAGATGACCAAATGGGAAATAATCTTCTCCTTCCTTTCTGCTTCTCAGATTACAAAGCATTTGAGGAGGCAGCGGAACACTTCCAGCCCTACGTCAAGTTCTTTGCCACCTTTGACAAAGGGGTAAGCAGCTGGAACCCCGCAAATTCCACATAAGAGCTGTTAGGAAGGATTGCAGCAATAGAGTTTGGATTTGATATCCCGCCTTTCACTCCCCTTCAGGAGTCTCAAAGCAGCTAACATTCTCCTTTCCCTTCCTCCCCCACAAACACTCTGTGAGGTGAGTGGGGCTGAGAGACTTCAAAGAAGTGTGACTGGCCCAAGGTCACCCAGCAGCTGCAGGTGGAGGAGTGGGGAAGCGAACCCGGTTCCCCAGATTATGAGACTACCGCTCTTAACCACTACACCACACTGGCCTACAATGGCTTTTAGCAATGCTTTTTTTTAGCATTGCTTTTAGCAATGGCTAAATCTGGTGGTGGTTAAATATGAGTCATGTCAGGGGTAGGCAGCCTAAGGTCTGGAGGCTGGATGTGGCCCAATCACTTTCTCAATCCAGCCAGAGGACGGTCCGGGAATCAGCATGTTTTTACATGAGCAGAATGTGTGCTTTTATTTAAAATGCATCTGTGGGTTATTTGTGGGGCACAGGAATTTGTTCAATCCCCCCCCAAAAAAATATAGTTCGGCCCACCACATGGTCTGAGGGACGGTGAACCGCCCCATGGCTGAAAAAGGTTGCTGGCCCCCAAGTCATGCAATACTCCCATGGCAAGCGAGTTTGCCAGTTGTTCACTGTGTCGCTTGCAAGAACTACTGTACAGGGTCCTAGGTGTTGGTGCAAGTGTGTATGTGTGTGTGTAAAGGAGAATTCTTGAATGCCAAGATTCAATTTTGGGGCAAGTACTCTTTGGAGAGACAACCTTAGCAGAGGTTTAAAGTCACAAAATATGCAGCAAAGTAATGTGTGGAAACATAGGCTCTTAGACATTTTAAATATCCCCTACCAAGTAAATTCCAGAATGTCCACTTCAAAAGTTTCTTTCCAAACTTTCCCATTCCCCCCAGCACAGGAAAAAGACCACGTTTAGTAAACACGTTTAGAGTTTACTTACAAACTCTCCAAAGGTCAGAGTCATGTGCTTTACCATACATCAGTCAGAAAAGTTGCAGAGGCAGTAGCACTTAGCTTAGTTACAAAGTGATGAAAGTTCCTAAATTATTGGTATAGTAACTCAAGAATGCCTGCCAACCTAGCAGTTCGAAAGCACCCCCGGGTGCAAGTAGATAAATAGGGACCGCTTACTAGCGGGAAGGTAAACGGCGTTTCCGTGTGCTGCGCTGGCTCGCCAGGTGCAGCTTGTCACGCTGGCCACGTGACCTGGAAGTGTCTGCGGACAGCACTGGCCCCCGGCCTCTTAAGTGAGATGGGCGCACAACCCTAGAGTCGGACACGACTGGCCCGTACGGGCAGGGGTACCTTTACCTTTTAACTCAAGAATGGCTTATGAGAGCCGGGTGGTTGAGCTGATGTCTGTGTTATCAAAATTGTTTTGTGAATTACCGCTGCTGAGAATGTAATTATCATTATCTGTAGTTTTCAAAAATTAATCTCCCTCTGACCTTACTTTTTACAATCTCGCACCCTATCTGTGTACCTGCAACTCAGGATAACACTTCATTCATCTGATGAAGTGGGGTGTGGGCCACAGTTTTTCTTGCCGTTTATATTGGGACTTGATACTCAAACCTTGATGACTTGGAATGAAATTCAAAAGAAGATGAGGAGTGTATTTGATTTCTTTTGCATTTTCTTAGCTTGCTTCTTTTTTATGTACAGTGTTTCATAGTTGTTAAGGGGCATATAAAGGTCTTGTGTATTTCTTTATTCATGTGAAATAATCATTCACTCCTATAATCTGCCCACATGTAACAGTATCCTTGCCATCCAAGTTTCCACTTTTCTCAGTTCCCACATTTTTTGAAGTCAGGTGGATGGTGACCAGTGAAATTGTATTTTTGTTCTGGCATCTTGGCTGTGGGATACTGTCCCTAAGGAGACTCACTCAGTGCTGCCGATCCTGATGTCTGTTCTGCACCAGATAAACATTTTTTATTGCCTGATGCTTTTAATGCTAACTTGTTTTAGATCTTTTCCTAGCAACTGTGGATGTTCTTCCTTTAACTTATTAATGTTGTTATTTATGTTGTTAGCTGCAAGCCGCTTAAAATATTTGGACTAGATGTAAATTATCATAATAAATTATTGTATATGCATATAGAAAGGGGATTTTTAAACTGTGCATGTGGGATTAAAGAACAAGCAAACAAAATCTGCCATTCAACCTTGCTAGATTCAATTTTGCTTTGTTAGTTTTCAGAAGAGCATTGCTGATTCTGATGAAAGCAGTTTTTTTGTTGTTATGAAAGTATGTAGTGCTATATTTCTTTGTTGCGGTATTTTAACTTTCCACATACTTACATGTTGAATAATTCTATCATTCAGAAAGTGTTCAGTGTGAGCTGACAATATATTAGAGAGAAATGTTTTTCAGCAAGAGAAATGCCCATAATTTACCAGTTCCTTTGCTTGTTTATAGGTTGCAAAGAAACTGGGCCTGAAGCTAAATGAGGTGGATTTCTATGAGCCTTTTATGGATGAGCCGGTCCATGTCCCTGACAAGCCATATACAGAAGAAGAACTGGTTGATTTTGTGAATGAGCACAGAAGGTATCAATCATGCAACTCAGAATAGTACCCCTTGTCCTATAGGGTCAGGGCATCCCAGTTGCAGTGCAGACCCCCAAGTGTCCCTATTTTCCAGGGACCGTCCCAGATTTACAGAAGCCGTCCTGGTTTCTGATTTGATCCTAGAACATCTACCTTTTCCTAAGGCCATCCCAATTTAAACGGAGAAATGTTGACGGATATGGAGTTGTGCGACTCCCAAGCCAAGGAGATTAGTAACACTATAAACTTTAGAAAACATCTGAAAGCACCCCTGTAATAGTTTTACTGTTTTTATAGATGTTGGAAGCTGCCCAGAGTGGCTGGAGCAACCCAGTCAGATGGGTGGGGTAATAATAATAATAATAATAATAATAATAATAATAATAATAATAATGGAATAGGACGTCCCTTTTTTCATCAGAGAAATGTTGGAGGGTATGAGTTCAGGTGTCTGTCTTCCCAATCTGTCTCTCATCTGAGAGTGGCAAACGTCCTATTGAAGGCTTGTGTTTTACAGGCCCTGCTTTGTGGTGATTATTGTGGTGATTATTGATTATTGTGGTGTAGTGGTTCAGAGCGGTGGACTCGTAATCTAGTGAACCGGGTTCGCTTCCCTGCTCCTCCACATGCAGCTGCTGGGTGACCTTGGGCTAGTCACACTTCTCTGAAGTCTCTCAGCCCCACTCACCTCACAGAGTGTTTGTTGTGGGGGAGGAAGGGAAAGGAGAATGTTAGCCGCTTTGAGACTCCTTCGGGTAGTGATAAAGTGGGATATCAAATCCAAACTCTTCTTCCTCCTCCTCCACCACCTCCTCCTCCTCCTCTTCTTCTTCTCCTTCTCACAGCCTGCACAAAAACCTCTTCATGAGTGATTTGCAGATATTTGGTAACTCAAAATGGGGGTGTATCAATAGACCAATAATTTGGAAATCCTGCAGGGTTTATTTATTTGTGAAAAGAACAATAGAATGGAAGGTTACTGAGTGGCACACAACATTATAATCTGCATGGCCATGTTTGCATCCACACACATACAGTACATGGATTGCAATGAAGAATTATTTGCAGCTTGTGTTGCCCAGGGATGTAGCTAGGATTTGTGGAGATATGGGCCCACCACCTGTGCTTTAGATCCTTGCCCATCCTGGCTAATAAAAGCTGCCAGAGAAGGTCTGGCCACATAGGTTTGTGTTGTGCCCAATTTCTCTTTTTAGCAAGGTATAATGCCATCTGGCTTCAAGTAAGAGGAGGTAAGGCCACTTTTTGAAAAGTTGTCACTGGACTTGACAGCATTACACAACTATTGGTCAGTCTGAAATAGTTCCTTAGGGGGCAAAGTGTTGCCCAAACAGAAACAGGTGGTGGTGTCTTGGTTCCAGGTTTCCCTAGATGAAATTGATTTCCTAGGCCCATTTCAATCTGGCTTCAAGTCTGGTCATGGAACAGACATGAACTTTGCTGCCTTAGTAGACGACTTTCACAGGGAAAGGGAGCGCATTCCTGTTGATTCTGCCAAATTCTTTGGTGGCATAAAATACCATCAATCCTTCTGGATGTTGGTGGTCACCATTGATGCTAACCCTTTAAACGTATGCAAATAGTAGGTGGATAGAAAAAGATACATTTTACTTGCCCAAAAATGGAAATCAGAAGAAGTCCTGACGGAAGAAGAATGGATACAAAAATCTGTGGAATATGCAGGAATGGCGAAACTTACCAGAAAAAATAAGAAATCAAGATAACAAACTTTTGATAAAAGAATGGAAATGGTTTATTGAATACAAACAAACTGTAAACAGATAAGAACATTGGCAGGATTATTGTAATAACCTGCAGTTTTATAAGAGTTTGCATTTAAAGTAGATGAATAAATGATTAAGTTAATTTGGAATATGCAGAAAATATTTAAAAAATTAATTGAAGGAACCGCAGAAAGAGGGGGAAGGAAGTTGAGTTTCAAAACATTAAAATGATTGTAAAATTATTGAAATGCATAAAATTGAAAATCATAAATAAAAATTATCAGAAAAGGCCTCTCCTCTTCACGGAGGGGAGGTGTTGTGAGCGGGAACCACTTTCCGCGCTGGCAGGGGGCATAACTCAGCCCCCTGCATCTCAGAGTCTTGTGCCCGTGTGACGCTCACCAGCCAGCCTATAAGGCTGGGTGGGTGCGTGGCTTAGCTGTGTTTGAATGACCGCGGGCACACGGACTCTCCCTTCTTGTTCCTGGCTTCCTCGGATCACCCGCCCACCCTCCTTTAGGTTTCTTCCTTCTTTTCTTGACCTTGCTATGGACTTCGGTTGGTCACCTTGGTTCAGTGGCGTAGTGTGGGGGGTGCAGGGGGGGCCAGCCGCACCGGGCGCAACATCTGGGGGTTAGGGTTAGGGGGCGCAAATCCACGAGTTAGGGGGCGCAAATTACTTGCCTTGCCCCGGGTGCTGACAACCCACGCTACGCCACTGCCTTGGTTGTCCAGGGGGCCTGGTAGGAATTTTTTTCCACTTGGCAGATTGGCACCAGCCACTGGGTTTATTCGCCTGCCTCATAGCAAATCCAGGTTTGGTAGTTAGGCAAACGCGTTGTGTGTTGGAGGGGAGGTTGTGGCCATCGCCTACCACTCCCCTTGAAGGGTATTCTGTTAAAGGAAGCCTGCGGTTGTGGTTCCTGTCCTATGCCCTGGGGGTGGCTAGGGCCATGGCTTGACCCCCGGTGAGTCTAGGGGAAAGCTTCCAGTTGATTTGCATCAACCAGTTCCCCCTACTGGTTGTTAACCCTTGTGTGACTCCCGGCAGAGCGGGCAGGAGTCAAGTATAGTCTGTCCGATCCAATGCCTAAGCCAATGCCACTCACATTCTGTAACCAATAAATTTGTGGCCTTCTTAGCCCACTAACCTAAGTACTTGTGTCCATGTGTATTATTTTCTCTCCAAGCGGGGGTGGGGCCTCGACTCACAAAAGAAAAAAATTCAGTGGTACCTCGGGTTACATACGCTTCAGGTTACAGACTCCACTAACCCAGAAATAGTACCTCAGGTTAAGAACTTTGAGAACCGAAATCACGTGCCAGTGGCACGGTGGCAGTGGGAGGCCCCATTAGCTAAAGTGGTACCTCAGGTTAAGAACAGTTTCAGGTTAAGAACGGACCTCCAGAACAAATTAAGTTCTTAACCCGAGGTACCACTGTACATGATATGTTGTGCCTGGATAGAGTCTATTCCTCCTTGCTCCCACGTTGTTGCTGTTTGTGTTAATGGAAATTGCTGGTGCTCGCGTATGGTTTGGAATCAGACTTGTTGTTGTTGTTTAGTCGTTTAGTCGTGTCCGCCTCTTGGTGACCCCCTGCACCAGAGCACGCCAGGCACTCCTGTCTTCCACTGCCTCCCGCAGTTGGGTCAGACTCATGCTGGTAGCTTCAAGAACACTGTCCAACCATCTCTTCTGTCTTCCCCTTCTCCTTGTGCCCTCCATCTTTCCCAACATCAGGGTCTTTCCCAGGGAGTCTTCTCTTCTCATGAGGTGGCCAAAGTATTGGAGCCTCAGCTTCAGGATCTGTCCTTCCAGTGAGCACTCAGGGCTGATTTCCTTCAGAATGGAGTGGTTTGATCTTCTTGCAGTCCATGGGACTCTCAAGAGTCTCCTCCAGCACCAGAATTCAAAAGCATCCATTCTTCGACGATCAGCCTTCTTTATGGTCCAGCTCTCACTTCCATACATCACTACTGGGAAAACCATAGCTTTTACTATACGGACCTTTGTTGGCAAGGTGATGTCTCTGCTTTTTAAGATGCTGTCTAGGTTGGTCATTGCTTTCCTCCCAAGAAGCAGGCGTCTTTTAACTTCGTGGCTGCTGTCACCATCTGCAGTGATCATGGAGCCCAAGAAAGTAAAATCTCTCACTGCCTCCATTTCTTCTCCTATTTGCCAGGAGGTGATGGGACCAGTGGCCAATGGACCAAAAAAAGATGGACCACTGTGTCAATCTGGTTTAGGCCTGCCAGTGGAAGTTCCTGTCTTCTGAGTCTACTTTTGTTACACAGAATCTCACAATCATAATCACCATGCAGATTCACCCATAAAACTGAGGTCTCTATTCTTTCTTTTCAGAGCCACACTGCGCAAGCTGCGCCCAGAAGATATGTTTGAGACCTGGGTAAGTGAAACAAATTGGGAGCACTGGGAGCTATAGGGATGGGGATATTTTCGTGAGAAAGTATCTAGTCTAGCTGCATTGTCAAGCACGCCTGTAAAGAAGACTCAGAATGCAAAGTATATGGTAAAATTGTTATGCTTGCTACAACCAAATCCAAGGCATCTGGGAAGGTGAATTATGTCATAAGGAAGAATCACAGCCCTTGGATCTCCTGGGCATGTTAACAGCTGCAAACCGCAGCCATGCAGCAAAGAACTGGGAAGAAATTACCCCCCCACACACACACACACACTTGCTACTTGAAGCTTGGGTATGTGAACCTGGGACTCGTGTAGCTCTGCTATCCAGCACTCACCAGGGGGGCACCCTCAAGGACCAACCCCCCCCCCAGTCAAAGGCAGTATTCATGAAAATAGTGTACACAAATATAAGAGAATTTGTCATATGTATATATGGCAAAATCATGAGAAAATGCATGCATTATAGGGGGCCCCAAACTTTTTTCAAAGAGGGCCAACCAAAGTTGAAAGTTGTTGAGCTTTTTTTAGGATTAAAGTTGTTGAGCTTTTTGGAATAAACTGCCCCCCCGAACGGACTTTGGACATGCCTGCATTAGGAGAAAGGCACATGAAGATGAATACAGATGACTTCAAAAAATAATACTAATTCTAAACTGATGCAGAGATAGGGTGAAGCGAAATCAAGCGGGGGGGGGGGATTTTGAAGCACAGATAAACCAAAATGGACAGATCCATCCATTGGTAGTTGAATGGCAGCCTCTGTTCTCTAACACACTGGGAGATGCTAGGAAAATGAAGCCCGGGTTTCTTCCACTGCATCAGAGATGAGCCTTTGCCACTTGTTTAATGAGTTATCGACTTTGGAATTGTGTTTGTGCTAAGACAGTTTGAATTGTCTTGTGGGGCGAGGGGGGGGGTTGGAAGAAAAGAAACACACAAACCACACATTACAGTGGACTATTTTTGCTCTCATTTCAGTAGTAAATCTGCTCCAAACATCTCTAAAGCCTCGTTCTTACACTCCCCCACCTTCCCCCAGAGATGTTTTCCACTTATTCTTTTAGCTCTTCATTTTATGGGGGTTCTGTAACTGGTGGGCTCAGAGGGGAAAGAAATTAGCATTTAGATGGATTTTTTTCCTCTTGCATTAATACCAATTGAAATTGAAAGCTGGGATTGGTGGAAGACAAGGAACATGAGGGTTTTCCATGGTATAATTCCAAGATGACATTCATAGCAGGTGCACAATAAACAACCTGACTGCCAACTCAGATGGCCTTTGCCAATATAATTTTCATTGTGCCCAGATACCCAAGGCCTTGCTGCCAACCTTGTGGCTTTTAGGAAGAAAACCATCCCAGATTTTTTTTTTAAAATGCTAACCTTTCTCAATTCTCTTTTCCTCTTATTAGATTTTACAGACACCCCTGCCAGAATCTTTTTGTTCCTTTCTCCCATTCCTATGCCCCAACTGTCCCCTTCAATTCTCACTTTTGGACAGCACCAGAATGAACCTTCTGTGATTGTTTGGTTGCCTTACAAACTTTATGGGTGATCACGACCTGTACGAAACCACTTTAATGGTCCTTAATGACTTGGAGTCCCTCTACAGTCTTTGAAATGTTATAGCCATCAGAATTTTGTAGAAAGGTGGGAGCCCTCTTAACTTCGTAAGCATTCCCCATACTAAGTTACAGGAGAAGCATGGCCTTTCCATCTTGCCGTATAAAGTTGAATGCATAAAAGGAGTCCTTACATGCATGCAACTGCATATACAGAAGGCTTCTTTTGTTCTTCAAATAATTGAAAACCCTGATGGTGCAGATCCCTGATGGTGTGGAAGCCCAACATTTGTGTTCAGCCATACATATTTAGCTCCGAAAAGCGATGACAAACCTAGACAGCATCTTAAAAAGCAGAGACGTCACCTTGCCGACAAAGGTCCGTATAGTTAAAGCTATGGTTTAAGTACAGTAGTGATGTATGGAAGTGAGAGCTGGACCATAAAGAAGGCTGATCGCCAAAGAATGGGTGCTTTTGAATTCTGGTGCTGAAGGAGACTCTTGAGAGTCCCATGGACTGCAAGAAGATCAAACCTCTCCATTCTGAAGGAAATCAGCCCTGAGTGCTTCGTGGAAGGCCAGATCCTGAAGCTGAGGCTCCAAGACTTTGGCCACCTCATGAGAAGAGAAGACTCCCTGGAAAAGACCCTGATGTTGGGAAAGATGGAAGGCACAAGCAGAAGGGGACGACAGAGGATGAGATGGTGGGACAGTGTTCTCGAAGCTACCAACATGAGCCTGACCAAACTGCGGGAGGCAGTGGAAGACAGGAGTGCCTGGAGTGCTCTGGTCCAGGGGGTCACGAAGAGTCGGACACAACTAAACGACAACAATGTGGAGCAATCAGGGTTGGGCAGAGTGATTTGCTGATCTTCACTATCTGATGTGTTCCTGCTTGCCATTCATACATTCACTGACCACATGATGGAGTTGTGTGAAAAAGGCTGGAGTTTTCAGTTGGGAGTTTTCGATTGCACAGGAGAGAGCTGGTGAATTGACTAAATACAATATTTAGTCAACGGTTGTTCAGGTGCAGTTCAGATTAGTAACTGTGCTACATGTCTTAGACAGAATCTATGTACTCCCCAAGTCTTCTGCTTGAGTCATTATAAATAAGTGGCTTGCCATATATGTTCTGGGACACTTTGTCCCTCTGCAAGAAAAATAACTTGTGGGGGAAGAGCCTTATGGACCATGGAACCTGCCGATCAATCACAGGAATAATAATAATAATTTATTACTTATACCCTGCCCATCTGGCTGTGCCTCCCCAGCCACTCTGGACAGCTTCCAACAGAATACTAAAAACACAATCAAGCATCAAAAACTTCCCTAAACAGGGCTGCCTTCAGATGTCTTCTAAAAGTCAGATAGTTGTTTATTTCCTTTACATCTGAAGGGAGGGTATTCCTCGGGCGGGCGCCACTACTGAGAAGGCCCTCTGTCTGGTTCCCTGTAACCTCACTTCTCGCAATGAGGGAGCCGCTAGAAGGCCCTCAGAGCTGGACCTCAGTGTCAAGGCAGAACGATGGGGGTGGAGACGCTCCTTCAGGTATACTGGGCCTTTGAGGCCGTTTAGGGCTTTCAAGGTCAGCACCAACACTTTGAATTGTGCTTGGAAATGTACTGGGAGCCAGTGTAGGTCTTTCAAGACTGGTGTTATGTGGTCTTGGCAGATGCTCCTAGTCACCAGTCTAGCTGCCGCATTAGTTGTAGTTTCCGGGTCACCTTCAAAGGTAGCCCCACGTAGAGTGCATTGCAGTAGTCCAAGCAGGAGATGCCCAGAGCACGCACCACTCTGGTGAGACAGTCTACAATGAAGACTGGAATTCATTGTAAGGTTGTCAGTATTGGCTGCTGTTGGACCCAAACAAGGACGACATTTTATTGGTAGGAGCCATGAGTGTAAAATGCGGAATTAGCATATTGAGGCAAGTCATTTAGAAGCCTTTCCAGTGTATCTCCATCTTGTGTCTGCTCATTTATTTTCAGACCCCCACTGAACTTTGCCTATTTTTTTGTTGTTGATTCTGTTCATATTTATCTTTCTGTTAATTTCTAGAAACACTTCTAATCATAGATTTTTCTTGACATTCTCTGGTTGACCGATCTTCAGGTCCATCTCCCCATGCCCAGCGCACTGTCGCCCCTAACTTTCCGCTCACCAATCCCATGTTTCTTGTCCACAGGAGGATGACCTCGATGGCATTCACATTGTGGCATTTGCTGAAGAAGATGACCCAGGTAAGGGATCTTTCTTTGTCTACCTTTCTGGAGCTCAGAGACCAGTGGAAATTACAACATATCCCTTCCTACGTGCAAGAACACAAGAGAGCAGATCATGGAATAAAACCATTTGCTTGGATATCTCTAACCCTCCTACGCCTGTAGGATTCATACTTGGTCAGTGATACTTTTCTACTCACCTTGGGGACAAAGTAAAGGCAGCAGTAATTTGCTCCCTCATGCTTTGGCTGTGTTTGAACTGCACAAATGTGAAGTAATTTACTGCTGACGTAAATGCAAGAACAAGCTACTACTGTTTGAAAGAATTGTTGTGAACACACCTTTCCTTTATGTGAGAGTGTGTAAATCTATCGGAGACTACAGTTCTTCCATTTCATGGCTACGAACAGTGTAAATATGTTGCTTCATTTCAATATTATTATTATTATTATTATTATTATTATTATTATTATTATTAGTGTACAGCTTTTCCTGAGTTGCAAAACTACCTCAGGGATTTGGAGGAAGGGGGCCAGTGATATCAGAGGCTAATCTGCACTTTGGACAGCCAACTGCTGCTGCTCACAGGAACCCTTTCCCCGCAGCTCAGCTCCTTTGTTTGCAGGGGGCTTCCAACATGACTTTGTTGCTCCAGGAATGTTTTGTTTACATGCCATCTAAGTCATGAGGCGGGTTCTTCATGCAGAGGAGAAGATGGGCAAAGAAATGAAGAGATTATCGGGCTACTCCCCATGTCCAGAACAGAAAGGACAGTTGAATGGCAATGAGAAAATGCAAAGGGCCAATATTTTTTATTTATTCTCTTCTGCCACTGGCAGGGTTGCTTGGGACATCCTGTTCTCACCCTGACGACGACGACGACGACTATGATAGCTTAGTGGATTCTTCTGACATCTATGCATGAGAGGAACTTAAACCCTATTTCTTTTCAGATGGCTTTGAATTCCTGGAAATTGTCAAGCAGGTTGCTAAAGACAATACCGACAACCCTGAATTGAGCATTGTGTGGATTGACCCAGACGACTTTCCTCTGGTGAGTACGATGGCCTGGCGTTATTGTCATTTTGTTGTAATTTTCCCAGTGCTCCAGATAGATTCATAGGCCCTCTCCTATCTACTTCTACAACGGCAAATCTCCTAGAGATGAACTCTGGCACGGAAAGTACCATTCTGCCTGCTGTACTTGGCTCAAATTAACCCTTACTTTCGGGAATGTGTTGGTGGAGACAAAGGAGGAAAGGGAAAGAAAATATTGAACGAGAAATGGAGAACAACAGCCCAAGTCTTACAAAAATAACACACACATTTGGATGGCAACCTCACTTCTTTCCCTCTAGTCTCCCCCTTGTCAGGCCCCATTATTTATTTGGGTGAACTTGGATTTGTGCACCGCTTAATAAATCACCATATTTATATGAAATGCTTCCCTTTTCTTTTGCTCCTACAGCTCATTGTGTACTGGGAAAAGACCTTCAAGATCGACCTATTCAAGCCACAGATTGGTGTGGTCAATGTCACAGATGTGAGTATCAGCAAGTTCACGTACCTGGTAGCTTTAGGTTCAAGGAAGAGACAAACTGACATGGGGCCTATCCAAAGTCCAAAAACTGGATTTCTTCGTTTGGCCCACCCATACTCTTCTCTTCTTCCAGGTATCCCACTGCAGTATACTACTAGGAAGTCCTCTGCCAACTTAAGTCTTGCTTATTTCAGAGACAGAACTATAGTTGCGTGCTGAGGATGATCATATACATATTCAGACTCAGAAGTGGTGTCCCACTTATGGTTGTGGTGGCGCCAACCCTGATCCATCTTTGATAGCTTGTAAGTCAGTTCAGTAGCAAGTGGGGGGAGGAGGAAAGCCTGCTAATTCCCAGTTATGGCATCTTTCCTTTGATTCATGAAGTCAATAAAGTGGTACAAAAATTCAGATACAGTTGTCCCTCGGCTCCTGTACGCCTTGGGAGTTGAACGTTTTGGCTCCCGAACCATCAGAAACTTGGAGTGTTTTGGTTTTCAAACGTTCTTTCAGAAGCCGAATGTCCGATGGGGCTTCTGCGGCTTCTGATTGGCTGCAGGAGCTTCATGCAGCCAATCAGAAGCCGTGCTTTGGAAGTCAAACGTTTCACAAGTCGAACTTCAGAATAAGTTAGACAAGATTCTTGCCTTGCGTAATTGATTCTAAGAGCTAAATTTGAGCTTTGAAATCTCTTAAGGACAGAAATAAAACTGGCTGAATATTGTAAAACATTCTGTATTGCAGTCAGCCTCTGCCCCTTAGAGAAGCACTAGCAGTGAGATTAGCAAACTGCCCATAGGTGTTCCCCGGTTCAAGTGGAAGACATGAGGGAGGCACAGAAAACTCAGTGCTGTCATGAGTATGCATGCAGTCTGAAGAGGAGCAGCCCAGAAAAAGCGTTATCTGCTTGATTCTGTCAATTGCTCTTAATTTGAAAAGCAAACATTTATTTCAGCAATTTGGCAGAGCACTGTTCTGTCAGGAGTGAGATATCTTGTTCAAACTATTATAACTGACTATAGGAACCACCAAACTAAAGAGGGCAGTCTTGTATTTCTGTTTGCAAATTGTGTTCTTACACCTGCTAAATTTTTAAAGGTAACGGTAAAGGTACCCCTGCCCGTATGGGCCAGTCGTGTCCGACTCTAGGGTTGCGCGCTCATCTCCCTCTAGAGGCCGGGAGCCGGCGCTGTCCGAAGACACTTCCAGGTCACGTGGCCAGCGTGACGAAGCTGCTCTGGCGAGCCGGCACCAGCGCAGCACACGGAAATGCCGTTTACCTTCCCGCTTATAAAGCGGTACCTATTTATCTACTTGCACTTAAGGGTGCTTTCGAACTGCTAGGTGGGCAGGAGCTGGGACCGAATGACGGGAGCTCACCCCGCTGCGGGGATTCGAACCACCAACCTTCTGATCGGCAAGTCCTAGGCTCTGTGGTTTAACCCACAGCACCACCCGCGTCCCATTTTATGTGCATATAACCATGCTACCCCCCCGCTAAGAAATATCTTCTTATTTTTTAAGTAAACTTTTGAAACGCCAATCTACTAAGGTGTTCTCGAGGTCCAGCAAAGCATAGATTGTTTCATGGAGGCTGTCGGGGGGGTTAAATGAAGAATTTCCACCTGGGGACAGTGGGAAAGTCTGGGGAAGGGGAGAGCAAAGGAGTGTGGTGAGGTGCTCACATGGGCAGGGGTGTGGCTGGGGTCCTGTGACAACTACAAAAAGGAATGTGGTGCGGAGGGAAATTCAACTTTTATTTCTATTCATTGTAACTTTCTATGTATGTATTGCTATGTATTGTTCCATGCACATCTCAGAGGGCTGATTCTGCAAATACGGTACTTATCATAGCAAAAGTCCAGTGAGGATGAACTGGGCTTACTTCAGAACAGTTTAAGGGCCAGTGCTTAGAGCAAAAGCAGTGCAAGGGGGAGGAGTCATAGAATGGTAGAATTGTAGAGTTGGAAGGGATCTCAAGGGTTATCTAGTCCAACCCCCTGCAATGCAGGAATCTCAGCTAAAGCATCTATGACAGATAGCCAAAAGGAAAGTTGGACTCTCACTGCTTACCCTTCCCTCAGCTGAGGAGAAAACAACTAAAGGAATTGGAAGGTGGTACGCCGTGGTCTAAACCACTGAGCCTCTTGGGCTTGCCGATCAGAAGGTCAGCGGCTCGAATCCCTGCGATTGGGTGAGCTCCCATTGCTTGGTCCCAGTTCCTGCCAACCTAGCAGTTTGAAAGCACATCAAGTGCAAGTAAATAAATAGGTATCGCTCCAGCGGAAAGGTAAACGGCGTTTCCGTGCGCTGCTCTGGTTCGCCAGAAGCGGCTTAGTCATGCTGGCCACATGACCCGGAAACTGTCTGTGGACAAACGCCAGCTGACTTGGCCAATAAAGTGAGATGAGCTCCAAAACCCCAGTCATCCACGACTGGGCCTAATAGTCAAGGGTCCCTTTACCTTTTAACACCTCTCATTATACACATAATTGGACAGATCAGGATTTAAATGTTTGGCCCAATCTCCTGCTATTTTACATGAAGCAAATCTTCATTTTTCTTTCTATACTGCCTTTTCTTTTAGGCTGATAGTGTCTGGATGGATATCAGAGATGATGATGACCTCCCAACAGCTGAGGAATTGGAAGATTGGATAGAGGATGTGCTTTCTGGGAAGATAAACACTGAAGACGATGATGTTGATGAAGATGATGAAGATGAAGATGATGATGACGACGACGATGACGACGACTAGGTTATGGCACTTTGAAAGCATCCGGACATTAAATTTATATTCCTCAAGATGTTATGCCTCCCAGTGTTCTCCCTTAAAGGGAAGACATTTGTATTTAGGACTTCCAAAGTCTGTTTCTAAGGGTCACTGAAGGCTTGCTGCCTTGTTTTCTTTCCTTTGTACCCATCTCCAACATATTTCCTATTCTAACTTCCAAAAGCTGTTTCCCAAGCATAAGACAATAAAAAAGGTGACTGCATGGCATTTTTGCTCTCTGCGGATCTGTTTATTTGTAATAGCAGCAGAAAAAAGCATGGAATTATCCCAGTGGCAAGAAGGATAATTATTTACAAGGGGCTGAGAGCTTCTTGGATTATTGCAAAAAGATCTTAATGTTTTGGGTTGAGCTTTGCTCAACTTGTATTTTTAAAACAAGCTCTCAGGGTGAACCCAAGGAGAATAATCAAGCAGACTTTGTAGGATACCTTTTTAAGAAACCACTGCTATGGCCCCCTTAGGTAAAGGTAAAGGGACCCCTGACCATTAGGTCCAGACATGGACCACTCTGGGGTTGCGGCGCTCATCTCGCTTTATTGGCCGTGGGAGCCGGCGTACAGCTTCCGGGTCATGTGGCCAGCATGACTAAGCCGCTTCTGGCGAACTAGAGCAGCGCACGGAAACGCCGTTTACCTTCCCGCCGGAGCAGTACCTATTTATCTACTTGCACTTTGACGTGCTTTCGAACTGCTAGGTTGGCAGGAGCACGGACCCAGAAACGGGAGCTGACCCCATTGCGGGGATTCGAACTGCTGACCTTCTGATCACAAGCCCAAGAGGTTCTGTAGTTTAACCCACAGCACCACCCGCGTCCCCCTTACTTCATTGTAATTCTCCTGATTTGAATGATTAGAACTTCTGGCGGTTCCCTCATTGCGAGAAGCAAAGCTACAGGGAACCAGGCAGAGGGCCTTCTTGGTGGTGGCGCCCGCCCTGTGGAACGCCCTCCCATCAGATGTCAAAGCGATAAATAACTACCTGACATTCAGAAGACATCTTAAGGCAGCCCTGTTCAGGGAAGTTTTTAATCTGTGATATTTTACTGTATCTTTGGTTTCTATGGAAGCCGCCCAGAGTGGCTGGGGAAACCCAGCCAGATGGGCGGGGTACAAATAATAAATAATAATAATAATAATAATAATAATAATTATTATTATTATTATTATTATTATTATCAGGCTATTTACACTGTATTGTTAGTATTATCAGTTCTGCCGTTATCTGTATTGTTAGCTGTACTGAGCCAACTGCAGATTAAAACGAAGCTCTGAAAATTTAAAAAGCAGCTTTGTCTACTAGCTAAGCATAAAATGAGTTAAAGTAAGTGAAGAATGAATAAGAGACACATAAGGATAAAGTCATTGTGCTTAGATGCAAAGCTATGCACCTTGTTTTTCTTATAAATCTATAAGCCTGATTCTCACTGCATAGACAGCGCATGGAAAGGAGAGCCCAAAACATTATGGCACCTGAGGCAAACCACAAAATGGCACCCTCTGCCAGGGAAGAAGTGGTGCGTGAATAGCTTCATCAGGACAAAAGGGGAATAAAGATCTACAGTGGTGCCTCGCAAGACGAAAAGAATCCGTTCGGCGAGTCTCTTCGTCTTGCGGTTTTTTCGTCTTGCGAAGCAAGCCCATTAGCGGCTTAGTGGATTAGCGCTATTAGCGGCTTAGCGGATCAGCTGATAAGCGGCTTAGCGGATCAGCTGATAAGCGGCTTAGCAGATCAGCTGATAAGCGGCTTAGCGGATCAGCTGTTAAGTGGCTTAGCGGCTTGGGGAAAAGGGGGGGGGGAGGGGGAAAAACCTGCAGGAACTCGCAAGACATTTTCGTCTTGCGAAACAAGCCCATAGGAAATTCGCTTTGCAAAGCACCTCCAAAATGGAAAACCCTTTCGTCTAGCGGGTTTTCCGTCTTGCGAGGCATTCGTCTTGCAGGGCACCACTGTACATTGGAAGAGATGAGCAACACCTCCTATTCACCAAGAGGTAGAATGCGGATCTGTGTGCTGCCAAGGAGATAGCAGACCCGGCCTTCGAGGAGTGTGCCACAGTTGTCACTGCCACCAGAGGCGCCAACTTACGAAGCAGAAGGGGGGGCGTGATGTCACCCACGTGGTGTCACATCACAATGTCAGAAGCAGCTGGGGCCTGTTTCCATGGCAGCCACAGGAGGCAGTGGCCGTGGAAACCTCTCCACGCTCAGCCTCCTCCACCCCTGATGGCTTGGAACATTGGGGAGGCCTTCCCCCCCCAAAAAATGGGGGGGCCCAACATAGTCAGGGGCGTCACAAGATGGCACCCCTGACTGCCATCACGGCAGCAGCAGGTTGTGCATTTCTAGGTGGATTTATCTGTTGCCCGTGTGGATTTGGCCACCTGAAGCGGTCACTTCCTCTTGCCTCATGCGTGGGCCGGCTCTGGTTTTGCTCCTCCACCAAAATCGGAAAATATACTGGGCTCCCTGCAAGCTAGGAACCTTTGGCATGGGCAGGAGTCCCCTGGCTCCGTTGGGGACTTTTCCCATAAGGTTCCTAGTGAAGCAGGTGGGAGTGACCTCCATTCTGATCTTGGTGGGGGAGTGAGAAGATACAAGTCTCCCCTTCATGGCCTTCAGAGTCAGAATTGGGCTCTGCCACTCCTGCAATTTGTTAAGGAAAAACCAGATTCCAACTGAACAGTAGGAAGAGCTTTCTGATCCTTAACCTATTAAAAAGGACTGAACTCACAATGTGGTTGTGCAGAACAATTGAAAAAGACAAGGGGGGAAAACCCACCTGTGTGGGTGAATTTACAGGCAATGCAATACTGATTTAAGGTGTCTTCCTTATTGCAATCCTGTCCTTTTGAGGCCCATGGGCCATGATGCCCTTTATTTGCCCCCCCCAAAAAACCTCATTGATTGTTGACTGCTGTTGATATATCACCTTTTAATATCATTTGCTGCTTGACAAACATAGCAACCCGCAGTACTGTAAACAGCCTGAAGTATGAGGCAGTATACAAGTTAAATAAATAAAAAATAACAGGGGGCCAAGCTAGACAATACTCTGCAAGATGCAAACTCAGTTTCTCAATGCTGCTTTTTCGTACTGACTTGCTGCTATGGAGGGCTGTGATTCTGATTGTAACAGCCTTTTGCTGTTGCAATTTGATTGCTCCAAACTGAACGTAACATCGCACCATAAAATGCAGGAAGGAAAAGCTTTTGGGCGTCGACCAGGGGAGTGACTGAGAGGGTGCTGAAAGACTGGCCGGCATTTATCTTGGCCTGAAATGTGAGTGTGCTCAGGTTGCTGCCCTTTCCTGGTAAATAAGAGAGACAGCCTAAGAGGGCATCAGTCTCTCCCAAGCACATGGTGTGACACTGCAATATGCAGCATTTCAGCAATTCTCATATTAATTGCCCATGGAACACATGGAGAAATTAAGGGAGTCTTTTCTACCCACCCCAAAGCTACCCTTGAAGAAAACCACTGCAGCTATGATCTGCTCTTCTGAAATCTGGTAGGGTCCATGGCTCAGAAGGCACAGGTTTCATCAAATTGTCTCCAAAATTAAATGATAAATGTTTCTTTTTTCTTAAATGAAAAAAAGAGTTGAAGGTGTTCAGTCCCCAAGCCCCTGGACATGTTTGTTCATTACTTGTCATGCTTAATCCACTCTGGAGGGACTGCTATGCCTGCCTATTTCAAAACGGGGCCAGGGATTGACTGCTGCATTTTTTATTTCCCATTATAGGGAATGAGGTGAAACAACTACATTTTTTTACAAAACCGCTTTAGACCAAAACATGAGTCAGATTGGACAGACTTCAAACAGTTGCTTTCCAAAGTGATGGATACAGACCCAATGTTGTGGCTGGTTTAACACCCCAAATAAGGAGGGTGATCAAAGATCCATTTTATACCTCACCTAGAGCATTGCACAAGGAAAGTAAAACTAAACGCCAGAGGAAGAATTCAGCACAAACATTTCTACTTGTCTGATGGAACAAGCAGGGGCGGAGGAAGGGGGTGCGGTGGGGGGGTCCGCCCTGGGTGTCACCTCTGAGAGGGGTGACAAAATGCCGGGTGGCACTCACTGCAGGGCCTGCAGTGCACACGGATCTCCTGAGAGTGACGCGGTGGCTTGGGCGCCTGCAGGCTCCGCGCTGCCCCAAACGGTCCGCCCGTTGCCTCCCCCTCCGCTGTAGGGCGGCTGAGTGGGAGGAGGCAGGCAGACTCCTCGGAGGCCTTGCGGAGCATCCTGTCCCCATAGGCCACTGGCCCCACCCCGGGCACAGGGCATGCACACCGCTCCAGGAGCCCCATCGGTTTGCTCCGCCTCTGAGAACAAGCTGGCCTCTCCTCCCTCTGTGTGCTGTTCTAGGGGGGGTTTCCTTCTGACACCCCCCAAGCCAACTGCAGGGACGCAGGAGGAGGTGTGGGGAAGCAGTAGCAGAAGTCCTTGTGCAGGCTTCTGCTAGCAGGTCCTATGAGCTTAATCCTGCCCCAATAATTTGCACAAGTGCAGCACTTGTGCACTCCTCTAATCTCTCTTGCGCAATTGTTCATGGAACAGCAATAACAGCTACTTTGCTTTTGGTGTTTGTTGAGCCCAGCACAACACTAACTTTCCAGAAGGAAAACAAGCTCCATCTACTGAACAAAGGAAATGCCAACGCCACAAACATTAAAATTTCCAATTCCGGTTTATTTCAAATTAACTGTACAAATATGCAAAGTGTAAAAGGGTTTCAATTTTAAAAACAGCTATCAAGAACCAGTTTCATTACAAACACTTGTTCATGTTTGACACACAGTACATTCAGTGTTACAGGCAATTAGGAATTCCACTTAATTTACTTCAATCCACAATTAGAAAACAAAAAAAAGGAAGATCACACCGTATATATATTTGACATTAAAGTTACGTGTGCAGAGAAGCTGTCTTAAAAAAAAATACCAGGGACAAATAGACTGTCATACTTAATACAATTTGTACAGAAAAAGGTTGTCAGGCTGAACAGTGCACAGTGATCAAGGGAGGGGAGTGTTCAGCAGAAAATACCTGCTCCCAATACACAATAATGCTGGATTAAATTAGGTAACAACAGGCACTGAGGAGAATTACAATACTTCACAGTTAGGTCTGTGTAAGCAGCAGACCAAAGCAGCCAAGTGAGTCAAGTGTGGTTTCCACATGTTTGTTGCAGTTGGGGAAAAGCTGGTGGCCTCACGTCAAAACATCTGGAGAAGCTGACATTGTCTGTCTCCCCCAAGGACTGGTCAGCACCAGCAAAGCGAGTTTTTGGTTACCACAGCAGCCAGTGTGTTTGAGCATACTTTAAGAACCCCTGTATCTGACCCACATCTGATAATAGCTATTTTATGAACAATATGGATAGGCTTATGGCATGACATTATTCACACAGTAGTTGCTGCTTGGTAATTTGGTGTAATTTGTGAAATCGGTGACCGTGTGTTAACGGCTGCCATCGGCTGCCATTTAAGCAGCATATTAATGGAGTTGATCCCATCATTTCAAAGCCATTGTTTCTCATGCCATTAATGTAAATGATGAGCCTCAAAGAGGCTGGTGGTTGGGTGTGAAGTCTAACTTCCATGAAAGGGAACTCATGGAGTCTTTTGTGACAGGGAAACCTGAAACCACCAAGGGACATGCATGCAGTCACCTCAGGAAGATGCAGGGCATGTTCACATGGAGGTGTGTAAACTTCCACATGGGTTCTGCACCAATTTCTGTGATAGTGCTGTTTCCAAGAAGTGCCACTAACACAGCAGAAATCGCTGTGTTGGCATATACAGCACTCTGCGTGAAGGCACCGATTCACACAGATAATGTCTGCCACAAAACATTGCTTGACTGCTGGCCATCGCTCAAGATGACCATATTATTGGGATCCCAGTTGTGTGTGTTTGTCCTGGTCCCAATTTTGAGCATTATTCAGAATGCATATGGCTGTTTCGCTTAAGTTAATTTCCTATATATCTCTCTTCTACAACAAGCACATGAATTGTTGCTACTCCCCAACTTGTGAGATCCTGTGGCAAAGTAAATAGGGTTGCAGCCCCGAATACATGTGTGGTGTTTCTAAGTGGAAAGAAAGGACAGTGTAGGGAACTGCGGCAGGTGTGACGTAGAAATTAAGGAATAAATGTCAACACCATATGAAACAAAACCTTCCCCTCCTCCATGTCTCCCTCCAATCTGTACATTCATTTTCCTGTCCAGGCAAACACCTTGTATGCCAAATGGACAGGATGCCCAAATCGTTTTGGGAATTCAGACTACAGTTCCCTGCTCAAAGTCAGTTTTCAGTGTCAGCTATATTTGGTTTTTCATAGGTGGGATGAGGGTGGTTACACTAATCTGTTCACACAAGAACTAACTCAGACAGAACATTTTTTTGTAACGGTTATGGACTCAGTCACATAACCCTACAAAGCAACACATAGATCTGTGGGCTCACTGGCTATGCACACCTCCCCATAGATGCATGTAATTTCCACCACATGATCTCCCCACCCCCAACACCCCCAATACCAAATCAGATTCATGGTCAGAGAGGTCACCACAGCAGGTATAAAGACAGCCACAGAAGGAAAACACTATCGGGGGTACAGCCCTAAGTTTTAACATATGAAAAGCAGCACAAGCAAATCACTGACAATGGACAGTGGTGTTCCCACACAGAAAAACAACCCATCACATTTGCTTTGTCAGCACGTATCAATGAAACAGGGATCCAGCCTTTGGGCAGTCTGCACTATGCAGCAGAAAGCAAGTTGTCGGCTGCAAACTGACCAGCTGGTCTTAGGTAAGAAGGCACCCAAATCACAGTGGAAGCGAACAAGGGCCAATGTGGAATTACAGTTGCAGCATGGGAACTGCTTACGAGTGGTCAAGTCTTACGCAGCACTTGTGAACGACTGCATCCATGCCCACGTCAAAGAAGCGAGTGGCAGGGCCACTTCCCATGGCAAAGTTGCCATCTCCCAAGGGAAGGTAGCATGCCATCCACCAGCCCACCAGGTTCCTGGATATAGATTTTACTGGTTTAAGGAGGAACGTGACCACACCAAAGCTCACAGTGGTAACATTACATCAGCCCAGAGTCAAAAAGCCCCAAAAGCTTTACACAACATTGAAAAACATACCAGCTACACTTATGACCAAGAATTATTTTTAAAGAAAAGGATTTTTAAGTGAAACTGGAAGAGGAGTTTTCTATTCGCTCTAGCCCTCTGGGATTCAACTGCATGAAGTTCATATTCGTAAAAACTGCATGGTTTAAATGGACATCACAAAGCAGCAATATGATAAGTCTCCCTTCCAGAAAAGCTCTGTAATTTTACTGCTACTGTATTACTGTCGGTATGGCATATTTGATGTCTAAAACACACTTTTTTTTTTGCAAGGATTGATCACAACTTTGTTGCAACAATGTCCTTTTGGTGTTACAAACAAGGGATGGAGGCACCAAGAAAATGAGAGAGTGAAGTGGTTTGTCTAGTGAAACACACACTCAGCTCTGGCAGACGGAAAAAAGACAACCAGAGAGCCCCCAGCCACCCACATTCTTTCAAACTTTGCAGATCTCAAAAGAATGCAAAAGTAAATATACCCAGCAAATAAGGAGAGGTTTGTCCTCTCATCCAGGTTCAAGCAGCTAAGGTGTTAGAACAGGCAATAACTTTCAACTGAGCACATACTGGAGAGTTCCTTTCAACAACAACAAAAGTTATAGCATTCTAAATCAGAGGGTGCAGATTAGAGCTAAAGGAAAACCCCAATTCCAAAGCAACTAATGTTGCTTCTATTTGGTTCTTTCATACATTTTTTACATTTCACAAGCATTTGTCACCTAAGAGTACAAAAGAAGGTTAAGAATGTCAACATTTCCTGAGCAAATAACCTCCAAACTTTAGGGAACTGGAGAAGGGGGAAAATATAAGGTAACTAGTGCTTGAAATAAACTCCTCTGCAGCAAGCAAGCTACAGACCTCTTTGGCTCTGAATTCACACTCACACGTCAATGTGACATTCCCTTCCAGTTAAGATGGTATCAGGCAACCCCCCCCCAACCCTAAACAGTTTAATGGAATTCATTTTTAGGAAGTGGTCACCCAGCTTCAGCAGTTTCCATAAAATGAGTTTGTAGCAATGAAGACACCAGACAGGGCTGTCATTTCCTTCATTAAAAACCATTAGGTATGTTCCAATTTAAAGAGACAGAAAGCACTACCGCTCCTTAAATAAAACACACACAAGCTAAACTGATTAGCATGACACTCAGCTGAAGAAGTAGAAGCATGAAATCAATCTTATTAAGAAGAAATCTCATTGGTGTACCCCCCTGCTATTCCCACCCCCTTTGAATGACTTGGCTACCTCATTTAAAGCCCCTGCAGAAATTGAAGAGGTTATCAAACACACATCCACAGCAGAAAGCTCTTTTTCAGCTTTGAGAAGGACAAGTGTCACAATGCATAGATGTCATTCATGGCTTGAAGCCCCAAACACGGAGTTCAAACCAAACTATTTAGCTATGGCTCCAAATTCAAATAAGGCCTTGAAGGTGTGATTAGGGCCTTGTTAGCTTGGGATATGAGTCTGTTCTTTCTACTCACACTCTATTATTCTGCCTCGGCATGGGAAGTTTGGATCCTTTGCTATGTTTCAGCCAGCCAGGAAGTCCTCAGCTTGGAATACCACCTTCCGGCTCTGCTCAATTTAATGTGCCATCTAGGATATTCAGATTTAGACCAAGAATTTACAGACCGATTCAAAAAGGCTTCTAAAAATTATATGCAATGTGTCACCGGCAATGTTTTTTACACAACTGTGCATGTTGGAAAACAAATCTGCCAGATTAAGAAATGTGTGTGCTATTTGTACAGAGCATTAACAGAGACCAAAAACCCCCACAAATGGCAGTGTGGAGCAGTATAGATCAGTAAATCCGTACTGGAAACATGTTTTAATAATTAAAGAAATGTTAAGAAATTAGTAGTTATCTAACAGGTACTGTGAGGAAGAATCAAAGATTAATTGGCCGATTTGTTATTGCTAGATATAGTATTTTTACCAAAGTTTTAGAAAAAAACAGTCTGCTTCCTGATGTGAATGAAAAGTTGAGGAAAGTGTGGCAGGGAGCCTCAAATAATTAATTAACATGTTGTAGGCATTGGTGGAATGGGAAAATACACTGAACTTGAGAGTGTGTATGAGTTTTTGAATAAGCAAGCAAGCATTGGCCTCATTTTCTTAATTATTGGAACACCTGAAGAAGACACATGCCAAGCGGTGTTAGCTACGGCTCACCATTATGAAGGATCTATCTGGAGTGAACAATTTGTGGTAGTATTATGTTTACAGGACTACTCCTTCTGTTAAGTGTTAGGGTTTATCTGATTATCTATTTGCATATCCGTAGAAAATAAACTAAGATTAGAAGAAACCCTCATCAAACAAGAGCAGATGCCAGCAAACCTGGAAACTAGGATGGAGTAGTACCAACAGTACCACAATGGCCAAGGAAACATTCAGGGATCCACCAAAATGGAGCTGTGAAATAACCAGAATGACAACCAAGTTGCCCCCACTCCCCTTCCCCTTCCCCGGGTTTTCCACACACTGGAGAGCCAGGGCTTGCCCTCTCCTACATGCAGAGTGACAGGGCTGGTGCAAAAACCAGTCACCTCCCACCCATTCTCCATGGCTGAGAACAGCAACTCCAGTGCAGGGGAAAAGACAGCAGAGTGGCAAATGCATGAAGTCCTTCTGCCTTGCCGAGTGGATGAAGGCTTGTGGGGTTTTTCACTTGCTTCAGGCACTGGAGATACTCAGAAACAGTAAGAAAATTGCTGCTTTCGAAAATGAAGTGAGAGGTTGGGGTATGACTGAGGACTTACCAGGATAAAAGCATCAGTGGCAACCGCAGCTGACTCCCACCGTCAGCTGAGTGATGGGGCTCCTGGAAACGTTCAATGCAGCTTGGTTTCAAATGCCAAGTAACTGTCTGCATCTCGGAAAGTATTCCCTGCTCTGAATCTAAGATTCCCCTCCCCTGTAGGCATGTGCTGGTAAAGAGACTTGAAATTCTTATTCTTCTCCGGGGGAATAGAAAACCCTTTTAAATAGGAAATACGCCCCCCCACACAATCAAATTGGTCAGACTCCAGTAAACTCCACACTCTTCTCAAACATTCTGCAACTGCATAAATATATATAAGGGAGAGGGAGTAATGAACAAACCCTTGAAAGGTTAGAAAAATAGATTAAGAGAGATCTACACACAAGGAAAGAAGAGGGGTGCTTAACCCAGTAGGGCAGGTGTATAGCTTTAGGAGGCTGAAAGGAATGAAAGCCATTATGACAAACCTATTTATGTACCAGACACACACCATTGGTCATTATTCAAACAGCTACAAAACAGGGTGCTGGTGGGGGGAAACTAACTTTGTCAATCATTGGAAAGGTAGAGTTATGTAGATGCAATTCCCTTCAAAATACATAAATTACCTTATTTCAGAAGCAGAATGTTCTTCCCACATCAGATAGTGCCCAACAGCAATAACTGAAAATCCCATTCACAGAAGCTCAGTTCTGGCATCCTAACAAACCATGGGAAGGAAGCTTTAACCATTTTAATACAATGCAATGTCTGCATTGACAAATCACAATTGAAGGCATCTCTTCCCTTCCAGAAGCTGGGGCAGTATATGCAACATGGGAATGAATTTATATACTGAATGCTGGAGAACTGAAAGCGAAGGCAAGTGGGCTGCTTCAAACCGTGAACTGCCTACCATATGTTTGGAAGTTCAAACCACAGTTTTCAGTTCCGTAAACCATGGCTTTGTATAAGGTTTGAACTGAGCCACAGAGATGACTGCCAAGAGCCAAGCAAGCTTATGAGAGTTTGTGAAAAGCTGTTTGTTGAGGCATACAGAGGCAGTCTGGGGTGGAACAGAAGTACCACATACACACCAGGAGATCTAAGGCAGGGTGGCAGGCAGAAGCAGAACACTACATGGGCTTACAGGCCTCTGCAGTGTACATGAACCAATGAACATGCCCAGCCCAATCCGTGAGCTCTTCAGATCTGTCAAAAGAGACCCTCCTCCACTCTCTTTCCAGATAAGTGTGGACGGTCCATCGTCTGTTGCGTTTCAAGCTGAACAAAAATGAAGCAACACCCCCCCCCAAAAAAACCACACACCTGAAAGCATGAAGTCAGAAATTACCTTCTCATCATCTAGACATGTTTATGGCCTCTAAGCTAGACTGATGTTTCAGACTGCAAGCGAAGGGCAAACTTATGACATTTGGGGTCTACAAACTCCTCTGAGAGTTTGATAAATGGAATTTTCTTCACATTAACAACAAGGCTGAAGTCCAAGCACTTGAGGACGAACACAATACCATCTCTTAATCCTTTTGTAACAGCTTCCTCACTAATCAGCGTCCAATGTTTGGAGACCCAACGATCTTTGTTGTACTGCAGGGTTGGGCCTGGACTGAGGTATCGTTCCAGAAAAGCCTAGAGAAAAGCAGTTGGGAAAAGAAAGAAGGGAAAATGAGGTCCAGTGTTGTCCAGTAACTTTTCAGCTCAAAAAATACAACTGCCAATTTAATTTGATTATACAGGACAATGTCCCTTGTAGTTTCGTCTAGTCCCCTTTCCAGGTCTCTATGTTATCTGCCATAAGCAAAGGAAGACTTTGAAGTTTTAGAGGAACTACAAAAGCAGTATCACTCAGGCCCAATGAAATGAGCTGCTCTGCCAACAGCGCAGGATCGAGGTCATTTTCTCCACACCAGATCCATGTGACCAGCAGCCCCTCGCCCTTCCAACTCTTTACTGAAGGGCCCTATCCTTGACTTGCAGAACTCTGTTGAGCAAAAGCAAAGACAGCTGACAAAATACCGGCTGGGAAGCAAAGGGCATTGGCTTACACACCTGGAAGAACAAGTTATGCTTTCAGGTGCTTGCTCGATACCATTTCTATTTTATTCAGTGCAAACACTGGGGTGTGGCAGAGAAACTCTGCCAGAAGCTTGTTGAGAACTCACTGCTGTGAAGAGCAGAGCCAATAAACTGTTCCCATGCACACTAAAACTCCTGGTAATTATCCTGGTTAGATCACTTAGCAGATGGACGGACTCAAGACAGGAAGCTGAAGAATAGCCACTCCATTGTGAATGTAGAGCCCAAGGGCAAAACTGTAAAGAGGACATTAATATCAGGGTTGCTATCTAGAACTTGTGGTTCTGTGTGCCTACAGAGACACCTGGAAATGCACCTGTCCATAATGGCAGCAGAATCTGGAGATTTCTAGGAGTGATAAGGCGTTTGCCCATGTGCAGATGACGCTCTGTAATGAGGCAAGATGGAAGGCAGAAAACGCTGCAAGCAAGCAAAGGGAAATTTGTGACTGCACTGTTCAGCTGTGCTTCAATCTTCCGTGCCATTTGCTCAATCTCTATAAGCCAGGGTGGCTGATAACCACTCACCTGTGAATATGAATTGTTCCCAGATGAGCGCCTACTCTCCCTCCTACGAAAAGAGAAGGGAGCAGCCCCTCCCATGCTGCCCTCAGGGCTGTGTTCCAAAAGCTACCTGTGGAACTGTCTTATCTTCTCATCTGCCTTTTCAGAGGGCAGGCTGAGAGCAGCCCTCGTGTGCTATCTTTAGCACCCAGTAGCATCTTTTCTTAAAATGGGAAGCGGGGGGGGGTTGATATTCAGGAGATATTCTGATGGCAGAATGAAGGAACCATCTCTGGGAAATTGGGAGGGGCACAAAAAAAGAGGAAGAGATACCGTTCCACAGGAAGTTTCACAGCACAACCATGTTTTCTTCCCTCCTTTCCCAAAAACCAAAAGCTCCAGCAAACACCAACGCTATCTAGCATGTAGCCCTAGAGCAGTGTTTGAAATTAGCCAGACACCAGGCACAGTTTGACTATTGGCCACTTGCAACCTATCTCCACCATCTGGAGGTGCATGCCTGGGGGTCATTTAATCTTGACTTGTTTTCACACACCAATACCACATCCTGTGGAATTCTATCAGTTACATTCTATCTGCACAATCAGAATGAATTTCAAGAACCAAAATGCTGCTTCTGTGCAGCCTGAGCAGCAGCAGTGAACAATATTACAGTTAATTGTTGTAGCTTGTTTTCCCTTACTCCACTCCACTGCTCTGTTCACAGTTGTGAATAATGTTCTTACATTAAGAATGTTCCATGTCACCATTAAGAAAAAGACATAGGAATATGCCAATATATATATGGACAGTCACTGGATAAAGTTCTCAAAGTTCTTAACCTAGCTCAAGGGAGTCATCTGAACGAGCCAAATGTTTAACTGACAATTAATCACAGTCAGTCCATCATTTGAAAAATAAGATTTTAGAGCCGTATTGCCCCAAAACGCCAACCAGACATTCAGTTTTGGCAACTGCAACCCTGGTTTATGAAGTGATTTGGCCCCTAGCTTATATCTCTGAGCTTCTAACACTGCCTTAGAGATGCTATACAAAGTTTGGGGCTTCCAAGTGAGAAAGCCTGACTCCTTCCGTATTCTTCACACAAAGAAAGGAGGAAGGAATCAGGAGGTGCTCTCTCACTTGGCAGAGAAACCTCCTGGAAGCAGTTTGAGGGGCTCTCTTGCAGCGAAGAAGGCCCAAGAGCAGAGGAACCCACACTTTTGGACATTGTCTCCCTATGGAGCAGGAAGGCCTTCGCTTCAGGCTCAACACAACCCAGCTGACACGGGGACTGCCAGCAGGCAAAACAAGGACGTGCACAGCTTGGCACTGTGCAAGGCAGCAGAATCCTAATGTTTGCAACCCCCTTTGTGACTCCCTTCTTGTTCTCTAGAAACAAACCCAAGGGGGGGGAGTAGGGTACCAAGTGTGGGGATGTGGTCAGCAAAGGGAAAAGGGTGTTCCTAAGTGAGCAGAGCAAGGGATGGCCAATTATCCCGTAACACTGAATTTCATAAAATGAATAAATGAAGACTTTTGCACACAAAAAAAGTAGAATTCAGCAACCCTGTCCCTACTGGGTGTCTACACACTTTCAAGCATATCCTTGCAACCTGTGGCAATGGTTAGCAATGTGTAAAAGAAAGCTGAGATGCTCAGACAGCTGAATTCTGTGCCAATAGTGGCCTTCCTGCAGTACCTTTGGTGTCATGTTGTTGGCAATGCAGAAGGCCAGATGTTGCAGGATGCTCTCCATGGTATGGTAGTGCTGCTGCCTTGTAGTGCGGAGGTACTTCTGCAGCACTCTTGCCATGGAGGGGAAGATGGCTTGAGCTGCCTCGCGGGGATCCATCACGTCACCTGGGGCTTTCGGCTGCTCCTCTGTCTGAAGGCGCTTAATGTGGGTGAAAGCTTCTTCAACTGCTACCACAAGCCTGCATGCCAAAGGACATGAACAAGGATTAACATTCAGGGTAAACTGAACTAAAGCAATGTGGTCCAGCTTGCTTTGCATAATGTTCCCAACATTATAGGGGCTGCCCATCCACAGCAGTACTTTCATCTGATGCTTATCTGTATGGACAGCTAACCTCATCCAAATGATATGAAAAGTATATTTAATATAACATTCCAACACGACATGAGTAGGGAGGTCCAAGCAGGGTGGCCAGGTCCTCTCTGTTGTTGTCCCAGCCAGGGACAATTGCATGCAAAAGTTACGCATGCCCACTGATTCTGGCTGGCTCAAGTGCACCAACCTCTGTGCAGGTTCATGCTGCAACTTCCCCTTCGCCTGAAGGGTGGAGAAGAGAGCAGACCCCTCGAAATTAGGGAGGGCATGAGAGACTGCAGAGATGCCGAGTTTTGCTAGGCAAGAGAGGAAAACTGCTAAGCCACACAGCAATCACGTCCCTGGGGTATTTGAGAAAAAGTGGCCTGTGAAGACTTGAGGCCCTCCAGTCTCCATAATGGAGCTGTTTCCAGAGGAAGAACAGTGAAGGGGGTGAAACTCTGTGCTGCCCACCAGGCAACGGCTTCTTCCACCTGCCTTGCCCCACCCTCCTGCCCTGGGAGCCTTCAGAATGGAGTTGCTGCCATGGGCATTGGGTGTGTGTGTCTTTCAATGAACTGCATGGAGTGGAAGATTGTAAGTCACACAGGTGGGGAAGTGTGTGTATGAAATCAACAGGGCCTTATTTATTTTTTGGTTGCTATTTTGTTAATGTTGTTTTATAGATTATGCAGTGAATCCTAAAATATAACTTTTGTTGTAATTGTGCTATTTAGCTTTTTTAAAGTTGTTTTGTGAATAGCATTTGTAATTGGTTAACTGATGATTTTTCCATTATCATATATGATTTCTGTATTATTTGTGATGTTGTATTATGTTATTTATTGCTTGTAAGCCAGTTTGCGATTCATGTGAATGAAAAATGGCATAGAAATATAATCAATCAATCGATCTAGCTCTGTGCCATCTACTTCACACTGTCTGGTAGCAGCTGCCTAAGTTAACAGAGAAATATCTTTCCCAGGTACCCACTGGGAAGCTGGGAACTGAATCTAGGACACGGACTCTGCCACTCTGGGCCTTTCCCTGTGGTGGTGGCGTGGCTGTGAGAGAGAGAAGAGGTTGAGTGCCAAGCATGGATACAACTGGGTTCTTTTCTCCACCTGCAAGAGCTCTAAGCAAAAACAGAGAATATTGTGGCTCTGTGATGAAAATTCCAGACTTATAATCGGGCAGCCCTGAAAACCACCCGATATCTTTAGGTCTGTGGTTTCCACAGCTGTTGCCTCCATTGGAGAAGACTGGAGCCAGGGTGGGCCCCTTCCCTTGCACTCCAGGCAGCTTGCTCGAGTGACTATGTTCAGCTCTCTTAATCTGCAGGGCAGGAACCTTTGCTAAACACCCCCTGGTTTTGTGCAGCTGAGCAAACAAACTCCGGACAGTGCCTAGCAAATGCAAGGAAGATCTGCAAGCAACCAGAGCTGCCAGGAAACTGGAGGAAGGAAGGACAGCAGAACTCAAAGGAAGACTGTTAATCCTGTCCTCTTGTTCTTTGCAAAGACTTGCATGCATATATGATGCTAAATAAAGAAGCAGCTCATTTTTTTCTTTTTACACCTCATCATAGTTAGAGGTGAATAATTAATTTCCCATCCCTTTTCATTTTTTTTAAGTGAAGGAAATTGCATTAGAACAGAACTGCAGGGTGGGGGGGATCTGACCCTTCTCAGGGGACAGCAGGGAATGGTCATAGCTCAGTGGCAGAGCATCTCATTTGCATGCAGAAGGTCCCATATTTGATCCCTGGCATCTCCTTCTCAGGGGACAGCAGGGAATGGTCATAGCTCAGTGGCAGAGCATCTCATTTGCATGCAGAAGGTCCCATATTTGATCCCTGGCATCTCCTTCTCAGGGGACAGCAGGGAATGGTCATAGCTCAGTGGCAGAGCATCTCATTTGCATGCAGAAGGTCCCATATTTGATCCCTGGCATCTCCAGGAGGGGCTGGGAATCCTGCATGAATCCCTGGAGAGCTGTTGCTGCTCAGTGCCAACTGTACAGAGCTAGATGGTCCAACTCTGTATACAGTAGCTTCCTATGTCATGCATTTTCCTGACTGAACTGCCTCCTTGTTATTTGCTATTGAGCTCCTTCCCTGTGTGGCCACCCTGATCGCTACCTACAGCTGCTTTGGAAACAGTTTAAACAGTACACAATAATCTCCATCTCTCCTAGCTTGGCCTTCAGATCACAAAAAGGTAAACTGCAGTTCACATTTTTTTAAAGGGCGTTCATCCCAGCCACTTTTATTTCGGCAGGAAAGCAGTGGCACAGATACCCAATCAAGACCCTGCGCCAGCAGCTTCCTGCCCCAACCCCTGCTATCTGCAGCCCAGGGCGGGCATTCTGGGAAACTGACCCAGGCTTCCTGTTTAGATAGAGAGCATGACATTGGATTAGGGACTGGGCCCAACTGCCTTCCCTTCAATACAACAGCAGAAGTGTCATGCATGCTTTAAAAAGAACAAGGAGGTGTGATTAATGTCACGTGTAGTTTGGCCATAAGAATCCCATTACTAAATTTCCTGTGAAAGAATGAAGCCAGGAGTAAATCTTGTCAGCCTGACAGGCTGTAAATATAGAAGACTCGGAGATGACCGGAAGCTCCACTCAGAGAGATAAAAACAAAAACAAAAACCAGCAAGGGATCCCTTCAGGAAATCTTTGCGTGTAATTCATCCGGTCTTTCCCACTCTTTGGCCTCTGCTTGAATCTGCCCCGCCTAAACACATAATCAAATATTGTTTACTGATGAATTCAAACTCTCTCCGGGAAGGTTTTTAATATATATACTGTATGCTTATTTGAAGCCAGCAAAATACTGACACACGAACTGAGTACACCGCTGGGCAGAAGGAACTTGTGGCTGTCTAGAGGGGGAGCTAGTTAATGGGTCTGAGAAGGAATGTCAGTTGCTGATAGTCAGTAAATGTTCAGCAGGATTTGGCACTGAAAACAGCACAGCGGTGGAGGACTGGGGCAAGCCCTTCTCCTCCCCTACGCAGATGGCCTCCAGCATGAACTCTTGACACAAGGGCACAGTCCCAGTTCACAAAATTAACTGAGTTGGAAAAAGACTGTGGTGGGTGGCTTGCTACATACATGTTGTCAGTGTGGCAAAAGGGTGGGTTCTGCTTCATTATCCTCCGCAGGCAATATCTTTGTCACCCTGGCTGAGCGTATAAACTGAGGCATAGACATAAACTAAAGACGGATCAAGATCTTCTCGCTCTGTTACCTCCCTGGTTGCAATGATGTTCTATTTCCAAAAAGCAAGTGACTCAGCTCCATGATACCAGGCAGCCGTATGAAGCAACGGCTGAGAGAACAGGATCCTCCCAATCCCAATTCTCTTTGGCACAAATGTTGAAGTTTAATGCTTTGGTACCAATTTGAAGCACTAAAGGCTCTGATGATTGGCCGCCTCTGCGAATGCCCTCCTGCTCTAGAATCCCCAACCTTTTCATTTCCCAGCCCCCCTTTTCTGTTTGCACAATGCACATGCTTAAATATATATTCTTGTGATAGAAAATAATTTCACCATCAGGGAGCTTCACTGTATGCATCTCAAGGCAGATCCTGCCTTTTAAAGAACAACCTGAGCTTGGCAATCGCAGGATTTCATTTCTGGAGCCTCTGTGGAGGAGATGGACCCCAAGTTCCTTGTGGCACTGTAGTATCCTGTGGTACTTGGACTCTGCGTTTTGGACCCTGCGTTTTGTGAGTGAATGACGCGTATGCAGCAAAGACAGGTTGGTTATCACAAACAACTGAAGAACACTTAACACTCTCCGACCGCTTTGTGTTCAAAGTGCTGTGAACGCATTACTGTGTTGTAAGCCTTATAAAAACCCATACAGTCGACCTCAGAAGTCGAACGCCTTGTGAGTCAAACGTTTTGCCTCCCAAACGCTGCAAACCCAGAAGTGAGTGTTCCGGTCTGCAACATTCTTTAGAACCCCAAAGTCTGATGAAGCTTCCGGAGCTTCCTGCAGCCAATGGGAGTTGTGCCTTGGTTTCTGAACGTTTTGGAAGTCGAGCGGACCTCCAGAACAGATTCCGTTCAACTTCTGAGGTGCAACTGTAGTAGACTAGGGTAAGGTCTAAGAGAGACAGCCTGAGGCCATCTAGTTAGAGGCAGAGCTGACAGTTAAACATAGCTCCACTCTTTCAGCCAAGAGCTTTCACACAAGCTCTTAGCAAGGTTGAATGTGCTGCTAGAAACACCTGAATAGCTGTAGGAAGGGGCAGTGAGCACGTCAAAAAATGGGAAGGATTTACTGAGAGTAAGACACACAGTACTTGTGATCAGCCAGGCCAAACACAGCCCATTAGCTGTGATTTAAGCCCTTGGTGGGCCACTAGACACTTCCTAGTGTTGCTGCTTGTCCTGGATTGCGAAAAGCAGGAAGGTTAACAAGTACATGGCAAACTGCAATAGAAGAAGAAGAAGAAGAAGAAGAAGAAGAAGAAGAAGAAGAGGAGGAGGAGGAGGAGGAGGAGGAGGAGGAGGAGGAGGAGGAGGAGTTTGGATTTGATATCCCACTTTATCACTACCCGAAGGAGTCTCAAAGCGGCTCACATTCTCCTTTCCCTTCCTCCCCCACAACAAACACTCTGTGAGGTGAGTGAGGCTGAGAGACTTCAGAGAAGTGTGACTGGCCCAAGGTCACCCAGCAGCTGCATGTGGAGGAGTGGAGACGTGAACCTGGTTCACCAGATTATGAATCTACCGCACTTAACCACTACACCACACTAGCCTGCGTTTGCTAAGGAGGTTGTCAGAAAGCCCCCAGAGAGAAATCAGAATGCTCTGGGAAGATAGCATGATGAGAACAGCCCATCCCACTACCTCCACTTTAGCTAGGAACTATGTCTAACCCCAGCTCTGCTCCATCCCTCCATTCTTGCTTTGCAGCACATTGGCTACATCTTGGAGATGTACCGGAGAAGTTGTGAGTCCAGTCCGCAAGGAAAGACATTCCTTTTTGCCTAAGCCAGGGAAACTCGGGTGTGTGTTGTCCTTTCCCAATCCAGCCAGCTGTGCTGAGCCATGCACTCCACTCTAGTCTCAGTTGCCTCTCTGAACATGCAATGGCTTTTGCCATTTCATCTTGCTTGGCACCGGTCTCTCTCATTTATCTTCCCCAGTTAAGGGCGCAGCACACATCTATTGGGATGGGTGTAAGTGGTTTGAGCATAGCACACCAATCCTGGCCCGACTGCACTAGCTACCAATTAGTTTCCAGGCCCAATTCAAAGTGTTGATTTTGACCTATAAAAGCCTTGAACGGCTCAGGACTGCAGCAATTCCTCAGGGACTGCTTCTCCCCATATAAACCATCCTGGACTCTGCATTCATCATCCGAGGCCCTTCTTTGTGTGTGTCTTCCATGTGAGGTTCGGAGGGTGGCAACATGAGAACGGGCCTTTTCTGTAGTGGCTCCCCATTTGTGGAACCCTCTCCTCAGGAGGGTTCGCCTCCTTCATTATATATTTTTAGGTGCCAGGCAAAAGCGTTCCTATCCAACCAGGCCTTTGGCTGATTAATATCCTACAGCCTTTTAAATGTATCTGTGGGAAGGGGGAAGGCGTTATTGCTTTGTTGTAATTATTTACTTGAGTTTTATCTTGTATTTTCTTCTGTGAACCGCCCTGAGATCTTTTGATGAAGGGTGGTATAAAAATTTAATAAATAAATAGGAACTCTGTATCATCCCCACTCCCATTCCAGACTAAGGAAGAATTGTATCATCTCCCGTGGTTGGCCTGCAGATAAAATTCTTGCCTTGCTCGACGTTTTCGGACCCTGCGCTCGTGGTCTGCTTCTTCGTAATAGAGCTCATTGTGACTGGAGTCTCTGCGGTGCGCTGCAGCAGCAATCATGGCCCTGGACTGCCCCGCTGCACTGTTATCTGGCCCTTGAAAGAGAGCAGAAAGACTGAGAATTAAGAAAGAAAAGCCCGTCAGCTTGCCAACAACGGTGATAACCTAACACCACCTTTCATTTCCCCCCTTATTCCTAAAAGGAAAAATACTTTCCGACCACAAATATTCCCTTGGGGTGCAGAAGTGCAGTAAAGGGATGTTTTTCCCCTCATGTACTGAAATCAGCAGAACAAAATGTAAACCAGGAAAGGGAACTTAAGATGTAACCTCCGTATAACCAACTTTTACAGAAAGATACAGCAGCAGCACAGAACCGGAACTGAGTGAATACACTTAGACAGAGGACACATACACCAAAGATGCTACTTACCATCTGCTAAATGCATTTTCAGTTTGGCCACAAGGGCAGCTGGAGCACATGGCAATTCAGCGACAAGAAAGAGGGAATGTGAAAGGGGAAATGGGAGGGGAGAGATTCAAAAGGAAAAAAACAAAGACAGAAAATAAGAACATCAAGTGACATAAGACGGACAAAAAACAAAGCGAAGCAGTGCCAGACAAAATAAAATAAACTTCTCAAAACCGGTGAAAGATTCTTTAGGCAGAAACAGGCACAGTAAAGCAAGATGGCCCCTACCAGACAAGCAGGACATGGGATGCTGCCGTTGGCCCCTGGGTTTCTCTACTTGTCTGCTCCAACCTTCAATGGCTCTCCAAGGATATTCCAAGCCTTGGAATCCTTTTTCTTTTTAATGCCAGGGCCTGAACCCAAGATACTCTGTATGCAAGGAATGTGCTGTCCAGCTCTCTGGGAAGGGCTATGGTCCCTCCCCAAATGTGTCCAGGTCTCCCATCACATCTATAGTTTGGCTCTCATCCTAAATAGGGAAGGGGGGGTTACAAGCTGTTTTTGTCCTGGGAGCTTTCACATCTCCCCATTGGGGTGGGGGAGGTGATAGGAGGGACAGACCCCTTTTGAGAGCGAGCTCTGGTTGGTATGCACCAATTAGTTTGGAAGCAAAATGGGCCCACCCCAAAATAAGATCATGTTTTCCATGGACTGAGAAGGCTCCCTGGCCATACAGAAGAAGCAGGGCTTTTTGTGACAGGACTCAATGGTACAGAGTCCTGACACCTCTTCTTTTGCTGCCCGTGGCAGCCATTTTGTGCCGCCACCCACAGAATGTTTATCATTATATGAGCACCATCATCTCATTTTTAACAAAAGACGCAATGTGCAGAAGTACATAAAAAGTAGACATTCTGTAAACTAAAAGAACAGTATGCTTTTCAAAGGTCAAAATGGCCGTGTGAGTTTCCTTGACTAGCAAACTGCTGAGGGCAGAGATGTAAGAAATGAACTCATCTCATTAATCTGGAGAAAGTACTTCTGGGCTCATACTGAATGCCAAAGACAAGAACTGTTGTCTCCTCCTTGCATTTGCTTGGGGGTGGAGAGAGAAGCATGTTGCTTCCTAATCACAGCTACGCAAGAGTCCTGGATTTGCCCAGTTTTTTATGGGATTGTCTCATTTTCACTCCAGAGAGAAGGGGAAAAGAGGTCAAAGCTGCATTGGCTAACCGTTTGAGGACTCCACTGACCATGCACCCAAGGTCTGCATGCCAGCAGTGGGTGTGACCAGCACACACTCACCACCCATATGCACAGGCAGATGTCCACACATTCACTTCCACGCAGCAGGGGCAGGGGGTGTACAGACAGGAAGGCAAGAAGGCAGGCAGAGACATACACACACTCAGCAGAGTGGCGGGGGGACCTGCAAACAGGCATGCACCCCATACACACATCACTGTGCTGGTCTTGATGGAGGGGTCGAAACCACTTTGCTCAACAATGTCCTCTGCTGCTTGGCACACACACAAAATAAAATGAAGCCAAGTTGTTGCGGGCCTGGGGGGGCACTAGAAATTACTGGGGTGTGTATGAATATTGCCTATAGGCTAGTCAACACCTAGTTAAAAGGATCCCTTTTGCAAGCCTAGAAATGATGGCTATGATTGAGCTGGAAAATAAAAACAAAAAGCAAAATTAAGGCAAGAAAGGGGAATGGAAGATGGGCAAGTCTCCCAAGCTTGCATAGTTCCCTGGTCTTGACACCTAGCACCCAAGAGTGAAGAAGTGATTGGAGGGAATGGGGAAAGGTCCCCCTTTCCCTGTGCACTGGCTGTTTCCACAACTGCTTGTTCGGAAAGGGAGAGGGGGTTTGGGGCCAGTGGCTGGTGGGACAAAAGCAAGGATTTCATCTCTGATTCAGATGTTGAGCTGAGCTGCTCACTGCTCTAAGGCAAGCTCCACATTCTTCAACAAGTCCAAGTGTGGAGAAGTTCACCAGCATCTTTAAGGGAAACGAGCTTGCCTATAACCACATCTTGGAGCAGAAGTAGCTGATTTGGTGCCCTCCAGACATTGTTTGACTCAACTACCATCAACGCCAGCCAGTGTGGGAAGTGGCCAAGGGCGATGGGAATTATTAGTCTAACAGCATCTGAAGGACCATGGCTTCCCCCAATCTGCCTTACGGTATCAAGGAAGTGAGTGTTAATGTTGAGACGGGGCAGGGAGAGAGAGAGAGAAATGTGTACCATGAAGTTAAGTGCTCAGGTGACTCTGAGCTGTTTAACACTTTTTGTTCAAGGGTCCCCACCTGGAAACATTACATTTGGGCAAGGCGGAGAAATACAAGACCCTCATCATTCATTACTCATGTGATAGGAGCACCAGATGATTACTGGAGACTTTGCACGTCTCTGGGCATGCTGTCCAGTCTCAGCTACAGAGGTCCACGCATTGGTGTGATATTTTGCAGGTAGAAGCCTATGTGTGAATAGCTCTTCCCTCCAGATAGTCATGCCAATGTGTGGACATCTATAGGCGGCACCAGGCAGTCTTTGGGGGCTCAATTATCCTCAAGGAGGGGTAATGATGCTCTGTGTCCATCATCCAAAATCTATCTCTCAGCATGTGAAAAATAAGCTGAAAGCTTCAACCTTGGATCCTAACAGAGGCAAGGGAAGGGTTGGGATGGCAGCCTGACTTTCCTGCAGTCCAGGTCAAGCAAAAGGGGGAAAGACATAGAGCAGCTTCCACACATTACCACCAATTAATCTGCCCTCTCTCAACCTACCATCGACATTGTAGACCTTCAGACCCGCCATGTGCTTCTCTGCACGTGCTTTGGAAGCTGTTAACAACAGTGGGTTGTAGACAGAAAAGTCTCTGTGGTAATTTTCCAGAACGACTAAAGCAGCACGCTGGATACTGGAAAGAGAAATGGGAAGAAATATATATATATATCTATCAAAAATGTAGTTCATGAAAACCACAATATATGAGAACAACTTCCATAGTCTCTCTGTATTTTGGCAAGCACAAACCCAAGGAAAGCCTAACTCACATAAAGACTTTCTGTTGTTAGATTACAATGCCCTTCATCCCTAGCCAGCAGAACCAGGGGTCAGGGATGATGGGAGCAAAATCTGGGGACCCAAGGTTGGCGAAAGCTGCCTAGGTCACCTCAGGTCTACTCATTATAGTGCCAGGAAAATAAAGCAGCTGTTTTTAACTTGTTTATGCATTGTGTCTGAAGAGCCACTATTGTGCCTTTTAATTTCTCACCACCAAACTGGTTCAGTGAAAGACTCAGCCTTTGTTTATTTCTATATTTCTTTTTTGTATGTGATGTATTAAAATGAAATAAAAAAGTTTAAGAAGAAAGAAAGAAAGACTCAGCCTTCCAAGAACCATGTTCCACCCCCCACCATGTAACTGCAATGCTCTTGAGTGTATGCGCAAGAGAACCCATCTGCAATGCTTCTCAGAAGCCTCCGCCAACACTGGTTTTTCTCCAGCTTATTGTAATTAGAGGACAGGGCTGTGTTGTTGCCGCTGTTTTAAAACTTTTAAGAAATTCTCTCTGTACGTTAGTGGGAGGGTTTGGGTGGGGCTGCAGTAGCAGGGGAAATTTTCTTTTTAACCCTTCCCCCTACACATAAGTACACTACAATTTCCCTGATCAAAAGTTATGTGTTTCCCAGAGGAGCCCCATATAGGTATCACGTATGATTTAGATCAGGAAAAGTGTTCAGGAGAAAGGTTAAACCAGGGGTCAGCAAACTTTTTCAGCAGGAGGCCGGTCCACTGTCCCTCAGACCTTGTGGGAGGCCGGACTATATTTTGGAAAAAGAAGAATGAAATCCTCTGCCCCACAAATAACCCAGAGGTGCATTTTAAATAAAAGGACACATTCTACTCATGTAAAAACACGCTGATTCCCGGACCGTCCGCGGGCCGGATTGAGAAGGCGATTGGGCCGGATCCGGCCCCCGGGCCTTACTTCGCCTACCCATGGGTTAAACCTTCCCTCTCCCAGCATCTCAACACCAACCTAATTTGGGGGCAGGGAGGGGGATTACGTGCAGCTGTTTTAAGCTATAATTACTGAGAGATCAAGTAATAATAATTTTATTATTATTGGTGATCGTTCACCACCATCTATTTTGGCTCATAGTTCTCCCTTTTCCTTTATTTTAAAACTTCAGAGGCAAATCAAATCATTTGTTTATACAAGCATTGATAACAAAGCTTGGTAACACCATTTGCAACTTAATAAGTCCTAATATTTTTGTATTGGTTGCTTTTTATTTTTATTGCATTGATACATATATTATCTATTCTATATTAATTACTATGAGAGCTTTCTCTCTAATAAAACTATAAGGATATAATCATGCTGCAGTTTGCTTGGCCACAGACAGCTGATACTGGATGATAAAATAATAGAATCCTAGAAGAGTAGAATTGGAAGGGACCTTCAATATGGGGAGCTGCTGGTCCATTGGAGGGCAGCCCAGGTGAGGAGAGGAGAGGGTATCTGGAGGACGAACATGAAGGCACAGGTGAGGAGTGGAGGGAGCCTGAGGATGGAGATGTGTGAAGCAAGCAAGCAAGTGGATCAGGCAAGGAGTCTGGGTGAGGCAGAGCAATCTGAAGGAGGGAGACGCAGGCAGGTGATCAGGGTGGTAGGCGAGGCAAGGAGGAGGGTTCTGGAGGATGGAGATGTGACTGTGCAGGCTACCCAGGCAAGCAGCCCAGGCAAGGTAAGGAGGAGGGAACCAGAGGACAGAGATGTGGGCAGGTAAGCAGTTCAGGTGAGCAATGGAAATATGGTGGGTTAGGGGTTAGGGGAAGGGGTTGGCCAGGGGGGCAGAGGGTTAGAACGTAAGAAGAGCCTGCTGGCTCAGCTCAATGGCCATCTATCTAGTCCAGCATGCTGTTCTCACGGTGACCTACGAGATACCTGTGAGAAATCTGAGCATAAGAACACTCTCCTGTCCTGTGCTTTCCAGCAACTGGTATTCGGAAGAACTATTGCCTCCAGCTGTGCAGGCAAAACATAGCCATCCCAGCTAGTAACCACTGAGAGCCCTCTCCTCCATGGGCTTCTCCAATCCTCTTTTAAAGCCAAATAAGTTGGTGGCCATCATTGTCCCCTACAGGAGCAAATTCCATAGTTCAACTATGCACTATGTGTAAAGAAATACTTTCTTTTGACGGGAAGGTATGGCTGGCAAGAGAAGCAAATGGGGTCACAGCCCATAGTATATACACATTTATATGTATTATTCCGGTATCTTAAACTCCTAACACATGAAATGATTTTACTTCTCTATTAATTTAACATCTTATAAAACAGACACCGTTACCAAGCTATTCCATTACAAATATTATTGTTTCTCATAATAGTATCATTTAAAATAATTTCTATTTCTCCTTTGATTCTCGAAGTAAATGGGTTTCAAGTTTTATCAAAAATATACTGTTGCTCTCTCCCCCCACCCCCGATAAAATGGCTCAATTTGGCCATTAAAGAAATGTCCCATTTCACCCCACTCCATTCATTTATTGTTGGTGTTATTTGTAATCTCTACTTGCATGCATATAACCATCTTGTGGCTGTCAACTAAGGAGAAATACGTAAGTTCTTTGTGTTCCTTTTTTTGCTGAACCATCTACATACAAAAGAAGCATCATTGGCTGGGTCCAATGAGGCTTCTGGTTTTCTAACCCCCTTCCTTTTTTTACTTGCTCCTTTGCCCACTAAAGAGAGGCGGCAGCTGAAATGCAAGGAGGAGCAGACCTTAATTACATGGATGGCACCAACAAGAAAACCAGAAAGGTCACAATCATTTGCAGAATGAGCACATGCCTGAAACAGCCCCCTGGGGCTGCATTGCTTAAACCTTCCTGCCCACATCAAGGAGACGCACCACCCTTTGTAACTCAGCTGCATGTTACGAGCCATAAAGGAATGGGAACCACCCCCCACCCAACGTTAGCGCATGTACACACCCTTCTCTTCCCACACAGGTATTCACTTCTATGAGCAAACACTACCAAGAGGCAGCAAAGAATGGAAACCATCTCAGCAGAGAGAAAAGCTTGCAAAGGCGTTCAGCTAATGAATGAAACAGTGAGAAGGTGCTCCCAAAGTTATTTGGCTACTGGCCAGATTAAACTGTGGGTTATTAATGCCACAGAAAGGGACACATTAGCCCTCTCTTTCCATGCTAATTTCCAGACTAATTTCTGTTGCTAAAAGCAACAGGGATAGCTCAGTTGGTCAGAGCAAGGTGCTGTTAACGCCAAGGTTGCAGGTTTGATCCCCATATGGGGCAGCTGCATATTCCTAGACTAGATGACCCTCAGGGTCCCTTCCAACTCTACAATTCTATAGGATAACATCTCTAATGTAACACACAAACCCTTTCCCCGCTGGCCAGGTCTAAAAGAAGTCAAACTGAGGCATCCACTTCATATAACTGAGTGTCAGTGCCATTAAAAGCAAGTGTGGCAATGTCCCCTTTAAGAGGTCTGTTATATTTTGGGGGCAGGTGGGGTGAAGGGAGACTGTAGGTGGGAGCTGTGTGAGAGACACCTAGAACAGAACCACGAGAAGGTAAATTGTGACATGACCCCCCCCCAATAGTTAAATAAACGAAGCAACATTATATTGAAGAAATCTGGTATCAGACTTTATAGGTGCATCTAAGAAAACGGTAGCAGGTGTGGGATGTCTCCAGAAAAACCTGTCTGGTTAGAAGAGAAGAGAAGTCAAGGAAAGTAAGAATGTTGATTTAGGACTACCAACTATACTGAGCCTCTCCAGCAATGAAGCAGAAGGCTGGCAACATTTTAAACAAGCCTTTGACTTCTATGTGATGCTGGGTAAAAACAGAAATGGATGATGCACAGTCAGAAGACAGTTCCCTTTCTTTCTCAATGTAGTGGACAAAGAAGCAATGTATCTATGCAATGGCTTACAACGTTCTGCCACTGAAAAAAACTTAACTACAAGTTGGCACAGGAAAGGTTTGAGGAAAACTGCCTCCCTAAAAGGAATGATACCTTTGAACATTGTACATTCAAAATGAGACGGAGAGAGAGAAACGGTTGAGGCTTTTGTGGCTGTTCTCAGCCTGCTATGGAAACATGCAATTATGGAGAGTTAACTGAAACCTGCCTGAGAGAGCAGCTAGTATGTACTGGGAATCCAAGACAACAGCATCCAGAAAAGGCTGCTGGAAAATGCTGATCCCGCATTAGAAAAGGCATTCAGAATTTGCAAAACAGCTGAAGCAACAGTGCAGGGAATGCAAAACATTACAAGGCAAGCAGGACCCTAGAGAAGGCCTAGGAATTTGGAAAGCACCAGCCCACAAGTCCACGCAGAAACCAAACAAAACTGAGAGCTCCAAGTGGAAGCAAGCAACTGGAGCAAGACACAAAGAAGAAAACAGGAAAAAGCTGTGCACCAAATGTGGCTGAAGTGCCCAGCATACGTTGCAACATACGCAAGCAGCTGCCCTATTTTCAAGGGTCTGCAATTAAAGCCACAAGACGCAGTATCACCAACGGAGAGTTCATGCTCTGCATGGTGAAGTTAGCAACTGCACGGGTGAGTGTGGGGAAGATTTCTGCACTGGCAAGCTGCAAGAGGATGAAACATCACAAGACCAGATCATTTCCCTCGACACGGTAACATTTAAGGTAGACATGGGGCCACACAATAAAGTTACAAAATGCAAGTCAAGCCCCTCTATTTAGAGTACAAGAAGTTTAATCTAAAAACTTTGAAGATAGCCCCCATTCCAGACAAGGGCATGTGTGAACTAGTAATTAAACACAAGGGCAATGCCATGCAAGTGCAGCTTGTAACCGTGCCAACATCACCAGTGCCCATCATAGGGTTAAAAGCATGCTGAGACCTAAACCTGATTAAGACAGCAAACACCACAGAGAAAAAGGTTACACACCTACCATTCCTGTCTCAAGAAATGTGCCCCTAGCCGTAAGAAAAAGGTTGAAAGAGGAGCTAGGCAGACTAACCGCACTGGGCACTGTTGAAAGGCAGAAGAGCCAGCTCCCGGGCTGCATCCTTTAGTAATTGTGAGAAAAAGCTGCCTGCTGTTATGCCTGGATCCCAAACAACTGAACAAGTATGTCACTTTCTCATCCCCACAAGGGATGAACTCTGGGGATACGGCAGGTGCCAGGTGTTTCTCCACTTGGGATGCATCTGCAGGGTTTGGACAGGTGCTCCTAGTTAGGGAAAGGGCAAAGCTGTGCACTTTTAACTCACTCTGTGGAAGCTGCTGTTTCAAGGGGCTTCCATTTGGCTTATGCCTGCGAAACAATTTGCACTGCAAGGTCAATGTGATGCTGACATCTACCCATGCAAAAATCTGTGCAAGGCTGAGGGGAAATGGTAATACGATAAGGGTACCAAAGACTTGCCATCACTTCAAGAAAATTATGTGCTGAGTTCCAATACAGTGGTACCTCTGGTTAAGAACTTAATTCATTCCGGAGGTCCGTTCTTAAGGTGAAACTGTTCTTAACCTGAGGTACCACTTTAGCTAATGGGGCCTCCCGCTGCCACCACATGATTTCTGTTCTCATCCTGAGGTAAAGTTCTTAACCCGAGGTACTACTTCCGGGTTAGCGGAGTCTGTAACCTGAAGCGTTTGTAAGCTGAAGCGTTTGTAACCCAAGGTACCACTGTAGGAATGGAAATCCAAAAGGGGAACAGACAGTGTTCCACCCCTAAGTGGCTTCAATATCATATGAAGCGATCACACGATGGAAGAGAAGGCATCTCCTACTGATTCAATATTATTATTATTATTGTTATTATTGTTGTTATTATTATTATTATTATTCACTCAGAAACAATGATGGACAACCAACACCACTCTGCACCAAATGAGGGACTCAAATCCATGACAGGGGAAGAAGGCAGAGAAACAACTCCCCAAAACTCAGCAAAACAAAACAGTATAATAATAATAATAATAATAATAATAATAATAATAATAATAATAATAATAATAATTTATTTATGCCCCGCCCATCTGGCTGGGCTTCCCCAGCCACTCTGGGCAGCTTCCAAAAAAATATTAAAATACTGTAATACATCAAACATTAAAAGCTTCCCTAAACAGGGCTGCCTTCAGATGTCTTCTGAAAGTCTGGAAGTTGTTGTTCTCTTTGACATCTAGTGGGAGGGCGTTCCACAGGGAGGGCGCCACTGCCGAGAAGGCCCTCTGCCTGGTTCCCTGTAACTTGGCTTCTCGCAGTAAGGGAACCGACAGAAGGCCCTCAGTGCTGGACTTCAGTGTCCGGGTAAAATGATGGGGGTGGAGACGCTCCTTGAGATATACTGGACCGAGGCCGTTTAGGGCTTTAAAGGTCAGCACCAGCACTTTGAATTGTGCTCGGAAACGTACTGGGAGCCAATGTAGGTCTTTCAAGACTGGTGTTATGTGGTCTCGGCGGCCGCTCCCAGTCACCAGTCTAGATGCCGGGTTCTGGATTAGTTGTAGTTTCCGGGTCACCTTCAAAGGTAGTCCCACGTAGAGCGCATTGCAGTAGTCCAAGCACCACTCTGGCGAGGCAGTCTGCGGGCAGGTAGGGTCTCAGCCTGCGTACCAGATGGAGCTGGTAAACAGCTGCCCTGGACATGGCAAATAGGCACCAGGAACTGGAATACTGTACAGCTAAGGGAGGTCCAACAGAGCCATAAGAAAGCCAGAAGGACTCACTGAAAGTGATTATGTGTTACTATTCCTGCATTACATTTTTTGTTTATCAGTTTTTAGTATTATTATTAAAAAAAGAGGGAGATGTGGTGATATCCCTTTAAGAGGTTTGCTATGCTTCATAGGGAAACCACCTGAGAGGTTTATGTCAGGGGTTTATGCGCCTCAGCAGCATGCAAGGAAAGCAAAGAGACTGCACATAGCAGCTATGTGTGAGGCACCTAGAACAGAACAGGACCACGATAAAGTAAATATGGAAACTACCCTGTGATTGTTAAGGAACACCACATTATACTGGTGCATTGGAGAGAACATCACAGGCAGTGTTATTAAATGTATTGGGGGGGGCTGGTTCCCCAGCATGGGGATGAAGTGAAAGAAGGGGACACATCTTGGATTTTCCACCTCAGGCATCAAAATATGTGCTGCTGGAAGCAATTTTGTAAGATAGTTGTCCCACTATGCCAACTACTGCATTTGAAAGAAGAAGCTTTGATAAGGGCAAGGAAATGTGTGCTGTCTGAATGGCTTTCCTCTCCTGGGTAGGACTGATCTATGGCGGCTCCCCAGGGCACTTATGCAAGGAGAGCCCTTGTGTTATTCATCTTCTCTCCCTCCATAGCTAGATGATGTTGACTTCAGCAGGCTGGAGAAAAACCACAGGCCATTGGGAAGACTTCCCCAGCCCTGACATGTTAGGATTGCAATCCTATACCGACTTAATTGGGAGTAAGCTATATTGAGTGGGGACGCGGGTGGCGCTGTGGTCTAAACCACAGAGCCTAGGCTTGCTAATCAGAAGGTCAGCGGTTCGAATCTCTGCAACGGGGTGAGCTCTCATTGTTCGGTCCCAGCTCCTGCCCACCTAGCAGTTCAAAAGCACATCAAAGTGCAAGTAGATAAACAGGTACCGCTCTGGCGGGAAGGTAAACGGTGTTTCCGTGCACTGCTCTGGTTCGCCAGAAGCGGCTTAGTCATGCTGCCCACATGACCCACAAGTCCGCTGTCTGCAGACCAATGCTGGCTCCCTCAGCCTATAGAGCGAGATGAGCGTCGCAACCCCAGAGCTGTCCACGACTGGACCTAACGGTCAGGGGTACCTTTACCTTTACCTTTAAGCTATATTGAACCCAATAAGGTTTACTTCTGAATAGACCCATACAGAATTGTTCTGCAAGGTTCTTTTTAAAACTCCCTGGCCACCAACGAATTGCCCTTCCACAGTAATTAAGAAGGAAAAACTTATGATACCATGCATAATGGTTGTAGAAAACCAGGCTTGCTGGGCTATAAATCTTTTGATTTTTTTATGGGGTGTTTCAGAAGCAGGCATGCAATTTCACTTTGACGTTGCAACAACTTGCTTCAGTCTTGTCTAGCCTTCTGCTGTGCTAGTAGACTCCAGCATCAGCACTCCCCTTCTTGCAGTGAACTCAGCAAGTGGGTCATGTCAGAGCATGATCTGGCAAGTAAGGCGGCAGCTATAGTAGTATGTGCTGTTCTAAAACTTCATCAGGTGCCAGGAGTGCTGGAAAGTCTTGTGCATACAAATTTATTCCACCTTTTAAAAATATATATACACCTTGCATTTGTTTTATTCACCCCTCCCCGCTTTCCATGAGAAGCACAGAGAGAGCATTTTTTGAAAGACAGTTTACTAAGGGCAAATCCACTCACTTTCTCAAAAAGAATGGAAGGAATCCCAAACATATTGATATTCAAAAGTTTCAGGCATAGAGGAGAGACACTTCCAGAGCAACTCTATATGTGCAAAAAGACAAGAGTGCATTGAGCAGAAATGAGCTTGATGGATCGGCTATTTGGATAGAAGTAACAGCCAGGGCTCATCCACACTTCCCATCGCCCCATGCCTAGAAAGCATGGGTCTGAGCAGTTCTGTGTTTGCCCCGCAGCTCCCCCCAGAAAAACATGCTGTCTACCACTGAATGCAATCCATGGAAAACCTAATGGCCATTTGGTCCGATTCAGCGGTAAATTGCAGGTTTCCTTGGGGGGAAGCAGCAGGGCAAACAGAGGGGTAGACACAGTGCCGGAGGTATGTATAAGCTAAACAAGCGTAGCGCCCCACTCGCTTGGGGGGCCCCCAAAAAATTAAAGGGGAAAAACTGGATGTACATTTCCAAAATATAAGATAAAAAACAAATAAAATAAAACCTACATACAGCAACAATGTTTTGTGTTGTGTAGGCTCCTATGATGTAAGTCATGGTCCCCTCCTGCTAGCTCGCTCCCTAAAATATCACTCGTTTGCTCATTTCTATATATAGGGTGCCTACATTCTGCATGGACTTTGCATTCTGCATGGACTTTTTAACAATTACTTTGATGAAATACATACAGTCATACCTCGGGTTGAATGTGCTTCACGTTGAGTGCTTTCGGATTGCGCTCTGCGGCAACCCAGAAGTAACGGAGTGTGATACTTCCGGGTTTCGCCACTCGTGCATGCACAAACGCTCAAAATGACGTCACATGCATGTGTGGAAGCGGCAAAACGCGCCCTGTGCACGTGCGCCGTCGCGTCTTACGTTTCATTCAGGATACAAACGGGGCTCCGGAACGGATCCCGTTCGCATCCCGAGGTACCGCTGTATTTTGTTATGTGTAAATGGCTTTAGATACCTGTTAGGTCCACAAATTACCATAGCATATATTCAACACAAAAAAACAGTGACAATTTGTTGTTGACAAAGAACAGCTGGACATATAAAGGGCCCCATTACCTTCAGTAGCTTAGGGTCTCATCAAACCTAAATCCGGCCCTGGGTGGACGAGCCCTCACTGTTTGCCTGCAGGCAGGAAGAGAGGAGGTTGGCAGGTGCAGTTTCTGCCACTACTCTGCTGAGAGAAGCAGAATCTGCCAGATCTCCCTCTGACACACAGAAAGGACCAGGAAGGAGATGGGGCCATTAATCTTTCAAATAATATTTTCAAGATTAAGCAGTCTTCTTAAGTCTCGCCAGAGTATCTGTTGTGGTGGTCCTCAAGTTACACTGTTTATAAATCAGGCATGACTAGTGATCTGGTCATCAGGAGGGGCTTAGAAAGGAGAAACTAATCCTAAGGCAAAATGCTTTACACTTCTCAGGGTAAGCATGAGGTACGTGAAATGTTCAGGGGGTTGTGAAAGGATCTTGAAGCTCTTATATTTTCAAAAAGAATGCAAAAAAGAGGTCTGATATTCTTAATCCTTTAGTTTTGAGGATGCATCTTTCTTAACAGACTGATCAAACAACTTCCACAGTTAAGCTTTTTATTTATTTAGTTTTAAACATTTTAGCGCACTAGTTAACGCAGCCCGAATTCCTCAGGAAACCGCTGGGCCACAGAAACCATTTCCAACTCCTGATCTTGAAAGGCTTCCAAAGAGTGCAGCCAGCGTGCCAAACCTCTTTTTGCCCTACACTTGCACACAAGGAAGGAGAACAAGCTGAACTAAGTCAGCTGTTATTTCAACTGCTCTTCCCCAACCACCAACTGACAGTGCTGAACTAGAAGTATTTTCTATTGATAATCCTGAGAGGTCAATACAGGGGAGACAAGAAGAAGAAGCACCAAGGAGGAAAATGAACAGATAAAATGCTTAGGTGAAAATCAGGCTCTAGTAGCCAACTTACTTTGCTCTCAGTGGCAGTGCTTATCCACAAACCTAGAAGAGTAGATGCTTTATTCTGAGCCAAACTGGTGTTGATATATAGTAAGAGGCAAGAATACACAAAAGTTCAGATGAGCTTAAGCAATTTTTCAAGAAAAGTTGAACTCGGGGCTGCAACCCTATGAACCTTTGAGAATAAGATCTTGTTGGAACTGGAGGGAATTAAAAGCCCACTCATATTCACACAGCAATGCCAGTGAACAGCCAGATCATTCATTACTCCAGGAGCAGCACCTTATCGAGATCCTATAGAGTTTCATTTGCACTCGGCACATGCTGGGCTTTGAACAGTGTGGGCTGCAGGGACACTGAATAGGAGAAACAGAGAAAAAGCATACTGCTGTTGAAAGCACTGTTTCTGATCCAGCAAGATTGAGCACCCTTGAAGTCCCAAAGCCAGGTACTTTAAAGCACTATGCAGGGCTGGTAAAGAGCCCTGTGAGGTGCTCTAAAGTGCCTTAAGCTTTAGGCCCTACTGCCCCTTAGCTGATTGAGTAGAGCCAAAACCTGCGCTGTCTTGCCAATGCAAAAGTCTCCTGACTGCACACTGGCAATTACGTCTCAGTTTTCCCACACCTGACATCACATATGCTGTAATTCCAAACAGGCCTTAGGGAAAGTACGTATTTGCAATGCATTTTGTAGATTCTCCTAGCACAAGGACGTCCAACTTCCAAGAGACTGCGATCTACAATTAAAAACTGGCAGTGATCTACCCCTTTTTTGAGCTTTTTTTTTTAGGGGGGAACGTCCCTTTTGGGGGGGAGCAGGGCAAAGGAATAAATGAATAAAGTCACTCACCTAGAAATCGCTAATGAAACAGTAAGCCTCGCAGCAAGGCCAACTTCCGTTCTGGCTATCTAGAGGATGGGGCGAGGGGCCAGGGCTGGATGGAGAAGCCAGCAATCGACCAAAACCTCCCAGGGATCGACCAGTTGATCACGATCGACCTGTTGGACATCCCTGTTCTAGCAGTATGCACATTCTCTGGGCAGCATGTACAGTGTCCAAGAAACATGCCTTTCCCCTATTTCTTGTGTGATCTTCTGCCTGGGCTAGTTCTGGCCTGCTGCCTCCGCTTACATGGCCAACAATGAACCCTCCTATTGATCAGTCAAGCAGTAGGAAAGGGGGCACCATATAAAGATTCACTTGGTTCTTCAGTCCAGCCCCCTTTTTACCACTCTCAGCGCAAGGGCAATTGCAGGGAGAGGAAAATTGTAAAACTTCCCTATTGCTTAGGGAAAAGCTTACTAGCAGCACATGCATCTCTCCGTCATACACTATACAGTTGCATATACATCTTTCCCTCTCTTTTTGCCCAAGAGCATCTCTCTCAGGCACACACATACACAGCATAATTGACCACCCCACCAAAAAAAGAAAAAAAGAAAAGCCCCTCCACAGGTGGAGGAAGTGCCTGCAATTAAAAGAAAAAATAGCATAAAAATTGCACAAGGGCCTGTGGATGCCCTGGTGGGGATTCCTGTACTAGAGAGATCCAGCAATGTACAACAAATACAAAGTGAAGACCAAACAGCAGCCACCCTAAGAGAACCAACAACAAATGCTTCACATTCTCAGCAATCTCATGTCCCTTCCAAGGAATGAAGAAAGTGGCACCAAGCCACAGCATTCCACAGGCACCTTGAGGGCAGAATTAGAAACTCAGATATATAAGCTAGGTGCCAAATGCAACCTTATACCTGGACTGCGGCTGCCACAAAGCAATGTCTATCTGCTTGGGGGTTGACTAGATGGCCCTCGGGATCCTCCCAATGCAACGGTTCTAGGATCTTACCGGTAACTGCATTGCCTGACTGCAGCTTCTCTTGCAACAATTCACTTGTCAGTGTGCAAGGCGGAGAAACACACACAGGGGAAATGGCATTAACGATGGACTAAGGTAGAGGTTTGTAAATTGTGGTCTGTGAGTTCCGTTTGGGTGGCCTGTGGAAAGGCTACAGCACAGTGAAATAGATCTGTACTCAGCCCTGAACTTACTTTCCTTGATGTAATGATGGAGGACACCCAGGCGTGTGTCTTTTGCTGGCTTGACGGAGATGTCAGTTGCAACCTGGTGCCCAAAAATCTCCACACAGGTGCAATTGGACCCGTGCATGGCACCTGGGGAATTTCATACACTGCCTGAAAGTGTAGCTCTTTTCAGGAATTACTGACCTGAAGAGGCAACAGAAGCACAGTGGGGCCACGCATTTAGCCCACATAATTGAGAACCTCACAAGATCAAGGTTCTCAATTGTACTGGAAGCCTTCATAGACACAAAAGGCACACCACTCTCATCGTGTGAGGGGCTGAGACACTACAGTGGTACCTTGGGTTAAGTACTTAATTCGTTCCAGAGGTTCGTTCTTAACCTGAAACTGTTCTTAACCTGAAGACCACTTTAGCTAATGGGGCCTTCTGCTGCTGCCGCGCCACCAGAGCCCAATTTCTGTTCTTATCCTGAAGCAAAGTTCTTAACCTGAAGCACTATTTCTGGGTTAGCAGAGTCTGTAACCTGAAGAGTATGTAACCTGAAGCGTCTGTAACCCGAGGTACCACTGTAATGTGTACCTCTGGGTCAGGGCTTAAGCACACAGCCCAGTTTCCAAGACAGTAATACCTGAAGGGAACTTTAGTCATTCGTGTTTACAGACAAATATACTGTGCATCTCTCTAACCCATTATTCCTCTGAGGCATCTAGACTATCATGAATGGACAACGGGCAGAGGAGAAAATGACGGACTGAAAGACTAGAAAACAAAGGTACACCCTCTTGAAGGTTGGTAATGTACCAAAGTCATAGTCCAGAATAAGTAGAGGCATAGACAGGTTTGTCGGCAAACGTACAGACAACAGAAAACTCCAGCCAATCCTGGCTCGCTCATGTGTACTTGGATTATACATGTGCCTGTTACGTGGTTTTAGGTGTATACCTGAAAAACCTTGTGTGAAAATGTTCTGAAGCCAAATGCAATTTTACGGTTCATGCAACCTCTTGTTACAACACCCTCCATTGCTCATTCAAAGAATGAGATTTTCCCTCTGTCCCTTTTGTTCCCCATTGCCAACTGCAGCTTATGATTTCAAACTCCTGAGCTACAGCAAATCTGATTCAAGCCTTACTATGCCTCTCGACACCTGATGTGCTTCTCTGGAGCAACCCACTTTGGGGGAAAAAGAGAAGAAAACGAGGACACACACAAAGAAGAGCACAGCTTCAGCTCAATTTCACCCCAGCTGGTATGGTAGCCACCCAGAGTTTAGACTGATTCATCCTTTGCCAGTTTTTTGCTTTTCGTTTAAACAGATTCATCTAAATGCTGATGTTACATATTACTGCATGAAGTGTGGCGGCGGAATTTGGGCAATTCCATTTCAGGTGGCATGTGTGCGAGCTTGGGGGAAGACAACTTTCTGAGTGTTTCCTCACGTATAGACTTCCCAGATGTAATAAAGTGAACACATCACAGCAAGGGCTACAACTATAGCACTCGTTCTAATGTGCTAGTTTACTACATAAATAAAATATTTTACATGGGATGCTTAACCCCATACATCCTACAATCTGAAATGGTACAGTCCAGGTATGTAATCAGCATAATCTGCAGATCATGTCTTAATATGGGGGGGGGGGGAGAGCCCAGAAGTCCAAAGCTGTTAAGAACTGTTATATGCAAACCCTGTGTGTGGGGTGTGTGTGTGTGTGTGTGGGTGGGTGGGTGTAAAACATAGGAACAAAATGCAATAAAATAGTGCTAAAACATAACACACACAAAATCACAGAGAAGGTTCTAGGTTAACCTTTTCCTCAACATGCCAGGCTTTGGATACGGAGACAGCATTTTATCCAGGTGAGTATTTAAACATTCAACACCACAGCTGCTGTCCAGTGACATGGGGCTCTTCCTCCAGATGTTTTTGGACTCTAAGCCCCACTATCTCTGACAATTGGCCTTGCAAGCTGGGGCTGAAGGGAGATGGAATCCAACATCTGGAAAGCCAACTGTTCCCTTCCCTATCTAACCAAACTGACAGAACATGGCATTTTTGTTCCTCACCAACTGGTGCGCCTTCCATTCAGAACAGATATGAAGCTTCTAGCCCTGCATGCTTACTAAGCAGCACCATCGGGTTGCGGCTCCATGTTGCTGCCACACCTCCTTTACTACCTTTAGATTGTACAGCTGCGAAACTGTAAAGGACAGAGAACTTCACCAGCTAATGCCACCTTGTTTGCAGTGCTGGCTGAGAGTGAGAGAGATAGCTGACAACCACACTTTCAAAGTTCTCCTCAGGTAAGAGACTGCCCAGTGCTTTCAATGGTACCCTGCCCCCACCAGAGAAGGAAGAAGGAGCTTGTGCAGTAGGTAGTCCCAAACTGCATGGAAACCAATGAGGGAAGGGCTCTCTTTTTTCGGACATTGGTGCTATATGCATGGGTCACTACGCAGCTGGGGGGTTCATGACGTGGGGGGCAGGGCCAGGAGGTCCAGTCCTACTCCTGCATTTAATCCCACACACGGACGCAAATCTGTGACCAGGGCTAGATCCCACACAGAGGCAAGGTGGGGAGCCTAAAAATGGGGTTCTTACACAACTTAAAACAAGCTGAAGCTGTTTTCAACAAACACCAGCAAAACTTGTGAAGGAACTACAGTCGTATCTTGGATCCCGAACGCCTTACAAGTTGAACGTTTTGGCTCCCGAACGCCGCAAACCTGGAAGTGAGTGTTCCGGTTTGCAAACGTTCTTTGGAACCCGAACGTCCGATGCAACTTCTGCTGCTTTCGATTGGCTGCAGGAGCTTCCTGCAGCCAATCGGAAGCTGTGTGTTGGTTTCCGAATATTTTGGAAGTTGAACGGACTTCCGGAACTGATTCCATTCGACTTCCGAGGTATGACTGTACATGTAAATGGGCTGCAGAAACTGAGCTAAAGACCAAAATTAAAAAGGGGAGATTCATTCAGCTTGATGAATTCTGTTTCTCTTCTGGCTTCAGTTTAAATTTTGTATCTATTAAATAAAAAAACCTCCACCTTTAAAAAATAAAGCAGGAAGTAGAGATTAAATGCAAATTGCTGCTCTGGCTTCCCAAATCTGCTTTGACCTACCTCAAGTGTCCCAGGCTATAATAGCGTGATTCTCCGTCTGTCGATCGAACCACCTTGACCGTGAACATTGGTTGCAGCTGCCTCAGTTCCAGCACCACAATGGCGAGATAGTGGACAAAAAGAAGAGCGTCCACCAGCGACACAGCAAACTGTACAATCCCCTGGTAACTGATGTCCTTGGATTCCAAAATGCGGACGCCATAAAAGAGCCAGTAAGAAAACACCAGCAGAAATAAGAGGACCAAAATGAGGGTGCGAAAGACAAACACCCTGGGGAGGTCAGCCTTGGGCTGGCGGAAGAAGAGAGCCCAGGTGCCAATCAAGAGGATGAGGAGTTTGAAAGCCACAGAGATGAAGAGTCCCTCACAAGCAGTGCCACATGGCTCTAACTCAGTCCTCCGCAGGATCTGCGGGAGCAGAATGAAGGCAACAGGGGTGAGGAAGACGAGGAGTCCCAGAACAGCAGCCAACGTCAAGAGAAAATAGCGCTTGCACTCTACGCCAACGCTGTCCTCCAAGTCCTTGCTGATCCTGGAAATGTCCTCCTGGGACATGCTATGTTCAGAGGTACCTGTGATGGCAGTTGTGGTCTCACCCCAGTTGTCATCCTAAGCAGAAAAGAAGAGAACACGTTCATAAGCAACTCCTATAGTCAGAACAAATTTTTTTTTCCTTCCAGTAGCACCTTAAAGACCAACTAAGTTAGTTCTTGGTATGAGCTTTCGAGTGCATGCACACTTCTTCAGATACACTGCCACGGCTACCTATCTGTAACTCCTATAGTCAGGACACTTTCAGATGGCCCTCGTTTTGCAGGCGAAGAGGGCTAGTTCAGGGCCTCCAATCCCCCAGTCAAGATGCATGGGCCTATGAACCTACACAGCCGACAAGAGACCAGAGCAAGCTATGCCCTCTGCATTTATGGCTTCCCCACACTGAATAGGATGCCCTGGAGAAATAGGCAAAAGCCTTTCCATAGGATGTTTCCCGATTTCCTCAGTTGACTGTCCTCATAGCCACCTGGGAAAACAGTAAACCACACAGCTTCCCTCCCATACTCTCACTGTTAGCTTTACTTTTGTGAAGAGCATACTTCACTTTAAAATGGGGGGAAACATCTCAGCCAGTTACTCATCCCTCAGTAGTTATACTTGACATCTAAGTGGTCAAAAAAGATTTGGTCAGTTGACGAGTCACATAGTTAAAAGATATTGTTACGAGGAAGAACAATTACAGTAGTACCTCGGGTTAAGAACTTAATTCGTTCCGGAGGTCCGTTCTTAACCTGAAACTGTTCTTGACCTGAGGTACCACTTTAGCTAATGGGGCTTCCCGCTGCCGTCGCACGATTTCTGTTCTCATCCTGAAGCAAAGTTCTTAACCTGAGGTACTATTTGTGGGTTAGCAGAGTCTGTAACCTGAAGTGTCTGTAACCTGAAGCATCTGTAACCCAAGGTACCACTGTAATAGGCCTAATACACTAATTACCAAAAAAACCTGTGAGATGTCATCATTATACACTATTGTTAAAAATAATTATTCCTGCATTCCTCCTTGGAGAACATACATGTTTGCACATCACAATAAAGCCAATCTTTTGGGTTTAGCATGGTTTACTAAGAAGGGACGCGGGTGGCGCTGTGGGTTAAACCACAGAGCCTAGGACTTGCCGATCAGAAGGTCGGCGGTTCGAATCCCCGCGACAGGGTGAGCTCCCGTTGCTCGCTCCCTGCTCCTGCCAACCTAGCAGTTCAAAAGCATGTCAAAGTGCAAGTAGATAAATAGGTACCGCTCTGGCAGGAAGGTAAATGGCATTTCTGTGCGCTGCTCTGGTTCGCCAGAAGCGGCTTAGTCATGCTGGCCACATGACCCAGAAGCTGTACGCTGGCTCCCTTGGCCAATAAACAAGATGAGCGTCGCAACCCCAGAGTCGGCCACGACTGGATTAATGGTCAGGGGTCCCTTTAGCTTTTTACTAAGAGCAAGCAGAGCACACATTGCCTGATAGCTCATACAGCACTTTGTTCCTCCTGTAGTGTGAGCAGGATACACAAACCAGGAAGTCTTGGCCTTCCATTACATCTGAACCATGGACCATGGTTTGCTGCTCCCCAACAAGCCATGATCAACAAGTCAACACCAAACTATGGCTCAAGTTTGTGGCTTAGGGAGCCACAAAATGGGAATCCAAGAGTTCTGTTTGTTTATTCCATTCTCTCCAGGGAAGGAGGCATCAGACTTATTCATAGACAGTCTAGTTTTTTAGGATGTGCAAACGCTGCCATTGTTTCGGTCCCTCATCCATTTTATCCTATCAGCTAGTTCTGAGATAGGGCATAATTAGCTTTGGGCTAATCAACATCCCTAAGGATTTTCATGGCTGAGGATTTAAACCTGGATCATCCAACACTCTACTCCCTGGGAAGTTTCCTTGGCCACTGTAGACATCACAAGTAGCCAGTGGCAGAAGCTTTTTATCTTGCAATGTTTACCAAATATAGTGTCAGGTATCATCACCAATGTTGCGCTGTGCCCATGTACTCCTGTTCTAGGTGTCAAGACATTTAGTCTGCCAAGTATGGATCTGAAATAGAGCTGCCATTTAGGAAATTAGATTGCCAAAGGTCTTTCGCTTACTCCAGTGCGCTGCAAATTGCAGTAAACTTCTAATGGTACATATAATTGGTAGATCTTTCTCCCCACGTCATCTTAGCCAAAGGCCAATGAAACTACCGTACTTTTCTCTCTATAACACGCAGATTTTTTCTCCTAAAAAGTAAGGGGAAATGTCTGTGCGTGTTATTGAGCGAATGTGGGGGGTCCCTGGAGCCGACCCTCCCAAGCGCAGAGGAAAAATCAGACAAAAATCCAATCGCGCGCGTCAGGGAGAAGGGAGGAGGGAGCTCCGTGAGAGAGGAAGCTGTTGCTTTCCTGCATTCTGCCTCAGGGTCCTACTGCCCACCCTCTTCTGTTTCGGTTGCTGTTTGCTCAAACGGAACAAAGAGCAGGCAAATCCCCTCTCCTCCAGGCAACCCCTTCCCTCCAGGCAAGCAGAGGGGAAAGGAAAGGATCTCCGTCCTCCGGTGGTGCTGCGTCCAGGGAAGCATTTTAGGGAAAACATGGAGGTGGGAGAGGGGGGGGCTGGCTTGGGTGTGTGTGGGGGACTTTTGCCTTCCTTTCCTCCCTCCCGTTATACCCCTCTCCTGCATTCTTAGCCAGCTGCTTCTCTGCACACTGGTGCAAATACGTGGTTACAAAGCATGGATCCACATGGATCCTCAGGATCTTTGCATTGGGTCACCCCAAATTCACCATCAGATCACATAGCATGTCCATGGCTGCAGCCTGCACCAAACAAATCACACACCCACTGTTGCCTGGGGCTGCAGTGGTGCAAAAACGTGGTTACAAAGCATGGATCCACATGGATCCTCAGGATCTTTGCATTGGGTCACCCCAAATTCACCATCAGATCACATAGCATGTCCATGGCTGCAGCCTGCACCAAACAAATCACACACCCACTGTTGCCTGGGGCTGCAGTGGTGCAAAAACGTGGTTACAAAGCATGGATCCACATGGATCCTCAGGATCTTTGCATTGGGTCACCCCAAATTCACCATCAGATCACATAGCATGTCCATGGCTGCAGCCTGCACCAAACAAATCACACACCCACTGTTGCCTGGGGCTGCAGTGGTGCAAAAACGTGGTTACAAAGCATGGATCCACATGGATCCTCAGGATCTTTGCATTGGGTCACCCCAAATTCACCATCAGATCACATAGCATGTCCATGGCTGCAGCCTGCACCAAACAAATCACACACCCACTGTTGCCTGGGGCTGCAGTGGTGCAAAAACGTGGTTACAAAGCATGGATCCACATGGATCCTCAGGATCTTTGCATTGGGTCACCCCAAATTCACCATCAGATCACATAGCATGTCCATGGCTGCAGCCTGCACCAAACAAATCACGCACCCACTGTTGCCTGGGGCTGCAGTGGAGCAAAAATGTGGTTACAAAGCATGGATCCACATGGATCCTCAGGATTTTTGCATTGGGCTACCCCAAGCTCACCATCAGATCACATGTCTGTGGCCACAGCATGAGGCACAAAAATGATACATCCACTGTTTCATTCAGAATTTTCCCCCCTTGTTTTACTCCTCTAAAAACGATGTGCGTGTTATGGTCAGGTGCGTGTTATAGAGCGAAAAATACGGTACACAGAAAGATGGCAATAAGCCAGCCACTGCTTCCCCATTGCCCTTCAGCAATTTGCAAAACATTTTTGGATTAGAGAACTTTTGCAAGGTACCATATGCAAGGTGAATCTTGCATACTGGTAAACTTTTCCACAGCCCTTCCAAAACTGAAAAGCACATTTTCTTTAAGGCAAGCCATTGGAAGTCTTATTTTTAAAGATGGCAAAAGACTCGCCCAAGGCAAGTTCAAGGCAGTCTGAGGCAGAGGTGAGGCAATCTCTCAAATGCATGTCCAACTCTGAACTGAATTACCTTGGCTGTCAAGTCCAAGACACATTTGGTTGTTTGACTACTCTCCTAAGGGCCTGGTTGGCTTGTTTGTCTAAAAGTCAGGTTTACCAGGAGTGGCAAAGAAACTGAACATCTGTTAGATTCAAATAACAAGATTCCCACCCAAGTGGGCCTCACCAGAGATTTCTGCAACAAGGCAGAAGAGTGTGTGTAAGAGAGAAAGAGAGAGACAGAGAGAGAATGTGAATGAGTTCTGAAGTCCCTAGTGAGTGGTACAGGAGAAATGAGTTGTGCTATTTTTGTTTGCAGTCAGAAAGCATCAGATCCTATGGAAGCCATTAGCAGTCAGTCCACCCAGACATATCAGTTGAAAAATATTTTTCAAATATGTGCTATTTATAGTGCAGCATCCTGTGTCAAGAATAACTCAGATTACAACCGGACACTGGAGCATTGGTCAAAAGCATTTAGGCACATTTAAATATTCCCAGTCTGCAACCTTTGAAGGTAGGCATGATCAGCTGATAGCTTCTAAAGCTTCCAAGGCAATTCTGTGACAGCCTTTGCCATAAAAATGTCGTATCAGGAGCATGTCAGCAACAAAATCAAGAGTTAATCTAAGCATATTGCTGCCACACCTGAAATGACATTAGCCTGAAAAACACATTTACAGCAACAGTAATAATAGCAAGGTGCCAAGATATTCACTGCCCACAAAATCCTGCACCTGCAGCCCATCTTCTGCTGCTCTTACCTGAGCTTCTTCTGCCCGAGAAGAATCATTCCCCAGCAATGGCTCTGCTGTTGGCGCTTGAATGGTAACAGATTTCTCTGATCGGCTTCCATCTTTACTTCGTGGTGATTTGTGCCTGTCCCGACTTCTTTTTCCATTTAAAAAATAAAAAGGAGAAAATGTTTCACATGCTGATTGTTCTGTCCTTCAATGAACAGTATAAAAGCAGACATGCATATTTATACTTATACACAGGGCATTTTTTCAGACAGAACTTGTCAGAACTCAGTTCCAGTACCTCTTGATATTCTAAGAGAATGAGTTCATGGTGAGTTCCGGCACCTCTTTTTCTAGAGAAATAGCACTACACACACACACACACACACAAATGTCAATGAAATAAAATAAATTGGCATGCAAAGGCTTTTCAAGTGTTCCCAAGAAGAGAAAGGGCCACGTTGCATAGCCACCCAATTCCTCAGGAGGTCTAAGAAGATTATGAAGGAAGTGCAGTATAGCATTGCTGCGAAGTATCACCTCAGTAAGGAAGATCTGAGGAGATCTTATTTCATTAACCTTTGGTGACCTCACTGGCAACAGGTCATCCATAATCTGCTGCCTCCAACAAGCGCTTCTGAGGACATTGCATGGCAAGCCCTTCAAATATTCTGGAATCTGGTTGACAGCTCTCACTTAGGAGTCTATATACACAAACACACACACACCCCCCACAAGGGAAGCCGCAGCAGGATGAGAGTCTTGGCAGGCTCAAATTCTCCCATCTGTACAGAACTGGAATCTCACACCAACCCACACATACGCTAACCATCGCTGGCAGCCAAATCTTAAATTTCTCTCTTGTCCAAGGTTCAAAACATATCCAAGACAGAGAACTTCTGGTCAGGCAGTAAGTTGTACTGCACTGGGGCTGTCAGTCTGGGGAAAGCCCAGCATTCAATGGTATAATTTCATTTCTTTTAAAAAACTTTTCTTTAGTTGCTTGAGCTGACAAATTTACGTATGACAAAGTAACTTTTCCCTCCCTCAGAACTGCCTGAGGCCTTTTTTGAAACAAAATAAAAAAATTCCTTCCAGTAGCACCTTAGAGACCAACTAAGTTTGTTATTGGTATGAGCTTTCGTGTGTATGCAGCTTCTTCAGATACTGAAGCCTTAGTATTAGGCAGAATAGCTAATACCCTACAAGTCCAACATTTACTTGATTGACTATGGTTTTGGCCAGTAACTTACTGAAAGCAGCTGTTGACTTAATTTATCTTCCTCACTTGGGCATCCCTGTGACTAGCAGTTAACCATGGTGGTTAGAAGAAGCAAGAAAGTGTTCCTCTCTAGCACTGAAGGAACAGATTCCAGAACACTTATTCCGGGTATATAATGATGGCCAATACAAATTCAGATCTTTTGACTGATGGTGTCTGTGTACTGCATTATTTGGTAGCTTGCATTTCAAAGGATATGTATTTTCCATTTAACATTTCTTCCGAGCAAGGCTCAGGGTTAGGGCGTTTTCTTGGTAGCAGGGGCACTGCATCCCTGATTGCCACCAGGGACAGGCAGGGGCGTGGGGAAGGGTGTGTGGGCATTGTGCCCCCTCAAAAAAATGTGCCGTGGGTGGGGAGGGCTATGGGGGCAGGGCATGCCACCGGAGCGACCCCTGCCCTGCCCAGTGCTGCAAAACAGACACACTGACGGCGCCCCGTGAGTCCAGCGTTGTTTTGCAAGAGTCACAAAAATGATGCTGGGCATTCTTCTCAGCTCCCCTTCCCAGCTGGAGGGAGCCGCGAAAAGAACACAATAGCTCACAGTGCCCTCCCTGCAAGCAGCGCCGCTCCCAAAAGCAGTGCTGGGCTCGCAGGGGCCAGGCTGCACGCCTGTTGCTTCAAGGACACAACAGCTCGAGACACGGCAAGGCGCCATGATGTGCCCTCCCCCCAAAAAATACTGGGCCTAGGGCGATGGCCCCCTCAGCCCCCCCCATGCTATGCCACTGCTTGGTAGAGATTATTAAGGGATGGGGAACAAAGTAAGAGAGCTAGGACAGCACTCAAAGAGAGAAACTTAAGTGACATAGAGGGAAGGTACAAGTTAAGGGAACAGCTACTGGGAAGTGATTCTGCACAAAAGGTAAAGAGAGAGGAGGGTCAGAGAGAGCTGGCAGAAAAGAAATTTTTTTGTTTCAGAATACTCCTGCTCGATCCTTAATGATAATCAACACCACTTGAAAAAAGTATCTTGTTACCCACCTGTAAAGAATTACGCCTCCTGTAGTAAAACAGATAAAGACTCAGGCAAGTCAAGTAGCACAGAAACCCCATCCCCTGAGAGACTATGTCTAAATTCAAGGGGGCCTATGGACTTCTGAAACTATATAGTTAACTGTCATTTTTTTTTCTTTTGTAAAAGTTGAAAAAGGAAAAATGGATCAATGGACGTGGAACCAAGTAAGAGAGTAGGGAGAGAAACTTAGTGAAATGGAGGGAAGGGCGCAGATTACGAGAAAAGCCATTGGGAAGTGATTCTGCACAAAAAGTATAGAGAGAGACCAGGTGGATCAGAGAGAGTGAGGAGTTGAAAAAAAGCTTGTTTAGAGATGGAAAGAAGATAAAGCTCCTAGCAGAGAAGAATGGCAGATCAAGTTGATGGATTACGCCAAAATGACTGGAAGAATCAGAAATCAGGAAGACCAAAAATTTAATAAGGAATGGGGGAAATTTGTAACTTATCTTAAAAACCATTGTAAACAGTTAAAATCATTAGTAGGATTGGAATACCACTTGTAGTTTAATGGTGAATTTTAGACATAATGGAGAGTTAAAAGAAGTTGGATTATCATAAAAGATGCAGGAGGAAATGATTAACAATAGGACCCACAAAGGGGAGGAGGGAAGTCAAAGAGATTCTTTGGAATCTTGTTTTTATGTGGTACGTTGGACATGTGACTGAAAAATTTGTTTAAATAGTTGTTTTATAATACATAGTCATTTTGATATGCATTGATAACGGACACCACTTGAAAGAATGACACTTCTGGGATTTCCCACCCCCACAGATTGTTAGATGTAGTGTGGACTGGACAAGCTTAATTAAACCTGGCACAAGTCCCAGTTTGGCCTGCAAGGCCACACCATGTCCAATTGCCGCACTCCTAACGTTCTATGTGACGTCAGCCGTGGGGAAGGTGCAGAGGCGTCTACGAAGGGGCTATCAGGAATGTTCCTTACAGGGACCCCCACTGGGGCTGGAAGCCTGTCTCCAAAGGGGCATGTTCTAAGCACAGATCAGCCGATGGGCAGCTGAAGCCAGTTTTACAGGAATCCGATTGAATTCAAACCACTTGCTGAAAACAGAGCGGTTTCTTCCTCTGCAAACTTCAAACGGACTTTAAAAGGAATCACTCAAACCAACAAGCACCAGTTACAGCAAGCCCCTTTGGAAATACGTTTTATAGAAAATCTGGGGCAGGGAATTATGCTACGTCTGTGATTCCCAATTAGCTAATTACTGAGGACCCCCGATTTTTCAAAAGCCAAGCCACGGACACTCCCCCCAAAACTTTTTGAAAATTTTGATAACTCTATGGTAGTTACCTTGGCAGTACCAGAAGTACTGAAATGGGTTACGTCTGGGTTTTGGTGGTCGCACATGCGCAAAAGCACACTTTGTGCATGTGCAGAAGCGCCAAATTGCAACCCGCGCATGCGCAGACGTGCCGCTGAGGTTGCGGACGCTGCGGGTTGCGAACATGCATCCCGCCTGGATCACATTCACAACCCGAGCATCCACTGTATATATGTCCAGCGATGTAGCAGAATATCACGATGTTTAGCTGCTGATATAGCACGATGTTGAAAACCAGATGTCGCTCATCCCTAATCTGTTTCCTTATTAGGGGCTGACGAAGGAAAGCTGCTCCGCCTCAGTGCCAGGGGAAGGAAGTGCCACGGTGCCTTGAAGTGAGGGCGATCAGCTGCCCTGTTCTCCGTCAGCGTGAAGGAAGGCAGCTCAGATCAGCAGCGTGCTGAGATCATTGTGTGACACCGGCAGTGCCTTGGCATCAGCTGCCCTGCTCTCCCTTGCGTGAGAAGTGATATATTGCTGCATATTGCCAGGTCAAAATTGTTATCGCAGTGCGATTTCAAAACCGATTTTGGCCAATATATTGAAAAATCGAACAGTGCCAAAACAGACATAAACAGTGCTAAAACAAACATAAAAATTTGATATTACCATGCAAAAAATGACAAAAAAATCAGTTGGGGGGAGGCAAGGGATGGGGCCGCAGACCCCCCTGGGTGCATTCCACAGACCCCCAGGGTCATAGACTCATAGACTCATAGAGTTGGAAGAGACCACAAGGGCCATCGAGTCCAACCCCCTGCCAAGCAGGAAACACCATCGGAGCACTCCTGACATATGGTTGTCAAGCCTCTGCTTCAAAGAAGGAGACTCCACCACACTCCTTGGTAGCAAATTCCACTGTCAAACAGCTCTTACTGTCAGGAAGTTCTTCCTAATGTTTAGGTGGAATCTTCTTTCCTGCAGTTTGGATCCATTGCTCCGTGTCCGCTTCTCTGGAGCAGCAGAAAACAACCTTTCTCCCTCCTCTATGTGACATCCTTTTATATATTTGAACATGGCTATCATATCACCCCTTAACCTCCTCTTCTCCAGGCTAAACATGCCCAGCTCCCTTAGCCATTCCTCATAAGGCATCGTTTCCAGGCCTTTGACCATTTTGGTTGCCCTCCTCTGGACACGTTCCAGTTTGTCAGTGTCCTTCTTGAACTGTGGTGCCCAGAACTGGACACAGTACTCCAGGTGAGGTCTGACCAGAGCAGAATACAGTGGCACTATTACTTCCCTTGATCTAGATGCTATACTCCTATTGATGCAGCCCAGAATTGCATTGGCTTTTTTAGCTGCCGCGTCACACTGTTGGCTCATGTCAAGTTTGTGGTCAACCAAGACTCCTAGATCCTTTTCACATGTACTGCTCTCAAGCCAGGTGTCACCCATCTTGTATTTGTGCCTCTCATTTTTTTTTGCGCAAGTGCACAAATACAAGATGGGTGGACCCCTAACTGGGAACTACTGGGCTACTTCAAACTTCTGCAGCAAACAGGAAGATTTATAGGCCTTATGGAAGAACGGATGCCTTTTTGGACTATTTAAACAAAGATTACAGCATGATGAACTCGTGAGCAGGATTTGAGCTATGAGCAGCAGAAGTAATTAGATTATAATATTGTGGTTATGATCTGATTATAGAATACAGGGTGCAGCAGAAGGGGAGAAACAACAACTCCTTGGAAAATGGGGTAGGAAGTCGACAAAAATAAGGGAAAATACAAAATTGTTTAAAATGGTGAAATGGAATAAAATATAATTTAAAAAAGGGAATATTTATAAGACAACTCCAGGCACCCTTGGAGGAGGAGACTTTTCTAGCTCTGTTACAAGTGAGATTCAGGCCAACTTTTGGCAATGAGACAGCCTTGGTCACTTGCATAATGACCTATGTTGGGGAAAGGAGAGGTTAATAAGCCTCTGTTGGTTCGCCTTGATCTCTTGGTGCCTTTGAATCCCCCTCACCATGGTATTTGTCTGAGGAGACTGAGTTGGGAGCAGGGGGCAATGTTTTGCAGGGCCACAACCTTAAGGGGATACCTAATTCCACTAACAGTCAATCCCTCTTCCTAGGGAACTCTGGGAATTGTGTAGCTGGGGCCTTAGGTATTGCAGAAAGTGGCAATATGATGGAAGATGGCAAAGGGAATGAGGTATCCTGACTATGTGGGTCAAAAGCATTATAATGAAAAGGCAACATCCTATCCCCTATATCACACTGGACTATAATTCTCATTACCCGGACCATTGGCCATGCTGGCTGGTACTGATGGGTGCTGGACTCCCAAGAACATCTGAAGGGCCACAGCTATCCCCATTCCAGTCCTGTGTGGAAGCAGAGACACAATAAGCCCCAAAGAAAGCATTCAGGGCTCTCCCATAGACCGTGCTCTCTTTTTGTGGATTTGTGCTGGAGCATTCACCAAGACAAACAAGTGTCAAGCAGTACAAAAGTTTCATTACACAACTGAAGGAAGAAGGCAGATTCTAGACCAGATCTGCAATAAAAAGTATTCATACCCTTGTCTCTGGGCCTTTTTGGAGTGACCTGAATAGTGGGAATATCCAGAGTAGGTTGACTCAGTATCCATGGTGGAAGAGAAGCCGGGGAACAGAAGACAAAGGCACCCAAGCAGGCCACTAAGTCCGAAGAAAGTGTTTTGGTGGTTGACTCCGATTTTTGATAATCCGCCCAAAATTTTGAGAGAACAGTAATTTCAGTCTTCAGTTCTAGGGAAGCATCTTCAACATAAACCTAGGAAAGTAAATATTAATAATGAGATGGACTATTAAACACAAACAAATACTAGGTTCTCCTGCAGTGGTGCTTTTCCTGCTTTTGGGGATTAATATTCAAACACTCTGAACCTGGGGTGCCTTTAATAGTTGTGTGTTGAAAATAGGGCTGCCATACGTCTGGATTTTCCCAGACAGAGCCGGGAAACGGGCTTGAAAATGCTGTCCAGGTAGAATTTCTCAGAATTTTTTCTCACGATGAGAGGACGATTGTTACATCTGCTGAAGTTTCCATGCAATTTGGCCCTTAACTATCTGAACATATGAATAAAGAGGATGAAGTCACACCTAGATCTGCTGTACTCTGATCAGTATAGCACTATACCATGCAACATGCTGTTGTTCAATTTGAGGTTTCTCTTGTGCATTTTCTTAATCTTGGATTGGTGATTTTTACCTTGCACACTGGAAGGGCGGCATCTGAATTTAGGAAGTAATCATTGCGATTTTCGAAAGCTTTTGGTTTTGTTTAATGTGTTCAAAAGATGACTGAAGGGGGGGGGGGGGGAGACGACTGAAGGAAGGTTGTGTTTTACAATGGCCCATACATAAAATAAGACCAAAAAATGAAATGACCATGTAGCGGGCAAAGAAACTGCATACAAGGTGGATAAACTTTTTTTAAAAAAAATATCACTGAGACAGTATAAAGTCAGGATACATTTAGAGTGAGGGTCACAACCAAGAGAAGAGTCTGTTATCAGAATGCTGCAGCCAGGACTCTGGAGACACTAATCAAAACACAACCCTGCTGTATCACTCAGGACCTGCTAAGGCAATGCAGCAAAGCCTTTCTTATTGATCACCTGGTAGAACTAAAAGTAAAATGTCAAACTAATTTAAGGTTCACTGTGGTCTATGCATGTCAACCTAAACCATCTCTGAACCAGCATTCTGTGTGAACCAGACCACAATGGTTTGGATAATCATCTCTGCTCAGTAAGCTGAGATACGAACCAACAAGACTTCTGCCCAAGCAAATAGCTCTTATGGTCCTCCCTTTGTGTCATGAACAATCAAAACAAGAAGTCTATAATTAGCCATAATTACCATTTTGTCTGAAGCATGATTTGGAACAAGCCAGGCTATTATCCGAGACTCACTATTCTGGGAGTAAGCTCTACTCAACTCAGTGAGACTTACTTTTGAGTGAACACGTCTGCACCATGCTCTAACCAACTGAGCTAAGCTGCTTATCATATATAATTGCACCGTAAACCATGGTTTAAATTTGGTTCTATATCTTGCCTTGTTTCATGGCTGGAAACTGCAGTCCCCCGGTTCAGATTAAATGGGGAACTGTAGTTCTTTAGACGCTTCCTGACTTGACAGCTCACATCGCAAAGGGAGGGGCAAAGGAGCTACATGTAAGAAGCAAAAGGCTCATTCATATCTTAGTTTATTAAGCCAATATATGATTCAGTGTAGGCAATGACAGAAAGCGCTGAAATCACCTTGGTCTGCATTGGAGAGGGAAGCTGGAAGCTTAACTAAAAATCTAAAAATATAAAGTTTAGGAGTTAAATTGGTTGGGAAGCATTACAAATATTTATTAGAACAACAAATAATCTTGTGACATTTGGTGTCAATGAATATAGTGAAAACTATGAGAGGCAAAGTGGTCTGGCGGTTAAAGAGCTTGCCAGCATCTCTGAAGGCCATGGGTTCAAGTGCTGCTTATTCTCACACTGGGTGGTCACCTGCAATTCACTCAGCAAAGAAGCAGTACGTGAACTAATGTATCTAGTATCTTGATTCCTGCATTGCAGAGGGTTAGACTGGATGACCCTTTGCCTACCTTCCAAATCTACAATTCTATGATTCTATTTCTGAGTAAAGGACTGCACTGTTACTATAAGGTTTCATGGACATCAGATGCATTAATGTTGCTTAAGATTCTAACATTGTTAATATTAGTTGTCAGAGGCTCAGGAGCAGAAGAGCAGGGGAGAGAGCAAATAGAGAGCGGAGGAGAGGAATCAGAGGGGAGCGTAGGGGAATATGACAGTGACCCGAGAGATTCCATGAGCTTCTCCAGCGAATCAGAAGATTCCCAGAAGGGGGCGCCTATGGTAAGGGCGAGGGGGGTCCCAGGGGGGACGCTCCATAAACAAGGGACCAGAGGGGATTCCCAAGGGAGCAGCGGAGGATCAGGACCAGTTCCCCCACCAGAGCACACTGGGGGGGAAGAGTCACATGAGTCAGGACCAGCTTCTCCTCCAGCGGGGAGAGAAGATGAGTCAGGGGTAACCACGCCCCCATCGGGAAGTGGGGAAACGGAGGGAAGGCCAGGTCCAGCTAGCCTCCCCGAAAGAGGGAGCAGTGACACAAGTGTAACGGTCAGAAGGAAAGTGGGAGGCTGCCCGCGCGCACCAAGTTCAAATGTGGAGGAGCGCGGGACAGCAGAAGACCCGGATTGGGAGCCAGGTCCGAAAGCCCGAAGGAGGGAGGGGGAAGAGTCAGGGGACTCAGCGTCAGAGGAGTCTAGGAGGGCTGAGACTCCGACTAGCAGGAGGACCCAGAGAAGGAAGGAACAGAGGAAGAGGTGGAGTAAGGCTAGAATCTTAAACTGGTGTCAGGGGGGAGGAGATTCAGATGGAACTTCGACGGTCTAAGGTATAGACGTAGCGTTGCGCGCTGCGCGTCTGGAAATGAAACTGAACTTCAATAAAGACTTTTTTACTTGAGGAAGAAGCAGCGTTGGTCTTGTGTGAGCTGGGACCTTGGGCAGCGCTGACATTAGTGCTTTCATAAAGAACTTCTGAAAAAAAGTGTTTGCGCTGCTTATTCCAGTCTCTATTCTATACGCAAAAGCACCCTAACCAAACCCGAGTGTGTTTTGCCACCAATTATTAACATCCACCTGCAACTTGTGTGTGTAATGCTGGACTATCCTGCAGCTGCTGCCCTCTGCTGAAAAGCAGAATTGTTTTGCACCCTCAAGAATTAAACACTGAGCACTAGAGCTGAATCGCTCTTCTCCATGAAAGCTTATGGCACAATAAATTTTCAGTTGGTCTTTGAAGTCACACAAGACATTTTCCCCCTGATTGCTTTAACAGACTAACATATCAACCTCTCTGGAGCTGTTTCTGTTATAAGCTTTTGAATGAAATGGAACGAGGTATCTCTTCTACCACCATTTCTGTAGTCAGCTGGTAAAACGAGACAAGCTTCATCTTGATGATACCCAATTTAGTTTATTATCTAAGTGGTCCAGACAGCAGCTGTGATGGCGCCCACCTTGAGGAATGATCTCCCTTCCGAGTTCCATCAGGCACCAGCTATTTCAGCAGATTTACAGCAAGAGGCAAAACATCAACTCACCTAGGCATTTGTAAGGTTTTTCCACCTTCCTTCCCAAACCCTGGGTGCTATAGCTGTATATTTTGTCAACCACCATGACATTACTTTTAACTAAGGGTACTGTGTAAATAAGTTATGCAAATAAATGAAAATAAAGTCTAATAATATTCTTCTTAGGCAGATGTAACTCACAACAATACATTACTAAAGGCACCCAACAGCACAAGCTCAGAGGTTTTTGAAGGATATTCCCTTCATAAAATTGAACATAACTGATTTCTCCTTAAGGCTTTACAGTCTTTTCCAGCTAAACAGTCTGAACTGAGACTATTAAATTGGCACACAGGGCTACCTTATAGATGCAGTATTTTCGAACTTGCATCAAACAGCTTGTTTTTACTTAACACCAGAGTTTTACGGGGCAACACACTTTCCATTCATCAAGGGAATATTTTCTCTACTGTAGGAAAGACCTGTTGAATCACTGGTTGCATGCAACCTAATTCTATGCATAATATCTAAGCAGATTCTGAGACACACTGGTGTATAAGCCAGAACCCACAGTGTAGCTAAGTATTTGTGCAATGGATTGATTTCTTACATTGTCTTTTCATGCTGATATTTTTGCATTTCCTACATGGAACTCACTCATACAATCAAACAAAGGCTTTAGAAAGTACCTAGCATTACTGCAAGAAATCTTGCAATCCCAAATCATAACCAGCACTAGACGTCTGCCCAAGTTTCCAAGCAACCTCCAGGATAGGGTGTTGCTCAAGGCTTTTGCCTGGAATTAGCCTATTTTGGTTAATGACTCCCTAAAACACCATTCACTTTGCAGTAACTGTGCCTGTAAAGGAAGGAATGTGGGAGGAACCAGCCTTCAACAATTCCCCTCGCCAGGCTCACTATGGCAACTTGCGGTGGCACCTCCTGGTAAGCGCGACAAGCAGCCAGCATTCCTCCCAACTCTGGGGCTGCAGAGCTGGGTGGAGATCATAGTTGTCCCTGCTGAAAGTGGGAAGGAATCCTCCCGTCCAAAGCTCCAAGGGTAGGAAGTGGTTGCCAGCAACCTGGCCATGGTGGCGCAAAGGGTCAACCTGGAGACCTCCCATGCCAGCAGCACCCAGTTAGTCACGCTCCCTGTCCTTGCCAGCTTCCAAAGTTGGGAAGACGGCTGGAGGTTGTTTGGCAGCTGCATGGCAAAGGCAGCTGAATAGCCTTGGCCAAGCCGACCAAACTGTTGCCTGCCCACCCCTGCCAGCTTTCCAGCTTGAAAGCAAAAACAGCAGATGGATGCTGCTCCCTGAAAGTGCTCTCACTTTCCAGGAGAGGGTCCCAACTGTCCCAGGAAGGGTGGACAAGGGTGGGTGGGTGTAGCGACGCTCAGCCCTGCATGCTTCCTGCTGGCCTTGCAAAAGGCCCCTGGGGCTGGGGGTCCATTGCCACGAGGTGCCCAAGGCAATTTCAAGCAACAGTGCCCCAACCAGAAGGCACTCATCGCTGCCCTTCTCCCTACAGATCCCTGCAGATCAGGGTACATCTCCACTCATTAAACAGGGTGCGTCAGCTAATGCTGCTTGCACCCCCAGAGTTGGCACCAGTCTGTAGCATGGGGTAAAAGCAAGCCATGCCCAGATGCAATGGCAAGGATGCGTCCAAGCTAGCAGAAAAAGTAGCCCAGTGGGTTACTCTGCAAAGCGGATGACAACTTGTTCTAGCCCAGAGCTCAAGCCACACAAATTCAGAAGCTGCGGTTCCCGGCCGCCCCGGTTTGGAACAGGGCCCCCCACCAGCCCCGGGCTCAACGGGAAGCGGCAGTCAGGCCTGCTCCTCCAGCGAAAGGGAGAGGCTGGCGCACAGACCGGCACTTTCCCTCCCGGGTGCCCGAAAGTACAGTCGGGCTGAGGGCGGCGGGGGGAGCTGGAGAGGCAGAGGCAAGAGGGTCTCGGCTCCCGGGCGCGCAGAGGGCGAAAGAAGCTCCGGGGCTCTGCCAGGAGGATCGCGCCTGGCTGGCGGACGGGTCCCTGCCCGGGGCGAAGGAGTGGGAGAAGCCGCGCCCTGGAGGAGGAGGAGGAGGAGGAGGAGGAAGAGAAGGAAGAAGGCGACTGACCTCTCGCCCGCCGCCGCGCCATCCTGCAGCTCCCGGTGGACGGAGCGCGCAACGCGCCAGCCTCCCAGCCCGCCCGCCGCCTCCGGCTCCGGCTCAGCTCCAGGCTCCGACTCGGCGGCTGCAGCGGCGCTTTCCGCTTCCTGTGCCCAGGACAGCGGCGGCAGCGCCCCGCCCGCCCTAGCCCTGCCTGCCTCGGCCTGCTCGGAGCGAAGGCGAGCCTGGCCTGGACGCGCGCTTCCCTCGGAAGGAGCGCTCGCCGCGCAGGACTGCCAGGGCCGCTTCCCGGCGGAGAGACAGGCGGCCGCGGGGGGAGTTGCCGGCCTCTCGGCGGGAGGTGGGGAGAAAGAGGTGTAGCCCGATCGTGTGCATGCTTATTAAGGGCGAGCCAGCCCCGCTCCGCTGTGCGCACGCTCTCCAAAAGTCGGGGCTAGCTGGATCGAAAAGAAGGCTGCGCTTGAATAGTCTTCCTTTGCAAGCCTTCGGCGGCGCGCCTGGGCGCGGGCTGCCCTGCCAAAGTCCCAGGTCCGTGGCTTCCTGGCGCCGCCGTGGAGAACGGGGGTTCTGGGGGATGCCCTCTCTGGATTTGGTGGAGCATTCCCTCCAGATCCGGAATCCCCTGCTCTGGAGCTTGTGCCGAGTCGGCATCACTAAGCTCCACACCAAGGAAGGAGTTCGAGGGTTTACTGCAAACTATCTTGAAGCTTGTTACCAAAAAAAGTTGCAAATACAAATCAATAGGCTGCTGTTAAGCAACCAGCAATGCAGCCCAGTTTTATTTAGGGTTCTTACTTATTCTCTCTGGCCCCAGAGAGAGATTCAGATAAGCAACTTGCTTCTTCAGTATGCTGGCAGCCTCAGAGAGAGATCCAGGGATGAGTTCAGTTTACATAATATTGAAAAAAAGACTCCACCCTTTTTTCACAGCTTTGTGCATGCGCCTTTTGCACTTGCTACAGTTCTCTGCAAATGTAAACTATTAAGTTTCATACATGAGGCACACAAACATAGCTTTTTATGCACATTAAACATAACTTTTACAAGAATTACAGCTGCAAACTACCCAGTACACAGTTACAGACCACATCACTTCCCTGCCAGGATGGACCAAAGGCAATGATAAGAAATAAACGTCCTCTAGATTTTCCGATGGTGTTTCCAAAAACCTTCACTACCCTCAACTCAAAGGTCCAACCCCATTGCGCAAGAATCTCAGCTCCAAGGCCTCCTAGTATTGAAAGGCAGGACTCCAAAAAGCACTGGGTGGACAGGGGTGTGTGGACATGGATGTGATCCATGACATGGCAGTGGTTATCAGGGAATTCTCTATAAAAACTATTACTGTATTGGTCTGAATATAAGCCTCACTTTTTTTCCAAATTTCGACCGTGAAAAGTTTTGCGACCCTACAAAAATTGGGTTTTATGATACCGCTGCTGAAACAGACATACGGTAAAACAGAATGGGTGTGAGTGCCCACAGAATTTTAAGGGAGCGGCTTATATTTGGGTATTCTCTCTCCCCTCCCCCCCCTGAATTTTAAAGGTGCAGCTTATATTTGGGTGTGGCTTATATTTGGGCCAATATGGTAAGATTCATGTTTCTGTGCCAGGAAGCAGAGGGCTGAAATATTTTTCAGCCTGTATTTTCTAACATCAAACAGGAAAACTATATTCTCTCTACTGTATATCTTAAGTCTGTTTTTGATTCAAAAGAGATTAACTCTAGGGACAGCTTTTAAAAAACAAACAAACACCAAAAACAGATATTACATGTAATCCCAAGGTAAATCTTACCAACTTCATTCTAATAAAGGCAAGGGTAAGACAAGGATGTGTTCTTTATCTGAAGAACACCATATGTCTCTCCCCAAACCATATGTTTGAGATTATCCGGTAGCAGAAATCCCTTTGTTTACTATATGCCAACGACACTATTACTTTCACTACTACAACATGCCTGAATGGTTAACAATCAACTGTGATACAACTTCATAAAGTTAGATAAGAAATAAAAATAGACCCTGGATGGATGGGCATGCAATATAACTAGCCAAGTAATAACTTTACATATCTGGAAGTTGTTCAGTTACCTTGGTCCTTGTCAGATTCAAAATGCAACATCAGATACACTGAATATTCAAGCTGCCCTACAGAGGTTCTAGTATATAAAAAGTAAGCATATACTTTTCATTTTGAATGTGTACAATGCCTGTAGTATTCATAATGCCTTGAGAATCACCTGAGCCATGGAGACAGGAGACACCAAAGGCGGGCATTTCGAGAAAAGCCTCTAAAAATTGTTGTTTGGGGATGTGAAGTGCTCTCCCAATAGAACCCTGACCGTGTGCATGACTTGCTGAAACATCTGCTCACAGTCTATCTAATGTTGAAACAAAAAATTTTTTTTCCTTCCAGTAGCACCTTAAAGACCAACTAAGTTAGTTCTTGGTATGAACTTTCGTGTGCATGCACACTTCTGCACACGAAAGCTCATACCAAGAACTAACTTAGTTGGTCTTTAAGGTGCTACTAGAAGGGGAAAATTTTTTTTGTTTTGACTATGGCAGACCAACACGGCTACCTTTCTGTAACTGTATCTAATGTTGAGTAAGTGTTGAGAATGTCCTGATCGCATTCTGCTGTTATTTACTGCCCAAAGAAAACTCACCTCTTTGCACAGTGCGTGCACCAGCTGTCAGGGCTAGAACAAGACATTTGGGTACCTGAGATGAGCCACAGATTGGCACCCCACTTTGCCACCGGTTTAGTGAGATGGAGGTGGTGGTGTGGGCAAAATTTTGCTTTATCTGGGAAAAGTGCAAAGTCTGACTTCTAAATACAACCACTTTGTAGCCCTCATGCAATGAAGCACACAAAAATCAAGCTGTGGTGTTTTGTGCCCTCTGGAACTTTCAAGAGGTTACCTGTTCTGATACCAAGGATCGTTGTGTGAGCTCTGTGTTGCCCCCTACATAATAACACACTCAGATATTGGCTTCCCCATGAAGCTTACATGGTCACCTTGAGCCAATTACAACCTCTCAGCCAAACCTACCTTACAGGCTTGTTGTGAGGGAAAAACGTGTGAGGAAAGGGATTAGGTACAACCCATTTATCTCCAACAGATAAATGGAATGAAATAAAGTTTAAAATAGATATGGTTGGGAGAAACATTATTGCCTTACAATATACAGTTCGAAACAAGCTTTCCTCCCTTAGTATGCAAAAAGGCCACCTCTGTATTGCATGGGGACTTGCAGTGTGCACACATCAACATGTGTTCATGTTGACAGAGAGAAGATGCATTCAATATCCAGTCTGGATATGAATTTTACAGATAACCTGGGATGGCAGCTAAGTCTTCAAACCTATGCACACTCACCTGTGAGTAAGCCCAACTGAACATAGTAAGACACTTCTGAGTAAGCATGTATAGGTTTATGTCTTGAATCCTAAAGACTAGCTGACGTGATGCAACTAAACAGAGCAACCACAGAAAGGAAAAAATTAAAAATTAACACCAAGCAACCAGAAACATTTTTTTTAAATGAAATCAAAATGTCTGTGCTCCACCATGACAGAAAAAAAGGCATACATTTACTGTATTGAGCTTTCACGTGCATTATCTCAGAAATCCTTACAGTATTTATTATTCCCACAAAGATTGGTGGAACAGAGGAGGAAAATGATTCAGGGGTGTTACCAAAGAAGAGAACCAACTGAGCTTTTTATTTCTCTTCCAGTGTTGCCAATTGTAATTATGCCTCAGCAATTCAAAATATGGCAACACACAACAGACAAGTTTATACATGAGGGGAAGAGGGCACGGCTGGGAGCTGGAACTGTATATGGGAGAGTTTGTGGGGGCAGATTCTGAATCCCACATCTCTGAACCTAGTAGAATGCTTTTTCAATTTAAAAACTTGATGGCGCTTGTCAGAGCTGCCCGAGGTCCCAGCTCACAAAGGACCAACGCCGGTTTGTTGTTATGTACGAAAGTCTTTATTGAAGTTCAGTTTCGCTTTCACAGCCGCAGCGTGCAGCTCTACGTCTCAAACTCTAGACCGCTGAAGCTCCGTCTGAATCTCCTCCCCCCAGACACCAGTTTAAGACTCTAGCCTTGCTCCACCTCTTCCTTTGCTCTTTCCTCCTCTGGTTCCGCCTGTCCGTCGGGGTCTCGCCCTTCCTAGACTCTTCTGACGCTGAGTCCCCTGAGTCTTCCCCCTGCCTCTGGCGGGCTTTAGGACCTGGTTCCCAATCCGGGTTTTCTGCTGTCCCGCGCGCCTGTACATTCGAACTTGGCGCGCGCGCCCAGCTGGCAACCTTCCTCCTGACCGTTACACTGCTCCTGTCACTGCTTCCCCCTTCGGGGAGGCTAGCTGGACCTGACCTCCCCTCCGTTCCCCCACTCTCCGATAGAGGCGTGGTCAGCCCTGACTCATCTTCTCTCCCCGCTGGAGGAGAGGCTGGTCCTGACACATGGGACTGTTCCCCCCCCCCACTACGCTCTGGTGGGGAAGCTGGTCCTGATCTCCCGCTGCTGCTTTGGGAGTCCCCGCTGGCCCCTTGTTTCTGGTGCGTCCCCCCTGGGACCCCCCTTGCCCTGACCATCGGCGCCCCCTTCTGGGAATCTTCTGATTCGCTGGAGAAGCTCATGGAATCTCTCGGGTCACTGTCATACTCCCCTACGCTGCCCTCGGATTCTTCCCCTTCGCTCTCCATTTCCTCTCTCCCCTGTGCTTCTGCTCCTGCGCCCCTGACATCCATCCCCCCCTCGAAGCCCCCCTTCCCCCCTCCCCCTCTTCGGGTGCGGGTTCCGGGTGCTCCAGTGCTGTGGGGGTGAGTGCGGGATACCGTTCTTTCCCCCTGGTGTGCAGCCGGCCAGCGGGATCCGGCCAGCCCGCAATGGGCTCGTCGACGTCGATCTCCTCTGCTTCCATCTCTCTGCAGTTGTGCTCGAACCCAGGATCCTCCCCCAACACGTCCATGTCCTTCCCTCCCCCTGGTACCTCGGGTGAGGCTGCGTGTAAGGGCCCCCTCAGCAGTTCCCTGCTCCACCCCACCTCCGGTTGATTGTCCCACCAATAAGAGCGGTCTGTGACAAACCCCGAGAGTGATCCCTCCGGGGAGCTTGTTTCTGGCGCCGTTTCCTCAGCTGATGAGAACCCCTGGAACGTACTGGCTGAAAGTGTGGGTGTGAAAAGACAGTCGTCAAAATAATCTGCCGGCATAGGTCTGTGTGGGAAGAGTGCATGGAACTCGTCTTTGAGGTAGTGCTCCTCCACGGCATAGTACGGTACCCACCTGTTGGAGCTGGCCGGGGTACCTTCCCTGGCGAGGAGATATTCAACTCCCTCTTCCCCCCATCTCGAGTCTAAAATCTCCGTGACCTCGTTGAGTGGCGCCGCCCTCGGTGACCCCTCCCCTGTTGGCGATTTGCTGAGTGGGTCTGGCGCGTTCCCTGGCGCCTGAAACCTGTGGGGTTCCTTGTAGGGTGTGAGCACTGACCTATGAAAGACCGGGTGCATTCTGGAGCCCTCCGGGAGTGTCAACCGGAAGGCCACTGGATTGATTTGTGCCGCGACTTGGTAAGGCCCCAGCTGCTTGTGTCTGAGCTTCTTCTTAGCTAATGTTCTGGCCGGCACTGCCTGGGCTGCTAACCAGACCCAGTCCCCCACCTGGATGTCTTCCCCGACTCTCCTGTGCCTGTCTGCCTGCATTTTGTAGGCGTGTTTTGCTAGTTCCAAGTGCCTTCGGAGTTGCTTGTGGACCTCCTGTAACTCTGCTGCTAAGTGCTCTGCTCCCCGTGGCTCCCCCTCCCCCTTCGTCTCTAACCCCGGGAAGGTTCTGGGATGCCGCCCATTGTTGGCGAAGAACGGTGTCACCCCTGTAGACCCGTGCTTCGTGTTGTTGTAGGCAAACTCGGCCAGCGGTAGGTAGTCCACCCAGGTCGAGGGCTGTTGATTCGCGTAGCATCGCAGGTACTGCTGCATGATGGCGTTGACCCTCTCCGCTTGTCCGTTGGTCTGCGGGTGTCGTGCCGACGCTAAGTTGATCTTGACGTTCAGGATGCCCAGCAGCTTCTGCCAGAAGCTCGAGACGAATTGGCGACCCCGGTCGGACAGGATGGACCGCGGTAAGCCGTGAACTTTGAACACGTGGTCTATGAACAGCTTGGCGGTCTGTTCCGCTGTGGCCACATTTGCGCAAGGAATGAAGTGCGCCATCTTGGTGAACAGGTCTACGACCACAAGTACCGCTGTTTTGCCTCGCGAGCTGGGCAGATCTGTGACAAAGTCCAGGGCCACTTTCTCCCACGGTTCGAGCGGCGTCTGTAGCGGTTCCAGCAATCCCGCCGGCTTCCTGTGTACTGGTTTGGCCCTTTGGCATGTGTCACACCTAGAGACGTAATCCGCGACTTCTCCCCTCATCTTGGGCCACCAAAAGTCTCTGGTTACTAATTCCGCCGTCTTGTCCTTGCCGAAATGCCCAGCGCTGGGCGCGTCGTGTAACTGCTGCAGGACTTTCGCGCGGAGGTCGTCTCCCGGTACGTAGAGAGCCCCTTTGCGGATGAGCAGTCCGTCGCGTATCTGGAACTCGTCGTCCTTCGCTGTGCCTCTTCGCACCTCCTCCATCTTGGATTGTGCGAACGAATCCGTCTGCAGCGCGCTACGCACCGCGTCCAGGTCCAGGTTCATTTTTCTAAATATCCTATCATTCTCCACCCCCCAGGCTCTGAGCAGCCCAAGTGTTTCAGGACATACCTTCCATCTGGCTTCCTTGGATCAAAGGTTTACTGGAGGCTGGTGGCTTTCTCAATGGTCTGAGGCTTATTTTACATATATATTCAGGCTGAACGGAAATGGAGGGGTTCCCAACATTAACACTCCACCAGAGACCCCATTAGGGTTCTAGGGGCATCACCCAAACCGCCAGTGTTTGGTTCTCACAGAGGGCAAGTTAGGCCTTATTGTCTTTTCCAGCACCAGTCCCAGAACTTCCTGATTTTCTCCCTGAAGCACGCAGACACTTTGATGGCACCACCTCCAGCCAGGGTCAAGGGACAAAGTTGTGTCTTTTTCTGCTCCTTTTCCTAAAGCATCCTTAGTGAATTAGTTTCCATAGCAACATTTTGGGCTAAGCTTACATCACAAAGTAAATACTTTCCTGGCAACTGTTGGCACAGAGAATATTAACCTAACTGGGCTGATTGACTTCATCAGCAGTTTGCAAATATGACAGCCCTTTCAAGATCTACACAGCATTTTCAGTGGCCCTAAGAAGACAGCTTTTAATTTGGTATCTTTGCCCACCTTGTCAATCACAAAGCTTTATGTTCTTCCAAGTAGTAGAACCCATTTCACTTAAAGATTAGACAATTCAGTCATATTTTACAAAAGTGGTTTATTTTAAAAACACAGCTGTTCTCAAATGTTTTGAAAAAATAAAGTTTTTTTAAAAAGTACTTCACTGGGAGATGGAAGCCCAAGTCACACTGCTATAGTGCTGCTCTTGTCCACTGTGTGGCTCCAACTGTACTCAGCGTCAACAAGTCTTATCCAAGCCCAAATACTCAAGCCAGTTTTAGGAGGCTTGTTTGTGGTGAAGTGCAAAAGTACAGCTTCTGTTCTAAAAACTTGGATGCATGATGGAACTCTGTCTAAATTTCTGGTGCGCATCATTGATATAGAGAGACAGATTTCTAAACATGCTTCTTGTGTGCCTGCTTAAATAAACAATTATAAAGAAAGTCAACATGAATCTTGACTGGCTGCAGAAAGAGCAGGAAGCAGCGCTGTGAACTGTGAGTGGTTATTTCTAATTGATTTTTTAACACCTTTATGGTTGCAGTGATGATGCTGATGTGGATGCTTGTGAAGATGATGCCTTCTTTCTAGGAAAGTAGTATCTAAAGAGAATAGTTAAGGAGTTCTCAGCAAATACCTACAACTATTATTACCTTTAGTCAGGAAGTAAAATATTTACGTACTTATGCACGGAGCTCGTACTGGAGCTGCTTACATATGATTGCAGATTTTAATGTGATCAGTGTACACTTACAGTGGTACCTTGGTTCTCAAACTTAATCTGTTCCAGAAATCCGTTCCAAAACCAAAGCGTTCCAAAACCAAGGCGTGCTTTCCCATAGAAAGTAATGCAAAATGGATTAATCCATTCCAGAGTTTTAAAAATAACCCCTAAAACTCAATTTAACATGAATTTTACTATCTAACGAGACCACTGATCCATAAAATGAAAGCAATAAACAATGTACTGCAGTCACACAATCAATCAATCAATCAGTAGCTGAACTGGGTTCCACACAGGCACAAAAACAAAAAAGAGCTGCAAATATAAAAAATGCAAAATAAATAGCAAAAACAGACAGACCTCAGTGTAACACTCAAAATGGAAATGTGGGACTCAAATCAGAAGTGTGGCACTCAAATTGGAAGTGTAACACTCAAAACGGCGCACGTTTAGCTTCCAAAAAAAAGTTCGCAAACCAGAACACTTCCTTCTGAGTTTGCAGTGTTTGGGTTCCAAGTTGTTTGAGTACCAAAGTGTTTGAGAACCAAGGCACCACTGTTCTTGGGAATAAGCACCACTCAAAATGATAGTACTGTACTCATATCTGAGTAAATATGTGAAGGACTGAGCTGCAATAACATTTCCCTCAAAGGCATAAAAATGTAATGCTGTAGTCTTCCAGAATTGCAGGACAAACTGCAACTTATCTGCCTTTTGTATTAAGAAACCTGTGAAAGGAGGTTGGGGAGAGAGCAGAGATTTTCTGTTCCACCACTACCTCGTGGCCTCACTAAAAACCAAAGCATGACCTCCAAAATTGTTGGGAAAGTGGTAAGGCCTGTTACTCATCAAGCAGTGCCAGTCTGGTGCTTTAACATTTGGAAGGTCCCAATGTGCTGTGTAAAACAGATGCAATTAATTTCCAACCTCTACATTCTGGCTTTTACAGATGGCAGACTGAGAACTGCAAGATGTGCACTTCAGAAGGATACACAAATGTGGGGATGCCTTTTGTTGTCAAGTACTTCCGGATAAGACGCTCTGTCCCATACCAATTAAAACCTTTGGTTGAGTATCCAATGCGGGGCAGGTGGACACTTGCTGAGAGAAAGAAACGAAAAATGCTGTCTGAGTTGTAGCTCACATGAAAACAAAGGATATGTAACTAGGTAGTTAATATTGCAAAGGAAATTCTTGTCATGGGACCAAAAAGGTTAAGGATAGGTAACCGGAAGCCAGGGGTGCAACCTGGCCCTAAACATTAGCCACCTGTTCCAGAGGCAAAGAGTTATTTAACCCCCTTTGATCCTGTGTGAAGAACAGCAGAGTCTTTGACACAGTTCGTTTTATTTATACTCCGCCTATCTCTCAGCACAGGACCCAAGGCAGCTTACCGAATAATTTTTTTTAAAATGCAACTAAAACGACACCATCCAAATAAATATTTAAACATAATTACGTAAGTAACCCTATTAAAGGCAGCACTGAGAACACATAGGCACATGGGGGAAAGATATGCAAAGGGGATAAACTAGGAGTGTTGGGGACACTGTAACCAATTTAGTGAGAGGTTAAATTATCAGAAACGTTTAGTTGTTTTGGCTTCTGGTGGTGATAGTGAGAATTCCAAGCTTTTATCAGCAGCGAGGGAACTAAGACCGCCCCAAGCTGCAGGTGCATTGCAGAAAACGTGGGAAGCTTTCGATTCCAAACGGTTGACATTATTCACCACAGCTGGGGTTTCTGTTGACATGGAGTTCTCCAAGAGAATAACCCCATAATGGCAGGAATTCTAGAGGATCAGAATGTCCCAGCCATCCCTTTCAACTTGTTTAAACGGGACTTCAGGCACTAACCTTCTCAACAACTGGCACACTTGCTGTCACAGGCACACTTACCATCTCTATCCTTGGCCGCAAGATAAATTTTCTTTAATCCCCTTTCCAAAGCAGGGAGATTAATTCCAGACAAGTTGTTCGAACGGTCTCGGTGCTGTGCTACAATAAGGGCCAGCTAGGAAGAAATCATATATGCTGTGATCAGATAAACCGAAAATTAAGTGCATGGCTTATAGGCAAGAAACACTCTCACTCTTTTCCCCTCCTTTTTTTTTCAAATACACTTATACTTCTGGAATAAGTATGGAACAATTCCGATACTCTAGCTTTTATGCTAGGAACAAGATTTGGAATGACTAAAACGAAAGAAATGCAAACCATCTGTTTGTATAGTTACCAAGTCATGTCCTTTGTTTCTGGATTCCTTATCATCGATGGGGAATAAAAGAGTTCCTCCCAATGTCAAGTCTACAAAAATAATTAAGAACAACGGGGAAAAAACACTGAATTCTGTGGAACACTGAGGGGGAAATGCACTCAGGATGAATTTCTGAAAGTCAGATTGGCTGTATTGCTCTCTCTTTCATGTACTTAGCATAATGCTGATTTTTCATAGATGGTGAACATAGTAGACAAAACAGAATTAATTTAATTAATTAATTAATTAATTAATTAGCAGAGTATGATATTTTCTAGCTCCTTAACTGGGCTTTCCTGTCTCCTGTGTAGATTAATCCAGATTGTTTCCATCAAGTTGCCAGGAGCAAGCAATAGAGAAGGAAATTTCTAAATTATGACTGCAACAGTTGTATGTTCCATCAGTCAGCTGGCAATACTTTCAATGCCAGCATTCATTGGATTATAGGTTACCAACTGTTTACAGGTGTGCTGAGATGTCACACTGCAGGGATGTGGGGATATGAATAATAGGATTAACCGGTATCTCATCCAGGTTTTATGTAGCATTTCACCCACATTATCTCAGTATTCTTTAATCTTGTAAAGTAGGTCAGTATTATTATTCCAAATTTGGGGAGCCAAGTATGAGAAAAAGAGAAAGATTTGTTGAAGGCCACACGGTGAGCTTATGGCTAAAATCTGAGTGAAGAATCCAGTTTATACTCTTAGCTGATTCAGGGATATTTATTTATCTATCTATCTATCTATCTATCTATCTATCTATCTATTCATTCATTCATTCACTTATTCATTCATTCCCTGCCTTTTCCTTGATAGGGACTTAAGGCAGCTTACAGATAAAATAAGAACAGCTAAAACACAGGAAAAACCCACAATCATTAAAAAACAAACATTAATAGACATTAAACATTAATAGAATATATGATCTATGAAAAACATGCAGACAATCATAGCAAAAACAGCAAGGCACCAGCCCCATCAATAAACTGACTATTTTGGGAGTAGTCAGCTCCCAAATTCCTGTTGGAACAAGAAGGTATTCACCTGCCGGCAGAAGGACAACAAGGAGGAACCAGTCTAACTACTCTAGGGAGGGAATACCAAAGTCTGGAAGCAGCCACTAAGAAGGTCCCGGAATCTATGTAGCATAACAGATAAATTTACGCACCAAAGTGCATTCACTTGTAAGTTTACTTACACCTGGCAGGTAAGAGACTGGAAGTGAACACATGAAGCAACTGTCATCCAATTAATCTTAGCACAGGCTTCTCTTACAGCTTTACTCTGCCCTAGAAGGGATGGTAGCTCTTTCCTCACAGACAATAATGAACAAGAAAGTAAAAGGAACAATTTCCTGTTCATTCCAAACAGTTTAATCTAAGGCAGAGAAAATAAGAATACAGACTGTCCAAATGAGGCGTCTTAAATGCTTACACTATAAATGAGATCATTTGATTAAAAATAACAGTTTAAAAAGGAGGAATCTCCTAAAACTACAGTAGCTTTTACCTATCTCTTGCTTACCTTTCATCTTTCCTGCCAGCTCATATATTTTCCTTGGATGGTCAGAGCGATTCCCCAGAGCTGTGAACAAGCCTCCTCTTCCCCAACGGCCCGAGTCATCTGAAGCAAAGAGTTAGATGATACTATTTTAAAGGGAGGGAAAAGGTCCATGAGACTAGTTCATATAGATCAGCTTCCAATGTTTCGTAGGAGTTCCATTCTTAGAATGGAACAACTAACACGACAAAGTCTGAGAGCACTTCCAAGCTACAAATCTGGCCTTCAAGGCAAGTGCAAGACCTTCTGATATTAATCTGCTTTTAGTGATTGCCTTGGCAAATGTAAATGCATTAATCCTATATGGCTTAGTGATGGTAAAGAGTTATGGATCTGTAGCTGCATTATAAACCTCTTCATTGGGTGCTTTAATGTGGAAGAGTGATCCAAACCCTGATGGAAGAATGGTGCCACTCACCCAGACAAGTTCTGATCAACAGCAATAAAATGTACTTGCTACCGACTAACAGATTTTTAGCAACTCTTACTTCAGCCACTCAGGCCATAAGTGACCAGCAGTTGCTTAAAGACGTGTGCTATGCATTTAGACCATGGATAAAGAACCAGTATCCCTCCAGATGTTGTTGGATCCATCTCCCATTAGCCAAAAGAAGGGTGGCTAATGGTCAGAGACGATGGGAACTGTGATCCAGCACACCTGGAAGACCCTATGCTCTGCATCCTTGATTTAGACTGTGCCACCTGAACGTTTCTGGAGGTCACTAATACAGCGAAAATGAATTTTGGAGGGGGAAATCCAGGGCAGCCTGGGTGTGCTATATGATGCTAAATGAAACATACTCACTTACAGGCCAGCTTGTTTTAAGAAAAGGTACTTTATAGTGGCAGAACAAGATGTACAAATCCCAGGCTGGGAATCAGAGGGCTTCATATCTGTCAGCGCTGCCCAAGGTCCCAGCTCACACAAGACCAACGCTGCTTCTTGCTCAAGTTCAAAAGTCTTTATTGAAGTTCAGTCTCATTTCCAGACGTGCAGCGCGCGACGCTACATCTATCCGTCAGATCATAGAAGTCCCATCTGAATCTCCGCCCCCCTGACACCAGCTTAAGATTCTAGCTTTACTCCACCTCTTCCTCTGTTCCTTCTTTCTCTGGGTCCTTCTGCTAGTCGGAGTCTCTGCCCTCCGAGATTCTTCTGACGCTGATTCTCCCGACTCCTCCTCCCCCCTCTTTCGGGCTTTAGGACCTGGCTCCCAATCCGGGTTTTCTGCTGTCCCGCGCTCCTCCACATTTGAACTTGGCGCGCGCGCGCAGCCTCCCACTTTCCTTCTGACCGTTACACTTGTGTCACTGCTCCCCCTTTCGGGGAGGCTAGCTGGACCTGCCCTTCCCTCCGTCTCCCCACTCCCCGATGGAGGAGACGCTGGTCCTGACTCCCATGCCTCTTCTCCCCCACTGTGCTCTGGTGGGGGAACTGGCCCTACTTCTCCGCTACTCCTTTGGGACTCCCCTCTGGTTCCCTGTTTATGGATCGTCCCCTCTGGGATTCGCCTCGCCCTTACCATAGGCGCCCCCTCCTGGGAATCTTCTGATTCGCTGGAGAAGCTCATGGAATCTCTCGGTCCACTGTCATATTCCCCTACGCTCCCCTCTGATTCCTCTCCTCCGCTCTCTATTTGCTCTCTCCCCTGCTCTTCTGCTCCTGAGCCTCTGACATCCATCCCCCCCTCGAAGCCCCCCCTTCCCCCCTCCCCCTCTTCGGGTGTGGGTTCCAGGTGCTCCAGCGCTGGGGGTGTGAGTGCTGGCTTCCGTTCTCTCTCCCTGGTGTGCAACCGTCCGGCGGGATCAGGCCCCCCCACGATGGGTTCGTCGACGTCGACTTCCTCTGCTTCCATTTCTCTGCTGTCGTGCTCAAAACCAAGATCCTCCCCCCACACGTCCATGTCCTCCTCTCCCCCCGGTCCCTCGGGTGAGGCTGTGTGCAAGGGCCCCCTCAGCAGTTCCCTGCTCCACCCCACTTCTGGTTGAGTGTCCCACCAATAGGAGCGGTCCGTGGCAAACCCCGAGAGCGACCCCTCCGGGGAGCTCATCCCCGGCGTCGGCTCCTCATCTGAGGAGAAACCTTGGAACGTGCTGGCTGACAGTGTGGGTGTGAAAAGCCAGTCGTCAAAATACTCCGCCGGCATGGGTCTGTGTGGGAAGATCGAATGGAACTCGTCTTTGAGATAGTGCTCCTCCACGGCGTAGCACGGCACCCACTCGTTGGCGCTGGCCGGAGTACCCTCCCTGGCGAGGAGATATTCAACTCCCTCTTCCCCCCATCTGGAGTCCAAAATCTCTGTGACCTCGTTGAGTGGCGTCGCCCTCTGTGGTCCCTCCCCTGCTGGCGATGGGCTACGTGGAGCTGGTGCGGTCCCTGGCGCCTGAAACCTGTGGGGCGCCTTGTAAGGCGTGAGCACTGACCTGTGAAAGACTGGGTGCATTCTGGAGCCCTCCGGGAGTGTCAACCGGTAGGCCACTGGATTGATTTGTGCCGCGACCTGGTAAGGTCCCAGCTGCTTGTGTCCTAGCTTCCTCTTAGCTAGCGTTCTGGCCGGCACTGCCTGAGCTGCTAACCAGACCCAGTCCCCTACCTGTATGTCTTCCCCAACCCTCCTGTGCCTGTCTGCCTGCATCTTGTAGGCGTGTTTCGCGAGTTCCAAGTGCCTTCGGAGTTGCTCATGGACCTCCTGTAACTCTGCGGCTAAGTGCTCTGCCCCCCGTGGCTCCCCCTCTGCCTCGGTCTCCAACCCCGGGAAGGTTCTGGGGTGGCGCCCATTGTTGGCGAAGAACGGTGTCACCCCTGTAGACCCGTGCTTCGTGTTGTTGTAGGCAAACTCGGCTAGCGGTAGGTAGTCCACCCAGGTCGAGGGCTGTTGATTGGCGTAGCATCGCAGGTACTGCTGCATGATGGCGTTGACCCTCTCCGCTTGTCCGTTGGTCTGCGGGTGTCGTGCCGACGCTAAGTTGATCTTGACGTTCAGGATGCCCAGCAGCTTCTGCCAAAAGTTCGAGATGAATTGGCGGCCCCGGTCGGACAGGATGGACCGCGGCAGGCCGTGAGCTTTGAACACGTGGTCTATGAACAGCTTGGCGGTCTGTTCCGCTGTGGCCACCTTCGCGCACGGAATGAAATGCGCCATTTTGGTGAAGAGGTCTACGACCACGAGTACTGCTGTTTTGCCGCGCGAACTGGGCAGATCTGTAACAAAGTCCAGGGCCACTTTCTCCCATGGTTCGAGCGGCGTCTGCAGCGGTTCCAGCAGACCCGCCGGCTTCCTGTGTACTGGCTTGGCCCTTTGGCAGGTGTCACACCTGGAAACGTAATCCGCAACTTCTCCCCGCACCTTGGGCCACCAAAAGTCCCTGGTGACTAATTCCGCCGTCTTGTCCTTGCCGAAGTGCCCAGCGCTGGGCGCGTCGTGCAGCTGCTGCAAGACTCTCGCGCGAAGGTCTTCTCCCGGTACGTAGAGAGCCCCTTTGCGGAGGAGTAGTCCGTCGCGTATCTGGAACTCGTCGTCCCTCGCTGTGCCGTTTCGCACCTCCTCCATCTTGGTTTGCGCAAACGAATCCGCCTGTAGCGCACGACGGACTGCGTCCAGGTCCACTGCGGCTGAAGCGCACGCCCACACCTCTGGTGCGAAAATGTGTTTGGCCGCTGCCGGTGCCGCTTCCTCGAGATACTGCGGCTTCCTGGATAGCGCATCCGCCATGACGTTGTTGTCTCCCGGGATGTATTCTATCCGGAAATCGAAATCTGCAAAGAACTCCGCCCAGCGGATGTGTCTCTGGTTCAGGAATTTCGCCGTGCGCCAGTACTCCAGGTTCTTGTGGTCCGTGCGAACCTGCACCGTGTGTCTGGCTCCGACGAGGAAGTGCCGCCACGCCTTGAAAGCTGCATGAATGGCCAGCAACTCCCTGTCCCAGATGGTGTAGTTCTGCTCCGACGTGCTGAGCTTCCTGGAGTAGAATGCGCACGGTCTCCAGTCCCCTTGCGGATCTTGCTGCAACAGGACCGCCCCCACCGCTCTGTCCGAGGCGTCCGTTTCAACCCTCATCGGTTTGCTGGGGTTTACGTGTAGCAGCTGTTCTTCGGACGCGAAGAGACGCTTGAGCCTCCGAAAGGACTGCTCCGCCTGGTCCGTCCAGGTGAACTTCTTCTTCTTGGAGCTGAGGGTGTCCGTGATGGCCGCTGTCTCCTTCGCGAACCCCTTGATGAACTTGCGATAAAAGTTGGCGAAACCGACGAACTTCTGGACCTCCTTCCGGTTGCGCGGGCTCTTCCAGTCCAACACTGAGCGGACCTTGGCGCTGTCCATGGCAAGTCCCTTGTCGGACAGCTTGTAGCCCAGGAAATCCACCTCTGTCGTGTCGAACTGGCACTTCTCCAGTTTGGCGTAAAGTCTGTGCTCCCGTAGTCTCTGCAGGACCTCCTTGACGTCCTCCTCGTGCGCCTCCTGCGAGTCCGAAAAGATCAGGATATCATCTAAAAAGCAGACGCACTTCTTGTAGAGGAGTCCCGCTAGCACGTGGTGCATGAAAGCTTGGAAACAATGGGAGCCATTTTGGAGACCAAACGGCATGACTCTGTATTCATAGGTTCCTAAAGGCGTAAACATGGCTGTCTTCCACTCGTCGCCCTCCCGCATGCGTATAAGGTTGTAGGCCCCTCGTAAATCCAACTTGGTGAAGATCCGTCCCTTCCTCACCGTCGCGAGCAGGTCGTCAATTTTGGGCATGGGGAATGCTGTGGGCTTTGTCCTGGAATTGATGATTCTATAATCCACTATGAGCCTCCGTTCGGGCGTGTCTCTCTTCTTCACGAAAAACACGGGACTGCCCCCCACTGCTTTGGATTCCCGGATGAATCCCCGCTTCAAATTGCGATCTATGAACTCCCTGAGTTCTTGCATTTCGTCTTCAGACATGGAGTACAGTTTCCCAGTTGGCAGCGTCGCCCCTGGCAGGAGGTCAATCTTGCAGTCGTAGGGTCTGTGGGGAGGCAGCTTGTCTGCTTCCTTCTCGCAGAAGACTTCCAAAAAGTCCTTGTACTTGTTGGGCACCGCTTGCACCACGCCTAGGTGTAGCTGCGGTGCATCCTCTTGCCCCTCTCCTTCCTGGCAGGTCTGGATGCAGTGCGCTGCGCAGTAGGAAGAGCAGAAGGTCAATTGCCGCTGGTACCACGCTAATGCCGGGCTGTGCCTATCCAGCCAACTCATGCCCAACACTATGGGCGTGTCCGACAGGTGGGTGACGTTGAAACTGATGACCTCGCGGTGGTTTCCAATTTGCATCACCAGAGGCGGTGTTTGCTGTACCACCTCTCCTCCCAGTATCTTCCTGCCATCTACCGTGACAACATTTAGGGGCATCGTGGCTGGCAGGAGTGCTATGCGATGCTGCTTGACGAAGTCCAACCCTACAAAGTCTGCGTTGCTACCAGAGTCAATGGTAATAGGGACCTCCAGGGTGAGCCCATCGGGCAGCTGGAGCGATGCAGTGAGTTGCACCACTGGTTTGGGTGGGAGGGGGTCTGTGGGCTGCAAAATCTCTGGGGACTGTTTCACTGACTCGCCTGGTTGAGCCCCAGAGCCTCCATCTCCAACCAGGCGTCGCCTTTTCCCTGCTGCTCAACTCCCTGCTGAATTCCTCCTTTAACAGTTGCTGAGGCTGCAGTGTGCTTCTGGAGCCTCTGGGGACACTCTTTCGCCATGTGCTGTGCACTGTCGCAGATGTAACACTTCCTGCTCCCTCTAGGAGCCTTCGCCTTGACTGCTCCTGGTGTCTGGGCTCTGCTTGCTGTCTGAGCCCTTGCACCTCCGATTTCCATTGGCTCCTCTCCACTTATGAGAGGAGGCGTGGACTGAGCGCGCTCTGTCTCTCTGGGTAGGAAGGGAGTCGTTCTAACTGACGTGTTTGCTCTTCGCCCCTCCTCCCTGCTCCACGGGCGTTCTTCCAGGCGCACCCCAATTGCAAGCGCCCTTTGGACTACTTCTGTTGTATTTTGGGGTCTCTCCCCCCTCGCCAGTTCATCTTTCACGGCTCCATTCAGCCCCTCCCAGAACAGATCCCTGACGGCAGCTGAGTCCTTCTGCCAGCCCAGCACATTTACTAACCCAAAAAAGCGGGAATGATACTGGCGCACCGTCGCTCTCCCTTGTCGCAATCCATGCATTTCCCTTCTAGCGACATCCACATCCACCGTTGATTTAAAGCAAGCGTCCATGGCTCCAATAAAAGCGCTTGAATCTTTGAGGGCGGGGTCATTTTCGCGTAGCAAAGTTCGCAGCCACGACTTAGCTTCCCCATGCAGATGAGTGATTATGAAACCCACTTTCTCCTCCTCATCTCTAAAATCTTTCCGAAGCAAATTGAGCGCGAAGACTACTTCTGCTCTGAAGTTAGGGTACTGCTGCAGGTTCCCGTCAAAATGGGTCACAAGGCTTGCCCCCCTTTTCCCGAGGCTAACTCCCTCCGGCTTGGCTCCCAGCTGCCCCTCCTTTCCCCATTTGTCCCACCTGGCTTGCAGATCCTGGCAGAGCGCAGCTGTGTCTTCTTCTTTTTTCCTAGACGCAGCTAATTCTGCGTAGAGCGTTGACACCGCTTCCTGCAATTGCTTGACTTTTTCCTCAGTCGTCATCTTTGCCTATCTCCGTGAGCTCGCAGAGTTTATTTGAGATGGGACTTACTGTCAGCGCTGCCCAAGGTCCCAGCTCACACAAGACCAACGCTGCTTCTTGCTCAAGTTCAAAAGTCTTTATTGAAGTTCAGTCTCATTTCCAGACGTGCAGCGCGCGACGCTACATCTATCCGTCAGATCATAGAAGTCCCATCTGAATCTCCGCCCCCCTGACACCAGCTTAAGATTCTAGCTTTACTCCACCTCTTCCTCTGTTCCTTCTTTCTCTGGGTCCTTCTGCTAGTCGGAGTCTCTGCCCTCCGAGATTCTTCTGACGCTGATTCTCCCGACTCCTCCTCCCCCCTCTTTCGGGCTTTAGGACCTGGCTCCCAATCCGGGTTTTCTGCTGTCCCGCGCTCCTCCACATTTGAACTTGGCGCGCGCGCGCAGCCTCCCACTTTCCTTCTGACCGTTACACTTGTGTCACTGCTCCCCCTTTCGGGGAGGCTAGCTGGACCTGCCCTTCCCTCCGTCTCCCCACTCCCCGATGGAGGAGACGCTGGTCCTGACTCCCATGCCTCTTCTCCCCCACTGTGCTCTGGTGGGGGAACTGGCCCTACTTCTCCGCTACTCCTTTGGGACTCCCCTCTGGTTCCCTGTTTATGGATCGTCCCCTCTGGGATTCGCCTCGCCCTTACCATAGGCGCCCCCTCCTGGGAATCTTCTGATTCGCTGGAGAAGCTCATGGAATCTCTCGGTCCACTGTCATATTCCCCTACGCTCCCCTCTGATTCCTCTCCTCCGCTCTCTATTTGCTCTCTCCCCTGCTCTTCTGCTCCTGAGCCTCTGACAATATCCTACAAGTATTTCTCTTAAATGATTTACAGAGTTGTGTACAGAGTGCAAATAGTCAACTGATTAGAAATTTGTTGGCCAAGGCTAAATTGTTGTTAGCAACGGTCAGAAGAGTTTTTAAAAGAGGCGGCAGAGAGGTGCAGAGAAGTTTGATGGTACATGACTGTGAATGAATTAAGCGCTCCGCTCCTATTTCATGCTGGAAGACTTAATGCCAAACTAATGTCTTCAAAGACTGAGTGAAGTTCTTGGCATTCTGGAACAGACAGTATTCACAAGAAAACTTACGGACACCAGTTCTCTCCTTAACTATTTGACTTTTACTCATCATTTGACATTCGATTATACGAGCAAGTATATTATTTTCATGCTTTGTGCAGCCAATTGAGTTTAATGACCTCTCTCTATACCAGCCTTGCTTTAAACTGCTTGGCTTGTTGCTGTAAGTGACAAGGAATTTCACCCTGGCACGTGAATGGCCTGCCAGAAGAGAGGAAGAGTTTTCTGCATTTCTGTGTTGCAGAAACCAAACAGGTTGGTGGCAGAGGTATGGAGCGCTTCATCCCTTCTTTACCAATTCATTGCATTTCTATATTAAATGAGCAGGGGACAAAGCTCCCTGCTGCATGACAAAACCAAGAGGACCGTGGCTGAGAGAAAGAACACTCCTTCCTTCTACCATCAGGCTGCTGTGTTCTTGCTAAAGGAAAGAGCACTCCAGAAATTCCACATCAGACTGAATTTCTATCTCCTGTGCCTTTCATGCATCCTAGAATCTGCAGAGACTCAATACCAGACCAGGACACTGGGGCCATATTCACATCATACATTTAAGCACTATGTTATCATAGCCATGACTTCCCTCAAAGAATCATAGGAAGTGCAGGGAGTTATTAGGAGATCCTTAGTCCCTCTCAGAGACCTACATTTCCCAGGGTGGTGTAGCAGTCAATCCCTCCTCACAGGGGACTCTGGGAACTGTAGCTCTGGGAGTGGAATAGGGGTCTCCGGGTGGTGCTGTGGTCTAAACCACTGAACCTGGGGCTTGCTGATCAGAAGGTGGGCAGTTCGAATCCCTCTGACAGGGTGAGCTCCCATTGCTCGGTCCCAGCTCCTGCCAACCTTGCAGTTCAAAAGCACGTCAAAGTGCAAGTAGATAAATAGGTACCGCTCTGGTGGGAAGGTAAACGGCGTTTCCATGTGCTGCTCTGGTTCACCAGAAGTGGCTTAGTCATGCTGGCCACATGACCCAGAAAAACTGTCTGAGGACAATGCCGGCTCCCTCGGCCAGTAAAGCAAGATGAGCGCCGCAACCCCAGAGTCGTTCACGACTGGACTTAACTGTCAGGGGTCTTTTACCTTTACCTTTTTAAGTACTCTCAGCACCCTTAATACCCTACAGCTCCAAGCCACAACTGTTTAAAGCAGTATCATAGTGCTTCAAATGTGCGGTGTGAATGTGGCCTAAGAGGAGGCTATGGCTGCTCAGAAATCCAACTAATCTGGTGAATAAAAAACGAGGTCTCTTCTAGCAAAGTCTGCTCCACCTACCTACACAATGCACAATGATGGCATCCTCTTCTCCTGCAGAGGGGTGGGTAACATCACCTATAACATACTTGATGGAGCTCAGGTCAGGGTCTGCGTACTCCAAATCCGCACCCATCCCACTTTCTAAATCTCTTTCTGTCTCCTCTTCGCTGCTCTCTTCTGACTCCAGGCTGTAAGACCTGTAGTGATTTGCTTCCCACCAGGCCATCCTGAATTTAAAAAGAAGAAGAAGAAGCATGCATCAGGTTGTTAAGAGAGGTTTCCCATGTTTTGTATTAGCAATACACCACCTATTTTACTGTAAACTCAATAGTAATAATAATGATAATAATAATACAGCATAAATGGTCAACTGAGTTCTAGCCTTCTGATCAAGGCACAGCCCTGGGATAATAGATGGAGGAGAGGGTTATCAATGGCTTCTAGCCATGATGTCTATGCTCTGCTTCCTCAGTTGTAGGCAGCAATGCTTCCAAATACAGTGGTACCTTGGTTTAAGAACAGCTTACCGTATTTTTCGCAGTATAGGACGCACTTTTCCCCCTCCAAAAATGAAGGGGAAATGTGTGTGCGTCCTATGGGGCGAAGCAGGCTTTCGCTGAAGCCTGGAGAGCGCACCGACCCCTCTCCCTCTCCAGGCTTCAGGAAGCTATCTGCAAGCCTTGCAAGCCCGGCGGGAGTTCCCCTGGGCGCGCAAGGCTTGCAGGCGGCAGCCTGCAGCCCGGAGCATGGGGCGCCCTCCGGAGGACGCCCCGTGCTTTGCGCAGGTGTCCGCAAGCCTTGCGCGCCCGGGGGAGTTCCTGCAGGCTCGCAAGGCTTGCGGGCGGCAGCCTGTTCTGGGGGCTGGGGTCAGGGGAAGCTTGGGCTTCCCCCGCCCCAGTTTGGTGGCTGGGGGGGGGGAATAATTTTTTTTTATTCATTCCCCCCCCCCCAAAATGAGGTGCGTCCTATGGGCCAGTGCGTCCTATAAGGCGAAAAATACGGTAGTTTATGAACAACTTGGATTAAGAATGCTGCAAACCCAGAAGTAGGTGTTTTGGTTTGTGAACTTTGCCTTGGAAGCAGAACATGTTTCACTTCCTGTTGAGTGTGTTCCATTTGTAAATTGAGTCCCCCGCTTCTATGGGAAAGCACGCCTTGGTTTAAGAATGGACTTCCGGAATGGATTAAGTTCATAAACCAAGGTACCATGGGAGGGGAGAGAGCTCTTGTGCTCGTCTTCTGCTCGCTGGTTTCCCATATACATCTGGTTGGCCACTGTGAGAATAGGATGCTGGAAACAAGTAATAAATGTTGGAAATGTAAAGAAAAGGAAGGAACTTTTTATCATATGTGATGGGAATGGAAAAAAGTGAAAAACTGGGAAATGATATATAATGAGATGAAAAAGATGTTGAAATATACGTTTATTAAAAAACCAGAAGCATTTTTACTTGGCATTGTAGGGGATGATATTAATAGACAGGATTGTAAGTTGTTTTTATATGCAATGGCGGCAGCAAGAATATTATCGGCACAAAAATGGAAGCAAGAAGAATTACCGACGAAAGAAGAATGGCAAATGAAATTAATGGACCATGAAGAATTAGATAAATTAACAGGAAGGATTCAAAACCTGCGGGATCAGAGATTCTTAGAAGACTGGAGTAAATATTTGAACTATTTGAAAAGCAACTGTAATAAACAGATTACGTTAGTAGGATTGCAGGAAGTTCTGTAAGGAGGGCTATTAGAAACATTGCAAGAAAGACTATGATGAGAATTACTAGTTGAGGACAATTAAAAGTAGTAGAGAAATTAAGAAATGCAGGACAAGTGATAGAGAACGGAAAATCTTCAGAAGTTGTTGACGGAGGTCTAAAATATAGTATAAGAAAAAAAGTTATGTTAAATGATTGTTGGAAATGATATGTTTAAAAAACCCTATATATATATATATAGAGAGAGAGAGAGCGCGCGCGCGCAGGATGCTGGACTAGATGGGCCACTATGTTCTTATGAGGCCTGGGGCATGCTGGCAGTCTTCTCGGAGTCAGGCTATTTGAGAAGGCAGCCCAAAGTGACACAACGGCTAAACATTTTCATGCGTCAACAGGTACCGCAAGTTGAAAATAACATTGAACTGGGAACTTGCTAACTTTTAGCAGTAAGTCTTAAAATCTGAACAGAAGTGCCAGGGCGTTTTTGACATTTGTCAGGAAATATCACAGCCAAATGCCTTCAGTAAATATTCAGAATGTCATTCTTATTTCCATCAAGTTACAGTGCTGAAAAGAAAACAACCTAGACCAAATGAAATTTTTCAACACACATATGCTTTTGTTTGGCCCCTCAAAGCAGCTTGTCTCAAAGTTAAGCCACATTCTGAGTAACAGCAAAGAAGTTAGAAAGAAATACTATTTTCTGGCTTCACAAAACAGAAGGGAAAATAGCAGATAGTGTTAAAGAAAGAAAAATTGTGCAGCTCCACAGCAGTCAATGGATCAACAGCCCGTTTTAGAGTTGAAACTCATTCAGATGCTTTTTCTGTATTTTTCACAACCTAAGACGTCATACCCTATGGATACACTTACAAAAATAATATAAATATCAATGACGTTTTACAGCTGAAATAAATCTTCCTCATTACAGTCTGTATCTGCACTGGCTTTGAATTTGCTTTTTCTATGAGATCTGCCCCCCGCCCCCGCACCTAAATTGTTAAATTGCTTTGAGATTATTTATAGGAAGCAATTTGTACATGGAATTGAATAAAAAATAAAACTGCAGTAGCAAGTAGAACCGTGAAGCATCTTGACTGCTGGTGCTGCTGTGAGATCACTGCCAAGAGAGACAACCTTACTTCTTCTGGTGCTCAGCTTCTGCCTTCTTCTGCTTCTTCTCTTCCCTGAGTCTGGCCCTCTCTGCTGCTGCCTCCTGCCACTTCCTCTGCCGAGCCGCCAGTTCTTCTGGGCTCAATTTACGCCGCTTCTTGCTGGGTCCCGGCTGAATGCCTGTGACAAGAACCTGGAAAAGGAAAAGATATTCATGGCCTGCAACAGTTTTTTCTATCTCAAGCTACTTTCATGTCCTCCTGCATCCACCACAGGAAGGCACCCTTTAGTCATTTTTCCAGGGACACTCAACCAGCATGACCAAGCCCGTTTCAGTGCCCCGATTGGTCCTGAAGCCAGACTGAAATATGAATAATATTCAAGATAATTGGTGGCACTGGGGTCTAAACCACTGAGCCTCTTGGGCTTGCCAACTGGAAGGTTGGCAGTTCGAATCCCCGCAACCGAGTAAGTTCCTGTTGCTCTGTCCCAGCTCCTGCCAACCTAGCAGTTCGAAAGCATGCCAGTGCAAGTAGATAAATAGGTACTACTGTGGTGGGAAGGTGAACGGCGTTTCCATGCGCTCTGGTTTCCGTCGTGGTGTTCCATTATGCCAGAAGCGGTTTAGTCATGCTGCCCACATGACCTGAAAAGCTGTCTGTGGACAAGCGCTGGCTCCCTCAGCCTGAAAGCGAGATGAGCGCTTCAACCCCATAGTTGCCTTGGACTGGACTTAACTGTCCAGGGGTCCTTTACCTTTTTTTTTACCTTCTCCTCCAAGCATGCCTGAAGCTGGATTGCCACCCACCCAAAGTGTTCACAGTGTCCTTACATTTGCTTTATTTCGGAGAGCTCTTCCTTCCTGACCTCCATCTTCAAGAAGACATTTCTGAAGACCCAGCAGAAGATCGAAGGCCTTCTGGTCTTCGTGGCTAGGTTCCTTTGAGTAGTCTTTGCCTTCATATAGGTACATGTGGCCTTAAAACAGCAAGCATCTCAAAATGAGCCACCAACATTACAGCAGATTTTTTTTGTTTTAAGATAAGGTTGAGCGTCGCAATGCTCTTTTTAAAAAGTTGCCTCCTTTGTTTAGTGAGCTCTGACAGTTCCAACAATATAGTCATACCTCGAGTTAAATGTGTTTCAGGTTGAGCGCATTCGACTTGCGCTCCGTGGCAACCCGGAAGTAACGGAGCGCATTACTTCCGGGTTTCGCCGCTCGCGCAGACGCTCAAAATGACCTCATGCGCATGCGTGGAAGCGGCGAAATGTGACCTGCACATGCACAGACAAGCCGTCGCGTCTTATGTTCCATTTGGTATGCGAACGGGGCTCTGGAACAGATCCCGTTCGCATCCCGAGGTACCACTGTACCTACTATCAGACTACCTGGCTATAGAATTCCCACCCATGCCCTTAAAAGAAAGTGTGGATTAGCACCAACATAAATGATCGATTTATAAAAAATTGCATTAGAGGAACTTAAGTGAACGGTTTTGGACAAAATACAAAATCAAATTATAAGTAACTGCCATTCTGTTCAATAGTTCCACTCAGAAAGAAAACCACTGTGAAATTCTGGACAAAAGGGTCAATGAGTTAAGTCTACGGTGATTGTTTCCTGCAGTAGGGGTATTTTAGCTGATGTTTCATCAACTTCCCTATCACACAAAGGTCCGATAAAAAATAGGATATATTCTATTTGACCAATTAATAAATCCAAATTTAAAAAAGGAATTCTAATTAAGCAAATGAAGACTAGGACTCCGATACCCAGCATCTCCTCTAAACCTTATTTTTCAATTAACTATGTTTGCTTATTCTCTGCCTAGTTTGCATTGGGATGTCATAGGCATAGGCCATATCCCAGCACCACCACTAAAGGTGAGTAAAGCTGAACTTGCCTTTCACCCTATATAGCTTCAGACACTCTTCTCCCAACCTAGCTCAAATACTAGAAGAGACACAGCTGGGATATAAAGGAGCGTCAAGCTACAGAGCTGCATTGTATCACTTTCACACCCATGCACAGCTTTTGCTGCAAAAAGTAGACTCACAAACCCTATTTTATATGTGAATGGGCTGATCCGTTATCAGCAAATATGGCTGCTCCCATCAGATCTGTCTCCTGTAAAAACACCTTGGCTATTGGATGCAACACAACTTCAGTGAAGCAAACTTCAAAGGATGAATACTGACGCAAGGCCAGCTTTCTCGGATCAGAGCAAATGTCATTCTAATCTAGCATCCCATTTCCAAGAATGGCCAGACAGATGCCTCCAAGGAAACTCAGAAGCAAGCCTACTGCCTTTCGATTTGAAAGCCCCATTCAGCTACATCTTGGCAGCTCTATCCTCTATTAATTGTCTCTAACCCTCTCATCAAAGCCAAGGCAGAACAACCCACACTTAATTTACTACAGTTCTGCTTCCAAACCAACTTCTGAACGGAAACAAGGTTCTAAGGGGATGTATTTTAATATTCTTTTGGAAGCCGCCCAGAGTGGCTGGGGAAGCCCAGCCAGATGGGCAGGGTATAAATAATAAATTATTATTATTATTATTATTATTATTATTATTATTATTATTATTGAGTCTGAAGTTTTGGAAAGGAAAGTTTACAGTGAAAGCAGTGAGGAGCAGGCAGAACTATCTTTCTTAAGCAGAGGCCAATGGCTGGCTGTTTGGAAAAAATGAGAAGGGTGAACGAGTAGGGCTAGGGTTTAGAAACAAATATCAGTTTTCAAACTGAGGCCAATTCTGACCCCTACAGCTCTAAAAAACCCCAATATATTTGTGCTGGAGCCATCAACATACTTTCTGCATTTTGCTCTTCATTTTCTACATTTCCCTCTGCGGTAGACAGGACAGTTTCCATCAGCCACAATCCTTCTCTTGTCTCCCCAAGGATACTTCCCAGGTCCACATCACAGATGGTGCTTCCACCCAACGACAACAGTTTGTCCAAGCCAAATTTCAGGACTTCGCTCAGCTTTCAAAAAACGAAAAGAAAAATGGAGGCTAAAAGGCTTCACTATCACCTTCTCTAACACTTCCAGAGTGCTGCTCCTATCGGTACATTAGGAAGATATAGGGGCTTGGACATGCGTGAAGAAGATCCTATTGATCAAATTCCCATTATACTTGTGTATGAACTGCTTTGAGAGCCAACACAACAGAAGCCTTTTTCACAGCGATAAAGCAATCATCATGAAAGAAGCAGCAGATTCAGACATAACGCTGAGGATTGCATCACCTTTGCATTGCTGTTTTGCTTTGAGTTCAAAGATGAAATCCTACAACAGCAAAGGAAGGCATTTTTAATAAAAAACTGTGCTTTATTGTGTCATAAGGCTTTGTTGGTCTGGAAGTGAAAATAAAGTGAGGATATGGGAGGGGAGAATTTCCTGGGAATTTACTTCCTATAGATTCTAGTTTTCTAGGCGTTTGGGCTGAACTTCAGAATTTCACAGAAAAACTGAATTCCAACCTGCATTAGCCCCACAAAGGAAAGTTTATGATTTCAGTAAGCTGCTAATGATACAACATGATTTGAGCCTTTCCATAAATTTAAAAAACAACAGCACAAAACCACAGCTTTCCTCTCCAGCCTGAAATTGTCCTGGATTCCCCGATCCAACACAAGCAGTGCTAAATCTCTTTGTTGCATTCCACAACTTTTTAATAAAAGTAGGTCTGGCTTTGCTCAGCAGTTTAGATTGCTATTCAGAGACACATTAGGCCCCTCTTTTACCTGGATATCTGCTTCCACCTGTGATTTCTGCGTTCCAAGAGCAAACTGACCCCCTTTGATAATGGTGCTGGTTAGCTGGAGCTTTGATGCTGCTCGCCGGTAGATTATTTCTTCCACAGTGTCTCTCCCAATCAAACGAATAATTTTTACAGGCCTTGCAGAACACAGGGGTGGGGGGGTGGGGAAAGCATTTAAAGATGATGGTTTGCATTAGATCACAACCTATGTGATAATTAAGGAGACCAAAAAAACACAACAAGAAATTTCAGGGACAGCAATCGTTCACAAATCATTCACAAAACTTTCCAGGAGGCAGGGTGTGTATGTGAGCTGATGCCTTTTGTGCTGGAGTAGCAACCCGTAGAGTCACAGATCTGGAGGAGTCTTTGTAGGTATTTGGGGGGGGGGTATGGTCAGGGACTTGGATGCAGTTTTACTGGGAAGAGCTGCATCAATGCAACGCAGCAGGATGGGTGGAACATATCCTTAGGGAGAGAAGAAGCAAAGCACAGAAAAGATTTGTCCTCACTTGTTCTGGCCGATTCTGTGGGCTCTTGCTGCTGCTTGTAGGTCATTTTGTGGGTTAAAGTCACTGTCAACAAAAACAACTGTGTCTGCTGCCGTAAGATTCATGCCAACCCCACCTTGGGAAATAAAGGAGGGTGACACTGGAGTTTTCATAATGGAAATAGCATTGCAAATGAAATACACGTTTTCCCTCTTTACAGCCCCAAAGCAAATGGTGACTAGAGAGAGAAACTGTTAGTTAATTTGACTGACTGCATGGAACAGTATTTTGATAAAACAGTATATTGAGCAGTGCTTTTTTCTGGGGGTACACATACCATTTAACATTTTGTGAATCTAAGTTTGGCCTCATTGAGGGGCAGTATTTCAATATGAGAAGGAAAATGAGAGTACCCCTACACATATTTTTTTAAAGGAAAAAAGCACTGATATTAAGTATACCTGCATTTCATTTAACTAGATCAGTGTTTCCCAAACTTGGGTCTCCAGCTGGTTTTGGACTACAACTCCCACCATCCCTAGCTAGCAGGACCAGTGGTCATGGGTGATGGGAGTTGTAGTCCAACAACAGATGGTGACCCAAGTTTGGGAAACACTGATTTAGATGAATAAACCATGTAATCCAAAAGGGAAGGTAAACAATTTTTTAAAATAAGCATATTGTTACATAGAATTACATTAAAATACCATTTCAAAAGCCTTCTGACCCAATGGACCCTCTCATCCTTACTGCATATAAATGTAGCTGACCCATCTTTGGAGTCATGGATGTGTTCCTCTCATGTGTAGCTTACACCTCAGTTTTTGTTCTACTTCTCAAAACCTGTGAGGTAGATTAACCAGAGAGAACACCCAGAATCATCCAGTGAGCTTCACAGTTGAGCTGGGACTTGAATCTGAATTTCTCTGGTCCACTATACCATACTGAGAGAACCAGGGTAAATTTGAATTTTACTGTATTTCACCTTGCTAGTCTTTGTTGAGCTGCAATATGTGCTTTAAGAGCTAGAGACTACGATTTAAAAAAAAAATGAAATTAAGTGTTTGCGTAGGAAGGAAACAACAGATGCATTGAAGACTGGCTCTGACAACAGGCGTAATGCTAAAGTCTAGCACAGAACCAGTACAACTGGACTTGAATTTACATAAAAAATTCTGCTTAACCTCCTTGGCTTATTTGGATAAGCCAAGTTGCCCTCAGTTCAAGGCGTTTCGTGTGCATCTCTATTCGCCATCTGGGAAGGCGGCAAAGGGATCCTGCCTTTTTGTAACGTTTGCCTTACCTGCCCTCGTGCTCAGGAGGAAGACAAAAATGGGCTGCTGGCCAAAATTCTTAATGGCAAGGTGCCTCTCTTCACCTCGAACAGATCCATCCAGGCGCTCGTAGCTGTAACCTTTTCGGTTAAAAGAAGAATTAAATGGATTAATCACAGCCATTCAAAAAACTTCTGCGCTTGTGGCCCTTTAGAATCTTTATCCTGCACTGTCCCCTATCCACATCTCAATTTTCTTTCTCCACAGTCCTCTCTTTGCTGTCCCCTTTTACTCTCCCCTTCCTGTACTAGTTTTTCCAAGTTACACAGACACATCTTAGGCCCCATCTGCGTTATACATTTTAACCTTTTCTTTGCGGCCCTTCTCTGTACCCAGAATCAGGATCAGACACATCAAGAAACAGAGGCATTTACCTCTGTAATCCATATAGTCTTGCAGGATATCCAGCATCTGTGTCATTTGGGAAAACAGCAAAACACGATGACCACTGGAATGAGAAAGGAAGGGAAGGCTCTGACTTCAGCTCAGCTTTCTGTGTAGTGTAACAAAGCTTGCCTCAACCAAGGAAGATGTAGACTGCAACCTAATGTGCTCTGATTTGAGAATAGGTTAACAAATAGAGGGATGGGGTTGCCATTGTGGAAATGCAGGAAGAGTCCAACCTCATTGCTCAATTTGCAATTGCAGAGGTGACACCAGAAGGCCACACTCAAGCCACACAAAATCCAAACACTGCAATTTGTTTCAAAGCAGGTTTTAAAAATCTGCTTGAAGATTTGCAACACTGAGGCTGTACACACCTCCTAGGCGAAGGAATTCCACAATTCTGGAGGCCACGACCAAATGGCCCCTGTCTCTCATGCCTGCCAACTGAATAACTTTATAGGCAGGCTGTCAACACCTGTGAAGAGTTGTGCAGGTAAAGGTGGTCCTTTACTCTGCTGATTTATGGAAAGTATTAAAGTTCAGTAGTGAAACACATACCCTACATATAAGAAAGACAGAAGTTTATCCAACAAGCTCAGCTTCCCACTGGCTTCAATGAGATGATCCCCAATGATAAAAGGTTCTGGTTCAACACCTGAAATGGAAAGACATTTTAGCAAGAAACTTCTCTGTTAACACTGCAGACTATAGACTACTAACCACAAAAGGATTGCATCTGAATATGTACTTCAAGGCAGAGCAAATAATTGTCTTGCTGTTCCCAAACACTCTTAAATATACTTTTAGAGGGAAATGGAAGTCTTTTCCTGATCAAGCCCTTTGCAACAGGACTGTTAGAATAGCGTAATCTCGGCACACAGAAGCATCTCAGTTTCCTACAACCCAGTAAGGAGAGGTAAAAGCTGCACTTGCCCCAACACTAAGCTGCATAAATAGACTTTGCATCTGTTGATGTGCAGCATGCAAAAAATAGCTTTTCGCTACAAACAGCTAGCAAAGAAAACTATAGTACATAAAAAAAATAACTGAAATACACTATATTAAAGCCAGCAGCAGAATCCCCAGGTAAACACACATGATAGAGATAGTTTCTTGGCTAGGCAATCTAGCAAGGAAGATGGGAGTTCTGTAAATCACAGCAACTCCACTCCCTCTTATGCCTCTATCACTCCATAACAAGGATGTGCAGGAAACTTACAAGTTGCAAGTTGTATATATTACAGACGAAAGTCCTTGGCTGAGAAGCAGCCCTTAAGTTGCATGCTAGGAGACTTCCGGGTTAGCGCCTTTGGTAATGGCGGAATTCCTCTGACCGGGAGGAATTTGCTCTGTGGAAACCGGGTCTGGCCGCGGCGGTGAAGGTGGAGACCCTTCAAAAATCACAGGCGGGTGAAGCCTATGAACGTGGGATTCGGCGGGCACCTTTCGCGCCTCCCCTACTCGCGGGGAAACCCGGTTTCGGGGATCCAGAGCGAAGTGGGGTGAGCGGCGCGGTGCTGTGAATCGACTGCTTCTTCCACGGAGCGAAGCCGCATAGCCATTGCCAGAAAGCGCTGACTTTTTCCTGTTGACAATTCGATCCTAAAGCAACTACCCGTGAGTAGAGTGAATCGGAACCTTTTAAAAAATACTTAATTTGGCACCGAAACGGGGAGGCTCAAAACAGGAAGTCCGCCTTCCTTTTTTGTAAATAGACTGAAGCAAAGAGGCTGCAAGCTAAAGTCTTGGAAAGCCTATTGTAAAGGACTAAATTTCCAGCATTAAAAAAATAGTAACCCCCCCCTTGGAAGCAGGAGAAGAGGGGGGAAGTTTTGGATCGTATATACCTGCAAGAGAGAGGGAAGGAAGCTAAAATACCACCACTCTGAACCTGGAAACGGGCTGTCAATAAGACTGACGCACTTTGGAATGCTCACTGACTGTGAATAGAACATTCGCTGACAGCCAGCTAAATAAGAGAGATACATTGTTTTAACTGTCCCCGGCTGATCTCAAAAAAGGAGTAAAAGTAGCTGAAAACTGAAACTAACTTTACTGTTTGAACTGTGTTTTAAAAGGTGATATTATGGATTAATACAAATACAAATAGCAACTGTTTCCCCCTAGAGGAAGCTTCTGAAACTGTTACAAGAGCTGGATTGGGGTAATTTCCAGCTGCAAGATAAAACTGTGTGACTGTGGGCCCCCCTGCTTCATCTGCGGCTGTACCAACACATTCTAAACCAAGAGGAATGTTAACAGAAGAGGCTTTAGCTTGCATCGAGTAAGATAAATGAGTCATTGGAACAGCTTAATAAGAAAGCAGATGCCACAAATGCAAAAGTGGATGCTGCAGCTACTAAAATTGATTTAAATACAGAAAGTATAAATAGTTTGGGACAAAAGGTGAATACTAACACAGAAACCATTGAGAAATTGATACAGGAATCTACTTCGATACGGCAGACCGCAGAAGAAGCCAGGGGAAAAGTTGCTGCTGTGGAAGGTAAGGTAACTCAATTGGAAACAGAGAGAGTCCCAGCCTTACAGAGGCAACTTGAGGACCACAAGTTGACGCTTTCTATGATTGAGCTCAAGGAAAAACAGACGAATTTGAGAATCAGAGCTGTACCTGAACTGGAGAAGGATAGTTTGATAGACTTTCTCACGCAGGAATTTGCAGATTTTTGGGATTTAAACTTGGAACAAGAGGAATTTAGAATTGTGAGGGCCTTCAGACTTGGAAGAGGAGGGAAGAAAGAGAAGAACAGAATAAGAGACTGTTTGATTACCCTCCGAACTAAGGAAGAGAGAGATAGAATTTTGGGCTGGCACTACCAGAAGACTTTGGTAATACAACAGTCAAGAGTGGAAATATTTAAAGATATCCCGAAACATCTTTTGGACCTTAGGTCCAACTATGGAGATTTGGTTGCCCTGCTGAGAAGGAACAAAATCATCTTCAGGTGGGAATTCCCCCAAGGTCTATCTTTCAGTTTCAAAGGAAAGAAAATTAAAATAAGATCAGTAGAAGATAAAGTAAAGTTTTTGTACAATTACGAAGAGGACCTACAGAAGGAACTTGGAAAAGAGCCAAGAGCATCGGATAGAAGATCACCAGATAGAGGACTAGAGCAAAGAGCATTGGCCAGAAGATCACCAAAAAGAAGAATAGTGGATATAGCAGCATTATCCTTTGGACTGGACCGCACAGTGAATGTGACACCAACACCACCAACTGAAGAGGAGCAAGCATTGGGTGCAGTTGGAGGAAAAGCAGAGTAACTACACCATGGCATTGCAAGTATTAAGCTGGAATGTGAATGGACTGAACTCCCCGGAAAAAAGGAGGAGAGTCTTTCATTTATTGAAAAAAGAACAATTGGACTTGATTTGTCTACAAGAAACACATGTGATAAGGCTACACAGGAAGATATTGAGTAATAAAAGATTGGGCCATGAATTTATCTCATCAGATAAAGTCAAAAAAAGAGGAGTAGTCATTTATGCAAAGGAGAGCCTATCACCGAAATTAATATTTAAAGATGATCAAGGAAGATTTGTTGCAATTGAAATCCAATCACAAGGAGAGAAATTTTTGATAGTAGGTATCTATGCACCAAATGAAGGAAAATCGGAATTTTTTAAGAAGCTACATGAGACTCTGATGGAATATATGGATTACAATATGATTTTGATGGGAGATATGAATGGAGTGGTGTCTACGAACATGGACAAGGCACAGAGGCAGGTAGTCACTAAAGATGGTAGACTACCAAAAACCTTTTTTGACATGACTGAAAATATGGATTTAGTTGATATTTGGAGAATGAAGAACCCTCTGGGCAGAGAGGGAACCTTCTTTTCTGAGGCCAAAATGACATGGACAAGAATTGACCAGATTTGGGTAACTAGAGGACTGGCTCTGAAGACCAGTAAAGTGGAAATTTGCCCTAAAACCTTTTCTGACCACAATGCTGTGAAGATGGAAATGAAATTGACCCCAATTGGTTCCTTTAGATGGAGGATGAATGACACTTTGTTTAGGAACGAAGAAGTGACTAAGAAGGCCCAAAAAACTTTGAGAGATTATTTTGAGATAAATATGAACACCACTGTGGAAAAAAGAGTAATCTGGGACGCAAGTAAAGCGGTTATGAGAGGATTTCTGATACAACAGAATGCAATCAAGAAGAGAGCTCAAAATGAAAAAAAAGATAAAATCCTGGAGAAAATAAAGGAAGGAGAGAAGAAATTGAGAGCGAAACCAAAGTCGCAGGAGATCCTGAAAGAGATAAAGTTATATCAAGTACAATATATGAAAATGATGAATCAGGAAATAGAATGGAAGATTAAACAGATGAGACAAAAGACATTTGAATCAGCAAATAAGTGCGGAAAATTGTTGGCTTGGCAAATGAAAAAAAGACAAAAACTTAATACTATTACGAATTTGGAAGTGGAAGGAAAGAATATACAGAATCTAGTGGAGATCAGAAAGTGCTTCCAGAGGTACTTTAAACAATTATATACACAGGAGACGCAGAAAGAAATGGACATTGATCGATTTTTGAAAATAAATGGACTACAAAAAATCTCTCAGGAAAATAAGCTAATGCTGAATTACAAAATAACGGAACAGGAAGTAGAAGGGGCCATACAGAACATGCAATTAGGTAAATCTCCAGGACCGGATGGTTTGACTTCAAGATATTACAGATCTCTGAAAGAATGGTTAATACAACCTTTAAAGGAAGTCTGTAATGAAATACTGGAAGGGAAAAGGGCACCAGAGTCGTGGAATGAAGCTTATATTACACTTATACCGAAAACAGAGACTGAAAATACACAGCTTAAGAACTACCGCCCCATATCGCTGCTTAATGTGGATTATAAAAATTTTGCAGATATTTTGGCTAAAAGATTTAAAAAGGTGTTAGTAGAAGAAATTCATAAAGACCAAGTGGGCTTTCTCCCGGGCAGACATTCGTCTGATAATACGAGGAACATAATTAATATCTTAGAAAAACTACAAGTGAATATTAATACTAAAGCAGTTCTGATATTTGTGGATGCGGAGAAAGCATTTGACAATATTTCTTGGAGTTTTATGAAGAAGAATCTACAGGGGATGGGGTAGGTCAAGGTTTTGGAAATGTTATAGGTGCAATTTACTCAGAACAAAAGGCTAAATTAATTGTGAATAAAGTAGTGACGGAAGAATTTAAGTTTGAGAAAGGAACACGACAAGGTTGCCCAATCTCTCCATTGCTTTTTATATCGGTCCTGGAGGTTCTGCTAAATATGATTAGAAGGGACCAATTGGTTAAAGGTATACAAGTGGGAGCTAAACAGTACAAACTGAAAGCATTTGCTGATGATTTGGTATTGACTTTACAGGAGCCAGAATCTAATACTAAAAGAGTACTGGAACTGATTCAAGAATTTGGTCAGGTAGTAGGTTTTAAGTTGAACAAGATGAAAACTAAGGTTTTAGAGAAAAACCTAACTGTGATTGAGAGAGATAAGTTTCAGAAGGAGACAGGATTAACACTGGTTAAGAAAGTGAAATATTTAGGGGTGAACATGACTGCTAAGAATGTGAATCTATTTAAGGATAACTATGAAAAATGTTGGATTGAAGTGAAAAAGGACTTAGAAATATGGTCAAATCTGAAGTTATCACTGTTAGGCTGAATTGCTGTGATAAAAATGAACCAAGGATTGCCAAGGATGCTGTTTTTGTTCCAAACATTGCAAATCTTGGACAAAATGGACTGTTTCAAGAAGTGGCAGAGAGATATCTCCAGATTCGTCTGGCAGGGCAAGAAGCCTCGAATAAAATTTAATATATTAACTGATACTAAAGAAAGAGGTGGATTTGCCCTGCCAGACCTTAAACTTTATTATGAATCAGCAGCTTTTTGCTGGCTGAGAGAGTGGCTGCTTCTTGAAATGTGAAATCTGCTATGATTAAATGGGCACAAGATGTTGGACACAACATCATGATGGCTGACTGGGAACAGTTATGGACCACAGGTATGAAGTTTACGGCATGTAATGCCTTAAGAGAGAATTTAATGAAAATGATTTACAGGTGTTACGTGACACCAGTCAAGCTTGCAAAAATTTACCATCTGCCCGATAATAAATGTTGGAAATGTAATGAGACTGAAGGTACATTCTTTCACCTTTGGGGGACGTGCCCAAGGATTAAGACATTCTGGGAGATGATCTATAATGAAATGAAAAAGGTATTTAAATATACCTTCCTGAAGAAACCAGAGGCCTTTCTCCTGGGCATGGTCGGCCAATTGGTGACAAAGAAGGATAGAACTTTCTTTATGTATGCTACAACAGCAGCAAGAATACTTATCGCAAAGTATTGGAAGACACAAGATTTACCCACCCGGGAAGCATGGCAGATGAAGTTGATGGACTACATGGAACTGGCGGAAATGACTGGCAGAATCCGAGACCAGGGAGAAGAGTCAGTGGAAGAAGATTGGAAAAAATTTAAAGACTATTTATAGAAACACTGTAAAATTAATGAATGTTAGAAGGATGCTGGAATGAAGTTATTGTTACGAAAAAGGAGCAATGCAGCTGGGTGCTCCAGATGGCTGGAAAGCCAAACAGGAAGCTGATGTATTGGGACTGTACCGTGGGAACCAGGGACAGTCTATTCTGTGCACTGAGCACCGGATGTTAGCTCAGAGTGTCACATGACCCTGTACTGGAAGTACATGGGTGGAGTTATTCTCTCTCTGCAGTTGGTGATGAGAGGGTACAGACACGATTTCTCTGTACTGCTGGAAAGACAGGAATAAAGGCATGTAAATACATTTCTGTCTGTCTCTTTCCCCTCCCTGGCAATGGGAGGGGAAGGAGTGGTGTGTTCTTCTTCACGTTGAGAAGAATCGCCGATTGAAGACCTCCCCTGGTCTTGCCGGGAGTCGCTGACAGGGAGGTCAACAAGGATTCAAGCCGGGCACCTGGAGGGTGGCCAATTCCTCTGGCTTTTGGCTTGAATTCAACATCTGGTAGCAATGCCGATGGTTACTGATCCATGGGAAGCAGCATGAGAGGTGAGAGGTCGATGAATCGTTGCCATCCTCTGCACCTAAGGAGATAAAGAAAGCGTCTGCATACAGCCAGAAGCTGAACAGACAGCTGGACACCGAGAGGGGTGTTTTCCAGGCAACGGAGCCCCAAAAGGTATGCTGAATTTCGGGCTAAAAAGTGTGAACGCAGAATGATTTATTCTCTGGTTCACGAGAGCTACGTTTGAAAAAAACAGCTCTGAAAGCAAAAGGCTTGCATACCAGGAATTCTTGTGGTTGATAAGATTTCCTGTCCTGAGGAGGTTGCTAGGCAACGACCGTCAGTGCTGACAAATGGGGCTGGCTCAGTGAGAGCGTGAGAAGTCAAAGTTTGTTTTGACTACGCAGCTGTGCAAGGATTTTGAAAACAGCGTGCGGATTGCCTGCCAGAGAAGGCAGAAAAACAGCCTTTTGGAGAAAGACTTTTGGATTTTACAGGCTTGACATTGATAGCAAGGACTTGGATTCAGAATGAATGCCAAGAAGGGGGGAGGCTTACCTTATCCACCTCCCCGAGTGCCGTGGTTCTGGATGAACACAACCGGCTTGCTGCACTGGAAGTAAAGGACAGGGGGAGGGAGGAACAGAGTTCTAATTCCCCCACCGATGAGGCTACTGGAGAGAATGCTGTAGCTTTGAACGTTGTCCAATGTTACAATTGTGGACAGGCTGGGCATCTTCAGCGGAACTGTAAGAAGCCACGCCAGCCAAAAGGAGCTAAGGGCCGCTCAGCAAAGCCTGAGGCGTCAGGCAAAGGTCATACCAAGTCTTCGGTGAAACCTGCAAAGGCTTTGATGGCGAAAGGAACTACGCCAGATGTTGGGAACGTGTTTATAATTGACACTGGATGTACTTTTCATATGTCCCCACACAAAGGACTCTTTTCAACGTTTAAGAAGCAAAGCTTCACTGTGAAACAGGCCAACGGTCAGGAGCTGGAAGCGACCGGGATAGGGACTGTGTATCTTAAGAGTCTGAACTTGACTATAAACAATGTTTACTTGGTTCCTGAATTGAAGTTCAATCTGCTGAGTGTTTCGCAGATTGCAAAGAAAGGACTGAGACTGTCCTACGATGCTGAGAGCTGCAAGATCTTCAAAGATGGAGAGTTGTTTCTTTCTGCCAGACAGAAAGATGGACTGTATTTGTTGACTTTTGCACAAAGTGATTACATGGAATGTAATTCATCTGTGTCTAACCTAGTTTCTCTTGCAGGTGTGACCAAGAAGATGACCGGGGTCAACAGAGCATTTCAGCGGGTGTATGCTGATGTGATTGGTCCTCTAGAACCATCTAGAGGCAATGCGAGATTTTATCTTGTGTGTGTGGATCATTTCTCTAACTTTGTCTGGATTTATGTGTTAGAGAAACCGCAGGAAGCCTTGGAAAGGTTTCAGGAGTTTTGTGACAAGGTTAAAAATATGCATGATGCTAACATTGATTTTCTTTTCACAGATGAAAAGCAAATTTTTCTTTTACAGGATTTCCAGAGGTTCCTGCAGAAGAAAGGGATAAGACACAAGGTTGCTGTTTCAGAAGAAGCGTGGAACAGGGGTGTCTGTGTACGGGTGAACAAAGAATTGCAAAAGGGGATGAAAGCGCAATTGCTTAGTTCACATCTGCCACATGAGTACTGGGCCGAGTCGCTAATGTCGTATTGTTATACGAAGATGAGAAAGGTTTCAAAAGAGTTGGGAAGTTCTCCTTTTGAGAAACTGTTCCATAGGAAACCTTCTGTTGCCCATTTCAAGGTTTTTGGGTCTCATGTGAGGACAGAAGCTCCAGGTGGAGTAAAGAATGCCAGAGGCATTTTTGTGGGATATGAAAAGGGTCTCTACAGAGTAATTTTGTCTGAATCTGGACAGGTGATTCTCACAAAATTTCTAGAGAGTGCTCCTGAACAGGAGAGAGTGATAGTACACACATTTCCCACTGAGGACGATTCAGATGATGATGTTGATTTTACAGATTACAGTGGTACTGAGAGTGACAGTGATAGCTCGGAGAGCTCAGTTGTCACAGTCATTGAGAGGAAATCTCACACAATGGGTAGACCTTCACAAGTGAAGGATGAACCACTGTTTACTATTGGAACTGGTTCTCCGAGGAGTCCTGAGACTGAACCAGTGAGCAGAGAGGATCAGCACCTCATACGAAGGTCTGAGAGAGTTACAAAGGGTGCACCACCCAAGAGGTACTCAAAAGAGTTTGCTAACTTAGCTGTTGCATGTGTTGCTGTTGTACACAACTGAGGACAGGTTGGAGCTGTGTCCAAGTCAGAGACAAAGACACAACAGAGAGTTGCTAGCCAAGGTAATGCAGATGCACTCATTCCTTGGAAGCCAGGCAACCAGAGAGGTACACTGGGGAAACCAGTGGCGGGGAGTTCCAAGGGTGGAACTGTAACAACAGGGGAATGTTATGTGTATAACAACTGTTTGTTTTCTTCTCTGGATCACGCTTTGCTTGCCGCAACACGCATTGATTCTTTTGGGGGAGGATGTTACGAAAAAGGAGCAATGCAGCTGGGTGCTCCAGATGGCTGGAAAGCCAAACAGGAAGCTGATGTATTGGGACTGTACCGTGGGAACCAGGGACAGTCTATTCTGTGCACTGAGCACCGGATGTTAGCTCAGAGTGTCACATGACCCTGTACTGGAAGTACATGGGTGGAGTTATTCTCTCTCTGCAGTTGGTGATGAGAGGGTACAGACACGATTTCTCTGTACTGCTGGAAAGACAGGAATAAAGGCATGTAAATACATTTCTGTCTGTCTTTCCCCTCCCTGGCAATGGGAGTGGAAGGAGTGGTGTGTTCTTCTTCACGTTGAGAAGAATCGCCGATTGAAGACCTCCCCTGGTCTTGCCGGGAGTCGCTGACAGGGAGGTCAACAAGGATTCAAGCCGGGCACCTGGAGGGTGGCCAATTCCTCTGGCTTTTGGCTTGAATTCAACAGTTATATGGCTTTAGCAGAAATGTTATAAAGAATTAAGTAAAAATAGACTGTTAATGGGCCAAAGGGGAAAAAATAAGGTTAGATTGTGTTAAGATAAATTATAGGACAAAAACTGAGAAAGATGGAAAGGATTTGCTGAAATAGCTAACTGAACTAGAATACAAAGAAGGGAGGTGTGAGGATGTCGTCGAAACAAGTAAATGAAAGATAAGATATGGAAATACTGGATGTGTTTTTAATTGTTTCTGTTTTTGCTTTTGTTTTTGTTTTGTTAAGATAAGTACTGTTTTTTGTTATTTTTTCATGTATTGTATTGTTTTGCTTTTTTAACTTTTTTTCCTTCTTTTTGTAATCTTTAAACTCTTAATAAATATTACTTAAAAAAAAAAAGTTGCACACTGGATCTGCACCAATGGGCAAACCTTCTCAGTTGTGCAGAACAGACAGCAAACCAACTGCCTCGACAGCAGCACCAGCAACTATGGTCCTGGACGGCCTTCTTACCATTGAACAGATACGGATGAGCTACACATTTCCGGAGTTGAACTAACACATTCTGGAGCTTGGCTTTCTTCCCCGATTCATTTTCAAATGCATCTAAAATATAGAACAAAGTGTGTGTTTTTAAAAAAAATAAATAAAAATGTTGTATTCAGTCAGTCAAAGCAGTGATTAACTAGCGAGTTTATTTTCCATTCAAGCCAGAAGTTTGATTACTGCCGTTCCACAAATTCAATATTTAAATCACTTAGGTGCTCGCTGAGAGTGGAGTACCGTACTTTTCTGTCTATAAGATGCCCCCATATATAAGACACCTCTATTTTGGGGGGCTCAAATTTAAGAAAATGAGCAATTTTTTGGGTGGCGGAGGGAATGCCGAATCAAAGATCACTCACCCAACTGGCAAATACTAACCATCGCAAGCAATGCAAGCCAAACTGCCAAAGCGGCAGCCAATCCAAAGCATCCACTAATAACCCGCCCATTTGACAAAGCAGCCACCAATCCAAAGCAGCCTTTTACGCATCCACAAATAACCCACCCGACTGACAAAGCAGCAGCCAATCTTAAGCAACCCTTGCAGCAGACACCATTCACTCACCCAATTGCTAGATCCTGCTCGCGGAGGCAACCAATCGCCCGTCCCCTCCTCTGCACTACCCCCCCCATTTTTTACTTTATTTTGGAGTAAAAAACCCTCGTCTAATACACGGAAAAGTACGGTAACTTGTAACTGAAAAAACATTGCGTGGTTATGTTCGCTGTTTGTAATGTATAACAAAAATAGTAAACACAGTAATGAAATGGCAACAGAGGGCTCTTCTACACTTTTGCCTGTCCTGCCACTTTCCCCAGGAAAAATCTGCTCCTTAAATAATAATAATAATAATAATAATAATAATAATAATAATAATAATAATTTATTATTTATACCCCGCCCATCTGGCTGGGCTTCCCCAGCCACTCTGGGAGGCTTCCAACAAAATATTAAAATACAGTAACATCAAACATTAAAAGCTTCCCTAAACAGGGCTGCCATCAGATGTCTTTTAAAAGTCTGGTAGTTGTTGTTTTCTTTGACATATGGTGGGAGGGCGTTCCACAGGGCGGGTGCCAGTACCGAGAAGGCCCTCTGTCTGGTTCTCTGCAACTTGGTTTTACTGCTGAACTGGAGCAAATGTCAGTTGGGTTCTCTGCGGACTGCTACGATTCAGCAGGTTTTCCCAGAGAAAGCAGCAGGCAAAGAGAAAGCCGCTCAGATCCGTCCCTGGAAATCGCAGGAAAAGCACTCAGACCCAAGCTTTTTAGGCACACGACAAGTGGAAGTGTAGATGGACCCCCAAAGTCTCTGCCTCCCAGGCGCCCGTAAAACCACCACGCTCACTTCATTCCGATTCCAAAGTCTTCCCCTTGCCCAGTTACCTAGGTCTTTCATCAAAACAGCCTTGTAAAACTTTCTCTGCAAGGCTGACATCCCGTGGTAGAGAACCACCTCCTCTTTCTTGGGGAGTTCGGCTGCCACATCAGCCTTCACTCTTCTGAGCAAGAAGGGCTGCAAGAGACTGTGCAGTTCTTTGGCTATACGGGAGAGAAACACAGATATAGCCCTAGATTTTAAATATGAAGTGGGGGGCAGGAAGGCCTGAAGGGGGCGGGTTTCTAAGTCCATAAAGCTGAATGCTATGTGACATATTTGAGTACCACAGCATCTATTGCCTGATGCTCATAATTTTACCATGTGACTCAACTCGCCTTCCCACACATATACACTCAACTCAGTACATATTTTAATTTTTTATTTCTTAAAAAACAAAGAGAAGAAGCTTTCTCGTCCTCCATACATACCATGGAAATCTTGGCTGTAAAGCCAAAGGACTTTTTGCCTAAATGCAGACTCTACATAATCCCATTTAAAGAAAACCTTCATCTCAGTTGCCAACATTCTGCAGGTAATAGCTGACATCCAGTTATCACATTTGTACTTGCCTACTTTGCTTTCCTTTTCAATTCCATGATAATAGCGAACAAATTCTTCCACCAGCTCCTTGGGGAATGTAGCTGGTTCAATGAAAGCAAGCAGGGCATATAACTCTTGGAGGCTGTTCTGAATGGGAGTGCCCGTCAGCAGGAGGTTGAAGTCCGTTGTAAACTGAAAGAGATCCAGAATATGTACAGTTCAGGTACGACTGGGATAAGGTAGGGAGGTAAGGCAGCGTCATGATTTGGTTCCCCCTGCGACTGCTTTACATCTCAAATTTCTTCCTCAGGTTAAACAGAGAATTTGCTAGCGACGACAGCCGCACGGATGTCATTAGCCCAGAGATGGAAAGAAGATAAAGTCCCTACCAGAGAAGAATGGCAAATTAAACTGTTGGACTATGCCAAAATGGCAAAACTGACCAGAAAGCTCAGGAACCAAGAAGACCAAACTTTAACAAAGAATGAGAATATCTTGGAGACCACTGTAAGCAGATGAAAACACTAGCAGGATTGCAATAACGCTTGTAATGTAGCAAGTACTATGTATTATCTAATGGTATTATCTAATGGAAGTTATATTATATACGGACTACTGAAAAAGATGCAGTAGAAAAGTTTTGACAATAGGACCCATGGAGGGGAAGGTGGGAAGTCCAGAGATTTGGATAATCTTTTAACTGTTAATGTGTATAGTGGTACTGTTATAATTTTATATTTGTAAAATCAAATAAAAAATATTTTTAAAAGACCAAGACTTGTCCGCTTATGAATGCCTCTGGAAGAAATTGGAGGCCTTTTTACTAGAGTTAGTTTTAGGAATAAGGCAAGGACGGAGTGCAGTTTTAGTCTTGACATGGTTTACCTCGCTACTGTCAGGGAACTGCCATCTGAGACGCAGGAGGTGAAGGGGCTCACGGAGGGTGAGAGAGACCATTCAGCGGAGGAGGGGACTAGCAGGGGGAGAAGTGGAGTTCCAAGGGAAAGTGAGTCGGAGGGAGGGCTCAGAGACACTTCAAGCGAGAACAGTGGGGAGGTTTCAGGACCTCCTGTAGGGACACCCACTCCTCGCCGGAAACTGTCACGCCGAGAGTCCAGAAGACGCGTTTCCGTTAAGGAGCTTTTATGCTGGAAGAAGTTCCGTAAACGCCCACTGTCCGATTCAACGAGCGACTGATGGAGCCATGCTTAAGGAGCTCCGTCACAGACAGAGGTTTGTGGACTTAGCCAAACTCTGAGGGACTAGGATTTTACGCACAAGCAGCTCACCATCCCATCACAGCAATCGGACAGTCCCTGAAAGCAGCTTGTGCAGAGAGGCATCATGAGCAACCCAGCCGGAGCCGGGGGAGCAGGAGGAGCTGGAGAGGGTCCAAGCCTGGAAGAAAGGTACAGGGTGTTGGAGGTCCAGCTAGCACTGCAAACGGCGAGGCTAGAGGAAAGGAGGGCGCAGGACGCAGAAAAGGCAAAAGGCGCTACACTAGCAAGAAAGATGCCAGGTTTGGTGCAGAAGTTTGGGGGGGACCCCAGGAACTACCAAGCCTTTAGGACAGAGATGCAGTATGCTCTCGAACTGCAGTTTAACGACTTTCCCGACGAGGCATCGCGAGTGGCGTTTGTGATTGGCCATCTCGAAGGGGGGGCGAGAGACTGGGTTAGACCCCTGATGGCAGGGAATAGTGAAATGCTGAAGGACACGAGGAAGTTTTTTCGCGCCATGGATTTGATGTTTTCCAGCGAGATTGAACAGGGACTGGTGCGCAGACAATTGATGGCTTGCAAACAGGGTAGCCGATCGGTTCGTGAGTACTGGACTGAGTTTACAATGTTGATACATAAATTAGGGTGGGACCTATCGGCGGAACCCATTCAAATGCTCTTTGAAGAGGGGCTTTCTTCGGCGGTGAAAGACGAACTTTCCCGGGCGCCCAGGGCGGAGTCTATGGACCAGCTGACCAAATCAGCGCTTACCATTGGAGCGCGCCAGGAGGCAAGAGCCTTGGAGAAGCGGGAGGGGAAAGGAGAGCGTTGGAGGGATTTCCGCATTCCAGAGATTCCAGAGCCAAGTTTCCCGCCAGGAGAGCCGATGGAAGTTGGAACAGCGCGCGCGCGCGCGCAGTTTCAAATCCCAGTGAAGGGAGGAAGAAGGAGGGAAAGAGCGCCAAGAAATGTTATCTCTGCCAGCAGCCAGGTCACTTTGCCAGAGTCTGCCCGCAAAGAAAGGAATGGCAAGGGATGGCGGGAGCTGTTGGGGGGAAGGAGGAGGGAGTCCAGGAGCCAGTAAAAGCCAACGCCTGGCTGCCACCGTCAGGGCACTGCAGCCAGGCCAAGGAGCAGTAAAAGTGCCCACTCCGGAACCTCCAAGACCAGCCCTAGTAATAGAGGTGTTGCTAGAGCTGGCAAACGGATACCCACTAAAGACAAAGGCGCTGTTGGACTCAGGCAGCTCCTGTAATTTTATGGGTAAGGAGTTTGCAGCTGAACACCAGATACAGACACTCCCTTTAAGCAACCCCCTGCAGGTGACCACGATCGATGGGAGGGAGCTGTTGGGAGGAGAAGTTAGCCTACAGACCGTCCCAATGGTTATGAGGGTGGCCAGGCACACCGAAAGGATAGCGTTCAATGTGGCCACCCTGGGAGGGGCTCCCGTCATTTTGGGAATGAGCTGGCTAGCGTTGCATGACCCGCTAGTGGGCTGGCATCAGAGAGTGGTCTCCTTTGGGTCAGCACATTGCCTGGAACACTGCAGAGAAGGAAAGGTGCCAGAAGGGGCAAAAGCCTTTCTAGCAGGGACGGAAGTGGCGGACAAAGGGGAGGTGCCCAAACAATACGCTGACCTGAGCAAGGTCTTCAGCGAAAGGGAAGCAGATAAACTACCACCGCATAGAGACTTTGACTGCCAAATTAACCTGGTCCCTGGGGCCCAGCTCCCCGTGGGCAAGCTGTACGCCATGTCAGACAGGGAAATGCAGGAGTTAAGGGAGTTTATTGATAAAAACCTGAAGAGGGGCTTCATCAGAGAGTCCAGAGCGGTGGGGGGGAGCCCAGTGTTTTTTGTGGACAAAAAAAACACGGATAAACCCCGGCTTGTAGTGGACTACCGGCGGCTAAATGCCGTGTCAGAACCAGTGACTTTCCCCATGCCCAGGATTGATGACATTTTGACCAGGGTGAGGAAGGGAAAGATATTCACGAAACTGGACCTGAGAGGGGCATACAACCTGATACGAATAAGGAAAGGGGATGAATGGAAAACCACCATGTTCACCCCTTTGGGGGCTTTTGAATATCTCGTTATGCCATTCGGATTGCAATCAGGCTCCGCCTGTTTTCAATCGCTCATGAACCATGTCCTGGGACCTTTGCTCTACAAGAATTGCGTGGCCTTCCTCGATGACGTGCTGATATATTCAGAGAATGAGGAGCAGCATGTAAAGGATGTCAGGGAAGTGCTGAGCCAGCTGCAAGCAAACCAGCTGTGGGTGAAATTGGAGAAGTGTCAGTTTCACACCAAGGAGGTGGAATTCCTGGGGTACCGCTTATCAGACAAGGGATTAGCCATGGATCCAGGCAAGGTCCAGGCGGTGCTGGAATGGAAGACACCGAAAACGAAAAAGGATGTGCAAAGGTTCTTAGGGTTTGGGAACTTTTACCGTAAATTCATCAAGAACTTTGCCCACTTAACGGCTCCCATCACGGACTGTCTAAGCAGCAAGAAGAAATTCGTTTGGACGGCGGAGGCGGAGCAAGCATTTGAGGAATTGAAAAGGGCATTCGCTTCGGAAGAACAGCTCCTGCATGTGGATTTACAAAAACCCATGAGAGTGGAAACTGATGCCTCAGACCGGGCGGTGGGGGCGGTGCTGCTTCAGCCAGGGAGCAATAAGTCGGAATGGAGACCGTGTGCCTTCTTTTCGCGTAAGCTGAACAAATCCGAGAGGAACTACACCGTATATGACCGAGAACTACTCGCCATTCACGAAGCGTTCCGGAGATGGAGACATTTACTAATTGGCGCACAGCATAAGGTGCAAGTGTGTACGGACCACAAGAATTTGGAGTATTGGAGAACGGCACGAGTGCTCAACCAACGACAAGTGAGGTGGGCCCAGGAGTTCTCCAAATTCCATTTTGAAATCTGCTATGTGCCAGGTCCAGAAAACATTAGAGCGGACGCTCTCTCACGCAAACCTGAATATTTGGAGGGGGAGGGAGCGCCTGAAGAGAGACATATTATCCCAGAGGACCACTGGGTGTGTGGGGCGGCCTGGGTGGGGCAAAGAGAACTGGTAGAGGGAACGGTAAATGATGAGTACGCCCAGGATAAGCTCAGAGGTTTAAGGAGAGAGGGAGAAGACCCCGGAGGTTTTGAAGAAAGAAACGGGGCATTGTATTACAAAGGGGCACTATATATACCCGAAGGGGAATTGAGGGGGAGAGTACTCAAACAGCTGCACGACAACCCCACAGCGGGGCATTTTGGGCAACACAAGACCATGTGGTTGGTGACCAGGGAGTTTTGGTGGCCCAAGGTGAGGGAGGATGTACGGGAGTATGTGAGAAGGTGTGACCAATGCCAGAGAGCCAAAGGAGAAAGGCGGGCGCCAGCGGGGTTATTAGAACCGTTACCCACACCAGAACGACCGTGGGAGGCGGTATCGATAGATTTTATGACTGATCTGCCCAAATCCCAGGGGAAAACCGCCATACTAGTCGTAGTAGACCTGTTAACTAAGATGGGTCACTTTGTAGCTTGCTCACATGCAGTCACGGCGGAAGAGACAGCGAAATTGTTTGTAGAACATATTTTTAGGCTGCATGGCGCCCCCTTGAGGGTGGTCTCCGACAGAGGGAAACAGTTCACGTCCAGATTCTGGAGGAAACTTATGAGCTTGTTGCACGTAGAGGTCAACTTTTCGACTGCCAGGCACCCTGAGACCAATGGGCAGGCGGAGAGGGCAAACGGTATCCTCCAACAATACCTGAGGTGTTATGTCAATGACAGAGAGAACGATTGGGTCGAAAAGTTGGCGCTAGCGGAATTTGCTTACAATAATGCAGAGAATGTGTCCACCGGGATGACCCCCTTTTTGGCTAATTATGGGTGCCACCCCAGGGCGTTTCCAGGGGGAGGAGGGGAGAGATGGAGTGTCCCGGCCGCTGAACATTTTGTAGAAGAGATGGAAGCGATCCATCGTCAACTCCAACTCAACTTAGAAAGGGCCAAAGAAGAATATAAGAGGCAGGCAGACAAGAGCAGAAGGGAAGGTGAAACCATTAGGGTGGGGAGTCAGGTCTGGCTATCAACCCAAGGGTTGCCGTTCAAGGGGGGTTGCAAGAAATTGAGACCCAAAAGATTGGGACCATTTGAGGTCATCCAACAGGTCAACCCAGTGGCTTTCAGACTCCGGTTACCGAACCACATGAAACTGCACCCAGTATTCCACAGGTCATTACTGTCACCATATAGGGGGGAAGGTGAAGGGGTATCCACACGGGGGCCAGCCATAGAAGAAAGGGAAAGCAGCAACCATGTGGCGGAAATCATCGACTCCAGGTGGAAGGGTAATCAGGTGGAGTATTTGGTCGCGTGGGAAGGGGAGCCGGAGTCGGAAAACACCTGGGTGACGGCAGAGGAGGTCCGTGACGAGATCTTGATCGAAACGTTCCACCAAAGGTTCCCCAGGAAACCTCAGCCAGTAGCGAGGTTCCGGAGGGAGTACTTTGGCACCACCGACGATGAGGAGGAACTGGAAGGATTCAGGGAATCGGAGTTGGAAGAAGGAACAGACTCCGATGAGGAGGAGTTCTTGGAAACCGGAAACAGCAACAGGTGGAGGGAAGTGTTCGAAACTTCGGAAGATGAGGGAGGTTCCTTCAGGGGTTTTGCTCCCTCGCCTCCCGCAGAGGAGGGGAGGGAAGGGGGTGAAGGGGGCCCTGGAGGGGAGGTGGATGTCAGGGAACTGCCATCTGAGACGCAGGAGGTGAAGGGGCTCACGGAGGGTGAGAGAGACCATTCAGCGGAGGAGGGGACTAGCAGGGGGAGAAGTGGAGTTCCAAGGGAAAGTGAGTCGGAGGGAGGGCTCAGAGACACTTCGAGCGAGAACAGTGGGGAGGTTTCAGGACCTCCTGTAGGGACACCCACTCCTCGCCGGAAACTGTCACGCCGAGAGTCCAGAAGACGCGTTTCCGTTAAGGAGCTTTTATGCTGGAAGAAGTTCCGTAAACGCCCACTGTCCGATTCAACGAGCGACTGATGGAGCCATGCTTAAGGAGCTCCGTCACAGACAGAGGTTTGTGGACTTAGCCAAACTCTGAGGGACTAGGATTTTACGCACAAGCAGCTCACCATCCCATCACAGCTACATTTGCAAATTTTCTCTATCAATGTAATTTTTATTAAATTTTCTGTTTTACAATTTAGAGTATTCATTTAAACAACCTTAAAATTCGAATGACTTCCCTTCTTCTCTTTCCATGGTTCATTCTGCGTAACAAAAATCCCTGCATATTTTACATAAAATAAACTAAACTACATAAACTATTCAGTATTCCATTATTACATCCATCAAAACTTATTTACACTGTTGAATTTATCTTAATGCTGTCAACATTTTCAAGCACATTTTCTAATCCTTACCTTTTCTCTGCTTTTAGAATGTATCATTATTTGGTTAAAGACAAGGAGTTTATCCAGGCTTCCTGTGGTGCCATGCTTTCCAGGCTCAGGTCCGGGATTTAAAGCTCCATGTCTAAGTGGGGTGTTGGTGTGGTTTTGACCTAGTGCTCTCCCCCAGAAAACCCACATTTTACCGCTCAAGTAATGGCAATCCAAGGAAAACCCAATTGTTGTTTGCTCTGATTCAGCAGTAAAATGTGGGCTTACCCGAAGAAAGTGGCAAAAGAAGAGGAAAATGCTCAGACACTGAGTTATAATCCCAGATATGTGCCTGGAAAGCACAGCGCAACAGGGAGTCTGCATGAGCCCGAGGAAAAGCCAATCCACCTAACAAAACAAAAACTCACTGTAGAAGATCCTTTATCTATCTGAGCTCAAGTCAGAAGGCTGTGACAAGACATATGTGCTTTCCTTCTTTACAAAGACCAGGACTGTAGTTTTCTTTACCTCAGAGAGTACTTTATGAAGTAGTGAATCCTGATTCTTCAGTCTGTGAGCTTCGTCCACAACAAGGCAAGCCCAGCTGAAACTGAACACGGGGAAGAAAAGTTAGAGGAACCACAACCACCAGGGGCAACCAGACGCAAGACATTTGTCCTGTTTCCTTACTCACGAGCTACTGGGTTATATTACATACTATGGTTCCTTTCTTCTTCCACCCAGATTTCCGCACACAAACTTACACAAAAAAGAACTCCATTATTGCATCAACTGATTTTTTAAAATCCATATGCCAGTGCTTGCAGGCACAGAAAGCTGTCAGCACTTAGTCTGATTAAGATATGAACTCTTTCAAGAGCACTTTGAACAGAGTTTTAAAAGCCTACACAGAGCAGAAGGTTAAACCAGAAAGGGCAGTAGCGACTCAAAATTAATTTCCTCTGGCTGAAGGGAAATATTGAGATTCTCCTCACAAGAGTGCTATTGTGCTATCTTGTGAAAAACAACCATTAGCCGACACCTGCCATTTACAAGGGCATATGTACTTAATTATTAAATTTTTAAACATTAGAATATTTTGAAACCTAAAAGTGCCATTTATTTTCTGATGTGCTACATCTGCTGAAATTTTAAAAAGAAAAACAAACAAACTCATCTTACTGTTTCCAGAACATCTGTTTCTCTTTGCACTCAAAATATTAGCTGCTGTTATTAGTCTTCTGGAGGTTTTAAAAGATTAAAGTCCTGTTATTTGAAAAATTACAGCAAAATTCTGCTTAACTGATTAGGAAAACAACTCATTAGATAAAGACACAGTCACATGGAGGCTTAATTAAAAAAAATGCCCCCCCAATAAATACATTTTCTCTCTATGAGAAAAAAGGCTTTTAGGCATCACCTCCATTTCAGCATCAACCTATATGTAAGGTTTAGATTAATTAAATCCTGACAGAGTAGACCGTTTGCATCAGAATGCAAATTTGGTGGGGGAGCAGAAGAATTGCTCTGTCTTTTCTGCTTCTGCTGCTGTTGCCAACATGTTCCCAAACTCTGCTTCCAGTAAGAACTGCTACTGGTTTTCCTTCCCTAGCTGAATCAAATAAGTACCACACAAAAAGGTGCTGTTCTTTGGAAGCACAAGCCTCATGAATCTTAAACATATAGAAAAGTTTCACACAGACTTAGGCAGTTATTTAACTTGCCCAGTAATCCCACAATCTGGGCCCATGAGTTTTACACAAGATTAATTTGTAATGAAATTGTGGGCTTGGACAGGAGAGACTTAATGAAGTACGAATAACTTTGAATGTTTCCTAATAGCCAGTAGGCGAAGTCACACCTTGCCTATACTGAAAGAGTCAGGCTATTCAAGTGATGTGCTTCCATGGGAATTAAATGGTAGACAATTTTTTTCCTGATGAAGGAATGTTCTGAAAGGGGACTCCTCTGCCCCCTTGATAACAATGAGATGGGCAATTTTCTGTGGAGAGAAACCACAGTTTGAGACAGAGACTAAGAAAGCATCAGAGACAAACCTTTAACCCCAGCCGCTAAAAGCTAGTGCAAGGAGAAATGTGACCAATCTCTGAACCCCATATGTAATGGGGAAGTTATTTTGCCCTTGGTAGAAATGTTCTCACCGTTTCAGAAATGCTGTGTCTCTAAGGCACACCTGCAATCAAGCATAAGAAAGGTGTCGGTCACTTAACTGCTGCAGAACTGTAATAATGGAGACTCAGAAAGATATTGTAGCTGGAGAAGAAACGAATGAATCAAAGAGTGGATCCTGCTCTCCCTCGCCCCTTGCTAGAGCTTCCAGACAGAAGTGTGCTGTTCCATTTTTGCATCTCATGCCCACTTCCCCAACCGCAGCATCTATATGATGCTGTCTAGGGCTGGAAGATATCTGATTCTCAACTTTGTGATACATCAACAGCTTAACATTGTGATATACTGATATATCACAAATGTCTAAAATAAGGATGGAGCTATGTAGAGGCACTGGCTGGCTTCCCAGTTCTCCTCACATTATGATTTTGATCGAAGACAAGAGTGTAGTATCCACTGGGACAAAGTTCAGTGCTCCGGCAGATCGATATTTAATCTATGTGAGGAGCTACCCCAAAGAAAGACAAATGCAATACCATAGAGAATTTAGAAGTGGGAGAGGTACGACGTAGAGGTGGTGGCCTGATGCATACCTCCAAAATATTAACAGAAAAACAGGTGCTTTGTATGTTCTGTACCCCTAGACGATGCTAAGTACCTCGTAAGTAGTCAGCAGAATGTGGAAATCATGATTTGATTTGAAGTCCTGCTGTAGCTCAGTTCTTTCTTCCTTGTTTCCTGAATACATCACGAGGGAAAGACTTGGAGAAAATCTGTTATAATAACAGTAATAATAATATTGAGGAAATACAGAGAATACAGTGCTCTAATCAGAATCTATTAACATATGAAGCTGATTTATCTAGCCCGACAGCCTTCAGTCTCAGATGGGGTCTTCTCTATGCACAATGTGGTCTTTGTCCTAATTAACAGAAGGCTTGAACATGGCATCTGTTATATATCTTGTGGGCTACTGTGAATGGTAAAGGTGCCCTTGTTCACATTTGAGGGCAGCTGCACATATCAGGATCAAGGGAGATGGTGGAAAGGCAGGAGCGGGTTAAATAAACAAACAACATTTTATTCTACTGCTTCCCAGTGCATAGAGCTGTCATGGGCAAGTTGCCCTTTTAAAAAATTACTATTTCAATTTGATGATGAAAAAAATGAGAAATACAACCATTTATTTGCTACATGGTTGATGTATTGACTTTCTGCAGGCACTCACCATAGGACTTACAGGACTTTTCAATGAAGTTTAATGTTGGTAGGCCTCATTGCTTTGAGAAGCAGGGGCATGCGGTGAATTTTTCCATAGGGGACCAGTTAGGGCCAGAGGCGCCAGCTTGCAAGGGTGATGTGGAGGCCAACATCATGCAGGTCAGCAACTGTGCATCCCTCCCTAAGATGGGCAAAAGTTTCCCAGGTTTTGAGAAGGAGGCTCCAGGCTTTAATATTCTAATTCACCAGGAACATTTAGGGGGCTAGCCTAGTCCACTGACAGTGTGCCACTGTTGAGAAGATTATGAACATTTACAAAGTTTACCTTTCTAGTTCCTGCTTCCAGTTGTTTAACACAGACAGAGGGCAAAGGATCAAAAACGGCCTTTTATTAAGCTTCCCACTTAAGACAACAAGCAGAGAAATAGCCTGGAATACATGGGGGGGGGGGAATACATGGTGTCATTTACAGAAATGCAGTGCTTATAACCGCTCTTTTCCTACAATGATTAAACGGGAAGGAGAGAATGAAAGACCTGGCAAGTCTTCCCAAGACCCATTTCATCACCCAGGATGCAGCCATGCCAGGTTTCATAGCAGTGTGTCAGCCAGTTTACTCCTTCCATCTGATAGGGGCGTAGATGAATGCCTAAAAAGAGAGAATATGGCATAATACTGGTAAGGTTAACCCAGAGATCTGGGTACTGGGAGAATGGATGGATTGTGCATCTTGAAGAAATAAATTATCTTGGCATATCTATTATGCCTCAAGCTTAAATGTGCTTTATACAACTCTGTAGGGGCGGCAACTTGAATAAAATGTTGGGGAGGGGCAAGTAAGGCAAGCCCCGCCCTGAATAATCGATCACAAGACATGGCACACACATACCATTTGAATGGCACTGCCCATCAACTTGGAGAGGGGTAAATATTTTATTCGGGGAGCTAAAGGGACCTCAGCCCCTAGGAGTGGGCTCCAAAGATTGTGAGGTGCTCTGCACTATAGAAAGACAAAACAATACTCCCCCCTCCAGACATATGCAATCTGGCCAGAGCTGGGAAACATTTGAACCACTTAAGTGCAGCATCCCGCAGAATCATAGAATTGTACAGTTTGAAGGGACCCCCCCCAAGGTCATCCATCCTAACTCCCTGTGATGCAGGCTTCTCAACACATCCCCCCCCCATCTTGAAAGCATATTGGGCCCTGCTTAGTTTTGCAAACGTGCTAGCAGTTTTCTTGCCGCACCCCTAGGAGCCACAAAATTTGCTCACTTAGTGTGCCATGATGCCTTGAATGATGGTTAGAGGCTGCGGGCAACACTGGCCTCTGTCCCTCTTTGCTTCCTTTCCTCCCTCCTCTGATGCCTTCTCCTGTCTCTCTCCCCCAAAGACTTGCATCTGTTTATTGAAGCAGCCCTGGCTAAAAGCCCTGCTGGTGAATAGGACCTCAGTCTGGGAGGTACCTCTCTTTGGGGTGGGTGGTGGGTCAGCTCAGAGAGCGGGGCAGCAGCAGCGGCTGCCCAGAGGACACCCAAGGAGAGGAGGCTAAGGGAGCACTCCCCAAGGAAGGGTGTTTGAAAAAGGGTGAGAGGCTGTCAGCTCTGCAGGCAAAGGATGACATAACTTTTTTTCAATTTTTTTATTTATACTTTTCAAGTTTAGACATTTCACTGATTTTATACATTTCGTTTATTTTACAAACATTTTGACATTTCAAAACTTCCTTCCTCCTCTTTCTGCGGTTACTTAAATTTAATTTTAATATCTTCTGCATACCCAAATTGAGGGTGGTGGTGAAATAACTGGGCTCCTGAGCCGCACAGGAGTTGCTTTAGGGAGCCGTGGAATCAAAAAGCTTGAAAAGCTCTGACTTAGGGGAAACTTGGTGCAGAGCAGCCAGGCCAACGATCCCACTCACCTGCCAGCCCCCATTGCCTCAAGTGCTGCTCTTCCACGCCTGGTCCCCCTTGGCTCTCTGTGCGCTTAGCGGAGACACTTTGGAAGAAGCGAGACATCACGGACCAAACCTCAAGCGGCGCACAAGTCTCCGCCTCCCCTTCTCTGCACGAGCACCGGGACCCAGCTTGTTTGCAAAGCGGCTCCCGGAAGGAAAGCAACAGAGGGGCTCGCGCCTATTGGCTCGTCGGAAGGAAACCCGCTTTGCGATTGGCTGCTGCCGCTGCATTCGCAACATAACCCAGGAACTGCATCTTGCAACGCGGTAGGCGAAAGTGCGGGGTCTGGGTTAAAGGCGGATCTGCACGGATCCTCCACTTTTAAAAAAATAACTCCAACATATCCAGTGTCAAATTACACCTGGAAGGCACGCCTACAGACTGGATTATAAAAACCGTGGATCCAACACTTTGCCGCAGGTGGTGCCTTCAAAGTCGCAGGCCAAGGCGGCGCCCGGCAGTGCCAGCCCATTCAGGTAGCTTGCAAGGAGAAGGAATCAGGCCCCCTGAGCAAGCTACAGTTCCCAGCATTCCAGGCACCAAGTGCTGTTAGGAGACCCCTGTTCCCCCATGAGCTACAGTTCCCAGAGTTCCCTAGGAAGAGAAATGGGCTTGGGAACTGTAGTTCTGACAAGAGAATCGCAGCCCTCAATGCCCAGAGCAAGCAATCGTTTCCAGGGTGCTTTGGGGGACATTGTGGGAACTGTAGCTTGTTCAGTTTCCCAAGCAGACCCTCTCAGAGCTATAACTCCCAGAGTTTCCTTGGAAAGCCTGTGCAGAATAGTCTCCATCCATAGGAAACTACAGTTCCCAGGGTGCTTTGAGGGATGTCAAGATGGGTTAAATCACTCTCTACGAGGGGAATCGAGACACGTCTCCCCGATTCCTTTGGCAACGCCAAAACTTACTGCAATGGCTCTCATCAGAGCAATCCCAGCGGTCGCAGGCGAAGTTGCAGGCGCTGGCACTTAAGTTCCCATAGGCGCCCCAGCTAGGAAATGGAGGCCCAGCTGGGGGGGGGAGGCAGAAAGCGCCATTAAAAGGAGAGGAAGAGTGAGGGAGACAGGGGACATCCTAGAATGGGAGAGATGGAAGAGCCTCAAGGGTCATCTAGTCCAACCCGCTGCTCAGAGCTATAATTCCAAGGACTTTGGGAACTGAGAGAGAGAAGAGAGAGAGGGACGGGATTTGCAGCCCCCGTCTCCCTTTGTCCCCCTGGCTCACCCCAGCCCAGCAGGGCACCCCACAGCACCCACAGGCGTGCCATCCGCCCAGCAGGACTTCGCCCCCAACTTGCCTGCGCGCCGGCAGGGCGAGGCGGGCCAAAGGCTGGAGGGGCGGAGGCAGAAAGCAGGACTTTGGCCCCTGCACCCCAAAAGACACCTGGGGGGTCAGGAGCCCACCTCGTGGGGCTGCCCTGGCCTCCCAGGCGCCTCTTCTGCTCTGGCAGAGCCTCCTGGGCCAGAGGCAGTCTACCTGGGCTGCTCCTGAGGGAGCTTGGAAGCAGCGCTCAGGGAAACGCTGCGAGGAGGAGGAGAATAAGGAGAATGCTAATAATGAGGATTATCATTAATAATAATAATAATAATAATGAGAAACCTTAATTATAGGATTATAAAAAATATTATATATATATAATATGATATAATTATATAATATGTATAATATAATAACATCATTATTATTATTATTATTATTATTATTATTATTATTATTATTATTATTATATAATTTAATATAATAACAATGAGAATCCAGGCCCCTGAGGCACTGTTGGGACTTCTGTCTGAGGGGATTTGGGGGGGGCCCCTCCAGCCTTCTCACGAGGGAGACCAGCGCCACCCAAGGGCCAGGCTAGGTCCCACTGCCCTCAACTAAAATGGCGGCGGTGGCGCGTCTTCTGCCCTTTCTTCCCCCCTCCGGTCCGTTTCCCTCTGCCCAGTCACATCCAAATGGCCCCCCTAGGACCCCCTTGCTCAACGCACGCGCACAGCAGCCTCAGCAACAAAAAAAATCTCGGGAGCAATAGGTCGGCCTTTTCGTTGTTTTTGGCCAATCACAGGTCGGGTTGTGGGCGGGGCCCGCCGCTTGGCGCTTTTTCTCCTCAGTGTTTCCCACGCCGTTTGCGGGGAGGAAGCTTGTAAGTTTTGTCGTGTTGTTAATACTGTATTCTGTTGGGAGCCACCCATAAGTGGGTGGGAAATGGTTATCATCGATTTTTAAATTATTACTTTTGTTATTATAAAAGGCTTAGGGAAGTGTGTAATTATGTTTTGTCGCGTTTTTAATCCGTTGGGAGCAGTCCACAGTGGCTGGGGAAGGGTAATAAATTATGATTATCATTAATTTTTAAATTGTTATCGTTATTATTATAATTGTTCTTATTATAAAAGGGTTAGGGAAATTTGTAGTGTATTATGTTTTATCATTTTTTTAAATATTCTGTTAGTGGCTGGGAAATAGTAATAAATTATTATTATCATTAAACGTTAAATTATTATTTAATAAATCACACCCACCCAAGTGGGACCTGGCCTCTTCCCCCCAAGCCTTAACAGTATAGTATTTTTATTTATTCGAATTGGGGCGGGGAAGCTCCCCTTGGCTACAGCAACTCCAGAGTAACTGGCTGTGAGTTCAGATCTCCATTGATTTCCCTCTCAGGCCGCCTTTAATGTATTGAAAACTGTATCTGAAACAATGTATTGAAATTTATTAAAAATGTATTCAATGTATTGAAAACTGTATCTGAACAATGTATTGTTCAGATGAAGTACTGCTTTAAGCAGTGTTTTTGTAAGCAGACAATTCCTCAAGATCCCAATTCCATCACTTATTATTAAATGCAATCACCTTGTGGTTCATTTGCCTAAGGGACTCTTGCATATTCCTGCCTTGCAGCGGGTTGGACTGGAAGACCCTTGGGGCCCCTTCCAGCTATATGCACCATTATATGATTCTTGGGAAAGTGCTTCAGAAAGAAGAAACGGGGAAAAACACATTTCTGCCAGTTAGTTGTATGATGGCTCATAGGGAAAGGAGGCTTGTTTCCCACTTTATTATTTCTTCCACTGCAATCTGTGCGTGACATATTATATGTTTGCTTTTATGTGGATCCCCTCTTTCCCTTGTGAAAATAATCGATCCTACTGATATTTCTTAGGTCTGTATGGCCTCTGCTGAATTCCTGCTCTGAAGAGGAGGAAGCTTCGCCTGACGAAGGGAGAAGAGGAGGTTGAGGAAAAGTCAGCTTCAGGCATGAAGGTAAAAGGGGGAAAAATAGAAATACAAATTAACATATAACACTTACAAACATTTTTAAACAACCCCACTCCTGATATATCACACCCACCCAAGTGGGGTTGACCTCATTCTCCCTAACCAGCACAGTACAGTACAGTAAAAATACAGTAAAGTATTTTTATTTATTTGATTGGGGTAGGGCAGCACCTCCTGGCTTCACCCATGTTGGTGAGGTTTGTCTCCTTTTTCCTGTTCTTGTTAGGCTATCTAAAGGTGACAAAGGAATGTATTGAAAACTTAATTTCTTCAGATGAACCATTGCTTTAACCAGGTAATTACTCAAGGCACCGATTCTTTCACCTATTGACTTATCCACATAATCCAAGCGGAGATTAATTAGCATCCAAAAGTGGTATACTTGCACGTTACATCTTAAGATAAATGTTTTGGAAGAGGCATAAATTAAAAAAGATAATTAATTTGCAAGCAAATACTTGAATGCCCAGTGAATTAGATAGGCAGTGAGCTGGCTGATTTGTCTAATGTAGCATCCAAAACCCAGTTTGGGTCTGTAAGACCCTGTTTGCCCCCTCCCCCCAGCCTTAATGGCAACCCTCCATTGCTTTCTGTTTGATTTTTTTTAACAGATACTCTGAATTGAACACCACAAGAATAAATGGGAATCAGCCCCTTCTGTAGTGGCCAGCACTAAAAGCCATTTGAGTAATTCAGATCAATAAAGTAGGAATAATTAATATTTACAAACCAGCAACTTCACAGCAGTTTTGGACACTTGCAGCAGCTTGCAATGTTAAGAGAGGTGCTCTAAAGAAAAGCACTTTCTACATTTATGAGCCTTCAGAGTAGGCTCATGGTTTTTCCTTTGCCCGGAGGTATAAATGTTGTTAGCATATGTGCAATCACCCCAAGAACTTCAGTCCTGCTCCTGACTGTCGAAATGCTCCTGGAGAGGCTGTAAGCAGCACTTCCTCTACTCTCAGTCAGCAAAAGGGGGTGGCAAGGTGTGCTTCATGGCGTAATTTAACTTGCAGCTGCAGGAGAAGTGTGGATCCCTCAGCCATGCACAAATTCCTGCCTTGTAGCAGGTTGGACTGGATGACCCTTGGGGTCGCTTCCCGATATATACTCACCCACCATCATATGATTCTTTGGAAAGTGCTTCAGAAACAATAAAGAGAAATAGCATTCTTTTAAGTTAGTTGTAGTTGTCGGCATGCAGAGGGTCACAAAGCCAGCTGGCTAGCCCCAGCTGCGTCATCTTCCTCCAGCCGTCCCACTGTGAAGACCCATCTGCCTCTGCTCTGACATAAATCAGCGACCCAGGCTTCAAAGCCAGGGCACACTATATCAGCCAAGTGAACTGTGTACACAGAGTAGGCATGAGGCTTGTGGAAGCATACTACATCTATGGATTTATTGATCCTAAATCAGGACAAAGAAACATGTCATCTCTCTCTTTGTCTGCTCAGAGAGACATAGAGAAGCAAAAGCTATACAGTGGTACCTCGGGTTACAGACGCTTCAGGTTACAGACTCCGCTAACCCAGAAATAGTACCTCGGGTTAAGAACTTTGCTTCAGGATGAGAACAGAAATCGTGCTCCGGTGGCACGGCGGCATCAGGAGGCCCCATTAGCTAAAGTGGTACCTCAGGTTAAGAACAGTTTCAGGTTAAGAACGGACCTCCAGAACGAATTAAGTTCTTAACATCTGAAGGCAGCCCTGTTTAGGGAAGCTTTTAATGTTTAACAGACTATTGTATTTTAATATTATGTTGGAAGCCGCCCAGAGTGGCTGGGGAAACCCAGCCAGATGGGCGGGGTATAAATAATAAATTATTATTATTATTATTATTATTATTACTATTATTATTATTATTAACCCGAGGTACCACTGTACACACAACGGAAGTTCACAGCAAGCTGTGCTGGTATGTAAACAGACATGTGACTTGCAACAGTTCCATATCTGCAACTAAAGGTGGAATGGAATTTTCCAACAGTAGATAGCCTCACTTCTTGTGAGCTACCTTATTATTCCTTGCACATTAATTTGAGCTTGGGAGTTCCTATGCCTGTTTTTACACGGACCCCCTCTTTCAGTTCTGAAAAAAATCCGCCCCACTGATATTTCTCAGGTCTCCATGGGCTCTGCTGAATTCCTGATTTAAAAAAAGGGAAGGAGAAGGGAAAGCTTCGCATGACGGAGGGAGGAAGAAGAGGGGCGAGAAGGGGAAAAGGGATCTTTTGAGACAAGATGCCAATGCCTCAAACAACTCCTTTAAATTGATTTTCCACACATCTGATTTGCCCATCAGCATGGCAGCCAAAGAAAAGAAAAAAGTGGCAGAGGCAGCTCCCAGACATCTCCATGCAGTTGCAAAAGGTGCGTTGCCTGCATGGGCTCTGCTTTATTTCTTAATGTCGAATGGTACATCTGCCTAAGTCCACTTCCATCCACTGGAAAAGCTTCTTAGCAGCAAGGAGTAAAGGGAACGGTGGGAAATACCTATCTAGCTCTCTAAATCGGTAAGACGGCACAGTCCCTACACTTCCACAAGGCCTGGTCCTTTCCAGAGGTGCAGCCTGCCTTCTCCAAAGGTAGATTTCAGCTCAAACAGCTGGTTGAAAAGTCTCTTTTCCAATCCTCACACCAGTAACCCTAGGAACCACCCAGATTACAGTCTCTCTTCCTCGATGGTCAGGGAGATTGCATTTTCCCACAGTCTCTCCAAAAATCGAAACTTTAGCATTTAGTAATGTCTAAATACAGTTTGGGGGTGGGGGTGTGTGTCAGCCCTTAAAAATCAACTGTGCAATGTGCCCCACAGCTGCCCCAATGGCAGACGTCTAAGTGGGCTGAGCCCCTGCAACGGGTCAAAACCAAAAGCCAATTGAATCCTTTACATTTACAAATACTGAAACGTATGTATGCGTTTTGGAAATTTGCAGCAGTTTGTAATGTTAAGAGAGGTGTTCTAAAGAAAAACACTTTATACACTCATGAGCGTTCCCTTAGAGTAGGCTCATGGTTTTTTCCCTTTTATGGAGGTATAAATGTTCTTAGCAGATGTACAATCACCCCAAAGGTTTCACGCCTCCTCCTGACTGTTGAAATGCTCCTGGGGAGACTGTAAGCAGCACCTCCTCCGCTCTCAGTCAGCAAAAGGGGATGGCAAGGTGTGCTTAATGGCGCAACTTGCAGCTGCAGTTTAAATTGGCTTAAAAGTGCCATTTAATAGGGCAACATTGACAGCACAACCCAGATTGGTTGTTGTTCTCCTGCATATTCCTGCCTTGCAGTGGGTTGGGCTGGATGACCCTTGGGGTCCCTTCCAGATAAAGATATATATGCAGCATCATATGATTGTTTGGAATGTGCTTCAGAAAGAATAAACAGAAATAGCATTCCTTTAAGTTACAGGACGCGGGTGGCGCTGTAGGTTAAACCACAGAGCCGATCAGAAGGTTGGCGGTTCGAATCCCCGCGACGGGGTGAGCTCCCATTGCTCGGTCCCTGCTCCTGCCAACCTAGCAGTTCGAAAGCCCGTCAAAGTGCAAGTAGATAAATAGGTACTGCTCTGGCAGGAAGGTAAACGGCGTTTCTGTGCGCTGTTCTGGTTTGCCAGAAGCGGCTTAGTCATGCTGGCCACATGACCTGGAAGCTCCCTCGGCCAATAAAGCGAGATGAGCGCCGCAACCCCAGAGTCGGCCACGACTGGACCTAATGGTCAGGGGCCCCTTTACCTTTATGATGGCAAAGTTGCCTCACTTTAGGCTGTGACACCTAAGGTGTGCCCTGCTGGAAAGTGTTACACAAAGAATAACCAGAAAAACATACCTCCCGCTTAGTTGTATGATGGCCAACCACTTCCCCTTCACTTCCAGCTACTTTATTCTGTCTTGCATAGCAATACAAATGATGGATGCCTGTTTTATACTCTTTCAGTTCATCTGAAAGAAATCAGGTCCACTGATATTTCTCTGTATGGGCTGTGCTTCGTTCCTTAATGTCCGTTTTTGTGGATTTATTATCACCCATATGTTTTGGGCACCAGCCTCCTTAGGCATGGAAAAGGAAAGGGTGGAGGAAAATGAGGGTTCCTGAAGTGAGTGGGCTTCCCTGCACACACTTCCAGACAGAAGGGGGAGATGGAGGGAACGCTCTGCGTTCTCCCCCCATCTGTCTCTCCCCCCCCAATCTCGGCAGACAAGGTCTTCACCCCACCTTCAGCGCCTGCCTGGAAGAGGAGCAGCACCCATACAGAGAACGGTAGGAGCCAAATTGTCCATGGATCCTCTGGGTTTGAGAGGGTGAGCGTTGGGATGGGACCCCTGTCTCCTAAAGCAGTGTGCTTTCTCCAGGATCAGTCTACGGTTTCCTTCCCCAACACCAGTGTGCAGCTGCATACACAACTGTAGAAACGATTCAGAATAAACAGGCTTCCAAAAAAGTATAGTCTTTATGCCCTAACCCTAACTCCCCTAACCCCTGGGTCAGGAAGACAGTTTTGTTTTGGGACTGCCCTGCAATGCACAACTGAGGCCACAGGTGCAAAAGAAATTGCTTTATGAGATGCTTTCCCTAATGAAAATGGTACCTCTAGACAGGTGCACAACAACCTGGACAATTTGGGTTTGGAGTAAAGAAGGCCACGGAAAGTCTAGTTTTTGACTAGGGGTGAAAGGTCAGAAAGAAGGGACGCTGGTGGCGCTGTGGGTTAAACCACAGAGCCTTGGACTTTGCCGATCAGAAGGTCAATGGTTCGAATCCCTGCAACGGGGTGACATCCCGTTGCTTTGTTCCTGCTCCTGCCAACCTAGCAGTTGGAAAGCACGTCAAAGTGCAAGTATCTACTCCGGCAGGAAGGTCAATGGCGTTTCCGTGTGCTGCTCTGGTTCGCCAGAAGCGGCTTAGTCATGCTGGCCACATGACCCGGAAGCTGTATGTCGGCTCCCTCTGCCAGTAAAGCGAGATGAGCGCCGCAACCCCAGAGTCGGCCAAGACTGGACCTAATGGTCAGGGGTCCCTTTACCTTTACCTTTTACAAAGGTCAGATGTTTTAAGTCTGCTGCTGTAAGTCTAGGGGTTGAGGTTTGGGTCATTATTACGGTCAGAGTTAGGGAGAGGGTTGGGGTTAGGGGTCGGGGTCAGGGCCTCCCCCTGACTGTTGAAATGCTCCCAGGGAGGATGTTAGCAGCACTTCCTCTGTTTCCAGTCAAGAATAGTGGATGGCCATGTTTGCTTCATGGCTGAACTTGCAGCTGCAGGAGAGTTGTGGATCCCTGAACTATACCTAAATAGCCTTGAAAGTGCCATTAAAGAGGGCAACATTTGCTGCACAACCAAGGTTGCGCGATTGTTCCCCGTAAGGGACTCCTGCATGTTCCTGCAGTGCAGCGGGTTGAGCTGGATGACCCTTGGGGTCCCTTCCAGAGGTTTATATATTTTTTTTTAATTAAATATTTATTAGCATTTTCAAATAACACACAACAAACAAAAACAAAAAATAAAATAAAAAAATAAACGAAACAAAAAACACAAAAATACATAACATTCAAAACTATACAAAAAAAATAAAATAGAAAAAACACATAAAGTTTCTAATACTTATTATTCTTAACCTTATTTCTCAGACTTCCTCACACCTCCCCTTCTTGTATTCCAATTTAAATTGTCAGTTCAGCAAGTCCTTAACTTATTTCTTTACCTTAGCTTAAACATTTGTTCCAGCATACTATTGCTTTACTTTACTTCTTTTTTCCATTTCTTCAATTTATTTTTAACAGCCTTATTTTCAATTGATTTAAAAAGAAAAGAAACCAATTTTACCTTATTAAAATTACACATCAATACTTATACCTCATTAATTATTCTTAAACCTTTTTCCTAAAGTCGACCAAAATTTCCCTTCCACGATTTACCCAATTTCCTTACCACTAACAAAAAATATAAAAAGCAAATTATCCTTATGTACCCTTTGGATTCCCAACCTCCACCCACCCTTTTCCCGGTTCCAGTCCCCAACCAATATCCATCAGTCTTTATAATATTTTTTTTTTTTTTTAGCCTGGAGATCTCACATCTGAGGCCCTTATATCTCTCTCAGTTCCTTTCTGCCGGTCTCTTTGATAGTCCTTGATGTTAAACCCCAAGTCTCGGAGGGGCTCCGGCCCAACAGAATCCATGTCGCTTCCAGCCAGTCCTCCATACTTAAAGGCAAAGCCTATGGGGTGCTCCAACTCTTGTTTCAAATTTCTTTCAAATCCAAATGTCCCCAAAGCTCCAGCTTTCACCAACAAATTTGTAATCCTCAGGTCTTCAGATCTCCTCCAAAAGGGATCTCTCCATTTTCCAGACTCCCATTCAGACCAGGCTTTCCACATCCACTTTTTATTATCCTTTTTTATCATCATGTCAGGCCTCATATTGTAACTCTCCTTTGACTCCTGCAAATCTCCTGCTCCTCCTTCATTTTCTTCAAAAACAACATATTGCTCCATCGTATCTACACTTTCAGTTTCATTTATTTGTTCAGTTGAATGGGCTTCCTGTTTCAAGTCCTTATCAGGCTCAAAACTGTTGTTTACTGTCCAGTGTAGTAGTGATACCTTTGTAGACAAAGCATTGTACTCATCTTGCAAGTTTCCCAAGAGAACGAGTGCTCTGTCCAATTCTGCTTGGATTTTACATACTCCAGCCATTTTTGTGATGTAATGTCCCTATTACCCCTCTAGGGGGATTTTAGTTCCTTATTGTTCCTTTCAGCTCAAAACCAAAAGTCCAGTTATTTTGTATCAGCCCTCCTTATTTTCAACAAGTTATACCAAGTAAACCAGCAAAGACAGCAGAAACAATGTTCTCTTTTTCCAGCTGACAGCTAGCTGACTAGCAGCTCACTTGACAGCTGTCAAAATCTTCAATGCAACAGGCTTTCTCATAGGACGTTCCCGGGTCTCGGGGGGGGGGGTGAAATTTCAGCTCCCAAAATTCTTTTTATCCTCCAGTAAATCTTCTTATAGTATCAAAACCGTGAAGTCAGGATCTTTCATTAAAAAACAAAAAACAGATTCTCTCGACCTTAGCTGCCCAGTCCTTTGCTTTGGATTGTTTACAAAGAGGGGGGGGTGAACTTCCTTTTTAGCCCCTTCCCGCTCGTTCCAAATCCAGAATTAGAAATTTTTAAAGTTCCAATCTCCGTATTACTCACGGGTTTATATTTTAGAGTCCAATCGGTCTTGGAAGAAGTTGGCGCTCTCTGTCAATGGCTTGCGGCTTCACTCCGTAGGCGAGGGAGTACTCTCAGCACCACGCCTCACCCTGCCTCCGTTCCGAAGCCTCTAAAAAGGCTCCGTCGCGGATTGGGGGGGCGCAAATGGTGCCCGCCGAGTCTCTGTGTTCACAGGCATCCGCGCCTGTGATTTTAAGGGTCCCCGCTTCACCGCAGCGGCCAGACCCAGACGCTACGGAGCCGATTCCCTCCGGAGCTCGGAGGGAATCCGCCATTAAACAATGGCGCCAACCCGGAAGTCGATCCCTTCCAGAGGTTTATATACCATCATCATTCTTTGGAAAGGGCTTCAGAAAGAAGAAAGAGAAATAGCATTCCTTCAAGTTACTTGTATGATGGGAAAGTAGCCCCACTTCCTGTGAGTTACCTTATTCCTTGTATGTTAATTTGAGCTTGGTGCCTCTTTTTACACGGACCCCTCTTTCAGTTCTTCTGGAAAAAATCTGCCCCCCCCCCTCCGCTATTTCTCAGGTCTCTATGGGCCGTGCTGAATTCCTGATCCCAAAAAGGGGGAGGAGAAGGAGGGGGGAAGTTTGGTCTGACGGAGGGAGGGAGAAGAGTGGCGAGAGGGACGGGGATCTTTTGAGACAAGATCCAAACAGCTCCTTTAACCAAACCTGATTCGCCCAGCAGCGTGGCAGCGAAAGGAAAGAGGAGAAAAAGAGGCAAGGCAGCAGTGGAAAAAGATGGGTTGCCTGTATGGGCTCTGCTTTATTCCTTCATGTTCAATGCTACATCTGCCTAAGTCCACTTCCATCCACTGGAAAAGCTTCTTAGCAGCAAGGAGCCAAGGGAGCAGTGGGAAATACCTAGCTATCTCTCTAAATCGGTAAGACCGCACAGTCCCCACACTTCCACAAGGCCTGGCCCTTTCCAGAGGTGCAGCCTGACTTCTCCAAAGGTGGATTTCAGCTCAAACAGCTGGTTGAAAAGTTTCTCTTCCTCTCCTCACACCCGTAACCCTGGCAACCTCCCGGAGAACAGTCTATTCCTCAATTGTCCGGGAGATTGCATTTTCCCACGTCTCCAGATATTGAAACCCTAGCATTTACTAGTCTCTTAATACAGTTTTGCGGTGTGTTTGTGTGTGTCAGCCCTTAAAAATCAACTGTGCAAAGATTTAAGACTTTCACCTGCTATGCATATAGGCTGGGAGCCCCAATGGCAGGAGACTAAGTGGGCTGAGCCCCTGCAACAGGGGCCAAAACCAAAAACCAGTTGAATCATTACATTGACAAATACTGGCACGTATGTATGCGTTTTGGAAATTTGCAGCAGTTTGTCATGCTAATAGAGGTGTTTTAAAGAAAAAACACTTTGTACACTTATGAGCGTTCCCTTAGAGCAGGCTCATGGTTGTTTCCTTTTCTGGAGGTATAAATGTTCTTAGCAGATGTACAATCACCCCAAAGGCTTCAGGCCTCCTCCTGACTGTTGAAATGCTCCTGGGGAGACTGTAAGCAGCACCTCCTCCGCTCTCAGTCAGCAAAAGGGGATGGCAAGGGGTGCTTCATGGCGCAACTTGCAGCTGCAGTTTAAAGTGCCTTAAAAGTGCCATTTCATAGGGTAACACTGGCGGCACAACCAAGGTTGGTGGTGGTTCTCCTGCATATTCCTGCCTTGTAGTGGGCTGGGCTGGATGACCCTTGAGGTCCCTTCCAGATGTAGACATATACACCATCATAGGATTCTTTTGGAATGTGCTTCAGAAAGCAGAAACATTAGTTTAAGTTATGGGACGCGGGTGGAGCTGTGGGTTAAACCACAGAGCCTAGGACTTGCCGATCAGAAGGTCGGCGGTTCGAATCCCCGCGACGGGGTGAGTTCCCATTGTAGAGTCTCTGCTCCTGCCAACGTAGCAGCTTGAAAGCACGTCAGAGTGCAGGTAGATTAATAGGTACCGCTCCGGCAGGAAGGTAAACGGCGTTTCTGTGCGCTGCTCTGGTTTCCCATAAGCGGCTTAGTCCTGGCCACATGACCCGGAAGTTGAACGCGAGATGAGCGTCGTAACCCCAGAGTCGTCCATGACTGGACCTAATGGTCAGGGGTCCCTTTACCTTTGACAAAGGTCAGAAGTTGTAAGTCTGCTGTTGTAAGTCTAGGGGTTTGGGTTTGGGTCATTGTTAGGGTTTGGATTAGGAAGAGGTTTGGGGTTAGGCTTAGGTGTCAGGGTCAGGGCCTCCCCCTGACTGTTGAAATGCTCCCAGGGAGGATGTAAGCCATGTTGGCTTCATGGCTGACCTTGCAGCTGCAGGAGAGCTGTGCCATTTAAGAGGGCAACATTTGCTGCACAACCAAGGTTGCAGGATTGTTCCCCATAAGGGACTCCTGCATGTTCCTGCGAGTCAGGGGGTTGGGCTGGATGACCCTTGGGGCCCTTCCAGAAGTTTATATTCCATCATTATTCTTTGGAAAGGGCTTCAGAAAGAAGAAAGAGAAATAGTGTTCCTTAAAGTTACTTGTATGATGGGAAAGTCGCCTCGCTTCCTGTGAGCTCCCTTATTCTTCTTTGCACATTGATTTGAGCTTGGCAGATCCTGTGCCTGTTTTTACACGGATCCCTCTTTCAGTTCTTCTGGAAAAAATCTGCCCCCCCCCTGTTGTTTCTCAGGTCTCTATGGGGCGTGCTGAATTCCTGCTCCCAAAAAGGGGGAGGAGAAGGAGGGGGGAAGTTTTGCCTGACGGAGGGAGGGAGAAGAGGGAATCTTTAGAGACGAGGTGCCAGTGCCCCAAAGATGCCAGTGCCAGGGCCCTCCTGCTGCTGCCTTGTGGGGCGAGAGGGGAAAGGGGATCCTTTGAGACAAGTCCCAAACAGCTCGTTTAACCAAACACCTGATTCGCCCACCAGCGTGGCAGTGAAAGGAAAGAGAAGAAAAAGAGGCAAGGCAGCAGTGGAAAAAAATGGGTTGCCTGTATGTGCTCTGCTTTATTCCTTCATGTCGAATGCTACATCTGCCTATAATAATAATAATAATAATAATAATTTATTATTTATACCCCGCCCATCTGGCTGGGCCTCCCCAGCCACTCTGGGCGGCTTCCATAAAAACCAAAAATACAGTAAAATATCACACGTTAAAAACTTCCCTGAACAGGGCTGCCTTAAGATGTCTTCTGAATGTCAGGTAGTTGTTTATCTCTTTGACATCTGCTGGAAGGGCATTCCACAGGGCGGGCGCCACTACCGAGAAGGCCCTCTGCCTGGTTCCCTGTAGCTTTGCTTCTCGCAATGAGGGAACCGCCAGAAGGCCCTCGGCGCTGGACCTCAGCGTCCGGGCAGAATGATGGGGGTGGAGACGCTCCTTCAGGTATACTGGACCGAGGCCGTTTAGGGCTTTAAAGGTCAGCACCAACACTTTGAATTGTGCTCGGAAACGTACTGGGAGCCAATGTAGGTCTTTCAAGACCGGTGTTATATGGTCTCGGCGGCCGCCCCCAGTCACCAGTCTAGCTGCTGCATTCTGGATTAATTGTAGTTTCCGAGTCACCTTCAAAGGTAGCCCCACGTAGAGCGCATTGCAGTAATCCAAGCGGGAGATAACCAGAGCATGCACCACTCTGGCGAGACAGTCCGCAGGCAGATAGGGTCTCAGCCTACGTACCAGATGGAGCTGGTAAACAGCTGCCCTGGACACAGATTTGACCTGTGCCTCCATGGACAGCTGTGAGTCCAAAATGACTCCCAGGCTGCGCACCTGGTCCTTCAGGGGCACAGTTACCCCATTCAGGACCAGGGAATCCTCCACACCTGCCCGCCTCCTGTCCCCCAAAAACAGTACTTCTGTCTTGTCAGGATTCAACCTCAATCTGTTAGCCGCCATCCATCCTCCAACCGCCTCCAGACACTCACACAGGACCTTCACCGCCCTCACTGGTTCTGATTTAAAAGAGAGGTAGAGCTGGGTATCATCCGCATACTGATGAACACCCAGCCCAAACCTCCTGATGATCTCTCCCAGCGGCTGCATGTAAATGTTGAAAAGCATGGGGGAGAGGACAGAACCCTGAGGCACCCCACAAGTGAGAGCCCAGGGGTCTGAACACTCATCCCCCACCACCACTTTCTGAACACGGCCCAGGAGGAAGGAGCGGAACCACTGTATGACAGTGCCCCCAGCTCCCAGCCCCTCAAGACGGTCCAGAAGGATGTTATGGTCGATGGTATCAAACGCCGCTGAGAGATCCAGCAGAACTAGGAAACAGCTCTCACCTTTGTCTCTAGCCCGCCGGAGATCATCAACCAGTGCGACCAAGGCAGTTTCAGTCCCATGATGAGGCCTGAATCCCGACTGGAAGGGATCCAAATGGTCCGCTTCTTCCAGGCGTGCCTGGAGTTGTTCGGCAACCGCTCGCTCAATCACCTTGCCCAAGAATGGAAGATTTGAGACTGGGCGATAGTTGGCCATCGTGGCCGCATCTAAAGATGGTTTTTTAAGAAGCGGTTTAATAACCGCCTCTTTCAGCGGGTCTGGGAAGGCTCCCTCACGGAGGGAAGCATTCACCACCCCACGAAGCCCATCGCCCAGTCCTTCCCGGCTAGCTATTATAAGCCAGGATGGGCAAGGATCCAGGAGACAGGTGGTTGGTTTCACTCGTCCAAGCAGCCTGTCCACATCCTCGGAGGTAACAGATTGGAATTGATCCCACTCAACTTGACTAGACAGAACTCTAGCACTCTTCCGCCCTGGCCCTGCTCCCACGGTGGAGTCTACTTCTTCCCGAATCTGAGCGATTTTATCTGCAAAAAACTTTGCAAAATCATTGCAGGAGAACATGTGGCCCATACTGGGCCCCGATGTTACAGGTGGTTCCGCTAAATTGTGAACCACCTGAAAAAGTCTCCTACTGCTGTTTTCTGCAGATGCAATAGAGGCGGTGAAGAAATTCTTCTTCGCCGTCGCTATCGCCACTTGGTAGGCTCGACGTTGAGCTCTAACCTGTGTCCGGTCAGATTCGGAATGAGTTATCCGCCACCGGCGCTCTAGCCGTCTCAACGATTGTTTCTTTGCCCTCAGATCCGTGGAAAACCACGGGGCTGTCCGGGCTCCATGCAATCGGAGAGGGCGCTTCGGAGCCAAACAGTCAATAGCCCTGGTTAACTCCACATTCCAGCGGGCCACCAGGGAATCAGCTGAAAGGCCATCAACATGGGATAAAGCATCCCCTACCACTCTCTGGAAACCATTTGGATCCATTAAGTGGCGGGGGCGGACCATCCGAATTGGTCCCACCTCCCTGCAGAGGGGATGGGTTGCAGAGAAGTCCAGTTGCACCAGGAAGTGATCTGACCATGGCACTTCTTTCGTTTCGCTTTTACTTAGTGTCAGATCACCAACATCCATAGAGGTAAACACCAGGTCCAAGGCATGTCCGCGGCTATGGGTTGGGCCAGACTTATTCAGGGACAGCCCCATGGAGGCCATGCTTTCCACGAAGTCCCGAGCGGCCCCTTGTAAGGTCGTGTCGGCATGGATGTTAAAATCCCCTAGGACGACCAAGCTAGGTGTCTCCAGGAGAACATCCGCCACGACCTGAAGCAGCTCGGGCAGGGAATCCTTGGTGCAGCGGGGAGGTCGGTACACCAAAAGGAATCCTGTACTGCCCCTATTGCCCAACTTCCAGAACATGCACTCGGAAAACTGGGTCTTCCCAATAGGACGCCTGGTGCAAACTAATGACTTCCTAAAAATCACTGCAACCCCCCCTCCCCGCCCACATGACCTGGGTTGCTGTGCGTAAGAGAAACCTGGTGGACAAGCAGCGGCAAGGACAGGCCCATCTGCTTTATCTAACCAAGTCTCTGTTACACATGCCAGGTCAAGTCCTCCATCCATGATCAAGTCATGGATGGCAGTGGTCTTATGAATCATTGACCTGGCATTGCACAGCAGCACCTTCAGGTCATGTGGGTATCCCTTGCTGACCCTTGCCTAAGTCCACTTCCATCCACCGGAAAACTTCCTTATCAGCAAGGAGGAAAGGGAACGGTGGGAAATACCTAGCTATCTCTCTAAATTGGTAAGACTGCACAGTCCCCACACTTCCACAAGGCTTGGTCCTTTCTAGAGGTAGAGCCTGACTTCTTCAATGGTGGATTTCAGCTCAAACAGCTGGTCGAAAAGTCTCCTTTTCTATCCTCACACCCGTAACCCTGGCAGCCTCCCGGAGAACAGTCTCTATTCCTCGATGGTCAGGGAGATTGTATTTTCTCACGTTTCTCCAGATAGTTATACCCTAGTATTTACTAGTCTCTTAATGCAGTTTTGGGGTGTGATTGTGTGTGTCAGCCCTTAAAAATCAACTGTGCAAAGATTTAAGCCTGTCCCTCGCTATGCCCAATGGCAGGAGACTAAGTGGGCTGAGCCCCTGCAACAGGGGCCAAAACCAAAAGCCAGTTGAATCATTTACATTGACAAATACTGGCACGTATGTATGCGTTTTGGAAATTTGCAGCAGTTTGTAATGTTAAGAGAGGTGTTCTAAAGAAAAAACACTTTATACACTCATGAGCATTCCCTTAGAGTAGGCTCATTGTGGTTTCCTTTTTCTGGAGGTATAAATGTTTTTAGCAGATGTACAATCCCCCCAAAGGCTTCAGGCCTCCTGACTGTTGAAATGCTCCTGGGGAGACTGTAAGCAGCACCTCCTCTGCTCCCAGTCAGCAAAACTTGCAGCTGCAGTTTAAGTTCCCTTGAAAGTGCCATTTCATAGGGCAAGACTGACTGCACAACTAAGGTTGGTGGTTCTCCTGCATTTTCCTACCTTGTAGTGGGCTGGGCTGGATGACATTTGGGTGGAATCTGCTTCAGAAAGAAGAAACAGAAGTTTGTGGAATAAACGATGCAGTACAAACGATGTGTGCCTCTTTTATACTCCTACTCTTTCAGTTCATCTGAAAGAAATCAGTCCCACTGATAAATTCTCTGTGCTTCGTTCCTTAACGTCAGATTTTGTGGATTTATTATCACCCATATGTTTTGGGCACAAGTCTACTTATGCACAGTAAATGAAAGGGTGGGGAAAAACGAGGATTCCTGAACTGTGTGGGCTTCCCTGCGCACACTTCTGGGCAGAAGGGGGAGATGGAGAGAACGCTCTGCCTTCTCCCCCCTAATCTGTCTTCCCTGTAAGTCTGTTGTAAGTGTCGGGGTTAGGGTCAGGGCCTCGGCCTCCGCCTCCCGCTGACTGTTGAAATGCTCCCAGGGAGGATGTAAGCAGCACTTTGTTTCCAGTCAAGAACAGTGGATGACCATTTTGGCTTCATGGCTGAACTTGCAGTTGCAGGAGAGGTGAGGATCCCTGAACTATACTTAAGCAGCCTTCAAAGTGCCATTTAAGAGAGGAACATTTAGTGCACAAGTAAGGTTATGGGATTGTTCCCCGTAAGGGACTCCTGCATGTTCCTGCCTTGCAGTGGGCTGGTCTGGATGACCCTTGAGGTCCCTTCCATATATTAGATATAAATGCTGCATATAAATCTTTGCTGCACAACCAAGGTTGCAGGATTGTTCCCCATAAGGGACTCCTGCATGTTCCTGCGATGCAGCGGGTTGGATTGGATGACCCTTGGGGTCCCCTTCCAGAGGTTTATATACCATCATTATACTTTGGAAATTGCTTCAGGAAGGTAAATATTTAATGTTCTTAGTAGATGTACAATGCCCCCCGAAGGTTTCAGGCCTCCTCCTGACTGTTGAAATGCTCCTGGGGAGACTGTAAGCAGCACCTCCTCTGCTCCCAGTCAGGAAAAGGGGATGGCAAGGTGTGCTTCATGGCGCAACTTGCAGCTGCAGTTTAAAGTGCCTTAAAAGTGCCATTTCATAGGGTAACACTGGCGGCACAACCAAGGTTGGTGGTGGTTCTCCTGCATATTCCTACCTTGCAGTGGGCTGGGCTGGGTGACCTTTGGGGTCCCTTCCAGATATTAGATATAAATGCAGCATCATAGATTTTTTGGAATGTGCTACAGAAAGAAGAAACAGAAATAGCAATAGTTGTAGGATGGGAAAGTTAGAGGGTTAGGGTTTAGGGTTGGGTTTAGGGTTTGGGGTTAGGGGGTTGGGGTTAGGGGTTAGCCGGTTAGGGTTAGCCGGTTAGGGGTTAGGGTTAGGGTTGGGTTTAGGGTTAGGAGTTAGGGGTTAGGGTTAGGGGTTAGGGTTAGGGTTAGGGTTTAGGGTGGAGGAGGGTTAGGGTTGGGGTTAGGGGTCGGGGTCAGGGGTTGGGGTTAGGGTTAGGGTTAGGGGGGTTAGGGGGTTAGGGTGGGGGTTAGGGTTAGGGGGTTAGGGTTAGGGGGTTAGGGTTAGGGGGTTAGGGTTAGGGGGGTTAGGGTTAAGGGTTAAGGGTTAAGGGTTGGGGTTAGGGTTAGGGGTAGGGTTAGGGGTAGGGGTTAGGGGTTAGGGTTGGGGGTTAGGGTTAGGGTTAGGGGTTAGGGGGTTAGGGTTAGGGGGTTAGGGTTAGGGGGTTAGGGGTTTAGGGTTTTAGGGTTTAGGGTTAAGGGTTAAGGGTTGGGGTTAGGGTTTAGGGTTAGGTTTAGGGTTTAGGGTTTGGGTTTAGGGTTAGGGTAGGGGTTAGGGTAGGGGTTAGGGTTAGGGGGTTAGGGTTGGGTTAGGGGTTGGGGTTAGAGGGTTAGGGGGTTAGGGTTAGGGGGTTAGAGGGTTAGGGGGTTAGAGGGTTAGGGGTTAGGGTTAGGGGTTTAGGGTTAGGGGGT